>NC_079475.1:9120124-10370124 GCF_026230105.1 Diorhabda sublineata | reverse complement strand
GCCTTCTTCTATTTACGTTCCATCGAGAAATTTAGCGTTTTTCTAGTGATTCTAACTAAAATGTCAAACAGAATTCGAATTAGTTCGATCTGGAAGATAAGAGGAAGACTGAGAAAAAAGTTTCTAATACAAATTGTGTGATCATCACTCAATTTTTTTCGAATACTTCGAAAAGTATAGTACGAAGCTGAACTGCTTCACGTTTTATTGTATTGGTAGATAGCGATTCCAAGCAAATGAAGAAATAATTGCGAAAGCAAACAAAATTTTGATTAACTTCCTAAGGATTATGTTTTATACTGTTTGAAAAAATTGAAAACTTACTGAACTAAGTGTATAGATTTCAAATGAGATTTTACTGAACTATGAAACGTACAATTGTCTAAACTTTCATTATTTAAGTGAGACTGTATCAAACTCAAGAAGATGCACAGATCAATCACGCGATCGAAATAACTGCTATAAGTTAACATCTACGAAAAATATTCATCACAGACATAGCGATTAAAGCTGAAACCCACTAGCAACACGCCACGCCACTCCACACTACGTGTCGAATATGTGTGCAATTTTTTTCCATTTAATTTAATTGTCTGTGTGCACGATTCAAAATTCTCAGACGTGTGAATGAGTTGCAAGTAACCCATTAAGCATGAAGTGAAAAATTTCGTGAGTGCGTTATGGGCTTACAACTCGTGTAACGTATTATATTTTTTCTAAGCCCCTTCATTTTTTTCCATTGAATAAAAAGAATCGCAATTATTTAAACTTTATCATTATAGTTGTTAATAACAATTGATTGTTAATCGATTGTGCCTTATTATTTATTACTATCAGACATATTCGTGGATAAAGTTGATAAAATGTTCGGATACATATTTTGTTCAAGAAATTGACAGTATAAATAACATAACATTTATTTTCATAGCAGGCTACTTAAGAAAACGTGTCCTATTGCATAACATGCTGTCTACATTTAGGGGCATCACTCCTAAATATATCTCGCTAATGCTAAAAGTTTTCATGTTTTTTAATTGACTAAATTTATGAAAATAGACCAAATAAAGTCTTACGTAAATAAAAATTTGATTGTAATTTAATTAAACCAAGAAGTTTAAATTTTCTTCTCAAAACGCACGTGTATGTTATGAGATCTCATTATATGCATGTTAAATGTCATTTACAAGGAATGTTGACTTCTTCTTCCTCTTTCAATAGAACCAGGTCCTGTTCAATCTTGTACGTTTGACTCTCTTTCTTCCTGGATCTTCCTGAGGTCTGGGTGTGTTCGGTCTCGGTGTGTTAGCCCACTTTGCCCATCTGTCTTCTGGCATTCTTTCTACATGTTCCCTCCAGAATCTTTTTCATGCCCTGACCCATCTTACGACATCCTGGACGCCTAATTCTTCTCTTATGTCATCACTCCTTATTCGGTCCCTGAGGGTGACTCCCTTGATGGTTCACAGTATTTTCATCTCTGTTGTTCTCATTATTCTTTTTGTTGTTGATTTCTCGACTCTGGTTTCTGAGGCATATGTGTCTCACACACGTTTTATAGATTCTGGTCTTGCTGTGTGAGCTCACGCTTTGTTTCTGCACACTAAATATCTCAGACAGACGCTGACTTTTGATGCTTTCATCGCTTGTGTTCGTGCCTCTTCTGTCATGTTAGATATATTTACTTCCAGGTAATTGAATCTTGATACCTGCCGTACTATTCCACCATCGACTGCCAATTTGCATCTAATGGGATCTTTTGATATTACCATTGATTGTGTTTTGTTGACTGAGATGCTCGTATTAAATTTTTGGGTAGAAATAAGTAAGCATATTGTCATCTCGAAGGGGCTTACTGATGGTGATTATTATAAATAATAACAATTCAATATTTTCCAGATGTTTTGTCGTTACAAGTACCTCACGGATTAGCGTTAATTGAGTCTCAGGACAGGATTTGTGTAGCCGATAGAGAAAATATGAGAGTTGTTTGTCCTAGAGCAGGATTATACTCGTTACAAGGGAAAAAAGAACCACCCCTTACAATTACTTTACCAGATATGGGACGTGTGTTTGGAATTGCAGCTAGAGGTTGGTAGCATTCATTAAATGATTACAAATTATTTATAATGTCATTTAATTATCATACCAATCGTTGTTAAATAGCCGTCTATCTATTTATGTATCTATATATCAAAAATTAATTCAAATTGGTATAGATTAGATGAAAAAAAAGGTTGTTCGACTAAATAAAAGAAACTCTATAGCATTTATTGTAGTTTTTCAAAATTTTAAACTATTATCTTCCTTAATAGAATTGGTGCCAAAGTCGAAATTTCAATAGTGTCAAAAAATATTTAGTAATTCTAAAAAAATAAATTATCAAAAGTTGTTTATTTATTCCTTGCAATCCTCAAAAGTTCCATTATTCTCTTCAATTCAATATTATCCCACCTTCCTTATTCAAAACCACCATCACAAGTAGTACAGGGTGTTATTCTATGATAGACGTTTGAAGACCAAAGTGGACAACGCATTTGCACTAGTGAACTTGCGTTTGAGTTTTAGTGAGTGAGACACAGTGGGTGGTATGAGAGGCGAAGGGTACAGTTAAGGAGCTCCTCTGGTTGTTTGCTCACATTAGATAATTCTGAGACAACACCAAGGTCCGCACGGAGCGCAGAAAAAAATTACGGCACTATTGAGGATGCACTGAAGCACCTATTCAAGAACAATGATCTGGTAATTCAAATTTTAGTTTAACGCTATTAGAGGTGAGAATATCAGTGATCTAAAACCTCGAAACGGAGTGAAAATACTATACTTAACAAACGGTATACCTAAAATGAGGAAAATAATTTTATTATCAGGTTAATAAAATGGTCAACTAGAAACAATGATGATTTAGTTCGATTTTCCTTTGGTTTATTTCTATGAAAGTTATTTGTAAATATTAAATTGGCATGAACAACGTTCGCACTATTGTTCAATAAACTAAAATAAAGAGATTTAGGAATAATGGGATACGTACATTCCTACCTTTTTTCGGATATTATGCTTTGTACTTTATGAATGCAAATTTCGAATAAAACTCCCCAAATTTTCAGTGGAATGAGAATGAACGACATGGCGTTTACCTGCTTTATTTGGCAGAACGTAATAAAATATGAAGAAACAAATACAAACAGAGCTTCAGAGTTCTACCTATTACAAAAGGAAAAAGACGTATACAAGCAAAAAAAGAAATGAAGAAGAAGTAATATCTTCAGCCAATCCCACTACGGTGATTGTTGTGCAGATATGAGGTTGGATTTAGTCTGCTAAATACTCTCCTGGCGAAAATAACTGCTATGTACTAAAACTTGATTGCCTGGTTGATTGATTTCTAGAACAACTGAGATAACTATAGGAATGATATTTAAATAAATTAAATGTTCATGAAGACATATAGGTCACTACGGTTCAATATACCTGACTACTTACTTAATGCTGAAGCCTTTACAAGTCATTATATAGGATCCGTTTTCCACGGCAGATTCCATTCTTTCCTATTTATTTTGTCCAGCTCCTCATCGGTATTCCTTTTGTTTTGTAAGTTTGTGCTTCATATATCTTCCTTATTAATCGTTCTTCTCCTATTCTCATAACATGGCCAAACCATCTTAATTTTTCTTGTTTGAATTGATTTTAAATTCCAATTTTCACTTATAGTCTTATTCCTTATTTTGTCGTATCTCTATTTTTTTTTTAATCTAATTTTTGTACTTTGTATTTTGCTTTTTTTTCTATAAATGTTCATGTCTTTGATCCGTATGTGGGTGTGGCCACTGTTTTATTCATTTCTATTTTTAATTCTATTGGTTTTCCCTTTTTGGCTAGAAACTGTGTCTTGATTGTACTGAATAATCTAACAGCTGCTCCAGATCTCTCGTTTATCTCTTGTTCCAATCTTCCATCTTGTGTTGTGTGTTGACCTGCTCTATTTTTGATTCATCTCCTTTCGGCTTATTATCATTGACTTAGCTTTGTGTTCATTTATTTTCATATTCATTATCTGTAGACTATCATTCTTTATTTCTAAGCTCGAGTTCAAGGTTTTCAAATCTTCTACCATCATTAATTATCACGTAGTCTGTATATATTGTCTCCTTTATTTTAGTGTCTTCCATTTTCCACTTTTCTGACCTCATGTTGTTCAATTAGACTTTTTATTGTTTTTATTCCTTCATCTAGCACTATGATTAAAAATAATGGACTTAGTTGCTTTACTCCTTTCGTACCTATTTGATATCTCTCCCCTAACTACATAATTTTTCATCTGTTTATATAGAGTCTGTACTCTATTCATCCTTCTTCCGTCTTCAGTTCAGATTAGAAACTCTGAACTAAAGTTGTTAAAACAATCTGATGAGATGCACTAACATCAAAACACGTCAGACGATAACGCCTGTCTCTACGTAATTGCGACACATTCACGTCTTTTTTTAAAAACATTTAATTAACCTTAAAAGGTTTTTATAGATTCAATAGATACGGGAAAAAGAAATGGAATACCATCTTAATTTTTACTACATATGGAGAGTGGAAAAAGATATAGACAGATTTTTT
This sequence comes from Diorhabda sublineata, assembly GCF_026230105.1. Taxonomy (NCBI): domain Eukaryota; kingdom Metazoa; phylum Arthropoda; class Insecta; order Coleoptera; family Chrysomelidae; genus Diorhabda; species Diorhabda sublineata. The sequence continues at coordinate 10,365,519 of NC_079475.1, read as the reverse complement.
TTCTAATCTATTGTTTTTGTTTTCTATGGAAATGAATTGGTAAGAAATATTTGTTAATAAATAAAGTGAAGGACCGTTAGTTTCATCCCCTTTAATGTGAAAGGACTATTGAAAAAAAATGATGGTTAATACTTTCCAACGGAATTTACAAAATTATAAGTTACTATATTCAATTTAATTATTGAATTATCGTCACTTTGAGCAAAAAGAAAACTCATCGCATTGTAAAAGTGATACCTTCGAAGGAAATTTTGTTATAGGAGAAACTTCTCATAATTTTATAGGAGCATTTACCTCCTGAGTTTTGTAGCGTTTGTTTATAAACACCGTGTATATCTGTTCGTGTTCTGATAGAAAACAAAATATTACATAATATATGATCTAATTTTGTTTGTAGGCAAGTTTATTTACGCTGTGAATGGACCAACGCCTGCTCTTACCGTCCAGGGTATGACCATCAACCCACAGACAGAATCCGTCATCGATCATTGGGCGCCAAAAGAGGTAACTACTTACATTTTTTACTCAGAAAATGACTAAAACATTATTGAAAATTAGCAAATACGAATTCAAAATGAATAAATTTATATAACTTCTATAATTCTTCAATAACCATATGCTGGATTCATCCAATGTACAAGATGAAATAATTTTATTTATTTGTTTGTTATGCTTTCTTCAACTATGCTTAAAAATTCAATGTGTGGCTCTAGTTTTTTGAATTGATTAATCTTTTACCTCCAATGATTCCTCTTAAGCTTCTGATTTCTTGCTTACACTATATAAAATAACATTTTACTAGTTTTCAATTAAACCTAACTTAGATTTGAAAAAATACACCGTTACTCATACTATTTATTTGAGGACAATTAAAGTGTTTCCACCTTGTCTTTCTCTTTCATTTTTGATCCTCAATTTGCAAGATATCTTCTTTGAGGAGTTTCAATGCTTCAGTTACATAAACAACTTGTTGAAGTACTTGCTGGATTCATAACTTAATATTCTATTGCTTTCATTTATGAGTGATACAAAAAGGGACTAAACCTAACTGATAACATTCTTAACATTTGTGGAGGCAGTTTGATGGAATAGTGCCATATCAGAAGAGAACTATTTTCGTTGTTTCTCGTTAAGTGAATACAATTTTTCACGTGGAAAAACAATGGAGGGTACCGAAGGATTAACAATTACTTTAGCTTCTACATAAATGGATAATAAAAACCGTAACCTTGTACTTAAGAACTCTACAATCTACCTAAATTAACATGAGAGAACTGATGAAGTAAATATTACAACCAAACGGGTATGCAATATTTTACAAGAAAGATTACAGATGAAGAAACTATCTGCAAATAGTGGAGGCATTCAAGCTCAAAATGGTATCAAACCTCCGAATTATTTAATGCAGCTCCGATTTTCCTGAACATTTATAAATAAGCTCAACTTACCCTCCATATCAAAATCTACATTTTCGCAAGGTGTGCTAATTGTTTTAAAGGGGTGAAAACTACCCCTTATCCAAAAATATATTATATTATAGTTTTTCCTACTTTTTTTTATATTTTATATATTTTGACGTTTCAACACTTAAAAATCTTTAAAAACTACCCTTATGATGAAAATAATATAAGAAAAAATCTGTTAACGATTTAAAACATTACAAATCATCTCTTGGTACTCTCAAATGTACCTTCAGGCAACTTAGCATCAACAGAAAAAATCCGTGCATCAAAATTTGAAACTTTTTCATATCCTATAATCCAAAAAAAAATTTCAAATTCTTATTTTTTATGTAACTCCATTAATTTTAAAGCTATCACATCATACCAAAAACCTTTTTAAAGATAATTTTCAGGGCTAAGTATGTTAAAAGGGCATGAGACCTTTCACATTTTATTAATAAAGGGTCAAAGGGCTGTGGATAAGCAATTGTCGCACTATAGTTACAGATTAATTTTGTTATAACTTCGTCAATTTTTATGCTACAAAAAAAATTAAAAGAGCAAAATAATCGTCATAAAAAATGCTTTGATTTGATTGTTTATATGTTTTTGTATCTCTCATAGTTATGGAGAAAAAACGGCGAAAACAAAATTTTTTTTTAAATAAAAAAAAGTATTATTTAATGCTCATTTTTTTCAAAATTATGCATTTCTAATCAGTCAAACTTTCAGATGTCGTGAATAACATCCAAATAAAGTATTTGGTATAAGGCATAAGTTTGATTTTGATTTTCAATGAAGTGGCATTCGTTTTAGTGCAATGTTTTATTTTAGCTTTAACTATTTTCCATCATATCTCACCGAAATTTCAGTCGAAACGACTTCTATCAGTAGTCATTTGAAACTACTTGTTAAGCTCTTTAAACAGTATTCTATGACTTTTTGTTGAAAAATGTACCCTTTTTCCGTTATTTGAGGTTAAATGCTCAATTCAAGTTATTCATGTTTCTATAACTTGCTTTATTTTGGGTGAAAAATTTTTCCTCCCCTGAAAAGAAGGGATTACACACTTCGGCACTATATGGATCTTTTTTTTTGAAAACACACTTATCATCTGTCAAAATTTCAAATAAATCGCTGCGGCATTAAAGAATTCGGAGGGGAAATGCCTGAATACCTGGCCTAAAAATGAATGCCGAAAATTTTGACGCTGATTAAAAGCTCGCTTGCAATAAAACTTCAAAACAGATGTTTAAGGAAATTTTTCTATCGATATATCACATCATCAAGATAGCAAATCCGTTTTTTAAACCAATAAGGTCATTGCCACAGTATTTTCAGATTTGGAAAGTATAATATTTATCAATTATTTGTCTTTTTCACGACAATATTTAGTAATTTTTAACGTCATAAAATTAAAATTAAGTCAGATCCAAGCGATATCATTTTTCAACGTCCTATCGACTTTAGCCAGAAAAAAAATGTCCATGTAATGTTAATAATTCAATGGATTATCCTGCGAATTTCATGTCGTATATAACGTTTAGAAAATAATTGCTGTGTTTGGAAGATAATTATCTACTTTTTTTAATTTTTTTTTAAATTCAACATATAAAGAGCTAAAAATGATGATTCGTCTGTTTGCACTTTTCAAATGTGATGTATGTTTTCAGGAAACATTTGGAAATCCTCATGATATTGCAGTATGTCCGAATGGATCAGCCCTTTATATAGTCGAAATCGGACCAAATCGAGTTTGGAAATTTGATTTAGTCCACCCAAAATAATAATGAGAACGTTTCATTAGACTCCAGAAATAACATTTAAAATAGTGTATAAAAGCTTCCTCTTTTTAGGTGCATGAAAATAGCATTGGACATTTGATTCGTAGACATAAATAATGTCTTTTGACGAAGCTTATTCGTTATAATCACCGAATATGTTTAAAAAAATTTTAAAAAAGTGTGCATATCAATCTCATTTGTAGAAAGCGTTTTTCAAAATAATGTATTATAAATATTTAGATATTTCATCAATAACTTTATTTTCTGACAAAACTTTTGATGAAATTCAAATAATAGTCCGGCAACAACAACAAAATCTCTTAGTGAAGTAATTATTTTAATCAGTTTGTCATGACCGGTAATTTTAAATGAAAAAATTTTCTTGAAGTGGTAGAAAATTGATTGTATAGTTCTGAGAATCAAAAACAGCACGAACTTTAGACTGGTAGGTATTATGCAAAGTTCACTTTGAAAGAAAATCTACAGATATGGTATCTTGTAACTTTTTATCTTTTATTCAAAAAAGAAATCAAACTTTCATGTAGTAGTTTTTTCCTAATTATTATATCCTCTAAGTGCTCCATGAGCTCCATTTTCATTAATTTAGAGAGAAGAAACAACAACTAATTATACATTTCGACGATCTAACCAGATCGTCTTCCAAGAGACATCATTTTTGAACTGGAGATATCTCCTTTTGGTTATTTCCTAGAAGATATGAAAATTGATCGATAAAGGCGGCCAGATATATTTATTACTTTTATCAAATTATGTAACAATTACTCAATAAGTCCTGTTACTAACTAAAAAAAACTGTTTATTGCCAAAAATCGATTTTATTCATCAATGTAATCACCTTCAAGAGAAATACAATCATTCCAAGCCTTCTCTAACTTCTCGATGCGGTGATTGTAGATGGATGTATCTTATGTAGCAGGCTTCAGTTTCAGCAACCGCTTCTTCATTTGAACTAATTTAAGAGCATTTTTTTGAGTTCAGAAAATAGCCAGTAGTCACTGGGGACCATATCTGAACTATACGATGGATGACGAAGCAATTCAACCATCGTTACCATCGACCTCTGTGTAGTACTCTTTATTGATTGTCTCTCCTTTCTAGACATAGTCAATGAACAATATTCCATGCCTATCCCAAAATACTCAAGCCAAAACCTACACTTTTGAAGCCATTGCTGAGCTTGTACAGTATTTTTTTATCAAAAAGCAATGATAAAACACATTAAATTATTTTGAATTCATTGTTCTGAAAATAACAAAAGTAGTTTCACTTAAATGGCTGTCAGTTTTTATGACTAATCGAAATGTCATAAAATTTTCATAAACGTCATATAAATTTGACAATGGCAGCGACATCTGTATGTTCGACATGTGATAAAGAAAAACTTTTCATCTTCGGATTAGGCACATTTATTGAGAAAAAGGTGACAAAATTATGTATGTTTGAAAAAAAATCTAAGAAATTAATAAAATTATACTTTTATCAAAAAAATACACACACACTCTGCTGCTTGAAGAGTTTTCGCTAATTTCATATGATTTTGCAGATAAAATAAGTGCAATTCAACGTAAGGAATTCAATTTTTTTTGTTCCTTTCCTGATGCCTGCTAGTAGTGGATTTAAAGTTAAGAATAGACGATTAAAAATGTCTCTTGCAGTTTTTTCTTTATATAAATATTTCAATGTTTAAGTGCATTCAACGAATTTCCAAATTTATTAACCAAGCAAAAATTGCATATTTATTTATTGCAAACCGTTTTATGGAACAATTACATGAAGAACTTCTTACTTCAAAGTACCAGTGATTAAAACAAAAATTACTGAAGATTTTGTTCAAGTTGATACACTTTCCAGTCCTTATTTACTGGACTATAATGTAACTCCCGTACTATAGGGTATTATGGAAATATGACATGGGTAAATAATTAGGTAAATTAAAATTATCCGGAAAATTTAAGTTATGTAATTCAATTCAATATTATGAACTATCCATACTAGAAAATAATGTTTATGTAGACAATAAAATCATATATACTACTCAGTTTCGTATAAAATTATTTCAAGTCCTTACAATCTATTTCCCTAAAACGAACACTTTTCGTTCCATTCTTAGACAAATCGACATAAGTTTGGCAACGCTCTTGAAAAATCGACATAAGTTTGGCAACGCTCATAAGTCTGAAAACGCTACGAAAAAGATTAAAACGATGCAGCTTCAGATAGTTATACCTGAGTCATGATAACACGTGCTGATCGAGTTTCAACAACAATTTCCGAATTCCTGCAACCAAATCGTTCGACAGAACGTCCAGAATCTTCATTAAAGAAGAATTAAACCTGCCTGGGAAGTGCGTATGTGATCAGGTATCTATGCGGAAGGTCTCGTGGGTCTGTATTTTTTTTGATGATCACGTGATGGGCCAAAGTTGTCTGGAAATGCACAAAGATTTACATGGGCAAATGGACAACGACCGAACACTCCGTCATCTGACATATCTTGCAGGATGAAGCCACGCCGAATCTTAATGTTAATTTTGGAGCATGGACAGGCACACGAGGATTCGTTGAATGGCCCTCACGTTCATGTGACCTGACACCCTGTGATTTCTTCCTGTCGAGCCTTCTCAAAGACCGCGTTTTTGCAAAAGGACCACGGATCCTTCCCGACCTCCGAATGCAATTGAAGTGGAATCTGAAACTCTTTTTTTCATCACATTTCAAAATAATAAACTTTAACACATTTCCCTTTCATATTGATAAGCGAAGATTGAAACGGTGTCTTATAAGAAAAAATGATAATTTCTGTTATTTGTTTACTTGAGCGCATGTTCATATTTTGTCGATGATTGCGTTAAAACCGGCTGATTTGTCTATTATTCTTTAGCTGTGAATTATTTCTTGAGTGTTTATGTTTATAGTTTAGTCCCTCTTAAGAAAGGAACTATTGGTTGAAACTAGTGCACTAATCGCAAGTCTTCATAGTCTAGGCAAAAGTAACCGCAGCATTGCCGTCGAATTAAAAACACCTCAACGTACCGTGGACTACAACGTGAAAAAATATACATTCACCAGGATTTGGCGATAGAAAACGTTTGGGATGTATGAAGGATTTTGTTGATCCAGAATTAATAAAAAATTCAAGAATATTTTATAAAAGAACTGACTGTAATCACCCCAATTAAATGAAATTAATTCTAGATCTCAATAAATAATGAATAAGTCTTGACTTTGTCAAATAGCTCATTCAAATGACATACTAGCAATAAGTAAATTTACAATATTGAACAATTTAATAAAACACCATATTTACATATATATAAAATGTAATTAAACGTCTGGTATTTTGTAACACTTTAATAATACACTGTTACAATAAAGACTCAGTCTTGTTTCTTTTACTATTCAACATCTTGAGATGTAGATGTCCAGCTTTCGTGCCAACTCTTGGGAGATCAGCCGTGACATCTCCTTGAAGTTTGTTTTTCATCATTTGCCCATTTAATCCTTCGATCTTCCATGATTCTTTCGACGTGGTCTCTCCCAGATCCTCGTCTCTATTCCGTGATTCGTACTATCCTGATTTTCAGATCTTATCTTAGGCTCACTCCTTCGATATTTCTAAAAGTTTTCGTCTGTGATACATCATCAAAATACTTAAAGAGAGCTTGAATGAATTGGAAGAGCAGCAGGCATCCTTTGTGATTGTAAAAACTATCATTTATGAAACTATGTTTCAACACCTGCAAGTTTAAATACCATTTATTAACATAAAATATAAATAAATAAATTGGTTTCAATAATCTGACTACTGTTGGAAGTCAAGAGTATATAAAGCACTCTATGCGTGTTCATGCTCTCTTAAATACTAATCCTATTATGTGCAAAAGCTAATTGATTATATTTATGGTCGTCACGTCACATAAATACAAAAATAAGGGTAAGTAATTTGAGGTTGAACAGAAGGGCGGACAACTCGTCTCCTTGTCTTACTTCCGTGGTGATATCAAAGATATCTGTGTATTCTTTTCCTAGTCTGACCTTCAAAACACGTTTTTATATAAGTCTTATTATCTTTTCTGGTATGTTATTCTCTCTGAGCCCATCACATACTTTTGATCTTGTTAGGCTATCATAAGCCATCCTAAAGTCAATAAATAGTATGTATAAATCTCTATCATATTCCCAGTACTTTGAGGCCAGCTTTTCCATGATAAATATTTGGTCAGTAGTTGTCAGTCAGTCAGTTAGTAGTAGATATACCCTTTGGTTTGAGCATTCTAGTTCATCTCCTTTTTATGAATGAGGACTATCACTTCCTTCCATTCTTTGGGCATAATTTCCAGGTTCCAGACCTTAATTCTAATTTTATGGAAGACCTTCACCATTAATCTCCCACCGTACTTTATTAATTCTACTGATATTCCTGCTTCTCCTCATCCTCTTAATTACATTTTCAATTTCTTTTATAGTTCACGTCGGCTTAACTAATTCCTGGACTTTCCCGATTTCAGTGTCTTCCTTTGCAATATTCTTTCCCTGTGTTCAATACTGTTTTAACATCTCCAACAATATTGCCTTCCTTGAAGTTAATGGAGTGTCTAAAGGACATATGGAACCGCTTGAGTAAGACGTTGAGGACGGTAAATTTACAATAAATCTTTACCAATAGTAGACTTATGATTCTTCACAGTCACATTAAAATAAGACGAGATAATTCGTGATTTAACAGTGTACGAGGTCTGGCTATTAAATAAATAGACTGCGCGCCTAGAGAGCAACGTATCAATCTCAAATTTCTCGTTAAATTGAAAAAAAACTCCGACTGAGTGCGCGTAAATTGTTACAAGACGCCTATGGGGACAATTCTCTATCTCGTGCGCTTGTTGTTGAGTGGTGTAATCGCTTTAGTGAGGGCCGAGAGAGCACTGAAGATGACCAGCGCCCAGGTAGCTCTGTGACTGTTTCAACTCCGGAAACAGTGACCAAAGTCAACCAAATTGTGCGTGCAGATCCTTGAATGAGCATCCGGATGATTTTAGAGGATGTAACAACGATAAAGAAACGGTAGAAAAATTTTAGACGAGAAATTACACATGACAAAAGTCTGTGCGAAGTTGGTGCCAAAAAATGTGACTCCTGCCCAAAATTTCTTGCATCAACGGGTCTGTTCAGATTTCCTTGAGAGGCTAGAAAAAGATCTGCTTTGAAAGGGACCCGATTTGAGTCGATAGAAGCGGTAAAGCAAAAAACGGCAGAGCTCCTAAAGGCCTTCACCAAAGAAGAGTTCCAGCACTGCTTCGGTCAATGGAAAAACGTATGGAAAGGTGTATGGCGAGAGAAGGGGAGTATATTGAAAGGGAGCATTCAAATGTAGAATAATTTTTGTAATAAAACCCTTTTTCGTAACCAGTCTTGTTATTTTTCAATAGCCAAAAGTGCTTCTCAATGTCATCAGTATTATCACTTACATCTTTTTATCTTAATCCTTTTGAAATGAATGAAATAACTATTTGGAATTCATTGGTTTGAAATTTAAATAATAGTTTGTGTGCAGTAATTCGGAACACCCAGATTGTTAGTTCTTACCCAATCAAATGTTCATAAGCCACGATTTTCCCATAAAACTCGAAATTATTTTAGCGGTAATTTGAACCACGACAGAACCGGTTCCTTATAAGGATAAATCAACTCCTGCATGAAATGTGTTATTTAAATATGACTGTTTTGTCATTTTATCACCGATAAAGCGCCTGTTCTTATTAAACGTCTACATCTATTTATCAGTTATTTAAGTATTGTTGATAATTGATACCAAAACATTACAACATGAGTGGTTTCGGGGAAGTTTCGACTCAAAAAATAACAAAAAATATAGAAAAAGCAATCCCCCAATCCACAAAAAATACTAAAGCGTCAATATGGAGACAATTTATGGAGTTTTGTCAAGTACGTTACAAAAAGTAGCAGAAATATTGAAGTAATGGGCCTATAAAAAAGAGGAAGGTTATAAAAAATTAGAGGATTATGCAGTTAAATCAATTTGGAATTCAACTGCGAATTACATGTCATTTCAGAGAAAAGAAAAGTTCTGTAGCATTTAACAAGAAATATATAGTAAAAATGGCAAAATTGTGGAAAATAAACAACCCAGAGGGATTTCAAAAAAGATTCTTCCATATTGCTCATTATGAATCAGTTTGAAAGGGGGGAGAAGCTGCAAACTATAGAATTTTAAAGAAGAAAAAAAAATCAAGATGAAACTTCAACAAGAAGATTTGAATACAATACAATATTTTCAAAGACGACACCAAGTGGGTCAAAAAAATTGGAAGGCTACAAAAAAAATAAAAACATAACATCTAAACGACTTTTTTTAACTCTAAATCCCTCTTGGAAAAACAAAAATTGTAAATCAACCAAATACTCTGCAAAATTCGACTCGATATTACAAATAATAAAATTACCAATCATTCGAACCGTGGTAGTACAGTTTCTTTAAACCCTAAACCTACAAATTGATCCTGAACATCACGAAAATCTTAGTTCTTAGTTCCTTAGGAGCCTCGAATGAGGAAAATCAAAATATTCTACATGAGTGAATACCAGAGAAGAAAATTAGCCGAAAGTTATAAAAAAACACACTTCATATAAATATTGAATCCATCATCTTCTTGACAATACTTAGTTAGAAAGAAGACTTATGAAGATCAAGTCCTTTGAGATCATTTAGTGTTTTCAGTATTAAGGCAGAGCTTGTGTGTGCACGTTAAACTTCAGTGCAATTCATACTACAAAACCTGAGAAACGCCAATGAGAATACCTTAGTTTTAATTTTAAACTTTAAGTCATTAATGAATTAATCCCGCGCGTTTGTGGTGAATTTATTCAACTTCATGTATGTGCAAAAAAAATTATTATGCGTTTTTTAATAAACAGCTTTAACAAAGCAACGAAAAATATTTTTAGTATTGTTATTTCCAAATAACAAGGTATAGATGCGTCAAAAACGAAAAAACAAAAATGAAAAGTTCTCATATGAAAAAGTTATGAATGTTTTATTTTAAGCAGCTTTGGCATAATCTTATGACGTATTTCCAACAAAGTACGCACATTTTTTTTAGATTTACGATTTAATTCTTGGACACAAACCGCAGCCCCAATTTGTTTGTGCCTCTTTGGTTCATTATTTCCATTTTCTTTAGATTCACCAAGTGAGTTTTTGATCATCGTTCTGAGTTCAAAATATCGTACATCATCGAGATGACACATTGCCTTGTAGTTATGATATTTCAAGGTTCTCTAAAAACGAACGCCTTTTCTGATGCATATAACCTGAATTAATTTGGTAAATCACCCTTGCATTGCAAGCAGTTGTTCATCAATGGTCATATACTCACTGGTTGATTATGCATTTTCGCAATTATCAAAAAATCTTATAAATTTCTTCTTCTTCTTGTAGTAGGACGAGGTCCTGTCAGGTCTGTCATCTGCCCTCTTGTGACGCCGATGTCCAGCTATCGTACCAGCGTTTTGGGGGCCTACCGATTGGACGTCTTGTGTCTGGTTTCTCTGTTTTGGCCCATTTGGCAATCCGTTCTGGAGCCATTCGTTCTACATGGTCTCTCCATTGTCGGCGTCTTGCTCTTACCCATCTAACGACATCTTGTACTCCCAGTTCTCTTAAGGTATCTGTGTTGGGTATTCTATCGTGGAGTGTGGTACCCTTTATTGTTCGTAATATCTTCATCTCTGCTGTTCTCATTTTTCTCTTTGTTTGTGTTGTGTCTGCCCTTGTTTCTGCGGCATAGGTTAGTATGGGTCTGATACAGGTCTTGTAGATTCGCGTCTTACTTTCTATGCTCATATATTTATTTCTCCATATAATGTCCCGTAAATATCCCGATATTCTAGTTGCTTTCTTGATCTGCTTATCTACCTCGTCCCTTATGTTTCTGCTGCTCGTTGTTTCTACGCCCAAGTAGTTGAAATTCATTACTTGCTCTATAATGCGCTCATTTACTACCAACTTGCATCTTATTGGGTCTTTGGATATTACCATGCTTTGTGTTTTCTCGCATGAGATTTGCATGTTAAGTCTCTGTGCCGTCAGGTTAAATTTATGAAGGAGGCGTTGTAGATCGTCTCCATTTTCAGCTATAAGTATAGCGTCATCTGCGTAGCAAAGGATTCTCAGGCGACGGTTATTCATTTCGAATCCTGCATCAACTTCGTTTACACTCTCAATTATTTGGTCCATCATTACGTTGAAAAGGCATGGGCTGAGGCTATCTCCCTGTCTTATAAATTTCTTCAATTTCTTATTTCTTAGACCTTTTGATATATTAATGCTTCTAAATGTTCTTGATTTTAAGTCTTTTCTGTTTTAAAATTAGTTTTGTTTAATAATTTTTGAAATATTGATAAAAAAATGACATATCGACTAAACTTAGTCTTTATCAAAATATTTTGATTAGAAGTTAAATCGAAGCGTCAATTTTTTATTATCATCTAGAAAACACCAATAAATACATTAATAAACTGTCATTAATCGATTATTAAAAAAGAAACCCCTCATTTTCTGCGACTTCATTTAGTATAACATCCTTAATAGTAGCTGGCCACTGCTCACCAATATAGTAGCAGTTTTGACGCTGGCAACTCCAGTTGCTCGAAGTGGAGAATTTAAATATGAATTATGTGAAAAAGGAATTATATATGATTCGCTTTGACACGCAGCTCTAACTTTTTCGAATAATTTCCATAATATAATAACGATGTTATCGACGGTTGTAACTTGATAACCACACACATCTAATAGGGTGGTTGACAAAATTTGGAAATTAGATTAAGACTAAAACTTAGCAAATTTTTCACCCCAAAAATATATTATTTTGAGAAAAATAGGTGTTTGACGTTAGTATTTTGAATTTTTAGAAATAAATTTGAAATTGACCCGAAAAAGGCAAAGACTGTCTTGAATGACATCACACCTCTCGAAACAACCGTATTTGTTTATGACACTCAATTGTATTTTTTAATAAATAATGAATTCCATGTATTAAAAATACTGTATAGTGCCCCAATTTGAAATTACAAGTATAAAAAAGCCAAACAAACCATTCATATACGTTCCAAACAATAAAGAAATACGAAGAAAGTGGTTAAAAATGGTAAGGAGACAAGATGCTCTTACTTTATCAACTAATTCCACAAACTATTTCTGTGAAGATCATTTTGATGTAAGTATCAAACAAAAATGATGTATATAAATGTTCAAAATCTACCATAATATACCACACATAACAAATAAAATGTTATGACTTAATTAAGTTAAAGTTATTGAAACTTTGTATTCGCGAACCTAAAAATCAGTTAAGTATTTTCATTTCACAGTGGGTAAATCTGACTCTCTCTGACTGGTAACTGCTAATTAAATAAAACTTTGTTCCTTACATAATACTTACATATAAATTTTAACACTGAGGACTTTCGATGAACAAACATTGCAAAAATTTGTCAAGCATAACGACGTCAATTTTTAGGCAAATTTGTGCAGTTTGCTTTGTTAAAAAAATCCTGATTCCATGGCAAATTATAACTGTCTTTCAATATTAAACTAAGAATGAACTTTATTAATTTAACAATAATTGGTGAAAACTCGAAATAACCTGGTCACTTTTGTCGATTTTATTTTCCAAAAATATTATTAATCTTTTATTATTTTTGTAGAAAAGTTGTTTTTTTATTTACTAAATATCATAGTTAATCAATAGAAACTCAAAGCCATCCGATTTATTCTTAGTGGAAACAAGCCTATTATTCCAAACTTTCAATTTTTCTTCTTCACTCTGTATAAATCGTAATGAATAAAATTTGGTACCTAGCTGATCCTGATCTGTATAGTTACAAGTTAAGAAAATTAAGTTGTTAAGGCGAAAGAGCCTTCGGGCGGTACAAGTTTGTGTTGAGTATAAAACAAAAAAAAATAATGAACAGTATACATTAACTAACTGAAGTCTCGGTCAAGTTACGAAGGGTGGAATGCTGATCACATAATATTTTAAGTATTTGATGTAATCGTTGGAATAACGATATTCAGCAATTGATTGATTCAAACAAGGATATTTGAACAAAGCGGGGTATCAATGAAATATTTTATATATTTTGCTTCGGCGTATGAGGTATTTTTTGTTCCTGATATTCTATATTAATAAATAAATCAATTTCTACGGGAAAATAAATATTTTAATAAATCTCCGATAGACTGTAAATAAAAGACAAATTTATATAAAACAATAATTTTATCAGCAATTAGTACACTTAGGGTTAGTTTTCGACATAATCACCGAATAAATTGAGATATTTGTCATATCTGTGGACAAGCTTTTCAATACCCTCTTAAAAGAAAGTTGCCACAAATGAATTCGAGTAAAGTACAAAAGAGACTTTGAAACTGGAAATTCCGTAGACAAAGTAGTGATGGTGAATCTGCGGTTATCTTTAACCATTCAGTCAACTCATTGAACCAGGTAATCTTAATCGACAAATTTCTTGACTTCCTTCAACCTGACTCGGCGAACATGTTTACGTGGCTATAGCACAACGCCGACTGATGCCTGAATGTCAACAATGGCAGAGTGTATAGTGCGAGGCTTACCTTCATCGCAAACTTCTGTCCGCGTAGCGTCTCGGCCCTCGTATATATACTCTTTTCTAGCACATTTGATTGATGTCTTACTGACTACGAAAAAAATATTTTGCAATTAACAATAATAGCATACAATGGAAGTTTTTACTGCCTGACTATCAAAAATACTGACAATTTATGGTGTTCATTCAAATAATTTCGGGTTGTTATGATTCATAGTTATTTACGTAACTAGTTAGGCCTAATTTGAAAAACTCGCTGTACTCGTTTTGGAAAATATTACGCTTGTTGAACAATATCACTCTATTCAAAACGTGTTTATGTACAACGTTTTATCTGTTATGTCAGAAAAATACATTTTAAAAAACGAAAAATTACAATGAAGACGTTTATTCATTAAGTTGCGGCAAACAAACAATCTTAGTTTTAATATAACGTAATTCTTTTTATAAATTTTATGAAAATACAATGTAATCATTTATTTTATTGTGACTCAGCCTTTGTCGTTTCTTAACTCGCGCTCTTATAATATTTAATAGAATCTTTAATCACAATCAAAATATTATTGCGGAATCAAATGGTGTTAGAGGTATTGTTATCATTGAAGCAGGTCTTGAAGTATTCTTACTATAGAAGCAAACAACGATTCTATTAAAGAAGTCACAACAAGTTAGAAATAATTCCTTGAAATGTCTTCTTATAGTGAACCAGACATTCCATTTGAAGTAATATAGTCTGCAAATGCTGCAGTGGGTAGTTTAATAACTGATTAAAACAAGAAGTGGATACGCGCTGGCGTACCAAAAATTTGAAAAATGCGATTCGAAAAATATAATAGAACATCAACGAGAAGGTACTACGAGCTTATTTTGAAAATTTGGAAACATTGAGTCGAAGTACCCAAAAATATCGTTATTAAGACGTACACTAGGCTTTTGATTTGGCTGAAGAGACGCTCAGCATGATACCATACCAAAAAACAAAAGATTTTGTCGAAGGAGAATGTAGAAATATTTTTATTTGCAAACGTACGACTTAATTTACTATATGTTTATAATTTATTATTGAATAGATCTGTTCCCTAGGTCGCAAAGAAAAAAGGGATTGCGATAGCCTGCAGGAAGCCTGAACTGACGTTCTTACGAGAAGGAAACGTATTTGATGAAGGCCTCTTTTTTAAAATTACAAATTAAAATTACAATTTTAGATAAAATACTTGTTATTCGTGAATTTGTGGTCAATTAGCAGCAAAGATTGTTCAATAGCTGGGTCCACCTAATGTTAAAGGATATACAGGACATTGTTTCAGACGATCGTCAGCGTCTCTTAGAGACCCAAGAGCGGACATTGTAAAAATAAAGCAACACGGAGGATGGGAATCCAACAATGTAGCCGAAGGATATATTGAGAGTTCATTAGAAAATCAAAAAAATTAAGAAAAAATTGACATACATGTAGATATCACAGCTTCAAATGAAATTATCATTAGACAAGAAGTTCAAAAGAATATTCACCCAGAAAATGGACTTACTTTAAATAACTGTGTGTGAAATTTGGTTTCCAGTATACAACATCTTTCTATATTATATGTGCAAGTGCAGAGCGCTTCTACAACCAACAAAGTACTGATCAGTCTGAGGTACTTTGGCTAGATGCTTCGACACTCGTCATTAACGAAGCACACTGATAATCTCCATTCAGGGTGAGTCATGAGGGAGGGTATCTTGTGGCTAGTACCATGGCTACCGTAATTCAATACGGCAAATAACAATTTGGCAACAAAAATGTCTAGAGGCTACTGGGATCCATTTCGAAAATTATTTTCATTTTGTTGTATTTATTCAAATCTTATTTATGCACTTGAGGTCTATAATTTCAATTACTGTTTTAAAATGGTTGCTCGTTATTGTTATTAGTTACTGATTTTTCTTCATCTTCTTTAATGTAAGCAAAATCGATGTTTTTCCTCGTATCCTCTGCCGTTTAGTTATTAGAGAGGTTATCGCTTCATTCTGCCGTCGTTCATTCGATCTATATGTTCGTTCCGCTCTCTCTTTCTTCCCAATACCCAATCGCTGACGTTTTCAATCTTACATGTTCTTCTAATGTCCTTGCTTCTCTTGTTAATATAGGCCGGATGACAGCCTTGTAGATCCGGGATTTGGTCTCGATTCCTCTATATTTGTTTCGGAAGATTGTATCGTTCAGGTTGGTAAGCTGAGGTTTGTGCTGCTTTTGCCGCTTGGTTTCATCTCTTGTTGTATAATTTCATCATCTACAACCACTTTGCATCTGATAGGTGTTTTTGAGGTGGTCATACATTTCGTTTTTGCTGCAGATATCTTCATTTTTGCTGCAGATATCTTCATTTTTGCTGTAGATATCTTCAGTTTTGCTGCAGATATCTTCAGTTTTGCTGCAGATATCTCCATTTTTGCTGCAGATATATTCATTTTGTTGCAGATATCTTAATTTTTGCTGCAGATATCTTCATTTTTGCTGCAGATATCTTCATTTTTGCTGCAGATATCTTCATTTTTGCTGTAGATATCTTCAGTTTTTCTGCAGATATCTCCATTTTTGCTGCAGATATATTCATTTTGTTGCAGATATCTTAATTTTTGCTGCAGATATCTTCATTTTTAAACTTTTTCCGGTTGTGTTGAGTTTGAATAGTAATCTTAGTAGGTCATCTTCGTTTTCTGCAATCAGAACATCATTTTATACCCTTTCAGGTTACGAGTGCTCTTATTACTTCGTTCATAACGATGTTGAACAATACGGGGCTAACAGAATCTTCAAGGAAACAAGAAGATCATTGATTTTAGTTTGTCGTTTTTCTATTCTAATAAATCTTAGTTGATATATTCGAAATTTTTAACATTTATTTATATTAATATCTTATTATGTGATATATCAATAAGGTGTTTGATAAGATTTTTTAATTCAGTGAAAATTAAATTAATACGACAACATTGTTTTATATGTCGTTTTCAATGGTTATTTATGTTGTTTGAAAATCACTTTAAATGATCACGTATCAATAGTTATTTTTGCTTTCATTTCCTCTTTAAAGACCTTTTTTAATGATTTTTAATAACAGGAATTTTCAAATAATTTAAAATTTCTTCTTGGGTGGCAGAGCTTTGGATGAATGTTGTATTTCAATTCTTTCTTTTACCATCATATCGATGCGTACCATATGAGGATCAGATTCTCTTTTGATAATATTAGAGCATTGAAAAATACTATACAGCCTTTTTCAGCCCACATTATATATCAGGTAACATAAAAACACCCTCTCAATATTCTAGCTATTCTTGTATAGTTTAGTGAAAAAACTAAGTACAAATTAAAACGGATAGTGTGAAATATACAGGATGTCTCTTGAGTAATTTCTACATCTCAAATATGCTGTTGTCAATAATAGTTATTTGTATGCCAAGGACTGAAAGTGATACTTTATTGTAAGAGTCTGAAAATTGCGAGACGAAAAAGCCTAGGATAGGTTAGGTTAGGTGAGGTTAGATTGGGTTAGGTTAGGTTAGGTTTGGTTAGGTTAGGTTACGAAATTAAAAAAATAGAGGAGGGAAAGGTGATAAGCTACGACGAACTTCAGTCGGTCCTGAAAGAAATTAAAACCAAAGTAAATAAACAAAATAATAATAAAATAAATAAAAATAAGAAATTACCATATTGGTGGAACGATGAGATAGAGAAGCCCGAAAAACATATACAAGAAGCGGGGGCGAAGAAATCTATATAATTAATCAAAAGCGAAAAAATTGGCAGGCCTTATACGACGATCTAGAAAAGGACATATGGGGCGATGCGTATAAAATAACAATGAAAACGTTAAAAGTCATCGCCCCATACAATCTAAATGAGGAGCAGCGGCTAGAGGCTGCGTCGTTACTCTTCCCTAAAAAAAGGGAAAAAAATTTTCGAAAGGAGAGCGACGCGGAAATACCAACATTTATTGTAGAGGAAATCCTAGCCGCTGGGGAAGAAATCCAACAGGGTAAAATCCCCGATCCTGATGGCCTGCCGTCAGAGGCAATCAAAACCCTGATTACAACGAAACCGGAAATGATTAAATCCGTCTTTAATGAACTACTGAGTAGGCAAGAGTTTCCCAAGGAAGTAAAAGTAGCAAACCTGACATTGTTGCTGAAGCCTGGGAAACCCCCCCATTCGCCGGCCTCATATAGGCCGGTATGTTTGTTAGACTGTCTGGGAAAATATTATGAAATACTTATAAAAAAGGCTCGAAAAAACCTTTGATAATAAACTGATCTTCTTCAAGGTCCCGGGGCCACGGTAGTCGAAGGAGGAGGGTGTTGCTGGAGATGATCCATTCCATACTCCTCTACTCTACGGGGCACAAGTATCGGCGGAAGACATGAAAATAAAAAAATATAAAAACATATACATTATGACACAACGAAAACCGCTGCTTCGGATCTGCAGCGCATATAACGCCGCAAACCATCGCGGGTGCGATTCCCATTCATATATTGGTCGATGAGAGGGTCAGAATATACAAGAGAGTCCAAACTGGTCGAGAAGGGAAAACAACGGAAAAAATTAAAGAGGAAGAAAGTGAAATCAGGGTGCCAAGGCCGTGTGGACAAGGACTCTGATACCGGACGTGACGAAGTGGTACAAGTGTGCACACCGCAGAACCCACTACTTTTTCACTCAATTTCTAACGGGGTATGGATCATTCGGGAAATATACATATGGACTCAAAAAGCGCGAGACGACCTATGCCCCAGCTACGGTGTGACGGAGGATCCACGTCACGTGGTGCTAGAGTGCAGAAACAAGAGGAACTAAAAAAGATAATAGGAGGTGACGTCCTAGAATAGACAAGAAGGCTTACGACCGGATTGTAGACATTGTTACGGGAATAATAAGGGCTAAAGAGGAAAAAGAAAGAAAGCGTGACGTCTAATATTGGGTTATTTTAACGTGTATGTGTTGTCGTAATTTATTTATTTATTTTATCCGTTTTTATATAATACAAGCTTTTAAATTTTCAACTCTTTTTATTTATACGCCCTTTTTAATCTTTTATTTATACAGTTTTTTACGCAGATTTAGACTCCTTTAGTATTATTTTTTATTTATACAGTAGGTTTAATGTTTTTATTTATACAAATATTTTAAGATAGGATAAGGTTAGGATAAGTTTTACTTATTTACAAATTTTAAGTAGGATAAGTTTTGTTAGTTTTTTTATCTATACAATCATTTTATAGAGTTTTTTATTTATACATACGTTTTGTCTATTTTATCTATATTGTTTTGTCTGTTTATGTGTTGTAGTATGTGGTTTATGTGTCCTGTCTATTTTATTTATATTTTATACATTTATTTATATATTTATAGCTTTATTTTTAAGTCGAAGAAAAAAGAAAACGGAGTAAGGAGTAAAGTCCGCACATGTGACGCGAAGTTAACTTAGAACGGTTCAACATGCTTGGGTGGGTTAGGTTAGGTTAGGTTAGGTAAAGTTAGGTTGGGTTAGGTTAGGTTAGATTAGGTTAGGTTGGGAGAGATGGAAAGAGTGAAAAAGAAGTTTTATTTTTTTGGAAATTTTTTTTCCAAAATTTTTAAATTTTGAAAAATATTATATACTTTTATTTACATATATGTAGAATTTTTTGAAAATATAAATTTTTTTGCGTTTTCCGCCTTAATTTTAATTGCTTTTCTTCTAGAACACTGTATCTCGTCATTATTATAATTATTATTATTATTATTACTATTAATATTATTATTATTAATATTATTATTATTATTATTATTATGCGAAAGACTTATGCACTACTCAGCTTAGAGCAGGTATTATTTACCTATCCCGGATACAAAGTATCAAAAGTATTAGGTTCGGTTGATATAATGAACTTCGCACTTTGTGGCAAGTATTCAGTATTACAGCCTTCTGGATGTCGGCTAAGGTGTTTTTTGGTAATCCCAGTTTGGCGATACTATCGTGGAGGGTCTTAGACACGACGCCAGTTGCTGACATAATAAATGGGACTATTGTCATTTTCGAGCACCTTCTGCGACTGGTACTTGTAATACGGTGTATACGTATTGAGAAGACCGAACTTGTTGGCCAGTTTCTGGTGGATGATGTTGCACACTTGGTTATGCCGGTGTATATAGTCGGTATTAGCTAACACACTATAAGCAGATGTTATATGTTGGGTGGTCTCTGATGTTTGTTGACACTTTCTGCATTTGTCAAATTGAGTGTTCGGATCCTTAATAATATTTTTCTTGTAGTTATTGGTGTTAATAACTTGATCCTGGATAGCCATCATGAAGCCTTCAGTCTCTGGAAAGAGATTGCCGCTAGTAAGTCATCTGTTTGAAACTTCCTTGTCAACATGCGGTTGGTTGAGTCTATGATGATGTTTACCGTGTAGTGCCTTCCGTGACCACTGTTCCAACCTTTCGGTGTCCAATACTATATTTAAGTCAGATTCTGGCGATACGAGGTTGAGAGGTGAATAATTCTTATCCGCTTTGGATATAAACCGGTCCAGAGTTGAGACTTCCGATTTAATATGAAAGAATTTACGTAGTTTCATTACCTGTCGAGAGTGCAGGTTGATAAGGTCGATCAAGCCTCTTCTACCCTTCCACCTTTCGGGGTAATGTTGTTCTAATAGTGGATGAATTCGGGTGGTGGTTCTTCGTCATCATTGTTCGTGTCAACCTCTGAGTACCCTCTCTGAATATTATTATTATTATTATTATTATTATTATTATTATTTTAGTGGTGGTAGTATAACGAAGAAGACCCGCCAAATGCTTTTGTTTGGTTTGTGAACTTATTTAATCTATTTTAGACCTTATTATTACCAGATTTATTGCGAAAATGTTAAAAGAAAAACGCAATCTCCTCTCGAAAACGTGACTTTGACGGATTTGTCACTATTGAGTCTTTTGTTCAATGTTGACAAGCGGTAAAAATAATTTGCTACGCTGAATATTGGGAAAATGTGGAAAATGAACAAAATTCCGACTAAACTCCACCTAAAGCTTTAAGTTTGTCTTGTACCTTTCAGATGCCCTAAGTTATCAGTTTACAACTTAGTAACAAGTATTTACTCAGGTTTTATAATCTTGAAATGCAACAATGCAAAATTATTGTCCAAAATTAATGTCCTAACCTAACCAAACAACTCCCGTACTTTAAGCACAAAATGAATACAAGTAACCTGAATTTTGTAAATTGCTTGAAAGCTCACTTGGACACTCATTAAAAAAACTGCAAAAATACTCAGTTTCAGCTTTACTAGTTCCACTAAAAAAGATCTTTGGGGCCTCTTAGTACCATAAAACAAAAAAAAACAATACAAAACAACTCTCAATATCGGAAAAAAACAAGAAAAGCTAATACGGGTACATACGAGAAAATCAATTATTTATATTTACCCCACGATCTCTAGTTTGACATAAACCATCTGTTTTTTAAATCCCCTTCAACATGAATATCAAAATAAAAATCTCTCTTAACCACAATATTTTTTTCTTTTTTTCAGTTGAATTTTTTTAGTTGCATTGAAATTTATAAAATAGATCTATAGAATCTACTCAAATTGTTTAGATTTTTTTCAACATTGCCAGCTTTCTCGTTCCTATGTACGAGAATATATTGAAAACTTCTTAGCCTACTATAGAACCAAACAAAATTTCAATGTCAAAATTTTTTATTACTCAACATATTCTCCTTTTAATTGGATACATTTATTACCTGCAACGTCTTTAGACCTTTAAAAAAATTTTTCTTCTTGCTCTGCAAACCAGATCTCCACAGCTTTTATCACCTCCTCGCTGGAAAAAAATTTACGACCTGACCTGAAACTTTTTATCAGTTGAGGAAAGAGATGATAGTAAGACGGAGCCAAATCTGGAGAATAAGGGGAGTGCTCTAGTAATTCAAACCCTGAATCACGAATTTTTTGCATGGCAACATGAGATTTGTGTGCAAAAAGAAAACACCTTTGGATAGCTTTCCGCGTCTTTTCTCTTCAATTTTTTCCCGTAGAATGGTCGGTAATGTCGAATAGTAATCTCCCCTTATTTTTCTGCCGTTATCCAAAAAAATCGATCATGATTACTCCATGGCAATCCCAAAAAACTGAAGCTAGAACTTTTCCAGCAAATTTTTGGACACGTAACTTCTTAGGTCTTGGAGAACCAGAATGTCGCCATTCCGTCGAATGTTGCTTTGTTTCTGTATCGTTGAAATGTATCCAAGTCTCATCCATACTAACAATTTGGTTTAAGAAGTCTATGTCGTTTTCAAATCGAGCACAGATCGAACGCGATGCTTCTACCCTTGCACCTTTTAGTCAACATTCAAACATTTGGGGATCCATTTTACAGCAATTTTTCTCATGTACAAATTGACATGAGCTATATGATAAACGACGCGTTCGTATGAAATATTCAGTGCTTCAGATATCATCCGTTTTAGCCCAATTTTCGGGGACTGACACAGAAACTGGCCTTTCCGATCGGTCATCATCTTTAATGGAAAATTTACCTCTTTTGAAGCTTGCAGTCCAATTTATCATGGTCGCATACAAAGGACATTAAACAAGAGTATTAAGCATATCTTCGTAAATCTGCTTACCCCTTAACCCTTTTAAATACAGGTATTTGATGATGGCTCGATACTCTTTTTTCTTTTAATTTATTGCGTAACTCTGGTTTACTTCTTTGACGTTAAACTTTACACTGACACTTCTAATAAGTTATTGTTCGTTGCTATGGTAACGCAATATTTTTTTTATACATGGAACTGGTCTAGGCTAATTAGATATCAATACATCCTTGTATAAATATAATTATTACTTGTCTTACAAGTACATGTGTCAACTAAACAGTATAAAAAAATCAAATCACAAGTACATATATATTATACTATCTACACTCCTTTGTATTCTCTTGTATAGTCACGACTTTGAATGTTTTAAAGATGCGATCGGGGTGAGAAAACTCGTGTCCAGAACTGTAGACTCTCGTATTCAAATGAGAAACCGGCATAATAAAAAACCAAAACACCTCACAACATACCAAAGTTGCCACTAGTACCGTTTCATCATTTTTTTTTTTTGAGAAATATTAAATTTGAGTGAATAAACAAAGAACATTCTCAAACCATGGACTTTCAATAAGATATTTGTCTATTCAAAATAATTAATGATAATTCTTTTATTCGATATCGTTCGTATTCTGCTCATATTTTAGTTCTCTAATATTTGTCATATTGAACGTGTTCCATAAAAATATTGAGGATGGATTTTATTGTAGAGGACCATTTTTTTATTTCAGCCTCCTATAGGCTATAAATAAAAGACAAGTCCATATAAAACAATAATTTTATCACCAAAAGATTGAAATATTTGTCATATCTGTGGACAAGCTTTTCAGTACTCTCTTCAAAGGAGTTGCTACCAATGAATTCAAGTAGAGTACAAAACAGACCTTAAATTTTCTGGAAATTCCTCAGACAAAGCAGTAATGCGGTTTTCTTTAACCATTCTATCAACTCGTTGAAGCAGGTCATGGATTTCTGCAGCACTATGACCTTCAGCCTGTAGAAAACGAATCACATTTCGCAATTCACAGGATCAATAATGGCGGACATGTTTACGTAGCTGTAGCACAACGCCGACTGACGCCTGAATGTCAACAAAGGCGGAGTGTGTAATGCGATAGCTTCGAAGTCACTTACAATACATGCTCACTTTCTTCTGCCCGCGTAACGTCTGCACGGAACGATCTGAGGTTGAAAAAAAAACGGCCCTCGTATACTTTTATTATATTAATTAATTGGGCTCGTATTTACATCTTTTATCACTTCGATCCAGTGGCATTGAGATTTTAATGGAAAGTACACACTATCGGCTTATAATAATAATCTTGTTACCTTATCATGGTGAAAATTTGATTTGAATCAACCATATGGTGCTTGAATAAAAAGATCATGTTGTGGGCTAGTTCAGTTGCTTTGCCCCTTACAAACTTACAATAAAAAAATTATCAAGGAAATCATTTTTAACGGCAATGTATGGTAATGGAATGAAGAGCAAAAAACGAATACAAGAAGAAGGGCAAGAAGAGAATAGCTCAACAAACTGACAGGCATGAATAAGAGCAGCAATCAAGGGAATGATAATATGAATATTGAAGAAAGTACAAGAAAATGTAAAAGACGGGGAAAGACGTGCTTTGGTAACTAATTACTTAGGCATCTCCAAAGAATTGAGTCGTGGTAAATTGAAGTTCTGGACATTCTGCAGGTGAACTCGGTGATCATGAGCCACATCTGCCTGTTGAGTAGATTTTGCAAAAACTGCTCTAGGCGAAATTATACTGAGCACCTCAGAAGAGCATTTGCTGTGGTAGTATCGGTAAAATAGAGTCAAGTTGGTGATATTCCTTCTAAGTTGTTTCTGGTTAACTCTGAATTTCGCAGTCGAAGTGCTCTCTTTTGTATTGAGTCGCGCACCTTCAGAGTATACTTGAGAGCCGAGCAACTAATAGGCGAGCAATATACCAAAAATGGACGCATCTGGGTTTCGTAGAAGATTGAAAGCTGTTGCGGCGTATATAGCTCTTTGGTATCAAAGGGGGTTCAAAGTTTTTGTGAAGCTGTCTTGTCTCAATATCTAACAGGACCAAATCCAGAGTTGCATTGACCTCAAACCTTTCTGAGGTGTGTCCATCTATAGCGACCTGGATGGAGAGATTGAGAAAGCTACTAAACCAGTCGATGGGTGAGGACAACAAACCGTACGATCTTCATTTATTTAGAAGTTTATGATGCCAAATCCTGTCAAAAGCTTTCAATATGTAAAGTGCGATTGATCTAGATTCTTCATATTTCTCTATAGCTTCAGTCCATGTGTTGGTGACATAGATCAGTCAGTTACCGATTGATCTATGTTTCGGAAGCTATATTTATGGTCGCTGATGATGTTTGTAGACTCAAGATATATAAAGATTCGCTAGTTAAGGACTTTCTCCATAATCTTGGCAATTTCTGGGACTAAAAAATCGGACGGTAATTATTGGTTTTTTGTTTTTTTTTTTTGGTATGGGTTGAACTCGAGCAATTTTCCAATCTATAGGAAGATATAAGATAGAGAAAAAAGTTGTTAGTTCAACTGCGTAATTCTTCAATACGATTGGTGGTATACTAAAAGTATAATAAAAGTCGGTACTTGGAATGTAATGTCAACTTTTGATGAAGAAAATAATAATAATAATAGAAATAATGGAGAAATACAAAATACACGTTTAGAATTGCAAGAAACAAAGCAAACAGGAAGGCTCACAACAAATATAGACGGGTTTGGTTATTTCAACAGCGGAAATAATAATAACAGATTTTTTGAAGGTGGATTTATAATAAGAAGAGAACTAATAAACACTGTTATTAATTTCAAGGAAATTCCGGAAAGACTATGTAAAATATGGTAGCACATACAAATGTAAATAATAAATGGACATGTGCCTATAGAAAATAAAGAATAAAAACAGAAATACGAGTTTTATGAAGATATGGCAAGCAAACTAAAGAAAAGCTCAAATTCCGATATAAAGATGGTGGTAGGAGATTTTAATGCTACAAGAAAGTAACAAAAGAGAAGAGTAAGTATAAGCAAAGTAAAGAAAATGGAAAATTACTTATTGAATTCGCTATGGAACGTGAAAATTTGTGGTTTGAATCTAGAAAATACATTTTTATAAGTTGCTGCTTCAATGAAGAATGCAATCTAAAACAGCTGGGAAAAAAATAATTAAGATATTAAATTTCAGTTATTTATATTTGTTATCCTAATAAAAAATTGATCTTGATAGATTCTGCTCATTTTGTGCTTCTAAGACGGAAATATTTTCTATACGTATTGGCAACGCTGCATTCTCTAACATGACTGAAGATAACGTCTTATTTATAAATTGAAGATAGTCGTACAACACAAAATAAAAATATGGTCGGAGAGAAGCGCGCTAACGCGATGCCGAACAACTATTTTATGATTCGACTTTCATCAGAGTCGGGGAATAATGTGATTCGGGAAAGAATATGAGTATTTCAGGCATTATTTGTACAAGAATTAAATAAATCAATTCACTTCACCAACTTGCTTTTTAAAAAGAATTTATTTAGCAAACTGAGGAATTAATAATATAGTCTAAGATCTCACCGCTTGATCTTGCAGGTATCTGTTGTTTTTAATGAAATTAATTTCAAAGGAATCTTGAGGATCTATGGAATGGATTAAAAATAGGTTGGTGCCTTGTAAAAATTAGCTGCAATTACCTGTAATTAATTTTAATGTCATTAATATACTAATATGACTTGCCTATATGTTTTTTCAGTCAATTCAATATCATATGAAATAAAATGATGTAACAAATTAAAATAAAAATGGTTGCCAGCTCTCAGTCGGCCGCAGCAATAGGGTTTCCAGGTGTAAACAGGTATGTTATTGTTAATTAACTACTTTCGCCGTTTTCTTTTTTAATTTTTATGCAAAATCAAAGTTTTATATACATTGAACATGAAAATCCATGGCTGCCAGTTGCACAATGGCCACAAACAGAGGTTGTCATGATTTTTGTGAACGAATCTCGCTCCAGGTAAGTGGAAGCGCAAGAGAGAAGACGCACGCATTTTACGAGCGATGAATAAGGACAAAGCTTGGCAGCTGCGACACTTATACAGTTTATGTGCTGTTTAGGCATTTCGTAGTTTCATTTCATTATGCCCAAAAATTTATTTTTAATACATAATAAGTAAAAAATTCCTAAGACTTAATTTTCACAACTTTATACTAGTGTTAACAGCACGTAACAATTCGTGCATCTTCTCTCTTGCGCTTCCACTTACCTGGAGCGAAACTCGTTCACAAAAATCATGACAACCTCTGTTTGAAGCCATTGTGCAACTGGCAACCATGGATTTTCATGACTAATATGTATATATAAAACTTTGATTTTGCAAATAATTTAAAAAAAAACGGTGAATGCAGTTAATTAACAATATTATACTTGTTTACAACTGGAAACCCTATTGCTGCGGCCGACTGAGAGCTGGCAACCATTTTTATTTTGATTTGTGACATCATTTTCTTCCAATTGATGTTGCATTGACTGAAAAAACATATAGCTGCAACTCATATTAGTATAATAATGACATTAAAATTAATTACAGGTAATTGCGGTTAATTCTTATAAGGCAACTCATGATGTAAAGACTACAAGGTGTGTTCTTCCCAAGGGCTCATTTTTAACTCGTTCTGCGCATCTTTTAAGAGCCAATGAGACTTCGCTCTCAAATAGGCGCGTCGTTTTGAGAGCGAATTCTCATTGGCTGCTTCCCAGCTGGTGCGCAATAGTACACCTTGTAGTCTTTACATCATGTATTTAATTCAAATGTTTCAAATTGGCGCGTCGTTTGGAAGCGCATTCTCATTGGTTGCTTCCCAGCTGGTGTGTTATAGGACACTTTGTAGTCTTTACATCATGAGGCAACCTATCCTTACTTCATTCCATACATCCTCAAGATTCCTTTAGAATTAATATCATCAAAAAACAGATTAAACGATGGGATCTTAGACTAATAGGTTAGTTCCAACCCATCAAAAAACTGTCCTTGGTACGGTGACGATTCTGCGCAATAGAGATTACGTGTTCCAATATGGCGGTTACCATTATACGTCGATTCTATTTTGTGTTCCAACCGACTTAGGTATCGTTTTTGAGCCGTTACAGTGGCGGTCTTTTCTAGTTGATAGCAATTACTGTTACAAGAACCGTGCATAGCCGGAGATTGCGCAGAAAATATCTATAAACCCCTCCAATAACCGTTCCAAGAACGGTCCAGACTAACATGTTGGAACAAACCTAATTTAAAGTTACACTAATCTGACCTGCGTACTAGACGAATATCAAATTGAATGAACAAAGTATTAGTTTTACACACTTCTTTATACATTTAGTCTTATCTCATACAATAATAACTATAAAATTAGATAAATATATTTATGGTTCATTATAGTCACATTAATAATAAATAATTGAAAATGATACCTTAATGGGGTTAATGTTGAATCTTATAAAACTGACAGACAGACTAAACACAGTCAACTTATAGTAACGATAACTTAATGAGGTTAGAATTCATAATAATAAATAAGTAATTGATGATGATACGCCGCTGTGATAAGGTTTGTTTTGGATTACTTAACTCCAGCATACTATATACAATTTAATAAATTCAGTAATAGAGTAAATATGTTTTCTCGTTCCGCAAAATTCGCGTTAGTCTCAGCCATTATCTCTTAATTTGTCTGAAATCACTACCAAGTTACTTTCTCAAATGTACGAACATAAAGTAATCGATGGGTGCCAGGTAAGGCCAATGAGGTGATTTGTGAATAAATACGGATAATTTCACTACGATAATAATATAAGTGACAGGCACGGGTTGTAATGAAACTTAATAAAATCATTAAAAATTTGTCAAAGAGAATAAACCTTCTACAAGTTAATTTTTTTTTTATTTTGAAAACGTTGCAAAACAACTGACATTTTTTACTACTGAACTGATCTAAAAGTAGTTCAAAACAACAAAATTTATCTCAAATTTTGCCAATTCTTAAACCATTTTATATCCATTTATTAAATAAATATGTTTGATCTTCGATCAGTTTAAGCGAAATCATTTACGACCATTGGTCCTAATTTCAGCCTATATAAAAACGTCAATTCAGATTCTACACCTATCTATATTATAAAATGAATTGAAATGTATCAAATGAAAAATTAAGTATATGAAACGAGTCACTCCCCGTACTTAAGACTGGAAGCTATTAAAATATTCTTAGAAGCAGTATAGCAGGAAGTCCAAGAAGAATAAAAAATCCAGTTCAGGTAATTTCAATTCTGTCTACTCTTATTCGAAAGGCATTTTTATTCGAGCGTACAGTTTTTTGTTACCACGGCAAACGCTTCGTGGCCATAATCATTTGGTTTTTTCATCATCTAAACAATTCGATTTAAATCGTAATTTCTCGCTTGTAGATTGGACATACTTTCATTGGCGTGGACAATATTCTTCAATAACAAACATTTTTTTTTACTTAATTACAAAAAAATCATGTAACTGATATTAGTGTTGTAAAGTTCAGAGCCTCTTTTCCTTTCTTAGTGAAATTATTTACAATATTCCAGAGTTATTGCATCTTTAGAATCAGCTTCACTTTCCCATTATAATAATGTAGGGTTGTGATGTGTATTTGGGGTAATTTCCCATAAAAATAGTGAAAAGTTTAATACCCTGTACAGTAAAAGATAAATTAAAGCATGAAAATATTTTGCTACCAAAGCATTTGAGTAGTAGATCAAAGTACTAATACGATATTTTCTCGTTTTTTTTCAAATCACCTCGTATTTTATGTGAATATCGAAAAGTACTACCAACATACTTTTTTTGGAGCATTCCCTATACTAAAATTTAATAATCTTAGAGATATTTTTATTTTTCTTTGTAAAACAATGATTATTTATACATTATTTTTTAATTTACTGGTTTGGTTTTTTTTTGGTGTTTTGAAGAATTTGAACCAGACTTTCACTAATGATAAAATAATATGATCAAGATATCGTGAGAATTTTCAAATAGGGACTTGACAATTTTGAATTTCGAACTGTTAGTGTCAGTTTATTCAGTAGACATAACCTTTTCATCATGGTGAAGTACACTAACGAACAACGTCTGCAAATCTTAAAAATTCACTACAGAAATTCGAAGTCGGTAGCCGCTACTTTAAGAGCGTTAACTCCGATTTTCGGTCGTAATTCTCTACCTAGTACACAGGCAGTAACAAGTTTAGTGAAAAAGTTTGAGTCTACATATTCGTTGTGTGATGTTGCCAGTGAGACTACGGGTTAGTCGAAGTGTCGAAAATATCGCTGCCGTTGAAACGTCCGTAGCAAATGATCCAAATCAGTCGTCAATTCCACGGCGTTCTCAAGAGTTGGGCATCGCCAAGACCACTTTATGGCGAATTTTGCGTAAAGATCTTACTTTATGACCCCTCCACACTCTCGCGAGAATCTCGCTGAGAATCTTCACGAGATTATCGCAAGAACGTAGTGAGAACTTCTTTGGGTACACACTCTCAAAAAACTCTCATTACAGTTCTCACTTCAGTTCTCCGCTCGATAACGATGGACGCTGAAGTGACTGCGCCAAGTTATGTGTGTGTTGTGTGCATTTGCATATTATAATTATGCGTAGAGAAAAGAATGACTCCACGCATCATCGTTTTTTAGTTTATTCTTCAAGTTCGTTTGTCCAAGTTCCGTTCATATTGATGCCTTGCGGTGCACAATATCGGCGACTCGCCCGTTACCGAGAATCATACGAGTGTGGAGTCAATAAACCTTATCGCCCATTCTCACGTTCTCGCGCTCCTTTCACGCGCTGTTCTTCAACTGCGCCAGAGAACGCCGGAAAAAGCGCGTGAACTTGAAAAATCGAATCGGCTCGGTTTCTCACATGTTTCTTGCGTTCTCACGAGAGTGTGGAGGGGCCTTTACACCCATACAAGATCTGGCTCACTTAATAATTGAAGCCGATGGACCATTTGAGTTGACGTTCATTCTCCGATTGGGCCAAGATGATCAATTTCATCGCAAAATCATCTTCAGTGACAAAGCTCATTTCTGGCTCAATGGGTTTGTCAATAAATAAAATATGCGCTTAATGAAAAACCACTTCATCCACAAAACATAACTGTTTGGTGCGGTTTGCATGCCGCCACGAATTGGAATATGTGGACTTGTACAGTATGTGATTTCAACAGGACGTTGCCACACGCCACGCAGCACACGTTACAATCGATTTATTGAAGAACAAGTTTGATGAGCGTGTTATCTCAAGACCAGTCGATTGACCGCCCCATTCGTGCGATTTAACGCGTCCAGATTTTTTCTTTGGGGCTACATTAAGTCATTGGTTTAAGCTAATAAGCCGACGACGTTGGAAGAGCTCAAAGCCAACATTGAACGCGAAATAGCATCCGTTTCGGCCGAAATGTGTGGCCGAGTCATGGTAAATTGGGTCCGACGAATCATCCGCTGCAATCGTGCTCGCGTTGGCCATATGAGCGAAGTCGAGTTCCATTCATAAATGTCAAACAAGTTGGGAGATAGCGATGGAGCAGTTCAATCTTACAGTCTCAGTAAATCGAGAAAATCATGAACGATTAAAGACTTCTGTGGCAAAAGAAAATTGAATTAATGTTTTGTTGACAGTTACTGAAAACCAAAATATCCAGCAAACAAAAAACTACCGAGTGTCCGCTGGGAAGGTATACTACTTTGTTTTGTTGCCATTTTGGTAAACATTAGTGTTGACAATTCTTATTTGACAATCGTGAAGACGTGGCAAATTTATCGATTACTGTGACGATAAGAATGTTGAGTGAAATTTTTGGGAAAAACAACGTGCAAAAAGACGCACTATTTATCGTGTAGTGAATAATATTGTAGAAAGAGTTGATAGGCTCAAGCATGGAAAACAACTTACTGCAAGATCGGCTGAAGACATTACTGCTGCTCAAGAAAGTTTTCAAAACAATCCATCAACCTCAATTCGACGCCGTGGTCAGGAGCTTACTCTTCAAAGAACATCTTTGGCCACAATTTTGCACAAGATTTGATTCGTTTCTATCTAAGATTCAGTTGACATAACAGCTTACAGCCGTACATATACCAATAGGATGTTACAGCTCGTCCATGACAGCCCCGATTATCATGAAAAAATCATAATGAGTGACGATGCATTTTCATTTGAATGGATATGTGAATAAATAGAATAGTCGATCTTTGCATCTATTAAAAGTGACAGTCTGGTGTACAATTTGCTCAGAAGGAATCATTGTACCTTACTTCTTTGAAACTGAAAACGGTGTCAATGGAGAGCCATGATTGAAAACTTTTTGACGCTACGACTACATGCTTTGGGCTTGATTAACACGTGTTATCAACAAGACGGTGCCACATCGCATACAGCCAGGTTTACAAAGGAATTACTGCGAAGCCTCATTCCACAATAAGTTATTTCAAGAAATGGTGATGTTGATTGGCCTCCACGGTCGCCTGATTTGTCTACTCCGGACCTCTTTTTGCAGAAATCAGAAACGCTGGATTAGCTCAAACAAAATATTTGTGATAAAATTAATGAAATATCGCGTGAAATGTGTGAGAATGTACTGAAAAATGTGCTCAAAAGGGCTCGCATTTGTGAATCTAACAGAGGCGGACATTCATCTGATATTGTATTCCATACATAATTGCCGACATTAAATAAAATATTTATCGATATATATTTCATTTCATCAAAAATTATAAACATCGGGTGCCTTTCAAAGCAGATCTTTTTCTAACCTCTCTAACCGTCAAGGAAATCTGAGCAGACCCGTTGACGCAAGAGCTTTTGGTCAGGAGTCAGATTTTTCGGCACCAGCTTCGCACATACTTTTATGTTTACAGCCTCGGCCATCATCCGGATGTTAATTCGACGATCTGCACGCACAATTTGATTGATTTTGGTCACTGTTTCCGGAGTTGAAACAGTTACAGGACGACTTGGGCGCTAGTTATCTTCAGTGCTCTCTTGGCCCGCACTAAATCGCTTACATTACTCAAAAACACGCGCTCGAAATAGAGAATTGTCCCCATAGGCCTCTTGCAATAATTTATAGCACTCGATGGGAGTTTTTTCCAATTTAACGAGAAATTTGAGACAAGATATCTAGATACCCAATGCCCTCTAGGCGCGCAGTCTATTTAATAGCCAGACTTCATTGAAATCGCCATTATTCCGACAACTTCCTATTACCTTATAGAGACAGCAACTTGGCAACTTCTATGAAATTTTTTTCATATAATTTAGTACTAAATAACATAATAATTAGTAAAGATAACACATTCCTACTTAACAAGATCTAGCAATATAAAAAAAAACAGATTTCGATTTTTTGTACTTTTTTGTTAGAAGTGAATCTAAAAAAGAATCAACAGGTTCTATTCACGTGGGTATGGTATACGCCATTTTATGCCATATCACGGGCACACTCAGATCACGAAAAACTTTAAATGCATTAACGTAACAAAACAGATTAATTATGTATAATAGAAACTGGTTCTACTCAGAGGCGGACAATAGTTCTTAATTAAAAGAAATTTTTCAATAATAATTCATATAAAGAAGGGTATTTTCCCGAATTTTTTTGATAATAGAAATAATGCACTTCATGAAAAGGTTAGGTTAGGTTAGGTAGGTTAGGTAGGTTAGGATAGGTTAGGATAGGTTAGGATAGGTTAGGATAGGTTAGGATAGGTTAGGATAGGTTAGGATAGGTTAGGATAGGTTAGGATAGGCTAGGTTAGGTTAGGTTAGGTTAGGTTAGGTTAGATTAGGTTGAATAAATGCATTTTTAACGAAATGTGGACAATGTATCCTCTAGAAATTGATAATTCATTGAATAATTAAAAAGAATAATAATTAAACATGCTTTTTTATTATGTCTGAAGTTTACTCTTCAATAATTAATTCATAATCGTGAAAATATTGTTCGGGTCGGGGGCGGAGGAGACTTGAATACCAAGGAAAAAAATTACTAATCACTCCAATGGGTCGATCGCGGTTAGTCGATTGGCCAAAAGTGGTGTACAACATGCCCATTAGAAGAAATACGATTCAAAATTGAACAGAATCTATAATTCCAAAATAAAACCGGGAATCTATAGAGAATTGAATTTTATGAAGAAAATGTGAAATGAAATTTTTTATTTAACTCGATAATTTCTGAGTTATTTGCGATTGAAAATTACAAAAAAAACACGTTAATCAACATTTTTTCACGAACTCGAAAATTACGCATTTTCTGGAAAATATTATTCTTATCAAAACTGAAGCTTATAAAAAAACAAAGAAATTAGTCGGTTTAAATTAAATTTTTTAAATAATATTGAGTAACTTATGAGGCACTGAAAGCCAATTTTTTCTTTTTCGTAAATTTATGCAGAGGTTTGACCTCAAATAACGGAAAAACGATCAATTTTTCATAAAAAGTTGTGATAAACATTTTTAAAGTTCTTTTTTAGACCTTTGAAATGAGCTTTTATAATACTGCCTAGCATAAAAATTAAGCGAACTATGATGAAAATAAGTGGAATAACTCGATTTGAAAAAAAAAAAGTCGGTAAATTTGACACCATATGCGGCAAAATTAAAATTAATCGTAGCCCATGTAAAATTATCTTCAAGTCCTAACAACACGTTATAAAAGTTTGAATGGTTTGGAACACGTATATTTTGAAAAAAGTTGTTTAATGTTAATTTTTTTTTATTTAAAAAAACGTTATTTTTTCAAAATATCTCAAAAACTATTGAATCAACGAAAGAATTTTTTTGCAACTAAAATTTAGCTTTTATTTCACTGAACAATTTGCATTGTTTTAAACTCACGTAGCTTGAAAATTAAACGAGATATAAGCTTATAAAGTATTGATTTCAATGATAAGGGAGAGTGTTTTTTACCCTTTAACATATAAATTCTCTGAAGAAAAAAGCCTAGAAGAGTTGCAACTCTTATGGTTTTGTAGCTTATGAAATTCCCTACAAAATGATGCATGGATGAATGCTAAAAGCTTAAAGGGAAGCCTTGTTATTATTAAAAAACCGAATACATTTTTCTAGAGATAATGCTGGAAAATCACGAAACGTCTAAGCTTTGATCTTTTTGGAGTACGAGTATTTATTCTTTTATACATGCTGTTTCTCCTTTTTATTTATATATTTGGATTCCCACATGTATAAATACATGCAAAAAATAATATATATGTATATTTGAATTAAAGAGCGGCTCTTTCGTGATGAACACCTGCTTAAAATTTCTTTCTTTATATATACATATATTTGTTATATTTAAATTATATATATTTTTTCTACTCAAAATCGAAAATAAAATGATTTCATACTTTCAGCCGTTTTTTAAATAACTGTATTAGGGTAGTTTTTAAGGATAGTTACATATAAAAAAAAGAAATAGTACTTACATTGTAAAAAAACAACAATCATTTCACATGTTTAAACATAATGAGCCCTATAATTGCTTCCATTTAGTAATTTGGAATTTTTTCCATTCTGAGGAGTGATTTTTGGTGGTTGTATTATTAAAAATATTGAGGGTCTGATTTTTTACACTTGAAGAAAAAAATTCTCCTATTACGATCCAATATAAAAAAAATTTTATGTTTTTACCACATTTTTTAAATAATCTTCGTATGAGGGGTTGTTTTTAAATGTAGGTGAGCTGTAAAATATCAAATTATTAAAATCATGATACAAAACAATCAACACTTATTATATTTGAACATAACTATAGCCCATTACCGCTTTAATTCGTTAGTTTTCAATTTATTGGAGTAAGGGGTGATTTTCATCCCTAAAAAATAAAAAGCATACTTTGCGACCAAGTCAGGTTTGAAGAGGAGGGTAAGATGTACTTAATTCCAAATGTTCAAGAAGATCTACGAAGGTCTTTGAAATTGTGAGGTTTCGGTCGATTTCAAGCTTGAATGGCTGTACTAATATTGGCGGATGTTTTGGCAATCCGTAGATGTCATTTGTACGTCTGGATGCAACGTTGTGGTTCCTTGCAACGGGGCATTATCCATAAGTTTCGTGTAGGTACAATTACTTTGTCCTTTGTATATAGTTGTGACTCCCAGAATCTTTCGGTTAAAATATCTCTGGAAAGCAGCTGAAAAATAGGGTTTCAAATATCGAACTATGTGATTAGTGAACCATGCAGAAGCTTACACCCACTGTCGTGGATATCTCCTGCGCGATTTGTGGCTTTGATCTTTTGGCAGACAATAATTGTAAAAGTTTGTTGAAATTTTTATTACGAAATCTTTAACAGTCGGCTATGTAAAAATGTGGAACTCTTCACGATATTGCGTATCATCGTCGCGCAGGGGCCATGCTAATTTTCCAATTTTAGTATATGTAATATGGGCAAATTTAAATAATTACGCCACTGACCAAACGAATCTAATGGGTACTCTATAGGGATTCTAAAACCAGTCCCAATCCTACAATAAAGACGTCAGTTTATGGTCGTTAACCCCTCCTACCTATCTACAACAGCACTGATTGTATTCAGACGAAAATAGGCGCACTGAAGGACAATTTTATTTTTATAAGCAACTTCATTGAAATGTTGAAAAGTATAAATGGAAATTTTGTGGTAGTTGAAAATATTCGAATCATATCTATCGTGAATATTTTCGAGCAAACCAAAACTTAACGTTATAGGAGGGTATGTGATTCTCTAGATTCGATGTCGAATATAATTTCTTCGTTACAAATATACAAACGTTTAGATGAGTGAAAAAACTACTGCATTTGTTTTTATTTTTTTTTTTTTTCTCAAGAATTTGACTATTTTAATTATTTTTACTATGTAAATACGACTTTCAAATTAAAAGGGCGTTACGATTCTCAAATATCTACTTTGCTCTGCCACTGACCTCATTACCTTATTGTGAAAAAAGTTCCATGCCAATTTGGCAGATGGTCGAGGGTATGCAGCTGTCAACTGAAAGAGATTTAATTTAGTGATGACCTATTTATATCGCAAAATGGTATTATAGACTCAGAAATTGACATGACACTGGGTTTAATGGTAAAATCGATAAACCTATTGCATAATATTTTCTTCTTCTGTCATACACTCACGTAATTTTCCCAGAAAATTTTTGTATCGAATATTATCAATTTTGAGTTTCACCGATTCCAATATCCTATATCTGATCTGGTTGTATACGGTAATACTGAAAATCTCATAATAAACCTCAACAACAATCAATAATAGGTTAGGTTAGGTATAGATTAGGTGAGGTTAGGTTATAATTAGGTTAAGATTAGGTTAAGTTGGATTAATATTAGGTGAAGTCAGGTGTTAGGTTAGATTTTAGGTTAGGTTAAGTTAAGTTATGGTTAGGTTGGGTTGGGTTGAGTCGGATTAGGTTAAGATAGGTCGAGTTTTCAAAAGGCATTCAAAAACATAAAAATAATAGTTAGTACATACCATACTACTTTATACAGCAGCCATATGGAGGGAGGAATTGAAAAATTATAAGAACTGATATCGATACAACAAAAATGGCGTCAGCATACCGAACGGTATCAGCGCAAGCGCTGTAATTAATCGTATGAGCCCCGCCAATTGATTTAATTGTGGCAGAAAGGTGTTTCCTTTATAAATTGGGACATAAATGTCTCATTTCGTACGTTCGTTAAAAAAAATAAAGAAAATACCAGATGACATCCACGAACTATGCAATTGCCCAGATGATACAGAACATGTAATATATGAATGCGCCCGATGGAAGGAAGGAAGAAGGAAAATAAGGAAAGGGTTAGGAACATTGGCTGTAGAAAATTGGGGAAAATACAGAACCTTGTGAAAAAAAAAATTAATGAAGAAAAAGAGATAAGAAATGCGGAAAGAAGTAAGTAGTTGAGAAAACAGTAGAGGATAACATACGAGGGCAAAACCTCATTCCGACTCCCTCCTATGTTAATAGTGGAGGGTGGTTTAGTGAGCTCACGAGCTCATAGCATCGCACAGCCCGCTATGAGGAAGGTATAAGCTTCCACCCCACATCAGGGCAAAGAAAACAATAATTTTTTCACCGTTTATGTAATTTCGGATACTAATAAGTCAATTTGAACACATCTGAGTCCAGATTTATGCAGTAAATTTGACTTAGGGTTACAAGAAATGAAAATTATGTCTTTACTCGTATAATGAAGAATGGTAAAGTCCCCTAGTCATTGCACTCATTTGAGCAATTTTAAGCTCGTGCACGCGCAAATGCTCAGATCAGTACGAATTTTAATATTTATCTAAACCAATTTGTAGCAATAGTTCTCTTTTTTTTTCATTTTATTCTATTACTGCTTTTATAAAATGTCACGCTAATGTCAAACCAAATAATAAGCTTTCAAAATATCTTTCTAATTCGATTCACATCATGTCTGATTATCCCGCAACTAACAGCACGTGCACTCATTGATATTCATTTTTACTTCTTTGGTTATCTTAATCAATTATTCATTACCTTGAATCGTTTATTTTAAGTAGACAAGTCAATTAATAATAAGTTTTGTGATATTTTCTAATAGATAATCTGTCTATTATTGTGCCAAAGAGTAATTGTGTTTGTAAATGAATTTGTGGTTTTGATTTTATCCTACTTTGAATATATTTAAATATTGCACACTTGTTAGAATCGAAATGCAACCATCAACACATCTGTACTAATTTCGATACCATCATTTTGAGCGATTTGATGTAAATGGTGGGGTCGGAACGTTCTCAATTTTTGTCACATGTTGAATACAGTATCTACAGTTTTCAGCGGCTACATTTTTAACATCCGTCTTATTGGATCACACTACAGTTTAAAGTAGATGGAAGCCACCTACTTTCTTATAATTTATAAACTTATAAACAGTTTCTAACAAATGTTGAACATTATAACGTTCATGGATATTGTTATATGCACAAAAATTCTTGTATTTCACTTTTTCTATTACTGCAACCTGGTATTTTATTCTTTTGGCGACTATAACAGGATGCATTATTCTTCCAACTATCATCTTTGCCTCAACCTGTAAACATTTTCGTTATTTGGCTGCTATTTTAAAGAAAACACTTTATAACACAAACCGTTTTATGGCTCAAAATGCATTGACACAGCCAAATGCGTTGAAATGATATATAATTCTACCCTGTTAGGTTTAGGTATAAATATGTAGGTAGAGTTTATTCTATTGCAGGTTTTTTGCAGTTTCCCTGTAACCTGGTGAGCCGTTTGTCCAAACAAATGGCTGACGACAGGGAATAATGCAGCCACAACTGAACCCGCTTGGCCCTCATTCCAATTTAAAAAAAACAAAAAAAAATACAAAAAAAGTTCTCTTTTCTTTTTGTCATCTGGACAATGGGGGTTCGCTTTTCTTCCTTTTCAGTCAGGGCTTCAAGTACAACCCCACAGCCCCAGCTCTGCAGATGAGTAGCTTTTAATTCTGAATTCTATTGCATCTCATATATTAACTGAAGGCTAATCACTTTCTTGGATCGTGAAAAATTTTATACAAAAATATAGTAATATAGGTTGCTCCAAATATTATAATAAAGTGTTTTTTCTACTTTCAGTTAAGCTCATAAAACATTTCTCTCTGGCGAAAATACATACATGAAATTTTCAAACCAAATCATACTTTTGAAGTTTGCTTTTCACACTTGGAAGCCCCCAATATGTGTAAAATGTTGAATTCATCATCTTTCACAATTACTTGAGGTATGTTGGCATCTGTTTCGAATTAAAATATTGCGGGTATGAGAGATGGTAGTGACTAAAGATATTACCTAGCCTAACCAAAATTTTTCCGGTTCAGTTTTTAGATCTTTTTGATTATTAACGAAATTTTTAATTTCAATATTATTTCAAAAAATTTTCAAAATCTTTGAATACATGTTTATCTTGTTATTTGGTTATTATAAGGTGCCGAATTGGCCGGGACAGTCATGGATTTCCACCTTGTGTCCCGGATTCTTCCACGCTCAATATTTATTCCGGATTCATGTTTTTTGTCCCGGATTGTGCAGAATTTATGAAAAGGTTCTTATTTTCAGTATTTATTTTAAATATATTTCAACTAGAATTATTTTTACAAAATTTGAACCGAAAAAATAGTTTCTAAAAAAATATACTTGTATAAAAAAACGATTAGCAATACTGATGTCAGTGGCGCAGCAAATTTTTCAATCAATTAGTTATATTGAGGTTGTTTTATATTATTGACGACGATTTAATGCATTTTCTCAACTGCAATAAAATTTTTACAGGAAACTTTGCTTATATTGTTTAGAGCTCGTCCATGACGTAGACAGTGAAGCCGGTCCTCTCTAGTTATAAAAGAATTCTAGAATTGGGTGAATTCACGGCGCCTTAGATGTTGGTAAATCTAGTGTAAGTGTTTAAATAAATTGAATACGTTAAAGATAGTGTATATGAATTCACCCCACCGATAGAAATAGTATACATAAATAATAAAAACATTATAATATGTGGAAAACGATTAAAAGAAGTCGAGGGGAATTTTTCTGTTCCAGTATTCTAAACGACAAGCTGTATTATAACTTTGACTCACTTTTTAGATATTCTATTTATGGTTTCTTATGTGCCAAAATTATGTTGTGACTACTTTTATATTGAAAATTACTAAAATGTTTTAATTATTTTTATTCTGGAGATCTGGATAGTTTAGCAGTCACGTCAGTAAATAATTTGATCTCATAGTAGCCATCAGTGTAATTTTGAAATTAAATGTCAGTAAATAATTTAATGTCATCATCAGAGGTAATTTGAGGCTAAATTGGCATAATAAATGCCTGTGATTGTTACTTTTTTGCAGAATACGGTTTGCATGAACAAGAAAATTTTCTTTTTCCTTTCTATACTACGTTAACAAACGATCGGAAATTTCCGCCGTTTGCGACTCTATTTAAACATATTTTTTTTAAAATAGATCAGAGGGGAATATTAAAGACAAGTACATTGAAAATCCCAGAAGATTGAAGGAAAGAGACAAAGGAGTAAATCGCTAGCACGATTAATAGATCAGATAAAGACAATTATAGGTCATG
The DNA here is from genome assembly GCF_026230105.1 of Diorhabda sublineata. Classification (NCBI taxonomy): domain Eukaryota; kingdom Metazoa; phylum Arthropoda; class Insecta; order Coleoptera; family Chrysomelidae; genus Diorhabda; species Diorhabda sublineata. The sequence goes on along the minus strand of NC_079475.1, from coordinate 10,324,787 downwards.
AACTATAAAAAACCACGAAAAGGTTAGATTAAGAGAAATCGGCTTAATTCTCAAACCACTCCGTGCATCTAACAGAGAAACTCCAGATCGCCATTTTGTTTAAAGCTAACCGCTTTTCCTGTTTTTCTACAATTTTTTGATATGTCGCTACGGTATATAATGGAAGAAGAGAGAGAGCGAGAAATTTGAGCAGTTACTTTTTCAAATATTCATCATCAAAAATTTTTCATCATTTTTATAATAAAAGATAATTGTTGAAACATATTTTTCCAAAATTCTATTGCTCCCGAATATCGGTTATTCGTATACACTTCTAAAAGAAATATAATACGGCACAGTACAACGCTGCCTACACATGCATGTTTTAAAAATCCATCGAAAACGAACCATATGGTACCAACGTATATATAAGATTTAAAACCTATTAAAAATGTGTCCATTCACGGCAACTTAAAGTAACCCTGAATGGGAACTGACAGTGTGGTCGTAGCATGTAACAAGACAATTCGTTGAAGAATTATAAAAGTACTTTCAAAATTAAAACTGATATTCAAATCAAAATAAAATTTCAAATTACGTGTATTACGTAAGTTGCTACTTAAATTATTTTGATAAATAAAAACAAATATTTATATTTGGATATAGCTTAATTGTTTTCCAAAATATTCTTCAAATATTAAACCAATTGTTGAATAAAAAGAAATCATTGGGCGCCAAACAAGAACTGTACGGCGGATGATCCATCAATTCGATATTCAAAAACGTTTTCGTTTGAACTGATCTGCGAAAACTCACATTGTCGTTGTGGAAAATGATTCGTCTTCTGCGATTGGTTCCTCTGATTCTTTCGAATACTTCTGGCGAAAAAATGCTGGTGTATTAATCAGATTTGACGGTTCTACGTTGCTCTATTGGAACTGATGGGACACATCCAGTTATTCCGAAAAAACAGGCGACTATTTGTTTCGAAATGCAGCTCCCGCGAACAAGCTTTGTTGATGTTGATTCATCTTGAAAGACCGATACAGTCGATTGTTGTTTGGACTCGCGTTCATGTCCATAGATCCATAATTCGTTGCCTGTCACGATCTTATAGACGTTTTTTGAAGTACCGCGAGTGAATTTTTTCACCATTTCTGTGCACAAATCGACACGAGCTTTTTTTGAACAATTGTCAAATTATGGGGTATCCAACGCGAACAAATATTTTTGATAGCCAAATGCTCATCCAATATTGAATGTATGCGAGTGGAACTAATGCTCAAGTATGCTTCAATCTCACGGTATATCTCATCTTGCAATATCAGTTTACACACAGCATCAATGCTTCATTGCACAACGTTTCAAGTACCTGTAAACAACTCAAATAGCACTTGTATGACAACACGTTCTGAGTACATTCACTATTAAAAATGTCAAACTTCAAGATGTCAATGTCATATTTGACATAATCACATCAATGTTGCCATATGTCAAAACAAAATTAGCAGCGCTCGTAGTTGTTATCTTTCAGCAGTACACAATTAACAAACATAAAAGTTAGTAAGCAATTAAGTCACAATTCCTAGTTTCCAATTCCTAGCCAAAAAAGAAATATCACAACATTGACACTTACAAAGAAACCAAAAGTAGAGAAATACGTAAGATATGTGAAGCACGAAACTACAAAAAAAGAGAAGAAGATCGACAAGCAGTTGGACAGAACAAATAAAGATGGTGGGGAAAAAATGATGAATAAGATTGTAGGGAATAAAACAGAAACACAAGTAAGCAAAGAATGGAAACAGCTATAGAAAGAGGAGCCCATGCACTGACTTAATATCAACAAGTCTTATACTTGGAAAGGTAGAAAGGAAAAAGCGATTGCAAGCTGTTATTAGAGCCAGAGGAGGAAACACTAAATATTGATACGTTAATTCTAAAGAAATTAATCGTTTGATACTTTTCCTCTACCAAAAAAATAACTCAATAACAACATATCCTACTCATTATAAAGCTAAGATGGCTTTGAGATGCTACAATCAGAAAAATAATGGAGGCTGTAGATTTTTTGCTATAGACTTTTGACTGCGAGCGTGCGACTTGTGTCGATTTTTTTGCTCACGAATATAAGAAAAGCTATACAAGTTGAATAACTTTCTTAATTTAGATTTGCCCAGGTGTCACAAGGAGATCTTCACAAGCACGCAAGACGCCATTGAAAATCGAAGGCATCAGGATCAAGTGAGTAAGTACTTGTATGCTTGTAGAGTGAAGATTTTTTGTGGCAAAAAATCACATTTCCTTTTTTTGCAAACTCACAGACCAAATGGTTAGGAACTATTTCGTTAAAATTAAAATGTCTCAGAAGAATATGCTTCAATATATTGAACTAGGTTTTATATAAAAAAAACTACGATTGAAAAGACAAGCAAGATTTTTGATATATTCATCCTCTGGGACCGAAATTATGGTCAAATACAATATAAGAAATATGAAAAAAATAATAATAAAATTTCCACTTACTATTTTCATACATACCAGACCATAATTTCAGTCCCAGACGATAAATACATAAGTATTCGGAAGCTCGGAAAATATATTAAAGTTAGTTCACTTTGGTGTTTCATTGCCACGTTCCCAATAAGAAACCTTCTATTTCAAAAAATGCAATTTAATAGTTGATGAAAAAATTATATACTATATCATTGTGTACAATAATATATTAATAAATTATTTTGAAGAGCACCGTGTAAACTTCTAATGGATATAGGCAGATGGTCCAAATTATACTTTTTTTCAATAGCAAAGGCTTGTTCTCAATGTTGAGATTATAAGAAATGCATAACGACTTGACTGATTGACTGTTTATTTGTTGAATCTCGTTCGGTTTCGGTAAATAATAGTCACAATTTGAAGCAACATAAGTATTAATTAACGCTGCTTATACTTTTTATTGATTCACTAATAAGTTCATGTTGATATTTATGTAATGAAAACATTAATTGCGTGTAGAAGTTAATTTCATGATTTTTATTTATTTTGGTAATGCTAGACTTTTCTAATTTTTTACTGAAACGTAATTTTATTGCTTCATTAGAAATCATGATTTGAATAGTATCCTGCCAGTGCATTTATCCTAATAGTGCGAAAATCAAATCCGATCATTCATTCACAAGAATATATTATATGAAAAAATCCAAGGATTGAGAAATTTTTATCTGCAACTTTTTATTTTTTGGCCCCGTCTTTCAAAAACGATTATTTTTATTACATATGTGAATAAGAAACAAATTTGAAAACCATTTTTCCCTGATTTGAAGAACTTATTGAGTTGAGAAGCTGAAAGTGAATATACTAGTGATAATAGATGGTTTCGGAAATATAGAACTTTTTATTCTTTTTTTTTTTGGAATTTTTGACATAATGGTTGAAATACAGCTTTCTAGCGAAAGTATGCGAAAAACTATATGAAGTATTATGTATTTTTTTCCGAAAAATGTTAGATCAGTATAGTTTTCTGGGAAATCCAATTTTCATGAATTTTTCTCAATTTTCCGAGCAGCTTATAGCTTTTTCGAACTCCTAGAATTACTATGACATCAAAATATAATTTTTTCATTCAACATATTTTTTTTGACAAATTATGATTTACCAAAAATGCGCTATTACTAGATATCTCCTCACAGCGATATAGTGAGCTCAAGCTGTTCGCATTTAATTTCTATATAGCTGTGTAGATATGCCAAAACGATAGAAATTCTCGCTAATATTAGTTAAAAATGTGATAATGTCAAACTTTTTGAAAATTGTAATCAAGATTTCTGCACAACCACCAAATTTGAACATTTTTTGAAAGCAACATATTAGAGTTGCTACTTTGGTTTCGAGATATGGCAACGCTTATGTCAAATCTGACGATGTCATGATGGAAATCATGACATTTTTAATGGTGAACATACTCAGAACGTTTTGTCATACGACCGCTATTCGAGTTGTTTACAAATACTGGAATCATCTTGTTCAAAATATGGATATAAATCGCGAACATTTTTTGTGCGATGATTTTCAATGACTTTCCACGTCGATTAAACCAACAGCAGTGTGCCGATCAACTCGCTTCGATTTTTGTTGATGAAGTACCATCTTGAGCCACCAAATTCAATCATGGTCTCACTTTGTTACAGTCGATACTGAAATTGCAAGATCGTCATGTGACATACATTAAGATTGAGGTATTCTTGAGCATACATTCAATATATTCATGAAAATTTGACTGCCAAAAAGATTTGTTCGCCTTGGATTCTGCATAATTTGACATTCGCTCAAACAAAGCTCGCGTGGCTTACCGAAAAGAAATAATGAAAAAATTCAATCTCGGTGCTTCAGAAGAAACGGTCAGTTCTGAATTTATTGCCAGAATGAGAGTAACCAATCGCAGAAGACGAATCATTCTTCAACATACATTAGTTCAAACATAAATGTTTGCAACAGACAAAACACCGAATTGATGGGTCATCCTACAGTCTTTGTTTGGCACCTAATGATTTCTTCTAAAAAATGTTGATCAAAAATAAACTGCGGGTTGAACATTTTTATACACCTGATGCGTTCAAATCACATATTTTGGACGTACCTCAATCGGAATGGAGAAAAAGCTTCAACAATTGGTTCAAACACATGCGAAATGTTTTGATCTTATTGATGAATATCAATAAATCCAGTCATGTACAATTATAAATAACTTTTTTATTTGTCTATCGCAAAAAGTAGCGACCCTCCTATGGCTTCAATTTAGTATCTTCAAGAGAAGTTACAATAAATGCAAGTGTTTACAAAATTGAAACTTTTATTTATGAATCATATTTTTCCTTTCATAAACGAATTATTATGAGAATTGTAGAGAATAAAAGTTTTAAATAAATTAAATTATTTTTCTATTGTTTTATTTCTAATGTAAACATCTAACAAACCGTCAGTCCACGTGGACTCATCATATCTCCACTGTTTACCAATGAAAACATCGAAGATGTCGGAAAGCATATGTATGCCAGACAGTCTGTGATAAGCAGTGGCGTCGCTTGATGAGATTCATTTAATTAATAAATTTCTTTAAATAAATCAAAAATAGGCATATGAAGACAATCAAATTGCACAGTGTAGTGAGAATAAAGACAGGTATGAATATAATAATAAAGATTTAGATATACACAGCAAATTATATTCGAATGCTTAAAAAGAGAAAATCTGATAATGCAATCATAATAAGAATTGTTGAATTAACTAGATTAAATGAATTTTCCATTTATCGAGTAGTTACGAAAGGGGTTGCTGTGGATCATTCACAGAACCGAAAAACATCTAAATAAAAACTGTTTTAAACACAAAAAAACGAATAAACGGATACATATTTTTAAAAGTATTTATAAAAATAATAAATTTATAAAATGAGGTATCTACGCCTATGATAGATCAAACAAAATTGTCGATAAGGGTTTTTATAATCTGTAATTGATATTGGAAGAACTATATTGCAATATCATACTGCATAATGAAGTTTACAATTATTACAGAGCTTATATATAATTATATACGTTGATAATGTGTAACTATAAAAATATTTTATGTCTCATTTCTCCTCCTACTTCGGGAATACATGAAAGCCCCTTTCTTATCAACCGAATATCTCCGCCCATGTTTATATTTCAGGTACCAGCGGCCTGTCAGTTCTTTCTACACAACTTAATTTTCTCTTCGAGATAAAAAAGAGAGAGAACGAACCAAAAGCTTTCGTTTGAAAGAGGGAGAGAGCTGTTCATGAAAGAGCGCTTTGCTTGAGATTCCACTTGAAACTTCCGAGGACTTCATATAGTGGTTTAGATCGCACTGGTAGTACTTTGTAGTTCGACGCGTATGGATAGACAATTGTTTCGTTTCCTAGTCTGGCGTTTAAAGCTTTCTAGTTACTAGCCTTCGGCGGTATTCACTGTGTTTTGGTTTCATAACGGTCCATCTATCTCAACCGAGTGTTTTGGTTTTTTCTTCAAGTGGTGTGTGTATAATTCAAATCATGTCTCAATTACAAACAAAATTCATGTTGAAGAACAAGTGAGAATTTGGATTTCAATAATTTTTTTCAAAGTAAGTTATAGTTTAAGGTTACTAAAATTGAAAAGCGATATATACACGAAAAATATTTAAATTTGTGAAACTCAAATGCCAATTTACCTACTCAGTTTCCAGAGATTTCCTAAAAGTTTACGACTTTCAATAGAAAATATTTGTACAGCGTTATGAACAATCTTTTCATTCCAAAAAAAACCTAAAAAGTATTTCCAAAATGACACTCGAACATACAAAAACAAAGATAAAGGCAAACCAAAGAATATCGAAATGTTTTCAATATAGTCTTAAATAAAATCGGTTAGAACAGAAAAGGAAACCCGCAGAGCCTTCATAGAAATCGAAAATCGAAGTTAATGATAATGACAACACCACAAAAACAAACAAGAAACTAGAAACGATGACTCATTCAAAATTATGTATATAATGGGGCGGTTATCAAGAACCACGGTGAATCTAGAAGCAAGGAAAACGAAGGTAAGTAAACAATTCGGAACACTGAATGCGATAATAATTATATCCAAAAAAATCTCCAGAAAGGCGAAGCTACATTTGTTCAAAACAATAATAATACCAACAGTGAGCTATTGATGCAAAACGTAACAAAGCAGATGATATATCATGTTGTTAATAGTATTAACTTCAAAATGATATAAAATATTATAACGTTTCTTTATCCTACAGTACAAGAACATGCTGTACGCACAGCGCGCGTATTGTTAAGCCACCCTCGGATAAAACCACGAATGGATGCGAAGAAGTAAATTCCATCACCCCCTGTCATTTCAACAGATCCTCGTTTGCGTCGCAGGCTCGCGCGTAGACTCCTTCCTCCCCCCTGAGTTCTATAGGAGATTCTGGTGGTCTTACCTTTTAGCCTGTTGGCTATACATTCTTGACTTCTTGGTTTCTGGACGTCTTAATGTGTGTATGCTTTCGCTGCCTCGAGTAAATTCTTTTCAGCCTCCTTCGACAGGAAAAGATCTAATTCGAGTGGTCCTTCACCTTCTTTCCAACTGTCCCCGGTGTATAACTCGGTACTTGCTTATGAAGTACGGAGTTACCGTGTGAGGGTTGTCTTCTTATGAGTTGACTCGGAAAACCTAGGATGTTGGAAGTAAACTTAGCTTATCCATCCAGTTGTCTTCTCGGCCTCCCGTGTTTCCTTTAATCGTCTCTGGTTTAACTTGCAAGTTCAATTAATTCCTCGTTACGATGTTTTTCTGCCCTGTCGTCTTTGATGTCCATTACAATTGACATAACTGACCATTATAAAGGGTTATTTTCCTGAAAAATTACTTTCAAACGTCAAGCGATACACATATCTATTAACAACAAACAAGAAGTGATAAGGCTAATCAAGCAGTTAGCGAGAAATGGTGCGCTGAAGATGAGTCAGTCTACTGTTTCGTCGTTACCAAGAGACTTGCAACGGTTCCAAAAGACAAAGATGCATATCCGAAAGAACATCGCTGAGAAATTAGGCCCATACTGGTGTTAAAGTCCAACAAGAGCTTTGATAAACACGGGGAGTGGCTGTGAGTGACTGGACATTCAAAAGAAGACTCAAGCAGCTAGCCTTGAGTCAAAAAAAGGTCAGCTACTGGTTCCAAATTAACTCCAGTCCACCGAGCAGCCCGTTTACGATTTTTCAGAGAACATGTTAATTGTACAGACGAACAACGGTTCTCCGTTTTGTTCTCAAATGAAAGCAGAGGGTTTCTGCATGGTAGCGTTAGAAGAGGACGTGTTCACAGAAGACCTGGATGTAGTGTTGCACAAAAGAAAACGTACCTTTTGGAGGAAGTTTGGGCGGGAATTTCAATTGAAGCATAAACCGAGCTGGTTCTTATTGAAGCTGGCGGTGGAACGGGGGGATTAACCAATATATAGAAGAAATGTTTAATTTATTACATCCTTACGCCAGTTTCATGGGCGTAATGTAGGACAGTGCTCGTTCCGTGCATCAGTATTTATAAGATGTCGAAATTGCCTCAATAGATTGGCCAGCGCGTAGCTTGGACTTAAATCTTATCAAACATTCATGGGAAGAGAAAATTTGGGGCTATTAATACTACAACAGCCACGAAATCGGAGTTTAATATGGCGCTCACTGAAGAAAGGGATAGCATCGAACAGGATCGAATAAAGAAACTTATTGGAAGCTGTTATTAAGGCCAGGGGAGAGAACACTCAAAATTGATAGATCAATTTCAAATACATTTTTTTCATCGTTAGATTCCTTTCCGTTTGATACTTTTTCTTCACCAAAAAAATTATTCAATTAAAAGCTAAGATAGATCTGCAATCAGAAAAAGAATTGAGGCTACTGATTTTTTGCTGAAAACTTTTGACTTCGAGCGTATCGATATTTTTGCTCACTAGTATATGAACAACTATACAAATTTAAGTTGAATAACTATTATTTTTAATAAACTTTCTTAATTTATATTTGCGTTACAAGGAGATCTCCATCAGCACGCACAATATAAGTTATGTCTCATCGATCTAGGATTTAAAAGGATTTTTCTACTCATCCCGTAGTTTATTTTATATCTATACAATACGAATACTACACTCGCCTCATAATGTTTCAATTCGCTTTGAAGTATTCTTCGTTAACCAATTCATTTTTAGTTATTCATTTAAGCAAAGATCAACGCGAAGTAAGTAGATTCATATTTTAGTTTGAAAAAGGTCAAGTAACAAGGTCAACTATAATTGAAAATATATGTCTTATTATAACTGATAGCGTTCGCACTTGTACTGAACTCGTTGAGATACATTCCGTTGTAAAAGATGAAACCAGCATGAAATTATGAAATAAATGTTAATGATATCGAAAACACAGGGGAGAGACTCAAACTAACAATAATTAAATTGAAAATATCACAAAAAAAGTGGGTAACTAAATCGAAATAAAGAAAAGCTTGTAAAAACCTAAAAATACTAATATAATAGAGCTAAATAAAGACACAAATAAAATAAAATCTAAATAGAAACTATACACAAGAAATCTACAATGAATAACGAAATTAACTTTTAAAATATACTTGTGAAAATTAACTAGACTACAATTCTAAAATAGGTAATAATTTGTATTAAAAATCGATAACAACATTAAACCAATGCGCTGTATCCTCCGAATTGAATATTATTATTATAATTAAAGTCGTTTATAAAGTAGAAGGCACTTTCCAGTAAATATGCCTCATATTATTACAAAATACGGGAATTGATGTAATAGATTTGATTTCAATTGACAAATGATTGTGTATTTTTTATGCATTGTAAAATATCGAGCCCTCAACTAATTCTGAACGTGAAGTAGGTAGATTAAGGTCATACTTCACGTTCGTAAGTGCATAACTGTGATCGAAATAGGCGAGCGGATTCAAAGATAAATAAGAAAGGAAAAGTCAATATTTTCAATATTTTGAAGAAGCCCCTGCAGTTGTTTAGTCTGAGTAAATATCTTTTGAAATTTGATGATTGGTTCAAGTTGAGTCGCACTACACGTATGCCAGAAGGAAAGGGCATATCGGAGATGCGACTCAATAAGGGCGTAATAAACTGTTAAGGAGGTGGATAAGCTCAGTTCTTTGGAAACTGATTTTAGCACAAACCAGGCAGAACTTAATTTTTAAGATATAGCGGCGATATCTAATTTCCCATTTCAAAGAATTGTCTACAACAAGCCCTAAGAATTTTACTGATTTAACGACGTCAATGGTGGTGTTATTTAATTTAATATGAAAAAACTTTAGTTATAGAAACGTACCATCATTTGAGGGTGATTAGATCACTAGATATGATGATATGATATGATATGAAAAAATTGTTTGGTGGAAAACCATCACTGAAGAGGAGAAGAAAAGCTCTGGCAAAAAGAAAACTCTTTATTAATCAAACCAAACTCAAGGGTTATCTGATGTCTTTAGATAGTCGTTTTGTTTGCCAAAATTGTCCTTCAAGCGCTTCCTCAACGAATGCAAACAATACTCACATACGCATAAGATCAGTTTAATCTAAAACCCAACCTGAGACCAACACTCAACTCCCCCAGAGAAATTATGAAATTCTTGTAGTTCCTCAAAGAAAACCGATCTGCATCCGAAAATATGAATCATGTAATTTATATATTGCAATAGATTTTGTCACAGACGTTGTAATGTAATGTAATTTTCATATTTTTTGTTTCTGTGCCAATGCCCAGCTATTTTTTCACTGAAAATTTCCCCGTATAATCATAATCCAGAAATCAACAGCCAATGTAATTGAGGACATACATCAAAGATCTATATAACTGTAACAGTTTTTATTTTGCTTTCACCTAATTTCAGGAAGTTGGATCGTTAAATTTCTTAGATCTGAGTTTATATTATTAATTATTCCCAGAGTAATTTATGGATAGGATGATTAATAGACATATTACTACTAATACTTTCAACATTGGTAAGTGCTTTTTCCGAAACACATGTACTCATTCATGTACGTGCACGTGAAATATACAACATAGGAGAGCACACGTTTCAAATTTTGGTGTTCTATAATAATATTTAGTCGTACATTATGGATTAATTATTATTTATGTAACCAGAATGGAATAATATGGATTTTTAAATTCTTTCCAAGACAAAAAGAAAGGAAAAAATGGAGAAGTTTGTAATGATTGTAGGTTACTACCACTAGACACTAGATATTTTGAAAAACTTCTGATCCACTAAAAACACAGTAAGCAGAATTATTGCGAAATTTCATAAAATAAGAACGACTGAAATTGCATATCAACAAAATGTTAGCAGTCGGTTATAGTAAAGTTTTCAGAAAAAATAAACTGCACTCAAGTTTAATTTGTTCCCGAGCTCAAATCAAAACTTTGTAAAAAAAACAATAAATTAAGCAGAAAAAAAAATAAATAAATGAAGTAATTTCAATAATCTGACTAGCGTACTCGACGTACATCAAACTATTAAGAGCCCAGTATCAGTGTACAAACTGCCTTAAATACTAAATCTTATCGTATACAATAATAACTATGAATAATTATAAAATCAATTGATACGGATATTTATGATCGTTTAGAGTCACATTAATATCAAATAAAAATAAGTAAGTTACCAATTTCCTTACTTACTTACTAAGATAACTTACAAAGGCTACTGTATAGGTTTGAACAAATAGCGAAAGCTATTAACATACAAAATCAAATCTGTTACAGTATCCAGTGAACCGAGAAGATTTAAACTCGCGATATATGATCAGAGTTTAGAACAAGTGATGTCATCCAAATATCTAGTAGCGAACATAACAAGTAATAGAAATTTAAAGAATGAAGTGGAAGCTGAAACAACAAAGGCGTCATTAATAATATGAGAGATGTAATTTAGCGGAATAAATATCTGACCACCAGGAGCAAAGTCAGAATGTACAAGACCTGTGTGACACCAGTAATGACATACGCCATAGAGACCAGAGGAGGCTTTTAAGAACTACTGAAATGCGAACGCTGAGATCAATAGCGGAACACACATTATTTGACCACAAGATAAATGATGAAATAAAGGAGAAGGGAATGAAGAGACTACGCGGACAGAATGTCAGATGACTGGTTGGCAAATATTGCAACGGAAGAAAAACCGAATACATGCCGACCACCAGAACGACCACCTATAAGATGGTATGGAAGCTGGTCTTCATCATCCCAGCTGCAGCTCGACTACCATTGATGCAAAAACAGGACTAAGTCTTAACGTACGATGAAGAAGACACTTTGATCAGCGTACAAACTGTCTTAAGTACTAAATCTTATCGTATATAATAATAACTATAAATAATAAAATCATTAGATAAGGATATTTATGATCATTTAGACTTCTTTGCCGAATGATATTTTAAATTTCACTTTTGAACCGTTGCCAAGTAAATTTCAGAGAATTTTGTGTTGAAATATAGTAATTTATATATTGGACGAAAAAATATTTGTTAATTCCAGGAAAATTTGAATTTCAGCGATGAAAATGGGCAGGAGAAACTAACCGCCCCTGAAATTGTAAATAGATCCACACAAATCAGTGGATATTTATTAACATCGGTGTCAAAGGAACAATGTGAAACTGCATATAAACAATTCATGGCAATTGGGAAACAAACTGAAATTCTTTTCTGAGAATGTGTGGATATTCACATATGCTCAAAATTCAGGAATAGCAGCTTAACATTCAATTCACTAAACGTGAAAAACTACGTTGATAGTTCGAACCAATATCTCAACAGGCTAATAGAAAAGGAAATCTCAAGATGAGCGTACAGAAACAAAACTATTTCAAATAATCCACTAAGTTATCAACAGTTGATTTGACTCATATAATAAAGCATATAAGCTGAACGAAAACATCGATCTTTTCCATTTTCATTCGCGAAAAGGCATAGATGTTAACAGATGATAAAATTGGGTCTTGAGAATGAAATTGTATTGTATTTTTGACCAATTCGTGGTTAAAAAATATCAATAAAATAAGCAAATCAATAGTAACGATTGGATAGTCGGATAGTTTAAGTTTTTCTTGTGTCTTTCAATTCATTCTTCTTTTTTTTTAATTCAAAAAATCTCAGGTATTTACGGCTTCATAAAACTATTGTGATTTTTTTAAAGTTATACGTGAGATTTCTAAACTTCATTCCTGGCAGAACCCATTATAACTTTAATACGAGCCACCTGAAGTTTTCAAATCCCCATTTATCAACCCAAATAATTGTCAGAATGTAAAAAATCTTTTCTCTGGGACAAACCAACTAATTTTATTTTACGATTCAGCTGTTCGTTATTCAAGAAGATTTTAGTTTTATTCAGTATGGTACTCAGGTAAAAATTATTTTGGGTTCAAATCGTTCAATCATCTTGTCAGTTGCACATGTTCCTAGAAGGTTTAATAACTTAATTCCGAAGAAATTTTTCGTTTTACCTAATGTATGGGCTTTGTCGAATCTTTCTGAAGGAAACTAGTTATTTAAATAATTATATATAAACTTCCATTGTGTTTTCAGGTCCTAAAAACAACTGATTTGATTTTTTCCTTATGAAAAATCACTACGTATCACTCAATTTATACAAAAACATTATTTTTTTCTCATGAAAACCAGGCATTTATATGTTTAGATACGAATAAATATCTGAAAAACAAATAGATCGGGTACTCACAATAAGTTTGAATGATTAAATTTCATAAAAATCTTTTTTTATCATCTTAGAATATTGGAGAATAAATTCAGTGCTAATAGTGAACAAAAAAACAAAAGAAATTTCATAAAAAATTATGTTTAAACAACAGCTAAAATTATGTGTCACTCCCATTTGCATTATGGTGGAACTTAGTTAACAAAAAATTGATAATTGAAATATTACAAGTCACAACGAGGAGGTGGCTGGCTTTTTTAGTTTCAATCTTTGGCATATTATTTAGGGATTTTAGTTTACCAAAAATAAAACCATCTCTATCTTCATATCCTCTCTACCTCCTGGGAATGACAGGGAATCGTGCATTTCCTGCTTGAACCAGTTTCTGAATTTCTTCTTCAGTCTATCGTGACAACATTTGTAATCATTCCAATTTATTAAATCTATATATTGAGATGCATCAAAATTAAGATGAAGTAATTAAAATCATCACCATACTTTCATTACATCTTGATCCAGCTGCCATAATGTCCAAGTTCCTTAATATATTTCCTAGAGTCAGTTACCATTGCTAAAACAATATTTTCTGAGTCAGATAAAAACTTATTTCTTCGATTAACTAAACGTATCTATACTGTTTTTCGAAGTAACTAGTATATTAGATGAATTAATGAATAGCTCAATCCTTGAGCAGAAGATTTCACTTTAATACTGTAGCACATCTGACTATAAGCTTTAGTAACAAATCGGCAAGAATTTCAAGATTCCGAGAAAGAGTTAACCAACGGGAATGACCAACTTTTCGTGGTTTTCTATTTGACAAGTCTTCATGAAAATATTTCGATTAAAACTACAGTAGAACCCCGGTTATCCGTGCCTCGATTATCCGTGTTCGCGATTATCCGTGGTGCGAGGAGAATAGTAAAAAAAAAATCAGGGCGCCCGACTTTTGAGATGGAATACCCATTTCTTTCCTTGCTCAATACCACCCTTTGGAGTAATAAATTATTGAAGATTTGTTGGGTAAAAAATAAACACCTTGAATTTATTCGTATGTACGTAACTATTAAAAATATGCACCCATTCATTACAAGAAGTATCCGTATCGGAGGAGAGAAATTATGTAAAATAAAATATTAAACTTTAAATGTGTACATATGTAATTAAGGTTTCAGACGCCTGACCTATTATTGATTCTGAGAAGCGTTTATGTCTAAGTAGAAAGAGTCGCAAAGCCTGAATTGCTAATTCATTCCAGCAAATGGTTTTTGTTGATTTTCCCCCTACTCAAACCTCACTTTTGTTCACTTTCAGTGTTTCAGTAGCTTCTGATTAGTTTTCACCTACTGATCGGTTGGCTAGTTTCTTTGTTTATTGACTATGGCTTCAAAACGTAAGCGTGTCGTGCTTTCTTTGGAACAAAAAGTGTTCATTATTAACCGTGTCTTAGATCGCGGTGAGAGTGTAAGAAAAGTGGCGGGTGAGTTTGGTGTGGGAGAGCAGACAGTGCGTGATTTAATTAAACGAAAGGATGAAATTTTGCGGTTCATATCTTCAGCTGATTCCACATCTCTACTAGCGTCAGGAAGAAAAACAATGAGGAAGTCAACATTATCTGACATGGAATCAGCTTTGTTTGAATGGTTTAAACAAAAACGTGCTGAAGAGATTCCTATCTCTGGACCGATGGTTTGTGAAAAAGCTAAGTGGTTTCACGAAAGGTTGAATATTGATGAACCATTTGGAGCTTCACAGGGTTGGTTATTTAGATTTAAAAACCGGCATGGGATTAGACAATTAGACATTCAATGCGAAAGTCTAAGTGGCGATTTAACAGTTACTACAGTTTTCAATGAGGAATTTGGTTCATTGATCTCAAAATTAAACTTGTCCCCCGATCCAATATACAACGCAGATGAATCAGGACTCTTTTGGAAAATGTTACCGTCGAAAACATTAGCTGCGCAGTGTGAAAAGTCAGCTCGTGGACATAAATCTAATAAGGAAAGGCTCACTGTCATGACATGTTCAAATGCATCGGGTACACACAAGCTAAAACTAACAGTGATCGGGAAAGCTAAAAAACCACGATCGTTCAAAGGAACAGACGTGAAAAGACTTCCGTGTAACCATTACAGCCATCCAAAAGCTTGGATGAATCAGGCTATTTTCAAAGAATGGTTTTTTCAAGATTTCGTGCCATCTGTGAAGAAATTTCAGGAAGAAAATGGACTTCCAAAGAAAGCTGTTCTCCTACTTGACAACGCTCCTAGTCACCCATCAGAATCTACCCTGAAAACCGAGGATGGGCTAATTTTTGTCACCTACCTTCCTCCTAACGTCACATCATTGATACAACCAATGGACCAGGGCGTCATTTCTTCCTTAAAACGGAGGTATAAAAAGATTTTTCTCCGTTTCCTTCTCCAAGAAAATTGTGTCGATTCAATGAAGGACCTCCTCAAAATGTGGACAATAAAAGATGCCATTTTTGCTGTTTGTGATGCGTGGGAAAACTTGCCATCGAGTACATTAAGACTTTGCAGGGCAAAAATTTTGGACCAAGAATATGGGGAAGAAGACAACATGGATGAGCACGATGATGTACAAACTTGCCTTGAACTGTCTAGATCTATTCCAGATTTCATCAATGTTGACCGAAACGATATTGTTGATTAGCTCCAAAAAGATGAAAATGAGGAGGGGTTTGAAATCCAAACTGATAGTGACATTGTAGCGCATTATCTTAGTAGTGATACACCATCTACTTCTCAACTGCCTGATTCGGAGGAGATTGATAGTGACACAGACAATTGTTTTGGTCCGACAGAAGAGAAAATTCAACCAACAAAAGCAATGGAAGCAATTGATATTCTTCTGAATTTTTGCGAGCAGGAAAATTTTGATTTAAACGACGTCATCAGTCTCAGAAAAATCAGGACCGAGGTGAGAAAAGTTATTGCCAACCGTAAAAAACAAAAACTGATAACATCTTATTTTCGACCTATGTAAATTCACTCTCCGATGTATTTTTCATTCTTTTTGATTTTTTAATTACTAAGAATGCATTCGATTTATGTTTTCTTTTGTATTTTGTACATAAATATAAACTGTTGTTAGAGAAAATATGTTACGTATTTACTTACAATAGCGTCTAGTAAAATATTACTATCTCCGGGAATATCTCTAATTGGTGTTAATTATATTTGTACATGCTTATAAGTGATAATTTGGATGTACTGATTTACATTTCTACAAAAATTGATGTTTAATAAATTTTTTCTCGATTAACCGTGGTTTTCATTTATCCGTGTAAGGGGGACCCCACCATTACCCCGGATAATCGGGGTTCTACTGTACTTATAAAAATTTCAAATAAGTACTTCTGGTTAACATTTAAACTTTCCTAATCAATTTCTGGCAAATTCAATTCAATTTTTTTTATAATTTGCAAAAGTTCTTCGCAATTTTCAAGCTGTTTGTTTATTGAACCAGATTATCCTCTAAGAACCATAGTCTGTCCATCAAGATATTGAAATAGGGGCCTCAAAGTTTCATTTGCATATAATATACAAATTATCCATTGCAAGGGTTTTCTTGGACTAATTTTTAATATTTTGATGACTCCAGATTAACCGTTCGTAGTAAAGGGTGGGCCAGAAAGGCGCGGGTGGTGGGGATGAGTGTGATTCGATCGTGGGTCAGAAAGATCAACAAGAACAGAAGACACAATTCTACAAGTCAGAGTTTCAGTTCATCGCAATCCTGGTCTATCGACTTCGCAAACGATTAGCCGAACTTGTGGTATCCAGAACATCGAAACAACATTAAATTACACCCATAGGTATTAAATTCAAATTGTGCAGAAATTACAGCCAAATGTATATTTTTATATTTAAATATTCTCCATTCTGCTCAATGAGCTTTCGTCTGATGACTCCGCGCTCATGAGAGTTCTGATCCTTATCAGCAAAAAACTGACCAAGGTCATCCTCATTTGTGAAAGTTTGACCATTCAAGGAATGCTGCAAACTTTGAAATAAATGGTAATCAGATGGTGCCAGATCAGGGCTGTGTGGGAGATATGACATCACTTCCCAGCCAAGCCCCAATAGTGTTCTACGAGTTTTCAAAGACGTATGAGGTCCTACATTATCATGATAGAGCACTAAACCTCTCCGATTTCAAAATTCTGGCCGTTTTTCTTTGATTGCTTCATCCAGCTTAATTAATCGTTGGTTGGTTCCTTGGAAGTAGCTCAAAAAACACAACACCTTCATAATCTCACCAAATTGACATTATGAGATTTTTTGTTGTTTCTCAGCTTTCGAAGTGGTTTGTGCAGGTTCATCATGTTTGCTCCATGATTCTTCTCGAACTATGTTACTGTACAGGACCCATTTTTCATGGGTTGGTTTTAATACGTTTAAGGTCCATAACCTAACCTAACCTAGCCTAGCGTCATGCATATTTCTTTATAGTCGAGAGTGGCTATAGATCCATAATCTGAATTCCAACACTGTAAATGTGAGACACGAAACGCCTATGACGGAGCTCCAAATTTAGAAAATTTGATGCAATGTCATTCTTACTCAAATATTTTTAATAAATGGAAATCTGAAAAAAAAACCATTTGAACAGACTCCCTTTTTGTCGCAATTTCCTAGATAGTAAAAACAACTTTTTGGTAACTCATCTACAACCCTACATTAATAGAAAATAACACGATGAGGAACCTAAAAGCTTGGATTGAATGATAACATGCAAAACTGCGTATTCAAAATCGAAAATCTACATGCTTCTGCCGATTTGTATATCCGTGGATTGAAGAATTCAAAACCAATCGATTCAGGGATGTAAAAGGAATATTTTGATATATACGATTAATGATATGTAATGAAATATATTGAAAATTCAACGCATATTCAAATTCAGAGTTCTCCGTGCTTGAGGACAGTGTTGTGAGATGTAAGTGCTAGCTAGTGAATCCGATAAGAAGAATAATATTCAAAAAGTTAAGTGACGTAATTTGAGTATTTGAATTCGTTTCGAATACGGTAACTCTAATTCTGATTTCCTTTCGTTTTCCTACTTTTTTACTATTTTCTTATTAAAAAATATATAAAAAAAAATATTAAAACGGCTTAGTAATCACGGTAAACAATTTAAAATGTAAGTAACTAAGCTGAAAGATAATTTGCATTACTGACCTACTAACCTGGTTGTTTATACTTGTATATAAATAATATTGACATTATTACAATTATGTGATGATAATCTGCACTAAAAATGTTGACATCACATTTTTAAGCAAATTAATAATGATTATAAATTATACAAGGTATTATGGTGAACGTTTTGCAGATATTTCCCACGTAAATCGTTGCTTTGTGATTTATTATTCGTATATTGTATCATAAATTCGTAAATTTTTCGATTCTTTTTATTTTTTTATATATGTATCAGATTTTAAGCGTGTATCTCACATATAATTTCTATAGAGATATTAGTTGCATTGGTTCTCCACTTTCCACATTTCAATATCCAATATTCAGTTCTTCGACTTAGATAGCTCCTCCTTATGTTTAACGAATGTTTATTTAACATGAAGAACATAAAATGGAAAAACGTTTCTTAAAAATAGTGCCCGCGATCTCGCAGCTCGCATTCTTCAAACCTATTCTTCATATTTCCGGAAACTCTTCGACAGATAAGGCTGTGTATGTTATTTATCGTTATTAGTTTACTCACGTAGACTCGAAAATCAGCTGGAATTGAGTTTAGGCTGCGGAGTTAAAACCATTCATAATTCTGTACAAATAATTTCTATTGACAGTATTGTGGGCTTTTTGGAAATATATGAAAACTGAGTAAATTGGCAGATTATATTCATACCCCATTCTTTGTGCTTACCTAAGACTGAAAATATGATCTGAACCAGAATTGGTACACTCCGAACAAGTTTTCTACTTTCTTGTCTATTGGTACTATTATCGCTATTCTTCACACTTCTGGCATTGTCTCTTGTTCTCATACATTACTTGTAGATAGATTTTCATTTTTAGAGCAGTTTACCGTTCTTTGTATTATTTCCTCTTTCGATGGTGACAGTCTCTTAATCCAATCTTGTATTGTAAGCTTTTCCTATTCGTTTTTTGCATTTAATATTTCTTTAACTTGCTCTTCCCATCTTTGAATCGTTTCGATCTCATCCATTATTATTTCCCCATTCTTCAGCTTCCTTTATTCTACTTTATTTCTCTATAGAAATTCCTCATTTCTTTATTTACAAAGTTTTCTTCTATCCACCTTATTCTGTTCTCCATTCTTTTTCGGATTTTTTGCCCTACACGTTAATTTTTCTTCGTCTCTGTAACATTTTCTGTTTGGCTTGGTTTCTTCTTCGTTAAGTAGACCATCCTATAGTTTGTGGAAAAGTCCTTGCCAGTTTGGAACATATCATGTATCTTTTTAGCTCTAAATAACTACAATATTCGTCTTGCTCAATCATCTTTCGAAAATTGTTATAATAAAATATGAAACTAGATTACTTAGACTTGTAGATAGATTTTTTTCTATAGCAAACCATACTCAGCATTCAAAACAAGACTTCCTGTGGCATCGATGGGTTATCAGTTAACATAAAATTTTGAAATCTCAACAATTTGGTTTCCTACCTTTGATTTTTCGTGATTTCGCTAAGGCCTTCGATTGTGTTGATTAACAAACAAACATATGGCATCCGAGGTATTTCTTTTAAATGATTTGTATCTTATCTTTAATGTAAAAAACAGCTCATACGGAATAATGATAAAATTATGAGTAATTTTCCAATTGGTGTACCTCAGGGTTCAATTTTAAGTCCAATTCTTTTTTTGGTATTCATCAATGATGTCACAGAATTAATAGTAAATTAACTTTATGCTGATGGCACCGGTGGAATGGTCCAGATATCTGGGCTCCATATTTTACCATGGCCATTTCTCTGTTTACAGAAATCTTTATCCTACAAAGGAGCTTTACAACTTCTAAAACTCAACAACGATTTAGTACGATCTTCAAAGTTTCTTGGTCTACATTTCGACGGCGCCCTTCAATGGTGTGTACATCTGTACATCTGTGTCTAAGCAGCTCGATTCTGGTTCTGCTTTAACAATTTACTGCTCGTTGTTCGAATCGCATCTTGTAGTTTGTACCTCTTCGAATCTATTTTCAAATCAGTTTATTTGGTTCGCAAGCACTTTCAAAAGAGAGATCCATGCATGAATACCCTACTAGAAGAAAAAATTTGGACATTTACTTAATAGTATCTGATAAAAAATTCCATCATCTTTAATGCCTTCAGAATTTCCGGAGGTATTTTTGCTTGAAAGACCTTATTCTGTGGCAGAATTGTACAATTTACCATAGACTGACATAATTTAATATTTAGTATCGAGTAAGATATTAATATTGAATTATAATTATCATTTAGGCAAATTATTATTTTGTAATATCTAATTAACATCTCTTTTGGTTGTTACAGGCGTTATGTGGTTGATTATGGTATCTGTGGCTTGGTTAGTGGGTACAACAATAGGAGTTCCATGCGAAGAAGCACGAATGCGATGCGCCTACAGAGATGGATGTGGAAGGGTTCTACAAAAATATATAGTTGACTGTTCAACAGTTTTACAAGGTGATAGATTTCCCACTAATTGTCCAGAAATATGCCAATATACACTTATTGCCCTCACATCTACTGAAGAAGGAATGGAATTGATGGACGTAAGTTAGATCTTTTCATTTTCTGCTTAACGCTGTATACGACGGAATTCAATGATTAAAAAAGTTATGGGTAATTTTCCCCTACTTTCATCGTAATGAAAACAAGCTAAAAAATTTTCTGTTTCAAGAAAATAAACTTCAGCCTGCGTTTTTGAGTTACTAGATTTTTATAAGAAAATATTCATAGTTTTTGCCTTACATTTGGATAGTAGTGGCCAAAAATTGTATATACAGTAAGATCATGTATACATTTAGAAACATCGCACTTTATTCAATTTTAATCTTGGTGCTGGGTCAATAACAATAGTTTTCATCATCTTGATGTGTAATATACTATGTTCCTGTATTGGGCAAATTGGGCAAATACCGTTATACGAACGATTCTGTTTTGTGTTCCAAACGACGTAGTTATCGTTTGTGAACCATTTCTGGGAAGGTCTTTTCGCTACCTAGTTGATAGCAATCACTATTTCAAGAATAGCGCATAGTCGGAAATTGCGCAGAAAATATCATTTAAACGCTTTCAAAAACGGTTCATGCTAACATTTTAGAACAAATTTAATGTATTTATCAATCAAACATCGATAAATGTTTCTCTCTGGTATGAAATGGTTTGCCTAGAATGTATTCGATAAAAAATTTCATTCTCTTTCTGAAAAAATTTATGAAAATCAATTTTTTTGTCTGGAAGTGTCAGGCAAGCCTTTTTTATTTAAAGTTTATGTTGAGGGAGGAAAATTATCTTTGATTACGTAACATGTTTTTTGTTTATTTTGTTCTTTTTAATGTCTACTTTAAGATTATCTTGATTTGCGGGCTCAGAAACGGCCGGAAACATCCAGCAAAACAGCTTAAAATCCATTGACTCCGAACTCATTTTTGATAAATAGAATTATAGTCAATGAATATAATCTAAAATAAATTTTTACGTACGGCCCACGACTCATATTCTTCTAGATGATTAACAGGTATAGGTATACATTTTTTATAGATGATATCCACTATCACTAAAAGTTTAAACTCAAATTCGCATAATTTAACTATTTCAATTGTCTGAAGAGTAAAATGTTTTGACATTTCTTAAGGGTTTCTTTTTTTAGAGAGAAATTTCCTCCCTCATCACACACTTTAAACAAAGACTGATTTTTTTCTGAAAGAGAATGAAATTTTCTATCTATTTCATACCATGAGATAGATTTTTTCAATAATTAATTTATTTAAACATTTTTCCGGCCTTACAAATCCACGCAAACCTCGCATTTCCAATTCCTATAGTTTCGACTATCAATTTTCATAAGAAAAATTACGTGCACGGTATGAGAGGACTTTTTAGATTTTCAGCTCCTGGACTAACGGCTGAAATATCCTTCAATGTCTGAATAAGTGTATTTTCGAAAAACAGTATTGCTCAAATATCTCTCAATTAATGTGGTCTTCTAAATTGAGCATTGAATTACATGTAATATTATGTTTCTCATCGCAACATTAAAACTTGTTTTTTGTAAATATGAGATATCGCAACACTGATGTAAATACATATATCAATCATAAAGTTTAAAATTTGTAATGAATGATGTACTCAGAACGTGTAGTTGTTATACGAGTGCTATTTGAGTTGTTTACAGATATTTGAAACATTCATCGAGGTAAAAAAATGGAATTTAATCGCGAACATTTTCGAGCGATCATTTTTTATGAGGCAAATTTGTGGGTCTATGAGCTATATTCGGTTTACGGTGGATGGGCTGCTAACCCGTTCCACTAGCCCTCCTCCTTTTCTCGGGCTTGGGACCGGCAACACAATCGCTAAGCTACTCAATCCACCCAGCGATCATGCAGGCGGAGTTGTGAAAATATCAAGGGACAAATCATCAGCAGGACAAAGAAGCATTGGAAGACCTAGGAAAAGATGGAGTGACAACCTCCCAGGTAACTGAGCAGAGGCAATGACGTGAAGAAAAACAGGCAATGATGCCTATACACAGCAGGAAGAAGAAGAATTTTTTATGACTTTGGACGTGGTTAAACCAACAACAATGTATTTATCAATTCGTTTCTACTTTTGGAGATGAAGCACCATCTCTAACCACTGTATTTCGCTGGTTTTCTGAATTCAGTCGTTGTCGCACTTCGCTACAAGATGAATTTCGTCAAGGTCGTCCAAAATCGGCTAACTAAACAAAAATCGATTGTATGGATCTTTCAAGACGCACGCACGAAGCATTTCGAAGCAAATGGTTGCCTATTTCTTGTAATTACTGGACATATGGCCACAGTTCTATTAGAGCAAAGTAGAACGGTCAATTCTGAATGGTACACCAGCATTTGTTTGTGAGAAATGTTCAAAAGAATCAGGGAAACCAAACGTAGAAGACTAATCATTCTGCACCACGACAATGCGAACTCTTACACATCAGTTCAAAGAAAAACTATAGATTTTATCTTATTCTCTCTTAAATCATTTTTCATCTGGGAGGTCAACGGAATGGAAAAGTGTATTAGTATTAATGGAGAATATTTTTAAAAATGCTGTAGCCATGTCCAGTAATAAATATTTGTTTTTATTTAATTTATTATTTCTTAGACTTTTTGATATATTAATGTTTCTGAATGTTCTTGATTTTCGGTCTCTTCTGTTGATAAAAAATTGACGATTCGACTTAACTTCATATATATTTTGGTAAAGACTGGAGTTGAGTCAAAATATATATTTTGATAAAGAGTGTTAAGTCGAAACGTCAATTTTTTATCAATCTCAAAAATTATTAAAAAAACTAATTATAAATCAGAAGAGACCTAAAATCAAGAACATTTTTTTTCGTAATTTTTTTTTACCAAAATGAGTACGAATAAGAGGTTGGCTTTCATAGTTTCATATCAAAATTCTTGAGATAGTGTAGATAAAAATTTTATCATTGAATTGTCTATTTTGCAAATGTACCAAATTTTAGTTTCGTTCGTTATGTTATTCGAGATCCATAATTCACAATTAACATTCAAACAATGTCGATTATAATAACTAAAATAAATTAAATATATCCCTGTAAGCAAAAACATATCAATTAGAATTCTTCTCAAGTAATTTTACGGCATTGAAAATAATTTTTAATAGTCGACTGTCGATAGAATTTTTGATTAGTTCTGGTGAAACGAAATTGCAAATGGTTCAAGTTTCAATGTCGATTAAAATAGTTGTAAAAAATTATTTTAAATTTGCAAAGTTCAACAAACTTTGGAAGACCTAAAAAATCCCACCCCAATCGTTGCCAAATCTTTCAATAAAAACGAAGACATTAACAAAAATTATCCAATTATTCACATATTATACGAGAGCGGTTCGAATATTATCGAGACAAATGCTCTGATAAATACTAGTTACATATTTTTGCCATCCCTCCGGAAGCTTTATTTGTTACAGTTATTAAAGAATTTCTAATACAACTCGGACATTCATGTCCACAGAAACAGGAGGCGTTCTTTCAAAGGTCCCAACATGTGGTGGTCGCATGTTGATAGATCTGGATTGAAGGGAGGAAAGAATATTCAAGTATTTCCCATATTGTATCGAGCGTCAGTTGTGCTGAAATGCTCTTCCATTTCGATAATTTCCAGCTTCCGAACCGTTCTTTCGAAGGTTCGAACATGTGGTAGTCGCAGGTTAATACTTCCAACCGTATGAATTTTTTGCGATATTGAAAGTGCTCGTGGTTGATAAACTCTGCATTCAAATACTAATGCCGAGTTAAGAGCTAATAGAATAAAGGAAGAGACAGATAAAGACAAAATGAAAGCGATAGATGTGACGAAGAGGCATACAAATTGATATTTAACTATCCTGCCAAGGAATAAATCAAGAATTCAGAATATGGTGAGATGGGTTGGGGAGCGTAAGTTAAGTTGGTTATATTTCTGTCGAAAGAATAACAGCAAATAAACAAAAATCAAAAACAAAGAAACCATTAAGTAGATCACCAAAAAGATTATATGTATATGCGGAAGTATATTTTTAAGTACCACAATTGGCCAACATTTGAACAAATAAGAACATAGAAGAACATGGCAAATTTTAGCATAACGCAAGTCGCATCTAATGAAACAAAAATGCTCCTGAATTTTGATATTGATCTTGAATTTATAAATTCATATATAAAACACACAATACGTTACAAAAGTATCATGTTAGATCAAAGTAGAAGTGAATTTAAAATATAGACGTTGAAATACGTGGGTTGCTATTTGTATTTTGAGATATGGCAACACTGCTTTGAATATGTGAAATCTGACATTGCCATTATAAAGTTTGACATTTCTAATGGTGAACATACTCAGAACGTTTTGTCATACTGTTTACAGATTACAGAAACTTTGAAGATCGTCATGTGACATATCGTGAGATTGAGGCATACTTGCACATTATTACCAATTACATACATTCAATAAAGTATGAGCATTTGGCTATCAAAAAGATTTCTTCACGTTGGATAACGCGTAATTTAACAATCGCTCAATCAAAAGCTTGTGTCACTTAGTGTAAAAATTAGCTGAAAAAATTCCATAGCCGTGCTTCAAAAGACATCTATAAGATCGTGACAGGCAACGAATCATGGAACTATGCTTATGAGCCCGAAATTTAACAACAATTGACTATATGGAAGAAAAGTTTTCGCGGTGGAATCCCTTCGAAGCAAATTGTCGCCTGTTTTTTAGAATAACTGGAAATGTCTCCACTGTTCCATTAGAGCAACGTAGCATGGCCGATTCTGAATGGTACACCAGCATTTATTCGAAAAAAGTGTTTGATAAAATCGGGGAAATCAATCGCAGTGACGAATCATGTCAACCACGACAGTGCGAGCTCTCACAAATCAGTTTTTGTACTCTGAAGAAGTGATTAAATTGGTTAAATCACATGTTTTGGAGTTACCTCGATCGGAATGGAAAAAAATGCTTTGACTATTGGCTCAAACGCATCCAGTAGTGTATTGATCACAAATTATAAATATTTGTTTTTATTCTAAACCTCGGTAGCAACCCTCGTAAAAACAAACGCCTCCAAAATTCACATGGACAATCATTTCTTAATAATTTAAAAGCAGCGAGGGCAAACCTTTCAAATTCTCTTTATTTTGGGAGAAGCAAGAAAATTTTCACAATCTATTAATAAGCTTAGCATATTCACTTGCCAATAATATAAGAATAGAAAAGCTTCTGTCTTTCTTGAGCAAAAATAAAACGATACACCGAATCGTGTGGTTGAATGTGCTTTGGATGAAAGCCAAACTGTGGTAGACCAAAAAGAAATAAAATTGAAAAAAGTAAGTAGCACGTCACCAAAAGAATAGTCATACCGATTCCATTTCGGTAAAACACTAAAATAATGAATTGATTGGGAATAATCACCTAATTATTTAACGTAAATGACTTTTAGATATACTATTATGTATCCAAGATTTATTACTTGTTTTTAGGTAAATTAATACATTGCATACATGACACTAGTCTCCCATTTTCTTGAAGGCACTCCTAGATGCAGATTTTATTTAATAACTTAAATAATAAAACGAAAATGTGAAAATATATAATGTGTCATTGACAATTTGCAAGTATATTAATATTTGGACCACCCTCAGCACAAATATCAAAATGAAAATCTGTTTAACGACAATAAGTAATTTTTTCTTAGTTGTTATACATAAAAAATAGGCAGAAATTTCTTTAATTTCTTATTTTTTAGACCTTTTCATATGTTTTTACTTCTAAATATTCTTAATTTTAGGTCTTTTTTGATTTAAAATAAGTTTCCTTTATAATTTTCATTTAGTCTGTATCAAAATATATTTTGATAAAAACCAAACGAAACGTCAAATTTTTATCTCTTCAAAAAATTATAAAAGAAACATAAATTTTAAATCAGAAGATACCTAAAATCAAGAACATTTAGAAGCATAAAAATAAATATCGGCCATAAATTGAATTATTCGTGGTTTATTGACATTTATAAGATATAATTATGTATTTTATTTAAAGTGATTGGTTCTTTTTATCATTAATAACTTCCTCATTCCTATGTATGTGTACTATTTATAAAAATTCTCTTTTTCTTGTATTTGATTCTCATTTAAGAAATTTATGAGATATCTCATAACTTGTTAACGCTTTCTTTCATCATATTGATGACCCTTTAATCTATTTTCTAAATACTGAGATGTCTGTCCTATGTAAACAGCGTCACAATCATTACAAGGTATCTCTCTATAAAATTGTATTATGTCCTTTATGACTTATACTAATATCATATTTATTGAAATAATAGTTGATGGGAAAGTCCTTGTACGTTTTGATGTTTAGTTTTTGTTCTATTTCTTAATTGGTTGTATTTGTTCATCTATTTCTTCAATATGTAATCAACTTTTCGGGATAAATATTTTTTCTTAATGAAGGTTTTGTTTTTTGAACAACTAAATATCTAATTTCAAGATCAGCCAAACTTATAATCACTTTTTTGTAACACGATTTGAGGTTTTAATATTTTGACAACCGATTTGGTTTTGTATATCATGTATACCATAACCAAGAAGTAGGTGAATAATAGCTTTAGAAAAAAGGAACAATATAAAACAATAATCAAGACCAAAATCTAGAACTCATCTACTGTTCATAGATTATAAAAAAACTGACGATAAAATAGACAAAGTTGTATGAGGCTGTATGAGTTTTTAGGTGTCCCCACAAAACTAACTAAGATTGGTGAAATTGACTTTAAATAGAACTGAAATCAAAGTATTATCTGAAGGAAGGTTATCAGAAAGTTTTGAAGGAAAAAGAGGGGTGAAGCAGGGGGACACCTCATCCACTTCACTTTTTAACCTCACATTGGAGGTAATCTGTTTTTATTGTTTGTAATTTGATATTAAGATAATTGATTTTGTTATGAATAAGAATTAATTCTTTGATTTATGTTCTCAATTTCATTTTTTGATATAGTAGATTTTTTTTTATTAATATAAGCCCGTTCAAAATCTATTCTATAAGCAGATTAATAAGTAAATTGATTATAAGTCACTAAAGTGAATCAGGAACCATCAATTGAGGATACTCTAGATCTTTTGACCATATTCTCTTCAATCATCTTTTAGTAGTGGCTGGTTGAATAGATTATTTATTAATTCATTGTTATGGTTATTGGATCAATATTTGTGGAAAAGTTCTTTATCACATCTTTGATTAGTGGGATGATCAGATCGTCAGGAATTATTTGGTTAGTAACTTACCAAGGGGATTTACTTAACATACGGAGTGTTTTGTATTGAAATGTTTGGGTTTCCTGTATATGTGAAGATTTTCCGCAGCTCCTTAGTTCTATTCCATACGACCAAATTGGTATGAATATAGTTTTGTAGATAAGCAATTTATTTTCGAGTCTTAGTTGAGACCTTTTATTAAGTAAACACTGCTATTTTGTAGTTTCAAGTCTAACTGTTTTCTCTTGTTTTTGATATGCAGTTTCCATATAAGTTTTCCATATAAATACAACCCTAAGTACTTGACAAGTGATTTTAACAGAATTGGAAGGTTTTTGATGAATATTTGCGTCGAATTTGCTCAAGTTAGTTTCCTCAAAATTTTCCATTACTAATAATGCTTTATAAACTAGACACGGCCATTGTTTTGACACAAGTGGAAAGGTGAAATAAGTTCAGCTCCTACTCTCACTTTTATTGTTTAGTACCTAATCCTGTACTTCAACCCAATAAATTCCATTATTCATTGATGAACAGTGGTACTAACCAAAATTTCCTTTTGTTCTTTGAAATACGTATTAAGATGTGGTTCTGATTGATAATTTGCAGACTCAAAGCATTGGTTCAAATTATATACGTTTGTTTTAGTGCGAATGTGGTGACAAATATTGTGAGAATCAAAAACAACGTACTGAAGTTTGTAGACCGGCGGTTTTACATTCTATACATTCCTCAGTAGTGCCATGTACAGTAGCCCAATGGATTTGTATGGCTGATACACAGTGTTCAAAAGCTTTCGAATATTATAAAGAATATTGCAAAGCCATGTTCCATGGCAAGAAGTGTACAGCAAGATGTAATAACTCCATTAATATTTTACGGAAGCAAGAGAAAGCTGCCAAACTGAAGACCTGTAAATGTGATGGTGAGTTTTTTGGTTATTTTAATTTTATAATGTGAATTTCAAGTAAAAAAATTTTGCTAAGACTATTATCTCAATTTAGTACTACTACTAGGCTCGATATTATTTTCTAAATACTTCATAGGCATGAAAATGTGAAATAGAAAAGCATTTAATATTAGTTATTCTAACATTCTAAGAAATATCTTAGATTACCTTACCAATTGACCCTACAGCTCAGTGTGAGCCTTGGCCTCCTCGTAAATTTGCCTCTAAATTGGTTTGTTCTTTACCAAAGTTTCATTGAACTTGATGAACTTGATCTAATACGGGGTCTATATGTTTTCTACTACTGTATATTTTGGCATTTTTGGTTCAAGCATCCGCTTGTCTCCCATGCTTTGAATGACGATAACAGTTTACCTTCAGTCTCTGAAGGCGATACAATTACACTGTCGGACAGTGTAATTGTTAGTGTTGGTGTAGTGGTGGTGTAAACAGTATATTCAGTTTGAATGACGATGTTTTTATTTCCTAGTATCTCATCGATTTTTCTATTATTTCGAATTCTGTTTCTATATATTCTTCTGATAATTTTTCCCTCAAATATTCTTAATCTTTTTTAGTCTTTTTGTGTCATTACCCAACTTTTACCGCCATAACTTACTATTGGTGTTATTAGAGTCCTGTAGATTTTTAACTACGTTCTTCTTGTTATTATTTTGTTTTTCAGCAACTTTAGGTTCGGTTCTTTATATTATTTCTTTTATTGAAGTGCTTGGTTCGACTTGGTTTACGTGTTGGTTTAACGCCAAAGTTCAGGTTGTCTGGAACGCCATTTTTTATCGTGGTATGCTCCGGACAGTGTCAGCGAAGAAAATATAATACTCCAGTCAATAGCAGTGATGACGAATACGATGAAACCAGTACTAATTAGGAATAACTAACCCTTATAAAAGGTTATCTACCACTATCAATTAGCCATCAAACCTTAACCGATACACATCTGCGTTAACAACAAACAAGAATTTTATATGAAAATGGATATAAGTAATAGAGCTGCTCAAGCAGTCACTCACGACAAGACCAGTGCGCTGACCATGAGTCCTCTGCGTCCAGAGTTAACCGTCGTTAACCAAAAGTCTAGTAACTTTCATCGAAGACTCGTTTCTGGCCCCAAATTAACTCCAGCCTAACCCAACCTATACTACTCATTATAAAGCTGTGACTAATGGGTTTGAGCTGCTGAAATTAGAAAAATGATGGAAGCTACAGATTTTTTGGTAGAAACTTTTGACAGCGAGCGTGCGATTTGTTTGGTTTTTTTTGCTCGCGGGTGTATTTATTAATATCATATTACAACATTTGAACAAAAATATAACGAAAGATGCTTATTTCATAAGATTTCCTATTTTTTGTAGGTTTCGAAGATTACGATTGTCATGGTATTCAACGAAATATGGATAAACTATGTTTCCACAAGCATTCCAAACATCGTAATCAAACACATCACGAAAATAAAGAAGACGAAACTCCGACCGTTATAATTACCAGCAGTGCATTTCAAGCAACGATTAGTTGGTCATTTATAGTTTTATTGGTGTCATTAGTTACCTAAACGATATACTTTTGTGACTCAAATTTTAGTTATCTGTTGAATCTACCTCTTTAGAATTAAAACGTATTTATTTATTTGAGAAAGTTGTGATATTTAAGCTATCAAACGAAAACTAAAAAGCCATATCGAAGCTGCCTCGGAGGAATGGAATAGGAATTTCAGTTGAAGCAAGATGATCGCTCAAAGTTTAAAACACAAATCATTTATTAAAACAGACCAAAAATTAGAAATATTTATTCAAGAAAATAAACAAGACATTCAACTTTTTTCCAATATGATGTGAAAAAGATGAAAATAATGTTAGAAGTTGAAATAAATTATAGAATAGATCTTTTATAATGGAAACATATATTTAGACGTTAATTTCATTCTATCATCAATTGTTTCTACTTTACCAGTTGGTTAAAAAATTTGTTTATCTTAAGAAAAATACTGTTAAATAATGAATGCAACCAGAAAAACCAACATACCCAAACTAATATATCTTTCTTATATATGCCATATATGTAGAAAAGTATCCAATAAGATACGCCTTTTTTTCTGTTTTAAGATAAAAACAAAATGCAGGTTTTATTTGATAGAAATCCAAAAAAAATTATATGAATATACATTTATTTAATTTCTTATTTTTTAGACCTTTTATATACGTTTATGTTTGTAAATCGTCTTGATTTTAGGTCCCTTCTGTTATAATATTAGTTTTTTTCCAACTGCGAACCACTGGTTAGGTAGAAATCAATCTTATCGCCGATAATGTAGATTTCGATGGTAAATGAGATGTAGTTCGCAGTTGAAAGGGACGATGGCAGCAGATAGCGTTCGCTGGGAGATCTTCAACTACATGAACCAAATATACCACTTTGTTTGGTATACCACTCTGATGAGACGTAATAACATCGAAACTAGTCAGTGGTTACACACCTCTCCTTGCTATTGCAAGAAAATGGGGAAGTTAATAGGTCGATTGACGATAGAAGATGTAATTCAATATTCGTCGATGCATTAACTCTTTGAAGAACGGCAGCATACATTTTCAAAATGTTAAATTTTGAAAGTATTTCATAGGTGATTAGTAGAAATCATTTATTTTGATATATATAATATATTGTAAAGAAATGTATTTGGTTTTCGGTCTCCTTTAATAATAATAATTTAAATTATTCTTAGTTACATTGAAATATGTAAAATAGAATTATAAATTATGCTAAAATTGTTTAGATCTTCTTAATCTTTAATATCCTTGTTTCTACGTAATCGATTTTTCATTTCAAATTAACTATTAAATAAACATTGAGGACTAAAACAATAAATGATAATTTATAGATGAATCATTAAAAATCGATACGGTTTCCTGTAGTTATAAATTGTATAATATTTTTTGTCAAATGAAATAAACATGAATTAAAGCTCAAATATCGTGAATTTTTATGAATAGGAGAGTAATAAAATGATGCAGCATTTACAAATTAAATTCCTGAACGCAATCATAATATTTGACAATTTGACAACCAAGTACCTCAGACAAAGAGTGCATCCTTTGAGACATTTCAAGTTATGTGCTCTTTTGACATTCAGTTTTTTGGGTTATTGGGTATGAGATTTACGCATCTAACGAGGATTATTACGTGACCAGTATCTACAATTATTACGTTTCCATTAATACAAAAAGTGTCCTTATCGCAAAACATAACATTATTTTAAAAAATTGGATCGTTTTATTGTAACATTTTTCCATCAAACTCTTCAGAATCGTCATCTGACAACTCTTGAACCAACCATACTTTGTATGGATGGAATTTATTATCACGTAAAATTTTCATTACGGATATTGTCGAAATATCAAGTTCCCTGGATATTTGTCTAGTTCTCAAATGTGGATCGTCTTCTAATAGGACACAAACATCTAAAGATTTGTTTCCAGTTGATGTAGTTTCTTTAATCTATTCTACTAATTTACTGACACTAGATCTTGTTATGGGATTTCGGTTAGGATATAAATTATTAAAGATATTATATGTTGACTTCTACACCTATCACCATATCCTAATATCATTAAAACATCGATTAGTTATTTTTCATATAAACGATCCATTGTGACTTTCAATAAACTTCAACAGTAACAATTCATTTAAACGTCAAATTTATTATTGTAGCAGTCATAGCCACCTAAATGTATTATTTTAAGTTCGGCGGAGATTTAGCTGTAATTCCGAAATTACGGCATTTAGATATAGGTAACATTAGATGAAAAATAATAAGTATTCCTTTATAATTTTCAAAAGCGAGAAATATACAGGGTGATCTATTTGATATAACAAAGTTCATTATTTTTCCGGAAAAAAGAGAGATCTGACAACAATGTAAATACATAAAACTCACTCTGTATAATTTTTCATATTCATAGAAATGAGAAATCCATCAATAATAAAAAAGCGTAAAGAATTTGTGCAAAAATGATGTTATTTCATGAATTCCATTGTGACTGTGACAGTTGGAATTAAAGGTTGCTTCTTATATGAGTGTATTATTTTAATAAAGACTGATTTTAGATCGACACGTTACAAATATTTACTCATAAACCTAAACCTAAAGACCGCTCAGCCACGAAACATTTAAAATGGTTTAGAAATTGAGAAATTGAAGAAGTATAAATTTCTTTGTTCATAAATTGTTTCGATTTTATGTCTATTTAATTCGAAACTTTGATTCTGAACAGATCAAAATATTGATGTATTGACCCAGGAGCTTCGGTCTTTATCAATTATTTTTACACACTGACAATTTGCGTGATTAAGAATCATGAATTTCACTCAAATTGTGTAGGTATTTATGTGTCGACGCTAGAGAATAATGCAAACGTAGAATTACCCGCCCACCCCCTATGAAAAATATATTTTCAAAAAACAAACAAAAAAGTCACTAAGCTGAGGAGAGTCGCTTACTAGAGCTCTCTTTTGGTTTTCTTCTGGCCAATGATCGTTCGCTTTTCCTCCTTTCTAGCGAGTACAGCAAACACAACCCCATGCAACCTAACCCCAGCTCTGCAGAAGAGCAACTCCTATATCAGGGCCAACCCAACAAACCTTCCTCCTATTCCAAATTTCCATTATCCTATCAAAAAATTTTTCCAACGAAATCCTCTCTCTATTTCTGTGAATTATTTCTAATGTATTTGAAATTGAATTTTTAAAGTTGTAATCATGTTTTTTTACAATATTAAGCTGTTTTGCTTTTATATTGATTACTTTTTAATATATTTTCTAAAACTGAGATGTAAACAGCGTCACAAGTACCTTGAAATGACGGTACTTTATACTAATATCATATTAATTAAAATAATTTGAAAGTTGTAGTATATACGGTGAGGAAAACTATTTTTTAGACGACGCCATCTGAAAGTTGCGTTTTGAGTGTTCCATGTAGTGAAAGTGACAGTTCCGTACTGCAAAACACTTTCGGGACGCTCTGGGTAGATGACTTTAACATCCTTAAATGTGATTCTAGCCACTTCAATGTTGACAGTTGACAGTTTCACTTCGATGATTTTGCATAACCTCAAATTTTGTATTTTCTGAAATTATTTGTTTTATCCGAATTTTTGTCTAAATTAATTATTAACAATGAATGATGATGAAAAAGAAAACTTCAGCTACTCGAATCCACGAATACTCAAATTTTCAGACTCGTCCTACAAAGTAGCACTTTCAGTCCTTGGCATACGAATAACTATTAAATTTTGATATTTAGGTTATGTTTTTTCCACAATTGATCATAGTATTTATCTTTTTCTGAATATCTATGTTATTTATTACTTATTTTTCAGGATAATTATTTTCTCTTGATGCAATTTCTGCTTTTTTTAAAAGTTATGTATCTTAATTCAACATCTTTCACCTAAATTAATCATATTTTTGTGACGTACGATTATTAAATTTATAAATTTCAAATCAACTATAAATAAATTAATTGGGGGGCTGCTGCTTATTTTTGAGATATGACAACTAACGATAAAATTATTTTTAAAAAGTATTTAGTGTGGTTAAAACAGATATTGTTGATTTCAAATTATATTTGTGAAGTATCAATGCTGTAAAAAGAAAACCCTTCATACTATTTTTGTTTTCGGAACTTTCGTTTCCACTCCCAAGAACTGTAAATGAGATTGTTTTATTTTGATTGGTGAATTATATATACTATAAATTATATCGATTTAAATTTTTTGTAATAATTAAGTAAATAAATTTGTTTATAAATTAGTTTTTTCACATGATTGTTTATAATAATAAAAACTGTACTAACCACGTAACATATAAAAAGAGCCTCTCCAAAAATTCCTAGTTAGCATTCATTTTTTTCTTTCTAATTTACAATACGAACCCCTGATAATAATAGTTATTTATGATGTGGATGTTAAAAGAGATTTTTTATTTTATTAGTGAAAAAGTTTTACGGACACACTTTTAACACTAGAGGGATCACGTAGAAAGAATGCCAGAAGACAGATGAGCAAAGTGGGCTAAAACTAAAACTGTAGGCAGACCACCAAAGAGGTGGTACGAGAGCAAGAGTTCAGCTTCTCAGGAAGATCCAGGAAGAGGGCCAAACGTACAGGATTGAAAAGAACCTGATCCTATTGAAAAAGAAAGAAGAAGAAGACTTTTAACACAAATTTCATGCAATGCTTTTTATACTAATGCCCTATTTTGATGATAAAATAGACGAATTTTGATTGACATTGTCAATATTTTAAGGTCATAAACGTTGTAAAGATTATAAACGAGTCACCAAATGAGATGAGAAATGCTGGATGGTTAATGTTCATTCTCTTATCAAACATCGCCGTTTCTCCTGAAATACATGTCTGAAAACCCAATACTTACCAGACATAATACGAAAACTACTACAGAGATCGACAAATTTGACAACGCTATCGAAAAAGATTAAAACGAAGCATGTTCGTGTTTTTGACAGTTGTGTTTATGATAACACGTCCTCGTCTAGTAGACGCGTTTTCAGAATGAATAACCGATACAAGTTCACGCTTAAAAAAATATTTTTTCTTGGTAAGTCGTATCTACGTACAAACGTCGATTGCTAAACAGTGTTTACCGAATTTCAACAACAATTTTCGAACTCGCCGCTACCAAATCGTTCAACATGCGGAAGACTTACCAGAAATTCTTAAGAACGGGCTCTGTTGCCGACGCGCCGCGTTCTGGACGACCGTTATCTGTAACAACTTACGAAAATACGAAACAATCTATAGTTTCGGATATCGGGAGAACTTCGATTATCCGATTGTTCTTTACGACGAATACATGCACTATCGACCTTACCATGATGATGATTCAGTATTCCATTTTGTGGTCGGATGAAGCAGCTTTCAAACTGAAAGCTATGGACAATCGGCATATTTGCGGGTTCAGAAGAATTAGAACTGTCTGGGATGTTTGTGGGGGCATCCATGAGGGGGATTTCGCGGGTGCGTCCTCTTTTAGGGTCACGTGTCGGACCAAAATTATCTGGAAGTGCTCGAAAATTTACGTGGGCAAATGGACAACGATCCAATACTCGCGACAATCCGTCAGTTCATGCAGGATGGATAGGCAAACGAGTATTTGTTAAGTGGATGGCGTGGTCACTGTGATTTCTTCCTGTGGAGTGTTTTCAAGGACAACAAAACACGAACTCTTCCCGACCTCTGAACTACTATTGGAGAAGAATTTGAAACTCTTTCAAGGCAGCTTGATATGCCTCATTGGACCCGCCTCTCCGTTAATAATCGTTGCCGTAAATGCATTTCGAATTCTTTTTATAGTTTCTTCTAGTAAATGTTGGATAATGTTAGTGGATAAGTGATAAGGAAAAGAATAAGAAAAGCAGGACAGTTATTTAGACTAGCTCAAGATAGGGAGAGTTTTGTCTTGCTGATCGCCAACGTCAAGGGGACTTGATACGGCACGCTAAGAAGAAGATCTCCATCGATTACTGCCTGTTTCTATAACTAAACATAATGAATCATTAGTTTGCAAATGCTGAACAATTATTGTTTTGAGACGCATTAATTGATGTTCAAACTTTTATATTGACAGTTCCCATAATTTCCTATAAGTAGAAGGTGTTCCGACTAATTGAAACAAATATTGTATCGTTCTCTCTCTCCTCCGAGCGCTTCAGTTAGTTCTGCGCATCTTTAGCGCGCATGAAGCATGCGTAAGTGAGATAAAGTGTCTCGAACGAGAAAAAAATGGCCCGCAAGCCGTATCAACTAGGCCCGCGATCGCAGTGTGTTAAAGAAAGAAGAATCATGTTTTTTAGATCATTTAGACTTCATCCGATTCCTCTACGGATGTTTTAAATACTCGTACTCTCAAGTCTACGGCGTTGTAACTAAATTGAAATAGGAAACATCAGGGAGTTTTGTGTGATTTCACTGTATAATTTATCAGGAATCATTGGCACCCAAATATTTAAAAATGGACCATGTCATGCAACCTATAATTAAAATTGTAAATTTTATAAGGAGCAGAGGACTAAATCACCTAAAGTTCAGGCAATTTTTACAACTTTTAGACTAAAAGTTATCTGATGTTCCTTATTTCACCAAAGTTCGTTAGCTCAGTCGAGGAGTAGTTTTAGAAAGATTTCTTGCATTACTTGACCCTATTCAAGCTTTCATGTTAGAAAAAGGTAAACCAATTGATTATGACAATGACTGGTGGATTGATTATGCCTTTTTGGTAGATAAGAATAATAATAAGTAATAAGAATTGACTGATCTAAATATAAAGTAACAGGGTAACAATCTGATTAATACTCAAATGTATTCATACATTCAAGCATTTGAAGCAAAGTTGAGACTGTGAGAAAATCAAGTAAAAAATCAAACTTTGGACCGTTTCCTTCATTTAGAATCATTTGGGGTACAGTGAACCAAAAAAATTTGGATAAATATTCTCAACTTCTGCAAAATTTGATTACGGAATTCAACAATCGTTTTGTTTCGAAGACCAATTTTCAACAATCCATTCAATTTTGAAGCTTCACAGGCACCAGTTCATTTGCAAATGGAGTTGATAGATCTTCAATCTGACATTATTTTGAAAGAAAAATTTAATGAGATTAAAGCTCTTATATTTTATACACGATATTTCAAGAGTTTGGATAATTACCCAGAATTAAAAAAGCATGCAGCACACATTCTCTGCATGTTTGGTAGCACCTATTTATTTGAGCAGATGTTTTCCGTCTGAAAATAAATAAGAACAAACATCGCACAAGACAAGACGAATGAACATCGCCAATCAATTCTCAAAATAACGACAACTAATCTGATACCTGACATCAATCAAGTATCTGGATCCTCAAGCTCAACATAATTACCTACCGTCTTTTATAACTTTGATATGATGTTTAACAACCGTATATTATATACTTATATAATTTAATAAATAAAATGTTATAATAATCCAGTTCATTTTTTTTAAATATAACTGTAAGTCGGCCAGGAGCGGAGTAAAAGGATTAATCTTCGTATTTTATCCTACGACTTCGAATAGTTATCAATTTGCTAAATTTATCTCGTTTATGCAAAGTCGATTATATCTACTACGTTGTTGGTGAAAAGAACAAAAATCGTGACGTGAAAATTTATTGTTGTATCACGAGAAACTCAATCCCAAAGATCTCTTATAGGTCCAAACAAAAAAATAAAGTTTCGACAAAAGAAAATATTCAAAATGGTTGATGTGTTTCAGATCGATGACTCAACGAAATATGTTGGAAATCAGAATCATTACTCTTTCAATGATGGTCAGTTTCGGTCAAAATGATTACTTCAAGTTATTCCTCCATGAAACACTAATTTTTTCTTTTAATAATTGTTGCAATAATTGCCTATTAGGTTTTTGTCATTTTCTGTACAGTTGCCTTTAATTTTTAAACGAATAAAAAATTAAGTATCACCACTTTATAAAAAAAGCAAATTTTCAGGTGAAAAATACCAGCTATGTGCGACAATCTTCAGATAACTGTTTTTAAAGTCGACTTTACTTGAAATACGCAATAAATTAAAAGAAAAAAGATGTATCGAGCCATCATCAATTACCTGTATTTAAAAGGGTTAAGAGGTAAGCAGATTTACGAAGATATGCTTAATACCTTTGGTAATCAATGTCCTTCGTATGCGACCGTAAAAAATTTGACTGCAAGCTTCAAAACAGATAAATTTTCCATTGAAGATCGGGCCAGTTTCTGTGTCAATCCTCGAAAATATCGATGCAGTTCATGACATGATTTTATCAGACCGTCGAATTGGGCTAAAACGGATATCTGAAACACTGAATATTTCATACGAACGCATTCATCATATAGTTCACGTCAATTTGTACATGAGAAAAATTGCTGAAAAATGGATCCCCAAATGTTTGAATGTTGACCAAAAGTGTCCAAGGGTAGAAACATCACGTTCGATCTGTGCTCGATTTGAAAACGATGTAGACTTCTTAAACCGAATTGTTACTATGGATGAGATTTGGGTACATTTCTACGATCCAGAAACAAAGTAACAATCGATGGAATGGCGACACTCTGGTTCTCCAAGACCTAAGAAGTTCTTGCTTCAGTTTTTATTACTGAACATTCTACGGGAAAAAATTAAAGAGAAAAGACGCGGAAAGCTATCCAAAGGTGTTTTGTTTTTGCACACAAATCTCATGTTGCCATGTAAAAAATTCGTGTTTTAAGGTTTTAATTACTAGAACACCCCCCTTATTTACCAGATTTGGCTCCGTCCGATTATCATCTCTTTCCTTGACTGAAAAAAAGTTTAAAAGGTCGTAAATTTTCTTCCAACGAGAAGGTAATAAAAGCTGCAGAGGTCTGGTTTGCAGAACAAGAAGAAACATTTTTTATGAAAGGTCTAGAAACGTTGTAGGTTCACTGTAATAAATGTATCCAATTAAGAGGAGAATATGTTGAGTAATAAAATATTTTGATATTGAAATTTTGTTTGGTTCCATAGTAGGCGAAGAATTTTCAATATATCCTTGTAAAAGTGAATAATTTATAAAACAGTAACACAAATTATATACTTTTCTCGCAAATATAAATATACTATGATGTTGTCTTAATACGATATTTTATAAAAACGTAACAAACCAATAATGACTACAACTCACGAAATCAGAGAAGAAAATATCACTCGGATCCCGATGGCACAAGAATAGAAACGGAGTAGGAGGATGACTCTCTACCGGCTGGCTGACTGCACGTTATTGCTGGAAGAGAAGCCTGATAAGTAGGGTGAAAGGGGGGCGCATCACCACACACGATGTTGGCCACACAGTGGACCACCCAACTTACATTACCAGCCCCGGGCCGTTATATGCTGCCATGCAACAAAAAGAGATACGGGCAGATAAATAAAACCATCTGCTGATCTAGTGTTAACTTTAATTATTAATTCAAAGTGAATTGAATTATATAATTATATATATATATATATATATATATATATATATATATATATACAGGGTGACATCAATAGAAATTATTCATAAATTCACAATATTCGGAAAATATGCGAATATCTACAGGGTAAGCCAAGAAGTGAACAACATGCCATTTTCTTAAACAATTCCATCTGCACGGCAGATCTACAAACTAACAATAATGTATCAGCAGTGACATTGACATATGACATCGCCATACTAACATCACACAGACATCCTATAATTGCATCAAATAAATTACAGTTCCATCTTAACAAGAAACTTTAAAGAAAACGAATCGAAAGAGTCCGATCGCAAAGACGACTATAAACAATCAACCTCTACCACAACGCGAAGATGTCAAATATCTTGGCGCGGACTTGGACAAGTGATTAACCTGGTGGAAACACATATTCATCAAATGTAAACAATTGGATTTTAAAACTAAGGAATTTATATTAGCTGATAGGTAGGAAATCCCAATTATCAAACAAAGTAGGTACTAATCTACAAAGCATTCCTCAAGTGCCAAACTTTGTCATAACTCGTGACCTCCATATGCCAACGGTTAAAGCATAAAAACGGAAATAAAAATCCATAAGTTTTGAAAAATAGGTTAAGCCTCCACCCAAACAGGTTGGTATCTAACCTAAAGGTGCAACCAACAGTTCAGCGTAGACTCAAAAAGCGTCTTCCATACGACCTAATTAGAAGTTTCTAACGAGTGTTGATGTATTTCCAATAACCAAACCTAATTGATCTGTATAGCTATATAAGAAAGTAATCAGTGGATTTCTTTTCGAGTATGTCAATTTATATTGTATTGTCACATAATTTGCTTATTGTTATAGATTGCAAATGAAGCGGACAATTAAAAAAAATAATTCCTCCGATATTTGTTAAAGTTAAAATATGTCTTTTCATTTTTGCAAAATGTTCCCTTTACTTACATCCATTGGTCGCATTTAACGGACGTATCGCAGAGCGCTACTGCTACCTATCGGGAACGGTAACGATTAGGAACGTGTTGTGCGTTCGATGTCAATACTATTATGTTTTCTGTGTCTTGTTACTCTATGACAGCTATTTTGGTTGCTTTTATCCAGCTTTCCTTATATTCTTAAGCGAATTCAATCATTTTTTTATAAGAATGGTTACAACTTGACGTTTGATCACAAAACACAGTCCTAGCACGAATTAAAAGCGTTCCGAAGCAAGGAGTCTACTCCAGAATGTGTTGAGTTCGTAGCGTATATGTCTCCGAACGAATCCGCTATGGTTGTACAACAGTTGCACAACGGTTTCGTCCGTTGCTTCCTAATGGATCGATACATTACTTCTGCTACCTATTTATTTCACGTTTTCTTAGATCTATCCACAGAACATACCCAATAAGACGGTAGACTTCATCGAAACTTCAGCAACACAAATTTTGTTCCGCCACTTACCAATCGTGACGCTAGTGTAGTGAAATTGTGTCATTACTGTCAATGTCAATTGTCAAGAGGAATAATCATTTCAAGATGTAAGTCCCCATTGGGATCGTGTACCATAAATCTTAAAAAATACAATGATCCTTAAGTTAGGTAGTTAACGCTTTGTGTCACCCAACCAGATGATTAATAGTTACCATCAGGAGGTGAATCAGGGGATTTAGAAAAAATAGATCAACCATAGACGCTATATTCATCTTAAGACAGATGCCGAAAAGGCCATAGAGTACAATAAAACCGCGTTTATGTGCTTCATAGATTTAACAAAAGCATTTGACAGAGTGAGATTACATGACGTCATTGAGCTACTAAAAAACGAGGGTAAACCAAAGGACAATAGACATCATTCGGGACATGAACAACGGAAATAGCACATATGTAAGAGTAAACAACGAACTCTCCAGTAAAATGCCAGTATCAACAGGGATCAGACAAGGAGACATTACTCTTCAACATTATAATGGACGAAATCATAAAAGAAGTCAAAACGGCAGGCAGAGGATACAGAATAGGAAAACATGAGTTTAAGATAGTTTGCTACGCTGATGACGCGGTTGTGGTATCTGAAGATGAGGATAATCTGCAAAAACTGCTACACAGATTTGAAACAGTTGCAGGAGAATTCAATATGATCATATCGAAACAAAAGACACAATCCTTGACAATAGCGAGAGAACCAAGAAGATGCAAACTGGCAATTTATAATAAAAGTGTAGAACAGGTTATGTCTTTTAAATATTTAGGGGTTAACATCACGAGCAATAGGAACTTGAAACAAGAAGTCAAAACGCAAACAACAGCAGCATCTAGGATATCAGGATTCCTTCGAACCGTGATATGGAGGAATAAATTTTTAAGTATCGAAAGCAAAACACGGATATATAAAACTTGTATCAGACCAGTAATGATATACGCCATAGAAACGAGGGCGGAGACTGCAATTACTAAACGGATTCTTAGAACAACCGAGATGAAGACATTACCCTTAATCACAGGGAAAACACTAAGAGACAGAATAAGAAGCAATGAAATCAGAAGAATGTGTGACGCTCCGGATATAGTGAGATGGGCCAGAACTAGAAGAAGAGCATAGAGAGATCATGTCAATAGAATGAACAACGATCGACTGGCGAAAATCGCAAAGGAAGAGAGACCCAATACAAGTAGACCGCCTGGAAGACCACCAAAGCGCTGGTATGAGAGCTGGTCCACGCAGTCACAACTTAGGCTGCCTCTTTGAAAACACAAGACACAGTCTTAAAATAAGAAGAAGAAGAAGAAGGAGGTGAATCCGTTTACACACAAGAGGTTGTATCTATTTCTGTGGATGATACTTTTAGTAGATACGTTTTCTGCTGCCTCTAATTAACTAAGCCGCTATCCCATTGATCCGAATTTCATATCAAGAATACTTCAGGTTGAATGGAAGTGGATAAATTACAGTTACTGTATAATTGACTTACGTGTTGGAAACTATTTGAGCATGAAAAAACTTTTCCATGTAAGAACCAATCGATATTACAAATTGTTTACTTGTATCCAGAACATATCAACAGCGATATCCTTAGATAAGGCACTTTAAAGATCAATCAATCTCTTTAATTACACAGACCAGTGTCATATTAAAAACAAGGAAGAAAAACTGAAAGACGACAATTTCGTGTGGGGTGTAGTAATGGCGTTGATATAGGAAAAATAAAAAGAAAGATAGAATTTAAATGCTCTGTATTCACTCACAATGGAAACATTTTTGTTGTTATCAGAACAAGTCAGTGAGGTTTTAAATAAGTTGTCTACAGCATTCAGCCGATAATTAAAAAAATTACAGTTCAACTTAAAATCAACATATACACCTCACATGCAATTACATATAAACGATTTCTGATTAATTGATTTAAAACAAGTCCATATCGTCTGCACAGCCAAGATCAAGAAAGTCGTCATCATAAGTGTTCAATTCAGCCCTTGAGGTATCGAGTGAATCATTGGAATTAATTACGGGTGGGGTAGATCCCTCCATACCGTCTCTACTATTTTCGTATCCATCAGTCTCTGGAGTAGGAGGCGGATTCACGAAATCTTGATCGTCAGTTTCCTTTTCTTTTCTTGTTGGATTCTGGGATGCCAACATTTCTGCTCTTGTTAAGAGATCGGGAAACATTTTTTCTCTTGATTTAGCTGAAATAAAGTGATTCATAAACAAAATT
Source organism: Diorhabda sublineata (assembly GCF_026230105.1). Classification (NCBI taxonomy): domain Eukaryota; kingdom Metazoa; phylum Arthropoda; class Insecta; order Coleoptera; family Chrysomelidae; genus Diorhabda; species Diorhabda sublineata. The sequence goes on along the minus strand of NC_079475.1, from coordinate 10,280,790 downwards.
AATTTTATTTGTATAAAAGTAAATGGAAAATGCGCTTTTATAGTTAATCAAACTAACTGACGAGAAAATATATATCAGTGCAGTAATAGCGAGGGATATTCAATATTGTTATAATTCCGTATCAGTTTTCATGCGAAATGCAACTGCGTTTTTTTTTAGTTTTTGATTCAACTATATTTTATTCTTTAATTCTATTAATTATAAAAGATTGTGTTTTGATATATAATTGATTTATTGCATCATACATGACCTCGTCTTACGAATTATTTCAATCTAATATTTCAACCAATGTCTGACTGTTATATAATACTCTGCCAGTTTGTTTTTAGGAATCAAGTTATGAATTTATGAAATTATTTTATTATTATCTGTCTTTGACAAATGTGCAAATTTTTAATTTATCTAATCGTTTTGTGGGGAAAATTTAGTCCAAAAATTCCTTTTTATGCTATCCTAGTGATTCAGGACCTCTATAAAATTGGCTGGCCCAAGTCAAATAAATGTACTAAAACTTTACCGTAAATAAAGGACTTTTCGAAAGATTCAAGAAAATGTCTTCCAGGTTTTTCAAACTTGGTGATCCCTATTTGAATAAAAATAATTTTGTGCCTTTTGTTTCACATAACAATTACAAGCAACAAAATTATTTTGATCTAAATAAAAAACTTGGAGACCTTTTTGTTTAATTTTTCAAAAATTATAAATATTTGGTTTGCACTTATTCACGATGAATTTTATACTTCTTTTATTTCGTATTTTTTCTTTGGGAGACGATTGCCCAAATGCGTTGAAACAACTGCTGGTCTTAGAAGATTTTGTCCAAGATCATCCAGGAACATTTGATCACTAGAAACCACTATATATTTTTATATTCTTGCAAATATATGTGGCACCGTAGAAAAACCAAACAGAGTTCTTCAGAAAACTGAATTCTTTGCAACTACGAAATCTTTCAAAGAACAAATTATTGCTAGGAAATAACAATTTTTCGGTTTCCACCTAAGGATGGCCAAGAATCAAGCAGACGTTTTTCAAAATACAGTTTCCGATTTCCAAATGTTTAATAACAACATTTACCATTATTTAGATAAGCAGTTCGACTTCAGCGACGATAACCCGTCTATCTATGACAGAGGATATCTCTTTTGAAGGTCTTTTAGAAGCTGGCACTGCACTTGGTAGGAGAAATGGTGTCGGACGGTGTTCAGAAACTGATGCAGTGTGGATTTCATAAGATGCTAACTTCTAATAACTTTAAATTCAGAGATATTTTGTTTAGTTATAAACAAAATTTTGGCTCGATAAATGCTGCACTAAACCATTTTGTGAGTAAAAATCGAGTCTAAAAATTCTGTTACTTGCTATACTAGTGATTCTGACAAGTATAATGATATTCATTTATGAAATTATTGTATTATCATCTGTATTTGACAATCATGCAAAATTTTTAGTTTATGTTATAGTTTTGTGGGAGAAAATTGTCGTTTTACAACTAAAATTATGTTAGAATTCGTCTATTTTAAGGTGTCAATACTGTAATTGCGTGTATCAAGTTAGTCTTATAACATTATTTTTTGTGTTCACTGTATAATCCAATCTTGCTTTCTAAAGAAATAAAGTTCGATATTACAATTACTACTGATACCACAACAATGATATATACAGGGGAGGCCAATAAAAGCGTGTTAATTTTTCAAAAGTATTATATATAAATTATGATGAGATATCACTAACATACGATAATCAATTTTTACTCACCAATTTCCTGTCGTAGTTTCAAACGTTTTTCTTTTTGTTTTTTCTTAATCAAATTTTTATAGTTCTGTCGTTCTTCCCCAAATATTTCATTTCTTTGATCCGGAGTAATATGGTAATCATGTCTTACCAAAAATAAATAAACACCTCCGGGGGTTCTTCGCCGTGTTTTATTCTATTAACATGTTGTGATAAAAAAAATATGAGATTAGGTAAATATTCATGTTTAAATACGAGGATGGTCCCAGTTGTACCTGCCCCAACAACATGTCTAGGTCGGGCCAGGTCCTTCTAAAACCATCCTCTTATATGGAAACTTAATCTAAAATTGTTTCTTTGTATGTAAATGATATGACTGTTTTCGTAGTGGGATTGTGGCAAAATTAAATACCAATGTGTACTAACCCTAATATATTTCCGGGTCTCGAATATTTATGTATTCATATTCTGGTACTGAAATTACGGTCAAGTACAATATAAAAATGTGTATGAAAATATAACAATGTAATATAGAGTAAACAATTTTTATTATTATACTTTTGAAAGCTCGGAAATATATTAGAGTTAGTACACATTGGTGTTTAATTTTGCCACAATGCCCCTATGAAAACGCTCTTAATCTAGCTGGTAAAAACTTCGTTCCGATTCTATAGCGTTTTCAGTCAATCTTTATTGCACTCGGTCCTCAAGTCCCCTGGTCTGAGATCTCTCGTCGACATTGCCTTGCTTACTCCTTTTATCTAGATCATTTTGGTCTTCCTTGTTTACGCCGTTCCAGTGGGTTCCAATTCATTATTTGTTTTGGTATTCCATACTCACTCATTATCTGGTATGATATGGTTTTGTTAACATTAATCATTTCTCTTATTGTGATATTTGAAATATGTTGGAGCTTTCTGTAGATTTCTGCTTTTTGGCGCCAAAAATCTATTTCTAGTGATAATAGTTATTCTTGACGGTAGCTGCCACGTTTCACGCCCACATATAAGACAACGCTCTTAAAAATTGTGTTAAATATTTGACTGGACCATAGTACCAAGTTAAGTGCTGCAATTTTTTCCTTTTATTATTCATTCTTCTATTTCTAATTCCATTCTGCCACTGCTTGTGATTTTTGTTCCTAAATACATGTATTCTTCATTGACCAGTATTTGTCTTCGGTCTTCAATTTGTAAATCTTCTATTTCTGATCCGATACATACATACTTAGTTTTTTGCATATTGACCTTCCACCCCCATTTTTTTATATTCTGATATTCGTGGAAGAGTCCTAATCGTCCATCGTGTGATCACTTAGTCAGATACCCATTCTGTGACACGATCTCAATGTTTCATCTAAATAGATTTTGAATATAATTGGCGATAGACTGCCGTTTGTTAATCTGGAGGTAGAGAAAAACTGGTTGTTTATTTTATTTTTCGGGGAGGAGTTATCTTAGCTTGAATCAGATTTAAATTAAGAGAAGTCTTTTCAAGTACTTGCTAGGGTTTACTCAAAGAAACGTTGTCGTAGGCTTTTGTTAACGAACGGGTGTTTCTACCTGTTGCCATTTTTTTTACAATGAACCGGTTGAGTTTAAAAATACGGTCTACACAGGATCATCCTGCTCTAAGACAGGCCTGTTTGTATCAATACAAATTTTCAATAAGTAGTGATAATTAAATACGGTTATCTATGAAGAGTTTCATTTTACAGAATATGATCAAAAAAACAAATGCTCTAATTAAAAAATTCAAATTTTTCCTAAACTATAAAAGTTTTTATTTCAAAAATTTAGAGGTCTATAACAAAAAGGATAAAAATGGGTGGGAAGTTCCATCCAATTTCTTACCATAATCAACATACCACCATCAGCTTCAATATCTTTTACTTTATTGAATATATCTATAGCTTTTTGTTTGCCTAATATATTTATCGCTTTCACTGAAAAATTTAATATTAGATAAAATCCTATTTTTTTTATAGCATAAATCTCAGTAAATAATTAAATATAAGGTCTACAATCTACTTCTACATTTGATAATAATTTTAGAATGCATACAAATTAATTCCTCTTTTTCTTCAAATAATTTATTGGCAATGTCTCTGGCTAGATCTTCTGGTTTACCATTTATGTCTATTTTTAAATCTGAAATAATTTTTGCTACACCTTTGATGTCTCTATCACTACTTGTAGATCGACGTATTTGTCTAAAAATATGCAAAATACAAATAGTAAAAATAATAATTAGGTTAGATTGTGTTAGGTTAGACTAGGTTAGGTTAGGGACACACGTTCTGAAATAGCCTATAGAAACATCTAAATTATGGAGGGTACAGATAAGGGCATCTATGTACTAGACAACTTTTAGAATTGTTAGCTATGAATATGAAATATTTGATAATTAAAATCCTTGAAAAAATTCACAGAAAAGTGTATATTTAGTACCTACTAAATGGAAATTTATTAGGTACTAAATATAGTAAAAAATTAAGAAAACTATCATTATCCTCATCTATCTGCTAATAATTAAATTAGAAATAGGATTCCCTTTATGTATTTACTGTGTTAAATAACTGACATTCCACCATTTAGTGGAGTAAAAAAGATATTTTTGAGTTGACGTCAGATAAACCGTGATATTTCTGTGAATTCTAATAAGATTTTTCTACAGTAAGTGTTCTTAAATACAGACTCTTTAACATTCAAATTGGGAACATATTCTTGATATTTTTAGTTTTCTGTGAAATTAAGGATAATAACAATTCAACTAAAAGGCTTGTAATCAAAGTTACTTTGTTTTTTTTAAATTTAGGGGTATGACGACTTTGGGTACACATATTTTTGGTTCGTATCAGTGGTTAACATGTTATGTCAAGTATAAGTATAATGAAGAAAATGTAGTACAAAGTGGACAAAATTGAATTTGGAGAAAAATAAGAGCATGCAAATGTCTCTGTTTGTTTCAAAAAATTGTGTACTTGTAGCAATTGCTACAAAACAGTTCAATGTACAAAGAATTTGGGGAAAATTTCATGGAAAATATCCTGAGTTGGAAAAAATGGGACCTTCCCCAATGTTTCCTCCAGAACCAAAAAAAAATTATTGTATGGATTAAATTTAATGCAAAGAAGTTTCTAAAAACAAAAAATAATTTAATATTGTGTGCTAGGAAACTAGCAGCAGAGTCGAAAATCCATCATGATGCAAAAAATTGGATTGGATGTTAATGTTTTCAGCCATATTTTAACTAAAAGTTTTTGAAAAATAATCTTCTGGTCTTAACACAAGAAAACTTGGCTACAACAAGTAGCACAGGAAAGAGGAAGACAAGGGAAAACAATACAGCAAATGAAGGGAGTAGCCAAGGATTGGAAAAACTGGATAAAAGAATGAAAACTAGAACCCCAATACTCTGATAATAGAAAGGGCATGAAGAGTTCTAGTAGAGAAAAAGATGGTTGCAACTTCAAGTGTACTTTCTTCAAAAGAAAATATTTTCATTAGCCCTAAGTAAATAACATTTATTAAGTAAAATAATAAGTGAAAATCACTGCATTATTAATAATTATTACTTCTAGCTTGTTTAATTTGAGTATAAATATAGTACTCTGTCTAGTTTTACTCAAACTTGGAAATATTATTCAATACATACCTAAAATTAGTGTTTCGATCGTCATGCCTTCTTTTATTATTTGTTCTTTCAACTACTTTAAATTTGTTTTCATAATACTTGTGAGCTATTGTAAAATCATAGGATTCAACATCTCTTGATCTGTCTTTCTGTACAACATCACAGTTATCTAGAGTGGCAGCTAAAGTATCTTCTTGGAGTCGATTGCTCCATATATCGAATTTTTTATGTTTTTGAGATCTCTGTTGAGGTTGTGGTTTTAATCGAATTTTGGGTTTTTTAACCTTTTTTGTGTTGGGATCGGAGTCGCTATCGCTATCAGATTGACGTTCCTCCTCATCACTTTCTGATACTGGATTCGAGGGAAGCCTTGGTAAAGGCTGAGTTTTTGAATAATTTGTAGGACGTTCAAGAGGTGTATATTCATCATCAGAATCGCACAACTAGAATTATTAATTTATTAAAATAGTTAGGAAAACTGACTACATAATTACCTCTCCCTCTTCAAGAACAATGTCATCGTGTTCCATCGCTAATTTTAGTAACGAAACTTGTTGATTATATTAATAAATTTAAGAAAATGTTCTTCAGCAAAACCTAATTGTCTCTAACATTTCATTCTGTCAAAAATTTTTTCTTTCATTCCATTTCCCTCCTTTATCAACAAAACAATTACAGTGTTGTACTATTTCTGTTTTACCACGGGTTCGAAATATTAATCATAGAGGGCTGGATTTTAAAACAAATGAGAAATTATTATTTCCAAACGTCTTATATATGTAAGATAGTTGTCCTAAAAATACCACTATTTTGAATTTCAAATAACGTTTCCGAATAAAAAAAAATTTCCAAAAATTCATTATACTGAAGCTGTAGAGCTTATATATTATTGGTCCTCATACGCAATTACAAGAAGAAGCATAATGCGTCATGCGTCTTGTTTATAATTTACTTGATTCAAAGAATACTTAATAACAGTTTATAATACTTATTAACTTCTATCGTATAAACTACAAAGTAGTTACAATTTACGTACTTTCTATTTTCAGTTATTTTTTTGTCAGAAAACTTTGTCAATAATCTGAATTTATTCTGGAAAAATTAACATTACTAAGTAATTTAAAACATAAATGTCATCAATATGGCTTCGACTACAATAGAATTTGCTGTACAAATGACTTGTAAAAACTGCATAGACACAATAAAATCTCATTTTTCTGATGTCCAAGGTATCAAAGATATACAGTTCTATTTAGAGCAACAGAGGGTAGTTATACAAAGTACACTACCAACATTGAAATTATTACAAATTCTTGAATCCACTGGTAAGAAAGTAGCTATCAAAGGATACGCTGGTGGACAAGCTGCGGTTTCAATATTGGAAGCTGGGAATGAAAGTATTCAAGGGGTTGTTAGATTTATACAACCAACTTCAGATATATGCATAGTTGATGGTACAGTTGATGGCTTGAAAATGGGTACCTATAGAAGTTATATTTATGAGTGTGGAGATATTTCTGCAGGTATATATTATTTTCTATGCTTTTTTGTATGTGCAGTATTTAAAAAAAATACCTAATTCTCAATGTATGATACAAAAAGCAAAGTACTATTGATGAAACAAAAGCATTCCAATAAACTTGAAATAGATCATACACACTGCCAAGCATAAAATTAGAGTAATTTGAAGTTATTTTACATATTTTGGTTTTTTGTTTGGTTGTACCTGTTTGCTTGAATTAGCAAGTTTTTGTTGTTTTGATAAGCATTTGACAAAAAATAGCCCCTCACCATAATTCCTAAAAACCATTATCAGTATTTTATTGTTTCTGTTATTTCTCTGTCTATTGTATAATCAAAGTATTTCAATGAGAAGTAATTGTGTTATTGTGGCGGCTTTAGAAGATGGTCGCAGTTAGTGCCAAATGTCAAGAAACATTGATATAAATCTCTCAAGTCTGCAACGAGTAAAGCAGTGGTACAAAGAAGCTGATTTGCTGAACCAAAGATCTGGTTCAGGACTTTAAGAGCTGGAAATGACACTTTCTCATTTCTAGTGCTTTGAGAAACCCAACGGTCATGCTGGAAACAAAAGTGAGTGGACAGTTAAGAGGCGATTTTATGCTGCTGAATTATCTTCACAAACTAGAGCTACTGTACCGCAGCTTTCCTTTGAATACCAGATTGAATTTTACACGAGAGCACCTTGTTGGACAATAGTGGATTGGAGTGCGCGATGCTCTCTCACAGGCTCAGATAAAAATCAAAGTCATTGTTTATTCATCAAGACAATGCTCAGATTTATTTCTAACTGTCCATTAAAAGGTTTATAGCCAAGTACAATATTCTAATGCTGGACTGCCCACTTTATTCTCTTGATCTTACACTGTGCGGCTTCTACCTCAAATCAAATCTAAAAGGAATAAGATTTGAGTTTGTGGGAGCTGTGAATGAACTGACAGAGACAGACGTCCTGTACTGTTTTAAACAATGGAAGATTCTCATGAAAGGATGTAGTGATTAGAGAAGGGGTATATATTGAGGAGGATGAAAATATCATACCTTTTCAAATGAAGTTTAACCACTTTCAGAAATTTAACTTTATTGTTCCTTTTAAACTGAGTATAAAATACCAAACTGTTTTCTTTTTACACAAAATCAAAAATATGACTGAAGATATGTCTCTGAAAAAAAGATGAAGAAAGTTTCCAGCATACAACAGTTATTGGAAAAACCTGAACTTATCAAGGCGATTTCAGATTTAGATAAGTTGTATTAACTTATTTTAATCCTTGGAGTCTACATTTAAATTATGTGCACTTGTGCAACACTAACAGCTGGTTTCATAATTTCTCCTAACAGGCACTTTAACTAAATGTTTCTTTAGATTAAAGGGCCCTTTAACTTGGATGTTGGATTGAAGTGGTTCCATAATCGATTTGTAATGGTCTCTCAAGTTAAGGCTCCTTCAAGACGTTAAAATGAGATCGGCAATATTCCATCCTTTTCCAATGGGTCGTTAGAAAAAAAAGATAAAACGTAGAAGTGTTATTTTGTCGCTAACATTTCTTTTGGTTCGATCTTTGGTAGTTTTTCAATTCCTTTTTTATTTTGTCGCTAATTTTTCTTTTGACTTGATCTTGGGTGGTGCCCTGTTGTGTTTTGTATTTGCCAATTTCAATTATTCCATTCAATGATTATTTTTATCATTTTTAACCGTATTTACATGATTACAGTAATAGTAATAACACCTAATTTTAACGTTTAAATTATCTTGCAGACATTAGTATGTATTGTCTACTTCTTCAGTCTTCTTGAATTTGGCCTTTTGCCCTTCGGCACCCAGCCAGATTCATACTGTATTCGCGTATTCCCTCTATCGAGACCATAAAATAAGAAAAAGGAGCATTTCAAAACATGTAGTTATTTTTTAGTACATGTGTGAAATAGGCTACTTTCTTAGGTGTAAAAATGAGTATGCAATCAATCATTTTCATAAGTGGTCGTAGGAAAAAAACGTTATATAAGGTATGAATAAAATTCCCAAATTTCTGCAAATTCTAAAATCCTGAACTTGATTTGCAAACGTTGTTTCAGGTTGTGAAAACGTTGGTAACATTTTCAATCCAACAAATAGTCCAGAGGGACATTCTTATGGATATTTGGACAAAATAATCAGCGATGACAACAAAAGAGCAACATTTCGTTTTGAAAATAATGTTATTAAAGTATCAGATTTAATTGGTAGATCCTTTGTAATCACTGAAGAATCGGATAATACTAAAAAAATTGTTTGTGGTGTTATCGCGCGCTCGGCTGGTCTTTTCCAAAACCCCAAATTAATCTGCGCGTGTGATGGGACAACAGTATGGGATGAGGCATCGAAAAAATCTGCATTGTAGAATGTTAGCATTTATTTATTTTTTATCTAAGATACAGAGTCATTCCAAATTAAATTTTCTTTAAATTTGGTTCAGACCTTAAAAGCCTATAGTTTTTAACATTTTAAGCAAATTAACGTGCAATGCAATGCAAGACGTAATATTTCCTGATCAAAAGCTTGTGCAGATGAAGTTCAGTTGATTGTTTTATGCAAGATCTTGCACTTGCAGTATTATCGGTTTAGGCCGCTTAACATGATGCAAGACATTGCATGCAATTCCTTGCAAGTCTCTTACCATTGCATCATGGTTGCCACTAATCAAAATTTCAAAAGTAAAAGTAAGCAATTTCCTAACCTCAAACACCGGCAATAATTATATCTGTCTCTGCCTTACTTTTGGAGTCTGATGGACATTTTAGCTAGAGAGTTAGTCGATAAAACATAGAAAAATTAGTTGGGAATGGATGAAGAAACATTTAAAAAACTCCCGAGAAAAATGAAACTTAATATCAGCAAATTAGAAACTCATTTGCGCATACTTTTGATCAAGAAATATTGCGTGCATTGCAAGTTGTCTTGCATCATGTCAAGCGACCTTTAGATGTCATTTTATTGCATGCAAATTGCAATTCTAGGGAAAAATTTAGTTAAGAAGAATAAACAGATTGTAAAACTTAGCATTATTCAAATTCCTTAAACTAGGTACAAAATATTAAATGAAATTTGAGGTTAGGAATGTTCTGTCCATCATATTCCAAAAGAAAAGTAGCAGACGATATAATTTTTGCTGCTAATAATGCACTGACCACTTTTTTCTTGGTGACTTTACCTAGTTTAGTTATTTTCATTTTTTAACCGCACACAAATATTAAATCAAATATTTCTCTATGTAATATATTCACATTGCAATTTCTTGGATGTTGTCTTAAATCATGTCAAGCGGCCTCTTGAAGCAAATTGGGGATAGTCTCATATTAATTTCACTTCTTTTTCCAGTAACCACAGATTGAGTTCCTTGAGCGTGAACCCATATAATAGTTATAATTATGGAAGTATTTTGATTTCTTCATAATTGATTTATGTGATTTACATCTAGGACTAAAGAATGTATGGTTTAAGCAAATTTTATGGAATTTACGGTAGATAAGGAGTCTGTGCATATTGCTATACATGAATTTGTATGCTGTTGCTGAATGAATATAATTAAATCAACACAATGAAGGGGTAAGAACCAAAAGGGTCTAAGCAACAATATTTTACTTTGGAGATATTAGAAGTCAAATCTATGTTAACATTTCCACACTTTACCTGATGAACTGTCGAAATTTACACTTAATTCGTTTTTTTAAATTGTTACTTAGACCATTTTGGTTCTGAAATCACAAGCCCCTAGTAAAATATCTGATACCTTTTGAAACCTTATCTAATTGTGCAGATGGCAGTTTTCGATTTAATTTAGATTTTGTATTGATATGGAAACATTTAAATTGTTATTATACCTGATAGCTATTGCAACTACTCTCAATACATGAGCCTAGTTCAAACCCACCGCTTTGAAAATACATCCCTCAAAGAACGATGCATTCCAGGAAGACTTTTTATCATATCATGGGGTTATCAATTTTATTTGCTGCTTCCTCACTCTTAATCATACCTCTGTGAGATTAGCGGATTATCCAATATAGGTTTTTCTTTTTCTAACCTCAAAGTTAATAAAATAACTTATAGAATTGTTAATATTGTTATTAAATAAACATAAAAAAACCTAAATGAATTTTTGAGTCAAGTAATAATGCCATGACTAAAAAGGTTAAGTTTTTTATATAAAATATTCAAATATACATAAAATCTTGATATTTAAAAAAAATAGCAGATTATAAAAGATAATAAATATATTATTTCAATAATACAAACATTGTGGTAATTACTAGTTTTAATCTAAAGCTATTGGATTTTTACACCATACCAGAAATAGATCAAAATAGATAGTTCAAGATCCCCCTTATGGAAAATCCAATATCTAAAATAAAAAAAAATTATAATATTTTTATTTCTCTTTTTACATAACTTGAACTCGATAAAAAATTTATATTCTAACAAAAAGTTGAAATAATATTGAAACTGTTGTTTCGATGTGTACGTTTAGTACTGCTAATGAACCAAGAGATAGCACTGAATCGAGAACTCAAGTTGGTTATCTAAAGATGGTGATTGATCTGGGGTTTGGATATATTTGAATTGAACTAATTCTATACTGACGTCACAACTGAAAATCAATGAGAATAGTTTTCTTATGATGTTCAAAATTTGAAATTTTTTGCGATTTTCAATTAAATATTTAGATATTTTTTCACTTTAAATTAAATATTCTACTTTCTGACATTATTAAATATCAAGAACTTTTTAAAAAATGCATGTACCCTATTCAGTTCATATTAACTGTAGTGTGATTAGACCTTGAATGTTGAGAGCCGGCAACAAGGTCGAGGGTGGACAGCCTGTGAAACAAAGACAAACTGTCAACAGTTGCATGAGAGATGGAGATTAGGAATGACCGGCAGTAAACTTATAATTCATAATTCAATTGTACATAGTGTAAAAAGAGCAAAACTGAAACATTTGATTCATTAATTACATAACCAACAAATGTAACATTAACCAAATTATATTTTTTATAATAATCACTTACAAGCTGGGGTAGAATTGTTTCCATGTGTTCTATAGTAACTTTCGATCGAAATTCCATTTTTGCCTGTTTAATAGATCTAATTAAGGCTTCTGTTACTAAAACTTTAGCTATTTCTGAAACTAGTTCAATTGATTCGTTCGTTATTTTATTTTTTGGATTTGAAAACTTAGTTTTGATAGCTTCTTTTACAATAGCCTATGAATAGATGGAAAAAAATTAATATTTTATCAGAACAATGCAATTCTCACCGCCACTATTAAAAAGCGGACTATCATAACTTGTATTATTGATTGCATACAAATAGTTCTCTCGGATGATCTATAATACATGTTTTATTATTAACTTTTAGGTTTTGATTGTTCAATCTGTGGAACCTTGTCGTTTTTCCAGATATTCATGATAAGATGAACAAACTTCATATTTTTTTCCACACCTACACAATTCAACAATTTTTTTTATTATTTTCCAAAAGAACTCGATTTTCCCCCGAATTGTTCTCTTCCTTAATATAGAATTTAATTATTTCAGACTAACACATGGAAAATAATTTTGAAACATATAGAAATGACAAGGATATCCACAAATGAAAATAACACAATACTCCACAGAGTTTACAGTTTTGGCGAGAAAATCACGTTGATTCTGACTCACTCAAAACACTTGTCTTATCAAAATGTGAACCTTCTTAGGAAATAATTTCTTATATTTATAAATGCAAAAAATTGTTGACCAAGTATAATGAATTTTATAAGAATAAAGTGAACAAAAATACATTGTTTTATTCAAAAATAGCATAAATTGTGTTAGAGAACAGATTATTACTTACATGATTAAATGATACATCAATCTCTAGAGGAGCAGAATTTTTCACTTCATCAGTTATTTCCGCCATTGATTTTTTTATTCATCATCATGTTTTAATTAAATACGGTTTATTTGTATTATTAAAATTTCAATGAAAATTAATCAGTATATGTTTAATCTTTCAGAAACAACTAAATATGTTTTTTATTGGTTCTACTCATCTTCGGTTATTGGACTGCAATGGCCTTTTACTAATTTGTTAAGCAGAATATGTTTCATTTGATAATTGAGATTGTGGGTACGTAAAACTTCAAACACGTCATGCTCCTGATCGATATTTATAAGTTAATTACTCCTCAAGTGCCAGATAAAGTATTAGGTTTCAAAATTGTGCTTTAAACACAAACTGAAGAATAGTAGAATTTGTGTTTTTGAAGTAGAACCACAAATCTGCTCAAAAAAATATTCCCTTATGGTATTGGTTGCTGAAATGAGTATTATTTAATAAAGAAGACTATATATAAAAGAACCTAAGCTCAGGGGCGTCGAACCCATAGGTTTTTTGGACAAAATATTTGAAAAATTATAAAGCAAATATAATCAACTATGAATTTGTTATTGCAATGAAACTAGTGAAATAATTTTCAATATCTCTCTCCCGAATTGGTATTAAATGAGAATATTTTCCAGCCTGACGGTGTTATGATTCAACCCTCAGTTCCAGATGATGAAGTAAAGAATATTTTCCCATATGTGAATGTAATAATATTTCCTTCAGGAAGACAAATGTTCAAAATTAAAAATATGTTGTATTTCTTACAGTTATTATGTGCTCGAAGTTTAATGAATAAATTGATCAAATGTCCGAATATTATTTAAAATCATAACCTTACAGCTTGTAAAGCTACCCATGATGTAAAGACTACAATGTGTGCTATTGCGCACCAGCTGGGAAGCAGCCAATGAGAATTCGCTCCCAAAACGACGCGCCAATTTGGGAACGAATTCTCAATGGCTCTTTAGAGATGCGCTGAACGAGTCGAAAATGAGCCCTTACATCATGAAGCTACCTTCAACAAAAAAATAACTACTTTGAAAATATCACAGAGCAAGACTATATATTAACCATAGATAGCGAATAATTCGCTAATATCAGCGATCACTCCTTCGACAAGTGATGATGTCTGTCTTAGGACCGACTCTGTGGGACATTATGTATGATGGTTTTCTGAGAGTAAAAACATCCAAAAGAGTTGACCTTCTAGCATTTGCTGATAACCTTGATAACTATGTTGGAGGTGACAACCAAAAGATTGAGATACGGAAATTTCTGTGGGGATTTCCATCTACGTATTTATCTCATAGAGATATTACCATAGAGTAGGCATGCCTACAAGTGAGAGCGTCTCGCGAATGAAAAGAGAATCATTTATGTATTTCTATCTCTTTCTTTTGTTGCGTACTGCGCATGCATGTCTCTGATTCAACGGGCAATGGTAAAGTGCGTGCACGAAATCTAATCAACGCGCATGCGCCATTAGACAGAGACAGCAATACATAAATTATTCTCTCTCTCTTTCTATCGGCCAGACGCTCCCACTTGTATGGGCGCCTATAGCATGCCTACTCTATCTGTAATATCTCTATGATTTATCTAACCGAGGAACGAAATATGAGTTTTGAAAAATGGAAAGACGCAACTTTATTTTGAAATCAAGTCATTACTCTGGACACAAATAAGCAAATTGCGTCACTTATTCTACATGCAAAAACTCCAAAAAATATTCATATTTACTTTAGATTTTTAGCACTAGCAGCGCTATCTGTGTACAGAAGCTTGTAATTAATTAATTAATTTTACTAGAAAACATTCTTTGTTAAGTGCTTAGTTCTCTTTGTGTCCAATAGAAAATTATATTGATATACAGGGTGTGTCAATCTCACTTAAAAGTTCAGTATTAGGGTTATTTCAATACATTTCAAAAACATTTATTTATTAGATGTTTTTGAGGTCCATATTTTGAAATTATCTCTAGCGAGCGAAACATAATTTTTAAATAATGAGAATAAGGTTTTTTTGAGTCCTTTGAGAGGTGTTTACAAGTTTATATGAGAATCGTAGGTAAATAAAAGAACGCTCTGTAGCATATATTGTGTGTTAAAGAAAAATAATTTACTTAACTGACTTTCTTAATAAGATGCAATATCCTCTAGTCGATTAAATTGTAATTATTTGTTAGTAAGCCAAAAATCGAAATCGCTATGACAAGTGGTAGATGATTGTTAGATAAATAACAAAAAAACAATGTTTCTTCAATTTTTATAACAAATAATTCAAACTACATATTTTGACGTTTCTAATTGGTACTGCTAAATAATTTAATTCATATAAACGTACGTTGAAATTTTCCAATATTGTAAGTCAATTAAATTTTTCTTCATCAATTGTTCTAAAATTTATGCTGAGAAATTGATATTTTCTACAAAAATTGAATGTAACACTATTTCACTATGATATCCGAGGTAAATCCACAAAGAAAGTTCCGTTTGGTTAAAAAAAACATAGATACATGTACAGGTCAGAAAACATATTTTTTATACTGTTAACGTAATTTTCTATGTAGTTTCCAACATTTTGTAGATACTTGTCATGCCGTAGCACAAGTTTTTGTGAGACTTCTTTATAGAAGGTTGCCGCATGTGTTTGCAACCATGTTGTAACATGTTTATTCAGTTCGTCGTCAAAGTTGAAGGAAAGATTTTAGTTGAAAGAAAAGATGAATGTCTGTAAGAGCGAGGTCCGAGCTGTACTGAGGATGATCAAACACACATCAGCCAAATTCTTGGAGCAGTTTTTATGTCACGTCACAGTGTGAGGTTGGGCATTATCGTGGAAAAAAACAAACACCATTTGACAGTAATCCTTTGAGATTGTTTTGTATTGGACGGTGTAATTTCTTAATGCACTCACATGTGCATTGTTTGTTGTTGAAATCAAACGGCGAAACATCTAACCAAAAGGTGGAAATGAGTTGTCAAGATTACAAAATTTGCTTAGGGGTGTCGTAAGATACCAAAGCTTCATCCCCTATCATCCCCAACACCGTCTTCATTGTAACGTAGAAATTGAACTCACATTGTGAATGTACCTCGTATGAAGGAAATACTGAAATTAATTATGAAAATATTCGAACCAAGTCGAATTATAAATTTTTTTGCAGTTTTACAAAATTTTCAAACATTATTATTGAAAAGTAAAGAACATTCTGTATGAATAGTATCTAAGCAAGATTTATACTCAAAGACCGTAAAATTAAACCTCAAATTTTCTCAATTGTTCCAAAAAATTACTCAAGGATTTTTATAATCTGAATGAATTCCTCCTCACTGATTAGTAATTTTAGTTATCATACTCGTATGTTTAGAAAAACAATGGTTATTCTATAAAAAAATTTTCTTGTGTATAGTATTCAATTTTTTTTAATGGTTTACAATGGAGTCTGGTGTGTTTATTTTGGAAATCTTTCGTTTATATTATATTCTGTTATTGACCATTTTCAGACCCTTTTTTTTGTTCCAAGTATCCTTGGGATGATATTCGCTATATTTGAAAAATAACACGTTTGTGGAATAGTTTGTTCACATTATAAAGAGGCTTTAATACCGATAACGAAAAATGACCGTGCAGCTCCTTTTTGGATGCATTTGTCTTTGTTTCAAGAAATGTGTGTTTACATTTCGATATTTTTTTTTATATTCATGAGATGACATTCAATAGAATCCTCTCTGATTGTTTATTTAATTTGGAGATAAGAACCACCTTAAATCTGGGAAATTTTAAAATCACAGAATTCTCGATAACAAGATAACAAAAATGTTTTGTTTTGTTCTATATACATATGCAGCTATTCTTTTGGAACTTGAAATAAATGTCAATAACATTATTCTACATTCTACGTTCTTCAATTAACAAACATTTTCATGTGCTTACCTGTAATCAATAAAAAAATCACTAATTCGAAAAACGAAGATATGGCGTAGAAAAACAACATTCAATAGAATCCTCTCTGATTGTTTATTTAATTTGGATATAAGAACCACCCTACAATATGAGAAATTTCCAGTATTCTCGATAAACACTCAAAATAATACGAAGATAACAATATATAATGAGGGTTGATTACTGATAACTTTTCTTCACATTTCGAATTTATTTTTGATATTCAAAGGAAACATAACGTTCAACTGAATCTTTTCTGATATCGTTTATCTAATTTGGGGATGAGGACCACTTTACACTATGGGAAATTTTGAAATCAAAATCACAGAATTCTTGATAAATAATCAAAAATAATACAAAGATAACAAAAATGTTTTGTTCTGTTCTTTATACATATGCATAATTTTTCAATGAAACAGTTACTGCTGAAAATTATCTCTTCATTTAATACACTTTTCGTCATCACCTCTTTGTTTAGAATCGCTTTTCACATTTCACACACTAAAAATTCTTTTCTCTCATTATTAATCGAATAAAGAAAACATTTTTATACATATTTGTATGATAATTGATTGTTACTAAACTAATAATTTAATTTTCTTTCGAATTTTCAACACAGTTGAGTGTTATTTTCATTTCATTCAATCGATATCGCAATATTTATTCTCCAAAGTGCTTTAATGTGCAAATTCTAGCAAGTATATGAAGAATTTCGAATGCAGTTCGAAAGTATGTATCTGTTTGTGGAATAGTTTGTTTATTTTGGATCGATGGTTTACTTCCTAAATACCTTTGTCTTTGTTCGAAGAATTTTCGTTTACTTTATCATTTCGAATATATATTTTTTTGATATTTATGAGATAATGTTCAACAGTATCCTTTCTGAATGTTTATTTAATTTGAAGATAAGGACCACCCTAAATTATGGGAATTTTCAAAATCGCAGAATTCTCGATACCAAGATAACAGAAATGTATTGTTTTGTTCTTTATACATGTGCAGCTAATTTTTTGGAACTTGAAATAAATCTTATATATAATATATAACTTAATAACAAATAGTCACAAACTATAGACTTGCGTATCATATTTAAGATATCGAAAACAATTAGTCTTTCTGATGATGTGTCTCACATGGTATATCCCTTATTTAAAAATTATTTGTAGGGTGAGTGGATACGAGGAACTTGAAGAATTTTAATTGTTTCTTTTTCAGAATTTCACAAAAACCTAACGAATAATGCCAAATATCAGGATGGACTGTGGCTCATTCTGTATATACAATTTACGGGCTACAATTTGAAATTATTCAATTACACTTATAGTAATATAAACTTGCAAGTACCGGCTAATTTATTTATTATTCTTTAACTGTGAATTGTTTCTTTATATGATTGTAATTTAGTCTCAGTTACCCTGTGAAGCGCCATAAAGTGCTGGGTTTTATACTTTTTGGACCAAGACATCTTTTTGTAAAGTTCCTATAAAAATTGTTTTCGTTCTTCCAAATCGCTAGTCTTCATAATATGGACAAAAGTATCGTACAACTTTAAAAAACTATGTATCAGCCCAGTAGTTTGGGCGATAGAAAACGTTCAGGGCGGTCTTGAAAACCACAACACTCAGATCGATTAAAATCTAGAGATTTGCCTAGAGTGGAAGAGAGTTTTAACCAGCGTCTGATCGGAAAGAAAATTTATCTTCCAGCATTACAACTATCCCAAGGATCCGTATATTTGAATATATGAAAGTAATTGGAAAGGAAGAATGTACCGAAAGTAATGATTGGCCGTCATAGTCGTCCGACCTCAATCCATTGAATTGTTGTGGAATAAATTGGTCAGGTAATTCAGAAAATAGTGTTTAAAAAACGATTAGAACCAAATTGACAATTATTTGTCGAAATGTATACAGAGAATGCCAAAATTGTGCACAGATATAATAAAAGCAAAAGGGGGTAACATCGATGAATAATAAATTTATATTTGTAATATATATGTTCTTTGAAATATAAATATCAAAATCGATTGTATTTTTTTTATTTGTTGTGTATCATGCAAACTATAGGGTGGGCAAAAACTTTTGATTGGTAGAGTACGAATTTATTTTTTTATGAAAAGCTCACTGTAACATCTATTAATGCTGAAATTTGTCCAATAGTAATTATGTGTAGAAATAAAATTAAGATCTTTATTCATCAAAAATGTTTTATAATAATAATTTAATAACCTCGGCATTTTATAGTCTATTAGTGGATTATACAGTTACGTTTTGCGTTTAACAGGTACCGTTTAACCTTCTATTAGTGCCTCTGCCTAATTCCAACCCTACTTCAGATTCGGCTTAACCATGCGACGGAAGAAGAAATTTTTAGACCTTTATAAGTATATTTGTTTAGTTTAACGCATCAGTATTTGCTGTTAAGCCGTAAATAGTGTTCACAGTATTATAAGATTAGTAATAAAATCGCGATATTTACAACAACGAAAAGATGTTCCAATTAATTTCCACAAAACTTATTATTTTAAATGTACGCGATTGTATAAAATACGATTACCCGAAATTTACTGTACAAGAAACTGTCGATTGATGTTCCCGATTGACTGGAGTTGGAAAGTCCACCGTTTTTAAATTATTGCGGGGGAGAAAGAGAGCAGGCCAAGTAGAACTTCCCAAGAAAAGTCCAGACAGACCAATAAAAGTCCTTGATGAAGACACATAAAGTATAATTCGAAGAAAAGTTCACTCTTTTTATTTTAAAAAAGAAATACCCACCCTAGATAACCGCAAAGCACTTTTACTGGAAAGCGATGAAATTGTTTGCTGGCGACGAAAATACTTAAGAAGTATAAAGCAGTACAGAACAGAGCAGAAGAAAATCTTTTATCTTGATGAGATGTGGATTAGAGAAAGATTAAAGAATGTGGCAAGACAAAAATATAACCAGTACTCGCCAAGCTTTCATGGAAGGCCTGTCAACGGGTATTAAGGTGCCTTCAGGTAAAGGGAAAAGACTAATAATCGTCCATATTTTTGAAGACTATTTTGATGAATTGATAAAATATCTTCCGGCTGATTCAGTAGTTGTTATGGATAACGCAAGTTATCATTCTCGGCGCATAGAGAAGACTCCAATTTCATCAATTTCATTTTTTGTATAAAAGTGTACCTAATACTATGTACATAATGCCTAATTTTTATTCTGTTAAAATAAAATTCTTTCCTTTTTACGAGTATCCTACCGGCACGCCTTTGGCACAATATTTTCAGTGTTTGTGAATGGATAACAATAGGCTAAACCCATAAATTGACCCTAACCCGGGTGGTACTACCTACACTTGATAAAAAAATTTTTATAATGAAATCAATGCCAAACTATGAAAGTGGCTAATATTCGTTGGGTCACTCTGTGGTACCTTTGCATACCTAATGAGTTTTTATTGCTCCATACATTTCTGAAATAAACTATAGTCATTCCTTCATGTTATTAACACTAAAAGATTGATATAACGACAGTCATTCCTTCATGTTATTAACACTAAAAGATTGATATAATGACAGTCATTCCTTCATGTTATTAACACTAAAAGATTGATATAACGACAGTCATTCCTTCATGTTATTAACACTAAAAGATTGATATAACGACAGAGTACTAGCTTTTAAACAAATTCATTAAATATCATAAACCCTATACTGTGAATAGAAAAAGTGAATAAAAATTTAATATGATATATAGCGTGTATTTGGAAAAAAAAATAACTTCAGTTTGCTATAACAACATTATGAAACAGCTTTTATTTTATAGAACAATTGTAAAATGTGAGGCCGACAACAATTTATAATTTTATCATAAATATTATTATTATATCATTTAAGAGAATGTAGTTACTAAACTCCGGTGTATAAGCTAATCATCCAATATAAAGTAAACCTTACAATGGAAAAACTAAAACAATTTTTAATATCCATACTGAATACTCATCTCATTACCATTACATAATTTACTAACACTTATACGAATGGGCGTTATTTTTTTCAGCTACCGAAAGCATGAAAATAAATGGTAGTAAAAAGAATGTTCAGTATCTGAATATTATGTTAACAAAAAAAAATTAACTTTAAATATGATTTTTTGGTGGTCAAAGTTATGATATAGGTTTCCTCATGACTTTTATTATTACAAGTATTATTTGCAGCAAATATTGGTGTCCTTAGTAACCAATATAATTCATTAGTTTTCACTGTTTTTTCATGTAATCTAAAGAAGCTTATACGTTGCATCATTAAATCATTTTATATCTCTATGCAATTATGAATAATTATAGATTTCCAAAAAAAGGAATACGCAACGATTTGTGCAATTATTTAGAAAGTGTAAGCTTATTCTTGTGCTTATATATGAGTGGTCTAGATACATATATACATCTAGATATTCAAAACTCGTTATCGTATTTTCAAATTCCACTGTATGCAGGACAGCCAATAAACAACAATATTATACTCACGTGACTGTTCGAAGCAGTCGGCAGTGCATTTATAACGGTTTCATTTTATTAATTGTAAAACAATCATAGATTAATGTATAATAGTAACATTCCCTATTTGAGTAGAAAAAAACAGGTTCAACTAGAAAAGCATAGTCGATACGTGTAAATATCAAACCTATAAGATTATCTAGATCCAGAAGAATGGTGGGTAAAAAAGAGGACGATGTCAGATTTGTCCCTAAGCAAAAAAAAGGGAAGCATAACTTGTGATAAATGAAGAAGATATGTTTGCAAACATCATGCTAGCGGAGAAGTGTTGCGCCAGTTATGCCTCTTACAGTCAGTTTTTTACCAAAAAGTTGCGTTTTTATTGTTAAAGAGCGTAACCATGGAGCTTTAGATTTTCTAGGAAACTTACAAACATTAGATAATATAGGAGAGATGCCCAAATGTGATCCTGGTGAAAATAACTGTAACAAAAATCAGAAGTTGTTAGAAGATTGGGCAATCAAACTTCATCCTGCTATGGTACACCCGTAAAAAGTTTTAGCCATGACAGTTAAGGGTTGAAATTTAATAATCGATACTAAATCGCAATGCACGTCATCCCCATTGTATTTTATTGAAAATATAATTCCAGAATGATAACAAATTTTATAAAAAGCAATAATATAATCATTTGTTTACGTTAAAAAAGACTGGAAACACGTTTTTTTGGGGGGGTTTGCTTCTAGACCACTTATATATATATATATATATATATATATATATATATATATATATATATATATATATATATATATATACATATATATATATACTATTTAGAGCAACGATAGTGTTATAATTTGTAAGAGAGCTATTTTATGAAGTTGTCAATTATTAGTTATTTTTTCTACTTATCGCACAATACTAAGCCCCGTAAATGTAGGTTTGAATCTAATTCATCTGCGCCGATAGAAATACCTTAATGAATTTCATTCGCATTATGTTGAAATATATTTTTCCTTATAAAATATTTTTTAGAAATGTTTATGAAATTATTATGCTTTGTTCTTGATCGACTACATAAGACTTTTAATCGAAAAGCTTAAAATGGCATGAGTAGAAAGATTTTTTTTAATATAGCCGGTGTAGATAATTAACAATTTAAAAATAAAATTAAATACAAGCCAATCTGTTCTGATATACCTAAAAATAATTATTTATCACTAATATTAGGCCGTTGTCATGATTTTACTTTGAAATTTTTTTGATGCAATTCTTCTGTTTGTTCTTTCAACTTTAATAACGTTTCTTGCAAAAAGTCTGTAATGTGTTTCCTAGCCTGTTCTTCGGTAACATTTTTGTTTCTTAAAGTGTTAACCATTTCGGATAAATCTAGAGGTTGGCCGTAGTTGAAGGTGAGGTTTTTTCGAAATTTCAAAACGTAAGGCGGTTCATTAGGTAACACATCGTCCATTCCTATATGCCAAATAGGTAAAACTATGGGCGTTACAGGCGCTTCGTAGATCATTCTGCCAACGCCCCACTTAAACCTCATATTTTCTTTAGTCATGTTTACTTTACCTAAAAATAAAAATGGTACATTTAAAGTAGAACAAAATTCGCGATATTTTATTATATCGTTGCTGAGGAAACAAATTAAAATAATCAAACTGTATATAAAAAGCCCCGGAAAATTCAGGCCAATAACAAAACTAGAGACATTGTAACAAGCTGAAGTTTTGTTAATATTTAATGAAGATTGTTCATCTGGAGTTTATTTCTACTGTTTAAAAATTTTTAGGTATTTCGAATGTAATTTTCATTTTCAGTTCTGTGAGCCAATTGGTTCTTTTACCCCAGGTAGGTAGCTAACCTCGCCTGAGAACCCTCCTCCTTTATCCGGGCTTGGGACCGGCAGTGTCATCCGAAGAGCTACTCAATCCACCCATCGGATGACCAGGCGAAGCATCCGCACTATCAGGATGCCTACGAGATATAGTCTGATCCAACCGGTACATGTGCAAAGACTTGTATCAGACCCACCATGACGTACAGCACGGAAGTCCGCGAGGACACTAACAAGACGAAACAAATGCTGAGGGTGGCCGAGGTGAAAACACTGAGAACAATAGTGGGGAAAACAAGAAGAGACAGAGTAAGAAATACAGATGTGAAAGAGCAATGCGGGATACAAGACATTGTGAGATGGGGAAGACAACGTAAGAAGCAGTGGTACAACCATGTAAGACGGATGAACGAGAACAGACTTCCGAGAATAGTCCTAGAAAACAACCCGCCCGGCTCAAGGCCTCCCGGGAGACCACCTAAAAGGTGGAAAGATAGTTGGCAATCCACCTCTCAGGAAAAGATGCAGAGGCAGCTTCAGAATTAACAGATCGACAGATCTCCAAGAAGTAGAAGAAGAAGAATTTTCATTTGTAGTAATTACAAAACTTGAACGGTAATGAGATGATGATCTGTTCGATTTAAATTTTTTACTTAATTCGTTCAGGCCTCTTTCAACATATTTAGTTGATTCATTACCTTGGATTTTCCCAGTTGAAAAATTATTAGAGAAGATGATCTTTTTCTAATCACATATCTTCTTTTTCTAATTCAAGTTCGAGTATTTTCTTTCTTCTTGAGATCAGGATTCACACCCACACTTCAACAACTACCAATAGCATATTTTCGTAAATAAAACTTGTAGTTAATACGCGGCTCTCTTTATACAAATATCCCGTACAAATTTTCAATACCGTTCAAGTTAAATATTCTTTATGATTAAAATCCTAATTGATGAATTATCAACTCGATATTAATCTATTTAGTTAATTGCGTCCTGTATTATAAATCCCTTTAAATCTAAAATAAGTTGATGCCTAAAAACATATATGTACTCGTAATTATTAATATTTATTTTTATTTTCGAAATAAATTGTAAACAAGATGATAATTATCAGCAAAATATTTGTTACAAATAAAAAAAAAGTTTCAATACATTCATGAACTGAATTTTTTATTCTGAAACATTAAATTTCGATGTGCTAATCGATATTATAAACATAAGATTTTTTTTCTTTATTTAAATAAAAAGCGGCCCATTGAACTAGTTTGTGAAAGGTAGACGAATGACGGTCGGCGAACCGAACATCAAGTTTATGGATTGACCTTTATTTTTGAGATTGCTGTATTATTTCTCTTATCGCATTACAATGGATTTAGTTAAATAAAATTTTGGTAATAGATATATACATTTTCGATCATTCATTTTGATCTTAACTAAAACACTTCTAAATGCATAAATTGTATAATTTGTTCATCTAGTTCAAGGTTAATCACCTAAAATAATGGTATTACTTATAAAGCGTTAATTGGCACCTCGAAATTCAATTATTTATTTTTTCCATAATTTATTATCAAATATTATTCGTACGGTTTCTTTGAAGAGGTGATTCATAACGGTGAAAAGTTATTCAAAATTCGAAGAATATACAAGAATTAATGGGAAAATCATCTGATATGAAATTAAAATTGTGATCGCAGCAATTATAAATATATCAATTTACCATTATATATTTAATAGTCTTATAACTTAGACCATATAATGTGTTCGATATCGTTTTCCGAACAGTTGTCAATATCGACAAAAACTGTACAATTTCCTGTACAGGGAAATTTACGTCTATTAATTATGACACTTTTGTAATTTTCTATATTGAAATTTACAAAAACAACGCCTCTTATTGGTCGTATAGAGCTGCCAAAAGTCATTGACAATTGACATTTACTTACCATCGGGTATTTTGTATGTTTAATTGGTTTCGTTTTCATTTAAAACAAAATAATCAAGTTGTGTTTGATACATCCTTAAAAAGTTTTTATATGCTATTGGATCTTTTTGCAGAAGCTCGTTGTTTAACAATTCAACACGTTCCAAGTCGAACGGCTTGTTTTCCTTTAATTCCAAAGCCAAACCTATTTACGTTTTGGTTTTTTCCGAGAATTTACTTGGCAAACTTCTACCGCAACCCAGAAGTCCTTACATTTAAGTCCATAATCGAACAGAAAATTAAATAAAATCATTTCAACATGGAATTAATTATCAGGTTAGGCTAAATGCCAAACATAAACACGACACTGACACGATATTTGACCATGGCGCACAAACTGTACAGAAATATGATAGGGAATGGTATTTCTGTAGAGTATTCGATATCGAAAACTACATGTTCGTATAACTCTATGGAAAACTATAGAGAAAACAACATATTGTCATATTGCCTTTACGAGATATTTAGAAAGTTTTGACAAACAAAGATTTTTTTGGTGGGGAATTACAAGATATTTTCTAAGATAATTTACTCAGAAAAAATTCATCGTAAGCTTCACCGGCGTCAATACCTTTCTTCCATGGCTCTAAAACCTGAATGGAATAATTCCCTTCTTTCTTCTGATAATGATGTTACCAATTAACCGTTCTGCTTTTTTTCTTTAGGAGAGAACCACACATTTCATTTCTTTTCCCAAGTTCTTGTTGAGCGTGTGTTATAAGAAGCTTATATAAATTTATAACCCATTGATTACGACTAAAAACTACCAAGAAATAGTCCCTATTTAATTTTTTACTCGCCACCACGGATTAGCAAGCTCTCTATTATGTGGTTTATCTTTTTATGTATTACTTCTTAGTGTCACTACTACAATTCATGATCAATCTATTTTCTCAGCCTAAGATGCTGCTACGCTATATTGAAACCATAAACTAAACCAATAAGAACTTCGTCTAAAATACTCTATTCAATTTGTTTAGTAAAATTTTTGGTTTAATAAAAAAATCTCTTATAATATCGATCCATAAATTTACACATTTCGATTTTATGTGATGATGAATTACTATAAACTGTAAGGAACATTTTAGGTAACTACACCTTAAATAAGTGTTCAAATTCCAAAGGCGGAGTAAACACGTTAAGTTTACATTAATTTCGGTAATTTCCTTGAAATAGATAACAAAATTTTAGTGTCTATATAATTCGAGGCGACATAGTTACGATGAAAATTGTTGGTTATAAAAATATATTGGAGATAAAAACGTATCTGTTGATAATGAATCGGACATTTTGTATTTCTATACGCTCCAGACACACCTGACACCCTATCAATAGAATTATAATAGACGAATAGCAAGTAAAGTAAATTATATCTTATATAATTCGAGCTTATGATAATGTTCACTATCACATAGTAATAAATACTCGACGATGTTAATTTTATTCTCAAATTAGATTCAGTATCCAATCTGTTTAGTTCCGTGTCGATCTCCTAAATAAATGAATAAGAACAGAAAGTGGGACCCTGCAAACCATTGGCCTCGAGTAGTTTCAATTATGATTCAGACTGTGTACCCGAGCGTTAATTATCTTGCCTTGAAGAAATTTGGTAAAACGCCGACACATCGTTACGATTAGTGAAATTATTTGCATCGACATCTTGAACAGATATAGCTAGAAAGCATCAAGTAAGAGCTAGATGTTTATCGATGGAAACTACACTTCCGAATGTTGTATCTTTTTTCATACTTAGTGCAATCCCATTTATTCTCAAATTTGTACTTTTCATTGGACAAAATATTTTGAATTCTATATTCAAAACCCAATTGAATGATTTACTTATACAGAAACTAAGCGTCCAAAATTGCTGAAATTTTAATGAAAATTTCTCAATGCATGCCCAAATATATTTCCAAGCTTTTATTGATAAATGCTGACATCTTCAGGAAGAGAACTAAAACTTCTCTGACAACTCTCGTATAAAAAAAAGACAAAGACTGAATATTGCTGGTGCTTGCAGTGAGACCGGCTTCATTCCAAATTGATTTTTGCTTCTTATATTAATGTTTAAAGAATAAGACATTGAATTCAAATAATAAGAAACAATTCATTATAAACTTCAGAAACCAATATTCAAAGCTTTCTGGAGAAAAGTTCAACAAATGTGATAATGCTACTTTACGGTTATAGCTTTAGCATCCAGATTTAAGTATAAAAGGTTTTATACAGTATAACTTTGACATAACTGAATACTAACCTTCTGGAAAAAGATGCACCCATCCGCCTTTAGCAAGTTGTTCTATACAAAAGTCCACGGCATCCTGGTAAACCCCAGCACCTCGAACCACCGGTATACATTTACCAAGACTGAAAAAATACGCGTGTTGAGCGCAAGTATAACAAATATCATGCGCCGCAAGTGACCACCTCATCACCTTAGGACTTAGAAGATGCCTCAAATTTAATGTTCCTATAAAAAAAGTAATTAATAAATGATTGTAGAACAATCATCAAATAAATCATATAGGGTAGCCAAGAATCTACACACAGATATCCAGAGGCGCCTTGTGCCAACTGGTTAATAATCCGTGATTGTAGCAAGGACATCTCCAACAATACCTAAATTTCAAAAATATCAACGAAAGTCGTTAGAATAAACATCTTGTAGAAGCAGTAAAAAATCGTTTGGTAAACTAACCTAATCTATACAGTATTGATAATTTTCATTTATCGGTTTGCGACGTGAGTTTATAGACCAATATACCAACTATGAAGTTATAGGTGGAAGTTTTTTTGGGGAAGTATGCTTGAAAACCCACTTAAGTGTAACATCCTCAAATAAGCTCTACCTCACTTAGGAGGAATGTTTCAATACAGGTGAGTTAGGTAGGTTAAATGAACATAGAATCACATCTAGTGTCTGTAATATTTGTTTGAAAGAATATTTGCTAGACACCCATTGCATTAAAAATTGAAAAAATGTACAATAAATTAAATGAAAATCACAGGCAAGATAATTAATAATTATAGTCGTAGCAAAACAAGTATTCAGTAATTATAATATAGCAGTTATTTCATAAAAACTTTTTTACTTTGTTATCACTGCTAAAGCTTCAAAAAGTTACTGTTACTTAATATTACTTTGTCTAACATGCTAAAAATACATATAGAATCAGGTAACTCGGAAAAATTTGAAACGAATCATTAAATAGGCACGAGTACGATTTCCGTGGCGAAAATGAGGAATGAAATTTTTCGATATCTCGCTCCATTTTCGAGATATCTATAGTTAAAGACGAAAAAATCTACCCCCACGGGGTCTTCGCCTTTAAAAGCATTCGAAGCACACTTCTTGCTAGATAAGATGGAAACAACATATTTCTACATTTATTTATCAATGAAATCTTCAAATGATTGTTATTTATTTTATAAACAGTATTCTTTCTTTCTATTATTTCTAAAAAAATGTTGAACTATTCCTATATTCATCATATATTATGTAATATTTATCAGGGAGTGATGAAAGTCATATATAACTACCCATTTTGTTTTAGCAATCTGTTTTTTAAATATATTATTGGAATATTATGATAAATTATGTAAAAATTAGATAAAAAATTATTTAGTTTGTTCAATTACAAGACTTATTTGAATTTAAGGTGATAAAATCTATGTTCTAGACAAAGTATTAAATGACATCTGTTCTATAAAATATTAAACTAATGTTTAATTATGACTTCAAGCATTGATATCTAGAAAACGAAACAAGATGTATAAAAATTTTATTATTCATTTTCGATTAATTTTAGTCTATTTATGCTAAATTCATTGCAGATTGTGGTGCCATGGAAATTGTACTCTTCCCATTAAATACAACATAGCTTACTTTTATAACTATATGATACGGTTTCTTCTGGAGAAGTAGAAATAGAGATGTTCTAGAAATTCCCTCTATTAAAGAAAATATTTGTAAAATGAAACTGCTATGTTAACTTTCATTTTGTAAAACTTAGTTGGAAAGATTTACAGTCAATTAAGTACTTTGTACAGTTAAGTAATAATTTTAGTTATAGAAAAATAAAAATTAGATCAAACACAAAACCTTCAGTTCTGAACTTCTTTATTTTTTCTATATAAATTATCTTATGGCATAAAAAACAAAAGATCTTTTATAAGTCTTCATGAAGTCTTAGATACCTAATAACTTAAGAATCAATTAACTTTTTGATTAAGTTTCTATATTTCTTCTATTTTCAAAGTTGTGGCTGATGATTTGATGTGTCAAAAATAATAATTTCCTATATAACCATAACAACAGTAAATAATACTTTCCTAGATATTAGAAAAACAAATGAGTAGAAAATCGCCATACAATTCAGTGAAAGACTTTAAAACAATTATAATGAAATATGTGATATGACAGACCAATGTTTATATATTCAAGGTAACTATAAAGTGCAAAACTTAGATAATAAATTACTTATTGCCAATTTCCAATAACAAGCTTTTTCAGGAGAATACTTATGCAATATTCTACTTTATTGTTAAAGAACTTACCCCATATACCAGGATCATCAAAGCATGAATGGTGATTTGAAACTGTTATCAAAGGTACTTGTTTAGGCCTATTATCTAATAAATCGCTTATAACATGTCTATTGTGAACTTTAGCTCGATTAAAGAGATCTACAAAAATACGCATCATAAAAATATTCCTCCAATGAGGCAATTATGTACTATTACGGATTAAAATTTTGCTAAATAGACCCACAGCACATACGGTAACAGCACTAGCAATTTTCCAAATTGTGGTAGGGCTCCTTAATCTAGGAATGATCCAATCCAAGTTGTATGCCATTATGACACCCTTAAGCTGCCTATTTTTTGAAACTCGGATATTCCAATTATTCCACAATTATTTAATACCCTTGTTTTTCAGTGATCTTAGGTTTAACATGTTCACTTATTTGAAAATATATTAATTACATAACAGGAATAAAATTGTAATACAGACAATATGTGAAAATAAATATTTTGCTATGTATTTTAATAAAATGTTATTATTGTATTTACTATCTTGGTTACTGCAGGGCGACAATTAGATTACTGATCATTATTTTTAAAATTATCCACTGGCACTTACTATCTGACAATAATAACCTTGAAATTTTTAGCATGACGATGTCATTTAATTATGAGAAGCGTTCGAAAGTGTAAGCTTCATCGAAATAGTATTAAATCACTTTCGTATCTATTAGTTACTCTGCTTATAAGCAATTGTATGAAAAGAACTTGTTGTTAATAAAAGTTATTTCATATAATATAAGTAGATTGACTATCTAAAACCTAATAATTAGAATCGAAATTTATCTATGGCCACTACCGCATAAATTAAAGCACGAGCTCTGTGGATGTATAGAAAAAGTTTCTACCTTTCAATGTCAATTTTAATTTGAAAAGTGAAAATATTTTGAATTTGATAAAAGTGTTTAGTATTTGCGGGGGGCGACCAATTCAAAATTTAATTCAATCAATTTTAACTGAGATGGCATAAAAACTTGTTCTATGGGTGAGTAATAGCCTGCTGACTGTTTATTTATTTAAAATACGCGCTTGTAACCTCTGTTACCTACAATACAAACATTTTATATATAAACTGCGAAAAAAATTGTTTGAATTCTGACTTTCTACAATACTTAATATTATATACGTTATTTATTATGACGTTAAAAAATGCAGATCTTGATGTTTATTTTCATATGAGAAATCATTACAAAAAGATAGAAAATATTAAGAGTAATTATAATTTTTCTTTTCCAAAAGCTGCAGCCAAGCGTGCCTTTTGCAGTTCGACACACTGCAATACAGTACAAAGAACGATTAAATTTGAAAACAAGTAAGTAGATATTGTACTATTATGTATAATTAATGTAGTTTCACATTATTATCATACTTCAATAATAATTTAAAAAATGTGAAATTGTGATAATCAAATACAAGAAAATTAACACATAAATTTAGTTGAAGCTTGATTCAATTGGTGTATTCATTTACTAAATATAAGTGTACACTTCTCTGTACTAAAATAGTCATAACTTCAATGCATTAACCCGTCCAAATTTAATTTCTGATTCTATTTAAATAGTTATAAAATTTAATTGCAAACTTTGGTACTTTAAAATTTGTATCAATTGTAGGCACTTTTCAAATTTTGTTCATATTCCTTACTATGATGTTCCCAAACGACATATTTGCTCCTACTCTGAAGACAGAATTAGTGATACAGCTTTATTACCTCGACCTAGAACTCGAAGAAATCCTAACGATTGGGCTCCTGATAAAATGGTATGTAGTTATTTTGTTTCTGTATACTTAAATAGTTTCACAAGATGTTTTGTAATAAAGTATTTTTTTGTACATCAAACTAGAAAACTGTATATAATTCAATATATCAACTACATATAATGAAATTGTGTTCCAAATAATAAGTAAGATAGGTAATGGTTATCTTTAGTAACACCTGTCACCTAAATGTAAAAAAAAAGAAACCAGTATATATTGAAATTATATTTACAAACTGTTTTTTCGCCTTTTTTTCCTTTTTAGTTGGATTATTGCTAAAAGCTTGTTTTTTGTTTTATTTTTTTTAACTCATGTACTTATATCACCACTAGTGTGATTCTTTATTAAATTGTATAAGTCACAATCCGAGAATAAAAACTGACATTCTGTGTTATACATTTTGAAAAATAACTATTTTGTAGTTAGACAAGAAGTACAGATCCCAGTCAGTGGGTGGAATTCCAAAAAAATATAAAAACATGAAAAAAAATAATTGTCATTCGTCGCGTCAGCTCCATAGAAGTGAAAACTATTCAATACAAGAACTTCATAACTCTGAACGTACAAATAGAAGTTCCCACCGAAGGAAGAAACACAGTAGTAGTAACAGAGCTTCCTCCAACGTTTCTTGTTCAACATATAGTGGTAACGAAGAAGAAAGTGAAATAATCACAGGCAGTTCTAGAAGATCCATTGAGAATAAAAGAGGCGTAGGAGATAATAGAAGTGTGGGATCGTAAGTTTTTAATTTAACATAGTTTTAAGCAACCTATATAGCCTGGGATTGATTTATAGCGTTTTTGCATTTTTATCCACGATATTATCCCTATGCTCCCTTGATTTTATATACCTCACTTTGGAGGATCTTCTGTAGAGGCTCTCATCACGCACTAAACACAAGCTTCCAGCCTCAACTGTATTCGGGACCTTTCTCCTTGGCATTTCTGTATTTGTTACTCAATTAATCCAAGGTATATGTAGGATTTTTCAGTGCATTCACATTTCGAATGCCAAAGTTTTTTGGAAAGAGTACTGATGATAGGGGGTAAAACTGCAAATTAATATGTGATCACCTCTGCAATGTTCATGATATAGCCGATTTTACCATGTTAGATTCCAACACATGGTCTCTGATGCTTTGAAGCGCTTCTCACACCTTCTTAGGTTTGTGAATTTTAGGAGGGTAATAGAGCTTTGACATTGTTGGATTACTTACAGACAACTTATGCCTAATAGTACATGTTTATTAACAATTTTGAAGTCTTCCAAATTTATGTATCTTTTTAGGATTGAAGAACATGAATATTTGCATTTTCTATTAAGGATCACTGAAGATATAATAATGAATAATTATATTTCAAATGAAGATATCCAAAGAGTTTTTCAACAACATATAGCAATGAACAAACATGTATTAGATGAGGTAAATGATATTCTATTTATTTCAATGTTTTTCCTTCGCATTTCACTCAAAGCCTACAATCTCTACACCATGACAGCATATTTACTAACAATTATTTATAAGTAGATTTCTGATGGTAGTGATCGTCGTGGGTCATAAGTCCAGAAGTAGTGAAACTACGCTTCAACTGAATCATTGGATGTGTCGTTCTTATTCCTAATGCAGTCCTGTAGAGGCCTGTACTATCTTCGAATAATTAACTTGAAACTGGTACCACAAGATGCGCCCAATGATTCCAACGTTGGATGCTGGTATGTTTGGACGCGTCGCATGGCATTGAAACGTTGACCATGGAAAGTAGAATTTTTTTACCCGCGTCAAAGTAGTACCCAACGTTGAAACTAAGTTGGAATCAACACTTGTGGTACAATTACACACACTTCTACGTGTAAATGTTACATGTTTTGTATGAAAAACCAAAGTTTTGAACAA
The DNA here is from genome assembly GCF_026230105.1 of Diorhabda sublineata. Taxonomy (NCBI): domain Eukaryota; kingdom Metazoa; phylum Arthropoda; class Insecta; order Coleoptera; family Chrysomelidae; genus Diorhabda; species Diorhabda sublineata. The sequence goes on along the minus strand of NC_079475.1, from coordinate 10,247,498 downwards.
AAAAATTCGGTAGTATGGGTACTGGTCTTAGTGCCGATGATGATGAAGAGCTAACACAGTAAACAAAGTTCGATAACTACTTGAACTTCCTATATATACATAAGTCGCGCGTGCCGAAACTGAATGAGTAGCGTAGCTCCGCAAAGATCTAGGCGTTCGAGAACTGTTCGCTTCGCTGTCCCGAGAGAGAATGAACTTCTCTCAATGTGAATATCCGAACATAGATTTAAGCAAACCAATCTCGGGTTAAACGTGGCATGCGGCTGTTCGGCCAATCAAAAACAAGACACCACATGGTAGGCGGCTGTTCGACCCATCAAAAACAAGACACCATGTGGCTACACTGTTTCTATCAAGCCACTCTAGTACCATCTATTTTCCAATGTCATCTGACCAATAGTAGTGAAACTATCTACCGTTTTGAAAAGAGAAGAAATTTTCCCGCTATCAATTAAGGTCATTCCTACTATTAATACATTTTTTTTTATTTTATTTTAATGTAACTTTAAAATAAATTTATTTTAGAAAAAAATGGAACAGCACATAGCAAATCTTGCTGCAGAATTGAACCTTTCGGATAATGAGCTGGAGGTTGAGAAGAGGAGCCTCGAAGTCGGTCCTTCTTACGTTAATATATTATGTCTAAATGCCACTTGCGAATGTGAAAGTCCCAAAAGCGAATTCGAAGGTTTTTTGACATTTCTAGATGAAGAACCTGATAAAGAATACTTTGATGATACAGTTTATTACAAGCATAGTTTAGGTAAGTGATCATTGAAATACTGAAAGTTTTAATAGTTTATCTGCGACTATTTTGGTGGAAAAAAATAGATTTCATTAAAAACAAAATTTTGGTTTCTATTAAGACGCGTCTGAGGAAAAAAAGAGCATAAATTGAATCCGTTTAATGTATAAATGTCACTTGAACTACTTCTATTTTGTGGTGAACGAAGCGAGCAACTGAATGCATCGAGAGTGTGGATGGCTAACACTCCAACCGTCTTCACTTACCAAGATTTGTGTCGAGGGTCTCTATGAGACACGTCGCGAGAGTGTTGAGCGGACATAAAGATCAAGTTATGAGAAAAAAAATAACCTAATTAATTGAACAATCTATCTAGCCTCGTTATAATTTGATCATTTAATTTGAGTTGTATTTCATTTTGAATGTAATCAGAAAGTTAATTTGTTTCAGGAAGAGTTACAGAATGTACCGAACCGACAACTTCATCAGTGACTGTAGTAGCTAAAGTTTCTAATCAAACTTTTCTAGACCCTTCCACTACAGATTATCCAATGCCTACAACAAAGTCGGAAATTGTTTCAGCGAGTAATGAGGATCCAACTGAAAAGGGTATTGTTTAAATTCATTTGATAGTTAAAACTTTATTACACTACATTTATTACACTAATTACAGCAATACTCACAATTTAGTAACTATGACCTAATTTTAGATGTCACTTTTTTTATCAATCGCATTGTTTATATCGTTCGCCGTATTCAACTATATGCTTGAATATACTTTCCCAAGAATTCCAAAACATTGTGAAATTTTCTGGGTCCAGTTATACAATAGTCCAACGGTTACCCAATAATAAATTGAGCCACCCATCATCTTTTACAGTTCTTATTACATGACAGGATGGCGTGCGACTGTGTACCCTTCTCAGTTATCTTAATTTGATATATATTATATGACACACTGAGAATTTTGATATATTTGTGTATACTTCCTACAATTCGTTTTTTCTTTTTAATTGTGTCTTATGTTCTCTCACCATAAATTAGTCTTCTTCTGTTGTGTGGTATTCATTTTTCTTTTTATTATTCCTCTCTTACTAATATATTTATACATTCCAGATCTTCATATTAGAGAAATATTGAGTGAGGTTTTAATAACCGATAAAACTAGTCCCGAAGACAGTCTTCAAGACATACGTGAAAATATTGAGAAAGCGTGCGACTGTGACCTTAAAGAATCTGGGAAAACCTATATTATAGAACAAAAAGAAGCTATGTTGCGCGTTTCTGAAAATGAAGAAAAATGCATTCCAATAACGGATATTCCATTGAAAATCGATCGTGGTACAGACACGGCATTTGCTGAAGAAATACCCAAAACAGCAGATGTGAACATCCAAATCAATCTACCTCCGATAAAAGTTTACGAACAATCTATCCAGACGTCTCCCAGATTGCTATCAAAAAAACCGACAACTTTCAACAGATCCACTCAAAGTATCTCAATGGTATCTAACCAAAAATGTGATACTGACGATCTCGATCCATATACTGTGATAACACGTAAAGATTCAATTCCAGAATTTAATCCTAAAGAAGAAATGTCTTTGAAAACTTCCACTGAATTGGAGAAAGGATTGAACACTTTTTTAGAACAAAAATTATTAGGAGATGATTACGATTTGACACCGGAAAGGGATACATCAGAAAAATGTAATTTTTCAATGACCGATGCGGCTACAATGTGCCATCCAACCAAACCATTGATGGGTATTGTAGAAGAAGAAAGTTTGCTATTAGGAGATCTGTATGCATTAGATGATCAAATATCTTTGCAGGTGAGAAATTTTATTTTCATAATAGTGACGTAAAAATTTCTAATATTCGAAATTCATATGAAGGTAGCAATCAATCGAGGTATGGAAAGAATAAAATTTATTGTTGAATGTGAACGATGGCGTCAAAGTTGATAATTTGACCTTAATTACTTGTACAGTTCAGTCATCGATCGATTGATATAATTTTTCAGCACACGCTGAATTGAATCATCATTTATGAAATGTTTAGTTTAGATAAATAATAATTTCTATAACCAACGATTTCTGTCGACGTTTTTATCGATCAGAATTTTGTTTGCAATAATCCTATTGTTCATTGTATACAAATTTTAGAGAATGCTGAATAACAGAGAAACTTATGTGTGTAGGGAAAGTTTCGCATATGAGGATAAAGGATCTTCGAATTCACATCATGTGGACGCCTTCAGGGGATGGCTTTCGGATAAAACTAACTTGAGATATCTCAATACTAAGAGATTTGGTAAATTAGAATCAATGTTCAAAGTAGATTCTGGAACCAGTACGTCATCTATTTCAGTAAAAACGTAAAATTATCTTTTATGCAATAAAGATTTGAAAAATAAATTTGGTTTTCCGAGTTTTTTTAGAAAAATTATATACTATTTTATGTTACGCCTATTCTTAACCTTGTCAATTGTTAAAGTATGAAATTTTTCTTTTGCATTTTATATATTTAAAATTAATAGTAGCTAAATTCAATAAAGAAAAAACAACTTACTTGTGAAAAATGATTCATATAGATTTATTTTCAAAAGTGCTGGACCAGCTGCAAGCTACATAACTAACAATTATATTTGTGATCTAATTACTAATTTTTAAGCTTTTAAAAATACTCTTCTAATCGATTCTAATGAATACTTAAATAAATATAAAACAAAAGCAGAAAAAATCTAATCAATCCGCTGTAAAAATTTTAAATCAGCAAGCTCCAGATATTGGAACAGCTCTCGTGAAGGAGCATAGTAGACCTTAAGATTGCAATGCAATGTGGTCCTTAATCTACTTCTAGTATTCATATTAAATAAAACAAAAGATTATCTTGAAAATGCAACAATTTATTCATTTTATGACAAAACATATAAAATTAGTACAGTATAAAAACCATTTACATGTGGTTATTTGAGATTGATAATGCAAACTTTTGTTTTTTACTTATCGAAGCAATAAATATATTTTATCAAAAATTTAACCTCAATAATCTACATGCAATTTTCTAGGTGTCATAAACTTTTGTAAAATCTCATTGGTAACTTCGGCTCTTTTTTTTTGATGTTCTTGTACAAGGGGAGTGAGTATATCAATAAGTATCTTCTTCAATTCTCCTGTTAATAAATTACCGCTACTATAATCCTTTCTAATTTGCTCTAATTTATCGTCATCTTCTAAAAAGAATTTCAAGTATTGGTAAGTGATATCAACATCACAATTTCCCCCTAGTTTCCTATGATCTTCTACTGTGGCCTGTCCTCCAGAAAATGCATATTTGTTTATCTTATTTTTTACCTGTTTTGGGGTATCACTACAGTATATTGTACTATTAGCTTCAGAAGCAGACATCTTTGTTTGTGCACCTTGTAAAGCGGGGAAAAAAATCGAATGAAGTAATGCTGGTTTTTGAAAACCAATTCTAGGACATACATCTCGTGTCATTCGAAAATATGGATCTTGATCTATGGCGCAAGGTATTAAGCAAGGAATCTTTTTATCCTTGAATATGTCAGGAAAAGAGGTAGACAATGCTGGTGTAGCTTGAACAGCTGGAAATGCGATTTTCCCTATTACAGTACTATCATCAAAACCAAAAATCCCTTTGACTTGATTAAAGGTAACGCACTTTTGTATCCTGATCATATTCCTGTAAAATTCGGGCCTTTGACTGAAACATAAAACAAAAAATTTTTTTTTATAATTATACATATCTATTTGAGTAGGATATTTGAGGAGAATCAACAAGAAACAAAAAGAGTCAAAAAGCAACATTTGCTCTTAATTGATGTTGGAAATTGAAGTTCGATTACTACCATCAGCATTCCATGAAAAAATGAAATAGAAATTGAAATATATTTAATTTTTTCTAAATAAGAATTCATTTTACTAATATTACCCAATATAATCGACATCAGAGAAAATGAAAGTTTTCTCAACATCAAATCCCACTGCAATTATATCTTTAGCATTTTCATAGGCCAATTTGTGTGCTTCCTCTAGAGATAGATCCCTCCATAAAGTCTTCTCATCATCGGTCAATTGTATGACCAGAGGAACATCAAAAACATCTTGCAACCATTTACAAAACTAAAACAAATATTAACATTAAGTTATTACTACACCAAAAAAACTAATCTAATTCTACAAATAAGTGTGCTGCCCAAAATATTTCTAAACAAGACATGGAGGTGTTGATTCAAAAAATGCAACCATTCATTGCAGAAATGAGAAATAACTATTAATCATGGTTTCATAATGTACAGCAAATATTACCTGAAATGGGATTAAATGCCCAAGATGAATAGAAGTAGATGAAGGTCCTCTTCCGGTATAAAGGTAAAAAGGTTTTCCAGCTTCATAATTTGTTAATATTGTGTGCATATCACGATGTGAAAAAACAATACCTCGCCTTAAAAAATGATGTACTTTCTTGCCTGTTACTTTTTCAAATCTGTCTAATAGTTCCTTGTCAATCTTAGAACTGCCGAATCTTTCTAAAATGAAGATTTCAATTTTTGATTTAAATAGACAATTGTGATCAGATTTTCATTTATTGATAAAAATTGAAATCACATTTGTAGATTATTAGTAGAGAGAATACCTTACTAAATGAAGACATAGACCAGTAGAGAAAGAATCTGTACATATATGCAGTATACAGTATACTCAGAGCAGACTAAAAAACTTATGTTGCCTGATAACAAATAGGTAAATGTTGTTTATACTTACTGATCAATTTATCATAATCTATCCCAGTTTCATTGCTGCTTGTTACTGTCCATGGATCCACTATGTCATCTTTATTTTGATTCAGGTTTAATTCTACTAAATTATTTTCTACTTCTCCAGCCATATCTTTGTGTAATACTGAAAAATTAACTAAAGATATATTATTTCTCTGTCAAGTGGTATCTATTTGTGAGGGAAAGAAGTTAATAAAAAATCTACTAGTACTGGTAAGTGTATATTCTCACGTACTACTCCATACAATAAGTGTGTTGCAAGTTTAAAATTGATTGTAGTTATTGAGACAGCTGTTATTGGGAGACGATAATTAGATGGATCATCTATTTTGTTCAATACTCACATAAATAAATAAAATAAATAATATGTATATCAATCAATTGCTGATAATTATTCTCTAATAAAATAAATTGAATGTAAAATTTTATACTTAAATACTATCAGAACCAGCTTTACAGATGTTGATGTAACCTATAATTTATAAGTCAAATTTAAATAATAAGAAAGGTTAAAGCTTTCTTCTTTTTTGGAGTTTGTAACAATTTTCACGGTAGCTAGTTATTTAGAAGTAACTAACAATCCAGATATTTTAAAGAAAATAACTAACTAATTTGTTCTATTATTCTGAATCATACTTAGAATATATTTTTATATTTGTTTTAATTTAAGCCCCATTTCAAGTGCATAGAGCTAAAAAATTTTATAGAATGAAGCAGAGTAACAAAGTCAGGAAATAAGCTTTGTGGTTATATTTCTTATTTAATTAGTATTTTGTGGACTTAATTCAACCAATAGAAATTTAGAACAGGCCCTCAAGTGTGAACTATGGGAATTAAGCTTTAAAAATGACATGTCAATAATCAATATGGTAACCTCTGTTTTTATCTTTGACAGAGAATTATTTTATTAGAAAAAGAATTGTTAACAATTATTTTTTATTGTATTAGAATTTATGTAATCAAAGTGTTCATAACGTACATGTATTTAAACCTCAAGTGATAATAAAGGTAAATTAAAATCTTTTTTGTGTATTCAGTTAATAACAACTGTTACAAGTGGAAAATATTTTCAGATGGCAAATATAATTCCTCCTCTTGTTAGCGATTCTCCACCACCTCCCCCATCGGAAGATGAAGAAGAGGACGAGTTTGATGATTTTCGAGAGTCAAATGATCTCTCATATGGCTGTGACAGTAAGAAAAATATCAATATTTATGATTATTGTAAATATTTTAATAGTATAAATTATTTTGAAAATACCTACGGATAATTTATCTTAATCTTCTTAGTAATTGTTTCCTTTTTGTATTTTGAAATTAGTTTTTGGCTTCAAATTCGAAATACTTCTTACATTGTCTCAAGTAATTGTTTTAAAGTACATATGCGTTACAAGTAGCTTATTTGTGAGTACTAACTTTTTATCGAATGTAATAAATCTCGAAAATAAATTTATATTTGCATCATCACTACTAGAATGTTTGTGAAATTGTGGTTAAATTTTATGTGCAACATTAGAATTATGTAATATTGTATGTAACTAGAAAAAATTATTTATTTCTATTGATGGTTCACAGCTGAAAAATAAGTTACATTTTATTACTACCTAAATAAAAACTTATTTGATTTAGCAGAGTAATTAATTTGATGTTCACAGTAATACCATGTTTCATGCTACAGAAAATACTTATTCGTTAAATTCTTTGATTGCTATAGTATTTCTTGTGATTTGTCAAATAGTATGTCAGTTTTCCATCATTTGTATTTATTGACAAGAAAGAACCAACAAAATTAAATCAGTCATAGAAATTTTCTATTGCCCCCTTACCTGAAAATTAGGATTATAAATTAAGGGACAAATTGAAAATAATTTCAGTGGTCGAAATTGTGGCTAAACTGCTTTGAAATTAAGAAAATTAGATGTATTAGTTTAAATGTTTGAACACGCAGAGGTTGTAGGAACTACAATGTATAACCAAGTTAGTCTTTAAATTATATTTCTTTATTTTTAATACATGATATAGCTCTATACAAGTTAAAAACATGAATTGTTATGTGTGAACGATGATACCCTATTATAAAACACCGAAAAAACTTATTTTTTATTGTACTGCATTTTTATAGTTTTTACTAAAATTTATTTATTTGAAACTCATTAAGTAGCTTACATTACTTTTTTACATCATACTTATGTGTAGTATTCTGAATAATTATATACATTAAGTTAAAAAATATTACTCATGATGTGATTTGTTACAAAAACTGAAGTTCTTTGTCATTTTAGGTTTTTCCATAACATCATCCCCGGAACAGTCCCCCAAGAAAATTCCCAATGAAATGTCAACTAGTAAACATGAATCAGAATTTGATTTCGCACCTGATAGCAAAAATAATGGACAAATGGATGATGGTAAACTTAGTAGTAAAGTTGAAAAAGATGTTAATTCCACAATAAAAAATAATGAATCAACAATTAGTGAAGGTTCAAGTAGTTGTAATCATATAGCAGAAGATTCCAATGATCTTATTCTAAAAAATAATTTTGTTAACAAAGATTTAGATGTTGATTTTAAAGAAAACATTCCAAGTCAATTGATTCTTGAAAGTACATGTTTCAATCAAGAAAAAGAAATTTGTGATAATAGTGATAAAATAAATGAAACAACTCACAATAAAAGTACTGTACTTAATTTAATAAATGGACATACTGTGAATACAATGAAACACAGTAGTGCAGATAATAATTTATATACAAATTGGTCTGCTGATTTTGTAAATCTTCAGAATGAAGAAAGTCATTTCAATTCAGAAAAGTCATTATCACCTGGTTTGAATCCAGCTAATGTTGATGATATACATAGGATAATTTTCTCTATTGAAACTTCAGAAAATCGTTCTACACCAATAGATGATGTATTATCTGAGAACTTAGATACTTCTGATCAGACTTTTAATGACTCTCAATCCTATCCTAAACATTCCAATATTGAAACTTCAAATCTAGTCATAGATAATGTAGAAATTAATTCTGTACATAATGAGAGTATTCACAATATTGAATCACATTCACCCAAAAATGTTTCTTTAGAAACTAATACAATGAAAACTGTTTCGGCTTATTCAGATTTCAAGAGTGGAGATGTGAATTTTGGAAACTTCACTGAACAAAAAACATCTTTGGAACCCAGTTTGAATAATAAGGAAATTGAAAGCTTTTCAAAGGAAGAAATTGGAATAAAAAATACTGGTTATAATACCATAGATATTAAAAGTGAGGAAATTCAAGATGCTGATAGAGAAAATGATTTTACTAATTTCAGTGCTAATACTGTAGACCCTACACAAAATATTTTAAAGTCGAATAATAATGATCTAATATCATCAGATAATTCTGATTTAGACAATATTGGTACATTTGTTTCGAAAAATGGGGGAGATTTATCAAATGTATTAGAAACGGCTGATGAAGAATTTGCAAATTTCGCTACATTTTCTGCTACAGATGAAGAGGAGCCAAGTAAAGAATCATCTATGCCAAGTAAACCAACAGAAGATTTAACCATTTCCAGTACATATGGAAATTTTGCTGAACTCCCAACACAATCTATTATATCAAATACATTAAGTAAAACAGAAAAAGATGATGATTTTGAAGATTTTGCAACTTTTCCTGTCAAAATCGATCCTGATCCACCCAATCCTAATATGTCAGATGATGAATTTGGAGAATTTGGTGACTTTACATCATCTACTTTCGATTCTCAAAATCAACCAACTCCAGGAACATCCACTCAAAAAACCGAGTATACACTTTTAAATAAAAAAGAAGCATTGATAAAAGCTCAGGAGGTCATAAAAGATATGTTTAATCCAATCGAAGAAGTGTTAGATGACTTTCAACAATTTGACTTGATAAAAGACGATTTTATTTTCAATCAGATACAAGACATTACCAACACACCAGCTTTAAATTACCATTGGTCAAAATCTACCAGTCAAAAGTTGCTTCTGAAAAGCTTGAACATTGACTCGAGAAATATTGTAAGTATTTTGAGTTTCATTTATAAATTATTAAATACAATTAATTACTAAGTTATCAATTTCATACATATTCAATAATATTCTAACTGGCTCTAAAAGCTTAAGAAATTTACAATGCTTTTAGTTCTCAAATATGAACTTAAGGAACTAGTTAAAACCGATAGTTTCTGTCATTTCGATCTCAAAAATTGAAAAATGGCAGAAAATATTCCATGTCTTCTACTTTTGAAAAATTGTTTAGTGAATGTTTGGGGCCAGTAATATATTTTTTCAAAAGTAACTAGTTTAAGATAATCATTTTGCCTAAAGCTTTATAGTGGTCATTCACGAAATTCATCAGTACCAAGATTCGCAGCTAATTTGGGTCTCCAACCATTGGAACCTGTAAAAATGGAATCTATAGCCCCAACGCCATCACCATCAACACCACCTATTGTTCAGACGACCTTTCAGGCACAAACAGATATTCAAGAAGTACCTAATGCAGAGTTTGATTGGACTAGTTCTGGTCTAGTGAATCCATTAGATTGTAAGTGTTTAGTTGTAAATTTTATTTTATTTCAAAGTATTAAGTTTTGTTTTATAATTACTCAAACCTACAAAATAAAAAAATATGTGTTCTATTGTTTCATAGTTATTTTGAACACAAATGGTGCTGAGCTCTAATGCCGTAGGGTACTTTTTTTAATTGGCTCTGATTCTGTAGATTAATTGTTATATGTAAAAAGAGAAGCTTGCACCATGTACTTTGCAATAAGAATAAGCTATTCAATTGAATGAACAGAAATAACATAACTTATACCTTATGTAGAAGTATTATAATTTAAGAGCACCAAAAGCAAAGATATTTTGGACAGTGCTAACGGAGCGTAATCAAGTTACCTGATTAAGGAATTTTTGTAAATGGACCAGAAAACAAAGCACTAGGGAACCTGATATATAACTTATATTAATTTCATTATTAGGTATAATTTTGATAAACATTTCAGTAATATTTGGTAAAATGAAATTTTACCAAATTTACAAATTTGTAGAAGAAAAAAATGTTAGCCAGAGAAATCAATGAGAATATGAAATGTCCATACCATAAACTGGACAAGGTAGATCGGATAGAAAATCATTTTAATCGAACAATCCATTTAAATATCTAGACATCTCAGCAAAAATTTGGTTTTTGTATTTTTTGGTTCTTTGTTATTATTAAATTTGGCATGGTCAATCGCTAACAAATGCACAATAATAAACACCTAAAATCCATTATAAAATTAAAAAAAGGTTCCATAAACACAGAAAAACTAAAAATATGTATATAAACATACAAAATCGTAGAAAAATTGATGAAGGTAATACTTGATTTACTCAATCCAAGATTATGGTTACAAAAAAGCCCTAATGTTTGATATGAGGCCAAAAGCGATGAGACTACAGAGATGGTTACTGAAAGTATATAATCAAAACATTGATAAACAAAAAACTGCATTTTCCATTTTTGATAATATTATCACGAGAATGGTCATTATTATCATGTTTGAGAATTCCGTTAATACTATACATTATATGACCAATTAATTTAAAGGAAAACTCCATTTTTCTAATTATATTTTAATAATTATCCTAAAATGATATTTTTACTTCACTAATTGCTACACCGAATAGAATTTTTAGCTAGTGCATAAGAGAACCTTGACATACTTCTTTAACATTTTTCATGCTTGCTATGGATTCCCTACTCCGAATTCCCACTAATCCCAAACAAAACCTTAAAATTTATTAATGTGCACCTACATTACCTTGTAATTTAAGACTGCCAAAACACATTATTAGATCTAGAGCAATTAGTTGCATCTCTAGATATACCTAGTTCTAGTCCCAGTTATCCAACTTTATCCACCAGAGTTCAAGAAGATTGGGATGTATGGTTAGAGTGTAAGTATATTTTTAGGTTGAACAGTAGTGTACTGATAAAAAAAAAATTTTGATTCCAAAATTTATCATCCCGAACCATAAATTACATTAGGATCAAACTGAATGAGAACCAAATTTAATATCCTTTTTGGGAGTAGTAGTGTGGCACCTAATTTTTTTTACCTTACGTTGCATTTATACCACGTACCATCTATGTTTACAAATATTTCGCAGAAATTCGATCCTTTTTCGTTTATAGTTAGTTTCGACACTTTCTTAACAAGACTCTGAGCTATTGTTAAGTTGAATGATGCTAATAGAGACGCAGAGAATAAAAGTAATAGCGAGACAGCCTGAAAATGAGTTTGCTGACGTTATCCTGTTTAAATTGGATGTAATTAAACGAGTCAATTGTATATGCTTAACAGATCTATGACGTATCAACCATATGCCGGCTGATAAGGTTCCATCTCGTGCTAGTAGCATGTTATGATAGTGCTCGTTCACATACGACACACATCATCTATTTTGACGAAATTTGGCTGCTAGAGTTTAATCATCCACCACCCTATAACCCTGATTTTGCTTCCAGAGATTTTCAAGTTTTCTTGCACCTCAAAAAGACCAATAATCGAAGACTTCTTTCTCACACTGGCTCCATTAACAGGCTGCAGATTTCTACGACAGAGAGATATACAAGTTGATCCCACGATACGATAATTCCAGTGACAGCTATTTGAAAAATAGCTGAAGCATTGATGTTGCCAATTAATTTGATTTTGATTTTTATTCAATCTTCGTACATCATTTAATACTATTAAAAAAGGGATAATTTTTGTCTTAGCTCTTAGTATATTTAAAAAATAGTATAGTAATGGGGTTGAATGTTCTAAGAGTATTGCTTTAAAAATTATTAAAATGCTTTATTTATATTTTTTCTTATTAATGCAATTAGGTTCAACTTCTGGCCCCACTAATTCGGAAGATTCTAAGTCTGGTGTTCAAGCAGATAACTTCGAAGAATTTACTTCATTCCAATCATCGGAACCATCTCAACTTTCAACTAGTTGGCCTAACGTACCTTTAAGGGAAACCTACATATCTGAAGTTACACAATCCCATATCGATGTTGATGTTTATCTACAACCGACAATTGTTACTCCTGAAATGCCCAGAAAAATTATAAGCACCGAGGACGAACCAGAATTTACCGAAACGAACGTCGACGTTAAAGAAATTAATAATATCCAAGACGATGATATTGAATTTGATGATTTTCAAATGAGTACTCCTGTCAATAATAAAGATATTGAAAGTAACAGAGAAATAAACGTCGGTAATATATCTGAAGAAAATATTCCAAATAAAAACATTCTCGAAATACAAACTGATGACAACTACAGCAAGCATTCTAATGAATTTACCGATTCTTTTAAAGTTTTACCAGATGACTCTCTCATAAATTCAAATATATTAACGAATACATTAAAAGCTTCTCAAAGTTATTCAACTAATTTGAATGAATTGTTGGATAAAAGTGTATTAGAAATTTCAGACATTCCAAGAAAATACTCAACAGATAATTTACCAACAAATTTTCCGACACCTCAATCTATTTCATATAATTTTGGTACAACTGATATTTTTGAGAAGCCTTCAACTTCTTTATCAACATGTGACTCGTTTACCAAAAAAGATTTCGAGAATTCTGAAAAGGTTGGGATACACGATGAAAAGTCTACGGAAATTGAAATTAGTCATGAAGACGACGATTTTACAGATTTTCATTCTTCGGTTCCAATACCCCAGCCAAAAGTTCCTACGGCGATGCCTGTCTTAGAACCTTTAAAGCCTACAGTTGTTTATTCTAGCGCTCCTTCTAGTCAGATCAATTGGCCGGATCCAGGAATTACCGATGATGAAATTAAGAAATTTGAAGTAGCATTTGCAAAACCAGTTGTCCCAAAAACTGAAGAGACACTTAAAAAAGAAAAGAATGTTGAAGTAATTATTAATAGCACCAAAGACGTGACAACGCATCCTAAGAAATCTGGTACACCTGCACCAAGGTAACGTTTTTTTTTAATTTTTATTTTGAATGATTATTTTTGATATTTGTTCAAATTGATTCAAAAAATAAAGTACTACTCTGGCTATTTATTGATATTTCAATGGGTAGGCTTCACAGGAGGCGAAATAGGCTGTGACTATATATTAAATGTAAAAATAAGGAACAAAATTTCTAAACTCTTGGCCATGTTGACTTATTTTTATAAATAAAAGGAACCTACATTTTGTCGAATTTTTTTAAGTTCAATAGGATTTATTATGAATATCCTATATATATGAATATGTTTTCCTAAAACCCACTTTTTGGAATATACAAAAAAGTTTTTTGACAAAGTTTTGGTATTATTGTTCATATATCTTTTCATTAAACAGGATGTTTCATAAAGTCAGAACAAACTTTTGTAATTAGGCTCAAACAACTTTATGATCAAAAAGATTTAAGATTGTGTACTTTTCAAGAATATAAATTGCATAAAAGTGACCAATATTTGAAAATACGTAAAAAAATGACAGTTTAAAATTCAGGATAATATATAAGATGATTTATTATCTCTGTAACTTTGTTTAAAAACTATTTTTGTATTTCTTAAGACAATGTATTTTTTAAATTTCGATTTATGAATTGATTGATATTCTTCCTATATTTTCAGGACTGAATTCCCTATGTGGGACACCTCTCCAGTGCATAAAGTGCATAAAAAATTGGACCCGAAAAAAATAGAAATAAAACAAAATCCATCTACAGAAGAAGATGAATGGACAGATTTTGTTTCTGTCACAAAACCTTCGCCAGTTCATAAAACTAAACTATCAGATAGAAATAAAACTTCTAGTCCCGATTTAACCCTCTCCGTCCTCAACTTAGGCAGCATACAACCCGCGAAACAACCAATTCCAGTAATTACTCCTCAAGGTTTCGTCCAAACGAGATTATCTAGTAGTACAAATTCAGTTTCCCAACAAAAATCCAATTGTATAATTCCCAAACAGTTACCACAGTCACAGCCGTCTATTATTAGCAATCAATTCGCATCTCAAGCTTATAATGTTGGTTTCAATACTTCTCCATCTTACAACTATTCTACAAATCCATCACAATCATCTGTCCCCATTCCAAAGAAAAAATCTAATCAAATAAGTGGGAATTTTGTAATAAATGGACAAGAAGATGATGAGTGGGGTGAATTTGTATCCAGTCCATTACCTCCTCTTCAAAATTCTTCCAATACCCCAGGGCATCATAATTGGAATCAGTCAGTAACAACTTCACGATCCAATGCTGGTCAGTACTTTAATCAAAATCAGTTTTCGATTGGAAACGAAATAAACAGATCGAATGTGGTGACACAAAAAAAGACTAGTCAGTTACCTGGTTTGGTTTTGCCTGAATTGGATTTTTTGTCTTTAAGAGAGCGAACGGGAGTATCTAAAAAGAAATGACCAAGGAATCAGGTTGTACTGTAAGGTTGTGTATATTTGTACAGGTAGAGAATTCTAAACGGGATCTAGCGGAATTATGATATACGAGATAAAAAAATATTTTTTTAGAAATGTAAAAATCGCTACTTGAATAGTACCATTTTTATTTTCTTCTAATATAAAAGTCAAAGAAAATATAATTGAAAATAGTAGTACTAAATTCATAAAAGTATTATAAACAAACAACGTGGTCGAATATCGTCTGTCAACCATCATTTCTTCTTCTGTACATTTTCTCCAATCAAGTTTTGCAGTTATTATTCCTTCCATCATACTCTTCAAAACATTTCTTTCTCCCAGATAATCTAGCTTTTGCTTATCTTTAATATTTATTTATAACTAAATTAGTTTACCTAGTAGTACCAAAGTTTGATAAACTAAAATTGAAATTGGAATTCAAACACCAATGGCGGGGGGAATCTTAATTATTTCTGATGTTCTAAATAATTGTAATTTAAAATATTGGCTTTGTTTTAAACATTTTACTGCTGTTTTTGATATTTCATATGCAACATTTTTATGTCAAGTAATGATTTAAAGTGCCGCATAAAACGTCCCTTCATATGGTACTGACAAAATAAAAAGCAGAAGTTCTGAAAAGGATCGAGCACAGGTAGCTGTCTCAAATTTAACATAAAGTTCGGTTTCCTCAAAACCTTACGGTAGAACATAAACAAATATCGATGAATGATAAACAAAGCAGTAAGTACCTCTTGTAGTTTATAACACATACTAATATTTTCGATCCCTATACCATTGGCGTTTGAATTCGAGATTTTTATGTATTAGTTATGTAGCTGACGAAATTCACTTTTAGTTTGTTACACTATAATATTTATTTCAAATATTGTTGATGGAGTACTGCTACCGCAAGAACCTCAATATAACAAATAATTTCTAGTAATCTTTGAAAAATGATTGAAATTATACAGAAAACTTTAAAAAGAGTCTTATACCCCTATTTGTCCATTTCTGCTCTGCTCTGCTCTACTTTCTTCTTTATCAGTTATTTTGTTCTTAATCCTAAAACAATTGGCACTATTTCTCATTTCTATTTATAAATAATACCTTCTTTTTAGATGTTATGCATTTTCTCATTTTTTTCATTATTTACTGACAGTTTTCGTTTTTACTCTTGAGAATACAAGCGATAAAAAATTTCAAATAAGAAATTTGAAGAGAATACCCATGAAGAAGAGGAAATTTTCAATAAACAAGTCCTGCTAGGAATACCATCTCCGTTATATATAATTGTTTAAAAATTATATTTGACATTTCTCCATATTTTGAAAATATATATTATTAGAAATGAGAAAAATTTTTTATTTTCTTGGAGAATATTCTTGTTTTTCAAACATTCAGTAATTTACTAAAGTTGTAACTTTTGGTTAGCAATCATATTGTCATTAATGATTTTTTTGCTACGTCAATTAAGATGAAAAAGTTTGAATTATTCAACATGGTTTTTAGGAAATGTTTTAAATAATCATTTTAATTTCAAAAATCTAATCACAAAATATTAATTGCGGTATTTCCCTTAATATTTATTTCAAAAAAGTGTATCATTATCTTTCAAAAAGATGGATAATACACTCATATTTATTATGAGTAATTTGAAAAACTACTTTTTATATTATGTAATTTGTATTTAATTTTAGTTTATATTTTAAGGATGTTGTTCAGAACTTTTGTAAAACTGATATAGAAACGGTTTGGTCGGCCTATTGTAAAAAAAATTATATAACATATTGATAGAAGGTAGAATAATACCATTCAAATAATTGGAAACATAAATAAAAAAAATCTATTTCCATTTTTCTTCCAAAACCATTTCGGTGTTATTCTAACACAAGTTTAGAAAGTTGAATAATTTGTTATATGCACATAAATGTAACAATAATGCAGAGTTTCAACCAACATGAAAACAAAAGTTTAATAGGCAATTATTTGAAAAACAAAAAAAATTTAATCTACGTTTAAATGAGTATTTCTTGAGTTCTGTACAACGTTCGCATCTTTGTTATGATTTATTTTACTATAAAAATATCATAGATTTGTCTGTTGAACATATTTTTAATATTTATGTAAAAAGTTATTAGATATAGAATTTTGAGGTTAGAAAACTTCATAAAAAATTGAAAGTACAGTTATTCTTTACTATACTTGAAATATTCTGTAATTTTCTGTTTTTTTGTTAATACCACTTGAAATTTATTTTAAATCTAACCTCGAAATTTATTTACATTGCACTTAAATTTGTATTCAATTTTAAGCATTTAAATCATCAAGTTGTGCCTTATTTTTTCATTTTTTACAGCTGAACAATGTGAATAATTAGACGGAGTTGGGTTTAGTAGAAAAGAAATTTTTTGTGTTGGTATTTGTAAAATAAGAGATTAAACAGAAATTATAGTATACCATGCCAACAAACAAATTTTGAATCATTCTATTAAACCATATGAGAATTTTTCTTTTTATACTCAGCGCTCTTGATTCGAATTTTCCAGTTACCTTTCCCTTGAGGTTCTTTTTACTGCTGTTGTGCTTCTATTGCCATGCCATGTAAACAATCCCTTTTCAAACTTAATTTTCTCTGCACGACTTCTATTCCATTTTTTCTGCTATTTGTCGAAGTTATGTTATGAGTTTCAACCAGTTGATATATTTTCTTCGTAGTCCTTGTTTTTGTCCAACACTTGAATCTTTTCAAATTCAATTGAACATGTCGGTTTTTTAAAATTATTTTTTATTATTCTTTTTATCCTAAATTAACTTATGAATAGGTTGTGCTTAGTGATAGGTACATTTTCGGAAAAGATTTTAGGGGTTTTTCCCGAACAAAACCCAAATTGGCTTTTATTGGAAAAAAACTTTTCAAGGGCATTAATTCGAAATCAAAAAAATGAAACCTCCCAATGGTTGTGTTCTCATCGCATTGTACTCCTTTTTCAACAATTTTGTAGACATTACTTTTCTAGTAGAGAATCTTGTAAAATTCTTATTTGCTACTAGTGTAACAATTTGAAAAATTCGATAAACAAGTTCTCAACACAAAAAATGAGCGAATTGCGCAAAATTTATTTCTCAACAATAGTGCACTATAGGAAATAAATTGTTAAACCCGTTTTTACAGTCACTGAGGGTGCAAATGATTAGATGTATACTTAAAATCAAAATTACTGTGCAATATTTTTTTGACATTATTGTTGCCCTGAAATTATTAGAATATAAGTTGTTTTATGTAATAGTTTGATTGGATATAAAAAATAACATTTCGAAGAATAATTATTTTGAATTTTATATTGAGTAATTTATAATTAACAGCTCGTTCGAAGGAGATAAGTAATGGAATTATGGGAAATTTCACAATTTCTCATAAGAATTTAGAAAAAATAGTAACTCATAAATTTACATGAATCTAATCTAATCCGCATAATGTACTTTTAAAATTCCAACAATTGAATAAGTACCTAGTTCGAATATTTTGATCACAATCCATCTTAAAACTTAAAAATAGAAATTATACTTTATATAACAAATCCATTGGACTGTTACATGAAACAATATAATTAAGGTAATTTTTGGACACTATTTATATATTTATTACATGTTTCTTAAAAGCATTTCATTGAGTGATATTATTTAGTATTCCTGGTTGTAAATATTTTTTATTTTTACAACAAGGCCAAAATATGGTATTGTTCTGTACTTAATGTTATATATTATGAATGGTTATTATTTTTAAACGGTATATAAGGAGTGATGTGAATAGTTGTTACATAGATAATCATCTCAATATACAATACCCACTTTCACTGATATTTCTCTACATTCCTAATCTATCGGTTTCTTCTATTGAGGTAATCAGTGACAAGTTTGACCTGTTCCGGTTTGTCAGTATGTAATTATAATCTCTTGAGTGAGATTATATTTGCAGTGTCTGTAGTCAGATATGAATCTTAAACAAAATACGAATTTTTGTTTCAAGTGGTAGAAATACGTTGATGAATGTTAAGATCTGTCTATGATAGTGGTCGCCAAACAGTCGATCGCGAGCTACTGGTAGCATATGGATAACTTTTAAATAGCTAACGGTCACGCTCGAATTGGAAACTTTGTTATTGGGTTGCGACCGATGGGTCAAGGTTGTATCGATGAATGCAAACTACAGCCGTCGCGAAGTTCGCAATCAATAGTCACTCCTTTAACGAGAGTGAGGTTATGTTACATGTGTGTTCAATTCCATAAGTTCAACTTTAAGCGTATTCCTGGTTTATTTTTAGTAAGACTAGCTCGAGCAAAAACTTATCATTCTCGTGCAGAGTAGGAACCGATTATTTTTTCACGCAAGTTAAAGATAAATGAGTATGTTTGCTGTTTAAAATGAGTATCTCACTTGGAAATAAAAGAAAGGTTGAGCGCCATTCAAGATCATTTACAGTGGAAAAGGACTATCCGCTGAATTCGATACTGAAAAAAGGAATGTAGTTGAAATCTCAACTCAATGCTCAACAATAAACTTTTTTTAAGACACGGAACGAGAGCAAGGTAGCCATCGCCCAACATCGGAAATCGTACGAATATGGTGAGTTGATTAAAGCTACTGTTTTAGAAGCTGCAGATACAATATTTGATACCTTTAAAAACAAAACTTATATTATGTCTAAAATGGAATGTGGTCAGCTTTCCGTTAATACGATACAAAGAGTTGAAAACATGAGCTCTGATGTAACTTCTTAGCTAAACTAAACTTTGATCGTTGTAGTTATTTTTTCTTACAATTTGATGAATTAAGTTATATAGTTGATAGACCACATTTAGCCGTTTGTGTAAAAATGGTATTTGATGATTTTGAATTTTTTTCGCCCAGGATCTCATAATTCAAGTTTCAGAGAGATTATTGTGGAAATATTACATTTATGATATTCATATAGACTTAATTTCTTTGTTTGTAATGTTTTTTTCTATACACTTTATGTCCTTAATTCCGTTTTTCTCCGACATCTCTTCTTACTGCGTTTTGCTTTTACATTTACCAGTTTGCTATACAAAAAAGTGGTGGAAGTCTCCAACTATATTTGTTACAAAATAAATTTAAACGAATTAGTATCATATTTTATTCAATTATCAATAATTGTATAAAACGTGTAGACCTATGATAAAAAAATTTTATCGACTTAAAAGTATATTATTTAAAACACAGACACCTTAAAATAAAAACATATTTTATTTACACAATCAACATGCCTTAATGAATATCATTAGCAAAATATTTAAATGAACATCCATTTGAAAATAATATTAAATATTGTCACATAATTTTAATAGGTATACATAAAAATACTCGATCATAAGCATTTTATATCAATCCTATAAAAATGAACCTATAGTTAACCTAAAAACAAAATTTGGATTACTTAAAAATAATTTTATTAAAGATCATTTCAATCACAGTCTTTAATTATTATCACATTGCGTATTATCGTCACTTCGCCATTTTTGGTTAGCTTCGCGTCTTGCATCTGGCACTAATTGACTGCGCATACCACCTAGAACGTTGCTTGTAGCCTCCGACGCTATTATAATTGGTTTCAAAATAGTCGGTGGAATCTGACGCAAAACACCGCCTACAGCTCCGCTGTAGCCCTTTTGTTCTTTTTCGTGTGCTGCTACTTGAACTATAGTGCCAGCTGTCTCACCAATACCCTGTAAAAATCATAAAATTGAGAAAATATCATCAAACAGGAAAATGGCATAAAAAATCATTCCACGCTAAATGTTCAAGCGTAAAATGACAACCTCCTAAATATTATTGACAAAAAACAGTAGAATCGAGTTAATTTGGTTACTTTTACTAAGAGAAGAAATTACATCCAAATTACTGGGCATTATCAAAAAGTCAATTTATAGAGTAAAACTGGATCGAAAGAAGAATATTTTTCCAAACCCTATTGAACCGTATTCAAAAAGGTAGATTCACAACGTAAATTTAATTTGCATTTTCCGTGGCAGCGCTGCAGGTGTAGTTCTGCACATACACAGCAGTCACTGTGGATCAAGCGTAACGATATAACGCCGTTTTCAGTTCGATGTTGATTCGTGCACATGGAGGAGAGGGATTCAACAGTTCAAATGGCTGGTGACTATCTAGTGCAGTAAAGAATGTAGTGAACGTTTATCATGGTGATTGATGACGAGCTGAACGAACATGTTATACTTCATGCTTAAGACTTGTGTTGAAACAATAATTCGTTCTTGTTCATTGTAAATTGTGAGATGTGTTAAGTATGTATTGGTACTTGATCCAAAAAGGCTTAAGTAGGGATGGTAATGATAAATATGAACCTAAGTATTTTACAATATAATAGTCAATTGTTTTTTATATCTTTTATGTGAATCAGAAATAACACCAAAAATATTACTACCTCTTTCATTAACATAAAAGCATTTGTCATCCCTTCTCGAATATCTTGTGGTTGATGATATCTCTTTCTCTTTCCTTTAGATTTAGCTACCATTCTTACACTGGGACCAGGTGACAACATATCATATGCTGTTTCGGCAGTAATCTGAAAAATTAATAATAATAATCATAATATATCATTCGAAGAAAGAAAAATTGATGAACTTTAATTAGATCTACCTGTATCAAATGTATTAATCTAGAAGTAAGTTCCAAAGCAGCCATAGCTGTACATGTAGTAAAACTATTAGCACCTTTTTGGAGACCTCTAACGATCCTACCATCTTTTTGATATTGTTCAATAGGTAACCAAAACAAATCTCGTACTCCTTGGACTAGAAAAAAATTAAATAAAAATGAATTAATAAAAAAAAGAGTTGTAATTACTCTCTTTACCAATAAACTGATTTTTTGGGTTGTTATATAATTTTTTTTCTTTGTAATTATCATTCTGTATAATTAGGTTTGTGCGGTATTCAAGGTAAAAGCAACCAACTGTTTTTTAGATCCATTTTTGTTCACAGGTAGTAAATTTTATATTATATTATTAGAAATTTTTTTTGTAGAGTAGTTCATTTATTTTTTTATTTAGTTCACTTTTGAGTTTTAAAGTGAATGATTTTGTGCAGATACAAATGACATATGTGCCACAAGTTTTGTTATATATGTGGACCCCCATGTTTACTGACATTACATGACATATTTCGTCCAATGCTATTGATAAATAAATAAACTTTAAATTTTTGAACTATAGTTTTGCTTGTTCTAACTCGGTTCCATTGCAATTACTTTTGTACTATCACGATGACCAAGTACTTCTTTCAAGGTAGTATAAAACAATACAGGTTTCAGTCAAGTTCACTTCTGCACTAGGTTTAGTAAGCATTCTTTATATGCCTGTACTTGTGGCTTTTCAAAATAGTTTCTTTGTAAAGGAAATCAATTTACTAATATTCCACAACTCTTTTCAGACCTCAACTCCAAATCAAATTAATCCGTGCTCTAGACAACAGACTAAATATCAATTAAAATACTTTTAGAGCTTCAATGAGTCATAATTATTCATTAATTGTTTATTTTGGACTTTATTGAAAACCGTGTTTTTTTTTTATTGACGTACTTACACAGTTGAACAAGTGTATGCATCGGACCTACTCCACCCAGCAAACTAGGCAATTGATTTTTTCGGATGTCACTTAGCCATTCTTGAATTAAAAATGCCATAAGTTTGTCAACTCCTAGTAATCCATGTCTATATGTTATCTTTTTCAATCTCAATTCAGAGCAATTCAATTGTCCGAGACCCATCAATAGTCCAGGAATAGAACCGTGCGTCATATCTAAACGTTTCCCATGATAATCGAGTCGTATTGGCACTTCCAGGCTAAATTTAAGTTTTCTAAAAAAAAATTCGCTTAGAAATCTTTATTTTTAGATCAGGTAAATTCAAATTTTTAGTACCATATTTAATAATGAAATAAACTTAATAACACGCACTTTTGATGATAATATTAGTAAAATCTCTTTCTATTGACACAACAGGTCCATAATATGCAACTTAGGTCAATAATTTAGATATATAAAAGTAATTATATTACCAAGTATACATATATATGGTATATTTGAAAATTTGTGAGTGGATGAATCTTTTAAAATTTCAAACAGATGCAATTGGAACGATGTGGATACACTTGGTAAAATTGTATGTGATATGAGTTATGACACTTATTCCGTACACGCCATATAATGAGAGATATTTCTCTGGATGAAACCAAAATTTTAAAAAGTAATATTAGAATTATTTTACCTAAAGAATACCGGAGATCCGTCTGAAGAACTCGTAGTGGAATCTGTTGACACACTATCAAAATCGAACTGGTGCCTACTCTCTTCCATTAGCATAATCAAATTTTCATCGACTGCTTTCATGGCTTTTTTCTTAAAAATATCTCCATTTTCTATACTAACAGTCATGATTGGGGGTTGATGAGTGGGAGTATTATGTTTTGAACGATTACCTTGATCATCTACAATGCAGAGTATGTACATGTGAATATAAGAGATGAATAATGAATGACTCTAAACTGTATATTAGAGGTTCCAAAGATTTTAATTTTAAATTCGATTTTTTTAAAAATTCGTTCCAGTGGTTTACACTTGAATTTTTGGATATGAGGAACATTACCATTAAGTTGAAATTTTTTGAACCATTGGTGATATTACTAAACACACTGTTTACACTACCACTACACCATCAGTGTAAGTAGTTAAACTGTTTATTTTCAGAAATTTGGTAAAGGTAGCTTGAGCACGTGCAGAGGATGCCTTCTGATTGATACAAGCACAGAGCCATGTA
Source organism: Diorhabda sublineata (assembly GCF_026230105.1). Classification (NCBI taxonomy): domain Eukaryota; kingdom Metazoa; phylum Arthropoda; class Insecta; order Coleoptera; family Chrysomelidae; genus Diorhabda; species Diorhabda sublineata. Next base: position 10,223,634 of record NC_079475.1, on the reverse strand, counting down.
TGGACTTTCTGTAGACCGCATCTTCGCTGGTTGGAGAACGTTGAAGCGGACCTGATCCATCTAGGGGTTGGACGTTGGAGTTATCATGCTCAGGACAGAAAATATTAGCAGTCGTCGATTGTTGAGAAGGCACTGGATCGTAGCACCGGTTAAAGAAAAAGAAGATACCACGAGGTTTTTTACAACACCAACTGAAATTTCACCTCGAGCATTGATAGTAATGTCTCCAGAGAAAGAAAGACTGTCCCTAATATGTGACTCTGGAGATTTTGGAACATTTTGGTATGATTTTTATAAAAGTATTAATCTCTGACTAGAGTCCTTTATTGGCAAAGCTAAATTAACATTAACATTTTCGATCGCCACATTAAACAACTTGAAAATACTTTTTTTTTAAATAGAAATTACTGAATCATAAGAAATTGTTGAGAAATTCTTAAAAAAGGTTAGGCCTTGAGTATATTGGACTGATTAAGATTTTAAGTCCTAAAATCTACGTTTCATAAATTGGATATTTATTATTAACTACAGGTGACATAAAATTAAAATGAAAATAAATTAGAAAATATGTACCTTTGAAAAATAATTATCAGAACATGACTTTTGAATACTGTACCAATGAGAAATAATTAACAAATTTGCTTCAACTCACCTGATTTTGCGGAACTGTCATTACCAAGATCACTAAAAAAATGTATGAGAAACAATAACGAATCTTGATCAATATTGAGCCTAAGAGGTAACATTGATATTTTTAGACAGCATTCTTGTGTTGGTAGTTTCGGATCTGGTCTAATATGTAATGCTTTTATCATAACCTGAAGAATAAAATATCTGAATTTGTTGGTGTTACTCATAATGCCTGATCCCTCGAACCTTCCATATGTCTTTGGTTTTTATCCAACTCAAAGGACCAGACAGTTTAAGTGTTGGTATAAGAATTACAATAGTTTGTTATTAAAAAATTTTAAATTTAAATGTGGAGATTTGCTGTTCTGAAATAATCAGTTTAATATTTCAATAGCTACGTAGTACACTCCATGAGAGTTCTCGGCCGCACATAGTAAATAGAGTGCGGTCGCAAAAATCTTTATACACTCGTCAGTGACAAGTCTCGATAAGCTTTAAACAAAATTTCAACTTGGTGCTTTGGTCCATTTATATGAATAAACTTCTACAAAAAAAAACAAAGCGACTACGCATTGAATCAGTTTTATTTATAGTAGTCAAACTAGATTGACGATATGAAAACATTCTAGAAAAAATAAATAGAAATTTCGACAATATAACGAAACTATTTTAAAAATCAAATTTCATTCACTGGTCTCGAAATCAATTAATTATTGGACTGATTATAATTGAATTCTTGTGGGAAATTGGAAACGGTAATTTTTTAAAATTAATATAAATCAGAGTATTCAACAAAGAACAGGGCATATTTATTCTTACCATATGCGCCTGTGACTGCTTTGGTCTACTCTGGCTAGTATATTGATATAAAAATTTATTAAACTGGCTCGATTCCAATCTATCCACGATTTCCACATCAGATATTAAAAGTACTTGCCGGGAGGCTTGCACCGTTGTTTCGGGATAAACTTCATGTTGAAACCTAATCTAAAACATAATTATAATTAGAGTAAGTACGAGATACGATTATGTTATGCTGATATAAAATAAGAAACAGTTTCATATGTTGTTATAATTTTTGATATGTCTTCATTTGGTTGGCAAGATTTTCAACCACCCTATATAGAACTCAACTAAAGCTCTAGTTTTAGACAAATTGCCTTTAATTCCCGTGAATTCTGCTTTTTCTAGCCATATATATAAAATCGCTAGACATGCACTGCTTTTCTAATTTTATGTAACTCTTGTTTCGGATTGGCATTTTGGTTATCTATCGCCGATGTGAACATCCACGATTCACGATGACATGCAATAATGACGATTGACCGATCTTAAAGGCAACTAATAGAAATGGATCTTCATCATTCAGCTCATCTGAATCTACTGCTGGACATAAGTCTCCCGTAATTGAATCCATTTGAGTAGATTATGTACTGCATCTACCAGTTTATTGCATTTTCTAATTATCGTCAGATCATTTCGATGGTCGGCGTCTCCTACTATGCGTCTTAACGAGGTCTCCACTCAAAAATTCTGTATTCCCAGCGTCCATAGGAAAATTTAGCTACGTGGCCAAACCTGTGGCACTTGAAGACGTTTGATTTAAAAATTATGATTTTGAATCATATGGAAAAAACGTTTTGGAACTGGGTATTGATTATATTTTGTTTTTTACAAAAAAGTTAGTAAAATATGGAATGAATTCATTAAAAATAATTTACCTTATTTAAATGAAATTCCATATGAACGTCATGGTTTCTATTAACACCTCCTTTGAGTATCCAATTCATATTAGCCTTCTTTTTATGCACTTTACTTTTAATGAGTACCTCATCTTGTTTAGTCCTCGAAAAACTAACGCTGTCATTGAGCCGAGTTTCGGAAAATTGTACATTCACTTTCTTATTTTCACCCTCGGATTTATGAAAATCATTTCCGCCATATATATTCCATACAATCGTCATATCACAAAGAGTATATTGGGCGATAGGAACAGGAAATGACTTAGGTGCTTTCAAGTGATCTGTTTTGCCATCAGGGGTAACGTAATGATATTCTACGACTCGTAAAGGATCATTGTCCTGCCAAAGAACGTCAGGAATTTGTGGGCAATGTCCAAGTCCGGAATCTTTTCCTATGAAACAAAATTCGTCATCAGTATCGCTACTCCTATTAGAATTATAAGTGACATCGCCTAATTCATATTTCACTTGGGGTGGCAATTGTGAAATGGTATCTTGCTGAGCCATGTGTTTTTCGCCAGGGAAATAAAATACTTCGGGATCTATGCCAAAAGCCGAGATCTTATCTAAAAAATAAAATAAGTAATCAGATGTATTAACATCAACATGATATTAGACATAAATGCAAATTTGTGACCAACTAGAGATGGAAAAAATTAAAAGTAATAGTATACTAATATCGTCAATTTTAAAACTGCTCAATTAATAGAAGTTGGTCAATAATTATATTAATTTCTAAGAGCTGATAGTATGTATAACAATAATCCTGTATACTATTGTCTAAAACTAAATAATAAGAAATTGTAGTGTTCCAAGGTTTAATCAATATTATAATTAGAATCTTAGATAGAACTTCCAGCATAAGTAAATATAAAGTTGAAGAATTTGACACAAAATTGGATAGTCTTTCAAAAAATAGAGCGAATGTCGACATATTTCCGGATTTGTTGAATTTAATAATAAATTTACACTGTTGTGGATTCACTTACCTTCTTTCGGTACATCCTTTTCCTTCATAGCCTCTCCCAGTAAAGAATTAACATGTTCATGTTGACTCTTTGACAAATTACTAATCTGCGGTTCAACCGAAACTAATTCTGTTTCCACGCGATGTCTGGGACTAGAAAATGGAGGTGCCGAATTCGTTGAGGACGGTTGCACTAAATCTCCATCGTTTGCAAAATAAATGATCAATAACATCAACATACGACCACTATCGGCGCATGTATTGATTTTTAGAATGTTGTTAGACACTCGAAGGTCTATGTGAGGATGAGCTCTATCTTTCTAAAATTATGAATATTTCAAATAAAATGAATTTGTATGATTGAGTATAACAAAAAATGGTTGGGTGATTAAAAGTAACGGTTGGCAACTAATGATTTACTTTTCATATTTATCACAGTTTTCAAAGACTGCTAATATAATTTGTAAAAGTAGATATACGATTTTTTATTGTTTATAATCCAACTCTACTATTATAACAAAATCAGTCTATATTGTGCTTAAAACAATTTAATATACGTGGCGTAGCTGTTAAGTAACGAGACTAGCGTTGCTACAGAAAAAGTTGAATGCGATATCTGTGTTTAGAAAAACCAGTGTAGCCGTTGTTTTTGTTTGTATAGAGGCTGTTTTTTAGTTTGCCATGAAAAAGATCGAAGTAAAAATAGAACAAGGGATTGTTGTGAAATTCGGCATTAACTTGTTTGTGGCGTCCACGTGTTTTTGAGTAGTTTAGCATTTACAAGATGACCGAGAAGATGTTGAAGACGATTCACGTTCAAATTGCTCTTCAACGTCAAAAACGGATGAAAATATGGAAAAAGTTGGTAATTTTATTCGATTTAACCGTCGGCTAAGTAATTGTGCGATTGCTGAATCTATAGGAATTGACAGAGAATGTGTGCAGTCGTAAAAGTGAGAGCCAGGAACTAGAATGCGACAAGAAAGACCAATATCTAATTGACTAAAAGAAGTGGAGGAGATTTTAAGAATGATAGGAATTGTTAAACGAAAAGAAAAAAAATTGAGTAAAGGACTCCACAGAGATACTTTATTTTACTTTGATCATCAATACAGAATGTTTGGTAATAAAATATTGCGAACGCCATTTTAAAAGTAAGAATCAATTGAATTCAATCTAATTAGTTTAGTTTATGAAGATTCTTGAATTAGATGTAATATTATAGAATCTATAAGCCACAGATTATTGATCCCTATAAAAAAATTCATATTTAAAGATTTCTTACTTTATCCGTTGTTTTTAAACTAAGCTCAAATAAACCTAGTTCAATAACATTGACGTAATCTCTAACCAGATCAACGGGAGCTACAGATATTTTGCCATTTTTTGATGGTGCTTTCTCGCTTAAAAATAACTCGCATTCTTCAAAAATGAATCTCAAAGTGGACGAATTTGATTGAGCTGCAAAGTGAGAAGACATGCTGAAGTTTCCAATTGTGAATGCCGCTCTTGTTGCTAAGTTCAGTGGTCTGAAACATACATCTATTAATTTACTATCTTGGAAAATGTTTTTTCTACAACTGCTGAGGTTAACCTAATTTCTAAAATATTTTGCTTATATTGTGAGAAATGTGTTTTCTCGCGGAACTTTGGCCACATACATTTATATGTAAAATTAACGATAATTTAATTGCAGAGTTACAAAATACCTGTAATCTATGGCACAATCCCATACATTAAGATGTAATTCCGTTACAACTTCTTTGGCATGATAGTTGGCTATCGGATAATCTTGAACATTAAAAAAATCCAATAGCTGTGAGATCCAAGTGTTTGGTTCTGCACACATTCGATGCTTCAATGTACTTTTGTTTAAACCAAGAGCCACTCGAATAGTCTGAAATGAAGATAAAATATTTCACAAAGCATTTTTCAGTGTAAGAAAAAAATGTAATTGTGAAGTACCATTCCATCAAACCCTTTTGTTGCTCCCTTAAGAGTATATCTCACGAAACAAAGGAATTACTTTAGGCAACTGAGGCTTAGATTCCAAAAATATGTAGAATATCAAAAAAAATCTATAAGGCATTTAGAGGTGACTTGAAAAAGTGACTGAAACCAAATCTTTAGTGCATTTTATTAGTATTGGTATAAGTTTTTGTTATTCACGTATAAAATCGTTTCAAGATTTTTTTTTCGAAATTGTCACTTTTGAAGAAGTTCTAAAAACGAAAAAATAAGCCTTTAGTAAACCCACATTGATGAACTAGTTAACTTTATATGAAAAATGTATATTAAATAAGATTTCACTAAAATTATAAGTTACTGTTGACACGGTAACAAAATAATATCACAGGTGAAACATGTTGAAAACATTAGAAATTATGTCATACCTTGAGGTGATGTGTTTCATGGCCAGCTTGAATTCTAACCGAGACTGTAAACATTTCTCTTTGCCCACCTCTATTTTTTGAAGTTACCAACATGCCTCGCTCAGATTTGTAAATTGTTGGACATAAATGTTTACCTACAGGGGCACCATATTCTTTTAGAGGCTGCATTTGAGAGGGTATGGACATCATATCTAGAAGTAATGCATTAAAAATTAAAAAATAATTTACATTTTTTTTTAAACTGACGTCAACGAAAAGAATTGTTTGAAATTGTCTGAATATATTTTCAAAGGTGTCAAATTTAGATAATAAAAATACAGGGTACATCCTAATTTAAACTCTTTCCAAAAGTGTGCAATGGGTTAAGATCAGGACTTCTTAAAGGTCAAACTAATGCACTTCCTGGATAAAATTTTGTTTCACTTTAGTCCCATGTTGGCCTACATAATCATTTATTAATAAAACATCTGATGTAGTCAGTAGTTGTAAGACCTAACATAACCACATCTATCCTAGCCTCCAAACGGCAACACTCTCTTCATCATAGCTTGGTGACGTAAACTATTACCTGACGCAATTCCTAATGAGACATGGGTATTTCCGGCGTTTTAAAGAAATAATTAATTTACGTCATGCTGATATCAGGACGCATATGGTGATTATACCAACAAAAAAACTCCTCGCCCTACCATGCTTGTAATAAAGCAACAGAAGCATAAAATTTTGACTATGTGTTAATTGCACCCTATGGTGGCCTAGTACCGCTCTTTTTTAGTTACCAGACTTCCAGGTTTGGGATAGAGCTGTCGATGCAGTATATTGTGTCATTTTGAAAAAAAAAATGATCCGAACTTACTGTAGGATGGCGCACAATATAACATTAAGAAAAAAATAATAATTACCGCAATGATATAATTTTGCATTCTGTAGTTGAACACATACAAATCCTAAGGTATCATCTCCTTTATAACCACTAACTACGAATACGTTAGCATCTTCTAAGCTCAACAGAAATTCGCCTTGCTGTCCTGGTATGACATTATTGCCCGAATCTCGAACTGGAGGATGCATTTCTAAGATTCCCCGTCCTATTTGGATACTTAGAACAAAATCACTTTGTGATTTGATGATTGGTTCTTGAACCTGCAACTGTTTCATTGACTGGCGCAGTTTATTGTCATAAATTGAAAAAAATATATTCTCTTCTGATTCTTCACTGTCACTTTCGCTTTCTAAAATTTATATCAAAATTAATATTTGTTCATATAAACTTATCAGAGACAGCTATTATTGCAAAAAATTCAAATAACATTGTTTAAATAAAATTATAAGAACATAATATTATCCACCATTCAATTTATAATATGCAGAAAAAAAGAATCGAGATTGTGTACGTAACTAGAAGTTTCAGCAAAATGGCGAATATACGAGGGTTTTTTTTTTAACATATAGATTTTATTACTAAAAGTAAGGTACAATACAGCTTATTTCTCTACAGAATCACTTTGACGATATTGTAATACAACCCGTGAGCTGATCACATTTACCCACTGATGTACAAGGTTTGAAAGAATCCTATCATATGATTAGAATGAACGTGATCCAGACAACCCGATCATAGTTTCCAAAAAACCCTTGATAGACTAATTGTAAAGAGTTGTACTACATTCGTCGTTGTGTAGCATCTTATGTTTATTATAACTCACTTGAACCCATCAAATTAAAATTTACTTCATGTAAACAAAAGCTTACCATACTCTAGAACACCTTTACACAATCTAAATGTATCCTGACCATCAACAATTATTTCTTTTTCGCCATAACAAGAATAAGTTAAATTCGTTGGTTGTGATTTCACTTTAGGAGCACTTGGAGTCCATAGCAACAAATCGTTATTTATTCTGTTGTACAATAATTCGTAGATATGTTTTGACTTCAATTGGGCAGAAATTTGAGGAATATATACGTCAATGTGAAATTTAGCAGATTCTATAGTCGATTCTATGAATTGTTCTAGTTCGTGTTTGTCACCTGGTAGTATTATTTCGTCGTTATCATCTGAAAAATTCAAGTGATGTTCAATGTAATTATGCGACATATTTAACGTTGAGCTTTCACTTGGGTGGATAACCCCTTGGATAGGGTTGTCCTCCATCAGCATCAGACGATATATTATGATCGATTCGAGCAATACGAGAAATGTCTTAAATGAACTTACCATTTGGATGTTTGGAATGTGGGGTATCGCTTTGATGTACCACTTTTTTGGCGCAAAAAGGTCCTGGTACTTCTTTAATATGATTTTCGAAAGCACCGTAACAAGAAGCAGTCATAATATTTTGTTTGGGTTCCACGTTATCCTGTTCGTTCTTGGGAAATAATTTCAGAGTTAACCTAAATGAAAAGTTTATATTAACGAAAAAAAAAATGATATTATTGGTAGGCTAGTAGTTAGATAAAAATACTGTATTGAATTTTCCAATTTCAAAATTAAAACTACTCATTTGATTACAATTTTTGAAATGATATGAAATTAATTTGTGTTACCTAATTTGGGACCGTACATCTTCCATGGAATATCCATCTTTGTTAATGAATTCCGCTTTGCCTACAGGCAAGGGAATAACATTTTCGTTTTCATAATATAATATGTCCAAAGATTTAGATTGCAATGTAAATTCTTGAAAATTATGATCAGTCGCGACGCTCGATTGTATCACAACATCGGCAAAAATTAAAGACAAATAGTCATTCCTAACGCTTCTATTCCACCAAGGAATTCTGTTGATATCATAGGATGGACGGAAGTCTGGTACTGGGAACCTATAAATTTATTACAATTGAAAGGGATTATAATTCTAGTGTTTCTGGTGATTCAATATTAAGAAAAAAAAGTTTTAATCAATGAACATTTCCGTTCCAAAATCTTCGTCCTGTAGCTAAGTAATTTTTAGAACCGTTGGTGATATTCATACTGAACATATTGTTTACACTATCACTACACCAACGCTCATAATTACACTGTCAGACACGCGTTTCGGCAACCAAGTTATCATTTTCAGAGACCGAAGGTGTCCTTGGTTATCAAAACGCTCATCAGACAGTGTGAATGTGAGTGTTGGTTTAGTGGTAGTGTAAACAGTGTGTTCAAAACATCCCCTAGCATTAAGGTTGCTAATTAAACTGTTAATTAAAAATGCACAGTATTCTATTATCATATATAAATGAAAATTATGAAAAAACTTCTAATTTTATGAAATACGTCCTCTAGTGGAGGATCTGATAAAAATTTCCTAGTGTTTTTCGGGGTCACTATAGTTATAATCCTTTTTGCTGAAGCTAAAATATAATCCATTCCTGAGATATGACCTACGACCGTTCATAGTTGCCCACCCGGTACATAAATAATACTCAAGTCATAGTTCTATTTTATATTTTAAATACGAAAGCAAACCACACTGAATACTAACCTCAATTTTGCATTTATGAACGGACACAAAATTTTCCAGTCTATCTTAGATTGCAAAGTGTTCGGAAATAATTGCATATCATCATGTAATTTTTCAGGCGTTTTCCATGGATTACACATTGAAATGTCAGGGGCGCAAATATTTGGAGAATTTATTAATGCATTTATTCTGTCTATGAGGGTAATATCCAGTTCCAAATCTAATTTTTCCAATGACAGCCTAAAATTGAAGTAAAATCCAACTGCAAATACTTCTAACATAATAAACAAAAATTAAATTAATAGGAAAACAAGCAAAAAACAATAACTGCAAATTAAAATTGATTAGTCGTTGCAGATTTTGAAAAATTTTTTATCAAAAATAATTCGTTAGCATATCGTTCAGATGTATTACAAAATCTTCTTGGCTTTTCCTTTTATTTGTTCAGGTGTCAATGTTGTTATGTGTTCTCTTGTACTCACTTCTTCCACTGCCTTCTGTCAGAACATTGCAGAATCTTCTATTCTATATAACTTTTCAAATGCTAAGTCCATTATATAGTAATTTAAAATACTTACGTTATGTCTGATTTGGGGCCGCCCCTTCTAGTACCATTTTTTAATTTTTCTACGCGTTTAAAGGACATTTTTAAATTCGGTATTGACCCCGAATTTGAGGATTTGGGCAAAACACGTTCTTTGAATGAAATTAATTGGATATATTCTGCAGAGTTGTTTGATGTATTATATAGACATTCGTACAGTTCTACTTTCATAAATGACAACTCTCCAGATATAGAAAATGCTGAACTAGTAGTTTTTTCGGCGCCATCTATTTGAAAGGGAGCAGCAAACAACCTGAAATTTTTTTTACAAAATTAATTACTCACTTGAACCTTGAAATAATTTATCATAGCCATATATTCTGGCACTATTGATTGAATCTAGATGTCTGTATTCCTGTACTCTTTTAAGTATTGAGTTGCTCAGTTCAGTTAATAGTGGGGTTACACTGTCTCTTACCATATACACTGTTTTATCAACATTTACACTAAGTTTATTATTACACAGTCAATCATAATAGGGAATAAGACCACTATTAACGTTTTTTCAATTTCACTTTCATTCATTCATACTGGAATACAATAAAACAGTGTCATCAACAAACATTATATAATCGGATTTGGCCCTAGATATTTTAACCTATGTACATATAAAAGGTATTATTGTAGTGGCACCAGAACCTTGTGCCACACCTATATTTGCAGTTTTTGTGTCACCGGTATATAGAGCTTTCTCCAATTTCAGTATGTTTCGAAAAGGTTATGGCATACCTCTGTTAGCTCAATTTTATAAAGCTTTTGTAGTAATAACATAACGTTAGCGTGGCATAATTAAACAGTTAATCAATACCCGATATTAACCACAAATCATATTTGGAAAAAATCCAGAGTAAAAGTATTTTTACTGTTCCATGTTATGTATAACATGTCAGGAGTTAGTTAGTTAGTTATCACATAATTAAACGAATTTTCTAAGTGTAAACGTACTAAATAAATTTTTTGAAAAGTGATTTTCCACCTTCAGTTATTAATTATGCGAATTAAAGTTTAATCAAAATGTCAGAAATCGTTTTATATAATTAATGTTATTTATTTTTGTCTCATTCTAATAAATAATGTGTTTACTTCATATGAATAATTTTTGACTTTGGTTTTTACAAAAACAATATTTTCAGTACTCCAGTCATTATCAATTAATTGATATTTTTAATTAATATGTCTGAAGGAAATCTGCAGATTGTTTTGATCTGAAAAGAGGGAAGTTTGGTTGTAATATGAAATTTAGTTTCAGTACTAATATATACACTTAATGTTCAATATTTCACTTACTTTATATTATTTGAACAACAAGCTTTATCCAAAAGTTCTCTACCACGATCGAACTCTTCAATTTCGAAATTCGTAAAAGAAAACTCTTGCAATTTACCAAAAAAATCATCGACAATTTGTTGCATTCTTTCTACACTCGACGGAGCTAAAATTATATCATTTTCTACAGGTTGAAATAATATATCTTCTAATAATAGAACAGTAGCCACTGCATCAATTCTTATTCTGAAACTTGATATTTCAGCAGTTGGATCAGAATCAATGTTATTATCTGAAAGATGATCCGTTAGAAATTTATTACTTTAATATATTTAATTAATTTACATCGCCGTCTAGTTCTAGTAGTTTGATCTGTAACAGAACTTATTATACTAGAATTAACGCTCGATTCCATACTGCTACCAAGACCAGACATTGTACTTTCAAATATTCCACTTACGTTACTTTTCATTGGTAGAAAGGTATCTTCCGTACTCTCATCTAAAAAAATGGGATTTAATTAAGAGAACTTATAAATAAAATGTGTACCTAAGGCTCCCGATGACCATCCCTGTGCCGCTTTTAGACCTGCTATCTGTTCATCCGATAAAGTCTGTAATTGATGTTGCAGTTCTTGCTCTACTCTTTTGTAGTCCCACGATGTCATCGGTTTTGCTTCACATTTTCTTCTTGGAACGACGTTACTAGAAAAATAATATAATAAACAATGAAAATTTAGAAAACTAAATACTCGAATAAAACAAAATCAGCAGTTTCATTAATACCTTTTAATATTATGTTACAAGGTCATTTACATTGAGATATATTAAGAGACTGGAGGATATGACAGAAGGCCAGTAGAGAAGAAGAAGACATGTAACGGTAAGAGTAATTTCACAAAATGTGATAAATGTTGGAATTAGACCACTGCTCTTCAACTGATCAGCAAAGCAGCTATAATAAGATTCGTATGAGAATATGAAGACTGGAATGTTCCATATTTGAGTATGTACTTTTCACGAATGAGTCCAGATTCTGTTTATATACTTCAGATTGGAGAATACCTTTTTATGGAAGAGGTGGCGAGAGGTATTTTCCTTGCAACATAGAACAACAAATTTTGAAGTGGTGGCCTTTCTTTAAGGGCTCATACAGAATGAGTATTGTTGGTAAAAGGATCATTAATTGCTCGTAGGTACATTACAGAGATTTTAGAATCACATTTAGTTCCTAATTCCCCTTTTATAGACAATGACATTACACGGAGTTGGAAATTTCTAGCTTTGATGAAATTTTATAAAAAAATAAGAACTCAATTTTAGTTATCACTTTTTAAGGGTGATATCTCAGAAAGGGGTGGACTGAGGAAATTTTGTTATAGGAAAGATTTCATACGAGCAATCTCCTTCTGAATTTTGTCGCATGAATTTAGAAACATCTTGTATAAGGTGTCATTTCATTTCATTGCCTTTAAATTAATGCATAAAAATTAATGAAATATTGTTTTATTTATAAACTATACTTTTGGGTCGATTTATTGCATTTAAAAACGATACAATAATATTAAGCTCTGATTATTTTCTACAAGTATTATGATAAAAACTATCAACTTTTTTTAATTTTAATTGTGGGTAGTGTAAGTGATTCATTTCTAAATACTAACCTTGTAACCTTTTGCATAAATTTGCAGATTTAATGCTATTTTATGTTTGAATACATTGTAAAATTGCTAATTTCAAAAGGATTGTTTATTGTATATAAAAAAACGTTTAACATAATGTACAGCTGTAGAGATCAATGTACATATTTCCGGATCTACTATTTAGCTTACCTTGTATCAACCGTATCGGGTTTTGATAAACCATCTATAACCTCTATAAGAACATGGAATTGCCTTGGTGATAAGAATATTATAAAAGAACCAAATAGAACGTCTATAGATACTTTAGGCCCTTCTGTATCTTCAGATTGTTTTAATCTGACTTTAACCTTAAAACATTAATCGGATATCACAAAACTTATTTCTGCAGATATTAATATTCATATGCAAAATTCGATGAATGTCAAACTATCAAAAGCCCCTAATCCGTGTACAAGCTGCCTTAAATACTAAATCTTATCGAATACAAAAGCTATAATGGGTATTTATCGTCGTTTAGAGTCACATCAATATAAAATAAAAGTAAGTAATTTGATTCGTGAATGGAACTTCAAGTGGTGAGATAATTCACAAGTTGGATCTCTGTCTTGGTTACGTTAGTGCAATGTTGCGAAAGTTTTAATTGTGACCAAACTATAAATGCAAGATTCTATCAATAATACAAATCAAAAATTATGTTTCCTTATAAAACAGCCACTAATTATTTGTAACAGAGAATGTTAGTCTAGATCAACGCCACACTACTGGTAAGAACGTTTCCTCTTGTCTGTATTCAGAAGATTGGTTGTACACAGCTGCCATACCATGGCACTACCATATCATCCCATTCACAATATATTTTGATTCTAATGAAAGTTTTCTGTTTCCTTTTTGAAAACGCGTGTCTCAATAAGTGGATCAAAAAAGAAATTCAACCCCAAAATAGAAAAACATAAAGATTGAGACTAAATCATTTTTTTAATCTTACCTGTTGCTTATCAGTAATTTTTGCAAATTTTATAACATGCCGGTGATCGTCCACACATTGCTCGACTTTTTTAAAAACATCTTTAACGTTTACTTTTTCAGTATCCATCAAGGAATCTTTAGCACGATTAGAAGACTCTATCACAGTAACTAAAGAATCATTTTCTGTTTCGAATTGAGACTGAACGAAAAGCGATTTACTAAAAGTTCTAGCTTTACTCGAAAATTCCACTGTCGATAGTGTCACACCTGTTATAGAAAAAATTTTTGTAGTAAAAGTATTTTCCATATATGCTTTCTTTTGGTCTTGAGTAGTGTTTGTAGCTTCATCAGTAGATGGATCGCTACCTGCTTCATCTGAATATTCAATTCTAAAATGAAATATGATAAGTTAATAGTTTCAAACTGATTTATTAATAGTGAATTTTTTTTATTAATATACAGCACTTTTACAATCTACTCTATAAACATAATAATAAGTAAATTGTCTATAATTCACTAAACAGAGTCCATCCATATTCTAAGAGTATTTATTGTGGGATATATTCTGGTCATATTCTTTTCAATCTTCTCTTTGCTAGTAGCTGGTTGAGTAGATTATTTATTAATTCTTTGTTATGGTCAATGGATCGGTTTTTGTATCTTGTCTAATAGTTTTTTATCACATCTTTGATTAGTGGGATGTTTAGGTCGTTATGAATTGTTTGGTTAATAACGTACTAGGGGGCTCTACTTAACATACTGGAATGTTTGGAGTATCTTTGAACACTATCCATTAATGGTGAAATAAAACAACATTAACTCATAATATTGTAAAGGGAGCTTGCATGGTTTGAGATAATAATAGTTTTGGATAGTATATATACAACTTTTATTATTATTTTTAATTATTATTATTATTTTTTTAAGTCTTCGATCAATATTTATAAAGAAAAAAATCATTGAAAATTCAAAAATTTTGTTGATAGCTGAACCTGATGTTCTTATAGCTACTTGACAAAAAATTTTGAAATATATCACTAAACTAGATACAATATATACAAGTGACTCACCATGTAGATATTTTTACATATTTTCAACTTTTTCAATAAAATACTTACAAATCTATATTCATTAAGACTCCTACTCCAGTTGTGCTATTTTTAGGAACATGTTCAATTTGGAGAACTGTATCTACAAACTTTACTTTTACTCTGCTTAATACTGTAAGAAATAAATTATTACATTCGATTTTCAACAATGTTGTCTAACCAATACTTACTCGAATCTATGGTTTGAGCAAAAAGTTTAATTCCTTCATAGGATTCTATGGGATTTGATGAATTCACTCCATCTTGCCTTGCACATTCTTCTGCTAATTGCATGGAACTTGTCATTGAGTTCCACATTGATTCGAACATTGATGTAGCTGGAATATTGTTTACTTAACAAAATAAACAACAAATTTAATATTAGAGAAGCGTTTTATAACAAGTTTAAATTCTAACAACAATTATTTTTTGTCAATATACATCAAGACAAGAAATCTACAGGTCAACTAAGTATTCTAAAATTGATGGAGCTCAAAAGCAGTGACAAACCAATGAATCATATGCATAGCAATCATGTGCCAATAAAATTTTTTGTCAAAATTGAAATCGATCTCTCTGATATACAGATAGTTCGAAGCTAGCACAAAAAGCTAGTTCAGGTATTTTTGGACCACAAGCTTTCCATACTACTGGTAATAGGACGAGATCTCAGGCAAGGAATGCCTTCTGGTGTACCCTCTTCAACCTGACACAGCTCTACCGGCTGTTATCTTATTTTGTTCAATAAAACTTTAGTACTCTCAGTTCCTATTCTCAAGTAGTTTGTACTAATTATTTGCTGCTTCTCTAAAGACTATCGAATTATTAGTAGTTAGTTAGAAAATACAAGAGACAATTTTATACTAGGTTCTGATAAGAATTCTTTAAATATGGTTGAGAAGTTTTAAGCTTAGAATTATTGAACAATATTATTTTACCAGATTCATTTCTTTTTTTGGGTTGAACAGTAATTTTTAAACCTTTCACCTCAACATAGCTAGAATCTTTTAGTATGGACATAAACGGGACACTGATAAAAAGGCTCTCAATATATCCATCTACAAATTCCAATGGCCAATTTTGTTGTTCCCCTAATTCGTTTAGTGCCTGTAACAAAAAAATGATTGAAATGTGGATAGTACATTCTACATATGCTAAATATTTGGTACTATTTACATTTATAAATCAATAAAAAACACTCTAATTCATCTGGACCATCAAAATTAATAATTTTGACAGTCAGCACCCTACCCATAATCAACCAACTTTATAGATGTTTCACATTAATATACAATGTTCTAGTTAATATTTTAGCTAGTGTTTAGAACCCTAGATGATGTTTTAAAGTTAACAAAGTAAATATGAGCAGACGGACAAAACAATAAGCAGAAAATTAAGTACTAATTAAACGTTAATTAAGTGCCATATTACAAAATTTTCTTTAGAAAAACTAAAAAAAAATTACTATTAATGTCATGATATGAAGTGAGGATGATGTCTAAATTAAGGAATTTTCTAGCTAGGTAAGTGTATAAAAAACAAGAAGTAATAAGAAGAAATTATATTATTGGAGAATTCTTTGTACTATCATATTGATAGGAACTGATATGAGTTGTAATTTTTTGCTCTATTTACAGAATACAAGAAAATAAAATCACCTCATGATAATTGGAAGGCCAATAATAATGAAACTTCAAAGCAATAGAGATGGAGTGAAAATTGTTAAAAAGGACACTAACATTATACTTATATTTGTTATAACAGAATAGTTGATTTGCTCACAAAATGTTCATAAGATTCTTATTCTAAAAAAACAATAACATCTGAGTACTAAAACCTGTCCCAAATTCATGTTTAAATATAATTCTTTATAACAAGTGTACAATGGTTC
The DNA here is from genome assembly GCF_026230105.1 of Diorhabda sublineata. Classification (NCBI taxonomy): domain Eukaryota; kingdom Metazoa; phylum Arthropoda; class Insecta; order Coleoptera; family Chrysomelidae; genus Diorhabda; species Diorhabda sublineata. The sequence goes on along the minus strand of NC_079475.1, from coordinate 10,206,996 downwards.
TCTTTTCATTTATTACCCTTTCCAATTTTATGTTTGTAAGGTTTTCTTATCTTTCTACCTGTGAAAGTGAATCTTCTCATTATATTCTTCCTTTAAGTATGGTTTAACTTGGCTTAAAACCTTTAACAGGTAGAATTTATTTATAAGTTTTTATCATGGATACTTGCTATTATTGGTTTTTATTGTACTGAACTTCTTAATAATATTTTGCACTATTTTAATTAAATACTAAATTTATTTGAATAAACCAGGGCCAAAGAGTATAAAAATATTAAGAAGCCACAATGGGATCAAATATAATACATATAAAACCCTTACCAAAATAATGGCTTTGTAAGTTTCAAACCCCGAGAGAAGATAATTCAATTAAATAGAGTATTAGAGAAAATTTTTGAGCTTAAAAAAATAATATTGAAATTGGTTTACCTACTTTACAACTAATTAAATGAATTTACTTTACAGCTGCAATCTTCAATTTCATTTAATCAGCATAGAACATTTTAGGCTTAATGATTAAAGATATAAACAACAGATAAAAGTATATGATTTGTAGGTTATTCACAATAAAAATTTCCACATGTTTTCAAATGTGCAACTAATATATGATGCAAAGATTATAATGTAAACAAATAAATATACTATTTGTAATATCAAAAAATATCAATTATCAACTAATAAATGTAATGTGAATATTGTAATATTTTAAAAATGGATACGAAAAATTGTATTGCGTCTTTAGCATTTATTACCTGAACATCAAGGCTGATATTTTCTACAGTTCCAGTGCCATTGTATAGGTCAATATTCAGTTGATCTCGTGTTAATTTCTCTTCAAAGAACTGTCCGAGGTATCTTTGAAGCAAATACGCACACACATTTTTTTTTATACTCTCCGGTAATATATTTTGATACCACGACATTTTACTTGAGAAATATACATGGGATACAACTCTAATCACTCTTTGTTGTACATACAGACTGACATTTCAGAACGAGCAAAATATTTTGACTAAACAGGAATCAGCTGTTTCCGTTCATGCGCAAACATTTGACTGGAATCAGAGAATCACTAAATATATAATTATAATAATAATAATAATATATTATGATTATAAACATATAAAAGCTATTTTTTCACGTTGCAGCAAAGGAAGAGAAAGATGAATAATTGCAGACAACGAGGATATTATCTAAATACATATCAGCAATCGGATTAAATACTAGATGGAGGCCTAAAATCACACATAGACATAGCGCAGAGAAGACGACAGATTGTCAGTTTAATGATACTGTCACTGAATCATCACAAATATGGAGACAGTATAAATGTGTATATTAAGTTATGTTTTTTAAATATAACAATGGAGCTAAGATTGTTTTTAAAATATGGAGAACAAAATAAACAAATTAAAGAAAGATTTTGGTGTGGTAGAAGATTTATCTGACATACAATTCTTACAAATTCATAAAGAAAATTATAAAACTGAAATCAATGAAAATAATTTCGGAGAAAAACTTACTACTCTCTATATCATTAAATTCAGCATATTCAATTTGGTGTATTGCATGAAGCTGTTGGTATTTATTTACGTACGTATTTTTATGTTATAAATTTTTGCAGGAAAGCATATTACAATTTTTAGGAAAGTTCCTCTGAAATTTTGAAATTAGACCTGAAGCTACAAGATGAAGATTTGCAAAAAGAACTGGAAGTTTGTCGAAACTTTTTGCAGAGAAGTAGAAATATAAATTCTACTTTTTTAAATCTGAAAAAATTTTCAAGACTTTGTGAAGCTCGAAGATTGATAATAAATATCGTACTTAAAAAAGAACCAAGAATTTCTTTGTATAGAAACGATGAAGATGCTTTATGTATAAAATATACTTGTGATTCTCCCAATATTATGATAGAAATATGCTGGAAAATAGGCTGGGATTTGAAGAATTGTGACATTTTGGATACCATTGAAGTGTATTATAATAATTTTGGTAAGTACTAGTTCTTTTCAATATTTCAATAAACCATCTTATATGCAGCTGTTTCAAAATTAATTTTTCCTTAGTTTTTCACATCTCAAAAATATGTAGCAACCATCAATCAAATTATTTATAATTGCAATTAAATTATAAAATGGAACTCTAAATTTTACTTATATTATTTTGGTTTTTTTATCATTGATAGCTTTCTTGTTCTTATGTATGTGAACCATTTCCAAAAACATATCACAAATTAATTGTTTGTTCCTGTGTCCGAAATACAAGATACTTGATTAATTGAATATGAAGTACGAATGCTAAGAAAGCACTTCTTTGAAACTATGTTTTTCACTATATATACCATCTACGGCCTAAATATTTATCTGGTGTTTGAGTGGCAATGGGCATTTTTCCAAGCACCAGTGTTTGATGCACAGATCCTCTAAAATGACAATTTGGAATATGGGTTTGAAGCATTGGGCACCCATGTGCTCAAATGGGTACTCAAATTGTGTGAATGGGAAATGACTCTTCTAATCTATTTTCTGAATACTGAGATCTCTGCAATGTCGGAATCGTTACAAGGTACTTGACATATAACTTTTTTTGTTTTTGGGTGTTTTAGATTGAGTGCAGTAAAATATTTGGATCATGTATTATTTCCTTTAGGACTTATAAATAGGAATAAGAAATCTATCAATGATAACAAATACCTAAATAATTTAAGTAAAATTAGTTTTATTTATAAATTTAAATGCAACTAAAGATGAAACCATTTATAAAAACAGATTTCTATTTTGATTTTATTTTTATTTGGATATTTATGATGATCTTTTAATTAATATGATTACACAAATTGTTAGTGTCAAATCATATTTTGATAAAGACCGAAGTATGTTAAAAAGTAAATTGAGATAAAATATCATAAATTGATTAGACATGTTTTTTTAGAGTTACCAAATTCACAATTCATCCAGGAGGAATTAGAAGCTCTAACTCATTCTTCTTTAGATTTTAACATAAAATTAAAGTTGTGGAAAAAACTTATGTCGGATTTATCAGAACATACCAGACCAATTGTAATACTTGATAATGAACCAAACGATCAATCCGATAATGTGTTAGTTATTTCTGATAGTGATGATGAGAGGAGTGAAATAGTGGACATAACTAATCAAGTTATATATGTGACTGATTAAATCCGTAAATGTTGCAACATTATGTTTTTCTTAAATTACCATATTTTTGTTTCTCATTTCCATCATCTTACAAATAGTTACTGCTTTTTAAATGAGAAATTGTGGAAGAATAAATGATATTATTCTTATATATGAATCTTTCCTATTTTTTAATGTACATGTACCTACAATATCAATTTTTCTTGATAAACAGGGACATGAAGCAAAAGAGGCAAAACTTATGAGATTCTGAGCAGTATGATGGATCTAGATAAAACAAAGTGCATTTGCGAGTCTCGGGAAACTTTGTGAAAAAAAAATTGTATTTTTGTACCTGGAGCCATCTTTAAGACCAAAAAGCTATATACCCCACAACAGCTTCTGATCCACAATGATTTTTAAATTTTGATTCAATTACAAATCAACAGTTTTGCTCCAGGAAAATGGAAGGAATTTGAAGGTTAAAGAAAAGTCTTTGTTAAAATTAAAAATAAATAGATTTATTGAATATTTCATGTTCAGTTACAAATATAAATTCATAGTAGAAAAAGCGGCCGATTTATCATTTTATTTCTTCATATTTTTGTAAATAAGGTAATAATTTATTAACAGAAAATATAATATTAAATAACATGTGCTTATTATATTAATAACAAAACATATATAAAAAACAAAACGCTGGTATTTAATAAAGTTTGTCAATTGATTATTATTGCACTTTTTTCGTTATTTCATGAAAGTTAGATATACATATGTGTTTTTAGGCAAGTGTTAGGCGGTAAATTCGTCCTCTGTTTATTTATGTCATTTTATAATCAAAGTATCGCAATTTTCAAGAACATTTCTTATTATTGTGAAAATAAAACACCAATGAACAACGTGGTGCTATATGTTATTCAAGTTATTTATTATTAAAATTTAACGTTTACTCCGGGTTTCTTCACTTCCTAATAAAGTCCCTATTAACTATTATTTACCTAATAACCAAAAATTCGGTTTGTTCACATTCTGATAAATTGAACCTCCGAATAAATCGAATTATTTGCCAAATAATTATTAGGAAGTCACAATTGTCATTTAAAGAGTTTAGTAGAAACTTAACCTAAAATATTATACATCAAAAGTGGTTTATTACACCCATATATGTGATACTTCTATATGGATAGTTTCTATAAGTGGAAGCTGTTCCGACTAAGGAGCACAGAATGATAACGATTTCTCTATCCTCCGAGGTTCCAGCTCGGTTCTGCGCATTCTCAAGCATGCGCAGTATAGATAAAGTGTCTCGAACGAGAGAGAAAATGCGTAGGGGCGTTATTTCCCATACCAACTGTCCATATATGGTTATACCTATGTGTGATTAGTCATTTTTGGAAATATCCGTCATACAAATATAGGAATTGATTAAGGAAATACGGCTAATTCCGATCGTCATAAAATTGATTATTATAATTTTTGGTCCGTTGATGAAATTTTTTATCGTTTCCTTTTTCATTATCAATTATTCTGAATATAAACTATAATTTTCAGACCAACACAACTTCACGACTATTTCAACATTAACCTTAACAAAACACGTGCAAATTTAATTAAGCACAGATCGTTGTCACAAACACAAATCATAGGAAACTGTCAATAGAAGAACGTTTTTTCGCTTATTTCTTTACTTATTCAATACATGGACGATAGCTATATAGGCATCTTTCATAGTGTAACCAACAGTTCGGATTTAAACAAACTAGGGTAAAGAAACTGTAAATATTTATTCGACAATTGAAAGTTCCTACTAAAGTTATGCGGCTAATAACTATTTGGAAGTTTTTTAGAACGCGAAGAAACCAGACTTTGTTGTTGTTTCTAATTATTGAAGGATTAACTTCCTATAAGATAAGGGATCGAAATCCCTTGGAATTGAGATACTTATGTAATAAAGTGACTTCGAATTTGACTACGGTATAAAAAACAGTGGCGTACTTTGTTCTTGAGAAGAAGCAATACAACAATATATATATATATATATATATATATATATATATATATATATATATATATATATATATATATATATATCTGAATGTTGTTATGACTTTCGCGCGCCATTGTCCAATATATGTACGGTCCACAACAGGTAGGTATCTTCAGGACTCTGAGTAGGTCACTAGAAGTTGAACCGATTGCAGCTTCTATGCTATTGACGAAACGGCAAGAGCAAGACACAACCCACGACGTTCGAACGTCCCAAAAATCGTATATATAATGCAAAGTGCTGTTCCACTACTCTAAAAGAGCTGCTATAACAGTCTGCAATGGGCTTCGAAAAAGTAGGTAGCACAAGAAAATCCCCCAAATCAAATAAATAGAAAGAAATGATTATAAATCATTTTCTAGGTATATCGCATTTCCATATCAACTACTCAAAATATTCTACTGATACTTTTCCGTTTTACATTAATAAAAATATTAAAACAAAATCCTAAATACTATAATTATAAAAATTTCTATTATTACACTGACTTTCTACTAAAATGATCGCCAAGAAAGCTTAGTAAAAAAAGGAAGAGACATTCAGGATCAGCTTTAAAATAATATACCTCAAATAAAACTCAACCGTTTACATCAAGAAATACATAAAAAGGACAACTAGATGCTTGCAAGATCTAGACCAAACAGTGAGGATTAATTGAAGAAGCCTTCTTCAGATGAAAGTGGTTACAGCGATGCTGGATGTTTATTTTCTTTGGGGCGAAACTCAAAAGATAAGAATAGAGAAAAAACGGGTTAGATGTGGGAGGAGGTTCGAAATAACACTTTTATTTGTTTCTTTTAAGAAGGAAATATATTTTTTGTTTTACACAATTTACCAAGCTCTTAATATTTTGAAAAATAATGAATTTAATCATTATTTTTCTTTGTTTTTCGTGTATAGACTATATTTATTTTCAAGTAAATATTGGTTTTTTTAATAGAGCTTGTACCATCTGTAAAACTATCTCAATTTTGGCACTTTTTCTTTACAGTAATACCAATAATACGTACCCCAATCTTAGAGGGTCGAAATCACATTTTATCATATTAATTGTCTTTACAAAAGCCTCTTCAACCTTTCAAATAACTTGTAACTTGTAACCAGTATCTTGCCTTATGGATTGTCGTACTTCATTCATCCAGAAGTTAAACTCTGTTAAATAAATTTCATATATAATGCGATAAAAGTTATACATTGTGGAAACACTCAAAATTGTTATAATGCTTCTCCTTTTGATTAATATTTTAATGTAAAACGGATGTTTTGGAAAAAAAAACAAATACTTTGTTATTTTTTGGTCTTCGATCTACGCCACTGCGTCGTTAATGAGCACCATTATGCTAATTCAGAAATGTTGGTTGATTTTATTGAAATAATACATCTCGTGAAGATTCGGACGATATAACAATCTTTACTTCTTTTCCAAAAGAAATTATTTGATGTATCGAATATCGAATGTAACAATCCAAGATTCAAAATATCCAGAAAATTAAATCGACAGTAACATTTCAATTTCGTCGTAACTACAAATTATCTAAATGCAAGTTTTCCGTCAAGGAAAATTGTTTCTTGTAATTCAGTATCTCAATTGCGCCAATAACAGATAAAAACGAGGTACGATATGTCAAATAATTTGTTGTTGAAATGAAAATATTTAAAGTATTATAACACTATTATAATTTAAAAAGGAAACCGAATTTTTATTTTTATCTGTAAAATGTAAAATTCGGAGTTACGATATATTGAAGTATTAACGTCTATATAAAACATGATGCGAGTTCAATTTCACACACAATTACAAATAATTCTGTTCTGAATCAACTCAATAATCACGTTTTCAATTCCTTTTGGAAGAATTAATGAGATATTTACAACAATGCGTTAACAAGTGTTTTTCTCCTGTAGTTTCGGTATTTGAAGCCATTTCTCTCGTATATATATCTAAACCGTATTGACCCTCTTCAGGAAAACTAATGTTGAAAGTGACAATGTCTTCCGCAACACTGTGAGATACGAATTTCGATAAACGTTTTTCTTCTACGCCGTTTTTGTGTAGAGTTGCCATGAAGTCTGTCAGTTGGCGAGACATACGGAACTGGATCTCTAGCTCTCTTCCAGCAAAAACCAATGAATCCTACAAATAAAAACAAATACCTATAACGTATATTTTAATAAGAAGATATATCATCGAGTCAAAAACTTGATTGGTTTATGCATTTTTGAAATTTATGTACAAATCACAAATTTACGTAAACATACTTCAAATTAGAAGCAACGAGATTCACTACACTGTACCATATCATGATCTAGTTTTAAACATCAACGACGGTTCACGTGTCCAAGAAGAATGTACTGAGAGTAAACGGCCGACACAGTCACCCGATCTCATTCCGATTGAGTTGTAGTGTGACAAATTGTCAGAGAAGTCAGAAAGCAGTTTCCCACTTCCACTTAACTACTTTGGAACATCGACGACGATTATATTTATGCAGAAAATGTCAAAATTGTGCAAAAGGAGGTTATATCCATGAATCGAAAATTTAAATAAATAACAATTACAGATGGTCGTTTTATTATTACTATATTTTTATTTATATGTGTTTTTTAAAATATAAATATCAGAATCGATCGTATTTTTATTTTGATTTATTTATCGTCATCAAACTACAACCGAAAATATTTTCAGTGTTCAATTATTATATTCAAATCCTACCTGATGGGTAATAGGTACAAGTCCAAACAACCTTGTGGCTTTGGTAGGACCCCATTCTCCACTAGCACAATCTGGTAAAGGAACCATGACAGTTTGTAAATCTTCACAACAAATTTTGAACTTGCATACACTTTTGAATTTCATCGGCTCTCCCGTTAGGTATTCTTTAGGGGTGACAGCATTTGCAAATATGTCCAGTAAAAAAGCCCCGCTACAAGGTGCGTGTACTCTGAATGCAACCATATTTCCAACAACAGACTGTAAGAATATTTTATATTTGATTATAGCTAATCATTAATAGCACTATATATTTACTTACTTGCATTACGAATCTTTTAAGAGAAACTCCATCGAAGGTGTCACCTTCACTGTCGTAGAATTTCAGATTATAATGAAAGATGAGCGTGGCCTGCATGTGAGAGGGCATAGCAATTCGAACTGTGGCAGCACCTAAGAAAATAAATTTTCGTTATATAATTACTCAATAAAATTCTCTATATTAATTATTATTAGATTATTGAATCATAAAATGAGGGGAAAAGTGAAAGGAAAATGAAGAAGAGGCCGATCGCCTATGAACAAATCAAACAACGTATCTTTACACCAGATTGCAGATCGAGAAATACGAAAGGAGACAAAAAAAATGAAATAGAGACATTCCAAAGAGGTCCCAACCCCCATGACTAGCAGTAATAGAGAGAGGGAGTTGTGGAATATTGTTTAAGTAGTGAAATTTGAAATTTCACCTTTAACTGGTATTAAATTTTTGTGAGAAAGAAGAAATTAATAAAATAGTATTAAAATAAGAGATACATTAAATATTAAAAAAAAGAAGAAATTTGGAAAAAATAACTAATTCATATAATTAAAAGAAATTTACAAAATAATCTTAAAATAGAAGAAGATATTTAGTTTATATTTCGATTGAAAAATGAATAAGAAGTATTTTTGAAATAAGTGGAAGAAAAAGAAGAAATTCAATCAATTTATCGAATTCATTGAAGGCAAAATGCATATAAAATAGTCTCAAAATTGTTTTCCTTGTAGATCAAACTTTCCTTTTCATCCGAAAATATATTTTATATGATTAGAATGATTATGCATCTAGTTATTAAATCTTTATTTCTCAGAATAATTCGACCTAGTTATTATGTATTACATTTTGATTTTGCTTGAAATATAATATCGTGTTAGCTCTATGTTGTTTTAATAATTGAATGATCATCATTACCAAGTAATAACTAAGACGAAGACACAGAGAAATAACAATATATATATATATATATATATATATATATATATATATATATATACAGTGCTTTTCAGATAAAAGTATCCACCTTTAATAACTTTTGTAATACTGGTATTTAGAAAAAATCCAAAAACACGTCAATTTATGTTGGAAGGGGCAAGCATTATGGCTTATTTAAACTTACTGGAAAAGCCACCCCCTCACCCCTAGCAGCATCCCCTTTATTTTTTTAAATTACTTTTCATATTTTTTATGTAAAATTTGGATACTCCTCTTTGAGCTGATTTCAAAAATGTATAATACTTGTAGGTTAAAGTGGTTAGTTTATGAGATAAACAATTTTTCTTTTAAGAGCACAAATTTTACTTATTATTTACTTTCACCTTATTTGCCTGTACTAAAATGGGTTGTACAACAGTTCAAACTCTTTAATCTTTTTAACTGTGCTATTTATTCTACTTAAAAAATCCAAACAACAAAAAACTCTACTTTTTATTAAAGTTTGACATTGTCAACTAGAATTTGTAGTCACTATTGATAGTGTAATTTGATACATTATTTATTTTGTTTCTCTGAAAAGGTTTACTCTTTGCAAGAAAGAATTGAAATTGTAGGTTTATACTACCAAAATAATAATTGTGCAAGAGCTGCTGCTAGAATATTTAACGAATTACATGACGGAAGACATGCAACTCATAAGTATGTAATTCAACTGATGGAGAAATTTACCACAACAGGGTCTGTTTGCAATAAAGTGCATAAGCGAGAGGGACTCGTAAATAACGAAGCAATCCAAGTGGCAATTTTAGGGCAAGTCAGCTTAGAGGCTCAACAACCCCAATCGTTGTCAACAATAAGTAGAGCGATCGGTGTTTCATCTTCTACAGTTTTCCGAGTTCTACATAAATTCAAGTACCACCCATACAAAGTTAAGTTGGTGCACGAGTTGAATGAAGATGATTTTGATCGTCGTCTAGAGTTTTGCGAATCAATGACGCAAATTATCAATAACAATCCACAATTGTTAAACAATATTTGCTTTTCTGATGAATGCTCATGGTCATTAAATGGCTTAGTAAGTAGGCATAATTGTAGATATTGGGCTGAAAGTGATCCACATATTATGCGTGAATTCCATACACAACATCCCCAAAAGTTAAACGTTTGGTGTGGTATCCTAGGTGACCACATTGTCGGACCTTTCTTCATCAACGGAAATTTAAATGGTGAATCATATCTTGAGTTACTCAGGGAAGGGGTTGACCCACGTATTACAACAATAATAGAAAATGATGATAACATTTCCGAAGATTTACTGGTATTTCAACAAGACGGAGCTCCCCCACACTATGCTATGCCTGTCCGACAATTTTTAAACGAAACATTTCCCGCTCGTTGGATAGGTAGAAGGGGGCAGATGATGGAGTGGCCACCTAGGTCACCGAATTTAACACCCCTAGACTTCTTTTTATGGGGGTATTTAAAAACAAAAGTTTATGCTACCCAACCAGAATCTCTGGATGATTTACGAGAGAAGATAGAAAATGAATGTCGACAATTAAATCCAGCCGTATTAAGCAATGTCAGAGAGGCATTTCAAAATAGATCATACCATTGTATGGAAGTGAATGGTACTCATTTTGAACACTTATTGTAACTTCATAATAAATAGCACAGTTAAAAAGATTAAAGAGTTTAAACTGTTGTACAACCCATTTTAGTACAGGTAAATAAGGTGAAAGTAAATAATAAGTAAAATTTGTGCTCTTAAAAGAAAAATTGTTTATCTCATAAACTAACCACTTTAACCTACAAGTATTATACATTTTTGAAATCAGCTCAAAGAGGAGTATCCAAATTTTACATAAAAAATATGACAAGTAATTTAAAAAAATAAAGGGGATGCTGCTAGGGGTGAGGGGGTGGCTTTTCCAGTAAGTTTAAATAAGCCATAATGCTTGCCCCTTCCAACATAAATTGACGTGTTTTTGGATTTTTTCTAAATACCAGTATTACAAAAGTTATTAAAGGTGGATACTTTTATCTGAAAAGCACTGTATATATATATATATATATATATATATATATATATATATATATATATATATCATATATTCGGTTTGATACAGATTCAAATAGAGAGATTCAACACATTACGATCCTCACATTACAGTATGGCGTCAATTCATGACCTATTCGTAATTTATTTATCAGTCTAGATCTTCGAACAAAAAGATGAAATTATTGTGGTTATAAACACCTGATTTTTATTACCTGTAGAGTCCGTGTACATAACAGCTTTTGTATTAGGATCGGAGAAGTAAAGTCCGTATCGGAAAAACAATGATCGAACGAAAGGTAGCTCCTCAAACTCTTGTAAAGTAATAGGACTTTTGAGCAATTGCCATTCTGACTGCAGTGGGAAAAACTCGTAAATAAACTCTTTGGGATCAGTAAGAAAATAGTGGTCGTCGTATTCATATCTAAAACAAAAACATTTTTCCATCTGTTATAGTAAAATAAATATGTATATGCGCATTTCGAATATTGAATATTGAAGTTTTACAAAAAATACGAGCATAGCGAGGAACAAAGTTGGTGATTTTTTTATTTTTGAGGTATGTCAACAAGAATTTATGAATTTATTAAATAGGAAATCCACCCATTCCTATATTACTAGACTGTTATTGATCATATTAGTCAATGTCCTGTTGCAAATGGTTTGTTTGAACTATGGAGGGTAGAGAAGGAGGAACATCTCTGGGATAAAAAATGTGAGCTGATTTTTGATGGGAAAATAGGTGGCGCTGATTATAGAGGGTATTCTTTTTTTAATATTTTTAAACGTTGTTTAATTCTTTTCACCACCCTACTTAATATTCTGTTTTCGTTAGTTTATAGAAGCTGAAGCTAATTTCAGATATAGCAAGTGTTTAACTTCAGATCTAAATCCCATAGTACAATCAGCGCCACGTATTATCCCTACAGAATTCAGTCCATATTTTAAACGTATCGTCCATAAGAGATGTACCTCCTTCTCTACACTCCATAGTTTTAACGTTCACTTTGTCACTTGGAATCATCATCATCTGAATTAACGATTTACCACTTCTGCTCCATATTCGTTATAATTGCAAAGAAAATATTTAGGCTAAGGAGAAATGGTTTATGGAAAATCGTTCGTACGCTAAATTGTTCCCTCAAATCATTAATCACAATGATACAAAAAACTTTCAGATTACGAGAATTTGGGGCTTGTTTCCAATTTTTAGTATCTGGACATTGTTAACTGGGTATTTTTGTTGGAGTATCCAAATTTTAGCATTGCATTTCTTAAAAGGTCATGGTTGATTGTATGGAATAAATCTGGTATCTAATAAAATCGAAGACTAATCGAATTAAATCGAAACTAAATTTTAATTGATAGAGACCTCAAATCGAAATCATTCATCGCCAAAACTCTAATCACGGTTTAAATTGAAACAATTATTCTTACTTACCTCAAACTATCTGATTTAGCTTTATTACCAGCTTTTGGCGCTTCTTTAGCATTGACTAGATGTCTGGCTCCCCAGTTACATTGCACAAATCTCCACGCTCCAGCCACGTACACAGCATTCCAAGAGTTCCTGAATCTATTATCTTCGAATCGGACACCTGGTTGATATCCTGCTGATTTAGAGTAACCCTTAATCACCACACAATGGAGCCCAGCATAACTGCAAAAATATTAAATGAAATTTAATACCAGCTATTTCTTAATCTGTTTTACCAATTGGATGCTTCATGAGTACTTACAATAACACTGTTTTTTTACAATTAAGTTATATTTTTAAGTAACGCATCTAACAGATTACGAGGGCTGCTGTTTAAGTTTTGAAGTGGATAAATAAAAATCAATATTTATAATTGAATATGGCTTCATTGTTTTTCAAAATATTCTCAATTAAGATTAATATACTTTTGCATGTGTTTGAACCAACGATCGAAGAATTTGTGATTTGAACGCATCAACAGTTTCTTCGGATGGACTTTACGGCGAATGACCCATCAATTCGAAGTTTTAACTGTTGAAAAACGGTTTTGTTTGAACTGATGTATGAGAGCTCGCATTGTCATGGTGGAGAATGTTTCATCTTCTGCGATTGATTTCCCTGATTTTTTCGAACACTTGAGATCTGTCATGATCTCATAGTCGGCTTTTGAAGCACGGCGATTGAATTTTTAGAAGCTTTCTTTAAAATACAAAATAAGATTGCGTCATGAAAGTTTTAAATAGATATAAATATCTACTTTTGTTTGTAAGAATTAAATAAAAAGAAAATGAAAGTGAAAAAGTGAACGGGATGCAGTCCAGATCGTCAATATGACTTTTTTTAGGGCATTGTTTTATTGTTAACTCACCTGCATAATCTTTTAAAAAGCACATGATAGCTTTCAGTTCCATTTTTAATTCCTCGCAGCAATCCCATTGGCGTATCTCCTCTAAGGTTATCGTCAAAAGACATGGTATTCAAATTTTTTACCGTAATCCATCTGAATATTGTTCTGAAATAAAATATTCTCGTTATTCAAATATTATTTGTCACAACTCAATAACGTATGTAAAATTTGTAGTGCAATTTTCAAACAACGAAATAATGTCATTTATTCGCCATTTAAATTATATTTAAAGAGTCATTTTCTTCAATTCGTGTTGCATCGCATACTGAACGATGTGATTGTTTCACTTAATGACATCAAATAAGTGATGATTTCACTCAAGGACATCAAATTATCTGCCGTTTACAAGAAGCGACGTCTCATCAGTGCATTTCGCGGGATCGCTTCGAGTCGATTCGACCTACATCAATGAATAGAGTTAGTACCAAGTTAGATCCCATGTTTCGAAACATGCCTGGACCAGACTTGCAAACTAGCCTTGGACCTATCTAATTAACTAAGCCTAGCCCAAGCTTGCAAATCAGTCTTGGGTCTATCTGGACAACTAGGAATGGCCCGGGGTTGCAAACCATGCGTGGTACATTGTTATCATCCCCGAGTTTCATCAAGCCTGGCCCAGACTTGCAAACCAGTCTTGGGTCTATGTGGACAACCAGGCCTATCCCAGGGCTGAAAACCAAGTGAGGGACATTGTTATCATTCCAGAGTCCCGCCAAGCCTGGACCAGAGTTGTACATACTTGGCACAAGTTTGGGCCTATACTGGGCCCATAGTAAAATCCTATATGGGTCGTGCTTTTTAACGCGACGCGCCTCTGATGTTAGAAGAATGTCAAGATGTTTTCTGTTATTTTTGTTTCACGAAATCGTAAAACGATTTCTGTACATATAAGGAACTCTCATAAAAACTGTTGTAAATTTGATGAAAATACTGATTGGGCACCGCATATCATGAATATAATAAATTTAGAGACAGATAATACCTGCAAGTGGTTAGAACTAACACGCTGGAGTGAAGCGCAATCAGAGGAAGATTTTTATTTTTATCGAACGTTTCCAGCAAGTTTTAAAGTAGATAGTGGGGACGGATTTCGATTCTGCGTCCGCGAAAACACGAAAACACTTCATTGGGAACAACTCAGTTTTTTTCGTGTGCTGGTGTAATTACACATTCATTAATCTAATTAGCAATCGGGGTTCTACATTTATTATGATGGAAAATTAAATTAATACCTAGCTTTTTCTACATCCGATCCGCATCTTCCCACTAGTTGTCTAACTAAGTCTGTAAAGGATTTTTGGTCTTCTTGAGCTACTGATATTGCTATTTGATCTACGTTAGCAAATTCTACTGGATCATTATAAACCTGAAATAACACATGGAAGATTTAATTTAATTTTTCAATAACAAAAAAAATATTAAAACAGTATAAAATGAAAATAATAATTCTTGGGATTGTTAAAGTTGTTGGTGATTTTTGGAAAGTTTTCAGGGATGCAATCCCATTAATTGGTTTACTTTCCATGCATTATGACTTATGCTATAACCCTTCTAATAATAGTTTCCGTATTTCTTCTCAAAAAAGGCGTCTACGTTTGTGATAGCGTCCTCGCTTAAGGACATTATAGTGGGGCCCTGGAGGTAGTGAAAGCTGGTATTACTCCACTTCCATATTGGGAGCGAATGGTCTCGTCTTCCTTGAAAAACAAGGAAAATCCCTGGAAATACCAACGTGAGACCAGATATTAATTTCTATCATTTCTAAAAAGGTAACCACTTCTTTAGACCGTTTATCTGTGAACGGAGGTATCGTAAAAACCGTATTTTAATTATTTAACAAATACTACCAATTTAAAGGATGATCGGTCATAAATATCGATAACTTAGTTGCCTGGAATTATTAGTATCTTCAAAAAAACATTCCAGTTACAGTGGGAAAACACCAGACACCAAATTCAGTATAGAAATCGTTGCCATAATCAACATAAACTCAATCCTCTTTTCCATAAACCTCGATGATTAAACTGCTAATTATGTTACCTGAAATTTGCTTAGTGCTGGTGGAGCGGGTACAGGAGCGAGGCTAGGATAGGGCTGAACTTCCTCATTGTAACTGTCGTTGTGATCTAGATACAAAGATTCGGCTTGCATGAATTCACTACGTTTTTCATTGATAAGTTCCAACATTTCATGACTTTGTTTTTCTACCAACGCCGCCGTTGCCGCCCTAAAAAATAATGTTTTTTATTTAATTATTTAATGATACATGATGTTAACAAGGAACAATATCTTTTCAAAAGTGGTAGTATGTTCGTAAAGTGCAGGGAAGCAATTTCTTTTGCTTTCACGGAATTGAGAATATGTATGTGAAATAATGGCAATTTTATATAGATATTATTAAAGAAAATTATATTGAACTTTTAATTTTATTTACTGGTGACACTCGTTTTCCACGGATCCTTTATGAAATTGGATATTGAAGACTTGTTTCGGTAGGTTTATGCAACTTTACCCCTAATTGGTCGTGATTCCGTCGAAGGCGCGAGGTCCAATGTCTTCTTTCACAATTTGGAAAACTAATTAACCATCCAAGCTTCTTATCAAATTTTACCATCTTATATTACATTTTTAAGCATTACCAATTCGTAATAAAGTTTTCAGTTCTAATTCTGCTATTTTCTTTATCTCAAAGCATTTGAAGTCATTTTTCCGTGAAGACAAGACTCTGATCGAATGTTCGATCGAAAATAAAGGGATCTGCGTGGAATAAATTCTCAAGGTAAAATTTGAATTACGTGACGAATGTAGAAGGCTTAATATGGGGGCTAATAAGAAGATAATTGTCCAAAAATATTTATTTTAACGTGGAGCTTATAGTGCTTTTATTCGTTAATCTTTTGTTTGCTTGATCCTATGTGGTTGGTTGACTTGTTCTGAACTTTTCCTCGTGTCTTCTTCGTTCCCAGATATTCCTTGACCTGTCTCACATTCTCCATCTGTCTTAAGTGGTCGTATCATTTCACTTTTGTGGTTTCAATTATTTCAATATCGATGGAATATTAAGAAATTAAAAAATACATTCACATACAAACAAAAAAATGACGAAGCGAAATGAATAGAAGAATGTAAAAAGATGAAAAACCCATTCTATTAGTACATACCAAAATGATGATTATTTAATTAGCGATATTGACAACTTATTTTTAATGACGAACGTGAAGTTAATCAAATGTCTTATTTTGCATATTTCTACATTTACATTTATTATTTAAATGATTGTGTGCCAAGTGATAAAATAATTTCGTTTTGTCGATGAATCTGTTGCTAGGTTATAATATTGACAAAATTATTTAAACGAGAGGACAATATTTCAGTAGTATTATCATTTTTCAAAAGCTCTAATCCTGAAAGGAAATTATTCCATTATTAACTCGAATCCAAAGAATAAAAGCATTGAATATTATAGTATATTATTCACAAGGTGAAGTTTTAGAAAAGTAACTTCTAAAACTTACTCACCTCTCATGTTCTAACATTTTCCTAGTAAGCGATTCTTTTTTCTTGTCTCTTCTAAGCGTCATATTTTTTTCTAAGTCCTCCCTCTCTTGCTGATGTCTTAACGTCAAAATGTTTTGATCATCTCGTTTCCTCTTCATTTGCATTTCCCTCTCGAATTTTGATGTCAGCCTTTCAAGTTCTTTTTCCCATTCATCCTAAAAATACCATAAATAGTAATTAATATTATATATATTATAATATAATTAATATTATAGCTACTATTTTGATATTACGATACGAATTTCAAAAAAAACTTTAATAATAATATTTATTTTGCATTCATTTGATACGGATGATAAATTCGTTATCATATTTATATGGTAATATTGATATTACACAATGAAAGTGCCAGAAGTACGTGGCTTGACCTAGAGATGGCGGTAGTTGCTTGAAAAATACCACTGTATCAGAAAGTAAACAATCTATACATCATATGTTTCAATTTTGAAGACCCCATGTAGTTCAGTACACTTTTATTTGGAAAGCATTTAGCTCAACCAGTATGAATGTTGAACTAGATTCTACTCTCGTTTAGACTGCTCCATCGTTAAGTAAATTATTGCCTGCGAAGACTAACATCGCTGTGTTTGACCAAATGGGTTGACGACTACAGGAATGTTGTCTTTTCTTCTATTGAAAATGCCATATAATAGGCCTTTTAAAAAGTGCAGTACATCGCACATTTACTGAAAATTCGGACAATCTCACTCACAATACAACAAAAACAGTATTGTGAATATTAACGCCTAATTTTTGCTTTTTTTTTTCACTTTTTATAATAATACAAAACCACATGAAGATGAAAGTAAATTTTATCAACAAAACACCCTTCACATGTCGTAGTTGTAATGTTCATCACAAATATAGGATTCTTAATATTTTTCTAGTTTTGCGGCAATATTTTTTGAATTATTGGATGTACTTATGGATTGATAGCTCTATGAAGAAAATTTCTACTTGACTTTTTCTTTGAGACGTGATTTGTAAATCTAACGAACGATTTTCAACGAATGGAGTCCATCTCTCACGATTTTTTAGCAAACATTTTATTATTCTCATATTACAGAATATATGGTGTATGGCAGACGACTTCGAAAATATTATAGTAAAAAACTAGAGTAGAATTTTGATTTAGTATATGTATCAAGTATTTTTTACATTGTGTCTACTCCAGCTTTTGACCAGTTATAAAACTCAGTTAGTTTGGGTTTTTCCTCTGCACTGTCACAATTGTTATTTTTTTATGAGAGCCAAACAAAGTAGATAATTCTTTTTGCGTTTTCTATGCAGCCATTGCTGGTGGAATATATGGCTTATTTGTACCAACAATTTTGAAATTCGAAGATACTTAAATAAAAGTTCTGATTTCGCAAATTTGATGGCCTATAACTCAGAAACGAAGGGTCGTTCGAAACAAATTTGTCTCATATACAGCATTATTTTCACGTCATCTACTCACTCCCGAATTTTTTGCCACGGAACTCCCTGTATAAACATTCTATTACATTATAATGAAAATGCCCAATACATCTTGGAGGGAAAAGATGATTTCTAAAGATAATTACCGTCATTGTTATTCAAATGGCGTTTAAAACTGTTGATGTGGTCTATAAAACATAAACAATTAAAACGAACAAGGTCATAGAATTATTTTAATTCAGAAAAAAAATTATTTCGAAGGGGTAATTAGAATATTAATTTTACCATATTATCGTTGGTTGCAAATCAAGCAAATTCAGTATTGAATTGAAAATTATGAATTGGATGAAGTAATAATTTGTATGTTTATCTGATATGGATAAACTCAATAAATACCTAATCAGTTTCTAAACTCATTTAATCATTAGAAAGCTATAATTGCTGGTGGCGAATTTTGAATTTAGTATCGTATATCCAACTTATATTCAGCGTGAATATTCAAACTTGTACCGAGTGATTTTATGGCTGGTATCTTTTTGGCAACACTGCGTGAATCGTGTGTGATTGTCAAACTTGTTCAGTTTGGTCTTTAACTTAATCATGAATCGACTTAACGAACGAACAGCTCTTGAAAATTATTGAATTTTACTATGAAAATTCATGCTCGGTTAAGAAAGTGCATCGCGCACTTTTTCCAATTTATGGGCTGTTTGGACAGCCTATTGAGGGAATTATTCGGAAGCTTGTGACTAAATTTCTAACCCAGTTTACACTATTGGACAAACACGCAAACGTACAGTGAGGACCGAAGAAAATATTGCGGCTGTGTTACTGATGACCGTGAAATGTCGATTCGCAGCAATTGGGCCTCTGTTACTCCACTACGTGGAAAATTTTGCGAAAGGATTTGGGTGTAAAACCTCATATGGTATGGCTGGTGCAAGAATTGAAGCCACACGATCTCCCACAACGTCTAACATTTCGTGAATGGGCGCTAGCAAAGATATGCAAATTGTGTTCAATAACGAAGCTCATTTCTGGTTAAATGGATACGAAAACAAGCAAAATTGTTGTATCTGGAGTGAAGACCAGTTAGAAGCATTCCAAGAGCTACCAATGCATTCCGAAAAAGTCACTGTTTGGTGTGGATTATGGGCCGTATTTCTTCAAAAGCAACGATGGCCGGAACGTTACTATGAATGGCGAGCGCTACCGTGTGATGATTGACGATTTTTTTGTACAAAATGGAAAAATTGGACATGCCCGACATGTGGTTTCAACGGTGCCACATGCCAAATTGAGAGCCGCCTTCTGTAAACAGTTGATTTCACTTTTAGGGCCCGTTAATTGGCCGCATAGATCGTGTGATTTAACGCCTTTGGACTATTTCTTGTAGGACCATGCTAAGGTTAATGTCTGCAGAGATCAGAGATAAACCAATAGCAATTGATGCACTGGAATACCGACGATATGTTGGAGAGAGTGTGCTAAAATTGGACCTTGCTCTTGGGCTATCTAAAGCGGAGCCGCTGCCAATATTTGCATGGAATCATCTTCAAACATCAAATTATACTGATTGTTCTATCAATTACAATAAAGATTTCAACAATTTGTGTTTTTTTTTAAATCAAATCCTATACGGCTTAAAAAATTACTGATTATATTGAAACAAAATGGATGATGTAATGATTTTCTATACTATTAGAAACGTTATTAGGTATGAGTGCAGTTCAGAAAATTTTATGTTTTAAATGAAGTAGTATTGACGATAAATAACAAAATAAATAAGAAATAGTTGGTACTAGAAGAGTTCTTCTGCTTCATACTCGTAAAAAGAAGTTATTGAAATCAATAATAACTGGCTCAATTAATTCATCATAAATATTGTTATCTTTTCATATAGATACTAATTAAACTGTTCAAACTACCAGTACAGTAACACTTACAATTACACTGTCTGAGACGCGTTTCGATAACCAAGTTATCGTCTTCAGAACTAAAACCCATTAATTTGAGTTACTACTACTAAATTTCCTACCTTCCCTCGCGGAAAGCAATTCCGGTGGGAAAACTTCCTTAGTGGGAATACTCATATTTATTTCTTGAGTACTAAACTATAGAGTGGGCTGTAAGGAATGATCCCTTTGTCATTATTTAAACTGTTCTCACATATAATAATCTCAATGCTTTCGAATACATCCAACAATATATTATTGGATAAATGTTTAAAGTATATCCATTAATGTTTAGGAGCTTTAGTATATATGTTCAGCTCTAGCAAGCTCTAATAGATTTTGTTAGGTCACACTGTATATACAAAACTCTAAACTTATTCAAAGTTTCCTCAACTTACCCTGAATTCATCCCTAATTCGTTTCTCTTCTTCTTCTCTTTGCCTTTGGAACTTTCTATACAGGTCGTCTTCTTCTTTTCTATGTCTCATTTCTAATTTTTTCTGCTCATCTCGGTCCTGTAATAATACGTATTATCGAAATTACTAACAATTACAAAAGGATTCAAAGAATTATAATACGAGGTGTGGCCATTAAGTAACGAGATTAAGACTGCTACAGAAAAAGTAGACATGCTCCAAAGGTTAACTACTGTCTGGTATTAATATATAATATCTACCGTCTCTGTAGACAAACCAGTGTAGCCGTGGCTCTTGTTTGTATAGGGGTTGTTTTGTATTTCATTGTAAGAAAATGATCGATGTAAAAATAGACAAAGTATTGTTCTGAAACTTTACTTGAAACTGTAACTGAAAGAAGCTCGTAAAAATATTTGTATTGACACTTTGAATGCGATTATGTATTATATAATTATCATTTATTATGTAAAACAAGAACAATTATAGAAACTTCAATAAATAAGCCGCGAGCTGCACGTCTTATGTGTCAATGTTGTAAAATGTTTCGAACCTAGAATCGAAATTGGGAAATTACGGAGTCTATAAAATGAAACATTCTTGATAAAAAATATAACTTAATATTAGAATGTGATTGGCACATGTTTAATAACACAGGTGTCTGAACAAGCTTGAATCACAATTAATTAAGATCGATGTCAGTTGACTAGACTCACATTATCATTCGATCAAATAACGACAGTTTCTATTCTTTCGATTCAAAATAAATATGGTAAGCGTATAAACATCAATTGGAATTAAAAGTTTCATAAAAGAAAGTTGACAGTGAAATTCTTTAGTTGGAAAGAGAAATAAGAACTGAAGTGATGAAGATAAATAACAAATTGTTTCTTTTAATACAATTTAATATTATGTACGATTTCCAAATTAGTAAATTTTACAATCTACTTCAATTCTTGGAATTTTACATGTTTAGAAGAGTTGGCGCTTCATATGCATGATACTGTAGTTCATTCATTCAGTAATCTTTGAATAGCGAACGAAAAGGCAAAAAATTTTGTTTACCTTCCCTATTTCAAAGAGTGATGTCAATTTTTCATTTCACGATGCAATTACTTTCAATTCTCATTGCTAAAGCTCCATTAATTTTAAATTATGTCTCTTTTCAAATTCCTCACAACGTTTTCTTTACATCTTTAATTTTCCTGATCCATATAATTTTGTCAACTATAATCTTTGCTATTTCTTCTTCTATTTATGCTTTTAGGATGTTGCTTTTTCTCTCGCATTCGTTAGATATAATTAAAACAACTCAATGGTTTCTTTTTGCAACCCTACCAACTTCTTCATTGAATCCATCTCTATAACCTTTGTGTTTAGTTTTTAAGGAATTAACCATGTTGTTCGCTTCCAGCTATTACGTTTTACAGCTACATGTATGTGGTATGTTTAGCTTTACGATCCAAGGTATTATAAATTATTCATTCTGTAACTCCTTTACTTTCTGCTTCACAGATTCACCAATTTTTGTAAGACATAAATAAAAAGATAAAAAATTACAGTTTATCGCTTCACTGAAATTGTATAAGAAAAATAAAAAACCAATTTTAGTCACCACCTTTTAAGGGTGATATCTCGGAAAGGGGTGGGTATTATAGGAAAGACCCATCATACGAGCAATCACCATCTGAATTTAGATGTACCCTTTTGAAGCGAAAAAAATTTTAGAATAGTAAAAAGTATAACCACTTGAGAGATTGGGTACGAAACTAAAACGGAAGATGTTTGACTGGAATATTCAAAAAACAGTGAGACAGAATCTGAAACAAGCACATAATTGAATAAACCTCTATGTGAATGAAATCGGTGGATAGGGAATCAGTTCGTAGCCCAATTCGAGTTATTTGGTCGTGGAGAGAGCGCATTGTCATGGTGGGAGTACAGTTTTTCCTTTGCTAATGGAGTCGTTTTCTCTTCAGTTCATCGTCAAATCATTCCAACAATTCGACATAGTTCAGCCAAGTGGCCATTTTGCCATTCTACAGGTAGCCAATGTAGATCATATGCTGTTAATTCCAGAACACAATTCGAGTAATTTGATCGTGGAGAGAACATGTTATTATGGTGGAAGTACACTTTTTCCATTACGATGTGATGAAGGTTTTTCCTTGTTCTCGTACGAAGTTTTATTAATTATATTGGAATGAATTGCTTTCTTTTAAAATAGTGATTCCATTATCATTTTGTTATAGCGCGATAAATTAATTGCGAAGTTGCCGATTTGTAAAAGAAGATTCTAATTCACGTAAAATGGGCGTGTGAAACTGAATTTCAGCAATAAAATAAAGTGTATTTGTTATAACTCTCGATTATTGTAAATAGACGCCTCGTTATGTATTAACTAGGACACCTCGATAAATAGCCTGCAGCTTGGTGATGAATTTCCAATCAACGTCCTTCAAAAGTACGCCAACTGGATTGCTGAATTTATAACACAGAACACCCATCATAAAAATACTGTCGTCGACTTCTGGTGAAAGTAATTTAGACAAGAGTACATATTCAAGGTCGATAATGGTTATTAATCATTCACAATTCAATCCTGAAACGCAGTCGATACATTTCAGGTATAATTTTTCATAATTTTCTTAAATTTCTTAATTCTTTCATATGGTCTTCATTTTAGGTCTCTACCAATTAAGATTCCGTTTAAAAGGATATAATATTTACGTTTCGACTAGTTCCAGTTTGGTGCAGGAAATTTTCATTGATAAAGATCTAAAAATAAAGGTAATTTATCAACAAAATTTTCAATGATTTGTCTCACAGAAAGACAAACAAAACTTTATTTTACATTGGGCAAAAAACAGACGCCAAACGCTCGGAGACCACTGAAGAAGTGGGATGAGAGCTAGAGCTCAGCATCTCAAGAAGAGATTTCGTTATTAAAAGGTTACTATTAAAGAAAAAATAAGAACTACCTCTCTATCTCTACTAATCTTTGTTTAAGATCAACCCTTATTTTCTATTTGTTGATTATAAATTTTAATTTTTTAGCAAAATTTTTATTTTATCCACAGATTCGCAATAGGGTTGCACGATGGTAATGAAAATATAATAATTGGAGTACGATGAATTCTTATTCAGAATTTATCATTTCAATTTCTTCTAATTATGTTTGATTGATTTGATTTTTCTATACAATTTATCATTAATTTCCAGAACAATAACTGAAACGACGGTTTTTACTCTCATGTAAATAAACACGTGTTGTGTGTCTCCGTCAACAACGGCCAGTATCGTACCTGTACATATTGTACTTAACATTTTTTGCAAATAGTTTTAAATCAAAACAGAAACGTGTACGCGTTTTATTATGTAAGGTAAGTCGAATAATAAGCAAAGGAATACAATATTAAGTCACTGTTTTTCACCGATGAGTATTTGATTTATTTATAGGTTATTGTACAGTCAGTAATGCTAGCAAGACGCAAAGGGAGCAAGATATAAGACCACGAAGATCAGGCGAACAATGCAGATTTGCGTATGAGCACGGCGCAGTTACGTGAATCACAATCGGAACAGTCACGAGTTGAACAGACAATTAGAACGAAGAGGAACGCGCAGATTCATAATCATCAGACATAGAAGAATTGACCAACAACGTTAACAAGTTCTTCGAGCATTTACATCGATTTATTTCCTCCACTAGCATCTCAGTATAAGCCTGATGTTGAATATTACGCTCATTTCAAGAATTGTAATTTGAAATATATTCGTTACTTTAATGAAAAATACTTTATTAACCTAAATAAAGCATACTTACATTGTCTACAACCCTTTCGATAAAGGCCGCATGACATGGTGCAAGAAAACGTGCAAGAAATTGCATGCAATTCCTTGAAACGTCAAAATATTACATATACATGTCGTTTGACATGCTATATTCGTCATGGTTGCCACTAATCAAAATTCCAAAAGTAAAAGTAAACAATTTCCTAACCTCAAACTTTATTTAATATTTTGTGGGCAGTTTGAAATTGAAAATAACAAAGCTACTTAAAGTAAACAAGAAAAAAGTGACCGGTGCATCACTGGCAATAATTATATCTGCCTCTGATTTGCTTTTGGAGTCTGATGGACAGATTAGCTAGAGAATTAGACGAGAAAAACATAGAAAAATTAGTTGAGTATGGATGAAGAAACATTTGAAAAACTCCTAATGAAAATAAAACGTAATATTAGTAGATTAGAAACTCATTTGTGCATACTTTTGATCAAGAAATAATGCATCTTGCATTGCATTGCACGTTGTCTTGCATAATGTTAAGCGGCCTTAAGAACATCTCTACACACTTATAGAAAGTTAGTTATTTTTATTGTACTAGAAAAATATTTCCTAGATATAATTTATATGTCAAAACAACGTCAGATTGGACATGTTTTTAATCTAATTGACTGACACTGTATAAAAGAAAAGTCTATGAACTATTATAATAAATTTGCGGAAATTGTGAATAAATTTTTATCTTCGTATGATTTGTATGTTTTAAAATGTAAAATATGCGTTTGCCTCTCGATAAAACTTGCCTACGCGACGCTGTTAGTATGTTTTGGTATTCTGAAAAATATTGTAATAATCATATCTACTTAGCGAATATAACCTGTAAAGGAGTCGGTTCAAGCTTGATGAAGTTGTGAATATGACGCCACGTCATTTTTTTATCAAATATTTGGGCGTTATTTATACTATAAGGGGCGTGGGTATTTGTTTTCGATTGATTATATTGTGACTGGGTATTGGTCATGCATTTATGGTACATACTATAATGGTTTTTTTTTAAATAATAAACTTATTAAAATGACACACCTATTCTTATGTTTATAGCATCTATGAAAATTGACATTAAATAAATTTATTACACAAGTAGTAATCGCGTATTGAGTACAAATATTTTCATTATTCATCTGACACAGAAATCAATAGTTTTTTAATATTTGGTTTCTACTTTTAATTACAAAAAATGGAAACTGCCATTCGTTATTGATTATCCCAACTATAGTTCAATACTAATGCAAAATACGTATATTGCAAATATTGCAAAAAGTGCATGTTATTTGGACCAAATAAATATAACCCCATAAAATATAATTTTAGAATAAAATACTGAGCGTTAAATTTGGAATTAATTTTTGTTTGTTTCTGAGAATATCAATGTACAAAATGTGTATTTTCCAAATTTTTGTGCATATTTTATTATTTTTTAGTGCATAGACTGCAAAATTTATCGCATTTAAATACGATATGAGTAAGAATACATAGCTTTCAAACTAAATGAAGAATGGGGACACGGTTCACTTAATGGAATACTGAAATAAGAAAGCAACGAGAACTTAGAATCTACATTGCAATGATTGGGAATATGGAAGGGAAACGTGGAAAACTAGAAAAAATAGAAACCATGGAAATGGACGCCCTGGAGCAAATAGAACGTCAAGATTAGATCCAATCAGAAACGATACAATAAAAAATATTGATGGAAAGCTTCGGAGAGGAAAGATTGCCAAAAAAAATAATGAAGTGGATCCTACAGGAGAATATAAAGAGAGGAGAACCAATATTACCATAAATGCATGGAATAAAAAAATCAATGAGTGTACGAAATCTGAACAAGAAAAAGTGTCAATTAGGTAACGAACAACGTCGTACGACTTTTTGGGTACAAAATGAATATTCCAACCCAAATTACTGCAACCACAATGAAATTGAGAATTCAAAATAGTAGGTTTATGGATTTTATAAACTCAGTCGCATAGAAACCAGGACACGGAATTGGCTTGACTCAGAATACAGTTCAATCAAGTTTAGCGGTTCGAAATGTTGTTTTAAAGAGAAAATTCCGAGAAATGTTGTCAGAAATGAGACCAAAAAGGACGAACATGGAGAATTATTGAATTTAGTGATCTAACGTGAAATCAGGAATAGAAAAAAGGTTTGCATGATTAAGCTACACAGAAAATTTCAGTAAAATAGCATTTACCGCTGCTATCATCTCTCAGTTATTCAAATCATCATCCATTTAGCAATTTTTCAAGTTTGTTAACAAAAAGTACTCGGAGAGAGCTAGATCAAGTAAATATAATTGAAATTAATCCACTTATCAGATTTATGTTAATCTCGGGAGAATAATATTTCGACTCGAATTCTTGAGAATGGTATTATTCATCGACTTGAATGACGAGTTCGAGTACTGCCTAAATATGTATGAAAGTCGAGCAAGGAAGATGAGTCGCAATATTGGGACTCTCAATCATTTTTTAAGTGACAAGTACATCGCACTGTTGGAGTAATGGTATGCTTATCTTTCAAGGTTTCCTTCAATTTCTTGAGAGATAATATGAATGCACCTCAGGTTATTAAAAATCCGACTATTAAAACCTTTTAATACTTCGATGTGGCACAAAATTGTCTCTACCTTGATCATTAAGATACCCGATTTTTCCTGAATTAAATATGTTTAGGATATAATCGGTGAAATTTTAAGGAATTCACTATGTACACTCCAAACTCTGATGACTCTTCGAAGTAAGATAAGATAGGTGACAGGTAACGAGATACCTCAAGAAGATATCAATAGTCTGATTAGGAGTATGTCTTCTTTGCAGTAACGAAGCCATTTAGATTAACCTCACCCGATTGAAGCAAAGTTTGAATTACTCACATATAATAAACTACTAATTATTAGCGAAGTGAAACATTAAGGTTTCTATGTCACATAATATATTAAAGATAATGAAGAAATGCCAATTGTTATTTACTATATTTTCAAATTGCTATATGAATAAAAACAATTTTTTTTAAAAATTATTGTCCCCTTGATTGTGCTAATTTAGCACTGTATTCCTATCTCAGTTCTCACAACGATTATATCTCTTAGAACGAGACAAATTTCACACCAGACCTAGATCGCGTTTGAGTGCACTGTATAATTTATATACAACGTACAACGTTCATTTGAAAAAAAATGCAAAACGCATTATAAAAGACAATTGCTAGAAGTATAATAAACAGAATTGTTACAAAATTCACCGCAACGGAAAGCATGAGGTAATCTCCAAAAGCTGGAAGACCAGAAATGAACAATGATGGAAAGCTAGATATCTTACTGTTATTGGATAGAAGACGATACTCATACAACTACAACAGAAATTGTCAAAATGTTAGTCAGTCGGTAGTAATAAAGTTTTGAAAGAAACAAAAATTGCACCCATATAAAGTTCAATTAGCTACAAAATCTTTGGGTACGAATCGTTCGTATTTCTTTCACGAGAATTCAACAGTTGAGCGATATTTGGAGCATCTTGATACAGCAGTACTAATTGCGGCATTTCCAGATCCGAATAATAGGAAAAACTTTGATTCCAGTGGTACCAATGAGAATGTTTACCTCTACATTATCTTAATGTTCTAAGATTTATGGATGCCCAGTTTGGTGAATAATAAGTCGTCGATTAATGGTTAGATAAGTGACTTAATCTTACACCCCTTGTTTTTTTTCTGTAGAACAGTCGGGGCTCCGTTAAGCGACTAGGCAATTTAGAAAACTTAATGGAACTAATTATTATTATCGAAAACTGTAATTATTACTAAAATGAATCGAGATTCTTATTTATTTTTTTGTTTGATGTTTCCTTGTGACCCATACTCAAATTATTTTTTTAAAATGCAGAAAAACAAGCTTTTGAAAATATTGTAAACAACCTATTTGCAAAACCATTGATGATTTTTGTCACTGAATAAAATGAACTGTTTGATGTGATTTTTCTTTTTTCTTGAACATAAATATTTCACTTTTTATGAAATTTGTGCATTATTTTATCATACACTCGCGAATAAATAAATCAAGGTTCACTTTATTCGACACAATTTTTTACAATGGTCATTTGATAGCAGCCCTATCAGGTGTTTTTTCAAAATGTCGGGTTCGGTGATTCCATTGTTTAAATTATGTTTTCCGACCTTGAAATATTTAATTGGCGTGACTACGTTTTCCAGTGTATAACAAAATTATACATAAGATAGGTATTTCGTTATAAAATACATAATGTAATGTTGATATAACTGACAAACAATGCAGTTAAATACACATAGAACGGACGTTATCGAGAAGTGCACTTCCTGCATGAAGAGTGAATGATCATCACCGTGTACCTTCCATAACAAGATAGAAGTGGAATTGTGTATTCACAATCGAATCAGTAGCTTTCTAGGTACTTACCATTAAAGAAATACTAAAAGTACATATATGTAGAACAAGATTTTCTTTTTTTTTAACAGTTTATCTACTCTTTAAATATTAGTTATTATCCATAAAAAATAATTGTGTAACAGTACGACAATTGTCGTACTGGTTACGATTAGGTAGAACATTACTTTTTATCTTCAATCAAATCTTTATATGGTCAATACTTGTGAATGCTTAATAAAAATAAGAGAGGATAACGTTTAATCATCATAAAATTGAGTATATTGTTTTTGGGGAGTCGTTTTGGCTTTACAGCAACTCTGCACCTATACCTAAAAGATATTTTCTACAATACTTTACATCTTATTGTTCTGCTCCCAAACGAGGCTATTTTTTTGGGGTCTTTATGTCCCACTTCCCTACTCCTTCAAGGTACTGGAGCTTTTTAACGAAATAGGCTGTACATTCACAGAGTAGATGCTCTGCTGTGTCCATGGCTTGTTCGCAGAATCTGCAGTTGTTTCATATCGTTTGTCTTCATTACGAGAAATTCTTCAGATTTCTTAGCGGATGTGGAATCTTTTAGATTATCTTAGGCTTGGAGTGTTTCTCCACTAAGATTCTTTAACCATTCGTTCAGTTCGTTCTTAATGTCGCATCTCGTAAGGCCACGGACGTGCTCTGGTCCAGTTTTTGCCTGGTAAAGCCTGGTGGCCTGGAAGCTAAATTAGGGTTACCTTAATTCGATGTATGGACTCTTGCAGAACAAACATTCACAAAATATTTAAATTTAAATATAAAGACTGGATCGTAATAGTATTCTATGTTTTTGTATTCCATTTTGAAACTGATATGGAGAATCATATGAAGTGGAAGATGTTGGCCGGGAACTTAAGATTCAGATTTGCCTCAAATTTTTAAGTATCAAACCTGAAAAAGATGTCGCTAAGAAATCCAAAATATAGTTGTTGGAGTATAGCAACGATGCGCACACTAAATATAATTGTGCCTGTGCGAAATGAAAATGCCAGGTAGACGGGAAACCAAGAGAGCCAAATTTTATTGCTCTTCCCCTTCCGTCTGAAGAGCCCCGAAGGATGACCCACCACGGTCAGTCCGCCACCAGCCCACGCGACAGCCAGTCGCATTCAGCAGTTCACATCCAGTTATCAGTGTTTTTTACAGTCCATTCATTTATAATTAAACGAAAGACTTTTTCAAGTGCATTTTATATACTGCGTTACGTGCATACTTTTATTCATGTATTATTGTGCTTCATTTATGTATTATTAATAAAGTCAATCTAAT
Source organism: Diorhabda sublineata (assembly GCF_026230105.1). NCBI lineage: Eukaryota > Metazoa > Arthropoda > Insecta > Coleoptera > Chrysomelidae > Diorhabda > Diorhabda sublineata. Next base: position 10,176,508 of record NC_079475.1, on the reverse strand, counting down.
AATACTTATTGTTTATTAACATTTAACAACAGGTTAAGCACTGAAGTGAACTAAAGTAAAGTGAATTTTTCGCACGATGGCAGAAAGCGTAAGGTATAACGTGCAAAAATTGAACAGTGACAATTACTCCACATGGAGTTTCAAAGTGAAGTTGCTATTGATAAAAGACGGTTTGTGGGACGTGGTTCGTCAAGATAAAGATGCGGCCACTACAGTTCCTCCCGCAGCCGGAGCCGACACCGCCGCGATCGCTGCTGCTGGCGCAGCTACTGCTACAGCCGTTACCGCTTGGCAGAAGAAGGATCAAGACGCTCAAGTCGTGATTGGCTTGACAGTTGAAGATAGCCAATTGCGATTCATCAAGGAGAAGAAAACGGCGCACGATCAATGGGAGGCATTGAAGTCACATCACCAAAAGAATACAACTTCAAATAAGGTACACCTTTTAAAGCGCGTTGTTCGCATGACTCTCGAAGAGAGGGGAGACATGGAAGCTCACGTTGCGAAAATGTCAGAATATTTTGATAAGCTCGCTGCACTAGGCGTAGAAATGAAGGACGACGTAATTGCTTGTTTCTATTTATCGAGTTTGCCGGAGTCTTACGACACTCTCACTACGGCTTTGGAGAGTAGGCCCGAATCAGACCTCACCTCTGAATTCGTGAAGAGTCGATTAATCGACGAATTCATGAGGCGCAAAGGGGCTCAAGAAGTAAGGGAGATTTCAGGCAAAGAAACAGCGATGAAGGCCGAGCATAAAGCAAATAGCAAATAGCAGTCAATCTAATAATACTTATTGTTTATTAACATTTAACAACAATAGTCATCAAATGTTACGCATACTTCAAACGCAGGTGAGTGGGTTAATTATAGTAATGATGCTATTGAAAGCGATCCGCTCCATCTCTCTGATGACAGACCCAATCCTGCTCTCAGCAATGATCGTATGGGACATAAAAATATAAAAGTTAGAAGAAGAGACTTCTCTCGATATAAACAAGTGCAAACTGATAATACCACAAACACTGATGTATCGTGTTCGCCAATAAAAAAGCACAAAAGGCTTTTGACTCAATTTGTGAGTGGATTGAAAAGAAACTAAAATAAATTTTTGATTATTTTTAAACCAAAATTTCACTCCAACTTTGATAAACTTAGATTCGAGGGCGCTAAGGTGTTTTCTGGAAAGAGGCTTTGGAAAATTGTAGTGTAAATGCTTGGGATAATTGTGCTAGACATACTGAAAAAAATATAGAAGGATCGGTTTAGTCGACAACGAAATTTGATGAATGTAGATATCGAACCAGTGATAATAAATATTGATGAAGACAGCTTAAAGTTCGTCCATTTCGTCAAAAAACATGGAATATCATTTCGTTGAAAGCCAATAATGTTGTCTTTAATGAAAACTATCACAAATTACTTAAATGAATCGAAAATAAATTGTAAATGTCATTGTTATGTTGATAAAAAAAATTGAAGGATTGATTTAGTCAAGAACGAAAATTGTTGAATGTAGATTTTGAACCAGTAATAATAAATATTGGTGAAGACAGCTGAAATTCCGAATCCGATGGACTCTAAAGCAAGATTCACGAGTGTGAATCTACTAACGCTCCTAATATAAATCAGTTTATAACGTGTAATTTTCATTTAGTTAAGAGAACACCCAGTTGGTAAACTAAACATTATTTCACATTTAGTCCAGTGACCACAGCCTCTGGTTTTCTGGATTTAGGTAGTTCTCAGGCCGCTAAGCGATATATTTTTGTTCAAATTTTCAAAATTCCGAATTTTGCAAATAACTCAAAATCTATGTTAAATTTCGGAAAAAGTGAACGGATCAAAAATGTAGTTTAAGAAATTTTCTACAAAAAAGGTTTCCTGTGATTTTTTCCTAAGAGCTGTCATTTCTTTGTAAAATGAGCTCAAGCTTCGAGGTCGCATCTTACTCGCCCCACGTAGAGTCTGAGGGAAATTACCTCCCCGGCCGAAAAAGAAACTGCTATGTCTCCTTGAAAACTCAACATTTCTGGACAAAAGAAAGTGCATTTTACTCGTTAGAGTCTCTACTTTTTAACTGCATATGCAAAAAATTCAGATTTGTAAAATTTTCTTGGAAAAACAACACGAACGGGATTGTTTTTTGCTGGTTGCCTGGGTGAACTTAAACACATTTGTCTGTGACTCTGCTATACCCAGCAGCGAACCCCTTGCATGAGGTCGTCAATTAGACGATTACCTTTAAAATGAGACCAATTATACTTTTGAACTCACTCTGTAATAGGAAAAAACTGCTTTTATCACTACTGTATTCACTGGACTATGTGGAGAACTACATAAGAGTTTTAAATGTTGATACTAAACAAATTCTCTGAATACTTAGTTTTGCAAAACTAGAATTCTATTGGAAATTAGTCTTTAACATAACAAGAATGGACTTTGAAGAATGGAAATATAAAAAAAAATTTATCATAATATTAACGAAGACTAATATTTTGAAAAATTTCTGTTTCCAGATAAATGTATCACATAATTGAATAAATCTTATCGGTACAGGAAATGTAATATAGTCACACTATAAATGGTGAGAGTTCAGTGCCACTTCAATATCATTTAGCACGTCGATATAAAAGGCGTGCAACTTAATTTGTGAGTGGGTTGAAAACAAACTAAAATAAATTTCTAATTATTTTTAAACCAAAATTTCACTCCAATCTTTGGTAACTAACTAATCTTGAAGTTTTTTTCCCATGCTTGTGTAGATAGTGTCTCTCAAACGTCGATTGAGGACGCCGGATTATTTTCCAACCTCTGCATCCATTTTTTTGTGGTAATCATTAAATATCTTTACAAAAAGATATAAGAGCCGCCCTACTGCAAACTGAATAGCAAACAACTTGTCCAGGTCCGCATCACAATATTTAATTTTCAGTATCAGCGATTCATTTAAAAGTATAGATAAACCATAAAATTACACAAAAAACTAACCCCTTGAAATCGCCAAAGTAAAACCAGTTACTTAATCGAATAATACTGAGGAAATAATTCGCGTAAATAGTAGTAAATAAATAAATACATAATTTTGTGATCAATAGTTAGTGTTAATGGCGAGAGCTCTAGCTCTTTAGTATCATGGAATGTTGAAAACAGTAACTGATTGTTTTGTTGTATAACACATTCCATTTGTAGAAATTTACCATACAAATGCACCGAATACATACATATCTTTGAATAAATTGAATTATTACAAATGAGTTGATATTGTTTTTCAAGAAGAAACATTGTATTTAAGAAAATTGTGGTGGTCTTGTTGTTTGTTCCCACAATTTTATTCTTTACTTATGTAATGTCCTGTATATATAAAGTATGAGACTGAACACAACTTTCAATTTCATATCCGCTCCTAGCCTTTCGTCTACATACTTCCACTTGAATTACTACATATATCCTTAAAAATGGGTCGACGACATCAGTGTTGGTAGAAAGTGTAATTTGATATACTTTTTATCAATTCGGTTTAATCTAATCCAGAGGAAGAATCTTTAGATCATTGATCTTGCAATTATGCAAATAATGTCGCAGAAGTGTGTGAGAAAAGTGAAACTATTAGTTAAATCTGAATCATTAAATCGCTCGTATGCTCGATAAATTGATTAATAGAAAGTAGAATGTTCAGTTTTTCTAATGGATATATATCGAACACAGTACAAGGACTTATTTCTCCATAAACAATTAGCAAAAAAATTAATTATAGTATATTTTGAAACTACTAACTTGAAAAACTAACCTAGGAGGAAACAGCCAACTTATTTTTTTCTGTAGCTTAGTGAAAATTATCGAATAAAATACCATAAGATACCAGTAAAAATTCATTGTCTATAGCAGTGTATTTTAGCCTAAAGGGGGCGCAACCATATCAAATTAAAAATCGATAATTATTATTAAAACAATTATTCACAGAACAAAAGCAAAATGATATTTATTCTATACTTTTCAATTGAAAGAAATGAGAGTGACTTTAATAATTATTAGTGATCCCCTTTGGATCTGTCTGGAGCGGCAAATTTTATTAAAAGAAAGTTTTATGATAAAAATGGACAAGTGGCCATTGTTCGATTATACCCTGGTTTAACTTGGTTAGCAGACAGAATCATAGATAACAATTCAAAGCATCCTCCATATTCTTCTTTCTTCCATTTTTTGACACATTTTTTCGCTTAACATTTACTCCTTGGTGCATTAGACTCATTGCTATCTCTAGTATATCGATCAATTTTTTCTTTTTTATAATAAACAATAAGAGTTTGTTTATTTTCATGATGTGTATTAAAAACAATAAAAATCAATAGCACTAGGAAAAGTTTTCAATTCCACCAAATCACATTTTTTTATATTATTCGCTTCTTTTCCTACCCGATGCTTATTTGAATGAAATTATGGTTTGTCCAACGCCAAATTTCAAGAAAAATTGTGTGGCTTGGCGTGGTTACTTCGCACAGGTCATTAGCAGGTTCAGAGGCAGTCCCATGTTCATATTGTAACTAGTGATCTTCTAGGATTTCGTCTGTATCATTTGCGTTATCTTCGGCTTCATCAAACCACTGCATCAAAGTCTCTTCGAAGGTTTTATCACCATAACACCCCCTTCTTGACAGTCCAGCGGTTATTTTATAATACAAAAAAACTCTTAATAGAAAGGTGGCGTTTGGTAGACCAGGATAGACTTAATTTCAATTGTCCACCTAAATTCCATTAGAAATTCGAAAGTAAGATTTAAGAAAGCTGCCCAATCACTTAAGGACTACATGGCTTGTCCTCAGACGTGTAAGTTTATAAATAATTTCAATTCCATTTACTTAGCAGTCTACCAGTCTTTGCAAAAACAGAAACTTAAAAACGAAGCGTAACGCTTATGGTTTGCTAATTGCGAATTTTTGCTGTCACATTAAAAGTGAATTAAAACAAATTAGTAAAGTAGACATTGTTATTAGTTGTTAAATTCAGGTGTTTTACGAAACACCTAATTTTAATTTTCATAAGTATTAGAACAAACGGAATCAGAAGCTAATTTAAAAATGCAAAAAAATTATGAAAACAACTGCAATTGAAGAAGTAGCAATTTTAGATCATATCAATTCAAATCCTACGACTAAACAAAAAATTGAACAAAGAATTTCCTTTTTCGCGTTCTGAAACATCATAAATTTCAGTTTACAGAATACATTCAGAACAGGAAATAAATAGAAATGACCCAGACTAATGCAAACTTTTCATTCAATATTTATTTTTTGTATGAATGTTCCTTTTATGTGAATGGATCAGTAATTTTTATAGACAAAAAGAAAAAAAAGGATATTCATTTAAGAAAAAACAACACCAAAAATTATCATTTATCATACTGATAATATTATATGTATCGGTATTAATAATTTTCGTGAATTTCTCGACATGAATCACACACCAACTAGTGACGTTAATACAGTCATAAAAGCAGAGAAATTTCTAATATACAACAAATAAATCAATAGAAGTTTCACCATTTGTTTTATGTTTATGTGAACATAAAACACTTCATAAGAAGTCTTGAATTGAGGATGATAAATTCTCATGGGGAAGTCATGCAAGCATGGAAAAATCCATTTCTGGACGTGTAATAAACGATATTTTCTATAATACTTTTCGAAAAAAACGCAAATTAGGATGAGAATTGTGTTAAAAACATTTTATTTTCATAATACTCGGCGAGATCTCTAAAAAACTGTAAATGATGATATTCTTCTAATTTATTTAGTTGAGAATGAAAGATGTTTGAATGTTTGCGAAAACCGTAAATTAAATCTTATTTAAAAGTATACTCATCATGAAGGGATTAGTACAATGGACTAACACCCTACATTCTAATAATCAAATTACTCACAAAACAAACACATTATTGATAATTAGCTTTGATTACAAAAGATATGAAGTGTCCTTTTATTTGATGTTGAGTTTATACAAATAAATTGATTGCATGATTAATAATTGTCGAACATTTGGAAATATTCACTTAAGATAGTTGTGTCTTCTTGAAGAATCGTGTTTTTCAAAGCCGTTGTGGTTGTAAAAGTTTTCATAAAAAGACAATATGGTGTCAATCAATCGGAATCACGTTAGATAATTCCATTCCAATGAAGTAAAACATAAAATGGGCTTCACTCACCAAATAACAATCTATTGGTTTTTCCCTATGTACTTTGTACGATTTTTGTAATTCCGTTTGTTTCAAGGCGTGTGCTATATGAAGGGCACTTGCGTCGAATCTCCCATATTGGTACGAAGGTGAAGTGTCACGATGATAATAATTATTAGGACTGGGGCTGCTATATCCGCCATAAGTTGGCGAATGCGGCTGTTGATGACTGCCATTTATGTGAGTCCGTATATGTAGACCTAAAAAAAACATTAAAGCGTTTATCCAAAGAGCACAATAAAGTAATAAAGTCGAAATTTAATTCTCTAGTATTTTCTTAGGTTTTTCTAGATAAATCATTTTGATTCTTTGTTTCTAATGATGAAAAATTAGTTGCGAAAACTGGTAAAAAACGACGTTTCGGACTTTATGACAATTTGTATAATTATATTAATTAATGGATCACCTACAACATAAACATCAAAATAAAAATAAGAATCGGTTTATTTTCAATATTTATGTAAATATAAGATAAAAGATAATTTGATATTATACTGTGTGAGTCACAAAAAAATAGTCCCCCACCGATATATGGAAGTATTATTAGATTTTATGAAAATACTGTAGATCGATTTTTGTGAGGAATTCTTGTAAGGACATATTTTCAACACGTTTTTATTATTTTCATCTGTATGTTTGTAACTGACTTTTTGTCCTTGATTTCACCCTACTTGTAAGGATCTTATTCAATTTAAGCTTCGCACAGTTGTCCAAGACTGCCGACAATTCGATAATTCGGTTCAAATATATGATTAGATTCGCTATTATTCATAAATTTTTTTTGTATCCTATGTACGAGTCTAAAAAAGATAGAACTAGTGGGCGAATTACGTAAGAGCGCAGTCTCAGACTTACAAAATCGAAATGCAACTATAAACACATCTGTACATACTCAAAATAGTAAATTGAACTAAATACAAAAATATAAAATACAGTTCAAACACGCTTTTAGAGTTACTTATACTGAAAAGTGAAAAATTAATTACATTTCAAAAATCCTAAGAAATTATATGTCACTATCATAAAATTATGAAAGCGTGGGGTGCTTTCAATGACATTTTCATAAAAAATATGTATTTCGGAATAAAACTAGTGACATAAAGTCTTAAATTACCATTTTTAGCTGTTAGGTAAATGAATTATTCGGAAGACCTGGAATAGGTATCAAATCTAGATCTAACAGGTTACGCGCAAAAATCTTTACCATTTGAGCTAACTTAGAAAAACGTACGAGCTTATTAAGAAAATGAGGAAAGAAAGGGAAGGAATAATGGAAAAGGAGTTCCTAATTCACAATAATCGAAAAAGATTTAGACAGTCCCTGGAAAGGTTATCAGTCTCAGATCTATTGGTTGAAAAACGAAAAGTTAATTTAAAAATGTCATAGAAAGCATACCTCGTTTTCTCATTAACAATTCTATGTTCATGTCAAGAATTATTTAATTTTATGTTGATTATGATTTTTAGTATTTTTAAACTATAATTTATTATGATACAAATATCTGTCTGATAGTGCCAAATACTTGGGAATCACCCTAGACAAAAAACTCAAAAAAAAAACAACTTGATATAAAAGCAAGAAGAACTTCATTGATTGATAGAGAGAAAATCCAAAGTCTCACTTGAAAACAAAGTCCTTATCTACAAATCTGTCATCAAGCCTCTATGGACATATGGAATAGAGCTATGCTCTAATACAAATATTATTCAGAGATCCCAATGTAAAATATTCCGTCAACTAGTAGATGCTCCATGGCATGTAATAATTCACACCATTCACTATAGAAACCCACCCAAATCCACTACTAGTGTGGTTGGCACCAAGAAACTCGAAAAGACTGAAAAAAATATAGGCCAATAGACTTAATATGAGGTATAAGAGGTTGCAACACTGGATGTAAGCCTCACCAAGACATTATAGATGTTAGATTATCTAGCACTTGCGAGCAAATTAACCCAGAGAATGTAAAAAATATCCTGATCGTTAATAAAAACTTGTAAAAAAAATATCTGTCTCTTCTACATTCCCAGCCCCTTATTTTTGAATCTATACAAATAAATTGAATTTCAATGTATAATTTAGAAGTAACTTCTTTTTACTAAATTCATATGAAAGTAGATGTTTGCCTATTTGTCTGTCCATCTGTTTGTTCCGGCTATTCTCTGAAAGGGCTGAATGTAATTTGACGAAATTTTCATTTGCGGATAGCTAATATTATAAAAATTAGCTTAGTCTATTTTTATTTCAGATATTCTACATATTTTGATAACAAATGGAAATACACGAGAAGAAAATCGAAACTTCAAATTAGGCATGTACGAGGATGGTTCGAATATAAACCGGAATTTTTGAATAAACACTCGCAAAAGTGGTTGTGCTGGGAGTTAGACTGGGTTCTGTTACGAAGCGTAGAAAACAGCCAGGACCCCGTATCCTCTTTTTTTAATGTACTTATAGTAACAAACGAGAAGAATGTACCACTGTCTGTTACTCTTCGATCATTATTCGTTTTTTTTTGCTCAAAGATAATGTAAAATCCACGGAAATTCATCGAAAATTTTCCGAGCTATTTTCTATAAAACTTTCAGTGATATGAAATGGATTTGTATTTAGCATTCAAATTAATAACCTCATTTTATATATTTTATTAACTACTACTATTATTACTGTTTATAATTTTGTAATTTTATTTAATAATAATTTCCAAATTGTTTATGAATTTAGTGAAAACGATACTAAACAAATATGTGAATAACAATGTGACAATAATAAATAAAGTCATGTGTATAAACATCGAGTTTCTAGAGCGATTTACGATTTTAAAGATTATATATAAATTATGTCAATAGTTATATAAATAAATAAAACCATTGTTACAAGGTCTACTGAATGAATTCGTTTATTATGAATTGCCTTATCATAGTAGCTAAATATTTAGAGACAAATTCAATTAAGAAAACTGATTCGAGTATTCGAGTTTTAGAATAATATATTCCGTTACAAGGCTGAATAATAAAAAAATTAATATGAATTAAAAATTCCTAACTTGATCGTTAAATGCAGTAACGGATTTAGATATATAAGACCCGGAGCTAAAATAATAACGGGTCCCCTTTAAGGAATTAGGTAGCCCGGAAAAATTAAAAAAAAAAATATCAATACGTTAGATTTGTGGCATCAAAAAATACAGATTGTCTTCCAAATGATGGGGCCCTCTTGGTCCTGGAGCTCGGGGCTATAGCTCCCCCTAGCTTAAACCGGCCCTGGTTGAAAGTGATTTGGCCCCAAGTTATGTTATGTCTGTTATTAAGAAACCTGCTAATCTGCATTATAATCAAAATATGTTTATTATATTTGCACTATAAAATAACTCGACTTCAACCGTTGTAGATTCACTTAATAAATCAAACTAAATTGTTTTTAAAAAGTTATTTTTAATCTTTCTTTTTTATACAAATTGTTGATATTTGTTAACATATTTTCAATGCTTCGATTGTTTCTCAATTTTGTATCTGCAGGAAAAATTGTGATAATAATTGGAAGACATTTATCATTTTTCAAATGCTCAAAATTGTTCAGCAAATGATATCATATTCTTGGACGATATTTTAGAAACGTTTGATGTAAAAAACTAAGTCGAAAAAATTAATAGTCGACTGATTGAGTATGACATAGTCTTTTACATTAACTTCTTCCAATTTACAGATCTTGAAGAACAATTCAAATTTGTCTTGGATCAGGTTGAAAGTGTAGTAAAGTGTAAAACATCAGTAAAACCATACGAACTGGCAATCGCCAAATGAAGTGGTATGCTGCACATATTTTGAATACGCCGCCCAATTTTTATAGAAAATTATAAATAAAAAAATCCTAATCAAAAACGAAAAGGAACTAGCTCTGACAATACTTGGTACACTTAAACCACGAGAATCAGTCTCTCCAAGGTAGAAAGACTGGTTTGCAGTTCAAATGTTTAAAATAATTTTGACCATAAGTCGACTAGAATTATGTATAATAACATCTTTCAAATAGTTCTCATAATTTATTTAATTCTAGCATATTTGTTCAATATTTATTAGAAAAATCGAATTTACGTTTTGATAACGGATATAATTAACAGGTACAAATAATTTAATATGTTATTAGGTTATTTAAAAGTAACTTAGTAGTCTGTGAGCTCCTAATCGACTGATGCAGTTGGTCTTAGTGATTTGGAATATTTTTGGTTAAACATTTTTTAACTATACAGAAATCAAAGTATTAATAAGTTAAATTTATTTATTAGCATACTATATTTCCTATATGAATACAATTTATGACTTATACACTACCGGTCAAAAGTTCCCAATAATCCATTCTTTGAAATTAAAAAAAATGCACTTTAACAAATTTCTCTTTCATAATGATAAGCGAAAGTCTAAAAAGTGTCTTTGTTTATACGAGAGCATGTTTATATTTTGTATATTATTTTTCAACAAGTATTTATAATTGTACTTTTGTCCTAATTAGCCCCGTGAGACGGAATACTGTGCAGTGATAATACTTTTTGGACCAAGACAAGTTCGTAGACGAATTGTTTTCTTCTAAGTTTTAAAATTGCTAAAACCAAGGAACTATCGGTTGAAACGAATTAGAAATACCTCAACGGAAAGTAGACCACAGAGTGAAAAATATGCATCCACCAAAAGTTTTAGCGTTAGAAAACGTTCAGGGCTGCCTTTAAAACCCACAACCGTTGAAAACAAACGTATTGTATTGATTTGTAAACGTGATCAACGATTCACGGGCTCAAAGATAGCAGCTCAGATCAATGAATTTAGAGATTGAGGTAAACTGGCAGCGCAGCTTAAAGAAATAACGGATGTTAGATTCATGTAAGCCTGATTGTAAAACACGGTGGAAGCTCGGTAATGGTTTGGGGATGTTTTGGAGAATGGGCGAATGGAGAAAAATTGAAGAGATTTTGAAGGAAGTAACAGCTAGAAAGTATTCATGTGGATCGCCATCACATGGTTAGGATAGGTTTAGCAATCGATCACGCACTATCGATTAACACATTCGGATTATTTATTTCTAAGCTGAACATTAACTAATGTGGGAAGTGGGAAGTAGAATAATAAAAGTCGAAGCGAGTTGATCGGCAAATTTCTGTTGCCATATGGCCCCGATTGACTATTTTTTTTTACCAAGTTGAGAGGTAAAAGATTTAAAAGAAAGTATAAAATTGATAGGGAAGCTAATAATGTTAACAAAATATTCCAAAACTTACCTTCCGAATCATTGCTAACTCGACTAGGTCCCCTTATTTGTTCATTAACAAAATTCGAACTCTTTGGAACGTTAAGAGCTGATCTAATTCCAACTGAGGATCCATCTAAATGCCCCGCTCCAATTTTCGGTACATGACTATTACAATACACTTCTTTGTCTTCCTGTCGGTGTTGGTTATTATAATACGTTTTCAATGTCAATTTCGTCCCACAAATGGCGCACTTGAAACACCCACTGTGGTAAAACGTAAAGTCTTTTAAAGGTCCTACTCGATCTACTTGATATACAGTTTCGTTGCACCTTAAGCATGTACTTTCGTAAAAATTTGGGCGGTACATAGCCTTGTAAGAATTCTGTAACATTTTTTTGTGTTCAAAATTATTTTTATGGATATTCTGGGACGGTAATTTTCGCTCTGATAACGTTGCTTTACACGCACTCGTAGATTTCAGTCATTAATTTCATTAAATGATTATTTGCATTAGCACACTTTCTGATGTTGGGATGCACTAGAACAAAAAAAGATTGTTATAGACACGCTATTATTACTGCAAACGATCATTAATATGCATGTGAAAAGTCAGTGGCGTACTTTTTCAACACATCAACAGATTAATTAATTTATGTGCAACATCTATAACACCACGATAAGACCTATGGTCATATACGGAATAGAGAGAAGACAACAAAACAAAAGAAGTAATGAAATGAAATTTTGAGATATGGCAATAAATCGGACATTACCCTAATAAAGTTTGTCATACGTGTTGTCATACGAGTGTTATTTGAATTGTTCGTTTATCGACGTGGATAATACCACCAGTGGTGTACAGATCAACTCGCTTCGACTTTTTATTATGAAGAACTATCGCTGGTTTACCAAATTCAAACTCAAACGCAATGATAAGAAGTAGAACCCACCAAAAAGGCATTAAATTTGGTCCATATGAAGCTATGCTCGGAACGGAAGTGAAAGTAGGTTCTCCTATAAAACTTGAAGCTCTACTTGATACGTGAGAGCACTAACACTGAAAGCAACCCAGTGGATTGCACTGAATACGATTGATTAGAGCACAGAACTCATCGATACTGACCGCGTGGAAAGTTGAAAAAGTGAGCGAGTGAACAGATGGATGTAACAAACTCTAAATATCCCATGGTTACAATTGGTGACAATTGGAGAAAGTAAAAACTAGTCTGCGATTGGATAGAATTGCTTACATCGCGTGACTTAGTATCATAGGGACAATTCCTTGAGAATTGCAGGCTAGAGAAACTGGCCATGCACGAATTTCGAAATTTTCTATGTACTCCAATGCTAATTTTTTATATTGATTGTTTGAAATTGAATAACCTTGTGTTAATGTGAAACCACGGCAAATTATTTATGCTTTTTACCTCGAGGCTCTATATAAAAATTCATAATACTCTTCAAATGACCAAATCGCTATTTTTAATAAAAAATTTGCTTTTATTCGAATCTTTCAATTCTTATAACCCTGTAGAGAAGATTCTACTGAATACGTAGATAACCATGAAAATAAAAATAGGGCACTTTTCAACTATAATACAAAACATGTTTGAGTATGTTTTTACTTCGGCCACGCCACGCCACGCCACATCTGAAGCTATGCAATCAAACGCTCAGTTTTATAAATAATATTCGTTTCTTATACATGACTTTCGATAAAAAACTATCATGGAAAAAACTTTTAGACGATTTAAAAAAAGAATACCAAGCAGTTTACCACAGTTTACGTTTCCACTAAAACTTCAATATTGAAATCCTTGGAGATCATTCAAAACACAGCTTTACAAATAGCTACAGGCGCATTTTGTACAACCCCACTTAGAAGCTGACAATGCCCAAACTGGTTTCCACTTTTAAGCTTGCATCGCAGACATCTATGTCTTTCATATGCTTCCGATATCGCTAATAATAAAGAGCATCCAACTCCTACGAACATCTTCACTCAACGTTTCCAAAAGATATACAGCACAACAAAATTGGACACACCATTTTAAGAAAGAGTCAGAAGAAACCTTAAGGATCTACAATTTCCCAATTTTTTTTTCAACAAATATACTAACCTCTCCCATCCTGGTTGATTCCCATTTCTAGTGAAATCAACCAGGGATTTCCTCTTTTCTACACCACGAACACAAAGTTAAAAATATACAGCACAGAAATTAGAAGAAACCAAGTGCCTGTCGGGGAAGGACGAGGAGAATCTTCGAATATTGGATAGATAGATACTGGGACCTGTCAAGACCGATGGAGGGAGACCTAAGAAGAGGTAAAAGAGGATTGTATAGTGATAAAGATCCAAATACTTGAATGGTTTGGACATATACGAAGAAGCCCTGATACGGAAGATAACAGAATAGCAGCCAGCCATAGAACGACCAAGAGGTCGATGATCCAAATCACGTTGAGAACAAGTAATGTAGGATATTGCAGCAGGAGGCTGGTGAGGAACTGAAGACAAGTCTTGGAGGATAGAGATAAGTGGAACAGGATAGTGAGGGAAGCAAACAAGAAGCTGTAACAGTTTGGTGAGTCAACAAAGAAAAGTCAGAGGAGTATTTCACCGCAAAAGATAAATTCTTCGAGCCCGATAGGTTAGGGTTTAATTTCAAAACTCCAAAACAGAAGAGTTTTCATAAATGTTTAATCAATATGAATTAACTTATGTTAAGAACCATTTTTGTATATTAGTTAGATTTAGCTCTCTTGGATTATGTTCTGTTCACAGGCTTGAAAAAATGGTTCGATGGTCATTTTCCTACAATGAAGAGGTGATATCCACTGTTAATGACTATTTTGAGGAGCTTGTAGATTTTTAATATAAAAAGGGTATCGAACTTTGTTGTTGAATTTCCTCAGCTAGCACGGAGTCCAAAATATAATGCTTTCAGTTTTGGAAAAAAATCAAAAGTTGTAGAACTCTTTCAGTTTAAGAGAAGAGTCGTAACTCAGTATCAAAATGAATCGTGTCGAGCAGCGCGTGGGGATTAAATATTTGAGTTTAGAAGAGTTGATTCAACTGGGGCACCCAAAAGCGTTACCACAACCGAAAATGTTGAAAAAGTTTGTGTTTTTGAGTTGCTAGATCTAATTAGTATCCAACTGAACATGAGAATATTGTCTGCACGACGGGTAACATTTACAAACACATACAATAAAAAATTCTTCAAGACATTTGAAATCGTCTTTTAACAAAGCATCGACAAGACAAAGGAAGTTTTCTTGCAAAAATAGTAACAATCGAGAAATCATGTATTCATCACTATGTTGTGGAGACCAAAGTACTGAGGAAGAGAAGCAATCCTCAGCAGACTTATTTTTTCATTACGAAAACGTTTTTTTAAGAAGATTATCTGAGATTATTTATTTTCTCAATTCCAAAATTACGTAGGGCGATCAAAAAAGAACACAGGAGGAAACTGCGCGAAGGTGTTCTGTGTAATTAAGAAAAAGCATTCAGTAACAGGTCTGACATTGCATCAGCCGCAATAGCTAGGGCAGATCTTAAATTAGTAAAGCATCCATCATATTGTCCTGATTCGACTTCTAGCAATTATTGACTGTATGGAAATTGATTTTATTCGGTTAATATGCAGTAATTCAGTGATTTGATAGGTTGAACAATCTTTCTTTGTAAACTCATTAGAATATTCGCTGGGAAAAATATCTTACCTCTAATGAGGATTATATTGTAAAATAAAGATGATATAATTATCAATTTTTATTTGTAAGTAGGTCAGTTGTAAATAAGAAAATGTTCCTATTAGATTTAATGAATAACTGTGTCATGTAGTTTGGACATATTGTATATATGTAAATATAAAGCGAGTGTAAAAAGTAGGGAATACATATTATTAGAAAGTATTTTAATGGATTTGGAAATTTCAATAATTTTTAGTTTCCTAACTAACAACGATATACTCTTGGGTAACATTCATTTTTTTACGCAACTTTACAATACTAAAATATAAATAATTATGCGGCTTCTAAACAACCCACAACTAACCACAAGTTTATACTATTACAAGATAACAGATAATTTTCATTTACGAGATTATCTCAATACCGCTATACATAACTTAGTGAATTAGAAAATTCCTACAAGATTAATTAGAACGGTACAAATCATCTTGTTTCTTAATGTGTTTTTATGTGTATACTTTCTTAAAATGAACAATAAACAATGCTGCAAAGAGCAAGCACCATTGGAATTTTCACATCAATTTTGCGGTATATAAATATTAACGAATTGTTTGGTGTACTAGTATAAAATTTTGAAACTTTCTTGTGATATACTTTCAACGTGAAGTTTAATTTACAGCATATGAGGTTTCATGAAAATACGATGGATAATTTTATCAAAAACAAATTAAAGCAGTAACGTTAGATTTGAATTAATGTCTATCAACTAATTGTTTCTAACGCCGAATCCATCACTGAAAGCATTTTGAAAAACGAAGCTTCTTTCAGAATGACTTTCCATTTAAGCACAAAAACTCGCTAATAAAAAGAAAGTCGTTGGTATATTTTTTTCGTCTCTTTCTTTGCACATAGGTTCGCAAAAGCTCCAGTAGTTTTTGTTTGTTTTTGTGTGGTTTTATTGCAAGTTTATAAGAGAAAATGTTTTTTCCTTGACAACGTGATAAAATAAGCGCGATCTCTGTAGTACCACCACTTTATCACTCATTCAACTCCTTCCGGTTTGTAGGTTATGGTAGGCACTCCCGAATCACTCGACATCCCAATTGTGAAATTAAATTTGTTGGAATGATTTAACGAAGTTGAAAGTAAAGATGATGAACTACTTGTTGGAAAAGATTTGATACTAATTCAATAAATAGAGAAAGTGATATTAAAATCTTATATCAATGTCAATAAATAAGTTCTCGATATACTAGGAAAAATATAGCTAGTTATATCCAAAATATTGATTTCGATAGATATGTCTACGCCTAACAATACTTGAAGCCATACTAGTTTCGTTAAGTTCATTATACATTCCAGACAAACCAGATAAACCGGCCGAGTTATTACATTATTAATATCATATAGATACTAGAATTGAATCGAGACTTCTCTGACCCAATGATGCAATCGAACATCTTATAACCCTTCAACGTAATTGGAACACCGCTGTACCTGCAATTAAATTTGTGTTTATTGCTAATTAAAGCATTATTTGGAACTAAACTCAACGCATATCGATTGTTTCCAAACGTATTTTGTTTTTCCCTTAGGCTACGAGAAAGGCCTCGAGTTTTTATTATCATTATGAATTATCCCAATAATCGTTATTGGGTTATTTTGAGGAAACAATTCAGTCTTGCCTGAAAATTATCTTCGAAATTTGATCAAAATGTATAATAATATTCCAATAATTTCGATGTAACTGTGAATAATCATTTCTTTCTTGAATATTGAAAATGGAATTTTGATATTAGAACTCTGTCAAATAATAATTTAATAAAATGCAAAATTAGATCGAAACGCCAAAAAATAATAATTGCAGTGATACTTCAGCAATAATTTGAAACCAAAGCTCTGTCAATTTCATCATAAAACTCAACGTTTTCAGAGTATAATGAAATATTGATGTGTTAACTGAATATCCAAAATTATTATTTAAAAACAAATAAATCATTCTCTGTAATGAATAATTTATCATCTAACTTATAACATACACATTCTTTGAATATAATTACATCATTTATTAATTTGTAATATAAGAAATGTGTAGGTGTTAACTGGCAACTCTACATTGCAAAAGTAAATTTTTTAGGTCTGTTTATATTGAACAAGTTTTAATAATTGAAGTTAGAATAGTTTAATAATCTATTGGCACTAGGAATAGTAAGAATGTATTTAAACAAGTGACTCTTTGAAATTAAACATTTTTGGATGACTTTCGCTACCTACCTCTGTCATACACACATGAAAACCCGTTTCGTTAAGTATCTTTTGCACTTAGACCCTGTTCACTCTCCCTAGTACTGAGGAAGACTACGACACGTATTCTCTTCTCGTTAAGGGTTAATTCCAGTGGCTATACACCCTTGTCATCACTTTTAGGTCGTTGTATTTACGTTTTTGCTGTTTTGGGTAGAATCTTCCTTCCCTAACGCTTGTGAGTTGATTCGAGTACTAGGATCTCTTTTTTGGGGTGAAGTTTTATATTTTTTGTTAACTTTGGTGTATCCTTAATTTTTGAGCGGCTTTGTGGTTTGTATGTATCTAATATGCCCAAAGATCTCATTTTCTCTTCGGTTCCTCATATTTCCTGCATTCTTCTGCATAGTTAGTGAAATTTCTCAATTCCTTATTCAGGCGTGTTCCCAATTCCTCGATTAGCTTTTCTGCCTTTGTGTGCATCAATACTTTCGTAGTAACTTTATACCTTATATTTCATTATTATATTATACTGGACCTGGAATTTCTTCCTATTCATTTCGCATGTTTATTTCGTTTCGTTACGCAGTTTACTGTTTTTATCGATTGATTCAATTCAATTCAATATTAGACCTTATTTGCCCGCTGGATTTGTAGATCTTGGTTTTTATGACCTAGTCGGCTCAATGGCTCAACGTAAGAAGCTTGAGTAAAACAATTCCTTTCGAAACAATCGTTTTTTGACTGTATTCCAAATTTTGTCTCTAGTTATTATCAATTCCGTCAAAACTACAATCTAATATCTGCTTACAAATTTAGTGCATTTGGTTTTATTGCCAAAATTAGGCTGAAGCCCTAGTTTGGGTGATTCTCAAAATAATATGACTGAGTTATACAGGGTAGTCCTGGAAAAAATACGGGAGTGAATAGATGACGTGAAAAATTTCCATTTATTCAATTAATACATTATTTTTTTTTTCTAAATACTTAGTTTATAAATTTGACACCATTTGAAACATAATTTTGATTTAGCATTGATCAACAATTTCAGATTTTCTCTGGTATAGACTAAAAAAACTCAATATCTATAATGAAGTAAATATAAAAAAGGTCCAAGTACAGAACCTCGGAGTACTCGAAACTCGTTTGAAAGCACGTCACTGAGAACATCAACATTACAATATATTGCGTCCTTCCTAGTAAGATATAACTTTATTATATATATTATAAACCCATATTATACAACTTTAGTAATAATATATCGAAGCTTACAACATCAAAAGCATTCTGCATATTAATAAACAGCGTATAATTTAATAATAAATAAATTCCATGCTAGAAATATTATTTTTTGTTTACATGTTGTACAGGGATGAATTTATCAATATATAACACTCATTACATCATAAAGATACAGTGTTTAATCAATTGACAATAATATACACTGAGTATTTATTTCTAGTGATATTATTTTCTTCTATTTAATCATTTACTAACCCGACCCTGTAGTAATAACATAAGGTTTCTCTCTTAACCTCCTATTGACTTCTTTCCCTACTCGTATTCGATAACTTCGCCAAAAATAATAAATAATTTCAACCACATCCTTCGCACCAAACCTACACTTAAATTAATATCCTCTTGATGATGTAAACATACTCACCGATTGATTAAAATGTCTATTGTATCACTTTACACCTGATGTCTTTTTTAAATACTTACGCACATTATATAATCCAATTATTAACTCACGCGGCGAAATACGTCGAAAAACAGATGAAACATACTCCTGGCAATAAAAAAAAATGATCACTAGCACCAATAAGAGTGATTATGTTCACTTCGTGGCCATTTTGCAATCGGGTTTGTAGTTTATGAGAGACCGAGCAACACTAACAGTTGAAATGTATCTGGTCGATGGAATTGACTCGCGTAGTCGGTATGCCGAAGTGTTCACCTGTTCTGTTCCTGCATGGCATGGGGACGAGGAAAGGTCAGCTTAGAATACGAGTACGACGTCAGCATCGAGGAGAAATCGCACCGAGCACGCGGCATGTGTATTATTGTTCGTGAGAATGGAATTTACAGGGGAATCCTGAAAAGTCTTTATAATATATCTATAGATATGAATATATTTCCTTAACATATAAGATATAAACAGCACGTGGCAACGTGGTTTCCCTCGCGCCGAGCTTCAGCGATATAATTCCATAGATTAGAGAGAGAATGGTCGTAGAGTGGAGGACATAAAAATTAGTAGTATTTTTATGTCTCCCAATATTCAAATATAACAATCAACGAACAATAATAGTTGTTGGTTCGCCGTAAACATTCGTGTTGCCACTTGTAAATCCCTGCATTGTATTGGTGAAATAGAGGTTTTTTCTTCGACTTTTAAGACAGTTTTTTCTTGATTTTTACATTCAAATCTTTCTAACAACTCTATGTAGTATTCGCTATTGATTATCTCTTGTTGATTGTAAAAACACTGCCTTCTGATATCTTTACGACCTCAACTATTTCACGATATAACCAATTCGTAGACACCGTCATCGAAAACCAATAACAAATGGTTCTTTTCGATGGAGCAGAGTTCGGATAAGAGCGGGAGTTTGTAGGGTTAGAACAGCTCTAAAAACAAGTTCTTGGAAATATCAAACAGTTAGAAAAACATGGCTCAATATTGGAATTGAAGTGTAATGTTGGTTCTACGTTGGAGAATGTATTGGTAAACGTCACATTGTTGGATATAATGTTTGAATAGATTTCGATTAATTAAAAAATTTTGTAAAATGTACGTAGGTACTCTCAAATCAATAGAATATTATTTATGCCAATGCATTCTTTTTCGAAATTAATTGGTGATAATATAAATATTTTTTGTATTAATTCTATTTTTTATGTGGAAAGCAAGCACAAGATGAAAAGAATTGCCTTGATAGTTGATTCCAAAGGCGTGCTCTTCTCCAAAGTGAGATGTCCCGATGAATTGACGTCCTGGAAGTCTGTACGCGAACTTCGTGTGCATGAGCCACGTCTGCCTGTCGAGTAGATCTTGCAGATTCTGCTCTAAGTGGGATTATGTCTTGAGCTGCCGGTCTTCTTTTTAAAAAAAGAATTCTGGGTCTTTGCTGCATTAAATTCAATCAGATAGCTTCCATCCTACTCCAAAATATTTTCAAGATCGATATTCATGGTGATGGTGTGTTGCTACTAACGGATTTGGGCCCCTTCGTTGGGATTTTATATACGGTCCAGCTGGTCTTCACGAGTACGGATCGCATAAGATGTCGCCATAAGACGTTGGCATAGAATTGTCTACTTACTATTTGAATATCAATGCCTTCAGTCGCCGACGGCATCTTGTTGATATTCAACACATCAGGTAAATATCAATGATTAGGCGCCGCCGGTCAAACAGTCGACTGCACGTCGGTATGTGAGAAATCCTTCACGTGGATAGTTTTCTACTTATTTTTGTTCCTCTTTGGACTACTTCGACTAGTCAATTACGCATTTTATACCAGATTTCAATACAAATTAAATCGCAATATGTTGGTTCTTGTGTGAAAAAGTCTATAATTATGTACGATATAGAAATCCAATGAAGATCGATTTGGTAATTCAATATTTCAATATTATTTTTTGATTTTGCTCGCACGAGATTAAGATGAAAACGGTACATCCCCCAGAAGTCCATAATAGAGGTATAAGGGCTTCAGTACAACAGGTTTCGCCCTTGTACCCTGAGGCAGCATTAGCGATATGAAATGTTTATACACCCTCATACCATTCAGCCCTGGGCAAGTGGTCACCTTGGCAAAGAGTCATCCATCCATCCAATAAATCAGACTTAATCCACACTCATAACAAACAGAACGAACTTTTTCTTCCGAATTTGTTGCTATATTCGTCCAGACGAATCAAATGAGCCCAAACTCGGTGGGGTTGCGTTGACGGAGTTCCTATGGACACTTTCCAGCTCTATCATTAGACCCTGATTACCATCTAGTATCGAAGTACTCGACAAAAAGAATCAAATGAACTGAAACTCGATGGGGTTGCTTCGTTTAATTACGGAGTTCCCGGGGCCATCACCCAGCTCCATCATTAGACCCCGGTTTCCATCTAGTATCGAAGTACTCGTCAAGACGAATCAAATGAAGACAAACTCGATGGGGATGCGTCGGCGTCGACGGGGTACCTATGGCCTCTTTCCAGCTCTATCATCAAATCAGCTCTATGTCTATTTTTTTGTATAATAATATTATTGCTTCTAAATGTTCTTGATTTTATGTCTCTTCTGTTTTAAAATTAGTTTTTTGATAATATTTGACAGATTGATAAAAAATTGACGTTTCGACTTGACTTCAAAATATTTTGGAAGTAGTCCAAGTTAACTTGCAAGATTTGATTACAAACAAAAATATAGGTTTGGTGTTACTAATTATCATAGAAAAGCGAAATGTTGTAACATTTTTTTTAAAGGGGGTGGTAGTCCATATGAAGTGGGAAGTTTATAAATCAAATTATTCCCTATTGATTCAAATTGCATATTTATGTACAATATGATCAATAGTTTAGTTAATACGTTCTTTAACTGCAATTGTCTATAGACAACACACAATACCCTTTTTAACTACAATTGTCTATAGGCAACACACAATACCGATGTATGTATCTTAACTTAAGAAAAGATGGCACCAATAAGAATCACGGAATTCCACTTGTTAGACAAAGTGAGACAACCAAAGCTGACTAACGTGAAAAGGAAGTGGTCGTTGTAGTTCAAATTTTTAACTTGTTATCGTTAAAAAACGGTTATTTTGACCTTTTGTGAATAAAAAATATAAATACACAGTATAAATATCATAATAATTTGTTTGAAATAGGTTGTTTGATTCATCGTATCAACGTTTATAAGAAATTGAAATTGCAATTCCTTCTAAGGTTTATCGTGTGTGTCGTGTTACCTGTTTTCTACCTGTTATGACAACGATTCTTGCACCTGCTTGGTTGTGATTTAATCGTTGTTTAATAACAATTAGAATTTATTCAATATGAATTCTCTCTCATGGAAGAAGATAGAAGATGAAAATGGTTTTATTTATTATTTTAAGTAAGTATAGATAAGTTTATACAATATTTCTCGATGTAGAAGAAATTATTTGTATTTTGGTATTTCATTATCGAAGTTTGTTGATTCATTCACATTTGAATACAGTTCAATTTACCTGAAAAATGGAAATGTGGGTTTTTTGCTATCAATTGATTGTAAATAAGAACTGATTCTTAGGTGAAAATAATGCTGTGATATGAGAAAAAATTTTTCGTACTACCCCTCGTTTCTGAGTTATAGGCATTTAAATTTGCGAAATTAAAACTTATATGTTCTAAATTTTACATCCAAACATTATGAATGTTTAATGAATGATTACGTATGTCTTTGTAGTGAATTTGACGGTATAAATAATTCTACACTTGTATCCTGATGACCAGGGGTGGCTCATGCCCAATGGTTAACAATCCGTAACTTTTACAGGGACAACCAGTGGCATATTTACCAAAGGGCCATGGCACGTGGCGCAGGGAGACAGAAACAAAATACAGAACATGAGTCTACGGGGCGATCGTGTTGACGGCATACGCGATGGTCAGCCCATGACAAGTTAATATCGGTTCTAGAAGGTATAAAAAGTGATCCCACGGAAGGCTTTGGTTAAAAATGAAGCTCTTGGCTCAATTAAATTGTCTAACAACGGTCATATTATCGGAATTTTGAGGATCTGTGTTAAAACAATTTAATATAGGTGTTGACGCAAATGTAGGGCTCCAGTAGTCATTCATCACTTTCATAGAAGTAAAAGGGGATCTTTTGATGCTTTTGAAGAAGCTTCCCAATATGCGACCAATTGTTGAGGAAGTTTCTTCTTTTTCTTTCAATGCATATCCATTAATGGATGTTCGCGACCACATTTTTCATGGCTTCTCTATCTCTAGCGGTATGGATCAATGTCTGAATATCTTGTATACCCGTCCACTGCCTCACGTTCCTCAACCATGACATCCTCTTCCGTCCCAATCCTCTCTTACCTTCAATCTTGCCCTCGACTATCAGCTGAAGGAATTGATATTTATGGCTTCGCATTATATGGCCAAGATATGCAATCTTTCGTTTCTTCACGATGTTAAAGAGTTCACGGTCTTTATTGATACGCCTGAGAATATCCTCATTCCTCACTTTGGCAGTCCATGGTATCTTCAGGATTCTGCGATATACCCACATTTCGAATGCCTCTAATTTGTTGATGTTTTTTATCTTAAGGGTCCAACCCTCCATCCCGTAAAGAAGCGCTGACCAAACGTAGCACCGCACAAGTCTCAGTCTAAGATCAAGATCAAAGTCGGTACATGTAAATACATTTTTAAATTTCATGAATATACTTCGAGCTTGTTCAATTCGGCATTTTATTTCACCGTCCGACGACCATTCTTCATAGAGCCATATTCCTAGATATTTAAATTTTTCTACCCGTTCTATAGTTTTTCCATTATATGTTACTCTAGATTTTCTAAACGTATTCGCTTCCCTAGTGATAATCATAAATTTAGTTTTTTTGATGTTGATGTTTAATCCCATGTTTTGGCTATGTCCGCCTACTATATTAATTAGTTGTTGTAGGTCATCTATATTATCTGTAATCAGCACTGTGTCATCGGAGTAACGTATGTTGTTGACCCAGACTCCATTGACTTTGATCCCAATGTCTCTATCTTCAAGTGACTGTCGAAAGATGTCTTCAGAGTATATATTAAACAGGAGCGGCGACAATATACAATCTTGACGTACTCCTCTGCGAATCCGAACTTGCTCAGTTAGACCATGATTTACTTTGACTTTTTGGTGCCAATACAGATTTTCGATACAACGAATGTCTTTTCCGTCCAAATCCAATTTTTTAAGGAGCTGCATAAGTTTGTGATGTTGAACTTTATCGAAAGCTTTTTCGTAGTCTATGAAGCATAGACAAACATTTTTTCTTTGGTCCATTTGAGGGAGTTTAAAAGACGCAAATATTCTTATGATGCAGTAACCGCCAATTTTGCATTTGTAAGGAAATTGGATACAAATCTGAACTTGCTTTATAATTGGAACAATTCTTGACATGTGAAAACAAAATAATTTTGAGGCAACTTAACCTTTTTATTAAAGAAAGAGATTCCATGTAGAAAAATAGCATTACGCATTTTTCTGTTCACATTTGTGCATCACTAAAAATGTAAATATTTGATAAATGGTGTCAATTTTTGTATGGCCTTGTTTAATTATTAAACGGTTTTCATTCCTTGATTTATGGGGCGGCAAACCTAATCGGTCCAGGCCGTCAAATTTTAAAATACGTCACTGGGGATAACCTGTATAAAAGATAGCAAAAATTTTTTTCAATAATTGTTGCATCAAGTCCCAGAATACCCTGTATATGCTGAATAAGTATTAATACTTTTTATTAGAGTTGAAAAAGCTGACTAGAAATAAAACGATTCAACGTATAATTTGAGTGTGACTTTAAAGCATCAAATTTCGATATTCTAGGTCGTATATGGCGAAATTTATATACAGGGTCGGACGAATTTGTGGCTTAAATACGACTTTTATGAAAAATTGTCTCAAATTACTTTATTTTGTGTATTTAGTAAGTTATCTAATAGTGTTTGTACATGTTCTGTTTATTTCACAAGTCTAACAACATCTTTTGCACAATTATTATTATGACTTCTTTCGAAGTAAAAACTTGAATAACGAATTAGAAAAGAGAATGATAAAATGTTACAAATACTCGATCCTTTTGTACGGAATGAAGGCAGCAACTTTAAATTAAGCAATAATGAAAAAACTGGAAATCCTTGAAATGTGGATATTGAGAAGGATACTACGAATATCATGGACAGATAGAATTGCAAATGAGGAAATTTTACGCAAAATGACAACAAGCAAGAGAATTATAAACTACCATAAAATCCTACAAATTAGAGTCCAATTCTTTCTGCGGTGCAATAAACCATGTCAAATCGAGGATCTTAATAACAACCAAAATACTGATCAAGACAATATGTCAATAAACATTTTACCTTTTGTAAACTTTAATAAAAATATTTGCTTTAAATTTAAACACTCTATATTTAAACATGTTTTCTAGTAAATCAACTGGGGTGAGACAATGGGACCATCCAAAATTCAGTGAAATTAAGCAACGCCTCGACGATTGTAACTACGTGAAGTACTCCATATATAGGGTGGCTTTGAAATTTCGAGTACTGCAGAACGCATTATATAGTAAGTAGTTCATGATCTTTTCAATTAATTGAGTTCAAAGGTTCAAAGAAATTAGTTTTTTCCCCAGATAAGGCGACATAGGACATAATAGATCCAAATTTATCTTAATCTGACGCGCTTGAATATTTCAAAGTGGCGAATTTTTTTGTACATTATAATATACATTATATAACATTTTGTTGTTCTTGTTATCTAAGCTTTGCAATCCAGGTCTCTATGACACTCGAGTAATTCCTCATTTAGCATCGTGGGCTTCCCTACCATAATAACCACCATTTTGTTTTAGTGGATGACGTGCCGCTATCTGTAGTATCTGGAGTTTTTGAAAAACATCGATTGGGTGCTAATGAAGGTTCCCTGTGTCTTGAAAGCTGTGAGCTGGAAGCAGTGCTTTCCGACATTTATTTTGCTTCGAACAAGAAAAATCATACAAACATCGACGTTGATTTCGCTGCTGAACTAATGCTCAATTTTTTGTATAATGTTTTCGATAAGTAAGTGAAGTCCTCAATGGAAATCTAATATTCAATTGATAACAAATTAAATAGAGTAAATGTAGCATTACAACGAAATTATTCTCGAAGAAAATTAATATGTGGCAGTTTTTTCTTGTCCAGTACGCTAGGAATGTGGAAACTGAAGGTCGTAACTTTTGACAAAATTGTTTATATCATTCTCCACACTTTCTAAGAGGTCAAAATATGATTTTTCTTATTTGGCGAAAAAACTAACGCCCGCATAAACAATATTTAGAAGAAATTGTAGATATTAGAAAAACGTACAAAGCTAGAAGTTATCTATCAAGTCGCAAAATTAGAAAAACAGCTAAATCTAAGCTTTTAATTTTTTTGCAATGGAAAATTATATATTATAGATAGTTCGGCATAAGTTAGGCAACTTTCGAATGTTCCAAATTTCGAATTGGTTGAAAATAGTTACAAGAACAATAGTTTGAAAAAATTTGGTGTTTTTTATTTCAGGGACAGAAAAGGCAAAATTCAAGTTATGTCGTCTAAATTGACTTTGGCAATTTTGAGTAATTGTGATTTGCAAGAAGTATATAGATACATTTTTCAGCAATTTTCTGATCATAATAACTGCATAACTCGCCAAAGATTACATTCTTTTTTATTAAAAATAATCGAAATTACTAAATATCTACACGAATACGCAAGCTATGGTCCAAAGTTGATAAATATATCAGTGGAAAATTGTTTTCTAAACGTAAGTTTAATACATTCAGTACGAGGATGGTCGTAGAAGTACCTAGCCTGACTTAGAGATGGCTGTCGTTGCTTCGAAAATACCATTAATAGAAAAAACACAATATATACAGCGTATGTTTCAAACTTAAAGACGCCACGTTGTTTAGTACTTGTTTAGCCATCAATAGTGGATGCTTTCGGTTAATTTGTAAACATGAAAACCATCGGTCATCGTTTTGTGATGTTACCAACAGTAAAATATTGGGTAGCAGAGTTTAAGCGAGGCTTTACGACCTACGATGACCAGCATCGCAGTGGTCGACCAAATGAGGTGACAACTCCAAAAATGTTGAAGAAAATCCACTGGATGATCGTCGACTGAAAGTGCGTGAGCTAGAAGACATAGTAGGCATTGCAAAAAGTGTGGAACACTCCATCGAGTGTTTGGCAATATATGAAATAGAGCCGTTCCATAATCATAGATGGAAAGTGGGTATATCACTTCAAACCAGAAACAAAAGAACAATAAAAACAATGGACTGAAAAGGGAGAACCGGCTCCAAATAAGACAAAGACCGTTCCATATGCAGACAAGATCATGGCGTCAGTTTTTAGGGATGCGCGTGAGATAATTTTCATTGACTATCTTGAAAAAGGAGAAATTATCAAGGTAAGTATTATGCGAACTTACGTTTGAGTTAAAAAATCAAGCAAAAATGGCGGAATTTTACTAAGAAGAAAGTGTTATTCAATCAAGACAATGTATCCGTTATTGCAATGACCAAAATTAATTAATTAAAGTTTGAATTGTTATTCACTCTATTCGCCAGATTTAGCACCCTGGGATTATTTTCTGATTCCAGACTTGAAAAAAAGGCTTGGTGATCGAGCAATGAAGAGGGGATGTCAACAGTATATGGAGCTAAAAGGAGATTACATTGAAAAATAAATATATTTTTTCCAAAATTTTTGTGTTTTCTTTGTTGAGCTCGGTACTTCTGGAACCATCCCAGTATACTAAAAATGGATACGTGGGATCATTTTTATGCGTCATGCTTTGTAATAATCTGTTTCAGTCTCCCGGCTTTGTAGGCATAAACGAATCTACGTTTATATTGTGGGCAGAAAACCAACCAAAAATACTCAATTGGATCCCGATTCTTAACAGAATTAAAATGGCAGAACCAAGTAAGTGATTATAACACTCAGCAAAAAATATTTATTTATGTATCACGGACGACAAATTACCTATTATAGCCGACCGTGCAAATTGAGGTACAGCTGAGACAGACAGTTTTCTCCGGGATGCTTATTACATTTTTTCGTCGACCTGTATATGATTATGTTGGAATTTCAGGAACGTTGGTGATATTCATACTGAACACACTGTTTATACTACACCAAATCTCACCATTACACTGTCTGGAAGGTAAACTGTTTACTCAGTCGTGAAGAAGATAACTTGATTATCGAAACGCGCGTCAGACAGTGTAATTTAAGAGTTGGTGTAGTAGTATTTAGTGTAAACAGTGTGTCATGTAATTTCTTTGAAAGTAATGACATAATTGGAAGTTAAACGGTTTTCCTCTGGGATTTGTCACGTTTTGACTAAACTACTTTTATATAGCGTGGTTTCCAAGTTTTAGATGAATCTACACTTGAGTAATTCTATCTTGTTCCAATAATTGCCATGTTTTGACTTAAGAAGCTGCAGTTTGATGAATGGTGGTCCGTTACCAAACTAGGCATAAATAAGTTGTGGAAAACAGCTTTTCTATTTTAAACGGCCCTACTATATGACCAGAATTCACCTTTAACCACTTTTCTATTTCTTGTTTGTACTAAGTGGTCTTAGCGCCAAAATTGAAACATATAATGATTGGATTCGAACTTATCGCACTTACCTTTTGCATACTTCACTGCTGGATGATAAACATGACTGCTGTGTCCATCCAGAACTAATGAAATTCGATTTTGGAGGTAGGCATGTCAATATTCAAGCAAATAATTTAACAAACGCAAAAGTGCGTTCAAAAAGAGAATTGGCAACTTAACTATTTCCTAAAATTTTTCCACCAATTTGTATTTTTTGTCTACGTTTTTCTATTTCTAACCGCCCTCTAACAAAGCCTACGTGTAAACAATCTTTAGTATTATAATGTTTCCCTTATTCATTATAGAGCACCGTCTCTTAATTAAACTTCACCATATATAATAATTAACTTTTTACTACTCGTATAATTGATGTAAATTCACCGGTTATTATTCACTATTTCGTTCGCTGTAACATTCAATTATATACTGACTTCTCGCTGTTAAACAAGTACGTATTTATACAAGAAAGGAATTTCTCAATTAATTCTAGAAAGTGAACGAACAAATAAATAAAAAGGTCTTATAAATTGGTTCTAAATAATAATATAAATAAATCACCGCTGTAATGAGAACATGTAAAAAAAAGTCACATTCCCCAGACTTAAGACTCTTCCACCATAACCGAACAGGATCGGCATCACGGACCATGTCGTGGATGAGTACCTCCTAATTTTAGCAGCTATAATATATGACATGCTACACAGTTAGTACAGAGCTTCATTTGGTAGTTTTTTTTTGTTTTAGCCTTACATTCGATCAAATGCACGTCCTGCAAGACCAGCCCAGTTCTTGGATTACTGTATAAATGTACAAAATGTAGGCGTTATACTCAATGCCAAAGATGTTTCTTCACAGGTCGAATTACCAGCTCCCATAAACTTTCTCATTCGATGCGGGAATATTGCACAGTAGTGGGAACAAGTTATAGCAAGAATAAATTATTCAATAAACTTCGTAAAATTATACCTTGTAGTCGAAATGGTCAAACGGTCGTTGTAGATGCAAAACCAATGAGGTAACTTCACTAATTAACCACTTTTCTCAGATTCATATTTCATCTTAAAATAAAACTGACATAAATATTATTCATATGAACATAACTGTTTCCGGGTAAATATGAATTACATGGAAAAACAATCAAAGAAACCGAGAAAAAGCTACGTCAATATTATTTCTAAAATCCTCTATCTTACTCAATGGTTTTTAAAATGTTTTCTTCTTGTAAAAGTGGCCATATGAACACAAATGATGCTGATGCATCTTATTAAGGAAGTGTTTGTCATTTTTTACATTTCTGGATATCTTTTAACTTTGTTCGTGCTCATAATGTCAAGGGTTTCTCAGAGCTGCTTAATAACTGCATTTAAATATTTATTTTGTTGTGGGATGAGGAATTTGTTTCATTTTGAAAAATAAGTTATTAATAAGATTTTGTACTGATTTTCAGTTCCATTTCAATGTTTCCAGATTATTTCTTAACGTTAACACTTATCTTGGTTGGTAGTTTCCATTTCCGATTTGATATTATTTGGAGTTTTTATGTACGAATGCATTTGTTATATTTATGCCCATCCAAATTATGATTTATCAATTGATCATTATCTTATGTCTCCATGCCTTTCTATCTTCTAATTTTAAAATTTTGCCAATTATACGTTCGAGGACTTGATGCAAAAGTGAGTAGATGTGGCGAAAATACTGCTTTGGCAAAAAAATTCTCATACGAACCCTCGTTTGAAGGAATAAAGACAACCTGTACAATCTAAAGATAGCAACAATTCATTTTTCCATAGATTTTTGCTTAAATGACAAAATTTATGATCATTTATGATTTATGTAGATTTTTAGATCGTTGTATAAGCTAAGAAAACCGTTCGCCATAAAGAGACATTCTTAAAGAAATTATCATAAATTGTAATTAATTAAAATACTTATATGCAGTATTAAATCATTTCTAATTGAACTGGATAGTGTCGAACATCGTGTTACTTACACAAGGAAAAAATTGAAATTTGGAAAATTAAGTTAGTTTACCTACAAAAATTATAATTATTTATTAATTTTAGCAATGATCAGGATTGTATCGTGACCACAGATAAAAAAGAAGTTTGCGATATTAAACCGATGTCTTCGCCGCACGCTCAATTGGCTCTTATTATAAAACGATTGGAAATGCAAAACAAAGAACTTCAGCAATTTTTATTTACGGAAAATTTGAAAGAAAAAAAAGTTATGAGATACTTGGAGGAGCATAGGATACATATTAACGCACAAATAGATAAATTAAAAACGTTAAAGGTATATTTAATCTAATGCTTAAAATATGACCCAATGAGGATAATCTGTAGCTCACTATCTAGACTTTTCATATGATAAAATTACATTAGTAGTAAATGCAGTCTCATCAGTAAACCTTTTTAATATAAGTAACATCTTCTAGTTTTCTCTTGTGATAATATGATGAAACGCTATTTATGTTGCTGTTTCATCTGACGTTTTGTTTTCTTTGGGTCAAATATGATTTTAACTTCCTCAAATGTCCACGTTCAGAATCAGTTTAGGGGTCAATATTTTACAACGCAAAAAAATGCATAATCACTTGCCAATTGAAATCAAATCTTTTCCCGCATTTCGAAATAATTTGAGGTCATATTTTATGGAAAGTCCGGACATACTGCGTATTGGTTTTTCTATGGACTTTAAACTAATTATTACCTATTACTATTACCTATAATTTTGTTATTGATTATTGTATTTTTCTGTATATTGAAATTTAATTTTATTTGAATCTTTATTTAGTTATTTTTATGTTTGTTTTTTTAGTTTTTACAAACTTTTATCTACAAATTGTAACAATTTTTTGACAATAATACATTCCCCTCTCTCATACTGGTTAACAAGCTTAGGTCTCGATAACTTAAATTATGAGTGTTGGTATAGTGGTAGTAAACATAGTAATCAGTAAAACTAGGCCTAAGTTACTTTTCAATCTTTCAGTAGTTTACAGTTGGGATAGTTAACTTTTTTTAATTTTTAGAATTGTATAAGTTCTAATAACATTTCTCCCAATCTCACTTTTCGTAAATCAACCAAGAAAAGGATTGCGGAGTCAACTCCAGTTATTAGAAATACTTACAAAATAGATCGATCTGAAACGAAATCTATAGACATACTGAGTCCTATAGCTTCAGGTGCTGAAACTGTAGAAAATATTAATGATAATTACGAAGGAGTTCATGATACTGAAGATACAAGCGGAGATTTTATAGAAGATAAAAGCTCTGCATACGGCATTGATGACATTAGTACATGGATAGGGGGTAAGACATTATTGTATGAAATATTATAGATATATAATGAGTTTGATTTCTATATTTATTTTGTTTTTTATTCAAAATTTAACAGTGTAACTGTTACAGCAAAACGAATACTGCTTACCATTGTGTTTGTATTAATATAATTGGTTACTATCAATCAAGGTATTCAATTTGTAAAGACAATTGCATAAAAATTGCTACTATTTTCTGATAATCGATCGCTGGAATAGTTTACGTGTTGAATATACAATCTTCTACAGTTAATTTTTCAAAAAATTTAGTGACTCAAAAAAACTGCATTTAGAAGACACTTATGCGATTGATTGGAAAATTATTTTCGTACGAACGTCCTTAATACACTTTCTCGTTCTAGTTTAACTACTAATTACAGATAAACTTACAAGGACACCTTCAAAATGAAATTATTAGATGAACATAACTTTTTCTTTACTTCTATGGTATATTAATTTTTTCTGCAAAAAATTCAGCTATAATATAACAAACGTCATTTTCAAAACAAACATGTACTTTTATTTTCAGGACCCCCAAACAACGGGCTAAAAATTAACATGACAACCAAATCTGTTTCTAAAACATCTCCTGGTGAACTCCATAATAATTTAGATGAAGCCTTGGCGAAACTTCAACAAATATTAGCCAACAATTTTTGTTTAGATGAATCTCTAGGTCATATAGACAATACCAATTTGAAGTATGCAATGTCAGAAGTCGAGGGTATGCTGACATCTTTCATAGATACCGTAGAAAACAGTAGAGCCAGTTCTATAAGGTCAAAGAAAAAACAAGATGAAATTGGTGTTGCAGTTTAATATATTTTCGGAATACATTTCTTCACATAGTTTCGGAGGGCTATAAACTTTCCTGGAATCACAATTATATCTATTTTTGAGAATATGAAGCCATGTTCTGTAGCTAGTTCTCCTCTGGCAATATGAAAGATGTATATTTTCGATAATGATAAAGCACCATGAGGATCCGTTGCAATATTTATTTCATAAAGCAGAAACAATTAATAAATTCTGTGTCAATCCAGAAGTATCAATTCTATTATTCTTATCGAGTAACTGTTTATATTTTTCCTATGACAAGTGGATTTTGAAATTCAATTAAATTTGAGCAAAAATTGTTTATTTTATTTTAGTTACATCCATACTTACACCTAGCAGCTATGATTCCCATTATCAATAAACACTGAATAAATTGTAATGTTTTTCTAATTTATTTAAACTGTTTTTAACAGTGGGTTGAATTAAAATATACGATGGTGTTTACTTACTCAATTTATTTATACATTAACATTAAATTCACTAAACTATGCCCTAAGACTAAACACTTATCTAATTCTTGACACACTAATTTATTTAAAAACCCTTCACACTAAAAGTCTAAACGCACTACATCCCTACACCCTTATAATGAGTTAGTTATTTTACTAGAATAAAATTTCCTAGAGTATAATGTATATGGGAAACAACGTTTAATAAATTCAGTCGAAGCAAAACTTGAAAAGTTATATTATTAAGAGAATTTCCTCATAAATATTTTTAAAACTATATCAGGCTGCGTATTTATTTCACACTTAAATTTGCAAACCCAAATTTAAAATATAGTTATTCCGTAGAAAAATCGATAAAACCCAACATCAAATTAAATATTTTACGCCTTTAAAAATCTGTTTTTTTTTTTAATTAGGGCAATTTCTAAAACACTATTAAAATTATTTTTTTACCCGTATTTCATTGTTGTTGGTGATTTGGAATAACCTGTACAAATTTCGTAAAGGTATGTATTATGTATTCAATATTTCGGTAAATAGAATCCTTCTCTGTTTATTATTCGCAGCAATCTTATTGTTAATTTTTATAACTATATATCTCACACACTGACAAAAAAGAATGTGTCGACATGTTTTTGTACGCCCGATTTCAATCATTTAGACAAAAGTGACCCATTTTGTCTTGTTAATATTCTGTGTAATTGTTTACAACTGTACGGTATAAATGGTTGTCTACTTATTAGGAAAAATTCTTGAAAGGATGTAATTTAGTTGTCAAGCAGATATTTGTATTTCACACAATTATTTATCTACATTAGCCACATAATCATTGATAAATCAGGTTAAAAGTTGATTGAAGTGGAGAAGTGGTTATACTCGATAGATAATATAATACATATACATATAATATTAAATAACACGATGAATTTAACATATCAGTTTTAAAATATTAAAATATCAGTTTTAAATACTAATGATAATTATTTTTATTAAGTGCTTATCTGTGTACCACTAATCATTACCCTGGTATCCCGGTAATTCCCACACAACTTCAGATAAACCTGGATTTCTATTCGAGAAGTTGATTATTTTTACTCCAATAAGAATAAAAACTTTGATTATCAGTAAGTATTTCTGTTAATGATCATTACTTTCTTAGTTCATTATTTGTGTAAGTTAATTCAACCAAAGTATTCATTAATATTAGTGTTATGCTATTAATAGTAGACAATTTGAAATAAGGAATATATTGTACTGTATGTAGTCTTCATTCGAAGACTAAAGTAGTTGATAAAAATCGTATAATTTATGCAATTTGTTAAAATAAGTATTTCAATACTGGAATAAGAAAATTCCGGAAGCTTGAAACATACATAAAATATTCAAAACTAACAGACTTTAAAGTTGAAAGTAATAATACCTAGTTATTACTATACATTTGTCGAAACAATTATTTAAATTAATTTATCAGTTAATATCAGTCAACTTAATGTTTATATCTAGGGCTGCCAAGAAACTTTTGGTGGCCCATGGCAAAGTTTGGCCCAGAGCTCCTACTTCCCATTACAAAATGATCAAAATCGGAAATTGAAAGTAACCTTGTTATTGAGCTGGCCCAATGTCTCATTTTTTAAAGTTCGTTTAAATCTTGATGAAAATTCGTAGTATGAGTTGAGCTTTTCTGAAACATCTCTAAACCGATAGGTTAATTGCTTATAGGACGAAAATATGCAATATATGATAAATAAATTCGAGGCAAGAATGGGCAAATAATTTTTTTAATTTTATCAAATATTGTTAGAGAGATCTGTGACTGCATTATTCTTTTCTGTTGATCTCTTTCAGCTTAACATGACTAGATACAGCATCCAGTGTTATGGAATTGATGTTAATAAGGAAAAAGTATGTACACAGTCAGATTCTCCAGTTTTTCCTAATTATAAACCAAATTATGTTTTCTACAATTTGGGAAAATCAGAAGTTAGTGTAGAAGCGATATATGGGACAGCTATTTCTTGGATTGGGATAATAACAGGGCCGGTAGTTGTGAAACCAGGAGAAAGAAAAATTTTAGAAATTGATGATAGAGTTTATTACGTTACAGGACAAAAAGTTCGCAATCTGTATGTAGATATTTAAATAATTTAATTTAATAATTTAAATGAATTTTAAGGCCTTTTTAACATTTACATTTCTTGTTTCTATGTATATGAATCATTTCTGAAAATTCCCTGTACTTGACTCTATATCTTCTTTTGAGAGTTAGACAGACTTTATGTCCTACTGATTCTATCCAAATTTTCCTGGGTCTTTCTTTTCTTCTATATTTTTGTTTCTCTTATTAGACTTTGTGTTTCTCATTAAGTTGTCATTATTGTAGTGGAGTGCATAGAGCTCTAGTACACTGTTCTACCGTTGATGGATATTCTTCATTCGATGATGGTCCTGAAATCCCTTTAAAAATTGATATAAACAAAATTGTGAAAATACTTGTTAAATTTGAAGTTGGGAAAATACCAATTGTTGGTAAGGTATTTGCATCCATTTTGGATTATTTCTGGCCTTCAAATAAAGCCAATGTGTGGGATCAAATCAAAAATCAAGTTAGCAATTTAATTGATCAAAAAGTAAGAGAAGCGATTGAAGGAATACTTGGCGCAGAACTCAGGTATGTAAGAAATGTATTGGTGATTCTATGAATAATGGACTATCCAAAGTCATTGGTCAATATATATATATATATATATATATATATATATATATATATATATATATATATATATATATATATATATATATGTATATATATATACATTTTAATTTCATGGAGTAATAATATTTAATTAATAGTACTAACAAATATTGCTAGTTAAACAGCATGCTTTCTCCGAAATTATAGAAAAAATGGTGATAGTCTATTCACAATATAGTAAATAGTTATTTTCCTAACAAGTGCGGAAAGTGATACTTTCCCGCACGCGACTCTAGTTGTCCCGAACGACGCGGAGCGAAGTTCGGGCAAGCGGTCAAGTTCGGGAGAGATACTTTACGCACGAGTTAGGAACATTATTTTTTCTACGACCGCATATACAAAAAAAGTATACCAACCCATTTTTCAAAAATTATTTTATTCCAACAAACATAATAATGTACAAAATTTTAACTAAAAATTACTAATTGTTATAAATATTAATATTGAAAACACAATTTGTTGTATTCTGTAGACTATTAAGAATTGCCGGTACAGTGGAGTTATTTGGTTTCAACTAGAAGGTAGATGACGTCGGTGAGGATGGCATCGGTTGCAGGTCGCATAAAGATGACGATGACGGTGACGGCAAGGATTTTAAGTCATTTGGTAGGGAAGAGCTCGGAATTAGTTTCATTTGCAGCCTTCAAAATGGCTTCGGGAAGTTCTTCGTCGGATGAATCCATTGTATTGTATCGGATTCGGTTTAATGTGGTTTAATTTAGAAGAAGATTGCACATATTCGGTCACTTCCAAGACGTTTTGAACAACTTTGACGTTTTAGTAAGAATGTACATGGTTATATAAAAAATATCTGTATTATTTTATATTTTCAAAAAATTAAAAATGCTACAAAAAGCTAGAAAAGGTTTAAATTTTTGTTTGATGGTCTATCTCGTAAATATTTATTTACCTGTAGTAACATAGTTATAATCTCAGAAGTAAAAAACTATTTAATAAGGCCAAAATTTGCATAATTCTACTTTCCCGCACTAGTGCGGGAAAGTGACAATTTCGAAACTAAAATGCGTGCAGGAAAGTGGGTTAAAACGTACGGTCGTAGAAAAATATATTTTTTCAGTACACGTGTGCATATACTTTTCAACAATGTGTGATATTGTTTAATTGACTTTCTTTTTTAAAAAATACGTTTTTTGAAGAATTTTTTACGTGATCGTAAGAAAAATAGTGTATACAACTTGTTGGGAAGTGTATTTCGCACTTATTACTTTAGTTAGATATAAAAAAATTGATAATATAGTGTTACTCCAGCTGAGACAATTCATGTTACAATTAATTGGCTCAACAGGCATGGGAGGTTGAGGCTAGTGTATCATAAGAGATGAGGAGCATAACCTGGCAGTTTTGTGAACATGTTGAATAAATACACGTGGTGTAATAAGATCAATTTAGTATTATTTAAAAGCGCTCGGATATCATACATAAAATACAAACAATTGATAAAGTTAAATTTGTTTTTAATTTTCAATTCCTAAAAGGCGGACCTTTATAATATTAGTCGTAACGATTATTTCTAAAGAATTGACAATAATTTTGATTTGATAAATATGAATATTGTTGACGTTTTATAGATACAAGCAGTCTGAACGGTATCAATTTAGAGGACAGATATTTTGTGGAACGTAAAGGGAGATTTCAGACCTTTCTTTTTATGTTAGGTTGAGAGTAACACTTGTTAATTAAAACTTTTTAATCATACTAACCTTATTTTTAAGGTCGCTGAAAACTCAGATTCAGATGTTGCATCAAGAGCTGGAGCTCAATTTACCCAACACGGGAGAACATTATTTTACAATCGCACAAACTTTAATTGGATTTGAGAAGAAATTCACGTTTACTAAAGAAGAAGATTCTGATTATGCAAATATCAATTACTTTCTCTTACCTATGTATTCGGCTGTAGTTAACATGAAGATACTATTTTATCAATTTGGAATAGTTAATCAAGCGAAATTGGAATTAACTAATGACAATATTAACATGTTAAAGATGTGGATGAACACTCTTATAGAAGATAAAGATGGGGCAGTTCAATACATTAATAAAGTTTTTGTTGACCAATACTATTTAGAATATGAGACGTGTTTTCCTGATATAGTGTACAATTCTATGGCAGCAGTGCGTCAGTATTGCGCGCTTAACGGTTTTGAATATATTGATTATTGGCGATCAATTTTAAAAGATCCATTTACTACGAAGAAACCCTACAACACTGCAATATCGTACTCCACACACTTTTCTCGGCCAACGCCTCTTTTAGCTAGAGAGATGATACCTATTGAAGTAAGTTGTCCATTGCAACCGAAATTAATCAACGGAAGAAGAAATAAAATGATAGGAATCACAGTAGCTATTTTCAGATCATCTAGGAATATTCCGAAAATTCAAGGGATGGTTATCCACTACGAAAATGGTGATTCGATAAATTTAGGAGAGGCATCTTCCGAAACAATTCCGATAGATTTCAAAGGAGCTTATTTGAAAAAATTGACAGTATGGGGATGTAATGCATTAGATATGTTTGAATTTTTGTTTACAGATGGTCGTACAGCATCCTGTGGATCTAATGTGGATTCAGCAAATGTAAATAACGTTTTTGAATTAGATTATCATCATATTGCTGGAATTATGATCACCAATGATGCCACTGGCTTAAAAGGACAATCCGCCAGCATATCTGTATCGTATCAGTTAACCCCAGAAGAATGATCCGAGGATTTTTTTCTTTATTATCAAGTTTTATATATTTTTAATCGATAATAAAATGTATCAATCTATCAAATTTTCGATTTTTTTTACAATTCTTCAGTCCAATATAATCAATTTCAAATATATAAATATCCATTTCAGTCCTCTGTTCTTTCTCCTCAGTTATTTCCACTCTTTTTAAAACGAATGTTACCGATCATATCCGTTTCTTTTTCGGCATGTTTCTTATTCTAATTCCGTCCTTCACTTGTACAATGCTATTTGCTTCCTTTCTGCACACATGCTCTAACTACCTGGCTCTTTCATTTTCAAACTTTTCAGAGAACTTTTCTTGCTTACCTTACCACATACTTCTATATTTTCAGCACTCGGCAATATTTCTTTCTTTGGTGATTGCTGTTTTTGCTTTAAAAATATTATTTAAGTACCCCATTATTTTACTACTCGAATTTCAAGCCCTTTCGTCCCATCATCCGTATTCCTAATCAGCACACCTAAAGTTTGTTCTTGGTAGCAGCATTGGAACTGGACCAGTTCATGAGTGTATAAAGTTTGTTCTTGGTAACTGCACTGGAACTGGACCAGTGCAGGCCAGTTCATGAGTATATAACTGCCAGTGCAGCTACCAAGAACAAACCTCTAGATAGTCGAAAAACTCATTCGTCCTTTGCCTTTGCACTTCCATATATTTATTATTTTCGCCATTCTTCGTAAAGCCAAATCTTTTTGATTCCTGTACCAATCGATTATAGACTTTTCCTATTCCCTACAGGATCTGGCTATTAAAATTTTCATTATTTCTCTATTGTTCTTATTAACAGGCAACAAAGAATTTGATTACGAATTATTGCCCAATCACCAGCTTTGGTTAATAATTTACTAATATACTATGTTCGCCTTAATTTATATATCTTTGAAAAGAAACATATTCTCCATTTTTTTTCAACAGACTCCTGAAGACGGTGCTCTTGTATTTGTAAGTCGAAGAAGTCTTCCGCAAATCCGTTGACGAACCGTGTGACCTCTACTTAGACTTAATCCTTGATTAGTTTGAAGCGGTTGTCACCTAAGTGTTCTTTTAATTTAAGAAGAGGTGAAAATCACTGGAGGCTAAATCCGAACTGTATGGGAGATAAGGAATAACAGTCCACCACATCAAATTTCTACACACTCTTGTATTGGACGAGTGAACGCTTAGTGGAATGCACCGTGTGTAGACCTCGAGGAAACACTTTTGGAATTTTATGACAACACTTGTATGCATACTGATGATCATGTATTTTACTCTAAAACTTTTTTGAATTTTACGTGGATACTAAGAAATCGAAAGAATATCTCGATGATATGTTTAATCTGAATTTCTGATATTTCAACTGAGGAGGATTTTATAACGTCGATAAAATGATTGAATATGCAAAAAGCACAATGTCAATGTGCTCCATTCGATATATTTCTACTTCAAATTTCATTTTTTGCTATAATCAAAGTATAATTCAAAAATCTTTTCATATATTGAATTCAGCCTACAGATTCCAGATATTACTTTTCGTTCTTCTTTGAACGTTTTTCAAAGTCAAATATGATATACCTATCCACAGTAGTTTATTACCGTTTCCACGAAGAAACTCGATATTCACACATTGGCGTTGAAAAATGTGATTTTATAATTAGGGTATGCTAAATATTTTGTAAAAACCAGCAGTGATAATTCTATGATTAACATATTTCACGTTTAAACTGCTAATGAAACAAAGTGGCTACTTGGCAATACTCTGTCTTTTCCAATATGTATCGTTAGAAAAAGAAACAACATGTACCGAATGGTACAGGTAAATCATTATTTGTGGAGTTTTGTATAAAATATTATCTATTTTATAAAAATAAAACAGAGACGTTATTTAGACCTACGATGGTGCATCTTATTCTTGATATCTGTCAACTGTCTTAATAATTTTACTACCACGTTTCCTACGCTGAGCCTACCGGCTATGCAACAAGCAGCACGGCCACGTACCATATCAAAATATATTGCAATAGAATATAACATACAGAACTAGAATATTCAATAATTGTAAGTAGTTAGTTCTTTCTGATACTTAAAATTGTAATAACATACCTCAAAAACTCTAGCTTACATACAAGACAATCTTCCAATTATTACATCTTTAATTATTTTTACCAGCACACTCTTTCCTAATCCATAATATTCTTTATCATTGATAGCTTTTTTGTTCCTTATTTGTAAACCATATCTAAAAATAATCTTTTCCTATTGCAGCATATCTTGATGTGGAACGTGGCTGCGATGTTTGTTGTCTAGCCGGTACGATTCCCGGCATAGAGAACGCGGTAGTAGAATTATTAAGACAGTTGACAGAAATTAATAATAAATAACGTTTCTGTAAATAAATATAGTAAAGATTTCTTTTAATGGTTCATATACAAATTTTTAGTTCTATTTCATCAATTTCAATACAATATTTCTTTTATGATTTTTTTATTTTGATATTCATGATATAGGTGATCTATTAATTAATATAATTATGCAAATTGGCGGAAGTAACATGTTATTACAAACAAAAATCAAAAAAAATTATCACGAAAAACATAAAAAGGTCTAAGAAATAAGAAGTTGAGGAAAAATAATATAATATATAATATAAATAAAACAATCAATTAAGAATTTAAATCTTTTAATTTGAAGATTTAGAAGAATCATTTTTTTCTTGTGCTACTCTAACTCTCGTGCTTCTTTTCTTGCCGTAATTTCAGTTTCCACTTCCATTAATATTTTTTTAAATATTTTTTTTACTT
This sequence comes from Diorhabda sublineata, assembly GCF_026230105.1. Lineage (NCBI taxonomy): Eukaryota > Metazoa > Arthropoda > Insecta > Coleoptera > Chrysomelidae > Diorhabda > Diorhabda sublineata. The sequence continues at coordinate 10,134,768 of NC_079475.1, read as the reverse complement.
CTATCAGTGGATTGGCTGTTGATCTAAGTTGTTGGTTCAGAGACTTTTTCAGTTTACATGAATACTGTATTCACATTATAAGAATCAAGACATTTTTCTGCCTGTAACTTTCGCTTGCTTTTGCTGCCTGACACTACAGTAGATTTGGTCTGCAAAACACAACGGGTCACATGCAAAACATCAAATAACTTAGTCTTTGCTTCTTTCTACAAGTTTTCGTATTTAGCTTGGAGTTGTTGAATCTTTCCCAAAATTGGTACTAAGAACTCTTTTTGTAATCATTGTCAAGAATCAACCAGAATAAGAAAAATATTACAATAGAAAATAATAAATGTCACCGATTAAAAATAGTAAAAATAATTGTTGAATTGAATAATTGAAATGAAACTTCTATAAATGATCTAATTTATTTGTTGTGCAATTAAGGGTTAATAACTTTTTCTTCCAATATGTATTGAAGTGTTCTACTGCTATCTCCAATGCAACAGCTACATATTTTACTTCAACCCTAAACTTCCAATTATTGAAGTTTTCTTAGGGTAACTGTTAGTGAATATTCACTAACAACTTAAACTTCTCATTAGCTGGAATTTGGTGTCGTACAACCTGTATTACGATAGATCGTATAATATGTGTCCATTTCATATATGTAATACTCCTATATGGACAATATTTATTTTCTCTCTCGTTCGCGACACTTCATCTACAGTACGCATGCTTGAGAATGCGCAGAATCCAGTTGGAACCTCGGAGGATAGAGAAATCGTTGCCATTCTTCTTTATTTAGAACAACTTCCACTTATCGAAATTGTCAATACAGAAATATTACATATATGATCTATTTATAAATCCAAAAAATCATTTTTCATTAAGTAACAATCTATTATGTATAATCTTATGCTAGAAACAAATCTGGACCTGTTGAGAGTGTCGACAGTGGAGACAAGAATCGAGTCACATCTCGTACTGCAAAATGAGCTACAAAAACCAGTATCGAAAAAATGTTATATCTAGTAATTTAGTAAAAAGTGCAAAATTAGAAAAATACATTTAAAGCACTCATGTTTTTTCTTTGTCAAAAATTTTTTTTGGTTACCACCAATGAGACTTTTTTGTTACATTGTTTGAATGAAAACACATTAAATGTCACAGGAACTTTATTAAGAATTCGTTTATAATAAGAAAAACTAAAACTATGAATAACATTAATACAAGTTTAAATTGAACAAAAGCAACAATTTTGTATTTCTACATCATTGATTTTTCGTTCTGTATCTTTGTAACAACTTGTTCTTAATCCTTGTAAATTAATAGTGCATAATCGCAAATGTGATTCATGAGTCTCACAATCTTCATAATCGCTTGTTGATTGTCTGGATCTACCTCATCATCTGCGTCATTATGATATGATTTTCCAGTTCCGTTTTCCATTTGTTCCGTCTTATTAATTTTGTTTTCTTGAGGTATAATTGCTTCATTCGATCTATTTATTTTTTTATTATGCTCTGCATTTTGTTGAGAAAACTCAGCTGAAACATTGCAGGTGGTGGTATTCATCTTTGTTGAAATGTCAGATTTAACGTTCGGAAGTAACTTTGCTTTTTTTGGTATATGGACACTGTCTAAAATTTGATAATTCATAATAACGTTAGTACCATAGTATTTGGCCGGACGGAGAACTAAAAATTGTTATAATAGTGTACGTTCCAACAACAGTCAATGTAATTTTATTATCGAACAAACAATGGATTCAAATATTCAATATTCCAAGAAGCATTTGATCTAATTTCGGATTGTTTTTAGATCCAAATTGATTAATTTTACTATAATTATAAAAATTATCATAGTTTTAATCTCAATTGTTAGTGCAAGGGAAAATGTTGGTGTAGCGTGAGACTATAAAGTGTGTTCATTTTGTCAATAGTTTAGTAATCCTTCATTTCAGTAAATCAGTAGAAATTTATTTTAAAAAGACTTATTAGGTATCCAGTAAATCCAATATGTAAAGTTAAGTTTCAAATTTATGGGATTTAAGATAATATTCAAGTAACATTTTCAAGTTCTAAAACATTCTCACACATCGTCATGTCATAATTCGATGGAAAGGCTAAATACACTGCATACCCTGCAAATTCCTGCTATGTCACTATGCGCTTGCGTGCTTTTAAACGTATTATTGAATTAATAATAATAGTGAGATGTTTTCCTTCTCTGTCAGTTGATAAATTAGAAGATAAAAAATATAATAAAAATCCGTAGTCGTGTCACTAACTAAGAAAAACACATTTTTTTCCAAAAATCGATATTATTCAAAAATGTAATATTCTTCAAGAGCAATATAATAATCCCAACGCTTCTCTAACTTCTCGGTGCCGTTCTTGTAGAAGGATTTGTCTTTTGCCTCGAAACAGTCTTCAGTTTCAGCAAATGATTCTTCATTTGAGCTAAATTTCTTACCGCGAGCATTTTTTTGAGGTCAGGAATAGCCAGAAGTCACTGGGGCCAGATCTAGACTATACGGTGGATGACGAACCAATTCAAAGTGTAATTCGTTCAATTTAACCATCGACTTCTAGATCGGTACATTATCTTGGTGGAACAATGGTTTTTTCTACGACTTTTCCTTGATTTTTGTAGTTAAACGATCTCCATTTTGGAGATAGTCGATGAACAATATTCCATGCGTATTCCAAAATACTTTCCAGCTGACTATTGGACCTTTGGACGCTTCGGACTTGGTCCACCCACTCAGATGATGTTGTTTTTGATCGACTGTGAGTAAACGCGGCATCCACTTTGTAAAAAGCTTTCTCATGCTCAAATGCTCATGCATAATTATAAACACACTGCCTTCTAATATCTTTAAGGCCTCAGCGATCTCACGCAATTTCATTTTACGATTAGATACAACCAATTTGTGGACTTCTTTGATATTTTCTGGAGTAACCATCTCGATTGGACGATCACAACGTTCATCATGATCGGTGTCTGTACGACTACGTTTAAATTCAACAAACCAATAACAAATGGTTCTTTTATATGTATATTTGGAAGCAGACAAAATATAAAAAGAGCAAAGGTTGTTGTGGCGTTTTTTCAAGGAGGTCTATGTTCATCAATCAACATCTGGAGATTGAAGAAACTATGGCAGGTTTTTTTAATTTTCTGGCACCTTCAAGGAACAAGTTGACTAAGTACAATATAAGATTGAAAACAATGATTTGTTAGCTTATTTTCCTTTATATATGATTGTTGTTGAATAGTGTCAAGGAAACCCTTTTCGGAGGACAAAAAAAACTTGATAAATAACATTTGTGGTGAGAAGGGTTAATTGTATTTCTTTCAGATTTCACGAAACTATAACAATCAGGAAACTATAACCCGAAGAAGATCACCTATCATTTGATTGAGAATCCTAGCCTACAACGAGATTTACATCAAAATTTCCGAGCACCCATTCTTAGGATTTTGCATGAAAACTGTTTCTTCCACTTTTTCTTTCCAGTCAAAGAGAAATTAGAAAAATTTTAGCTATTTTCTATTCAAGTGCGAAGTTGATAAACGAAAAATACACAAAAACCATCAATTTTCCAACGTTTTGGATTTGTTATCTTTGCTAACTCCCATAATTTTTTTGTTTGATTGTTGAAACATGAACATCAAATAAAAACAAATGAAGTATAATAGGAATTATAATTACATTTTGATTACAATAGAAAAAACTAGCAATACGAATTATACTGATATAGATTTTTTTAATAAACTTAATATGGAACAATAAAAATAAATTGAATATTGATATGATACAAGTATTAACATGATTTAGTTTTTCTTTTATGTTTATGTGACATCTTGTTGTGAAGTTCATCTTTGCATCTAGCTAGTAAAAAATCGCAAAGGTGAGATATGAGTTTTGCAACCTTCCGTATCTCTCGATAATTGTCTTCAGGTACCTTATTCCTTGCGGGATTATCATACGTTTGTCTAGTTTTGTCGTCCTTTCGGTCGGTAATATCTAGTTTTTCCATTTGTTTCGTCAATCCAATTTTTTTTTGTGGAAAGTAATATCCTTAATCGATTCATTTATTTCTTTACCAAACTCTGCCTTTCTTCTCGAATATTCAGCTGAGAAATTGCAACTGGTGTTATGTATCTTTATCTTTATTGAACTGCCAGATTTAGCGTTTGAACGTGACATTTCTACTATTTTTGGCATATTGAAGCTAACTATGATTTCATGTTCACATTAACGTAAACAGTATAATGCTTGGTCGGACGGAGAATTAAGCATTGTTATTAAAAGGTACGTTCCAACCAAGGTTGTAGCTGATAGGTTAACCGGTAACTTGTTCCATATATTGAAAGCCTATAGACCAGAACATTGAAATGTTTTTGTCGATTTTTAAGGTCGTTTTCAGGGATCAATAAAAAACCGATTATACGTGTAATCTGATAGAAAAGATGTAAAATATTCAATAGTATATATAGGTTGTTCCATTCCAAATTTGATAATTGTAAAGAAAATTGAAATTGCTGTATAATACTTAACCCTTTCGCTTTTTTGTTTTTTTGCGTGTAATTATGGTACTCAACAGTTTAATGGGCTATTCAACACTCAAATGATATGGAAGAATTGTTGATTCATTTTTTATTTCAAGGGGATAGCTAGGGGGTACTGGGACACATAGATGGAAACTTTGTGCGGGACACATTTAAACCAATGGTATTCATTATAATTTTATTCACAACAAATTTTCATGTATGAAAACTAGAAAAACAATTTTTCCACAGAAGAACATTGCAAGCTGAGCAGAAGGTTGTTGTGCGTTTTTCTCTCTTATTTTTTTTCCACAACTGTGACATCTCCTACGAGTTGGTCCTTCATTTGGAAGATGATCCCCAACGTTCAATAACTCTTTGGGTGATTTTGATGGTCTGCCGTATTGGCGTTTTCTAACAACCTTGGCATATTTTCGAGCCTCAGAAATCATTGACTCCGCAAGTGGAACCAGAAAATCCAGGAAAGAAATTTTCTTATGATGTGTTTCTCTCCAAATAATCCATGCATTTACCGTACTTGTCATAAGCAAACGGTAAAAAAGTTTTTTCTACCATTTCAAAGACTTACGATCCATGTCATAAATAACAATCAATTGGTCAGAAAGATCAACACCCCCCATGAACCTATTGTAATGGGCCACAATTTCAGGACAAGGAATTTCCTTTTTATTACCAACTTTTTCTTTTCTTTTCACAAAGTTCATATCATTTCCATGACAATTTGAAAGCAGCGTTACTTTTCTTGTATTTTTCCACATAACCGCCCTAGTACCAAATTGATTATGGACAAATTCAGCTTCACCCCTGTTTCTTTTCTTTTTTTTTTCGAATTTAGACATGTTTCTGCGATTGCCAATCACTGTGCCAACACAAGCAAATGGAGAGTTGTTTATTCATTTCGTCGACGTGAAAAAACGATCAAAACATAAACTAACCTCTGGATCTCTCTGGATCACGAAAGCTTCGTGACGACTGATTCTCCAAGAGTGGATTCGGTATTTCTGTTGGCATCCTTTCCACAATAAATATTGAAATCATATGTGTAGCCTGTTTTGGAATCACAGCGTTCCTATATTTTTATTCCACGCTTTGTAGGTTTCAAAGGGAGGTACTGTTTCAGAGAACTCCTGCCCTTGAACTTAGCCATGGCTTCATCAATACTTTGGAAAGTGCTCCCACTCCTTGCTTTTTGAAATCCTTCCTTCAAACAATCAACCACTGGTTCAATGTAGTACATCTTCGAGGACAAAAGTTGGAACCTATTTCTGGATATGGCCTGTTTGATTGCAGTGTTTTCCATTGAAGAATTAGTAGACCAATAATGTTGGAATATTGGAACCCTCTTGTAAGACAAAATGAAGTAGCATCCCTGTACAATCTCGTGCTGATCGGTTAGAACAGCATTTTTTATCTTTCATTGTTTTGTTGTGTAATCCATAAAAAAGATTTTTTGGAAATATCTTGAGAAATACGTCAAGCTCAGTTGATCCGCTGCTCAGATCAGCCAGAATGCTGCATGGTTTAGCACTAGGGACATCCTTTCTTGGAGTGAATTGCGTGTGTAGTTTCTTCCAATGGTACGAAGAAACAAGTGGGGAGGCAGTTTGTACCTCATTATCTAAACTAATGTTCTCTAGTTCTTTATTGTTTTCATATTCTCCTCCTGAATTCTCAGCAGAAGAACCAAGATGATTCGCTCCTGGAAATTCTGTAGACACATTCGACTTCCCATTATCTTCTGACTCGTCAGGTTCAAATACTGAACCGCTATCTTCATAAGGGTCCTCAATATCAGACAAATGTTCAACCATATACTGTAATTCAGCCTGACACAGTTTTCTTTTTCTGCAAAAAATAAACTTAAAATTACCAATGGGACAAAAAGATCCCAAAAAACATAACCAATGGGACGTATATGTCCCCAAACAAAATTATCATTTTCTTGTGATCCACTAAATGAGTTTGCAGCTAACAGGTGACGATTTTATTACTGGATATACTCTATTTCTTACCTAGACATTATTTGAAAACAATCACAGCGACAAATCACTCGAATAATCAGAAAACTTGATAATATTTGAGAACTTCGTCTACTCCATTTTTAACATATGTTTATTCGTAGATACGGTTGTGAACTACCAGCGGGACTTATTCGATTCAGTTTAACACGTCTCACTTTCCCTGTAGTAACCAAAAGATCTATAATGTAGACAATATTGAACGATATAGTTATAGAGGGAAAACGGATAGGTTTAGAAATCAGTGAAAACAAAATAAAAATAATGAGCTTTGGAAAGCAATATCAAGGGAAAAGGTGAAACTTGGCGTGTATGAATTTATGGAAGTAAAAAGTTTGAGTAGCTCGGCGGCATAATCAATAATAGAGGAGACAGGAGTATTGAGATTGAAGAAATTATTGAAAAGTAAACTACTCACAAAAACGAACGAAGATTAATATGTAGAACGATGATAAAGCCAGAAGTGGTGTAATCAGCTGAAACCAGAGCCGGACTTAGAGTCATCGTGGCCCCCGGGCCAAAATACTTAAGGGGCCTATGTAAGGCGGGCGTTTTACGTGAATTCTTACATCAAGTTGATTTTTCATTATAGTCAATTTATTCATTATTTCTAACTAAAAATAGTACAAAATTACGTTCATAAATTAAAAACATTTTTTTCTTATTTTGTTACCTAGAAATTCTTCAATAACACTAGTGCAGTCAATCGATTTCATTGATGCGAGTAGAGCGCAGCAAAACAAAACACGATCACTTGTTCCGAGAATGCAGTGTTTCCTATGTTTCGCAATGTACGAGGTGATTTCAAGAAAGCCTAAAAAACAAGCGCTCGCGTACACTCGTAAATATGTAATAAAATATCTACAGCTCATCCGGGGAAGCGTAGTTTATAACTCGTCGTTGTGATTTTAAAAAATAAATCAGCGATACCATGCATTGGGCGCAACTTCGAGCTTTCATTTTTTTAAATATGATTTTTCGGAACTTTTAAAATGATTGCGCATAAAAAAATTTATGTTGATTTTGAACATTGGCTATGGATGTATTTTTTCGCTTGCATTCATATGTTTAAAAATAAATCATATGGCTTAGGCCCATGCCTAAGTCCGGTTCTTGCTGAAACAATGACATTAACTAGAAATTATGAAGAAATATTGAAAATAACAGAACAAAATGGGATCAAGAAAAGTTAGGTATCAGATAACAACTAACCAAAAAATAACAGACGAAATCAACGGCGAAGATATTGCAGAAAAAAATCAAAACTCAGCGAGTTGAGTAGTTGGGGCGTGTATTGAAAAAAGGAACCAAATCTATAGCATTCAATATGATGCAATGAGATCCGAGTGGTAGAAAAAGATAGGCTTAGGACAGAAAGGTTTAAAGAAGTTGAAGATGACCTAAGAAAAGAAGTTATAAACTGGCAGGAAATAAGAAGTTGTGGCGGGGAATAAGCGACAAGGTGTAGATATGAACTATCGGGACTGATCCTCCCCAACAAGAGCATCTGGAGAGCATGTATGTGGCGCAGCACCATTAGGAGTTGTGAATCATTATTATTACTATATTTTTCTGAGTTGACACGAATCTGTCAAAAGTCCCATTGTCATACGCCATCTTAAATCATATATAGACGCGGAAACGCGAAATTAGATTTCAAATTAGGGAGAGAAAAATTGAACTTTTTCGCCGATCGTTCTACATTTCTAATATTTCGCTTCAATAATCGATTTCTCATATTGAGAAATGCGGACTAGGCTAATTATTGCTGAAATATAGGATTCACGTTCAAAAATTTGATTTATGTTCCATACCTAAAATATTAATCGAAATGTTCGCTAGATTACTTTCGTTCTGACAGCAAGCTGTTTTTTTTATCATAGTCGTATATGAAGAATGACATATAGCGGATATTATTTCCGATGGATTTAACCGAAACCGACAAGTAATTTTTTAACCTCTGTATTTCTCGATTAATGTTCTTAACGACAACACCACTCCTTAGACATATATCTGGCATCTGTCCAATTTACTAAATACCTTAATATTTCAGATAAAAATTTGAGTAGATAACAATAAAAAAATCTTTTATTGATATTTGATTCGTAATCTCAACTCCGAAAAGGAACGAATTTGCCAATTGAACTAAAATCTAGTAACTAACTCCTAACATTTTATTGACTACGAATCAACCAGGGTTGTATGAAAACTATCAATATATTTGTCCAAGAGATAGATTCTTACTGAAACTTCAGCTGTTTTTGATGCTTAGTTTTTCTTTGACAATCGCATAAGTGAGTCGATGTGAGCAAATGGAAAAAATTGAGTCTTGAGCTGTCATTGAGATTCAAAAAAAGATGCTTACAGCAGATATAATAAATCTGACTGACTAAATGACAATCTAATTTCTAGATATGGAAAAAAAGTCGTGAGCAGCGGAGCTCCATCATGAAAGTCGAATTTTTCGTCGAATGAAGAATTTAACTAATACACAAACAAATCTTTCCATAAAATGAATTTCTTGGAAATGATATCAATTCTCAATCTAATTTCATTATATGGAAAATTTGCTATTCCTCAATAACTTTTCATTTCACAAGTTAACTCTCTCTCTTTCGAATGAAAATTCATAATTTCAATAGACCCGGTGGTCTCGAACCTTCTTGTTCAATTCCAATTGACAACAAAGAAAAAATTGTCATAATGACAAGAAATTTCGAAAATGGGAAGTAAAAAAAATCACCCTAGCAACGATCATACTCGTATTATTCATTAAATAGGAGGCGGTCCAGTTCAACAATTACAACGATCAAAATGATTTCGGGCGTTTTGTGCTAGAACTGAAGAAGAAAACTTTGAACTTGAGAAAGACAATTCTTCAACATCACCCCTACTAGCATACGAAGTTCGAACCCTCTAGTTAAACTTTTTCTGGCCAAAAAATAAGAAAATATAACAAAAATGACCATAAAATGGAGAGGGGTGGAGATGGAAAGTTTCGACCTTAGACCGGAAATCATCTCGCAACTAATTGAACCTACATGTGAAATTTCATTTTTCAGTCGCTTTTCGTTTGACCTGCAGAGGTGAGCAAAGGTCAAAAACCACTTTTTTTGCACTGCGATTCCTCGAAATATTCATTTGTTTTCAATCAAACTCTAATAACATCAATCCGCCGATAAAAAAGCCATGTATGCTAATTTTGAACCAAATTGGACCCAAATAAGAACTGTAGCTTAAACATTAAAATTATTAAAAGTAGCGGAGAAAAATTAGTAACATCAAATTTTGGAGAAGGCAACATGCAGGGAGATTGATTAGTGTGATAAAGTTCAGTGCTTCCTTTGTCCTTTGAAAATTTGAGCGATTATAGACTTTAAAGTTATTATTCAAATTTTGAAATTATTCTATTCACTACGTATACGTCTTGATTAACACAACAAGTGCTTGAAATAACCTTCAAAGCCATCTATGAATGCTTGAAAACGATAATTGAAAGAATGACGAAGTATTTCTATAGAAACATTTCGAAATTCAATCCGAATTCTCTCCATCTTGTTATCCCTTGTTGTTGGAGGTATTTTAATGTGACTCTATAGACTCTACTAGACTATTTCTTCCGATCCATTTTCTAGGAAATAGCTCAATTAGTTTATCATTAATTAGTTGATTAGCGTGAGTGGTGAGCTCTCGAATATCTATTCATATTCATATTTAAATATTTTCAAATACTCGACAAATCTATTGTCGGACTTTTTACCGGGAAAACCTCCAAATACCAAATTTCGTGGCAATAGGAGTTCATTTCACTACATCCGCTTTCCATTTTGAAGCCGCCATTTTGTTTGTAATAAAGCTAACCCCAATTTCGTATATCAAATTTCAACTCAATCGTTCGTGTTGGCCAGTATATGTGAATTTTTTTAAATTTCTATTCTTGTTCAAATTATCATTTATATTTGAAATTTTTTTGTCCTATGATTTACTTCGAGTCATTATGATGAGAATACGTAACGATTAATCTAATTTAAATTATTCATGATAGGTTTTGTTGGGACTAGTTTTTATTTCTGTGGAATCGATGTGTGCTTGCCCAATTCCCTTTTCATATTGCATGTTTTCGATACTACTAAACTCCGAAGTAGGATACTCAAAGAGTGGATTGTAAATCCAGTGGAACAGTTGAAACTATCACGACGTTCCATTGAAATTTAGACTAGTGAACACGATTTTAGTTGGTTGGATATTTCACATTAATAATCCTTTGTTTCCTAAAATATTTACCAATATATTCACAGTTAGTGTGCACTTTGAATGAAGGATATAATTCATTGTTGAACTGCATATGAGAGTGTAAGAGCGTAAGAACGAGAATTATTCTTTGTTGATAAATCATAATGGTATACGAGAGTTGACACGAAAGTATCTAATATCTACGATTTGGTATGGTTCTTCTCGACTTTCTTCAGAGTACTTTTTATTTGATTGATTAACACGTTTGCATCGCTGTTTTCTGAATAGTTCTAGAAATCTGTTTTCGAAATCGTCTTTTCGTCAAACCAGCATTTTCATTTTTAATCCATGAAGTAGCCAGATGGTTCGTTGGAACTGTATAGAAACTGGTGAAGCTATGACTCAATTTTTTCCTTCTGACTGCGCCACTTAATCTTTTTGGCATTTGAAATAGTTGAGCATACCTGGCATGTTTTTCTGTTCCTTTATTTACAAATGTATAAGCTGATCATATGTTTATAAAAAAATTAGCAATAAAACAAGTAATATTAACAATTTTTCGGTTAATATAATAGAGAGAGAGAGAGATAAACTTTATTGTGGCAAGAAAATTTTATGGACAAAGAGACGCAATTTCAAATTAGATAACATAAAATAACAATTTGGTTTGCCATAGAATAAGATCTTTCAAGCAGAAATTCAAAATCATTTTGAACAATGACGGCCTAATGCAAAATGCAGACCTAGAAGTTTTTGAGTAAATCCATGAGATGCAACGACACAAAAGGTTTTGCGATTGTCCGATAGATGCTGCTATAACCAATTTAACAGTTAGGAGCTTTGAAGGGTGTTAATTAAGGAAATTTTAAATCTATTTGTATTAAAACCTTCTAAATAGTCGGATTTGAAAATATATAGTGAGTGAAGGCGCATTTTAAAAGAATTTTTAATAATTGTGAAACAACCCTCGACTACCAAATGGTTTTAGAAAATATGAGACTTTCATCTAAAAACCCTTGTAAAAACTCCCCTCCAATCAGTCATTCGTAGCTGTTAAAAAAGGCTTAGCATTCATGTCGCACATCAGGAAAAAAATGAAAATATTACGTCGCGATTAAATGGAATACAAGACTTTTTTGATGGTGGCGGTTGAGGGTAGGTTTGTGTAATGTATGGATATTAAATGTCAAGAGATGTGAGCCATTTATAAAAAGGATGCGGGTTTGCGAAATATCGTTTCTCAGCAACGGACCGACTCTTTCTGGTCTGCTACTACATATTTTTGTGAACGAAATGATATTAATAAGAATAAAATTCGACCATGTAATTTTTGAGAAAAAACATGTTTTTTATACCTGTCATTTTAAGCCTCAACTTTGATAAGTTGGTATAACAACAATCCGTATTATTTTTTGAAAATAACTGCAAAAATTGCTTGACAACTCACAGTGGTTTCAAACGCCGAAAACATGGCCAAAAGTCCAAAAAAAGTTTCTATTTGTTAAGTCAAACCGTTAAGAGATGGGCGAGGAATTTTAACCTGGACTGGTTAGGTAAAAACTCAAATGGTTGGAATCATCTGGCAGTAGTATTGATAATGTGAACGTTTTAGAAAATGAAGATGAGCATCAAGATTCTCCCGTATTGAAAATGATGATGAAGATTTTGTAAATGTCGAAGTTAATGAAGATGAGGAAAAGCCCCAAGATGCCTCTTGTCCTCTGTACAAAGAGGGAAACTAAACTAGTTTGTTTCCCTAGTAAGAAGAGAAACTTGAGTTCGTATGTGTTATACTATCAAGTCCAAAAAATTTTTCTATTATTCGTAGTATAAAATTTTCCCACAAATTTGAATTCGCTCCTCGAAAAAATTTTTGAAAATAAGTGAGGCTCTGGGAAGAAAGTGAAAAGTTTTCGAAAAGTATTCATTTAAGAGTATTGAAATTGAATATTTAATTTCAATATATCTTGTTAGAGTTCTTTTTGATATACAGGGTGTTTTCATACGACAAAATTCTGGAGGTGACTGCTCATATGAAAAGATGGTTCTTTTCTATAATAAAATTTCTTCAGCCCACCCCTTTCCAAGATATCAATCCTAAAACATGGTATATATATAATTTCTGGGGGCTTAACAATTTCAAATACAGTAAATAACCAAAATGAACGAGGAGAGGCCACTCAAAGCATCCACTCTGTCCATCCAGCATACCATACATTGCAAAAAAATCAGTAAACGGACTAAAATAAATATATACAGAACGGCAAAAAGGCCAACAGTTGCCCATGGAGGAAAAATAATGAATCTTACTTAGAGTCAATCAAAAACTAGAACGTGTTGATGATTTAGAGCAGTATTTGGCCATGTTTACAAGTGATAAATCAGATTTTTCGCATCCATCACTTTATTTCGGAATCAAATTGATCATCATCTGAATGGACTGCAGTTGGTGAACCAGGTCCGAAAAGTCCAAAGGCACAACAGCGAGGAAGGTTATGGCTTTAGTATTTTGGGGTGCGCATGGAATATTGTTCATCGACTATCTCCAAAAAGGAGAGACAATCAATAGCGAATGCTATATCGAGTAAAAGGAAAATCGACCTCATATGTTGAAGAAAGAAACACTGTTTCACTCATCCACCGTATAGTTCAGATCTGGCCCCTCAATGATTACTGGGTATTCACTGATTTCAAAAAATGTTCGCCGGTAAGAAATAATACCATAAGTTGCGAAACACATATTTTCAAATCTATCTAGATATTTGTATATTCAGTTACAACAGTCACAACACAACACAACACAACACAATGTATTCAAGTCTTCTAACGTAATGCTCGAAACAATCTGTAAAATTGTAAATAGTTTCAAAATATGTAGATTAACGATTGCTACAATCCCTCAAATTATCAAATTGATATCTCAAAGAAGAGACACTGAACTTCATCACACTAATCAATCACCCTGTATACTGGGCGGTTTGTGTGTCAAAAATTATGGTTTATCAAACAATCGAAGTAGTACCAGACAATTGATTGTACCTTTGCTATGAATCTGAATCAGTTAGTCCGACCCTTTATGGAGATCATCCATTTTGTCGATTATACAGATTTGACATAGATTTAATTGAGTTGGTGTCATTATTAATGATGGGTAATTGCTTATTGATCTATATTGTAATGCTATTCAACCTTCTCTCAAAAGATTGCTGAATAATGAGAAATGAATGAGAAAATACCTAAACCAAACATTGTAAAAATTTTCATATTCTAATTAAAAGTTCTTTAGATAAACAGTTTTGTTAGAATGGAATACATTAAATTTCACGTGAATAGATTGTTGACAATACAAAATTGAATATTTTTGACAGTTTTTAATGTAAAATGAGAAATGCAATAACCAAAAAAAAAAACGTACCTTCAAGCAATAAAAATATGAAAAATGGTTGAAAATGTACGTAGAATGTTATTATTTCACTTCGTTTATTCTCCTTTCATTATTTTGTAGATAAAAACTCTTTTCACTAGTGTGCTACCATAAAATAGTTTGATTTGGAATTGTTGTAGTTAGAAAAGGGAATATGAGTATACGAGGATGGTCCTACAAGTACCTGGACCAACAAAAATATATTTATTTTTCAAAGTAAAATCCTTTTGGCTCCTTACACTTTTTCCAACGATGTTCAATTAGTTCGATACTTTTTTTATAAGAAGAATCGTCAAGCTCCTCAAAATAACCATTAACTGCAGACTTAACCTCTACATTGTTGGTAAATCTTTGATCACCAGGCCATTTTTTCAAGCCTAGAAATAAAAAATAATCCGAAAAAGCTGATTCTGGCGAATAGGGTGCATGAGGTAGGAATTCAAACTTTAACTAATTATTTTTGTCCATTGCAATAACGGATGTGTGAGCTGGTGCTTTGTCTTGATGGAACAACACTTTCTTCATAGCCCAATGTGGTCGTTTTTGCTTGATTTCTTCGCTCAAACGTTAAAAGTCAATGAAAATTATCCCACGCACATCTCAAAAATCCGACGCTATGACCTTGCTTGCAGATAAACGGTCTTTACCCTTCATTGGAATCGGTCCTCCCTTTTCTGTCCATTGTTTCAATTCTAATTTTCTTAGCTTTGTTTTTTTCATATTTGGTATATTTATATATTCATTTTAAATAAAGGAAATTGTGTCCAACCATTTTTTTGCTTTCTTATACGACTCTATACCTCAACACCAGCAGAAAAAACCAATGTAACCAATCCAGAAGATGTAAAATCTGTTCAACTGGTTTCAGCGTATAAAAAAATGGCACCCGATGCAATCCGATACCTGAATTACAACGTTATCAAGGCCTCGATAACACCTGTTGTGTGGTATAAGAGCCGATCCTTGTGATTTTGGTAAATTTTCCAATAGTCTGATTAACCGTATCGAGAAGCATGTTGCCACTAAACTGAAGAACTTCCAACGATTGATTAGTAAGACTTAAAATTTCAAAGAGATCAATAATACAATGTACTTGAATATCATCCATTTTTAGTGAGAAAAAAATAATTATAGAGTTTAGGGAGAGCCGTAAAATATTTTTTGATAACACATATATAATAATAAGTGATTCTGTGGTTAGAGTTCCACTGAAGATGCCGTTAGATCGTATGTAATAAATTTAACTTATCTTCTAGTCAATCTTTATGATTTTTCGTAGCGAAATTTCTTAAAATAAACTCAACTTGGCCTTTTTTCTCAATTTCATTGAGGGAACAGTGACATGGACAAAAACGCACAATTTTAGTTATTTATCTTCTCAGTTTTTAATGATAAGATGTATACAGAGATCTTGTCTGTTCTGAATTTACTGTTGCTTGGAAAAATATATTGGAACGCGAAGAAGTTTGGTCAGTTACAAATTACGTAGAACAAGACCTTATTATACAAATTGAAGTCAGTGATGATGGTATGAGATCATAAATAAGGGATGATTATATTGCAGGGAGCAACTAAAAATTGGAAGGAAAAGATTAAATTGGAGACTGAGAAAAGACCAAAATGGAGACTCATGACACATCATACAAATAATAAATAAAAATAGAAAACGATGATTAATTTCGTGAATAAACATCCTATTGAAATACAAGCTACTTAAAATTGATATGTTGATCAATTTCAGAGCGCAACTTTTTGAACACAAGTGCGATAAGTCTAGTTGTTAATGAGTTACAGGGCGTTCAAACCTTTTTCAACAAACTTTGACTCGATATGAAATTTATTTGAACCACACTTTTTTCTTAGCTGTGGAGTAGTAGCCACCTGTTTTTTGCAAAGTATGGCCGCGCTAGGTCATATTGAATCAATAGTATTTTTGAGTAATTTTGAGCATTTTGCTGAATATATTGTTGTTGATATCAATAATATGGAATACATGAAAACAATACAATGAAAAATATTCAACACAGAAAAAACATTAAAACCCAAATAATACCAAAAATATCATCGTTTCCCAAATCAGATTCTTGTGGATCCGGGGGGATACTTCATCAATATCAATAATCACTAATGCGCTGATAATTATCATCTCACCAAATCTATGTTCCGACTATGCTCAAAAAAATAATATGCGCATGGATTGCTGCCATATTGAGCAAAAAATATAATACCACCATGTGCCATTGTCTTGTATTTCTCACCCAATTTTAGATTGCTGTTTTCCTATCAACCTCATCAACTACAGATTTGGTACCATTATAAAAATCACGTTAGAAAGTTTGGCTCAATTTATCTCGTCATCATGATGTATACTAGAATCAAGTATCACATTTTTATTTTTTCACTGTACATGACAAAACAGAGTCTTTTATTTTTGATAGCCAAACATAGTTGAATTTATGAGTAATAATTTTATAAACTCTGGAGGTAACTCCTGCGTATTTATTTTTAGAGTGCGACATTGAAGCCATTCACAATTTACTTAGTGAGATGATTGCCCTTATTGCAAGCTGGCTGAATCTGGTATTTGTCCGTGTGTAATCTGTCTGTTATTCTTGACAGTATCATTTCATCTAGGGCTTTTATTATATAATACAGTGGAGAGGTGACTGGATAGCTTCTAAAATTAACAGGATTTTTCCCAGGTTTTCAAATTTCAGTGGATTTTCCCTGTCGCCATAGCTTGAGTATTATTTTTCTTCTTATGGAGCTGTACACTCCAGATATTAACAAATCCTCACAGCTAGATATTTCTTTGTTGTTTATCGAGATGGTCACTAGGACCGACCTCTCCAGATACGAATGAGCTGGCTTCGATGAATGCCGATGTATAAGGTTAGGCCTGGTGCTGGTGTTTTCAGGGAATCCCCAGTTGTTTTCCTCACATATTTTATTTTGAATGGAGGAACGTTATATTAAGACCTAGTCTTTGTAGAGCCTTCTTTTGTTTCTCCTTTAAAAGATGAAAGTGGAAGTCTCCACTTAAGGAAATTCGTTTGATGAATTGATAAACAAAAAAATACCCAGTTCCTTCGGCTATCGAACAAAGTTGGTATGACTGGATATTGACATAAAGGTTAATAGCAAAAGTGGCATCATCGATTTACTTAAAAGCTTTTATTCGGTTGATCATGAGTTTTCTCCTTAATTACGTACAATTATACGAGGATGGTGCCAAAAGTACCTGGCCCAACAAAGAAAACACAAAAATTTTGGTAAAGAATATATTCTTTTAGATCCATTCACTTTTATCAGCGTTGATCAATAACTTTGATACCTTTTTGATGTTTGAGCTGGTGCAAACATACTTTTAGTTTTTTATCCGTTGAATCAAATTTTTTTCCAGCTAGATATCTACTGATGCATCAACCAAGTTGATAAGTGATGATAAAGATCAATTTTCTAAAATGTCTACGTCACCATGAGTAAACTCAGGAAGTTGATTAGTTTGACCTATTCTTAGTTTTGGCAAAGTTGAAAATTGTGGTAACATTGATACGGATTTCATTGTTTGTGTGAACAATGTGTTTATCCATAAATACTTGGATAGCTTATTTAATGTTCAATTTTAGTGTTTTTAAGGGGTTCCACTCTTGAAGTTTGAATTTCGATTTAAACTAACGATTGTGTCGCATTTATCATTTTCTGTTTCACGAAAAGCATCACATCATAAATGGACATCGCGTTTTCTACAACTGCACAATACTATCTGCTGCTTTTTTATAATTATATGGTGAAAAGAAATCTCCAAGAATGATATTGAATATAATAATATATAGTCAAAGAAAGGTGAAAAAAATTATACTTTGACGGCTCTAACAACTTATCAAAACTCCATATACTGAAGGAACTGTCCTGAATAACTATCAGGTTAACAAAAATTAAGTCGTAAAAGTTTTTTGTTTGTAGTATGAAACAACATTGTATTCTTAGCCAAATACCGATGTTTTTACTTAATTTCTTGATTTAAACGTAGCCAAGAGTTCGCAAAACACTCGTCGATGATAGATAGTTTTTTCAAGATAGTCAATGAAAATTATTGCCATCGCAGCTTATAAAATCGACGCCAAGACCTTACCTGCAGATAGAACGGTATTTGCCTTCTTTGGAGCAGGTTCTTCCTATTCTCCCCATTTATTTTTCTCTCTCATGTCCATATTTTTAGTTGATATGCAATTTATTGCACTTTTTGAAATGCCTACTATATCTTTTAGCTCGTAAACTTTCAACCGACGATCACCAAGTACCTCTTTGTGGATTTTTTTCACCATTTCTGGAGTCGTCACCTCATTTGATCGGCTGCTGCGATACGGCCTCGTTTAAACTCTGCTCCCAAATATTTTACTATTTATAACGAAGGAATAGTCTTACCCAGAGTAGAATCTAGTTCAGCTTTTATACTGGTTGGAGTAAGGTCTTTCAAATAAAAGTATTATATCACGTAAAGGTAATCAATTTTTTTTTATGTTTACAAATTTACTAATAACGTTAATTGATGGCTGCCAAATCAATACTAAACATGCTGTATAGATTGTGTACTTTCTAATACCTACAGTGGTATTTTCCAAGCAACTACCGGTCATGCCAGGTATTTCTGGGACCATCTTCCTAATATAAAACACGAAATTATGATAAGATAAATTTGTACTGACGTTTTTATGTGGATAGAACTTAGTATGATGTGAAATTTCAATCACAGGTTATCAATTTTCTTAGATATTTGTCTAGGATAGGTTTATGGTTCGTTTTCTAAAAAGACAGGAGTATCTAAATATTTGTTGGAATTTTTTTACGCTTCGATTTGACGGTAACCGTTTGATCAAACTTTGTTATCAATGTAAATTAGTGAAGAAACAACAATTTGTTTTTATTCCTCACGCGTATCACCATGATTTAATATCTGTAATATTTCAATTCGTCCTCTCTCTGACAACTGTATACTTCGAAACGTTATAAAAATGAAAATATTTATAGCGAAAATAGTCAACTGATTTCAAATTCCACTGTAATAACCAAATAATTGCTGGTGAAGTATGCACTGAAATGATTTATGAACAAAAATGAAAACTTTCACGTTGAATCATTAGAAATTCTTTATAACTGAACGTTTCAATACAATTAAAAAGTCATAGGGTGACGTTGACGATCAAGCTAATGTGATTTAAATTTCAACTGGAACTATCTCCATTATTTAAACAGAATCTGCCGAGAGGATTATCTAGTCACGATCAGGATATTGCTTTGTGAGCTGCGACAGATATGTCCACTGCGCTATCGGACGCACGTTGCATTTTGTCTTGACAGTTATAAATGACCTTTATGTTGTGGCTTGTGGTATTATGCTGGTTTCTGACGCTCCGCTACCTTTTAATTTATGGTAAAGATAATGTGTAATTTGTTTTAATTATACATACTTTTAGCAGTTGAAAGAGATTAAGGTACATATATTGAAAAGAAAACATTCGGATATAAAGATGTAAACAACGAAAAAATAAGATGTTACCAAAAAGAATCGTATTTTTAACCTTTGGGTTCTATCTATTACTATATGTGAATCTGGTGTATTACCTTTTCCCATTATTGGAAAAAATCTATATCGTCAATTCAAAAAAATATGATTAGAACTATTGAACTAGAATTCGGATATAGGTATAAGAAAATTTCTCATGTTTTGCAAAAGTATATACTTACCTTCAGAAACTAAGGAAGTAAACAAGGTTGTGGTCAATGCTCCTCAACATGTGAGGCGCGCTTTTCTATGAAGAAACCAACACATAGTTCATAGTTTTGTTCGAACATTTTTACGTCACTGAGCAAATTGTTGAACTTGCCCAAGCTTTTGAATCTATCACTGTTAGTACTGACCTCTCACCGATAACGCAGTCTGTAGTTTCTTCTTCTCCATACCCCAGCTGGGTATTACCAATCGTCCGTAATGCCCAGAGTGTGAAGATGGTATATGAGATGACCGTGTCTGGTTGAAAAGCAAGTCACCAAGCAAATTTCGCTGATGTTGAAGAGAAGAAGTTTTTTGAAACGAGATGCAGAAGACCCATCTACATATGAGTGTCTTCGCTTGTCTTATACCAGGAGTTTCCGTCCATCTAAGCAGAGATTGCCTTGCAAGACGTGATCAAATTTTGGTTACACTAAGGGTGGGCTCTGGGACCATTGATGGATTTGTTAAAACCAATCTTGCGAGTTTGAAATTCAAACGACATTGATTATTGTCGTTATTAAGAAGACAACAAGTTTCTAAGGCTACAAAAATGGACAAAACTTTTTTAGTTGATAGAAGCTAAGACTTAGAGACTTAGACTTAGTAGTTATTAACGAACTCATACCATTCGATTATTTCACACTGTAAATAGGGTCAAATGGTTTTATCTACATTATAAATGAAATTTGACCATCAGCAGTATTTTTTCTAAATTATATTATGAACATATACACGTTTTTATAATTTGAGTGAAATAAGTGTGAAGTCGTCGAATTTTTACCATCAAGACAAATATTAAGGACGATAAGGGATAGCGAGAAACACAACAAGAACCTTGACGAATATTTCTCTGACGATGGCTAGAGATTTGTTGTTTCAGAAGTAAGGATATTCATGAAGCTTCCTGGCGCACAGTCGTCCTTCCGCCGGTCGCATTGTTCTAGATTTATGTCCTGGTCGCACGTACATTGTCCTGTTATCCTGTCTGTCTGGTGCACACATAATGGCCGCAATGCAGTTTCAAACAGGAGTTGTTCGTCTCTAACCTAAACTAACCTCGATCTGTATTATTCAAATGACAGACTTAATATGTAGTTAAAGAGAGGCACAACAAGTTATATTTAATGAAGACGTAAAAATATACGGATGTTGAAATATACTTCCATCAAATAATGCATGAAAATTATTTTAGTTTTCCTAGAATTTGTATTAAAATCATAACTAACACGAAATTGAATTGTCACTAAATACACCGAGATCCTGAAGTAAAAGATCCATATTTTATATAATTAATAATGTAGATTATGAATATTTGAACAGACTTATGAAAACCAGATTTTGCATGGAATATCTTTGAAAATATTTTTTTAATATATGAAATATATGCTATTACCATCCATTTATTTTGAAGCACTCTATTTCACATTAATATTTGACCAATCAAAATACTAAAAAACAGAATCCCCAACGTTATTTTGGTTATGAATGAAAAATGATTAGTATAAAACTATAAAATGAAGTGCTGAGTTTTCGTATTTTACCAATTATGTGAAAAATTGAATTGGAATCTAGCCTATTTTGATAAATAATAACAACAATAAGTAACATTTGGAGCGGATAGTGCAAAAGCGCTGCAGTGTTGCAAATCTCTCAAAAAATTTAGAAGTAAAAAAATAATAACTATATAATATTATTGGAAATACCACACAATATTTTCTATTACTTATCCAAGAGAAAATTACAAGGATGATTCCAAAAGAACCTGGCCTGACCTAGAGATGGCGGTAGCTGCTTGAAAAATACAACTATATTAGAAAGTAAACATTATACACATAGTCCGCTCAAATTAAACCGAAAAATAAAAGCGAAGCTACATAAATTCTCATCAAGCTGAAAATCAGTAAAATTGTTTAAAATACAATTTAAAATGATATTTGAATGTTCCCCATCATTTCCGTGTATGGGAAAACATTTAATTCAAGGTCAAAGGTAAAAAGAAATGAGTTTTTCGCGATTATCAGCAAAACGGTGAGTTTTATCATAAAAATACCTCAAACAAAAATTGTAGACCATAAAATTATTTACAAAAAACGTATGAATACTTTTTTTTCTACGAGCCACCGTTTCTGAGATATAACGATGCAAAAAGCTGTAAAAGTTGTAATGTTTCAGATTTACTGCATTTAATGGCTATAAATATCAAAGCTGCAGAACAACATCTTCCAACTTTAGCAATTGATAATTAATTTTATAAACTTATGACAGTTCCCACTAGTCAATAGAAATTTCTTACAAATACTCACAAGTTTCGGTTCATTTTAATGTTGTAAGAAAAGTTTACTGAGGAAAATATCTTGGTGAAACCATTAAATACGACTTTTACATCTTTTTGAATCATTATATCTCAGAAACAGTGAATTGTAGGAGAGAAAGTATGGATACGTTTTTTTGTCAAAGATATTTTCATGGTAAAATTCACCGTTTCTCTGAAAATTGCGAAAAACTCATTTTTTTGACCTTTCACCTCAAATAAAATTTTTCCCATACACGGATATGATGGGGAACATTGAAATTCTATGTTTAATTGTTTCTTAAACAATTTTACTGATATAGCTTGATGGGAATTTATTTAAATTCGAATGTCTAAATTGACCGGATTAACAGCATATGTTTCAATTTTGAAGGCGCCATCTTGTTTGATATTTGTTTGGCACCCATCAATAGACAACGTTCTCAGTAAATTTGTAAATTGGTCATCGTTATCTGAAACAGTACTTTTATATGAAAGGTATTAGCCCGACCAATATAAAAGCCGAGCTAGATTCTACTCTACTGATAATTTGGACATGAGACAGCTGTGTGCAAGTTGAGTGCCGCGTTTGCTCACAATGGAACCAAAACAGCTACGTGAAGATGTTTCCATCGAGTGTTTGACAATGTTTTATAGACAAATTTTAGCGCCATTTTATAACAATGTATAACGTGGGCCTATAAATTTACAAAAGAACAATCAAAACAATGGACTCAAATGAAGAACCGGCTCCAAAAAAGACAAAAACCGTTCCATCTACAGGCAAGACCAACGAGTCAGTTTTTTGAAATGCGCGAGAGATATTTTTCATTGACTATTTTGTGAAAAGAAAAACTCTCAACGGTGAGTATTGTGTGAACTTATTGCCACGTTTGAGCGAAGACATTAAACAAAAACGGCCACTTTTGGTTAAGAAGAAAGTGTTGATTCATCAAATTATATATATTCGTTATTGCAGTGACCAAAATTAATGAATTTTAGTTTGAATTGTTAACCCATGCTAGATTTAGACCCCTCTCTGATTATTTTCTATTTTTAGACCTGAAAAAATGACTAGGTGGTCAAAGTCAATATAGGTAACTTTCCCTTACATCAAACACAAAAAATAGCGTTTAGTATTATTTTCTAGATAGAAACAACACGGAAAATATCACAAGAAATAGTGTTTGAAAGTATTTTACGGGGTTTCAAGAACGTTATACATAACATCACTGAACTTTCATGTTACTTCTTGTGCTATTCATGCGGTTATTTAAAAACAGGCAATTTAGTTGATGCACAGAATGCAGGAAATTTCATTAACGTACTGAAATAGCCGGACTACTTCTGTTTATAACAGAAAAAAACTTATATGCTGAGGTTAACAAAATTATTGAATGAAACTTTTTGAAAGCATGTTTTTTTGATAAACATTATATTGGGATATTTTTTTTGTGTCGAAGGAAGTACATTCCCGATAATTTCTATGTAAAAATTATAAATTACCTAGCATAAAATTCGAAATTTGCATTTTGTTAAATTTCATTATTTTCAACTTGATTTGGAAGTGATCCTTCGTAAAAAGTTTCACGGTTGAAAAATCATGAACAGTGAATCGAATTTAAGGCCACATTAAATCGTATTTTGGTTAATTACCTCCAATAATCATAAAGGTATATGAAGATAGTTAATAACAATATGATGCTTTATGGTCGACTGAAGGGATGAATTCTTATACATTTAAACTTCCCCAAACGGCACTAGAAACGTCTTGATAAGAAATGAAAGGTCTAATGAATAAAATTTCGAATCACGTAACAACTAAAATGCTCAGAGTTCTCAGGAGAGCTCTTAAACCCTATCCTCAGTGCAATTGAAGGCCAGTCCCGTTTCATGGGTACTAGATGTGGAATATCATTTCCAAAATATACTGTGATTGATTAAATGAAGTTAAGAATTTCTGATATTTATGAGCAAAACATCTATTTTCAGCAATCTTGCAAGAAGCTATTTTTTCAGTTATATCATGAGGAAGTTTGAGTGATGAAAATCAAAATAATAGTTTTTATGATCACCAATAAATTGGAAAATACAAGTGTCGTTTCGATTCAACAAAGTATGCTGTGTTAGAGGTGGGTTAATACAACTTTTGCAACCTATGAAAAACTAAGCGTTCATGAATAAAAACATAAATTCTTGGATCAAAATCCTCAATTGGTCTGGTGTTAATAGTTCATAAAAATGTTTTCGAGTTTACACATTAAATCAACTTACTACTTTGATAAAAATTTCATTTTAAAATTGGGCAATAATCATATCTCTGCATAAAGGAGGAGATGAAGATCAGGCATCGAACAATCGTCCATTTGTATTACTTCCTACGTTATATAAGATATTTTCCTCTTAAATAACGTTTACTACAGCCTAAAAAACCTTCACTCAACTGCTAGAACTTTCCTCTAACCGTTTGTGGTTCATGCACGATGAGGACCCTGTCCACTTTCGAAATTTGTTTTAATAGGTGTGGTCTTGCTCTACCTTATTTATCTGCCACTGTCCGCTCAACCTCTTGAGATTCTAAGAAAAATACTTGAAACTTCGTATTAGAAAAACAATTACATTTCGATTTTTCATATCATTAACTGGAAGAGAGACACTCTACGGATTGTTAATTTGCTTGGAAATCTACGGAAAAACGAAAATAACAAAAATTAAAGCTATTGAAGAGAGAATCAATGTTTGAAGCGTTTTCAATGGTGATCATAGTTTTAGATGGACTGTTTGAGGTACTTATTGCTGGGATGGATGAAATTACGTTCAGAATTTTAATTTTCTATCATTTTCATTGATACAGGAAAATGTTGATAATAGAAAAAACCCCAGTTTATTTTTTTAAATAATTAGGAACTCACATCTAGAAATATATGAATCTTGACGTTATTTTATTATAAATTGGAATATTTAATATATCCCTCGTTTCGCATTTCATATTTTTCCCGTGAAAATGTTTGCTTTCCATCCGATAAAGGATAAATAATGTATACGTACACAGCGAATAAAACAATGTCTCTGACACTATCGAAGTTATTTTATTTCAACACAAAGATGTATGGCAATCTTTTTGGAATGGAAGTGCATCTTTTGCAGGTTCTAGCCTGCCAAAATACGATAAAAGTTTGGAAGCAATACCAAAATATACTAAACACGCCGAGGAAACGATGATATATTCTTGCAGCTCTGCTCTTCTTGTTTCCGAATCACGAGTTGTTTATTCTAAACAGCATATTCATATACTACAACAGAGATGGTTGGAATATAATATTCGTTCTTGAAATTTTTCATTTGATTTTAAACTGAGCCGGGCTTTCCCAATTCGAGTTGTATGAAGAAAGTATGGGTAGAGAAATGTTTATATACTCAATACCAAAAAAAACCTGACAAATCATGTTATTCTTATTAAATGCTTATTTCCATCGATGTGTTGGTTTTTGAGGGCATTCTAGTTATTACAGAGAATTTAGGGGTTAAGTCCATTGAACTAATCCCTTCGGGATTAGTAAACAATTAGATAAAGCTTTTGATTTATTTATATTGAAATTACATGTCGGACCTATTCTAAAGTGTAAGTAGTTTTTCACACAATTAAATATCTTTAATTTATTAACCAAGCCTTCTTTATGATTAAGACAGACATGTTATTTTTATTTTGGTCCAGAATGATGATTCTTTAAAACGTTGACGAGCTGATGCCTTGGTCAGAGAAGTCCGGAGCATACGGAAAATTGCCGAAAATTTTGGGGTAGCGAAGTTTACCATTCACTACGCACTCTGGCGTTTCCGGGAGAGCGATAGCTACGATAGAAGGGCTTGTAGTGGGCGACCAAAGGCTACAACGACAGTAGAAGATCGATTTATTACGCTCTAGGTATTGGGAGATCAACTTTTAACGATTCCTGAGGTTCGAGTAAGACTTTAAGCATGAAATTTTATCAAAGCGATCCACGACAGGACCACAACTCCTGGAAATGCATCGAAGAGAAAGGCGATCAAGAGAACGATTTGCTTAATGTACCATTCGTGAATCACGGCCTTTTGAAAGGATATCAGCTATGATTTGAGATGGAATTGATTTGTACGCCCGGATTGAACTGATTTTCAAAAATAATGGGGATGTGACTGCTTGGAGGTACATTGAGGAAATCCATTTAGAAGCTGTGATCCCATTTGCCCTATTTATTGGTGAGCAATTAATTCTAATGCAGGATAATGCTGAATACTTGCAGCTAGTGGGAATCACAGTTTTGGACTGGTCTGCACGATCTCCTGATATGAATCCCAAAGAGTATTGATGGGATAGTTTAGTGAGTCGTGTTAGACAACGTCATCCTCTTCCTAGTGACTTGAATCAACTCCAAATTGCTCTTCGAGAAGAACGGACTGCTATGCTGGTGGAGTAAGTCCAAAATTCAATTTCTTCGATGCCTGATAGGGCGAGAGCTAATAAACCTAATAAAAATAAAGAATATTCTACATTTTTTGTAAATAATCAATAAAAATTGTCCAGTTTTGATAGATTTTGTTTAAATAACCAATAAATTAACCAATTTTTAACATATCCGGTTTTTTCGCTGCTGAATTTATTCAAAAAGCCACTGAAACAACGATTAAAAAATTGGTGGAGTAGAATGTAAGTTTTGGTGGATGCGACCACCAAAGTCAGGACGTTGGACATGAGAATTAATAGTAAAGATCCATTTAAGAAGAATTAATAACTTTTGAACTTGACAAAAACATAGACAAATTAAAAAATCCGTCAGCTGATCGTATTCACCCACAGATCTATCATGCTCGAAAGGATCATAAGATAAGACATCGACCCGATTAACTTGAAATGTTTCCGAACAATAATTAACGTGATACGGGTTAGTTTCCGGTTAACCCGTTTAAAGTTTTCGAAAGGTCCTATAATGAGTGGTACGTTTTTGAATTTACACCCTATACAGCCAAAAAGGATATACATTCCCTGGCCAAATTATTAGACGTACTGCTTCATGTAAAATATTAATTAACGAATGATATTGTACGATCCTATTTTTAAACATTTTTACATTATCCAATGCAAGATTGTCATGTCTCCTGTTTTTTAGAATTGCGATTTCACACATGAAATTTTTTCTAGGAGCTGGGTTTCGTTGATGATCGCCTCTTTAGTCACTTCCCTTTTCATCAGCTCTCACGCATTTTTAATTGGGCTCATATAGGGGTTATTACTCGGCCAAACTCACATAGAGATATTTTCTTCTGCAAAAAAGCTTTCCGAGACAAGTGACAGGTAGCTCCATCTTGCATCCCATTTGGAAACCATTCTTTGAGCTGCGGAATCAACCGATTTGTTAACTCATTTATCTTGTCTCATTTTTCCTTTTCTGACCAGATCATCACGATGTTTAATTGTTGGAACGGTGAAACAGTCAGTACGGTACTTTTTTTATGCAGAGCTTTATTAAGCAAAATTTCGAATGTGCTTTCGTTATTGAAAGAGATCAGTCAAAAATAGAAAAATATATAAACTTGTTTGTTTTCATTGCAGCTGTCGATTCGGGTTTCTTAGCTGGGTAACAAGCATTAAAATCCAATTCTCTCAATTTTTTTTCGAAAAGTACATTAAAATTTAATTTTCGACTTCCCCTGATTCATTTTTTTATACGTCGTAGACTATCTTCAGAAACATTCAATTTTCGAGATATTTCCAAGAAAATGTTTTCGTTTTCACTTTAGATTGTTAACTTGACTTAACTTTAACTTAACGCATTTTCTACCCATAATAAAATAGTCAAATTCTTTCTTCTTAAACACTGTATAGATAATATATTAATAACTGAGTAATACAACGCTGTAAAAAAAAACAAGTCACAGAAGCACGTCCGTACCTGAGGTGAATCAGGTACAGGTTTGCATTTATTAATACAGTGTTGCCATATGTTGAAAATAAATACAAATAGGTAATCTATAAATCAAATATAATAGTTTTAATATACAATAACGGTATAAAAACTCTCGAGAAACATGAAACATAAAATTCACAAAAAAATACAGTGCCTCTAATAATTTGCTTCAAATGTATATGTTAGTTAAGAAAGACTAGATCAGAGAGGTGGAATCAAATTTCAATTATCTAAAATAACGAAGAAATCGATACTCGGATATATATTTTATCGATTCGTTCAGCGAACTAAATATATCTCTCTTTTCATTAAAAAAATTCCGCGGAAAACGTAAAATATAATCCTAATTCCATTAAGTTCCAACCGTAAATCTTATTCGATAACCCTAAAAATATCATAATGAACAAGACATAGCTCTTTTCCTCATTTTTAGTGTGGCAAAAGCCTTCGGAATGCAATTAAATGTCTGTAGATAACTTCTTTATTCTTAGCATCGATTGCAGATATATTACTGTAAATGGCCCGTCCAATTTTATTCGATATCGCGAAATGTATAGCCGATTGAATGAAGCTTTTTCAGGATCTCACTTATTACATTTATTTCTAGCAGCGTCTACTGATCACAGCGATACCTACTGTCTTTTCACTTCCTCTTAGTAATAGAGGTGAAGCGAAGTATGTGGGATTCTGGATACGGGATATCAAATGAAACTAAGAGATACAAAATACGAAAACTTTGAATTATATAGAAAATGGAAATACCCCTTTAGTTGAAGTAAACGTATTCATAGATCACATTAAAATCGATTATTTATTTCCAATTTTTTATAATCAAGATAATGATTTCTCTAATTCATTGTCATTGGAAATAGCTGAGCTGTATCAGTATCTCTAACAGACTATTCTAACCACATCAAAACTTTGATCCAATCACGAAAAATACAATAAGTATTATCGCGAAAACAGCAGTTGCCTTTTAAAAATATTTTTTATCCTTAACTATAGAGGGTACAGAGAAGGGGAAGTATCTCTTGGCAAAAGTTGAAGAAGTGTCCAGCTGTATATGCTACATAACAGTTCAAATACCTTTCAAGAAGATACATGCCCAAGAGGTGATACATTGTTGGTTCAAGAAAACTATTTTAGCAGCTAAGAGATCGAAGTATATCTTAAGAAAGAGTTAGATGGGACCTTACATCAGCATATTTAGCATATCAAGCAAAAGCAACTGATAAGAAAAAGGTCTTCTGCAATCATTTCCACGTCATATGTGCACTTGACTTGAAGCAGGTTTCACTTTCCAACAAATAAGATGTTTTATTTGCGTCAACTTGCGACATATAATTCAACGTTACATAATTGCTCTTGATGAAAGTCCACGCGTTTTTGTGACCAGAATGCACTGCTGAAAAAGGTGCATATGAAATAGCATCTTACATTTTTGTTTTAAAAAGTATTCCAACAGAAGTCAAGCAAATTGTGCTTTGTACACTTGTCTGTATTTCTTCATTTTTGTAATATTTCATTATGTTATTGATCAACACCAAACATTGAAAACCATAGACCATGTGTTTGTTATGTGGACCATGCGCTAATAAAAAGAACAAAAAAGAAAACATCTATTGATATTTAACTACCCAGAACCTATTAACTAGTTAGATCGGCGAAAAAAATAAATTGGAAATTATGAATCAAGATTTTCTTCTTTTTCTGAACTTGTCTTAAGAACCGGACGCTTAACACCTAACCTGACTGCTTGATTATTTTTACTAAACTCATTACTTCCCTGTACATATTTGTTTTATAAATTCTTTTGAGATGCTTTATCAACAGGATTTTGAAGCTTGTGATTACTTAAAAGAGGTCTATAAACATTATAAAACTAGAATTACAAACTATCTTTCATGATCGCAAATTTCTAATTGCAATTAGCATTTTCAAACTAAATTAAACACGGTATGTCAAAAATTTGACGTTGTCTTCAGAGTTATATTTCAATCGAAGACATTTAGTTGGTTATGTTCCTATTTAGAATGGTGTCGCTCATATCTAAAGATTAAGACGTAAGTGATAACGTGATATTGATCTTGAATGTAATACTCTTAAACTTCCTGGCTACCGGCCTATTTATATGATTACTGAATATACATAACCTCAAATGTATATCTCATCTGTCAGACATTACTAAAATAATGTCAAAATCGTTGTTTGTTTACATCAGAATTTATATTTATCTTAATTTTTAATCGAAATTTTGACGGTCATGGGCAATTTTGTGGAAAAAATGTTATCCAAATTACAGCATTATTTCATAAGGTAAGCTTTTAAACTTTTAGAAGTGAAAATATTTATCGTATTTATCCAAAATGCTGCGAAGCTAGATCAGGCTTATAGCAATCCCACACTTAGATTCTATGGAAAGACAAATCTAATCAAATCTAATAGAAATGATGCTGTGTATAAAAAAATTACTACAGTTCATCATTGAACATAGTTATTGAATAAATACGCACTTATTATAACGATTAAACTTCGATAATCAGAACGCAATGTTGCCAGCTAGTTCATTCTTAAAAATAAGGAAATATCACTATAGGTATAAGATCGTAACTACAAGACGAATGCAGGAGAGCCTTTCAGTTTCAAATAACTTGGCAAAACTTGTGAGAAATTGAGGACTTTGCAGCAAGAACGACGCAGCTCCAGTTTTAATGAAAATCGGGGTTATGCGCTGTTTACAATGATCAAAATATTAGCTATCGTTTGGTGCAAGATCGACGCAGCTATGGTGATTGGGTATACTAAAGCATGTAATAATGGAGATGCGTCATACTGTATTTGGAGCAAGAAAAACGTAGCTCCGGAGCTACGTCGCTCTTGCCCCAAACGCGCATCGCATTTTGTTTTGACGTTTATTAGATATTTTAGTAGTTTAACTGTTTGCTTTAGTTTTCTACCTTTGCTATAATATTCTTAGTTGTTATTTTTGAGTTTATAACAAGTGTAATATGTTAGAGGAATTGGACAGTGAACCTGAACCTTTTAGTGGTAGTTCCAGTGATGAATATGTGGCAGATACAGCCGACAGTAGCACATCAAGCAGTGATAGTGATAGTTTGGAGGTTAGAAAAACAAACAGGAAGTCTGTAAATGAATCGCAGTGGGTTCGAAATAAGAAAAAGAGACTTTTGGCTACTGGAGCAAGACATCTTAATAGTGTGAATAAAATGGTCGGTCCTAGAGTGGTTGGCGAAGACTGTAAATGCAAATTTAAATGTTTCGAAAACTTTGATGAACAGGAGAGAACGCAGATCTTAAATAAATTTAATGAAATTGGCGAGAAAGTAATGCAGGATACTTTTCTTGTAGGCCTAATAAGTACGTCAGAAGTAACCAGAAAACGTCCTAAGACAGGAAATGGTCGGCAACGAAACATTTCCCATAAATACATGGTAAGTATTTACTCACCTTTCAATTTATTTTCTGAAATAATCCATTTTTTTTAATTCCAGATTCGTATTGGTTCAAAATCCCACCGAGTATGCAAAAAAGCATTTGGTGCGGTTCATGGTATATCATCTAAAAGAATTGATCGCTTGTCAACTTTCTTAAAATTTAACGACGCTATCACATCTCCTAAGGATGGTCGTGGAAAGCATCACACTAGATCCAACATGATCCCCCCAGAAATCGTTGAGCAAGTAGATAGCAATATTTGCAGTTTTCCCAAGAGATCGTCTCATTACAGTCGTCAAAAAAGTAATAATAAAATGTATCTTTCACCGGAATTAAATGTCAAGAAGCTGTATGAATTATATCTAGAAAAATATGAAAAAGATATGTTTGATATATATGGCCTAAAAGAAAAAACATCTTTTCCGTCCGAAAGTGACTTACGACTTCTACTTTAGATATTTCAAGGCTAATTTTAATATTTCGTTTGGCAGCCCTCGGTCCGACACTTGCAAGACTTGCGACGAATATGAAAATATGATGAATATGAAGAATTAAACCAAATTAAAACTTCTGAACAGCTCCATGTAAGCAGAGCTCAAGTATTCTTTGATGCACTCAAAGAAAAAACATAAGAAGCTAAAAATAATCCCGAGATAGAAGTACTCTGCTTTGATCATCAACAGAATGCACCTTTACGTATAAAGTCCCTTCAGGAGATGCATTTTATCTTAGGCAGTTATGGGTTTTTAATTTCTGCATTTATTGAGCCAAAACAGGAATTTCGCATTTTTACATGTATGATGAAACCACTGGCAAAAAGACACCCAATGAAACCATTAGCTTCCTAGATCATTATTTAAAAAATATAATGTCCAAGGATGTGAATACATCTTCTCAGACAACTGAGCTGCTCAAAACATGAACGGAAGCCTAGTACAATATCTATTCACTTTGGCCCAAACTAAACAGTTTCAGTCGATTCTTCATTGATATCCTGAACCTGGCCACTCCTTCTTGCCATGTGACAGGTCATTTGGGGTTGTAGAAAAAGCATTACGAAAAATCGAACGAATATTTACTCCTCAAGAATATATGACACATTATGACAAATGCAGCAGAAACTTTGAAGTGGTCCCAGTAGAACAAAACATGATTTTTGACTTAAATTAAATTAAATTATTTAAAGCCACATTTTATGAAAACAGTCATCAACCAGCATAGACAGAAATTTGCGATAAGTAAATACAAACTTATTTTATATGAAGCAAACAGTGGAATCCAGTGCAGCGAGTTTTGTAATGTACCTATCTATAGTACATTCAATATTCAACGTTCTACGTTAGATACCAATACGGCACCAAATCAACTGTATAAAGAAAAAATGCCATTGAAAAAAGTAAAATATGACAACGTAATGGTGCTGGCAAATCAATACGTGCCAAAAAACGACCTATCTTACTATGAAAAATTAACTTTTGCTCAGGGGAACACAGGTAGTGACGTTGAAATGACCAAGGACGAACAAACTATTGAATAGTATTAGATTCTATGACTTATTATCATTGTTTTTGTCTAATGAGTAACATTGAATAAAGTTTATGTAATAAATATATACAAATTTTGCGTTCAAATGTAATTTTAGCTCTTTCATTATTGCAGACACGCACACTTTTTGAAGTTTTGGTGCAAGAATGACGTAGATCCATTAAAAAACAACTTTTTATTTGCTTTAAAATATTATATTTTTAGAATATTTTCGGTATTTGTAATTGTTGAGGTACGTGCTTTTGGCAGTTTAAAACGTAAAAGTGGTATCTAATAAACTATGGCGCATAAAAGTTTTTTTTTTATTTTCTCAAAATCGACTTTTATGGAGCTGCGTCATTCTTGCTGCGGAGTCCTCAATTGAACGAAAGTTTCGTCGTTATTATTTCAACAACTTCGTTGCAATGCTCATCGATCGATGATTCAGAAGTGGTATCGTTGATGAAATATCAAGAAAGTGAAAAAACATCAATCAAAAAAATTGTCGTTGCAATTTGAATTTGAGGTTTACGATTACAGTTGAAAATTAGATATTTCTGGTGAAATCCTGCAAGATGAGTCCAAATCTGTTAGAGAAGCGGCATGGAAATTCAGTATTAAGGTGTGTTTAGAACACGAAGACCTATGCTGCTGTGTCGAACGTCCCGATGATGTAGATGCAAGTAAAGACGTGAAAACGAAGTCAGATATTGTTGTTGGATCCACAGAATTACGTACATGTTCAGAAATGTAAAACTGCAAAACAAGTATGTAGTAGGTCTATTTAAAGATCTGATAAATACTACACTGGAGTCAAGCAATGGTGTCAATGATGGGTGGCTTGGCACTTTGATGTTAGCAAGCTTACCGGAAGAGTATAAGCCTATGATGATGGGGTTAGAGAGTTCTGGTATTCAAATCAGTGCTGATGCCGTTGAATTGAATCAAAACTCATACAAGAGATTAATATATCAGAGTCAACCGCTTTCTACATAAACACTGAAAAAACAAGAAATAAGATATGTAGAGTTTATATCGTTGTAAGTGCCAAGGTGTATTGGTTTGGGAATTCCACAATGTCCTCCTGAATTGAATACAATGAATTCATTTTTTTTGGGATATCTCAAAAGCTAAGATATGCTGCACCGGTAAATATAAAGAAGGGAATCATCGATATAATGAATTTCCATTGTGACGCTCTAAGACAGAATCTTGGAAAGCTCCTCCAAGTCCTTAGATTGCGTAGAATCGTTTATATCAATTCTTTCTGTTTTACGAAGGTGCACTTTATGACTGCATTTCAAAAATATT
Source organism: Diorhabda sublineata (assembly GCF_026230105.1). NCBI lineage: Eukaryota > Metazoa > Arthropoda > Insecta > Coleoptera > Chrysomelidae > Diorhabda > Diorhabda sublineata. The sequence continues at coordinate 10,100,231 of NC_079475.1, read as the reverse complement.
GATATTTATGAGTGAATCAACCTAATATTCATTTTTTTCTTTGTAAGGATAAGTCGCCAGAGAAAACTGTTAGATGAAAAGAAAAAGGGAATTGAGTATTTCAGAGAATGTGCCGATAAATATGGAGATATGCAAATGGAAGAAATTAATCGTAAGATGAATGGATCTTTCCAAATTGTTGATGGGGTATTAGATATGAAAGATCCGGTGGATATGCCTCAACTTACTCACATTCAACTACAAATGGTGAATGATGCTTTCGTGGGGGATCCAAGCGAAGTCATCACCGAGAAATTTAGCTTGAGCATAACGAGACGAGATCTATTAACTTTGGCAGATCTCAATTGGTTAAACGATGAAGTTATTAATTTTTATATGAATATGATCATTGAAAGGGGAGAGAATCCGAAATGGCCCAAAGCTTACGCATTTAATACATTCTTTTATCCAAAGCTATTGAGAGATGGTTACCATTCGTTAAGAAGATGGACCAAGAAAGTTGATATTTTTGAAAATGCTCTCATATGTATTCCTATACACTTAGGCTTCCATTGGTGTATGGCCATTATTGATTTGCGAACCAAATATATCAGGTAAGTATTTTCTTTTGGATATGAATGAACAGTTGTACCAATTTTGCTTGAAATTTGTGGGGAAGCAGGAAAAACGCATAGGATACTTTTCATTCTGTGAGATATAACGCATCTCCGCTGAAATAGTGTCATAAGTCGAAAAAAAAAAACAAAATATCGAGTAATCAATTTATTTTTCCACTTTTCGGATGATTTCACAAAAACTGACATATTTTCCGCAATAACAACTATTCTCATGAAGTTAATTAGGATGAATTTTTCAAGTTTTTTAGCACTAATAATACAATGAAAGAGTTTTTCTTCAAATTTTTTGAGTTGTGACACTATTTGAGTGTAGGTGCGATATGTATAAAGGAAAGTCGTGCATGAAACTTGGTATAACAAAACACAAAAAACAGAAAAACGAGAAATTAATCAGTCAAAATATCATCATAGCTTCTAGCCGTTAATTTTTTAAAAATGATATAACAAAACGCAGCTCACAGATAAACACAATTTTATCTATGGTTGAGTATGATTTGAAATTTGAGAATTGACGTTGTTGATGTGTTTGTTTCGAGTTTCTACTAACTCATCGTGCCGATATTATCACTAACAATACCGAAAAAATGATCGCATCTTTTTTGACATTGCGAATGAAACAACTGAAGAACAAGAAATTGCTCATGAAGAGCGCCGCTTTAGTATGACTCGACTTCGAGCAAAGCGAGTTAGTCCACGAAACAGAATGAAATTTATCACACTAATAAATCATCCCATGTAAGATGATAAGTCGAATACTGATATTTCTGTATTATATTACAGATATTATGACAGTACTGGAAACAGCAACAATACATGTTTGAAAGTTTTGAAAAAGTACTTAGAAGATGAGCACCTTGATAAGAAGAAATGTCCTCTCTATACGACCGATTTCAAATTGGAAAACTTAAAAGATATACCTCAGCAATCGAATGGAAATGATTGCGGTATATTCACATGTACTTACGCAGAATTTATAACAAGAGATGCTAAAATTAGGTTTGACCAAGAACACATACCATATTTAAGGAAGAAAATGGCAGTAGAACTACTAGCAGGTGAACTATTGGTTAAGTGAATATTTTTTTTTGTATTCAATGAAATTTTCTTTGTTATCGATTACGATAGTAACGTTATCAGCTTAAAATTATAAATTATATTTAGTGAAAATAACAAGTTTTGTCATTTTGATGTAGTATGTACAGAAAATATTTGAAGAAGAACGTTAGAATATCCTAGATATAGATCAACTATCCTAGTTTGACTCTTTGGTTATCCTTGCATCAAAAAGACAGAAAGAAAGGGAGAGTGATTGGATACATAGAATGATTCCTTCGCCCTCTTCCTTGAGGTAATGTCACCTCAGTGAGATAGACGCTAGCTAAGCGCGGTGACCACAGCTACACTCAGGTGCGACGGAGGTGATAATTTCATAAACTAAAAAAGTATTTTGAAACAGCTCCTCACACTGCCAATCTCTTCTGTTATGAGTATGGTGCCTCAAGCGTTCGGTATACCTTTTGGCTTCTGACGAGTTACCAGAAGCCAAATCATACATCAAATGTATATTTGCATATTCACCATTCATTCTACCACATCGAAACTTTAAATACGATGTGATAGTTATTGATGACAGGTTTTGAAAAGATTGACGCTTCTAATTTTTTCTTCAAGCCAGTAATATGATCTCCCATAGTATTAGTACAAATGTTTCTTTATTAATAAGTTGTACAAAAAATGTTTGATTCTGTTTCAATATCTCCTGTAAGTATTTTCAATAAATAATTACAATTTATGATAATTTTCTTCAGAATGTCTCTTTATGATAAACGATTTCTTTGGCATGTTTAACGATCTAATTTATGTCTCTTAAGCCATAAATTTTATCGAGTTAAAAAATCGATTAAAAAATTAATTTTTGTGAAAGTTGTGGATTGTAAACCTTTGGGTCCCTTGCCTTCTTATGGTAGTGTAAAATTCCTTCGGAAATAGTTAGGCAAACACAACCTCTACAATCACCACAGCCCCAGCCCTGCAGAGGAGGTATTCCCATATCAGGGCCTACTCCAACAAACCCCACTCCTTACAAAAATCGTCCTTATCCTACCGAACTTTAACCAAAGAATCTCTCTCTCCATTTAAATGCCTATTACTCAGAAATAAGAGATTTCAAATCGATGAATGTAATATAACATTCTCCTCCCTGTTTTATTTTTTTTTTCTAGCTGCATCCTTAATATGTATATGTTTTTTTCCTCTTTACTACTACTATATTCCTCATCAATCTCGTATATGTTATATTGCTCTGAAGTTTTTGCACATTAGATCATCTCCTTTTTAATGTAATGGTATTAATTCCTTTCATTCTCGAATTCTTCTTCTCTTGTCAATCCCCTACCTCTACAGCTGAATTTTTCTTCAAAAAATTCCCCACATGCTTCCATTATATCTTCTATCTTTATTTTTATATAGCTTCCTTTATCTTCTTCTTCTTATTATTGCCTTTCTCTCTCTTTCTCCCATTGCTCTTATTTCGTTCCAAAAGTTTCTCTTATTATTCCAACAGTTATTTGATAATTCTTCTCCGAATTGTTAACATGTTTTTGCTTTATTAATTTCTTTCTTGACTTTGTTTCTATGGTTTTGTATGCAAAAAGCCAGTCTGCACTTGCATTACTTAACCTTACTTCTATTAAATTATTCTCGTCTTGGTATTATTCTCGATTTAATTTCATTGAATATAGATATTTTCATTAGAATTGCAAGTTCAGTGGTATTTGGTAGCGGTAACATTATTAATTCATATTTTTTCGCCCCTCGGGTCCGCCAATGTTCATGGAGTTCAAATCAAATCCCGTGATAATAGGAAATGCGAAATCCGATAAGTTAGCGATAGAACATTTAATAATCTATGGTACTCGGTGAACTTACCGGCTTTGTGTTCCCAAACTTAACACGTCCACTATGCAGACGGCAATATCCGAAGTTTGCTATTGTTTCATAAAATATAATTGATGTTAAATTAATAGATAGTACTCTCTTGTTAACTTTTAATAATTAGAGAAATTTAATTATAAAAATAATGGAAAATACTTTAACATATATACAAAAATTGAATCTAAAACCATTGTGAAATATCACTCAGTTTAACAACTAAATTTTTGGCAAAATTGAGATCTTCTTCCGCTTCATCAATTTCCATACATGTATTATAATCTCATGCTTTTCTTCTATTCTATTTTCAACATTTTAGGGGTGGGATTGAGGCTCTGCACACTTTTATGTCATCTTCGTCCTGCGGAACTTTTATCAATAATCTCGCATTCATTTTATTGGTTTATTGAGTTTCTTTTCATCGGCTCATTTGGATTTCAACGGTGCTTTAATATTTTCTCTTCTAGTAACTGTAATTTCTTCCTCTTCTTATATTTATAGAGCTCTCGAAGACGGCACTCCTCTAAACGTGAACGCAGATTTGTGAAAACGATAAATCTAGGTTGATTGCTGCCATTTTCTGGCGGATATTTTTCTTTACCTGACTGATTTACCTCGGATTGTTCATGTAGACTTTATGTTTGAGGTGTCCACATAAAAAAGAATCAAGAGGCGTCAAGTTAGGGCTACGTGGAGGTCGAGAAAAATCACCTCTTTTGGAAATTAGTCTTTTAGGAGACATCTGCCTCACAGCCGCCATAGTTAACAGGTCGCTCCGTTTAGGGGTGGTATAAGGGATAGGATCCTTTGGCATCAATTGTTTTCTAGTGTTTGAATTGGAGTTCTTTGTCGATTAACTTTTACTTTTTGCTCAAAATTCTGTAAAACATATTTTATCTTGATCTAATGTTAATTCCATATGGAAAATACATCATTTTTCTGCGAGTCATTTCAAGTATTTGTAACACGACCCAATTATCTAGCTAGAAAGTTTCAATTGCGATCAAAATATTGGAATTTCCATCTAATATCAATCTTGCGGTTCTCTTGAATGGAAATTATTTACAACAGTCCGAGATTTGTAGTTACAACAACTTGCTTCCATACTCAACTGTTAATTAAGAAATCACAAATTCATCAACCCATAAGCGATGTTGAATTATCAAACTAAGTGAAACACCAAAGTTTGAACTAATCCTATCACATTTCTGTATAAGATAATAATCTCAGATAGATCAAGAATTGTATTGATGTGTTATACATTTCAATCAAAGAAGTTTGTATATTCCAATTATAAACTTGAATTATGCGAGCAGAATTATTAGATTCATACACCAAAAAACTATTCGGTAATAATACTGTTAATCCATTCTGTTTAAATTCCTTTTTCTGTTCTAAATACTCATCGAAAACGAAGATTGTGGTCTAACTTAATATATTTCAATAATGGAAAAACTGTTATTATTATACTGAACACACAGTTCACATAACCAGTACTGACAATTATACTGTTTGACACGCGTTTCGATAACCAACTTATCGTCTTCAGAAACTGTAGATCAACTGAACTTTGGTTCAACTTTAATCTCTGTTTATTTGGTTATCGAAACCCGTGTCAAAAAGTGTTATTGTGATTGTTGTGATTGTGTAAACAGTATGTTCATTTATTTTGACTTTTTACATAAACTGTAATGTTCAGATTAGGCCGTACTAGTTTATTCTATAGAGTGCGTATTTATATCAGGATCAACAAGTTTGGATTAGGTTAAACTGGTTTATCCTATCGGGCTTATAATATACTAGTTTGGAATACATTATACTAGTTAATCCTATCGCGTATTGGAGGAACTAGTTTAGTTTAGGCAAAACTAGTTTATCATGGAATTGGTTTTGGTAACGGATAGATAGACCAGCCCTTAAGGCTGTAAAATCTCAAAAAAATATGAAAATGTTCAGTTAGATTCTATCATCAGCTTAAGGATAAAAATTCCATACAATTTCTGTACATGAGAAGTCATTATTTGAAACATTCGAATATATTGCTTTACTACATGTTGTTCTCGAGAAAAATTGAAAAATCGAATGTTCGCATACATTTCCAACGTTGTTTCATTGCAAATTGACTCGGACAAGGCGTGAAATTGAAAAAGTTTATTATAAAAATAGCCGGTATATGTCTCTTATCCCATATACGAAACAATTACCGTAGCTGCAACTCTTCAGTATTGCTAGTCGTAATCTTGTCCGAATGTTACGATGCACTTGAGAATTGTTTACAGGAGCCGTTTCCAATTTCTCCAATTTTAGTGCTATTTTTATTGACGGAAAACCTTCGGCAAAGCAAGAAATTTGTGAAAAGATAAAGTTCAATCCCTCTGTTATCATTAACTGTAAATACGGGAAAAATTATTGAAATATTAATGCATCTAAATGTTTTAAAATGAAATGAAATTCATCCACACGGTAGTTAAAAGTCGAAGCGAGTTGGTTTAATCCACGTCGATAATCAAAGAAAATCCCCGCACAATATTTTCGCGATTCAATCTCGTTTTTTGATCAAGAAGAAGTTTCAAGTGTTCATAGATCCAGGATTCTTCACCTATCATGATTTTATAGAGTCTTTTTCCTTGTACGTATCGACACAAGCTTTTTTTGGGCGATAGTCAATTTGAAACACTTGCTTAGGTATGTTTCAATCTCACAATATTAGTTTCCGTCTAGCATCGCTGTTTTCTGACACAACAGCCGATTTTGGACAGCCTTCAAGAAATTTATCCTGTAGTGAAGTGAAATCTAAGTGAGTTTGATCGGCACACAGCTGTTGGCTTAATCCACGTCGAAGGTCATAGAAAATCATCACGATTCAATTCTGTTTTTTGACCAAGATATTTGTTCTAAATATCTGTAAACAACCCAAATAGCAATCGTATGAGAAAATGTTAATTTCAAATCCATTCCAATTTATGAATTTCTTGAAAACCTAATTTGGTTATCAGCTAAAATTCTTAAAAACTGTTTTTCTGCATTTCAGTTTTATTTTTGTCAGTGTCATAAATTGTATGATATTATCGTAATAAGGGTTGCTGAAATCTTCGTTCTGTATATTTAACGATATCACGTTTCTATGAGAAACAATATGAGAATATAATGATCGGTGGAATTGTGAAAATCGTTTGACCAGATAAAGGTCAAGTAGCAAACTTTGAGAATATTAACTTCTACAAGATCGGAAACTTTTTTAATTTAGCGTCTTATCCGAAATGTCTGGAAACAAAAATAGTGGAAATATTCTCCGAAGAAAATTTGGATCTTCCAGCCATGCAAAATTTATCGAGTGCATTTTTATAAGGCGAGGACAGACGCCATCCTAACCCTATAAATCAGTGATCGAACGACTTTAATGTCCCAATATGATATGATTACCGGACCCGGATTCGGCTTCATATCTGGAAACCGCTGGATATAAAAAGAAAAATGGCTCATATTCGGTGCGATTTTGATGACAAACATGGTTTTCATTCCAAAATTTTTACGAAATAATAAAATGAAAAATAAGGTACTTACTCGAGTTCTAAAAACTTTTCTATATATCAGTTTAATGAAAAAGTTTATATATATGTGACAGCAAAGGAGTAGCTAGAAATATATATTGATCAGTTAATACACTTTGATGTCTCATGAATAATATAGTAAATATAGAGAGAAAATTATGTCAATCGTCGCTAGTTTTGCTAAAAATACTTGACATCAAGAATCCAGAGTTTAAAATGGTTAACCATGATAATTAGTAAACAAAAAACAATTTTCGTATTGAAATAATGAAAGGTTAATCATATTTTTGAGAAATAAAATCGAAAAAATGAGGCTTTCGACCACATGACATTAAACACCAATCAGAGAAGCGCATGGAAACGTGACGTCACACCTCACGGAATGCCATGTTGTAGCTGTCATTTCCATATAAGTGAAAAGATTATTTCGAGTTTTGTTGTTGAATAAAGTTCGTGTTTAGTTTAATCTTGAAAGACAGGTACAATTTACCATGGAATCAGGATTTGGAAAAGCAAACAGTGTTTAATATATACATTAAAATGATCTTCACAGAAATAAATTGTGGAATCAGTCGAATCTTGCCTTTTTGCCATTTTGAACCACTTTCTTTTCGTTTTTATCGTTCACTTTCACTTTAACTATAATTTATAATACGAATATTTCATTATTTATTAAAAAACAATTGACTGTCACGGATGTTTCGCGAGATGTGACGTCACTCAAGACGCCATGACAGTGATTCGCGGCCTTTTTCGCAGTCAATTTCATTTCTAAAAACTCAAAAAACTGAAATAGATATTAAGATATTAAGCTATTTGAACTAATTCCTAAATTTTATCAACTAGTCTATAAGCGTTTCTTAAAGACACAGCTACAAAAATTTGAACCATTGTCTAATATTGTAAAATATTGTTGACATTTATTTTTGTATCAAGAGAACGATGAGAATTCTGTGGTTATTCCTTCACTAGTAAGAAGTGATCCGATTAAGTGGTCTCATTCTGCCTACTCCACGCATCAAATTCCCCCTTTTCCAGTTGATTCCAAAGCCTCAATCAGCTTACTCCTTGGAATGTTACCAATCGCTACTGGTCTTGAGCTAACTGGTGAGCAAGCCGCCTGGACCTCGTAACCTATTAGCAGGATTTGATTGTGTGGAGTTCGGCTTCTCGGGGGGTTTTAAAAGAAACGTTTTGGCCAAAGTTGTTTCGGAAAGAAGTGTATGAAAAAGGTATTTCCAAGTTGACGGTAATCCTCTATTAGATAGCTCCTCGAATAAAGATTGACTTGATTGAAAATTTAAGTGAAGTATTTTTGCATGCATTTTGAAATTCAAATTAATTTTTGACGTAATCGAAATTTTGAAAAAACAACTGCAATATCAATGCACTATAAATATCAGTTTAAATAAGATCGAGATGAAATCACTCTCAAAATACGTACAAGGATTATCGAAATTTATTTTTGTGTTGATGAAAATTTTGGAAAATCAACTGTATCAAATAGAACAAGAAGTTGAGCAAAGGTGGAAGAAATATCAGAATCAGTGACATACATCAAGAAGTGTTCCTTTGCTCTGAGGGAAATACGTCGATTTGTTTGGCCAATATAGAAACAGGGGCAATCTGAACATGGGATTTCATGGTGTTCATTAGATATTTTGTCTTTTGATGTATTTGTTAAGGAGGGCGAGTTTTTGATGCTACAAATTATAGAAATATTGAATTGTGAATATGATATAGTATATATTTATCTAGTATACATATTTATGATGACGAAATCAACTACAGTTTGTTAGAGCTCTCATTTAAGCGAAAATATATTAGTATAATATTTCATGCTAACAGCACGGAATGCAGATAATAATGCATTTTTAAATGTACGCCTATGTGAAATAGTCGAAGTTGGAACCTGTGATATTTTTAATTCGTTTTATTGTAGCTTTGTTGCATGGCGAGCACCGGAAACTTCCCTATTGTTTCGATGATAATATTTTAGCCAGCTTCCGGTCAAACTTCGCTTTCCCCTACCACCTTTATGACACTTCCCTTTTAATGTAGCCATACTTTATCGTTTCTGTGTTTGTATTCATTTTGATTTGTAGTTTTCATAATTTTATCCTTTATATTTGCTTGTATTCTCGCCTACAATGACCCGTGTTGCACTAAAAATCTCTGTATGCGAACATTTTTGAGTTATGGATCAAATTTACGCGTCGTAAATTTTCGGATTAGTTGTCCCTGATGTAGGCACATTCCTCTGGAATGCTTTTTCGTATGTGTACGTTAAATGGGGCCATGTAGGACATTTGGCGGACATTCAGATTTTTTACTTAATTAAGTTGAATAAACGACCAATTAAAATCCTTTTCTGTGGGTTCCAAAATCATGTAATTGAAAAAAAAAAAGAGAAGAGACAATTCAACAGAGCATATATTGTGAAATGAGGTGAAATTTTTTTCTATATTATGGTCTTCCTGAGAGCTCGGGCTTTTTTTTTCTAAAATATCAAAGTAAACTATTGAAATTTGTGAAAAATCTGATATATTTCATTCGAATAGTGGCACATGATAATATTGTTGTTAACAATTTATTTCTCTCAAGTCGTGGTGGTTGATGCCATCAACAAGCGAAAGCTTATTTAGGTTGGGGACTCCCTTGGACCTTGGACTATCGTTTAATAATTTCTTGAATTTTTGCAATCAAAAGCAAATTTTAATTGTCAAATTTTTCAATGTGAGGAGTCTAGGATCACTTTGTAAAATACTATTAGGCTTGTTACGTTTTTCTTCAAACATTTTGAATATTCCTTTGTTCACGTATTGTGGCACAGTAGTCACTTCGGATTTATTTATTTTAACTTTCGAGTTTTTGGAGAAATTATTTTTTTATCGACCTCCCACTTCATTTTGAAAAATTGAATAAAACCTAGAAAACGGTTTCGAATTCTTCCTCTACCTATCTACACATCAATCAAAAGTAAATTTTAATAAATTCGTGGTGATTTTACTCTATATATTCGATGTTCTACAGCTGCCAGGTTGGAAGTATCAACAACAATCACCAGACTACAAACTCAACCTCAACTCTAATATCTGTGAATCCTGTTGAGAGCTGCAACCATCCTGGATTCATAAACCAAATACCGACGATCTTTGACGTTGTCTTCAATTCGGGTATCAAGCCTGAACGAGAGTTGTTAAACCACTCTGATGAGACGTAATAACGTCGAAACTAGTCAATATTTACAAATATCTCCCTGCAATTGCGAGTCATTGGCAATGTTAATATCGATAAATAGGTCGATTGACATCACTCTCTTCATATAACATGTAATACAATATTCATTGAAGCATTACCCAGGAAAGTAGTTGTTTTCTCCTTTGAAAAACGTAGGAATACATTTTCGAAATATTAAATTTCGAAATTATTTCAGAGATGAATAGTAGGAATAATATATTTTACACACCTCATTTATCATCGGAATCTATATTATCAGCGTCTACGCTAGGTTTCTACCTAGCAGTGGTTCGCAGTTGGAAGTGAGGATGGTGCCAGCTAGCGTTCGCTGAGGAATGTTTACATTCATAAGCCTAATACCGCCGTCTTCAGTTCGGGTATCAAGTCCGAACGAGAGCTGTTAAACCGCTCTGATGAGACGTAATAACGTCGAAACTAGTCAGATGTTGAGATCGACGAATCTATATACCAGAAAAAATATCCAGCAAATCTCGGTGCTCCAAGTACGCTCGAAATAATTCGCTAAGGACATTTGTAAATGAATTTGAAGTTTTTAAATCAAAATTCGTATTTCAGAGACCTATTTAACCCGGTAACAGTAAAATCAGATATATCATATCTACTAAGATGAAAATGTATTCAAATAATTACCCAATGATTTCATCAAGTTATCATTAAGCAACAAAATCGGTTTTTCGTCCATTTTTTCCCGACTAATACAACTAAAACAAGAAAGTTGACATATGATAAAAAATATAGTAACAATTATTAGTTATATAGCCAACATAATTATTTATTTTGAGAAAATACTCAAATTACCTATTCTGAATATTTATGGTGCAATACAGACGTAAGCCGAAATAAACAAAAGCCCTCGTGAAATCGTTTGTAACTTTAATGCCCCCTAATGAATTTAACGTGTCCTGGAATAGGGAATATAACGCCCAGGACAGTGCTTCGTCTTAATTTGGAAGCTGCCATGTTGGTTCCCGTAAACGTTAACCGAGTCGAGTGAAGTGAAGGCAGCTCTTACCGAATGCACAGTCGTAAAGATTTCAATCACTGGATACACCGCTCCAAATAGCCCTGACTGCTCTTTATTATTGCACTTTGCAGTTAAACTGGAAAAGGATACGTTTCTGCACATAAATTATTGTTAGTTAGACTGTGTGTAAAGTGAACATAATAAGGAATATGTGGAATAATGCGTCTTTCAAAAATATTCATTTTACTTTACACATTGAGCTAATTTCAGTCCGTTACTACAAGTTTCTACTACAATAAGTCCTAAATGATTATAGTTCTATCATTTTGAAAACGATATTCGAGGAACCTCTCTCTTTACCATCGGCAGAGTACCAGAAATATGAAAATGATATAGTGAATGTTTTGTGCTAGAAAATGATGTTTACTAACAACAAAAACACTGATTCTACTTCATGCTTTCGTCGAGAAGTTAAATACAAATGTAAGTAAAATCGGGAAGCTTCTTTAGTGTATAGATCGTTATAAATACTAGGAACTTACAACAGATACAAATTGATTAGGAAGGACACTTATCCCCTTGTTAGACAGCTAGCATTGGGAACAATTCTTGAAAAAATTGGAGGAAGATTTCTACAGAGCCCATAAACAAATATGGAAGGTACAAGGACAAAAACTGCAAATCAAATCAAATATCAAAAAACAAATGGATAGACTATCTACGTAGCTATTTTAAGGAGAAGGTTATACCAAGAAAGCCAACATATATGAGGAATAACGTCATAATTCAAAAAGTCAAACATGCGCTGAAGATCTTAAGAAACGTAATCAACTACTGAAGTACGGTAGCCAAGATCTCTCGTAAGAACCTTGCTTTATGGTAAAATACTAGACCAGTACAATTTTACTTATGTTTAAGAAGAGATCCGCCTGGATATAACACTGAAACTCATCACAAAAATTATCACCAACAAAATTAACTAGATCACATCACTAGAAGTTGTGCAGCAAACCGGCATTTTTATGATTGATTGACCTCATAAAAGCTTTTGACCGTATTGTGCAACAGAAGTATACGTATCAATATAATTTAGTTACATTGGAATTTTGGAACCATTTATGATATTCATACCTAACCTAACCTAACCTAGCGTAACTTAGTTATCGAAACGAGCGTTAGACAGTGTAATTGCGAATGTTGATGTAGTGGTGGTGTAAACAGTGTGTTCAATATAATCCAGACCATAGAAAACATATACTCGATCACGTTCAGACTCGCGTGTGTTTTTGAAAAAAAAATTACGTTAATTTAGATATCATACCGCCTCGAATAAAAACAAATTGTCATAACAAAAACTTACCAAACCAATAACAATGTCAAGATTTTGTCCATAGTAGTTTCTTACCCATTTTGCCATATGATGTGTTGTCATTCTCAGAGGCAAATGAAAACAGGCAAATTGGAATGTGCTGATATATAATCTCTAATATTATACTGAGATTTTGTAGACCACTCAGGAAAGTTCGAAAACATACTATAGACAAGCTATTCAGTTTTTTCCAGGATATCACTTTTTATTTGGTGCTATTATGAGCTCGAAAAATTGTCAGATAAGTTGGAAAATTTGAGGGCTTAGATATATAATTCTATTTTGATTTTACCTTCATTAAATTTCGTAATCATTATCAGAATTATCAAAATGTTTTTATAGCAAATGATCACTGGAAGTGTCTTCGTCGTAAATCAGATAATCAATTTCTTCTCCTAAAATACGCTTCAGGATAATCTGGGACGGTAATGTTCTAAACTAAACAAACTCAGACCAACACGACTGATGGTTTTTCATCTAGTTTTAACTACTCGAGGAAATTAATAAAAATACAAGAGAATGGGAACGCGTGTTAATAAGATAACGTTAGTCAAGATAACAGCACAGAATTTGACAAGCAGGGCCACAAGCCAACCACTCAGAAGGAAAATAACCATTGACTCGGGTTTTTTTAACATAGGAAACATTAGAAAAGAAGTAGATAAGGAAAGAATCAGTAACCTCAATGGACACATGAAATATTTGACAGCTTCTATCCACATTATCGTGAGGTACTGTACGAATTTCCAGAGCATTACAACTGGAAGCGTTTGAAATGGAGTTTTTTGACACATACTGAACTTTCTTAAAGGAGTGAAATTAATCAATATGGTGTTAACTCTGAGCAACTCACAGTAGCAAGAAGATAGGACATAATAGACCCTTTGGGTCGCAGTGTATATGGAAGCCTGAATACATGCATCTTGAGGATTATTGAAACAAACGAAATTGCTAAGCATGTGCGCAACAAATGAATCTCAATGAAAAAAAGTTTTTCACCTTGTATAATGATTTTCATTGCCGAACATATTGAAAGATACTTATTCTCAAAATTGAAAGGGACTGTAAATTCTCTAGTTGAGTAATTATTTATATTTTTAATTGATATCATTTAATTAAAGAAAAATTAAATTAGTCCGGTTGTTATTTGAAGTTGAAAATTATCCTGTTACCCTGTTAGGGGACATGGGTTTTCTTAAGGGATTACGGGAACAGCTGCGATTGTAATTAAAGCTCCAATTAGAAGGCACGGTAACCGCAAAATTGAATCAGCGAGCTTTTATAGTTGAACCTTAAGTGAGTGGCAAAATGTAATGGAATGTTTATTGGACAAACATTTATGAGTGAAAAAGAGTTTGAGGATTTATGGGAAGATGATATGCAATATAAATATCGTCCGTGGTTATAAATTTACTACAAGTTGAGGGAAATTGATATCCCAGATAAACTGATCGGACTCATAAAAATAACAATGGAAAATTCCAACGCGAAACACAGATAATCGGATATACGAAAAAAAGTTTGGAAAAAGCGCTAGCAGAAATGAATGAGAAAACAAAACATACATGTCGCAGCATTTATCAAGAAAAAACGAAGTATATGTTAAGTGCGCGAAGGGATAAAGTAAAGAAGATGCTATATATTAGATGATACTGTTTTCAAATAACGAATACAAACACAATGTGAGAATAATATAAATTGGAAATACCAGCCAGTATCTAAATAATTGGAAGGTTAAAAAAGACGAAGAAAGATTGAAAAAATACTGAGGCGAATCCTAGAAAAACAAAAACTTATAATCAACGAAATGGAGAGCTAGAGGTATAAGTAGGTAAAAGTATAGAAATAAAAAATTGTTTTTGAAATATACAAAATGAACAGAATTATTAACATTATTAACAATTAAAAATAATTTTTAATCATCGAACAAGTTTTACTTTTTATTGTTTGGTCAATAACTTCGATTCAGAAAGTATTAAACGTTTGTTGCAGTTTGAAATTTGAAACTACTCATAATTTAAAACACGTTCAATTAGAATAACCATTAGATATATTGTTTCAATTGAAATTTATGACGAAATGAATTTTAAAATTATACCCACATCAAACTATTCTTGTTCTATTATTAATTTCAAGTTTCACCTACTTCCATTTCACGAATTCTTAAAACAAGTTTACTTTTCTTTCGAATTGGATAGACGTGACAAAGTCGCCGATTAAAAATATCAATCAAAAATTGAAAAATGTATTTAATTACTTATTCAATAGATAAGATAACCGTGAGTGAGTTCAATAAAACTTAGTTTTGATAGACGTAAAAAACAATCAGATGAGTCAAATATTTTTATGATAAACCCAAACAAGTTTATTTATAATTATTGTATTATATAAAAAAAATTTACAATAAATTTCATAAACGTTCATATTATGAAACAAACTTTAAAAAGTATCTTGCCAAGTCGATGCAACCTAACCTAACCTTACCTAATCTAATCAAAAATAGTTTTTACGATATAATATTACGTTACATTCAAGGTTTCAAGTGTAATAGATACAAAAACATAAAACGGCATTTGAAGAGAATAACAGGGTTGTTGTCTAACTGTATTTCCGGTATAGGGGGTTATTTTGAGGTTATAATTTGCGATACTTAGTTTACAACTTGATCAATAAATGTTTTTTTCTCTACATATATCGTTATATGTCAAAGTTTCTGTTGCAAAAAATCATAGAGCCATAATTCTCCCTGAGTATTTTTCGCAGATTGAAACCCAGTTTGGTAGAACAGTTATCTTCATATTTTTTCAAATTTCTTTCTATGGCTTCATCCATTATTTCGTAGACTGTATCAAGTAGATAAAGGAAGGAAGAGGATGTATATCTAGTAGTGTTTTTCTTTTGTTGGCAAAACTGATCAGTCCGTCATTTTATTTGTGGCAAACAAAGCGCATTCACGGTGTGAATCAATAAATTAAATTGTTCTATTGAAATAATTAATTAATAATTGACTTAGTTGAAAATAAATCCTTCAAAATGTTATATTTTTCATCTATTACATAGATTATTTTGGCTGTAATATTTACGTATCAATATTTTTTTGACAGTTGTACAGAAAAAATTTGTACGTACTACATATGTAAAGAAAAGTATCAGAACAAGTTATCGGTGATTATACGGAATAGTTTTATCAGAAATTTACCACAATTTACTACAAGTTCCACGTTCGGCGAACTCTGTAGACAAAGAATGATTTGATTTTAACACTCTATTGACCTCTGGTAATAATATAGACTTCAACTATCGATTGACAATAATTGAACAACGGAATATGAAAAATATTGTAATAAGCCGATTTAAATAAGACAATTTGCTTATTTTTCAAGAAATTTCATTCAAGGAGAGATCGTTATCTGAATTATACTTTGGAACATCATTAGTTTCTACTTCTAACACTCAAATAACTGAAGATGACACTTATTCCGATAGCAACGAATAAATATCTCCGAATTGACTGAATGATTCCAAACGAATAATAGATTGAGGCAAGCAGGAAAGTTTTCAAGGTGAACATATACCATAAATGAATTTGAATATATAACAACAATGTAGACAATTGTTCTGCCAATAGTTTCATTTACATTGTACTCATTGAATAATTTAAAAAAAAAAGTTTCGAAATTACTAACTTAAACTTGAACATTTTCATTAAAACATTAATCTTTATATTCTCTGACTCTGCCTATGATGTTGCTCAGCTCCCATATGTGTATAACTATCCAAGAAATATTTGTGATCGATTTCAGTTTTTACCAATCCAAAATTAGTTGCACCTAATTACTCGTGAACTGTCTATGAGTGAAGATGAAATGTCATTCAATTCCCTTCTTTCATTGCTTCCAACTTGAAGTTCTTCTGATGATAGAAGCTCTGTGAATATGTCAAGCTCAGTAGTAAGTTTTGGTCAAAAATTTGTTACAATTTGAAGATAAAAGCTTGTAAAAACTAAAAAACAATCATAAAAATTACTAGATAAAATAAAATTTCAATATACAGAAGAAAACCACAATTAATAACAAAATTATAGGTAATAATTAGTGTATAAGTCCATAAAAAAATTGAACCGTAGCATGTCCAGAATTTAATATTATTATTATTTATAGAGTAGAAGGCACTTTTCAGTAAATATGCCATCAAATTATTTCGGAATGTGGGAAAAATTGATATCGATTTGATTTCAATTGGCAAGTGATTGTGAATTTTTTTGCATTGTAAAATATTGAGCCCTTAACTAATTCTGAACGTGAATTATGCTCCGCGTTCCTAAGTGGATAGCCGTGAAAAGATCTTCCTAAAATTGAAAAAGCGTGCAAACGGATTCAAAGGTGATTAAGGAAGAAAGAGTCAGAATTTTTGATCTTTTGAAGAAGTTACAATTAGAAGAAAGGAATTATGATTATTGTTATATTCCAAAAATGGATTTTACGAGAACGCGTTGCAATTTTAAAAAATTAAAAATTAAAAAAGGATCACTGGAAATTTTAGTTTAACGAAAATTGTAGTCACATTCCTCTAGCTCTAAAGTATATGAATATAAATTGAATTTTTCACATCTAATTTAATGTGTGAAACACGTTGAGAGACATTATTTTTCGTAAATTCACTCATTATGCAAATATTCGCTTGTTACGAAAAATTGTACTGTTCTCAACTGGATGCACAAATAACTGAAGTAGAAAAAGTGACAATTTAATGATGAAAATATCTTCCAGTGCTTATTAACTTCATGAAAATATGGAAATACTTAGAAAATTGCTATTCGTTCTATGATCTCGACATCTGGTACGTTGCTAATTAATTAAAATATTTCCACCAGCACGTTATTTTGATACAAGTTTTAGTAGACCTACAATGTATCTTTTTGCGAACTGGAAATTTACGGAATGAAGGTAATTTTATTTTATTAATGTTTCGAACAAAACGAATAACGAGAAAGGAAGCGGAGGTGAACGCATACATCTGAGTTGGCTTATTAGTCCCGCTTTTGTCATTTTTATGGTCAACCCGTTTATGACGCCAGATTAAGGCTTCGGTAACGGCCCTATGAACATACCACTGACCTTATCTCTCATCATTATAGTCTACGGGGATTTTAACGCTCGGCTACGCATCAAATTACCCCACGGAATCAAGCCGTCTCACACAATCTCTTTATCAGGAACGTAGATATACAAGAGAATGATATCGATTATCAAATAAAGATATAACACTTTCCATTGGATTTTAACGAATAGTCGAGGTATGTATTCACAAGAAACATTTCATTATACCATAATCATAACGGATTAGTGTAAATCGTTACCATTCAAAACCGTTTGTTCGTTACAAAGTATGCTCAAGTATTTTTTGTCTTCTGAAGAAGACATGGAAACCTGGTCAAAAACTTTATTACTTAAGCATTAAGAAAAATGTTCATACTGATCTACAATGAAACATAGATTAGATCTTTCGATGTTATAACCACAAAGAACAAGATGTAAACATTGAAACATTGTTTCAAACTAGAACAGCGAATTCGGTTGCTTTCTGATTTAACAAATAAATCGAGTTTTTAAATCGATATTCATTCGGTGGATCGATATTTCTTCCCTGAAAATCGACGATTTTTTCTGTTTTGGTATCAAAAACATTATTTATCACAGGCAGTTGTACACCCAAAGTAAACAACTCTATTTATCACTTTTTTTAAATTGCCGGCAACATCTCAAGTGATGAGCGGAACCGCTTGGATCTCAGTAGATTTGATGGACTGTTGCTTTTAAAAACCTTAGATATTAAGCATTAGGAACCATAAACTGTATTATCTATTTTCTTAAACTTGTTAAAGTAACAAATACATTTAGAAAATAAATGTCTGCTTTTATACCTTTGTGGTAATGGAAATTATTCTTATTAATGAATGCCCTTAACTAAAAAATCCCCGATTTTACTGATAATAGATCCCGGAGATTGTATATTATGATAACATTCTGTAACAACAAAAATAATCCATTTGTTAGTAATCGATCTTTTAGACCTCTTTTTTTATAGATCTATTCATTAGGTTACGATTCTAATCGATTAAAAAATCGATCTCTTTTGGAAAGAATCGCCATCTCTACCCCGGTATCGATAGGCGGATAGATCCTTGACCTGTAATTGAATCATGATTAAAAGAATCAATAATAAAACTTGAAAAGACAGAAGACAAAAACAGAATAAAAGTTCGAAATATTTGACAATAAATTATTGAAAAGGAAAACAAATTACTGAGTGATTAATTCGAGCTTCATTCATTTTAATCTTCTTGGCATGGAGTGAAATAAATTCCGACTCTTACTTTGAGGTCTTTGCATGCTGCTGCTTCAATGACTTTTCATAGCCCCCATACATTTTCAGTAGGATTTAAATCAGGACTATTTGTCGACCACGGTAAAGTCTCAATATTGTTTTGTCGAAATCATTGTTGAATTATGTTGAAGATTTGGACAGGGCAATTGTTTCCATCATAAGTTTGATTCATTCTTCATCAAACTCCAGAACCATTAATACTCATCCAATCTCTAATATTTACCGAAAATTTGTCGGAAATTTAGGATATAGAGTAAGACGATATGTATCTCTAACAAAACGGTGTCACTCACCACACATCCAACTGAAAAGAATTCGAATGACTTGTTGGTGTCAATTAGCCATCACGATCATGTAATTTGACTATTACTCAGGGAGAGGTCATCAAACAAATCTTTGCTGAAGTATTCCTATTGAATCTCACTTTTACTTTAGACCACACAGAATAAATGTAAATTTCGTCGTATCATCGTCCCAGTGATTGATTGGTGCCGACAATTAATAAAAAATTAATTTTAAACAAATATATGTGTAGGTCTAGACATCATGGTTAATACTTTGTGATGATCAATGAATAGGTTCATAAATCATGATATTGGAATGAAAAATACAACGTTGCATTGCATTAGACACTATTAGAATTTTTTTGCTTTCATAAGGGACTAGTACTGGTTATAATTTGAAGAAAATTATATATTTTACATTTTTCAAATCCTTTTTCTTTGAAAAAGCATCCCCTGAAGTTTCATAGCGAAATTTGAAATAATAAGATATAATAGTATTATTCAATCTGCTCTGAGCTTTTTACTGTAACCAATCGACTGATTTTTTAAATTTTTTGTTTTATTTGTTTTATTTTACCGTAATCACCAGAATATTGTGAAAAATAGTGAAAAAAAAAAACGTTATTTTCACATATTTTTTCAACATACGCCGTTTTTTTTTTCTCAATTTTTTATTCAAAGGTGGTCTTTAGAAAGGTTTTTGACTTTCTGTTTCATATTACCAAATTTGAGAGCGCTCTCTATAAAATTATATTGGAGAGGAAAAAACACTTTATTATTATAAAAAATGATTAAAAAGTTTTTATACGTGTCTATAATGTAGAAAACGAGAAAAAATATTTAATCATGCTATTTTTTACCCTTAAAATCGGTGTTAGTCCCTATAGAATTTCATTTCAATATTCTGTGAACAATTCGAGAACTAACTTCACGACTGAGAGTTATGGCTCAAAATTACGAATGTAGGAATGCCACCGAAAAAGTGGGGAGCTTATTTGTTTCATACACATTTGTAATTTATACTAATGAGGAAAATTCTTTGAAAACTTGTTTTATCCGCATTCAACATCGTGCGCAATGGTTGAAGCACCCTTTATACGTAACTAACAAAAACATTTAATAAAAGCTTTAAATGAAATACTTGAGGGGTTTGTATCAATCTTCAATTTAATTATTATCCTTTACTCCCGGTTCATTATTAGTAAGAAATCTGTCTAATTCGAAATTACTGGAAATTCTTGATGTTTAAAAGACGTTATCAATTGTCTTTCCGTGAAACGTGCCACCGCTATACATGATAGGATTACTTTGCTTGACATCGTGAATCAGGGGATCGTTGGATTTTCGGAACAGATTGGAATTTAGGGTCGCTTGCAAGACAAATTTCGAAAGTTGGCTTTTTGTTGCCTTTTTATGTTTTATATCTGCTGTAAGGATTCTGTCAATCCTTGAATGATAAATTAAGGAATTGCCTTTATGCTCGTTGAAAAATTCGAAGAAATGCATTCCGTAATACCGACGTTTTCATGAAATTACTCAAATTCCTTTATATTTACAATAAAAAATATCAAATGAAAGTTTACACTAGACGGAAACCTCTCAAAAAAAAAAAAAAAGAAACGAGACGAATTAGGTTCGTAGGAGAAAAGATACAAGAGAATATTGGTTGCTAGAAAGACAATCCACTCAGATGGATGGATGTGACAGTAAAATCAACACCCAAATTATCCAAAGATGCTATGGAGCATCGTTGATGCATCCTGGTACATTCGACGTAACGATCTTCATCGGGATCTGGGTATCCACTAAATTCGCAAAAAATAACGAACAACAGCTCTTGAAACATGTAAGCATCGAGGCAATCCAGCTCCTTAATAACACGAACCTAGAGAGAAGACTGAAGAGGACGAAGCCTCTCGTTTTATCTAAGTGCTTAACAGAGCTTAATTTTACATATTCAGGATAGAACAAGATTGTTCATTGATCGTGATAATGATCAGATCACAATAATAGGGAGATCAAAAATTATCAAATAATTTGAACCATTTGCACAAATCTATGATGAGTTATTCTGGAACGATCTATTCACTTATTTTTAACATAGTTTTTTTGGATCTATTGAATCACAAATAGATCTTACGGCAAATGGCCAATTTGGATACTCTTACGATTTTGTTTTTCAAAATAACTTCAAGTCAAAGTCCTACAAAACGAGCGATCATTAAAATATTTGGTTGGTACTGGTCCTTCCATTGGATCTTCCACTGAACCAATGACACGCCACAATTGACACAGAAAATTATTTTTTTTTATTTTTGATTATAAAAACAAAATAAAAGACATAAGCTTGTGACTTCTCCATGAATGTTCCACAAATATAACAAAACTTGTCAGGAAAAATTTCACAACTGCAGCTTGTATGACTTTCCATATTTGTTAAATTAAGAGTGGTACTTTTGATGATGATCTTTCTGAGTTAAAACATGGACATGTGTTTTATAGTCAATTTGCAATTGCGGCTGCTACCTTTTGGTTCAATTTTCACATCAAATAAGTAACTATGGGTCAGTCGGGTATGGCCTAGACTGACACGCGTTAGAAGAACTTCGTCTCTGCGATTTTTCGGTAGTATTGACTAAGGTTTTACTGAATCTTTCACTCCACGAAGTTTGTGCATAGACGTTGACCATTTGCACTTCCATTCCTCGAGCATTTTACTCTTTAGGATTGATTTAACATCGGCAGTAGTTAAAAAGTTCATGCATTCTGCACTATCAGTATTTACAGCTTCCTTACCTGCCAGGTCTACCTCTTCGTTTCCTTTTATTCCAGTATATGAGAGGATCCAAAAAATGCTATTTTTTTGTCTTGTATATATTGCAGTTTCTGTTTGATTTTGTTTGTTAAGGAATTTGTGGTGTGAATTTTTTGAAAAGTTTGGATTTAGCTAAGGAAATCTGTGAATATGAGGTGATTAGGTTCGTTTGATGAAGCAGTGGATGTTCGTGGTTGAGGTGAGCTGGGTAATGAATTTGGTGCTTTCTATTGTCCATGGTGGAGTCTGAGAAAATTCGATAGAAAAACTTTCAGGAAGGAAGAAATTTAATTCGCTTAGATATGATCTAATTCTAGTATATACAAGTTTGGGGGTTCTGGGTTTATTTGAAATGTTTGTTTCTTGTTATATGACAAAACTAATCAATGGAATCAATATCAAATGTTGCTGAATCGGTCCAACTAGATCTGTTGCAAGTATAAATTGTACAACTTAAATTTTCATATGGATACCCTAGATATAAATAATTTGATATAAATCAATGCATACGATGTCTCAGTTTCTTTTGTTATATTTGCCGTACTCTTTTTATATTCTGAACAAGTTTTTCTGTGGGATGTTGTCATGTATTTTCCCGAGCCAATGCACGAGTAGTTGTCCCTAAATTGTGCATTCCTCACTCATTTTCGCTCAAGAAAGCTCTCTACTGAAACTTTTATGTTTCTTGTAGGGATCAGAAAACCCTATTCAGAAAAGTAATTATTACGTCAACTAACTTTTTTCATCTACATTGGAAAGTTTTGTTTGTCCTCTATATATAATACCTTTGAATTTGAGACTATCGTAGTATTTAACAGCTCTCGTAGACTTGATATTTTTGATTATTGTTCAGAGCCTTGAGTAGATTTTCTTTCGTATAATATTTATGAAAGAAATATGACAGTGGGCAAAAAATTGAAGAATAGTGATCATGTTCTGAAAATGTTATGAAAATCTTATGTATGTATGAGTTTCGGCATAAAATTTAAACACCTTGACCTGATACCACCTGATTTGAAAGTATCAATATCTATTCTTTGGAGAAAAGTTATATTTTGAAATACATGGTTGCTATTCATGTTTTGTCGAAGCATTTCATTTCCATTTCGATTGAGGTATCTCTAAAGCATGTTATTTGAACACATCAACCCATCAACTGCTTCTTCAGGTGTAGAAAAACGTTGACGCCGCAATTTATTTTTGGTCTACGGGAATAATATGTAATCATTAGATGCCAAATAAGGACTTTGCACCAATCGACACGAGCTTTTTTGAGCAATTCTCAAATTAAGCCGTATCCAGCACGAACAAGTTTTTTTGGCAGCCAAATCTTCATGAAATATTTAATGTATGTGAATGGAACTAATGCCCAAATAAGTCTCAATATCAATGCGTGTCACATGACGATCTAGCAATATTAAAGGACCAAGAAAAGCTGAAATTGCGGTCTCTGTTTTTACTGAATTGAAGCTGTTGTTGAGTTATTTCAAATCTGTCAAATACGCGTTGTTTTCTCTAAAATTTTTTAGGTTTTATTGAATATAGAATATGCAAAGTTTCACAAGTAACAGTCGCTGAGATTCTTGAAATATTATCTGCTTATATTGATAGGAGAAATTAACATTTTATTTCTTACGATAGTGGATCCCCATTTTTGTCACGCTCAACGTAGAACTTCGTCTTCTGTGGACTCTTGGTGAACAATTTTGGTTAACCATATAACTTCCAACATAAAAAATCATGTTTTAAGAATTTTACACCATATGATGCAATAATAATCTATGAGGTATAAATACGTCAAGTACGTTTTAAAATCAGAAACCTTTAATTTTTTATTTCTTCATACATAATCGTGATCAAAGTTTTATTACATTATATTTAATAAAATATTTATACTCGAAAAATTATTCGCTTCATTCTACAAATAATTGTGACAAAATAGAATTCGAAGAGCAATTCCATTCTCATAATAACGAGTAACGTTTCGTGAAATACGGAAGTTTCTAGCACAATTCGTTATGTAAAACAGTATGTCGATAACTTACCTAAGAAATGTACATAATGCGAGTACAGTTTTCCAATTTATTCATTCTAAGCTTGAATTTGTAACTCAGAATGCAATTTTAAGTTTATTATTAAGTTTTGCCAGAAAAGGAATAACAGATATACACGGTTGAAATAAGATGCAGTCTAGAAATAAATCAAATTGAAACAGCATAATAAGTGACTTTTAATTCATGTTTAATGAAGGACAAGGTTATTGAGTATGAATTATGCAACAAAAATCATCATTACAAGTGAAAAAAAAATTTTGAGACATCCTATTAAAAATAGTTTCTAAAGTCACTGTAGATTTGTTACCAGAAATATCAGGATGATTTGTACAGTAAATAGTTGTTGAAAAATTTGAAGGTGATTACACTTAGATAATGTATTAATGGTATTAAAAGTAACTTTGATGTATTCATGTATTAATACGAGAATGTTCCCAACAAACAAAACACTAAATTTTAGGACAAAAATATATTTATTTTTCAACGTAATCACCTTTTAGCTCCATACACTTTTCCCAGCGATGTTCAATAAGTTCGATACCTTTTTTAAAATAAGAATCTGCAAGTTCTTCAAAATAGCCATTAACTGCCGACATCACCTCTTCATTGTTGAAAAATCTTGGATAACCCAACCATTTTTTAAAGTCTACGAACATAAAATAATCTGAGAGGCTAAATCTGACGAATAGGGTGCATGAGGTAGCCAAACTTTAATTCATTAATTGATTTCTTCATAGCCAAATGCAGCCGTATTTGCTTGATTTTTTCGCTCAAACGTTGCAATGAGTTAGCATAATATTCGTTGTTTATAGTTTTTCCTTCTTCAGGATAGTCAATGAGCATTATCCTACGCACATCACTAAAAACCGACGCCATGCCCTTTTCTGCAGATGGAACGGTCTTTGGAGCCGGTTCTCCTTTTTCAGTCCATTGTTTTGATTATTTTTTTGTTTCAGATGTGAGGTGATGTATCCAGGTTTCATTAGGCGCAAATATTTGCCTTTAATTCGGTGAAACGCTTAATGGAAATATCTTGACGACGCTGTTTTTGTTCTATTGTAAGCAAACGCAGCACCCATCTTGCACACAGGTTTTTCATGTCCAAATTTTTAGTTAATATGCGATTTGTTGCACTTTTTGAAATGCCTTCTAAATCTGCTAGTTCGCGCACTTTCAGTCAACGATCATTAATCAGCGCTTAGTGGATTTTCTTCAGCATTTCTGGAGTCGTCACCTCATTTCGTCGTCTACTGCGATGCGGCCTCGTTTAAACTCTATCCAATATTTTACTGTTTATAAAGAACGATCAGTCTAACTTAGAGTAGAATCTAGTTCAGCTTTCATTTGGTTGGGCTAATGCCTTCCAAATGGATGTATTGCATCACATAACGGATTGTTTCCATGTTAACAAATTCACAGAAGACGTTTACTATTGATGGCTTCTGGACAAATACTAAATAATGTAGTGTCTTCAAACTTGAAAAATATGCAGTACAGATTGTGTACTACACTACAGTGGTATTTTTAAAGCAACTATAGCTTTATTTAGGTCATGCCATCTACTTCTGGACTCGTATATTCAGCAGACTAAGAGATCTATCATTGTCAGGTCTTGAAAGCACGTAGCTTATTCGAAACATAGATATAGACAAAAAAATCGAATATTTTCGATCACACTGTCAGTCATAATCATGAAATGAATTTAAATATAGTCAAATTGTTAAAAAATGTATCCAATAATGAATTCCATGCTGCATTTAAAAGCAGTAAAAAAATTCGAACGTAAGCACGGTTTAAATAGGGAGAAAGCGTCTATTTTTTGCAACCCACTCTATAGTTTAATACTTAAAGAATCAATGTGAAGTTTCCTGCAGAAGAAGTTTCACCATTGGGATTATTTCTCGCGGGAGCAGAGGGAAAAATTGGTATAAAATGAGTAGGTTCTGAGTGCTGATGTAGTGGATGTGCAAACAGTCCGTTCACTATCAGCTGTTGTTTCTCGTTGTACTCTCATTTCAGCTTTCAGCACTTGGTAACTGCTACTTCGGCATTTGTTCCAGAATATACATACCAGGTCTCATACAGGTTTTGTTGATTCTTTCATTGTAACTTGACTTTGTTAACTGCCTGCCTAATTTTTTATTAGAATTTCTGATACTAAGAATACTGATGCCAAGGAATAGATTCGAATATAGTAAAATTGTAGCCCTTTTCTTCTTTAGATATTCCGAGAAATTCAGTTTCTATAAAATTATATTTTGTGCACCAACTTCAATATCTTCGGTGTGACAGATAATTTTTATAGTCTGGTGCCCTATGACGTTTGCTCTAATTGCTGTTGTACTCCAATGATTTGTCTATCCATGGTTAAGTGGAAGAGGATGGGGCTTAGGCTGTCTATTTTCCATTTGCTACTGGTATTTCCTTCGGAATTTGATTAGCTGTTATCATTATTTGCATATTGTCGTTGTTCAGATCTAAGATTCAGCAAAACATACGTCTATAATCATTTTGTCAAGTATTTGACGCAGGGTCTATTTGTATGTATGTGATGTATTTTTTGTCTCAGTATCCAAGAAAAAAGAGTGCAATTAATATCTCCTATTGTCCACTCAACTCCGCTAATCATTTTTAACTCCAGCTACAAAAAAGATGAGAAATAACTTTATATAATTGAAAGCTTGTGAAACCTTTAGTATTGTTTTTATTTAGTTTCCTCCAATTGCTATACAATACCGCATCCGTCATGATGAGAAAGTCTAGGACATACTCTGAAAATCTCATTGACCATTCTTTCGAGACAGTTCAAGACATAATATAAAACTTATTTAGTTGGGAGAGAAAAGAGCTGCCCTTGTCAGAAATATGACTTGCCTTCCAAAGCTCGACCACTCATCTTTATTGCGTCGTGTTTCTTGAACGTGAGGAAGGGATGGAGGAAACGAATAAAATAAGTGTGGCTTTTTGTTGCAGACAATTGTCAACTTCGTAGTATCTCTCTATAACTTCTAATACACGACAGTCTTCGTCCATAAAATCATTTGGGTCTTTCGCCATACTCGTTTATACGAAGAGCGTCTGTAATTTGGAACAGATTTGATTATTAAATTCAAATAAAATTTGTTTTAATGGCAACACTGTCAAACTGTGAAGATTTACATAAATGCCTAGTAAATTTTTCGATTCTCGATACCTATATATTAAAAATCGATTCTCGATAAATAATATAGTATATAATATATATAATGTATAATAAAATTCTCTTACTAGAAACATATTTATAATTTGTTTGGACAACCTACAAACTAATTTTTATATATCTATGCCTATACAGGGATAAATTTCACAAATAAAAAACAAACAATGGTTTAATAAACATTTATTTTGAAATTAAATTGTAACGATACTCAACAGAGGAAAACACATAAGTTCTTTGGTTTTTTGGTTATTGTTTCAAAAATCAAAATTACTATCCAAGTTATTTTAAAAGCAGGAGTTTTCTACGCTCTACACCTAATCAAGGCAGTGTGTTGTTTAAACAAAGACAAATATTTTAACAAATGATTTTTCAAAATATGATAATTTCATTTTGTATCGGTACCGACTATTTGCGATCGATTCTCGATACCGATACCAATGTCCAGGAATCGGTAGTATCGAGAATCGGTATCGTGTATCGACTCATCCCTACTATTAAATAACTAGACTAGCGCCGCTACAAAAAAAAATAAGCATGCGACTGTCAGATGATTATTCTGAAGCCTACTCATTCGAATGCGATGTCTACCGTGTCTGTTGCCATGTCCTGCGTTTGTATAGGGGCTGCTTCTTTTCTTTTGAAGTCGTACATTCCCAACATGGAATAACTGAAAAAACTTGGTTTCGAAGTTTTAGAGATGACTGAGATTACGTAGGATTTGACAAAGAATGTGCATGACAAATTTTACATTTCAACTTCGAGAAAAATATGCAAAAATGGTGTCCAAAATCCTCACTTTTGAACAAGAAGTTCGCAAAATATTTGTATTTGACACTTTGAATGCGATTAAATTTGATTAAAACAAGGTAATTACGTGGACGAATCTTGGTTTTCACCTATGATTCTGAAACGGAGGGCAAATCCATGCAGTGGAGTCCAACTTCGCCAAGAACAAAAATGTGCAGATCAAAATTCAAACCAATGACTATTGTTTATCTCGATATTCAACGAATTATATATTTTCACTGATTTCCTGAAACTATTGATCAACATTAACATCTTCACTTTTTTACTGCACTCCGTGAAAGGATAAGAAAAAACGACCCAAATTGTGGAAAGAAAAGTCGTGTCTCATTCCGCACTGTCTGCCAGGTGGTTTTGGCCAAGTACTAAATCACTGGGCTAGACCACCTACTCTATTCGCCGGATCTTGCACCATGCGACTTATACCTGTTTCTTAACAACAAATCTGCATTAAAAAAACATACTTCGAGTCTGTTAAAGCTGTGAATAGAAAAATTGAGAGGAGGCGCTGTTTTAACTAATGAAAGATTCGAATGGTAAGAAGTATACATAATACCAAAAGAAAATATTTCATATAACCAGTCTCGATATTTAATAGCCATATTTCGTACATAATACTCAATTGCGGGCTACTGTTATGCTTTTTGACGTACCAGCTTCGTTTTTTTCAATTTTTTTAACGTGAATGAAAGTAATTATTTTATCTAATATTTAAATAGCCTTTTCACAAGCACTATCTACCATGGGATGCTTGGACTTCACCGTATCAGATATGAAATATTGATATCTATCTACAGGGTCCCAAAACTCATACAAAATGCTTATTTTACGTGTTAAACCCAAGACCAAAGTAACCTAGAGCGGAGGAGACTGCTTATTGAGCTCCTCCACGTCCCGGCTCTACTACCTCACCTATATCAAAATTCATGACATGTCAAGACCTTTACTCTTAGCTGTTGAAATCTATATTACCATTTGGTTTCAAAAATTGACCGTTTGTGATTTGAGTTCCACTTTTATGAAGTTACAAGCTCAATGCTTCGTTAAACTGCCTGTCTATAACAAGGAAATTTAGAGACACGCAACTTCCTTTTTACTTTGATTGCTTCTTGAAGATCTGCTTCTGTAATATGCCGGTGGTTCGGTTACCCTGAAGCTTTCCTAATAGATCCTTTCTGTATACTCACCCAAAGTTAATTGCTGGTATTTGAAAAGTTCCAATACTTAAATTCTGAAATATACTGAATACTAAATATTCGTAAATCCCAGTTCTCTAATTTGTTCACCATGACCAAAATAATGTTTTCTGGATACGCAAAATATGAATTGCGTTGTATGACTTTGTGATACTTTTTGTTCATACATATAGAATACTTAATAACATTTCAAAGATTTTGTGCACCATCCGAGTATAAAATGCTTCCCTTTATACTGAACCAAACCTGTGCGTATACTTTACTAAATTGGGTGAATAGAAGGATTCTCAGTTCCAACAAACAATCTATAATATACGGTTCGCAAATGCCAGCCAGCGAGCATGATTTTTTCCAGGAGATCTCTTAGCCAAACATTGATACTGTTTGACATATTTCTATCAGGTATCTTTGAATAGGACTTAGATCGTTAAAAGCTGAGGAAGGTAAATCAACTTTTGTTTCAACTGGCCTGTATTCAGTTAGGGAGAAGTTTTACATTTCTGTAATAAAACTAATTGATTCAGTAAAACTATTTGTGTCTGAAGTTTGTCCATCCAAATGGTGATACAACCCCTTGTCCTAGTCTAAATCATTTTAATTTTTGAACCAGTATTAGTAGGACATCACATCCTAAAGCCATGAGTTCTGATAAATCGAATTTTCCTAAATTTTTAACTGCAGTGTCGTTTTATTAATTATTAATAAATAATAAATTCAGACAAAAGAAAATTTTAACGTTTTTTTAACATTTGTGCCTTCGGCTGACCCTCTAAATATAATTGAAATAGAACAAAATCTTGTACGATTACTATTTGAACCTAAACGCAACTTTTTGTAATTATTATAGCAAAGTAATAATTTTTTTTAGCTCTACCCTAATAAACATACCAAAGATGTATCAGTTGTGTGAATTACCCTTACTTTGAATAGCTAAATGCAAAAAACAATTACGTCCCTGGGTATCCAGTTAGATAGCAAATGTGTAATTCCGTTCCTAGGGACAATGTAACTGATCCCTTTATTTCATCGACAATAAAATATACAAAGCGTATAGAAAAGTGTTATTACTGACCGAGGTTACAATGGAAATTGGTGATAAATATAAGATATATATTGTTAGCTTCGGGATATCACTTGCCGCCTCTGTTCTTTTGAATGGCAATTTGAAAATTTATATTGTCCGCGCCATTGATAAGGGTTTGACTTATAAATTGAGGCAAAAACTGCTATTTGTGAAAGTCGTAGCGAAGCGTTTGTTTTAGGAAGTGAGGTAATTCTTTGTCGGACAGATACCATCTGACGCTAAAAATAGAGAAAAAAAATTCATGAGAAAATATTTCTTAAAAACAAAAAAATATAGAACTAATTATGAAAATTTTACTCCAGTTACTTCAAAAACGTGAATAACAGAGCTGAAGGTACTAATAATATAAAGGAGGACTCATTCGATTCGGAATCACCTCTCGAAAAATGTTTTTTGAAGGATTTCGATGCAGGTAAATAGTTATTCATGCAACAAGTGAGTAAAATCATACTTTTCACCACGAATAGGACGCCAATTGTTACAAGTGAAAAAAATTACCTTACTCAAGAGTTTGACACAAAATTTTTTCTACATCTATAGTTGTATTGGTACTTATTGGATTGTTGGTAGGATCGTGAACATTTACAATGTTGCTTGAAGTCGTTCCCGTTGCAATTTTCACTGTCCGTGACAGTTTATCGGAGAAACGAATTGACATGAGAAAGAAAGCGTTCACAGCCCACTATTTTGATAAAACAATTTTATAATTGCGTGACACGTTTTTTGACCGATTAAGAAATTACATTCTTCATAAATGCAAATGAATGAAAAAAAAAAAACGTGAATCTTATAACGGATGTAGGAAAAAATTATAAGTAAATCTTTAAAAAAATGGGATTCAGTTTTTCGTCAATCACTCGGAAAATACTAATATTTGAGTAATTTTTAAAAAAGTTCAATAAAAAGGAGGAAATTTCTGATAAAAATGTCCTGACTTCCGGAGTTCTATCTCAATTTTAATTTGTAATTGAACATAGGGCTACTAGAGAGTTCCTGACCCGGAAAGTGACAGTTAAGTCTAAAGTGCTGTCAAACTTTTTGAAAATTATGCTCTTTTCAGTTTGCTAGTCATACGGGTACATATTTCAATCTATTTTCCTGTAGTTTGATTCGTATGCAGTCTCTAACATCATAAGAGTACGTCGCTTGGGTATTTATGACTAGTTCTGTCGATATTTTTCGTGAAACGCATAAAATATTGACTTGACGCAATGTTTAAATTCCTTATATTTGAAGCAACTTAAATTACACAATCTTCACGTTTTGAAATTGGAAAAACAAACCTTTTCTAATGTTTCTCTTCATTGCTACTATTTTTTCCACACTACAATCTTTGACGCATAGAGCATAGAGAGGGAGGATCACCAGGAATGTCGTCACTTTATTCGGGATGAAGCATTCGATTTCCGCGCTGTAAAACCCCCGTTCTGTAACCACAGCCAGTTCATAGCCCTTTGTGTATCCACAGAGAACGATCTTTATAAATCTTAAAATACTATTGAATCAAAATGATGAATTTATTGTCAGTATATACAGTAATTAATAAATTATTCTATGAAACCTGAATAGTTAGAAAAATATGACATTTCCAAATGTCAAGGAGTGACTTAAAGTGTCACATTTGACAGCGGAATTAGATAAAAAAAATCCAGTGTCTTCTCACCAAAAAGGAGCTTTTTGAGGGCTTTCGCTCCCCTGCTTGCGCTATGCTTGTTTTTGATCCATTTTTGTCATAGATAATCCTAATTTTTCTAGTGGACGGAAAGAAAAATATCTTTCAGATTCTTATGTTCTTACTGTGGTTAAGATATTCAGTGCGTATGTTCTTTCTTTTCTCCTGTTTATGTCCCCTCTCATGCTAGTGAACATAAAACAGCCTCAGCATAGCTCCAATTAATTTATATTTTTTTTCCCAAAAAATGTTGTCGGTACTAGTCATAAATATCCATGCGATGTACTCTCATGATGTTAGAGATGGCATACAACGCAGAAGACCACAGAGAAAAATGTGGCCGTTTGACCAGCAAACTCGAAAAAATTTTGACAGCTTCACATTTACATCACGCTTTCCGGATCGGGAACGCCCCCGCATTCGCCTACTATGATTCTGTAATGTCAACTACCAGATCTGAAGGCACCTAATGTCGATGACTGTTCAAAAAAGTGATTGTCAAAGGAAATTGTATGAAAATCAAATTTTGAAAGCTCTGGATAATTTTTTTCCACGGTACAATCTGTACTAATTCTACAACTCACCTTGTATCTATTTGGAATTTTAATCAACATTCTTAAATGGACCTTTCCTTATATTTTGTACATTTTAAAATAATTTCAACCAGGCAATTTATTCATTCTCCAGGGAAAAATGTTATTTTTTATTCAAATCCGGCAAAGAACTGCGTCTTGCTCTGATTAATAAACGCTAAAACACCTGCTGCCTCCATCTGATTAATGAACGAATATCAGAGATGCGGTTATGTATTTTGCAGATTAATGGCTCGATGGAAATTCTTTCCATTATTGTCTGGTTACCACGCTGCTAACTAGAATACATTTGTAGCGTGGAATAGTTGCACAGGGTGTTTATAAATCGATCCGACAATATTAATGCTTCCCCTGAAAATTCAACTCAAGACCTCATTACAAGGTGTTTGTTAGAATTGAATTTTCGAAAACACATGTTAATACAAGATGAAAAAACGTATAGTTTGAGGTGTTTAATTCCAAACTCTACTCTATTTTGAACAGGTATTTATTCCCTAAATTTCTCATTTTCTCTTTTGCATAAAACCATTGATTGAGGTTGAAATATGTTGTTTCCTCATCATCGTGAATATGGAAAAAGCTTGGCTCACTTTTGTAGAGTTTATTATCTTCTAAAATTACTATTCTTCCTTTCTCAACCTTGGAGCATTGAAAGAATCAATATTTCTGTTGATTATTTGAACAGATCGTATTGATTTACTGATTTCCCTACCTTCCAAGTTTGGTAAATCTATGAAGAAACAATATATAATTTCAGATGAGAAAATGAGATGAAGATTTCATCCTAGATACTTCTTTAGCTTATGTGATTTCCAATTCTCTGATGTTATTTTGGTACAAATAGAAAAAAATACTAGAAGCGAATTAAAATATGGAAACGGTAACGTGTTTTTATGTGTAATTAACATTTTATTCTTAGGATCTTTAGGACTTACTCAAGAAGGAAATGAAATATAATCTTTGTCAAAACAAAAATGCAGATGTTTGATCCAATAGCGTTAGCTCCAAAAATTGATCGATTGAAAAAGAAGTAGACAAACTGTGGTGGAAAATCTCATTCATAACCTTGATGACAGTCTTGAGTCAACTTTTCACATCGCAATTTTCATAATTGTTAGAAAGCAAGTCCACTTGGAACTAAAGTTACCTACTCGAAGACGCATTCATGAATTACTTTGAGATGTTACTCCATCCTAGGAAATAGAACAAGTTACAAGAGGTAATACCCGAAGTACAAGCTGCCAAAACTCTTACGCAATCAATGACAAATAGGCTAATCCGTTGTCTTGGTGCAAGATCCAGTGAGTCTGAGTAAGTTTGAGGCGTTGAGGCACAAAAAATGCTTGGATAGAACTGCAAAGTCACTATTTGATAGGAAAGGATATACGAAAGATGATGATACTATGGAAATCAAAATTGCTTCCAACTTTGGATAACTAAGGTTTTGGCGGAGGTTCTCATTTCTTTCCTTTGTCGACTGAAATATCCAGTGACTTCGATTTCTGATTCATGAAGCTTCGTATTATCATAAAACAAATTGTAGATCGATTCTCAAGTTTGTCTTTATTCATTGTGAATACTTACACCTTTCTGCAAATATTTCGCGTGTTAAATCCTCATAATTTTCATATCATGTTCATATCTTGAGTTTTTTAATATTTTTCCGCCAGATTTTACAACTAATTGGATCACGACACTTTGTTTATAAAGTCACTGAAATTTTTTGTTTACAAAAACATACGCAAAACCCAAACTCAATGTACTATAGGCTTCAGGCTAGAAGAGAAATTCCCTCTGCTAAGAAGTCACGTAGTGTTGATAGATCCCGAGTTACGATTGAATTCCTGAAACTTAATTTCCACACCTCGTAGTTTTGAATTTATTTCCACAATCTGTGAATTGAATACTTTGGTCGGAAGAATTCTTTACCATAGAAGTTAAATCTGGATATGTTGTATTGACCGTTAAGTTTGGTTGTTGTTAAGAAAGTTTTTGCAAGTAAAAGTTTGTACTCCTGAATAGTGCTTAATCTGTTAGATTTTAAATCCATCCTTTCCAAAGTAGTGTCCGAAACAACTTAATATTTAATTTCGATGTTCGATTGAGCTTTGTTCACTAATAATTTAGAGAATGAACTCGGAAATCGGTTTTACGGATTACAAGAAGGCGTTTATGTCACCAGAGACGCTCCTTTGCACTTCAATTTCCAAATAACGTATCATTGGAGTAGGAATATTACTTTTGAGTTTTAAATTTGAAGACACGAAAGTAATTTTTATACTTCATCTTACTCCTATCTTCCAAAGCATCCGGGTCTTTTTCTTTATGTGAATCTGAGATCACTTCCTGGTTTATTGGTCAAACGAAAATGATAAATCTGAATACTTTGTTTCTCATATCTCCTAGGGTTCCTCTAATGAAAGAAGAATGTATTTCTTGGAAAGTTTGTATGCTAGGTTTTTTACATTGATTCTTGGAGTCATTATTAAGGTTATATTTATATACAGGGTGATTGATTAGTATGAGAAAGTTCAGTGCCATCTTTGTACATTAAGATATTCTTTTGAAAATTTGAGTCTTCACATAAAAAGTTCAATAAAATGTACAATGTAAGAGAAATTTAAGAATGAAGATCTATTATGGCCAAAGCATTTAAATAATAGTGAAAATTCTGGAAAATTGTTTATTTTGTTAATATTCATTGAATCAGATACAGTATTTCATTTTATTTGAATCACCCTGTGAGCATCAGAAAGTACTCCCGTTTCTGTCGAAAACTGATATTTTATCATTGTTGTTTGGTACTGTGGAAGTTGAACTGCAAATACAAAGCGAAATCGAAATTATTACGAATAGATAGCAGGGAAAAAACATTAAAAAACTATACTATGTGCTATACTGCATGTACACGTATTGATTATCACAATAGGTGTTCGAAATGACCTCCAAGCATACATTATCTTTGAAGGCGAGAATTGAAGCATTTTCAAAGAAACATCCTGAAATTAATTCTCATCATTTCCATCCCTTGTTGATGAAGATATTTCGTTTACTTTATTCTTAATGTGACCTTAGAAAAACGAGTCCATATTATTGAAATCTGGTGACCTTATTGAACTAGACCATTTCTAGATCTTCGAGGAAATAGCTCTTTCAGTTCACCATTAATTAATTGACTAGCGTCAGCAGGTGCAACATCATGCATAAACCACATTATTTGATGTGTACAAAGCAGGTACAAAACAGGCGATTGATTTACTAGAAAATCTACTATGTGATATGCGTGTTTTCTGTTACCCACTCTGTATACGTAATATTTCAACAAAACAACATCCTTCATCTATCATATTATCCTTTCCGGTTTATTTGAGACGAATATTGAAAATAAAAGAAGCAGTAACATATATACCATATATTTTATAGACAATATATCGATAAAACATATTATGAAGAACATCATAATACAGAGTCAGCAGTATAGGGAGCTCAAGTCCTTAGAAAAGCCCTCTTTCGTCCCCTGGAGACCGATTCAACTGTACATCGTCTTCTTTCCCCCTGCCCAGAGGACGTCTGAACGAATCCCAATAATCTGCTGAGGTTTCCAATCGGATTTAAAGACCCGCCTTATTGCGTTTCTCATACTATATATACGAATGATTGTATATGGACCCATCAAATATGTACACTCGCCCGCTTTTCCCTTACATTCAATTAGAGAGTATACATGATCCAATTTATTGGAGTTCATGATGTACATATGACGGTGAAAGGATAAAGGACCTCAATTTCATATACAGAACGGCTATTCACTAATCAATCAAGGCGATTACGTTAAACAGAACTCAAATCAACGATGGTGGCATTGCTTTTAGCGCTCATTTCGCGATATTTGTTCATGATAATTAAAAAGCTTTTTGTAATTTGATTTCACTCTAGTTAACAATCATTTTTCAGTCGATTGAACATAGCAGATTAAATGATGTACATTTGTGCGAAAAATAAAGATCATTTCGCCTTGTTATTTTTTGATTTATTCCTGTCACGATTCCTTCTGTTTTTTTGGACTGTTTTGACTCTGAACATATTCGCATCATCATAGTTCTTGGTTTTCTCGTCTTTAATTATACAGTGTGATATACTAATACGTATAAACTTCTGAAACGAAAAATATGAAAATTTCAACAAAACATTCAATCATCTTACCGGGAAACTACTATTGACAGATTTCGCTGAAACTAAAACGACATTTGAAAGTTGTATAAAATCATACTAGACAATAATATGACATTCGTAAGATCCATATAAAAAATTAAATATTCTTAAAAACATAATTTTAAAATTGATATGCAGTACTTAGAATTTGTTCATCGAAGTACCGATTTTTTATTTTCATTAGGAGTTTTTCAAATGTTTCTTCATCCATACTCAACTAATTGTTTCTATGTTTTTCTCGTCTAATTCTCTAGCTAATCTGTCCATCATACTCCAAAAGCAAGGCAGAGACAGATAAAATGTTTACTTTTACTTTTGGAATTTTGATTAGTGGCAACCATGCAACCATGCAGTGGTAAGAGACTTGTATAATGTCAAACAACATGCAATATTCGTCTATGTAATATTTTGATGTTTCAAGGAATTGCTTGCAATTTCTTGCACGTTGTCTTGCACCATGTCAAGTCCTTTAGGATTTGTCTTTATATGAGGATACTATAGTACTGCACTATGTTGAGAGGTGTGACTATTTCCTGGAAAACAAAACTTTGTGCCTATTATAATTCAAGAAAAATAGTAATTAGTGTTGTCTATATTTTGGGCAGCTTTTCGCTAGCAGCATCCTTTCGTTGTTTCGAATTAGCATCGATATATATCTAAGTGTTCCATAAGAATCAAGAATATCTTAATCAGTCATTCCAAATGACTAGAAACTGACGCAAAGGCAATCAATAAAAAATGTAACGTACATACAGACCCCCGATACTTTTTACGGGTTGGTAGTTTCCAATGACAAAAAGAAGTATAAATAATTTTTACTCACAGACATGGTGCTTCGATTAGTGGAGCATACAAGAAATTTCACCACTGTTAATTCGTACAACACCAGATATCCAGTATCTTAGATACTATAGAAAAAATATCATGTTCGCCGGCACACAACTAAAGAATAAGAACGAAATCACCGCCTCTCATTTTGCTACGATGTTTGTTAACAGAAAATTGTTCAAGTAGGAATTTCTTGAACCGTTGGTGGTATTCACAATTAGAACAGTGTTCACACCAACACTTGCAATTAAACTATCCAGTATCTTAGACATTATAGAAAAAATATCAGGTTTGCAGGCACACTACTAAAGTATAAGAACGAAATCACCACCGTTTCATTACGAAATTTAAGAAGATGAACTCATATAGGTTTGCATTTACCGAAAAGAAAGTCATTCTTCCAAATAACTAGGCTGCTATGCTACCTTTCACAATGCATTTTGACAAAAAAGTGAATTCGCAAACCTAGAAACCCCAAATCGTGTTTTTCACAAAGAAGAAGTGGATATTGTCATCCAAATGTGGAATATTTACATGGTGCAAAACGAAGACATTCGTAATTCGGAAAATAAATAAGTCATCTAAATTTATATATATATATATATATATATATATATATATAATACTTTTAACATATTCCTACAAAAACAAGTCTATTAACGTCAGATCAGGAAATCGTAGTGGCCGTTCTACCGATCCGTGCCTCCCTATCCACCGGTTAGGAAAAATGTGTTAGCTCCCCAAAATTGTTCGTGAAATAAGCTTCAGTGCTTTATTTCCATAACAAATTATTTGTAAAATTGTTAGTTTGTTATTTCTGCAATTTTTTAATATCATACCGCACTCTCTCAATATTAAGAGCTACATGGAAATAAATATTAAGTGGAATGTGACATAAGATAATTATCTTTTTTTAATTAATATATAATAATTAATATTTGTAATATATTTCCGAAACACTTGACGATGTATATACATTGTATTTGAATTATGTACCCACTTGAATTGAGCGCCAATAAAATTTTTTTGCTGATATTTTCTTATTGCAGTAAAGGTGATGTAGTGTCGAAAATATCTGAATTTTAATTTGCTCGAAGAGGGGATTTTCAGGACTGGAGGGTATAGAGATGAAATGAAAAACTTTCATGAACAATCCCATACTTTGAGTACATCGTTTGTATTTTAGACCATATTTACCAAATAGGTAGAGATATACGTTGATTAATTTTTTTCTGTCTATTCTACGATACCAACCTGCTTATCCTCTGGGGTGAAATTGTCCAGTAATGATGAGATTGATCATCAAACTTCATGTTTAAACTATGATCAATAAACTAGATTTTCTTGGAG
Source organism: Diorhabda sublineata (assembly GCF_026230105.1). Taxonomy (NCBI): domain Eukaryota; kingdom Metazoa; phylum Arthropoda; class Insecta; order Coleoptera; family Chrysomelidae; genus Diorhabda; species Diorhabda sublineata. The sequence goes on along the minus strand of NC_079475.1, from coordinate 10,061,060 downwards.
AAATGTACGTTTTTCTCTATATGAACTGATTAAACATGAATAGAAAAATACAAATAATAAATCTATTCAATTTCAAACACAACTGTTTCTAAGGAATATTTCATAAAATTATTAGATTCAGCTGCTACAGTCTACGTTATTTTATACAAATTATCTTAGAACACTTTTTGTGGAATGCGATGGAAGATGAGAACTTTGCGACATGGTGTTTACTATGATGTTTACGGGTATATCGGGATCCAAAGCAGCTGCACCTCTCATTGCAACACGTTTCCCCTTTTGGGCCTATTTCTGTCCGCTGTTGCCACATTTTCTCTGCTTCATAAATTACATATAGAAAAAGAAGGGTTCCTGATTCAGGATCATTATTGAAATTGCTGTTCCATTGAAATTACAGAAGCGCTCTATATATTTTGTACCTCGACGTTTTGTTTGCTGGGATTTGCTGTAATTTCTTGTAATTTTGCTCATCATAATCATATATATGAGTAGCTGGGAAATTCTCAAAAGTTTCTTTCAAATTATGAAAATATTGGACTATGGTTAGGTTGCTACAATTTTATGACTTATACCCCATTCGTCCTTTAAATCCTCGGACCCACTCTCAGCCAGGTGTGTTTTCCTTGAACCCCGTAATCTTACGTCCTTGACCACCCAAATAGCTTTTGGTTAAGTAACGCTTGTCAATGCAATTGAAAGGAAACTTTCATTCCCCACAAGCTTCAACAAAAGCTTCGCTTCTTACAACCAGCAAAATAACTAAATAAATGATGATATCAAAGAGGTTTAATGACAGAAATCGAAGAACTCTTGTACATACGCACTATTTGAATTACTGATAGGTTATTTTCGTGTTTTTTTATATTTCAAGATCCAAAAGCAGATTAATTACAAAATATGTAAACTGAACAGAAATTTAACTTGTCATTTGTATGAATTAATAACCTTCTGTTCATCCGGTAATTGGTTATAGGGAATACACCGAGGTTGTGTATCTTGTTTATCACGTGTAAGTTGATTTTTTTGTTTGTTATCGCTGCAGAACAAGTTGATAATGTTATTTGGAAAACAAGCCAAGAATCCAAATACACATTCAACTCCTTTATTCCATTTATTTTGGAAAGTATGAAACGATCGCTCTGGATTAATAGGTGCTTCGTCACAATGTCCATAAGGATTAAAAGGTCTTGCCTAAAACAAAATTATCTTTAGAATTTTTAACAAGAAAAGAATTCCTCCAAGCTTCGAATCACATATATGAGGGCGGTTTGACAGTAAAGTTCTATAGAAAGTTCCATAACTGTGAAAATAAGTTCACCGAATATGATTCACATCAAGTAATTTTAATGAATTATTGTAACGCAGTAACTCCAACCAAATTTGTTGTGCATTTTATTGGTAACGCATCAAAGGAAAATATTAGTTTCTGTCAATCACGTCTAAAATCATTTCAATATATTTTTTCACCAATTTTCCGTTAAATTCCGTAAGTCTCTCGGAGTTTTTAGTATTTAATTTTACCGAAATTATCTTCGCTTGTTCTATTATAAGTACTCTGTATAATTCTTAATGATAGGTTGCTTATCTACGTTTGTAAGCGGATAAAATGATAACATCTGTGATAACAACTCTATGTACTACTTCAGCAGCAGTTTGTTAAAATGATTGGTGCACTAAGAAACTACTTAATGAGCTAAAGTTTCATAGCTGCTCCATAAATAACATAAACGAGTTTTTTTCTGTCAGATGTATTCAAACTTTTTTTATCCAAGAAAACTTTGATATTGATGATTCCTAGGAACCTTTTAATGGGAGACCCAAGTCCTAGAAAATTGAGCTCTATGAGAAACTTTCATATTTTTAAATCTTGGTCTAGCTGGACCTGCCTGTAAGTGAGCTCCTTTACACATATTTGTAATTACTGTTACTTCAGCAATCTCGTTCTCTTATTAAATAAATATAATGTATAAAATCTGAGCTGTATCAGTTTACTCGATAAATTCCGTGTTTAGAGCATCAAGGTTATTATTAACAGATATGCAAAATAACTCTTACCGCAAATAATTCTTTTTGAGCTTCACAAGATGGCGGATCCCATTTATCGTTCCTTTTCTTTGGTTGGCTAGTTGCTGCGCAGTATTTCCGATACAAGTCTTGAGTGTCATCAGTAGTTCCCCAAATTCCCATATCGTAAGATACGTATACCAAAGTAGCGGCGATAGCAGCTTTAATTCCTAAAAAAAGGATACCCAGAGCTCCCAATGACCTTCCTGAAGAACGAGGCTTAATTGTACAATCACAAGGAGGAGGACACATTTTTTTCATTTCTGCTCCGGTACATATTTTGATTACTTTCGGTTGGCATCTCGATATAGCTGAAATTGATTACTAGATTTGAAATTACATTAAATATATTCTTCTATGAATAATAGTTATTTATAGATTGAGGTATTTTTCTTATAGTAATTTATTTCTTTTCAGGACTTCCGTTTAGTATCTAGAATGTTTATACTTTTAAAAACAATTCAGAACAGTGAAAACATGTTTATTTGCTAAGACTTTTTTGAATAAGCTTGCTCTAATAACCCTCTTGATACATTTTGTTGCAATTATTCTGGATAAAATGAACTTAAATTTTTTGATTGAGTATACTTTTCCTAGCTCCTAAATTCTGTCAATGCAAGCCTCTTTCACACATCTAGAGATGCTAAATCTTCTGTTCTAATTTTTTGATGTTCCATATTTCATTATATCGGAATTATTCTACAATCTCTATTTTTATAATTAGGATGATTTAGTTTATTGTTAAAGAAAACACAAAACCATATTTATTTTACCCAGCGATGTTTAATAACTTCGATACTTTTTATAATAAGAATTGTCAATTTCCTTCAAATTCGACTGTTTTTTGTCAATGGAAATTATCCTACGCCCATCCCAAATAACCGACGCCATGATCTAGCCAACAGATGGAACAGTCTTTGCCTTTTTTGGACCTTTTTGATCGTTCTTTTGTTTCGGGTATGAAGTTATGAATCCACATTTCATCCATGGTTCTAGAATGGCTCTATTTCTGTGAAACCTTACCAAACCCTGGATGGAAACATCTTCACGACGCTGTTTTTGTTCCATTGTGAGAAAACGCGGCAACCATTCTCATGTCCAAACTTTCAGTTAATATGCGATATACTGCACTTTTTGGAATGCCTACTATGTCTGCTAGCTCGCGCATTTTCAGTCAACGATCATCCAGTACCGCTTTGTGGATTTTCTTTAGCATTTTTGGAGTCGTCATCTCATTTGGTCGACCATCCTCGTAAGCCAAGAAACAGTTCTTAGATTTTAAATTTTTAACTGATATCCATGAATAATTGAAACTTTCACTTAATTGTTTTATTCAATTGTCGATACTCGAAACATCCTCGTACAAAAGGATGCAGTTGTTCTTGGAAAGAATAACATAATGGTGAAAAATATGAATATAAGAACATTATGGAGAAATGTACTTGGATAGGTACTTAACGACAAACACAGGACGGTAATAAACATTTTAATGGTTTAGTAGTGGTCGTTACTGCTGTTACACATGTTTTGCTTCAGCTGGATTTTCCAAAGACAAATAAACTGGGAGACTTTTTATAGCTTGTTGGTACAGACGATTATCTGAAGTATTAAAATTTTTATTAGATATTCCGGGTTGAGTTTTCAGTTAGAGACGTGAATGTCATCTATTTTTCCGTTTAATATGTTATGAATTTGAATAAGGATATACAAGGTATAATCGAGAGAATACGATAACTTATTTTATTTAAAAAAAGTAATATGTAACATAAAATTTGAATTGTACCCTTTAGAGTAGTAGTTTTTAGTAGTAATGGAATTCACCAATTACCAAGAATATTTTTGGATAGGTTTTTTGCAAACTGATTTTATTTTCCACTTTGCGACATACTAAATACCAGGAATGGAGTCGAATCTTTTCGTTTCTAGCAAAATTTTCACTTTATGAAAGATACAAAAGCTGTTTTGTGCTAAATTTGATTGGTACACAGATATGGATAGATTGGAAAGGTTTTATCGGAGCATTGTCATCATTTTCTAAATTAAGAGACAGATCAAGTATTTGCAAATTTGCATCGAGTTTTGACATTTCTTGTCCTCAATTGCCACATTCACACTTAAAAATCACTTGGAGCAAATAATCATTTATTGATGGGATGATACATTCCTCATTATCTTTCTCCACATATTTTCGCCACAAAAAATTCCTGTTTCATGTCGTCTTCTGTTAGTTTCTAACTCCTACTCTGCTTAAAACAACTTCGTCAAGAGAATATTCAAAGAACCTCTATCGAAAACGTGAAAAACTATCATTTATAATGTTTCCACGAATAGTATTTATGAAGTACAGTATCTGATAATACACATAAAAAAGTGGATGAACCTATAATCAATTTGAAGGTTTCACTATGGCTATTAAAAAATTCATAGCTTGAGCACAACTGGATTTGTAAAGGTCTTTATGACGAGACTGATTGATAAAACTTCGCCAAACATTTGAAAATGGTTGTTATACAGTATATTCCATTCTTTCCAAATTATGAAAACTACCAATGACTATGTAACTCACTTAAAAAAATTGTCATACTTCCATCAACAATTGACGAAGCAGTTACATCCTGAAGATCAATTTTTGTATTGGTAATTCAACAAATAACTCATATATTTGGAAATTATTCTATCTATTTATAGGAAAAAGACATTTTCAACCAGGAACGTTGAATGATTATAATTATTTTTAAAGTTTTTCCTTTCTATTTGATTTGTAATCGAAATAATTGGCTTTTTTATTCCAATTTTCAATCGATGTTACAATGATTAATCTATCAGAACGAATTCAAATAGAAGCCGTGTATGATGTATATTTGATGCAACTATTCGTGAAAACTTACTAGCTGAATATGCAGGCTGTTTTCTTTTCTGACACGGTCTCTGCTCCGTTTTCTCTCCTTCAGGTTTCTGATATGCTAATAAATTTGTTTTTGTTAAACATTGCGCTTCTTTGTCTTGACTCATTTGGCAAGTTATTAGAAATACACAGAAAATTTCAAAATTTTATGGACTTTGACAAAACATACTGTTGTCATCAGTCAAATTATGTCACCAATGATTCTAAAGTACGTATTAGATTATCTCATCTGAACGTTAAGTCAACACATAACGAAAATTAGAAAAGCTTTTCGTGAGCTATGATCTGAAGTTTCGGGAACTAACTAGGATCATTGAGCATTAAAAGCAAAAATGGTTACAGATGAACAAATCGGCAATGAAGTACATATACCAAGGATAATCCTTGAGTCATCAAAAGGACAATTGGGATACACCGTGTAGCGTCAACAATTTCCTGCTAGATATGAATTTGCCATGACTCATCACAAATCCCAAGGGCAAACTTTCGAATCTGTTGGGGTTGACTTAGAGTCATGTCAAGTGTTCATGCATGGCAAGATCGAAAAATATTATTCATATTTCATCAATTAGCAAAATTTACCAAAAAAATACCGGGCAAATTTAAGTCTTCCAGGTACTGTTATATCTTATGTTATTGATGACTTTCTCTTCTGAATTAAACTTTAGGTTGCAAGATAGGAATGGAGGGGCTAATACATTATTTTTTTAAAAGTTGTTTAGTGAAAACTTGGAAATAAATGAAAGTACTGGACTCACTTTGAGCAAGAAAAATTTCGTATTCAACCTTACAAGATGTCGAATAGCGGAACGTCTCACGCTATTATAAATCTCTATTCCACTTAGACACTTCCAAAGTCTATAAAAATTGTTTATTTTATGTTCTTTAGTCGTAGATTTTGCGAAAAATCTTATTTTTTCTGTTTATTTATACGTCGATCTATATCCCAATACCATCATTAATTTTTTGTCTGAAATTTCGATTGTTATTATGATCTTCTCATCTTTGAAATTTACTTTGAAATCCTTAATAATTGTGTTTTTTTTTTCCACACAACTGATTCATTTCGTTTTCTGAACCATCCAAATCGAGTTCTTCTGGTTTTTGAATTTAATGTTACAACAAATCCTTCGTATAAACAATAACTCACTGCAACATGTTATTCGCTTGTATCAATGAACCTTCTCGACTCGATTGTTATTTCAATAATTAGACTTCATGTTTCCAGCAGCACCTGATTTGCAAATATCTTCTCTCAATCGCATACAAACCGATATACGATATAGCATTGAAAGCAAAATCGTGTCTACTTTATAGAACCTCAACCTGATCATTCCCTTTTCTCGTCGTCCCGTTTTCCAAATGCAAATCTGAAATCAAAATGAAAAATATTTGGGATCTCATACGAAGGCGCGCAGTCACTGTCAATGTCAGAGACATATGATAATAAAGTGTTTGGGAAATATGAAATGCCATTTGGTTGTTAATTTCACATATTTTTGCTCGACCTTGGATCCTAGATATACGTTTATTTCTACTTCTTGAATCTTTCTCTATTTATTTTTCTCAAAAAATATAATGAAGGTTTGATTTTGATGAATAAACTCTTCATAGTAGTAATTTCTGATATTCCGACTTGGATCTTTATCAAAATATTACTTAGAATTATCAACCATTATATATAAATATATAATTGACTCATCACCTAGACAATTAAATGATCTGAGCACCACAGAATGAAATAATCGGATTCAAGGTAACGCAAACTGTTGATTGTAAAGTAAAAGCCAATACTGGGGGAACCAAAATATACTTTTATTCTTTTTATTGTCGAAAGCATGAGAAGCTAGTATCAATATAATAAAATAAAATAGTTAGAAATTATCATTCTTCAAGATTATCGCTTCGTAACAGTCAGGGATGAAAAGCGGCGTTACCATTTTTAACAAAATCTATTTCGGGTAATTCTATCTGTAACGGACACCGTTCAGCATTGAAAAAATATAATCAATTTGACTTCTTCTGAGATATTTTGGGACATAACATTCAAAACAATATTCTATTCACTCTAAAATCAATATTTTCGGAGAAAACTTTGAAGAAAATTACTGATTATCTTCTCTATTTAATGATAAGAAAAAATCGGACGTTCATTAACTTTAAACACACAATTTAATCCATTGTAATGCAATATAATTCAGAGTAACGTAATTGAATTCAAGGTAACGCGATTTGATTCAGGGTATCTCAGTCAAGTGAAGGGTAACGCCATTTTATTCAGAGTAACGTAAATGAATTCAAGGTAATGTAATCCGATTCAGGGTATCGCAGTTGAGTTAAGAATAACGCGATTCATTTCAGAGTAATTCAATCTGAGTCATGGTAAAGTAAAACACTTGATGGTGATGCAATATAATTCAAGGTAACGCAATCTGATTCAGGGTGCCGTAGTCAAGTTAAGGGCAACGCGATTCAATTCAGAGTAACTCAATCTGAGGCATGGTAATCGCAGTCGAGTTAAGGGTAACTCAATCCGATTCAGGGTATCTCAATCGAGTTTAAGGTAACGCGATTTAATTCACAGTAACGTAATTTTAGTCACGGTATTTCCTGCCCAATGTGCCAAGAATACGCTAAATTGATTCTAGGGTTGGACACACATGAAGTTTTAACCATCGGTAGCTTGCCAATTCCAGCAAATATCATCTTCTAATATATATTCCATTATGTTTTATAGAGATGTGATCATATTTTTTTTTGGCGAAAGCTTATTATTCATAAATATATATATATATATATATATATATATATATATATATATATATATATATATATATATATATATATTTGAATTATCAAAGTAGAAATAATTGATACAATTATAGCAGACTTTATGTTATTATTGATTTAACGTAGAGCGTGAGCAGGTGTCGAGAACTAATAACGGAGAATCACTGCGAATAAAGCTAATTATGTTTAATTACAATTCATTAAAACTTTCCTCAAACATATTGAGTTTCTGCCTTTTCGAGCATACACCTGTTACACTTCGTGGTGGTGTTTACCCTCTGAATAATACTAACTATACAACTTACTGTAAAAAATGAAGTTGAATTTATATCATATCGCTGCGAATATTACTGTCGTAAGGCAACAAAGCAACTTCAATAATTGCTTGATTCAAAATATAAAGTAGTTAGAACAGGCAAATTAGGTGAATTTCAGCTAAAACCTCAAATTAAATTGGGCGGTTTTGATTTTCTAGATTCGTGGAGAGAGATTTTGGGATACTGAATAAGTCTATTAACTCTTAACAAAACTAGGAGCACGGATTTTCGAAATTTTAGGACTTGAAACTCAAAAAATTTGATAACTATGAGAAAAAAACTGACGTTACAAAAAATGTAGAGTACAAAATTCTCTACACAAAAGCATCCCAGGTATTTGTTCCTAGTCTCAAAATTTTCATCTTAAAATTGGTACAATCAAAAATATTTTCAATCACGTATAACACGAGGAATTCGAAAAAAGTGCTGTAGTAAAAAATGTACATTAATTCCATATTTTTTTTTAATTCCTTTTTATGAGGGAATCTCAAAGAATACACTCACAAAACCGGGATGGAACTCAATTTTCTTTGAATTTAGCCAATTTTGTAAATCTTGGATGTTGACAATTTTTCTTAAGCTACCGATATCTAGCCCCCTTTCCTGTTGGTGGATTCGAACCAGTAGATGAATTATTTGAAGAAGCCTAGCTTCATCTTGACAAAATTGATTTTGTGCAGGTCCTTCATTGATTCATGTACCATTTCAATAAAAAATAAAAAAAATTCTTTGGTTTCACGTTTCTTTTTTAGTCCTACAGGTAATTTTTTCTCCATACCAAAATATCGTTACTTTTCATTGAAATAGAGTTTCTAGGATACTTTTTCCAGCGAAAAATAATTCTTTTTAAAAGTTTCCATAGTGTGTTTCTACTCAGTTCACGATAATCCTTATCATCTCGAACCGAGATAAGAACGCATTAACTTTCCTTCAAAGTTTTTCTTTCGAATGATTCTCTATTTAAAGTGTTTGTTTTCCTGGAATTTCACGTTCTGTTTGAAACTCGCAACATTCCTCTTCTTTAATAACTATCTAATTCATAGATTGTCCAGAATCAAGAGTAGTACTAACTAATTTCATTGTGTCATCAACTCTTTTACATAAATGTAGGTGTGTGATTGAAATATTGTGAGTTGCAACTAAACTGAAATCATTATAATACACAATTTGGTGGGCCTCCTCACTAAAGGAAATACCTGAAATCGTATTTGCTATGAAATTTTCCAGAGATTCATGGAATTGAAATAAAACTAAATTTCCAACTTTTATTTACAAATAGGTACTTATGATATGGCTATATAATCTTTAAATCACAGGGTTTCTGAGTAGTGCGAACTTTTTTCTATTTTTGCACAGAGCTTATGGTTATAAAAGACCAATAAAAGCTCGGAATTTCGTATCAGTAATAATATTTAGAATGGCCGTACTAAATTTTGGATTAGAAATTGGATTTTATTACTCTCTCCTGCATAAAAATAGACTATAAATTCTGGTTTCTTAAAATTGTGCTTCTCGTACTTTGGAACATTTTTTTGATCTTCCATCGATGTTATCTGTTAAAATTAAATTAAAATATCAATTTTTTGTACTATAAACTCATTATAATCTGCACAGTTTTACCCTCTTACTATTAATCAAACTGCATGCAGCTTGTATGCAATTTTAGTATTTTGTTTTTATTATTATAAACTAATCATTGATGATGACGGTGTTTGGCAATAATTTTAGTTAGACGATATAGTGTTGAGAGGATTCGTATGTCCAATATCAAAAGGTTATTATTTCAAATGTGTGTGAGTGGGTAGAAAGGGAACTACATGTTCCATGTCACAAGAAAAAATGCTATTTTCCGCTACCGTGCGTAAAGTACGTACTTTAGACACACTTTTGAGTGGGTAAAACTTCAATTCTCCATTGGTGAACATATTTTAAGCTATAGCGCGCGAAAAAAACGTATTATTAAGGTCTCCGTAGAGTACGAGGCTCATATGCGGGAGGTCCCAGGTTCAAGTCACGCTGATGTCATTTTTTATTTTCCTACTTATGATAAAAATTCGTTTGTTCTTTTGTTAATTAGTTATAATATTGATTGAAATGTTGAAAATATTGATAAATATATATTTTATGAAGAAAATGACCATTTAATGTCGATAAGGAAGAAATATTGTATACAAATCGTGTGTAAAGACTTTCTTCCAACTAATTGTGACATTCTTCATATATTCATATATTATACTTCATGCTGGTACTAAAGGTGTCATTGCTTTTATCCACTGAAAAAATTTCCGAATTTGGTTTACCACGAAGACATGATCGATGCATTAATTAGAAAATAGCTCAACCATCAGCTCATTCCCGATTAATGGACAAAATTCCCAAAAACAGTAGTACAAAACACGTAATATCAACATATATGAAAACTAATGAGTATTGATTATCATAAAAAGATTATCACAAAGGAAGAGATGCGCAGAAAATTATAATTTAAAAAAACTGGTATGTTTTATTTTGATGTATTGTCGAGACTCATGGACACACCTTGATTTATTGTGTGTTCAATAATATAGAAATGATTTTGAATAGGTTAATTTGAAAGTAAACCACGGAAATAAATAAAGTGTTCCGGAACTTGATGCAAAAAATTCATGAAAATATTTGAAAGCAAGAGGAGGCTCACGCTCAATAGTTAACTGTATGTAACTTTTACAGGGACAACCTGTACAATCTAAAGATAGCAAAAATAAATTTTACAATCGATTTTTTAACAAAAAAGTACTTGTTTAGCTCGATCAAATTTATAATTTACGAGATATGTAGATTTGTAGTTCGTTGTACATACCAGGAAACCGTTTGCCGTAGAGAGACATTATGAAAAAAATCAAAATAAATTGTAATTATTTATATTGAAATATAATCAATCAATTCAACTAAATACTGTCCAACGTCGTGTTACTTACATAAGGGAAAAATTGGAATGTAGAAAAATTTATTTAGTTAGTTAGCACACAAATTATCAAATAAAAACAAAAAAATTAATGAATGGGGTACCTAGCACTTCTACACACTACGAATTTATACTGATGAAACTGGTTCCATTCATTTGACTCTCTACAGAGTCATAGGCTTCCTTTATTTAAGAAGTAGGACTTTCGCATCTATTTTCCTATTTCTAATTTCAATATTAATGGGGCGATCTTTTTTTCCAATTGTTTTCTCTCAAGGGACTTTGACATATTGATTCCCAGTCTTTGCATTGTCTCCAGTAGAGACTGAATCCTTTCATTTAGTCTTCTCTTTCCCTCTTTTCGTTTCCTGCCTTTCCATAGATGTAGTTCTCTCGTATGGCTTCTCCCTTTTTTTGGAGTTTTAAGGCTTCATACCTGTTACTTCCGTGGATTTTTTCTCTATATCTTCACCTGAAGTACCTAACAATAAAATATGTCAAATTTTCTTTGATATACAATATTCTTATATGCGAAAATAGGATAGCTACCTGATAAAAGAAAAGTCAGAGCTCACTTCCACTGCACTGCACTCACTTGTTCACTAAACGAAATCACTGAATCAACTGGTGGTGGTAGGTAAGTTGGATCTATATCTGATTCCTGTGGATTATAGCAAGTTCTATATTAGACCAAACGACGTTCCTAAAAGGCAAGTAGTAGGTGACATAAAAAGAGCTGAGAATGCAAACGAGAAAAGTGGTTTCTCTGTTTACTGACGCGTGAATATACACACGTAGAATATGTCTGTAAATATTTTGATTCAATCTTCAAAAGTCTGTATACAATGTACGGTATTCAAGCGAGAAGTTTTAAATTTATATTGTCGACAGATTTATATTAAAATAGAACGTGAAAGAGATATATGTGTGCGTAGTTGATTTGATGATAATTCAATGGAATGTTTCTACGGCTATAAAGCAATAGTGTTGTAACTTAATGTTTAATAGATGAATGAGGTAAATCTTCAATTCAATTACTTTACCTGATTAAACAATGATTTCATTGTGTTACAGATGTTTCAAATATCAAAATTTAGTGCACATTCAGTGCTAATTTAGTGATTAAAATAGATATGTGGTACTGTGATAGGTGGACCAAGAATGATGACAATGCCAGTTGTAGCAAGAGCTAATAATTTAGTACTCATTCAGTGCTGCCTGTATAAGCAAACTTATTTTAAGAAAAAAATTTTTCGTGTTTGAAGTTTAGTATTGACATAACACGAGCAGTCATAGAGCTAACAGACGACTTTAAAATCGGTTTTGGTGAAGTAATAAATCCCCCTAGAAAATCAAATAATTCCACACCACTTCGTTTTCCAAGGCTACTGTACACGATTGCCACTTCACAGAGATTGAACACCAACCACATAGTCTTGATCCAGTCCCCTTTGACTCATTGTTGTTCGTAAAAATGAAAGCCAAGTTAAGGGGTGAAAAATTTAACAGCAATAACGAAAGTAAACAAGTAGTGAATGAATATTTTCACTCTAATGATGCAGCAACATGTTTTCATACTGGCATAGAAGCTTTAGTTAGATATTCTGTAATAAAGAGACTATATGCTGAAAAAACACACTAACTAAGAATTCATGGACCAGCTACTCACTACGTGTAATTCCCAACTTATTTTGACTTTTTACATCTTCAGGTTGAGATCGGAAACTTTTCAGGCAAACTTTTTATCTATCCTTGTGTTTTGAATGCGTGCATCGAGCGCACGGTGATTCGAGCGCCCATTTGCAGGTATAAAGACGGTATCTTCAATGTTTGAAATGTTTATTACCGTAAATAAAAAGAGAAAAAATATAAAAGAGTTAACATTAGACTAACAAAGAGTTCATTTTACATAAATGCGATTATAGTCATATTTCCTAACCTAATCTAATCTAACCTAACCTAACCTAACCTAACCAATCAATTGTTCAATATTTCATATAATATTGAACATTTGCTCATTTTGGCAAATCTCAGATGTTGCAGATGGTTTTTAATTTTGTTTTAATGATAATGATAATGTGTTTTAATCCAAGGTTTCATTTCGAAGGCCATAAGCTCAAGCCAATGATCAAAATTCTAAAAAAAAAGTGTTTCAGCAATTTTGACATTTCTTGAATTGTTTTCTATGAATAGATGTGAGACGAAACTGTCTTTTTCGACTAATACATTTGAATAACTAATGATTTTTTGGCACAAACATATATTTAATGTATAAACCGCGACTAAGATGTAATATTTGTTTGACATTCAAAATGACAAAGGACAAAAAAGATATTTGAATAGTGAGAATGAATATTTTTTACTCTTGTGAGATATTTCTGTGATTACAGTTTTGAAATAGATTGAATGCTTCGTGCTTACTAAAATATTATCTGTTGTAAATTTATTTTTTGCTTTTCTGCTAAAAAACGTTAAATTAATTTCAATCAATACACAACGAAAGAACAGAAAAAAAGAAGAGTGTACTATGTGCTACTCGACTCTAATTCCTATTATTTCTGAGAGTGTTATCCATCCCTTTCGATTTTTCCACTGAGAGGAAGATACCCGGTACAATCCTTTCAGAAAAATTTGCCTAACTGAGTTTCTCTTGTCAAGAAAAATTGGAAATTATAAGACGTGAATATCTTGGAAAAGTATTTAAAGGAGAATCTCGTTATCTACTTCATTTTTCCATAAAAATTCGACATTTTTTTAATCGAAAAATCATCAATTCAGATTTCATTCCAAACTTCGTAGTCTTGCAGTAACTTAGAGAATATTTATGTAAATCAAACATCAAAAGCTTGCCGAGCATTCCTCAACATTTCTATAGAAACCAGTCTATTAATTTGAATTCAGCTATACAAAAAGGAAGATCAAATGGTAGATGCGTAAGAGGCGTAACTTTTAAAAAACTTGGTTGGAATGATTGGAAATGTAAATATTTGACTTGTGGAAACACATTATTCTCGAAATTTGCAAATCATTAATTGAAGAACACCAAGTATATGAAATTCCCTCACGCAAATTAAAACGTAGGTTAACCTTTAAATAATATTGATGAAGCCGAATACCCAATGTGGAGCAATTATTAAAATTTTACTGAAAGCTTTGAACTTTTTAACATAGAAATAGTTAGTAGAGTAATTGTAGTTATAGTATATCAGATCGTACGAGATTTTGAAGACTAGGGGGGAAGAAAGATGAACTAATGCAACAATTTGAAAAAGAAAATTCAGTTTTATTGGAAATATTTAAGGAGTGAATGCAAAAGGAAATTGGATGCACAATGAGAAATAACATGAAAACTATCTTGGAAACTTGGAGTATGAATAAATTTAAGGAAAAGCGTATTGTATGATTTGAATGATGAGATAAGATCGAGAAAAGAATTTTGGGATAAAATGAGTGAGGCAAAGTACGTAACTACTTTTCATAACTGATATATGAAGGTAATTAAAAATGTGACGTTTTCTAATTATTATGCTTTCTAGTAAGTAAAAAGTAGGAGATAATTAATTGAAGATTCTATTCGAAAATCTAATAGATAGATCGCAATAAAAGCAAATCAAGGGTTAGTGGTGCAGTGGATCGCGTGTTCGCCTTGCAATTAGAGGGTTCGAGTTGGACGAAATTTTTCAAATAAAGTTTTAATTGCACAATCTGACATTGTATTTGCGGAGTGCATTGGCTATTGGCGGAGTAGGGACATGTCGAGAATAGTTTTAGTGAAATTAGATGATACGAAAACGAAAAAGCAAAGAATCATTGTAACGGCAGAATTTCATATGTTATATAAAATATATGCTGCTCTTCGATTAATTCGACCTCAATCGGAGGCAATCGACATCAGAAATTGTCAATCAACATGAAGTGACCACCTCAATTGTCACAATGGATGTTAGTCGACAATATCTGACAAAATTAGACGTCAATTCAACTGAATATGTGAAAATTGATGTGATTCGACCTCAATCAGCGTCAATCGACATCAGAAACATTTATAGACCGCCGTGACTAAATAACTGATTCAATCCACGATGCACATACACCACTATGCTGAACTGACGACTCAAATTTGACACTCCTCGCGCATGACGTCACGCTGGAATCACAATATATTCTTGGCCATTGATATTAAGTTGGAGTTGTACGTATTTACTGGGTTTTTGTGTGTTCGTGATAATTTTTTGTTAATTGGATAAGCTGTACCCTGCGGCTGAGAAAATAAAATTTATTTAAAATATGATAAATGAATGAAATAAATCATAAAATTACACTCACACTTCCTATTTTTTTTTCAATAATTATACGTATTTTATGTTTTCGATTCACTTGTAGAATTATAAACAAAAATAGCTTTGGTCTGGCTGGAAATATTTAGATATGAAATTATATTCCTTATAAACCTCACGCGGAAACAGCAAACTTGAAAGCCGAATGCAAAACAGAATGAAGAAAGCTGACGAACAAAAAACTGTTAGAAAAAGAACAAGGGGAGTAATCCATCCCAATAAAGGGAAGCCCGAAGCGCTAGTCGTAATCCAAGAGATTAAACGGGATGGTGAAGATGATGATTAAACCTCACGCGCCTTTAAGAATCAGAAATTTAACTGGTACATTCAATAGCCTTATAAATAATAGATATATAGACATCAAATTCTACTTTTGGAATCAATATAAAACTTTATGACAGTAACGTCATATTGTGGAAGAGAGATCGCGCATTTCAGCGCGTAGGCGTGTGTATCGTGATTGACTCTGCAATAATTTCTTCCTTTGAGGTATGACTTATCCCAAGTAAACACAACGAATACTTTCGTGATTATACAGTGTTTTTTTCCGATGAAAATCTTTTCACACACTTTATTCGTTTTTGTTATTTCATTCTATACAAAATCCATAGCAAATAGAGAGTTCAAAATGCAGAACCAATCGCAGGGAGACAATAGCTGTTCTGTAAGCGTAAAAACGCAAACAAGGACATGGAGAGAGCTCAATACAGTCGAATTCTATATAGTCCTGAATATTTCACAATAATTGGAAATTTTCAGTATAAATGGAAATATTCCAAATCATTCGGATGAACGAAATCGATGTTCTTCATCAACTGAACTTATCGTGTAACCAAGAAAACGAATTATAGAGAATTCTATAAATAAAAACTTTTAAACGTAAATGTTTTCTTATCAATTTAAATAAAGCTTCAGTAGTGCGAATCCGATTCTTATTCTGTGTCTGATAACGAAAGTTGTTTGCATAGTGTAATTTTAAATTCTTGATAAGTTGAGTGCGTGAATATTCGTGAAAATTTATTTTTATAATCCAGAGCTCAATTTAAAAAACAATACAATTAGTAGTGCGATTTTGTTTGGGTTATTTTAATAAATACACTTGAGGAAAATTCAATATTATAGTAGAAGCAATAAATTATCTTCATTACTCCAAATTCATAATGTTTCAACCGAAAATAACGGTGATTCGATACTGTATACTAGAAATGCTACTAGCCAAATGAAAACCAAAATTGGATATGGCTCTACCGTTTTCTCAAAATATTTTTCATTAAGATCAATACACTATTGAACCACTTTGAACTTTCCATTCCGATTGTAATACCTCCAAAAACATGTGATTTGAATGCATCCATCGTTTCTCCAGGTGTAAAAAAACGTTTATTAATGATCTGGTGAGATAAGAAGGAATTAATGGGTGCAAATAAAAAGACTGTACTGCGGATGACTCATCAAATTCGATGTTTAAAAAAAACATTTTGTTTGAACTGATGTGTGAGAGCACGCATTGTCGTGGTGGAAAATGATTCGTCTTTGCTGATCTACTTACTCAGAATCGACCGTTCCACGTTGCTCTAATGTGACATGTCCAGTTATTCCGAAAAAAAAAAAACAGGTAACCATTTGCTCCGGAGTGTTTTGTGTGCGAACAATCTTTGTTGGATTTGGCTCATCAATACAGTCGATTGTTTTTTGATATCTGGTTTGTTTGCATAGATCCATGATTCATCGCGTTTCATTGAATTTTTTCAGCATACCTTCGCACTAATCTACATAATCATTTTTTTGATCGATTGTCAAATTATGCGGCATTCATCGTTAACAATCCTTTTTGACAGCCAAACTTCATGCAATATTGAATGTTTGCGAGTGGAACTAATGCCCAAGTATACCTCAATTTAATGGTATATCACATGATATTCTTTCAATATCAGTTCACGCATAGTATGTCCTGCTGACTTGAAATTCATTCTATAACGAAGTGCGATCACGATTGAATTCGAAAAATAGGCCAAACACAAAATTTTGCTTCATAATCAAAAGTAAAAGCTAGTTTAACCAAAATGAATGTTTCAAATATCTGGAAAAAACTCAAATATATGACACCAGGTTCCGAGTAGTTTCATCAAACTTTCAAACTTTCAAACTTTCAAACATTCAAACTTTATGATTTGACATATTCACATAAGTCTCAAAACTTAAGTATGAAAAAAACAAGGTAAGAAATAACATAAGTATCTTCCTATTGGTTTCGATACTGATCAGCTGCGTTAAAACAATTCGCTTCAGTAAAGGTCTCTTGTTCAAGATTCTATCTGTGTCATGAACTCACTGAATGGTCGTTATAGTCCCTGTAGTTTGTGCACCGCAGCTCTACGGCCTTGAGGGAAATGAGAAGGTCAACAATCAAGCTGCGTCGATGTCTTTCTTTTTTCTGCGGTGTTACGAAAACAGCTGAAGCGACCACAAATAAGATGAAGTGACTTTGGTAGTGTGTATAAGGGCGATTGCATCAATTCCCTTAAATAGTTCATATTCAACTGAACTTTGGTATATAAAAAGTCGATAAATACATTGAATAACGAATATATTGAATGAATTTCCAATTTGTGCACATAGTGTCGTTCGATCCTTTCCTTAAATCTATAGATTCAACAATTTTTGATTGATTATGTTACAACAAAATATTCTATGAATAAATTCTCTGATAAGTACACTACCACACCTTTATATCATCGGTGTTTTCTTTATACCATTACATATCAAAACGTAAACGTCCATTTCTGGATAAATTGACAGCTCCTGCTCTTTAACGATAAGAACGAAACGAAATGGAAAAGTTTATATGGGTGAGCTGCTCTGAGATATAAAAGTTTGTCCTTTTTCTAGACAAAGTTATAAATCTTTGAACGACACCTTCGGGCCCGACATCGATGTAGTTGAAGTTTTCGCCTACTTCGCGCCACATCGGCAATGTTTTAGTCCCTGCAGAAGGTATTGGATGTTTACACATTCATATGTAATAGAGTTTTTGAGTTATATATGTAATAGAGGCACATAATAACGAATTTGAGTTTTTGATGGATGATAACGTTAAAATAATAAATAGATAATTATTATTATATCAAGTACGTATAATGAGAGTGTTAAGTTTCGACGAGACCAAGAGATTGAACCAAAAAAAAATTACATGGATTGATAGACTTCAAATCCTACTTCTATGCAGTGCCAATAAAGTGTGTTACTTACTATTTAAAAACTGATCTCAATCATCTTAAATGTGTCGTTATTCCATTTTCGATTGCAGGAGTTTTGTAAGCTATGTCGATTGAGAAGCATGGATAGAGTTTCCCAATTATATTTGACTATTTAAATATTTCTATGAATCGGTCCCTAGAATGAACGTAAACTCTTTTTCTCTTCTTTATCTACTACAGCTCTGAATACGATAACTTGGTTATCGAAATGCGCGTCAGACAGTTTAATTGTGAGTGTTGGTTTAGGAGCTCACAGTCGAATAATCAGTTGAATTATTGAGAAGATCAAGAATTTAGACGGTGAAGAAGTGATATCAAAAGTAAAAAGCTACTAAACTGTTGATGGTGATGAAGTTCTAAGCATGAAATTAACTCGTACCATTTTATTCTTAATAATTATATATATATATATATATATATATATATATATATATATATATATATATATATATATATATATATATATATACCAACTAAATATAATTTGAATTAGAAAATAAAGGAATGTTGATATTTCCGAGTATCTTGAAATAACAAATTATTTACAATGTTTGAGAGCAAATTGATGCTTTATATCTATTCTAATTCAATCAAACATTTCATTCGCGGTTCAAAATGTACTAAAGTTTCCTCAAACATGCAATTGCAATAAACAGGAAGGAAGAAGATTAAATATATGAAGAGCTTCATAAAATTCCTCAGCAAAACGAATTGCACATCAACTAACAATGCGTCTTGAGCGCAGGCCAGTAAGTGGATGATTTCTATACATAAAGTTATCCCGCAAATCAAGATATTTGTTATTATCCTCCAATAGGTTGTTTTGGTTTATATAAATCATAATATTATTACAGACTTTATTTCTAGATTGTGTTGACTGATGAAATTAACTTATTGTATTCAAAATATCGTGTTGTATGGGTTGAACAATCTCTGTACTTCACTCTAACCTGTACAATAAACAAATTTATCGCATATACGACTTCTATATCGTTTTAATCCTCTCAAATTATACGAAAAACAGCCGTTTCAGAGAAACTATGCATTACACCAAAAAACTCAACCCAGACGAGTTGTAGATAATTTAATTTGCTCCAAATTTGCCATTGAATATTTTGTCGTACGTTGCAAAGTTAAGCCGCTAGAGGGCGCGCGAGATTTAAAAACGTATTTCTTGTATTTTCAGGTAAACTAAGCTTTTCCGGTAAAAATAGTAAATAAAAAATTTGCAGCATACAAAAGTCTCGATAACTTTAGTCCAAATCTTTTTTGTAGCTAAGGTACGTGAAAAATTAAATCGGTTTAGCGGATTTTCCAGGAAAACTATGCGTACTATGGGAAAAAGTTAAATAGCAACCTTATAGGGTAAGAAATTCCGCACAACTTTTATGAGAAACATTTTTTCAATTCTGCTTAGATTCACAGGTGGAGGTACTAGAAAAATCGTGTATTCGGTTATATATACCACATTATATATATAAACTTCTGGGACTTGTTTCCGCGCCCTGTATACCGGTAACAGCTGCATCATCAAGCAGAAGACAGCTGGTAGGTTCCCGGCATCCTCAAATTATTTCAAATGAGGCCTAACTTTCATGTCTTCTTACACTTAAAATATTTCCGTGGTGGTCAATACTTCAACAATACTGACGAGCTGGAAAAACATGTTACCATATAGTTGAAAACTGAGCGAGAACCTCCAATGAAGAAGTGATACAAAGATTTTGGAAGTTATGTACAAAATTACTTCAACAATTGTAGATTTTTATACAAAGAATGTTTTGTCTTCATCTATACACGTTTTTTATATACAGTGCTTTTCAGATAAAAGTATCCACCTTTAATAACTTTTGTAATACTGGTATTTAGAAAAAATCCAAAAACACGTCAATTTATGTTGGAAGGGGCAAGCATTATGGCATATTTAAACTTACTGGAAAAGCCACCCCCTCACCCCTAGCAGCATCCCCTTTATTTTTTTAAATTATTTGTCATATTTTTTATGTAAAATTTGGATACTCCTCTTTGAGCTGATTTCAAAAATGTATAATACTTGTAGGTTAAAGTGGTTAGTTTATGAGATAAACAATTTTTCTTTTAAGAGCACAAATTTTACTTATTATTTACTTTCACCTTATTTGCCTGTACTAAAATGGGTTGTACAACAGTATAAACTCTTTAATCTTTTTAACTGTGCTATTTATTATGAAGTTACAATAAGTGTTCAAAATGAGTACCATTCACTTCCATACAATGGTATAATCTATTTTGAAATGCCTCTCTGACATTGCTTAATACGGCTGGATTTAATTGTCGACATTCATTTTCTATCCTCTCTCGTAAATCATCCAGAGATTCTGGTTGGGTAGCATAAACTTTTGTTTTTAAATACCCCCATAAAAAGAAGTCTAGGGGTGTTAAATCCGGTGACCTAGGTGGCCACTCCATCATCTGCCCCCTTCTACCTATCCAAAGAGCGGGGAATGTTTCGTTCAAAAATTGTCGGACAGGCATAGCATAGTGTGGGGGAGCTCCGTCTTGTTGAAATAAAGAAAGAAAGGTCCGACAATGTGGTCACCTAGGATACCACACCAAACGTTTAACTTTTGGGGATGTTGTGTATGGAATTCACGCATAATATGTGGATCACTTTCAGCCCAATATCTACAATTATGCCTACTTACTAAGCCATTTAATGACCATGAGCATTCATCAGAAAAGCAAATATTTGCGTCATTGATTCGCAAAACTGTAGACGACGATCAAAATCATCTTCATTCAACTCGTGCACCAACTTAACTTTGTATGGGTGGTACTTGAATTTATGTAGAACTCGGAAAACTGTAGAAGATGAAACACCGATCGCTCTACTTATTGTTGACAACGATTGGGGTTGTTGAGCCTCTAAGCTGACTTGCCCTAAAATTGCCACTTGGATTGCTTCGTTATTTACGAGTCCCTCTCGCTTATGCACTTTATTGCAAACAGACCCTGTTGTGGTAAATTTCTCCATCAGTTGAATTACATACTTATGAGTTGCATGTCTTCCGTCATGTAATTTGTTAAATATTCTAGCAGCAGCTCTTGCACAATTATTATTTTGGTAGTATAAACCTACAATTTCAATTCTTTCTTGCAAAGAGTAAACCATTTCAGAGAAACAAAATAAATAATGTATCAAATTACACTATCAATAGTGACTACAAATTCTAGTTGACAATGTCAAACTTTAATAAAAAGTAGAGTTTTTTGTTGTTTGGATTTTTTAAGTAGAATAAATAGCACAGTTAAAAAGATTAAAGAGTTTGAACTGTTGTACAACCCATTTTAGTACAGGCAAATAAGGTGAAAGTAAATAATAAGTAAAATTTGTGCTCTTAAAAGAAAAATTGTTTATCTCATAAACTAACCACTTTAACCTACAAGTATTATACATTTTTGAAATCAGCTCAAAGAGGAGTATCCAAATTTTACATAAAAAATATGACAAGTAATTTAAAAAAATAAAGGGGATGCTGCTAGGGGTGAGGGGGGGCTTTTCCAGTAAGTTTAAATAAGCCATAATGCTTGCCCCTTCCAACATAAATTGACGTGTTTTTGGATTTTTTCTAAATACCAGTAATACAAAAGTTATTAAAGGTGGATACTTTTATCTGAAAAGCACTGTATACTAATGGAAATACTTTTTGGATAAACCTAGTATTTCCCTGTTTGAGTTTCGGAATAGCACGGTCTTGTTTCAATACAATACTGTGTTCCAGATTCAGAGACAACGATGGATTGTTTTCTCTCGTTTTCAATAGAATTTCTGCTGCTTATGCTTCATTTGGTTAAAAAGTATTTTTTAAACGGTTGACAAATGATTGAAATGATTTTCTTATTGTTTAAAGCTCATGCCCTATCCTATTTTCTCAATAGCACTTTTGATTTTTTTTGTTACCCTCTACAAGGAGTTTCTTATATATAAGCCCTTGGAGTTGTGAATTCATTATTTCTCCCTTTATTTTTATTCTCAAGCTGTGATATTTAGTCTATTATTTCTTTTGCTGCCTTTTTTCAGATACTTGATTTAATTTTCAGTTGGATAATTACGGCAATTTTTCTTTTTGTTTCTTCATCATTTTTTTTCAAGATCATACTTTCGTATAAACTTTGAATTAATATAATGTTATTCCCAGTAAACACCCATTATTTTTTAACGAGGAATCGATTTCTGTACTCAATTCCAATTTTGATCAGTTTCATTTTTTTATCGTATTGATGACCTTTCGATCCATTTTATAAATACTGAGATGTTTGTCTTATGTAGACAGGATCACAATCATTGCACACTATATAATATGAAGTATAAAACTATATAATTTATAATATTACTTTTTCTGTTTTTGGGTATTTTAGATTGTAGTTTAGTGGAAGATTTCGATAATTTCGATTATAACTAGTTGTTGAGAAAGTCCTTATACATATGGTAAGGAAAAATATTGTACGCTTTGAGATTTAAGTTCTGTTTTGTTCTTCAATGGCTCATAATATTTGTACATAATTCTCTTTATCATTTTTCTGGATAATTATTATATTTTGATATTTTTTTGGAAATCTGAAGTGTTTCCATATTTTTTTTGATATTTTTCTTAATACCTTTTAGTCCAAGTTTGTGCAGTTTTGGTAAACCAAGTATTTTTGAGTTTTTTAAAACTAATTTTTCAAGAAATCAGACCAAATATCGACGCGATTTATCAAGAAATACCACATTATTTCAGTAATTGGGTGAAATGTCTTTTTAGTACTTTCAGTTTATCTAACAACAAGGATAAGTAAAGAATGTCGAAAACCACACGCCGACTGACCGAGTTAACATATTTAATTGACAATAAGAGAAAAGAGAGGCTTAGTTTACTTTCCAACCCCCCGTTATTTCGACTTAATGATGTCAAGTAATGCATCCTATCATAGAACATTTTGAATTGCAGTTTAAGCTATATAAGTAACTCAAAACATCATATGACAAATACGCTCTATAATAAATATGGTATTTTGTGATAAAATCCAAATTTTCGCTAATCAAGGTTCGGTCCCAGCAGGACTTTAGTGTGATAATATTCAATTCATTCCAAAACTTTCCATTTTAATCTTCTAGAACAATTACTGCGTATATTATTATAATAAATAAAAGATCTATAATGATGTCAATAACTGGCCTATAAACATATTACTCCAGTTTTGTAAAAAGACTGATTGAGCAAAGTAAAGTGCCCTATAAAGCTTCAAGAAGTAAGTATTCCGTTGACTTTAATGGAGGATTGTTAAGCTTTGGTTTAGAGTTAATTACAGAACTTTCTACTAGTTCGTCGGTAAATTCTCCTTTAGAAATCTAATGGATAGGACTGAGCCCACTTGTAAATCGAACAATGATATTTGAACACCAGGGATTACTGGTTCGAATAAAAAATTTTTCGATGAAAGCTTTTGGGTCAAAATGTCGCAAAATCTAGAAAATTGTTCAATGGATCAGCGTACTAAGGATTCCACTACTAAAAAGCTCGGAGCCAGTAATCTTTGGAACGCTCTTGAAAGTTGATAAATGACTTTGCCCGTTTCATCCTTCGTTAAAAAAATTACGAGGAGAATGTTGTTTAAAGAGTTAAAGAATAACCAGAAATCACACAGGGTCAAAACAGGTGGTTAGAGTGGATGAATCAATTGAAATTTTTTTTCAATAAAGTTTTCACTTATAAACTCGTGGTGCCTTGATGATATGCATAGTCTTAGAAACCATCCATAAATGGCGTGGACTGTCCCATGGTGGTACCATGTAGCACCATAAGTTGGCTGAAGACTTGACCTTGTAGTTCAACCGAGCTACCCGATAAGTATGAACATGAAGACATTAAAATATCCAACGTATGATGTTATGATTTTTCTTTGAGTATATTGTTTTATTCACTGTAAAATTCCCATTATCATGAAATTTGTCGTAACATTGTAAGTTTAGACGCGTTAATAACGATCTGAAGAGAAACGTTTTACATAAATAGAATTTCTATCACATATATCCAGCGATCTACAATCGCTTACCAGCTAATGAAATCATTTGTGAGCAAGGTGAGCTACGTTTTCTCTGTTTTTATCACTGAAAATCGAAACCCAGAATTTCAGTCACGTCTTGAACAGTTTCTCTATTTGCCTATTTTCCCATTACGAAGAGAGGGTATCATCCCAGGAGCGTATCTGTGTGTTGAAGAAAATGTGATCAGTGCTTTCAAATAGCAGTTTGAGGAAATTTATCTATTCGTATTCAAACATAATCCAATTTATTTCAAATGTATACAATATATATATATATATATATATATATATATATATATATATATATATATATATATATATATATTAATATGTGAATTGGAACGAAGTCTCTACCAGATGGATAATGAGAATTTTCTATATTCTACTTGACTATAATTTCAGTACCCAACGATGAATTCATGAATATTCGAGAGATCGGAAATATGTTAGAGTTAGTACACTTTGGTGTTTTAGTTTTACCACAGTCCCACTACAAAAACTCTCGTATTAATAGGAATTTATTCTTTTCTCAATAAATTTAATTTGTTCCTTAAATTTTTTTAGCAATAAATATTAATTTGGATAATCGAGTCGGAGAATAGTTTTAGATTGTTTAATTTTTATTTTAATTTGATTAATAAGGTGTTTATAGTTTTTTTACCTTTTTTATTAATTTTTAACGTCTTTCGTTAAGAAGCTGGGGGTGTTCAATTTAATATCTGAGTATCATTTATATAAATACTTTAACTAAAGCCGAATACCACTTCTTGAGGAAGAGTATCCAGCCGGGGAATTAAGGTTATAGCCTATAGGTTCGAGGTCAACGTACTAATAACGATGATGATGTCAGAACTGATGTTTTGGTGGAAATTATGTTGAAACTCTGCTTGTTTCTTTCCAAATAACGACACTTACTTAGAACTGTACCTCGTATCTAATAGCTGTTTCTACGTAAACCCGTAGAGGCAGCTGTTTCTCACTGTTGCGAATATCGATTCAATACATCGCATTTTGTGAAAAAAGGAGGTTCTTATATAACCATCAATCTATGGAAAACACTGTTTCGCTTTTTACCTTCTTATTTAACCGACATAAATTTTATAGGCATCATTACTAAGAAGTATGAGCTGCCGTCAAGAAGGTTTTTGACGATTATATAGCACGTAAAAGACGAAAGTATGAAATTTTCACTAGAACTCAATTGTTCCATCGATTCAATTTACGTAACATAACATTTTACCTTGGTTTTCGTAGTAGTCCTGTAAGGGGGTCATCCCATGTAACGGTCTGTTTTTTAGGGATTTTTTTTCTACAACCAGTAGAATTTCGACAGTGTAAATATAAATTTTAGGGTAAAAATATTGTGTAGAACTTGAGTTACAGCATTCTGAACACTCCCGCTTCGAAAAAATGAGTTCGCACTTCCTCCACGATTCCGGCTGATTGGCTTGTTTGAAAAGCATAGTTTTGAGAAAAACGCGTTTAAAGTTTCAAGTTCATTTGAAACTATGAAAATCTCAATTTATCCTCAATCGCCGATGTCTGGTCCATGGAGTATTCCATCCTCTTCCTCTTGAAACTCTTTTAAAGCAGATTGTTCAGCTCTTGAGTCAATCCTGGCTTGTTTAACGACATCACTTACGTGGCGCTCAGAACGTTTCTTAACATACGTAAGACCTTCACGGCCAATGGGGTATCCCTTAACCGACATTTCTTTTGAAACACCTTCATTAAAGATGATAACTGATAAGTAGCTAGCAATTTTAACAATCTTGTGGCCAGAATGAAGATGATTAGGAGCACAAGTCCAAATCAACGAATTCATGCTAAGTTTTTATCGCCAAAGCTGATGTAAATTCACTTTCATTTTGAGTGGTAAAACGGTTTCCACTAAACTTCCTTTTTTTAATACGACCAGGATGAATATTTCCACTCGTACTTCCTTTCCGTTCACTCATTATGAAAAAAAAAATAATTTGTAGTTGTTGCACTCTTCGAAGTTCAACCAAGTCTAAAATAACTTCGGTAAAATATTTAATAACTATAGAAATTTCTGTTTAAGCCTGTAGAAACTTGCCTAAACTTGGATATGAGTATAAAAGGGGTATAAAGGTATAAAGTCGATGGTACACAATAGGCCCGTACCCTAACTGCCAACTAGGCACTCCGAACAGCTCTTTCGAATTTGAAAAAATCACTTAACTATCGTATTCTAGGCAGGTTAAGAAAGCAATTTATGAAAAAAGTCGATTTTTTGAGCCCTTCACATGGGATCACCCCCGTAAACAACTGTGAATTGTGTACGTTTCTAATTCTGAAATTAAATAAAACTAAATCTCACCCTTTAGCTCACTTGCCTCGAACTTCAAATAACTAATCACACGCCGTAATAATTCCTGGTGCACGTGCCTTTTTTGACAGTCCTAAGTACTGTGCGTGGCG
Organism: Diorhabda sublineata; assembly: GCF_026230105.1. Taxonomy (NCBI): domain Eukaryota; kingdom Metazoa; phylum Arthropoda; class Insecta; order Coleoptera; family Chrysomelidae; genus Diorhabda; species Diorhabda sublineata. Next base: position 10,033,938 of record NC_079475.1, on the reverse strand, counting down.
TATATTTATATACAGCTTAAGCCCACAATTTTATCAAATTTCGTCTTCAAAACTTCGAACTTATGCTTTCTAATACAGTATTATTTTTCAAGCAACTACCCCCATATCTAGGATAGATCAGGTATTTCTGGAACCATCCTCGTAAGTTGGTATTTCTGCTTAATTACATTTTCTGGTATCGAAAGTGAGGAAAAGTTTTTTATATCGTTTTTGTATAGAGTTTAATCACAAACTTTTTCTGGTTGATGTATACGAAAAAAAAAAAAACAATATGTGATATTTGATCTTGGATAAAAAACAACGCGTCAACGATATTCATGGAGACTTCAATAGAAGTTAAGTTTGTTGAGAATCGATTCAAACTAAGCATTTTTAAATTGCTTAATTATTTCGGTTAACTAACCAACATTCTCTTGATAATACACGAGTATACAGAGGATCCTATGGATACATCCTTGAACTAAATATCTACACTAGATTGATTATCAAATACACAAACATAACTGTTACATACACCAAATTACTACTTGTAAACATATCCATACTCACACTCGAATCGCCAGCAATACATATATATATATATATATATATGATGATTTCAATTATGAAGTTATTCAGTTGGATAATTGTTTGAAGGATGTCATTAAATTGGTAGTGATCTTCTAATCACTATCATGGGGGATATTGTGATAATTAGCAAGGTACTATGACAGAGTGAGGTGCAACTGTTCAATTTGTAATACTCTAAATTATGTAAAGGAATATTCTGCACTTAATGCAGTGATGTTATATCAACTGTAATTTGACTGAAAATTGATTTAGAATGAAAAACTCTCGAGTAGTTGCGAAAAGTAAAAGCACCGATTTTAAATTTGAATACGTTACTTTTTAACGCGAAATCTAATTTTTGAATAGTATAGTCAAAAGAATTATTTGCCTGGATTGTATTTACACGTGACTCGAAGCTCGGATAATCGTTGACAAAGCGACCAAACCTTTCGCTTCGCTAGGGAAGGGAAAACTCCAACAGCAGCAGTTCTCATTGAAACCAGAAATCGACCAAGAAACGAATGACACCATTGTAAATACAAAGTCCTTCACCACGAGCTAAATCGATATGCATATGGGAAAGTACTGCGACTAGTGTTCTGAAAATTTGCTTGCATGGGTTTACCAAAATGCTCGTTTCAGCTAAAATAATTTCAGTTTTCTGAAACTTCCGGTTATACCGAAATGCCCAAAGTCCACTATTTTTTAATTATTCCACATTTTCGAAATTTTTGGACACATGCAGCCCCCCACTAAAAAAATTATATTTGTAAGTTCAAGTGAGTCAGTCAGTCAAAATCCATGAAAACTTTGACAAAAATTTATATAGGATGTTCAGAAAATGGTGGCTAATTTCGCTATCTAAAACCTTCGAAAACTTAATTTTTTTTCATGACAATCATCATTTTTCTTTTTACCATTGGATTCTGCGCTTTAAATTAAGGGGACTTCGTTAGTGAATTCATATATCTCAAATTAACGGTTTTTGAGAAATTTTGATGGTTTTTAAATGTCAACTGCCCATGGTAAACAAAGAATAACAAAAGTTAACAAAACTAAAAATTAAACTAAAAGTAAATGTTCGAAATGGTTGCCCCAAACTTCGAAACATTTATATTGAAATTTCGCGTAAATTCCAAAAATTTTATAAAAACCATAGCATTCCGTTTAAAATAACGAAGTTTGCTCCAGATTTGCAGAAGGAAAATGCAGAGAGTAGTCTTCATGTGTCGAATAGCAAGGGTCCAGGCAGCGCAATTTAAGTTATTGAATTGTAAGAAGTCAATTCTTCTGTCTGAGAGCTGCAGATGAAGACAGAACCACACCGTAAGAGTCCGATGTGAGTTTTTTTTAATGCATCCTACTTTTTGCACTTTTCTACTTTTATTTTGCGCAATGGCTGTTTCCTCGTACTAGGCAGTACCCGTCGAATTAAAAAATTTTGAGTTATCAGTTATTACTGAAGAACATTATTACTGAAGAATATTGTTTGTAAACATTTTTCTGTGACTTCGTAACTTAAAAGCTTCGTGGGGATCATCATTAGCAGATATTCAGGTTATCAATCCAGGAGAGCAAATACAATCTGTGTCACCGGCTTCGTAGTGACCCCTAATTTTTTTTGTTTTCCCCACCGACGCTGCTCAAGAGCGGGCAATCCGATAGCTGGATTTTGACATAAAACTAGCAAATTGCGACGAAAAGACGTTACGGGTTTTTGCAAATCAGTGATATTATTGAGAGTTTTGAAATAACCGTTATTTCCAGTACTGCTAGAACTATACGTCTTCGATTCTATTGGAAAGTTATATAATCATATGATAATTATAATAAATCAGCATAATAATTTTTACTTTTCCAAAACAAATATGTCACGATCATCTCCATTCAGTTTTTTCAGTTTTGTGGTTATTTTTCAACAACGTTGGGACCACGCAAGCGCCATTTTTCAGTACTGATATAATACAGGAGAAAACAGAAAATTGCATCGATAATTCACTTATGAACCTTTGAGCTATTCTAGCCACTTCTTCATAAATATTACTTCATCCATCTTTAAATTTTCGATACCAGGTGTCTGTATACACTTATTTTGTCATGAATTCCCGCTACACTGTTCCCTTCTGCTCACAAGAAAAGAATAACAGCTCGCAATTTACACTTGGTGGGAGAATCCGTGTTTATGTGGTTGCAACTCAACGGAAAATGATCTATTGGAATTTCCAGATGCGCAGTCGTCTACTACACATATCTGCCGCATTCCTGGCCATTATACTTTGCGATCGGATGATGTATAATCATAATAATTGAATAAAACAAAAGATAGTATCCAATTTATATTAAACACACCTCAAATATCTGATCTTTATTAAGTTTTTTAAACTAAATCGTACATATACTGAATATACTGCTTACAACACCACTACCAGTTTACGTTCAGTACCTGAAGACGATAAGCTGGTTATCAAAACGCACGTCAGTCAGTGTATTTGTGAGTGTTGGTGTAGTGGTTCGGTTTCAGAAATTTTGTGCTTTTGTGGTCAGTTTAAACAAAATAATCAAAAATCTTAGACAAAATCTAATAAAGCTACCGTTTTTTTAATATTAAAACTATTAATCACATGCTATTAAGGAGGCGTACCATTTTGTAAGCAATTTTCTTCCAATTGAGATCGGAAGAATCGTTGTAATCGTATTTTTAGAAGTATTATTTCTTATTTATCGTTCTTACTTAATCATAACTAATAATTGATCTCCAATTTGGGAATCTTTTTATAAATCCTTCGCTTGATATCAATTTAGTTCACGGATTTTTAGGCAATTTAACATTCGATGCTTTATTTCATAATCAATGAACATATTCATAAGATGGATTTATTATTGAGTTTATTCAATGGAGATGGATACTTTTTTATATTCAAAAGCTTCAACATAAAACGACGTCGTATATAAACGTGCCATCCAGCATATCAGGAATTAACCGCTTATCTTTTTCTTTCTCAAACATACTCACACGCACTACAGAACATTTTATTCCTCATAAATTATTTCAGAATCTAATTCGCAGTCATCTCAACGAACATAAAAGATGATCGTAAACGATGGGATAAATAAAAAAAGAGAACAAAGAAATAGAGGGTGTGTACAAACGTTGGAGTTGATAACATCAAACGGCTTTGGTCGTAGTCTTAGAACGCTTGATAATGGTGTCATTCGACAGCGCCTTGATTTAGGGTCGTACACTTGAGATGACATTTGGCTCGTGGTTTTCTATATGCTTCGAGTTCGCTCTAGTCTTTGATAGTTTTCTGGGTGTGATAGGAACTGAATTTTGTCCAAAATAAGACTAAAAGGAGAGTCAAAGTGAATTCTCTTTGATTTGGAACTCAAGAAACAAACTGTAAAACAACTTATGTTATTTTTCATTTGAGAGTTATTTCGGAAGTTTTGATTATATAGATATACTTCACAGGTTTTTCGATGTTTCGTATTCTCGTTATTTCATATTTTCAAAGTAAAATGAACGATATTTGGAATATATAAATATATAAATCAGATATTAATGCTACTAAATGTTCTTGATTTTAGGTCTCTTTTGTTTTAAAATTAGTATTGTTTAATAGTTTTTGAAAGATTGATAAAAAATTGACGTTTCTAATAAGAAAAATTAATTTTTCTTCAGTTCTTACATTTCAAATATGTAGTAACATTCAATCAATACATTTATTTCTGGTTTTATTAGAATTAACAAAATTCTAATAAAAAAAAACTATAAATTTCACTCAAATTGTTTAGGTCTTTTTTATCATTTATCGCTTTTTCTTTCTTATGAATGTGAACCATTTCTAAAAATTCTCTTTTGAATCTTTATAATCGAATTCATGTTTTTTCGATATTTCATTGTTCGTTAATACAGTTTTATTTCTTTTATTGTATTGATGATCTTTTAGTCTATTTTCTAAATATTAAGAAGTCTGTCCTATGTGTCTGCCATCACAATTACTACAAGGCGCTTGTTATATAATATTACTCCTTTTCTGATGTTGTAGATTTTAATTTAGTGAAACATTTGGATAAAGTATTACGTCCTTTGTGACTTATACTAATATCATTTTCACTGAAATAATGCCTAATAGTTGTTGTACATATGGTAAGGAGAATTTGAGAGATTTTATGTTTTGTTTTTTAATTGATTATAGTATCTGTTTATCCTTTTCTTGAATATTTTTTTCCGGATAATTATTTTTTTCGATGCACTTTTTGCTTTTTAAATAGTTAAGCATCTAAATTCAGGATATGAAATTGTCAATGTCAATATGATATTTTGATAAAGACTGAAGTTAAGTTGAAACGTCAATTTTTTATCAATCTTTTAAAACACAGAAGAATAAAATCAAGAACATTTATAATCATCAATATATCAAAAGTCATAAGAAATAAGAAATTGAAGAAATTTGATTCAGATATTACATACTCGTATGATGGAAACTTGAAGAGTTTTTATTCTTCAGTAGTTGAAACGACCAACATAATAAAATGATATCCAAACTAATTATACCAAACGTTCGATTAATGTATTACCTTCTATTTCACTATAATTATTTATTATAAAGTAACTGTTTTTCTTTTCATATACTACAATCCCTGAACGTTCCTTGTCAGTTGGGGAGAGGATTCGGGTGTGTTTTTAGCCAAAGGACTCAAAATCTTCATTAACTACAATGCCTGAACGTTTCTTGTCAGTTAGGGAGAGGATCCTGGTGCGGTTCTTAGCCAAAGAACTCAAAATCTTCATTACCTACAATGCCTGGAAGTTTTTCTTTTCAGAAGGCTCCTGAACAAATAGAAAGAGTGTTGGGAATCATTGACATTGTTTTAGTAGCTAAAATGTGAATAGTGCTATCATAGTCTATATTCTCTTCGTTTAAAGATGTTATGATCATTCTTATAAACTTTGGTCAATAACTTTAGAAATATGTGGTCTATATTACGTAGTTTGAACGTATGCTATACAACCAAGCAAAAAAGTTATATGGGGTGCTGTTGATTATTATTTTGTGTGAATTGATCCGCTAGATCAATATTTGATGATAATTTCGTTAAAAAAAGGTGATCATTCCGGAGATGAGTGATTTAAATTTGTTACTCATACAACAAAGACTGGAAAACATGAGTCAAGATAAATTGCAGTGCAAATTGTCCTCTGACAATCGATAACTAACAGAAAATATTCATGATTGAATCGAACTGATGAAAAAATAGGATTCGCTAATAGATGTATGTAAATAAGTAGTTACTTACTGCTCATTACCATTTGGGTTGAGATTCGGTTGAGATTTTGCAAAGTGGACTATCAATAATTACAAGAAAGTGAGGTTTATATCTCTCGATGGTCGTGAGACAAATTTGAAAAATTAAATACGAATTACATTCTAGAGTAAATTTGGTTCGAGGAGCGCAAAGAGCTGGTTCCTATTCGAGTCGCATTTCAAAGATTATGATGGAGCATATAATTGAAATTAAAAAAATAATCTAAGAGTGGACAATGCTGAATTATGAGTTAAATCCGATAGTTCTGAAAAAAATTTAGCATCCTCTAACTGTCCTAATGATTCTACAAGAATCAAAGCATGTTTTTTGTTTGGAACAAAAGCATTTTTTCTCAAACATTTATCTAAAATTATCTAATAACAAGCTTACGCCGAAGGATGCAACTAGAGGAGTTCTCACGTTTTTCACTTTCGAAGATCTATAACTGACCGCCAAATTTTAGATAATACCACGAAACTAATTGGAAATAAATGTTCCCTAGCTTAAGATTCTTTAATTTCCTTTCAATATTACACTCACTTAAATTAAATAAAGAATGAAAACACAAAGAGACAATTACATAATTTATAGCGTTAATTTCGAACAGTAATTTGGAAATAAATTTAGACGGATTTTAGGTAGTGGAGCAATATTAATGGAAAGTATCTCAAATTAGAGGCACATCATTTTAGAAACGGGAAAGGTAAGAAAATGGTTCAATTATGGAAAAGAAATCCTAAGGGTACAATAATAGTTGTTGAGTTGAGATTTTGAATATTCTGTTTTTGATTTAACTCATAACAAATATTTTTTTGAAAATCTACTACAGTCTTTTAGTACTTCATAGTTATGATTATTGAACTCCCATAATCATCATCAACTAAATTGATCTATTAACATCTCATTATTTAATTGTGCTTATCATAACAGATTATAAATCAGGCTTAAGAATTTATGTTCTATCTGAACATACGAGGTCTGGCTATTAAATAATGAGACTGTGCGTCTGGGATTCAAACAATTACGTATTCTTCATGTATTTAGAGGATACTTAAACATCAACAGCTACATCCTTATCATTACAGATATGTTCAAGAGCTCTTGTCAGACGATCTACTGGTTAGAGTGGATTTTTGTCAAACATTAAAAGTAAGGACAGCCTCCAATCGAAATATTCGTTTCACGCGTCAAGGTATATTCAATTTTCATGATGCACACTACTTGTGGAATGAGAATCCACATGTCAAAAGGGTATCATATCACCAACACTAATTTAAAGTCAATGTTTTGGGTTATTACTTTCTAACTGGCATGTTAAATGGTGATATGTACCTGGATTTTTCAAGCCATCATTTATTCGAGATATTAGAAGATTTAATGCTAAACAAGCTAAGATATCTATTTTATGCACGATGGAGCTCCACCGCACTTTGATAGAAGGTGTAGTAGTTGAGTTGAGTACACAGTTTGATCATATCTTAAAGAAAAATTTATGGTACAGAGGTACATTCACCTCAAGAATTGAAAGACAGTATTCATCTTCAATTACCTCATAGTTGACTCCCAATCATTTAGAAAATTAAAGGAAAAAAGCCTTCAGATGAATTTTTCTGGTCTCTTCGTCACTTTGCAAAGAATTCAGTATCCCATAAACTTGTTGCAATGAACAAACTTTTGGTTTGTTATCACATCAACTATTTTGTCATCATAGAGATATTGTAAAATATTAAGTTAGTATTTCAGAATTTGTTCAATTTTGAACAAAAGTTAATGGTAATTTAATGTTAAAGACCCATGTTTGGCGCCAAACATGGTCTCACTAAAGCGGTTGAATTAGCAACGTGTCTCAAGATATTAGTTCTAGATACTGTGAGCTAAAGAAAATAAAGAATACGAGAAAACTAGAAACAACAATAAAAACCATCTCTCATATTCATCACGATAACTTGTGAAATGTTCATTGGAAATAAAACGCCTTTTATTGAATCACAACTTACCACATTTATTTAGTTATTCAAAAACATTAATACAAATTTCAACAGTCTTTTAAGTAAATCTCTAATAGCTTTCTGATATTAATTTCTATTTGAACAATCGGTACTAAAATACTCAACCACATACGAGACATTATGAACTGCTCGTAATATATTCTTAGAGAATTGTCGACAAAAAGTTAATTCTCGTAAATAAACAAGTGTGAATAATAATTTGTGACAACATAAATCCACCCGCATTGTACAATCTTGGAACTTGACATCAGCTCAACGTGTGATTTATTTGCTGGAACAATGAACATCTCGACTCGAGAGACATTCTAAAGTACATTTTGGATCTATATACTTAAAAGTAGCGTTACGAAATGTTATTTTTGAATTTCAGAATGATAGGAATTCTGTTTTCGAGGTTGAAAACCAATAAATCCTTTAATTTCCATTTCGAACGCTTATAATCATTTTAAAAGTTTTATTTAATTGTGCATCATCTTTACATCTATTGGAAGATTCATAAATAATTCATTTTTTTTCAAGGTTCTTTTTAGTTACATAAATCACTTATTTTGTTTGGGTTGCCGTATTAGTGATAAGTTTTGTTTAATGAATGTTTCTTCATCATACAGCTCCTACTATAATTCTATTTTTATACTTTATTATGAATAACTTCAGGAAACGAGTTGAATAAGAGAAAATTCCATGAGAAAAATACAGAAAAATTAATTAATTTCTATTCAATATCTATTGTTTTTTTTTCTGGTGGTCATTTTGTTTGATAAGAAGACAAAATTGGTATGAAATTGAATGTTCTTGCCGTGATTCTCGAAGTTTCTGCGGAAAATTGTTTAACGAGGTAAGAAGAATGTGCTTCCAGTAAAAATAATGTTTTTCGTGAATTTATTTCTATCCCCCAATTTTGGGAACAAAAATCTCGAATCGTATAAAAAACTGAACTTTTCTCGTAAAAAAATATCGATTATATAATAATTCAAAACCATTATTTTGCAATTTTAATAAACAATTTCATAGTCCGAATTATTTTGACGGCTTCATATTAGAACTAATTTTGTTTTCGAATTCATAGATAATGTGAACGAAATCTATAACTTATCTCTAAGAAATTATGAAGTTACAACGAAATTGATTGATTTTTGCTTTGTAGGACATTGCTCATTACACTTATACTGTCTGTGTTGTTGGTAGATTTCATTACTTTTTAGAAGGTGCTTTACGCATACTCTATTTGCTAATTTCGTTCCATTTAAAAGATGGTAGCGTCCAATTTAATATGCAGTGACAACCCAATCTGAATATCAATTATAATTACTTTAATTGAAGCCTAATATCATTTTATGAGTAAGAGTCTTCAGCCATATACCTCAATGTTACATGTAGACGACTGAAAGTCAACCGTGCTTTTTTGAATTGAAATATTTATTTATATAAATTATTCTTCAGAAGTTATTAGTGCTTGATTCTCAAAAGGAAGCATGAAGCGGAATAATCCTTCACCAACAATGTAATTATTATAAGAATGAATATTTTAATTTAATCGTCAGATTTAAGTAAAACTGAATTGAAATCTTTGTTTAAAATTTTTTTATCTTTGTTCATTTTTGCAAAAATTTTCTATAATGGGCAACTAATTTACGCTTAAAATTAGTGTGATGTGACTTGAATCAAGATTTGTTGGTATAAATCTTGAATTATTCAGATTTAGATAATAAAATATAACATAAAACAAAATAAACGACATATTGCATTCATTTGAGAAGATTTTTATGGAATTATGGGAATATCTATTCGTGAAAATGTCCTAAACTCTATTTATAAAAAAACGTGGTAAACCAAAACAATGATCAGTGCATGATCAGCACGTGAACATCCTTGGACCAAATCAGTGGGATTATTATACACCACTATATATATAATAATAGATCAGATGTAGTACAGGGACGGCATCGTATTATCGTAATTCAGTGTACTGAGCCAAAGAAGAATCAAATCACGAATGATTGTGAATATTTACAAAAATGGAATAAAAGAGAATGATGAAAAGACTGTTCATGACGTTATTTATTTCTCAGTATCGAAATGGGCAGAGTCAAAAAACGTGCCGTGATTGAAAACTTGCATTCGAAATAGTTGACCACTACTCAAATTCACAAAGATTTGTTAGATACAGCTTGCGCAGGTCAAACAAGAGTCGGAAGCGTGTATGAGGATAACTGATAAATATCTCTAGCATTACTAGACCTTGCTTCAAGTGTCATATAGTCGAAATAATTTACTGAATGAATTAAAATCTTCAAAACTATTTCTGAATGAACGAAAAAATCTATTTCAAATTAACTGCAATGCTTATTCCTACGATAAAAAATACCTAGTCAGGAAGAATAGTATTTATGTGTACGAAATTATCTACCACAATTTAATTGTGGTAGATTCTTTATATTTCTCTTTTTTCTTTCCTTCAAATCAATATTTCTACTCCCAAGCATTCAATTTCTCCCAATTTCTTTGTCTCAATTGTAGTCTGGATCGTTTTTTGATTTGACAAAGATATGGATGATTTCTGATGATCTGCTCACACAAATAAGTACCACGTACGGTACCGCTTGAAAGAATGGATTTTCCATCATCAACCGAACGACTGGACACGCACAAAACCAGGTCTATTCCTCCTGCGCCGGTAAACATCTCTGATAAACGGCAACAATCAGAGGAATCTGCGGTGTTGTATAACATAGAGAGGAGGTGATGTGTGTACGAACGTACATGCAGGTGAAGTTCATACAACTAAAGATAGCGCACTAGTCCACAATTTTATAAGAGAATGAACTTAACTAATTTCACGATTGAATTAACTAACATTCATTGAAGGTGTTTACAACAATCCTATTTTTATATTGAAACAGATGCTGATGTCTACAAAATATGATCTTTTTGTGTATTAATTTAAGTTATTAATTTTCTTTCATGTGACTTTTGCAAGGTCAATTATGGGTCATAAATCTATAACTATAATGCTTAATTAGAAATAGAAACATACAAATTCATTATCACCAAAAAAAGTCTACAGACAATTATTTTCAACAGGAAATGACACTGTAACAAATTTGGGGATGTTGAAAGAGTAATTTTAGTAAGAAACCAGCAAGAAAGAACATTAATCACGGAATTGTATTATGTAATAAGTTACGAAAAGATGTGAAAACACTGGAAAAAGTTCCAAGGCAATGCACCCGCGATTACTACGGACATATTAACTCAAGCAAATTGCCTGATCATATTCCCATTTTCCCAGATCCTGCCCAAGTGCTAGTAATTGAAGTGGAGCTGCAAGATTCAGTATAGAATAACTCGAAATTGTATTTTCCCATGTATCTCAGAAATTGTATTTGAGAAAACTAGCTCAAAAAAGATGATTTTTTACCTCAGAATATGCTAACTTCGTTCAGAGCCTATATTATTTTCTAAAATAGAGGAATTATATTTCTTTTTACAGTTAATTTCCTATACCCTAAAAGTTTTTATAAAGCTTAGAACGGATTTGAGAAAAAATCTTTGAATATTCTATATTTTATGAAAAAGATTTTATTCATGACTCACCTTTATATACTGAATATTTTTGCCAAGAAACCTCGTATAAACTGCATTTTTTCTTGATTTTCTGGTCCATCCATACGACTTTCTATGATTTAAAAGCTACTTGAAGTCGACATTAACAGATATATCAGTTTTTCCAATATACTTCATGTCAGGATCTTTACAACTAATTTCATAAATATCACTTATCCCGAAATCCAGTAGATCATCCTCAGGGTTATCTACCACAAGTGATAATTGTGAATATTGGACTAGTAGTAGTATCAAAAACGTGTTCGCTTTGTCGTATTAACTCACATGGGTGTTGCTTGAGTTGGAACAGTATCTATATGGTTAAAAAGAAGATTTTCTCACAGAAAAATTAAACTTGCTACTAAATCATAAATTTCCAATTCACGTGAAACAAGTTCAATGGTAATTTTGTTCCATAAATCTATTAATATAGAATTCCATGCACAGATTTTCAATCTAGAAAATTTGTATGTAATTTATGTAATATTTCAATAGTTATAAACACGAAGAAAAAAATAGCGAGATAGTACAACATGAAAATTAATACCGTAAATCACCCCAAGAGATTATTCTGAAATTTATAAAACCCACACAAATTCCACCATTATCCTTGAAATCTGCGCCTGAAAACAAAGCACATTAAATCTGTAGGGCCATAAATTAGTTCTGTAATGCGGCAGTAATTCAGTTAGCCGATCGTACGTCCATCTCTTCATTCGCATCAATCTGGATTTAGCTTACACCTATCTCTGTGTTTCGTTCCTCTTCAACAAAAAAAAAAGGAATTCGAGATTATAACGCAGTCCAAACATTAAGCTTTTAAGAAGGTACAAAATATGTTTGATATAGAAGAAACACAAAATATTATATAGAAGGCGATACAACTCGATTAATTGCACAGAAAAAATATGGCCATAGTTTAGAAAGGAATATAAACCAAATACAGTATTCACAAAATAATTTTGTAACCTAAATAAACCAATACAGATTTTTCAATAAATTATAAACGCTGCTACTCAATTGTCGAGGTATACAAATCAAAACAAATATTTATAATTGGATAAAGCTTTCCAAAATATTCTCCATCAAGTTATAAATTTGGACATTTGAGCTAATTCTTGAATCATTTTTTCGATTTTCGATTGAGGTACTTTCAAAACCTCTGTTTTGAACCACTTCTTCAGGTATAGAAAAACGTTGACCTCGCAATTTATTTTTGATCTAAAAGAAATCATTGGGAGCCAAACAAGAACTGCAAGAATTATTCGTTTTCTGCGATTGGTTTTCCTAATTTTTTCAAACAATTCTATAATGTTAACTATTGAGAATTGACCGTCCCTCGTTGCTCTAAAACCGACAATTTTGTTCAAAGTGCTACGAGCGCGAACAACTTTTGTAGGTTTTGGCTCGTCCTGAAATATCCATACAGTCTATTGTTGTTTAGTAGTAGAACTACTTCGGTATGTCTCATGAACAACTTTAATTATCAGTAATCCAGTAATTAAAAACACAAAATTTTTTCCGGCAGTCAATATCGCCAGATGAACTTTCCGAATCGTAAACAAATAACTGACAAACACACTAATAAGGATATGATGCCGAAGCTTTACTAAAACAGTCTTTCGATTTATGGACACAATTTAACAGTTATTTTGCTCACATTGTATAAAAATATCTGTGTCAGCATTTAACGACAAGAGAATTTTATATTATTATTACTATTCATTCCCATAATCATTTTGTTTGTAACTCTGTAACTGTTAACTTGTATCTTACATTAAAAATTTTGTTTGTAATAAGATATTTCTCGTACAAAATATCTCAACTGGCGCAGTCAGTAGGATGAACGATAAAAGAACTATATATTATCAATATTCATTCTCAAATTTCTGTTTATAACTCTGGAACTGTACACTTGTATCTTACATTGAAAATTTTGTTTTCAAAAAGATATTTCTGATACAAAATATTTTAACTGGCGCAGTCGACAGGATGAACTATAAAAGAACTTTATACTATTATTACTATTCATTATCATAATCATTCTGTTTGTATCTCTGTAACTGTTAACTTGTATCTTACATTAAAAATTTTGCTTTTAATAAAATATTTCTAGTACAAAATATCTCAACTGGCGCAGTCAGTAGGATGAACGATAAAAGAACTATATATTATCAATATTCATTCTCAAATTTCTGTTTATAACTCTGGAACTGTACACTTGTATCTTACATTGAAAATTTTGTTTTCAAAAAGATATTTCTGATACAAAATATTTTAACTGGCGCAGTCGACAGGATGAACTATAAAAGAACTTTATACTTTTATTACTATTCATTATCATAATCATTCTGTTTGTATCTCTGTAACTGTTAACTTGTATCTTACATTAAAAATTTTGTTTGTAATAAGATATTTCTCGTACAAAATATCTCAACTGGCGCAGTCAGTAGAATGAACGATAAAAGAACTTTATATTATCAATATTCATTCTCATATTTCTGTTTATAACTCTGGAACTGTTAACTTGTATCTTACATTGAAAATTTTGTTTTTAAAAAGATATTTCTCGTACAAAATATTTTAACTGGCGCAGTCAGTAGGATGAACCATAAAAGAACTTTATATTATTATTATTAATTCTCATATTTCTGTATATAACTCTGGAACTGTAAACTTGTATCTTACATTAAATAAATTAATTTTAAAAATATATATCTCGTACAAAGTATTTTAACTGGCGTAGTCAGCAGGATGAATGATAAAAGAATTTTATATTATTATTATTCTCATTATTCATTCTGTTTGTAACTCTGAAACTGTAAACTTGTATCTTACATTACAAAGTATCTCGCTAGTCCAGATCAAATTTGATCAGACCATGTACTTTATATGGAAATATTTGAATTACAAGACAAAAGCTATCAAGAATTTAAATTATATTATTCAGTGTTGATTCCAAACTTTTACGGAAAAGCACTTAATATTTTTACAACAAACTGAAGGAGTTCAATTTTTACATTTGCTGGTAACTTAGAACGTGCTTTGATCACATTCTACTTATAGCCATTATTGGCTAATTAACAGGGAGAGTTCAAATATTAATTGGTTCGCGTACAGAACTTGTAGCGTGAAGTGAAATCAAACACGCTTTGAATATAAGTTTTGGAGACCAAAGAGACTTAATTAATTTAAAACTCTGGAGAAATGAGACTCCTTATAATTTCTGTATGCGATTCTAGGAGCTTCATAATTTTGAAACGAAATTTATACATTTAGAGTTGAAATCTCTGAAATCACCATAATTAAGTTTCAAAAACTTTTCTTCTAGTTTACCTCTACCTGCATGAACTAACAAAAAAGTTTGAGATTAACAGAGATTCCAATAGGTCGGGAAGCTAAGATCGGAAAATGTCCTCAAACCAATTTTTTCCGAATATACACACATCATTTTTCCAGATTCTCAAATAGAGTTACTTACGAGCACAGCTTAGAATGTTGCAACGTTGGCCTGTACAAAAAAATGCAGACACTCAAATTGCAGGAAGGCTTATATCTTATAGGATGAAACTAGAATACCAAAAAAATGGTTTTCAACCCCCGAATGTGTATTGTGAAACAATGTGTTTTCTCAGATATAACGCTATATAGTTCAATAACCATAATTGGCTAGATGAACGAGCAAAATGGTCGGCGTTGTATTAAAATGTCGAAAATCTCAATGCGACCATTCAGAATTTTCTTCTGGGACAGTTCGTTTCCTTCAAATCATCCAACACCTCTATTAACCAAAATTATGTAGTAAACTATCCCACGGAGTTTTTAAATTCCTTGGAATTGTTCGGATTACCACCTCACAATTTGCAGTTGTCATCTCAGCCTCGACTGTACAATGGAACAAGACTGCCTGTGAGAAAATTGAATAATAACGTCATTGAAACAACGATCATAAAGGTATACGCGTATACGAATGATTTCAACGGATTTATAATTCGATTTCAAACGTTTACTATTTCTGGTACGTCTGGACTTTGCGATGACCATAAATAAATTGCAGGGCT
Organism: Diorhabda sublineata; assembly: GCF_026230105.1. Lineage (NCBI taxonomy): Eukaryota > Metazoa > Arthropoda > Insecta > Coleoptera > Chrysomelidae > Diorhabda > Diorhabda sublineata. The sequence continues at coordinate 10,018,406 of NC_079475.1, read as the reverse complement.
ATCAACTTTTTTCTGTTTTTTATTTGTTTTAATAAAAAAATGATTCGTTTTGTTTGTTTTAAGTTTATTTTGTGTATAAAAAATTACCAGCTCATATTTTGTATCTACCACTTAAAATAATAGTCAATTAAAAATAAAACGCTGATTCGTTATTTTATTTGATCAATTGCTGCTGCATATCCAAGTGGAAAACCGCTTTCCTCTCTTCAACGCTGACAATGTCGGTAACATTTCAACTCAACTATATGAATGAAGGAATAGCGGAGAGAAAGTTAGACGTTTTATCAGTGGGAAAGTGTCTTTGTGGAATACTGTTGTTCACTGAGGCTGAAAATGGCCTTCACTGCCTCCGGTCATTTCGAGCACTTTCGTCTTCTAAGTCCAGATAACTTTTAGAATTTATTCTGTGTGCTTAGACCGATTATTCCCTTTCTAAGAAATTAGACAAATTATTCGGAAACTCTAATGAGAACTTTTGCTTTTATTAAACTCGTTGAAATAACCAGAGAGAAAGATCTTTATTATAAATCTTTCTAAATCCCTCAAATATTTTAAATCAAATTGCTGAAGTGAAATTTTTGATGTACTTCGGTTCTAATAGTTCCCGAGAAGAAATTTTCATTATACTTAGTTTAAGCAGAAATAAAACGTGCATATTTCGGTTGAAAATGATCAGGCAAGTTCATACTTGTCAACCCAACACAAGGAGTTAATTTCAGGGTACTGGTTGTCGTACGTCGATCAAAGCATCCAAGAATCTATAACTTTCTTGCCTGGACATGTTCTAAAAGAAATTTTTCTTTGTTGGAAAACACCAAATCTACTGAACTATTTTTATTAGTCTTGAAAGGTAAGATATTTTGTACACATTACATATTTTTTTGTAAATTGTGGAAACAATTCCCTGAGAATTTCCTTTTAATTCAGAATAACACAATTTACTGTAGATTATTATCGTATTTAATTCCAATACAATATTTTTTTACAAAATAAAAAAAAAAATAATGTCTCAATAAGATTCACTCAAAATGTTATAATTTGATAATAAATTTTTTTGGTTTTACTTATCTAAATTTCTCTAGAAATAAAGTATCATCTACGAGACCCTATTTATGCAGAAATAACTTTTTTTGGATTGAAGACGGTATTCAAAGGGATGTAAGATATATACTGAAAGTAGCTACGATATTTCGCATGATATATAAAGAATTTTATTAAACTAAGTTTTTAAACTGTTGATGATAATCAAACTGTCTACATCACCACAAGTCTTTATCAAATTTTGATAAAGAAAAATGGAGGCGTCAAATTTTTATCTATCTTTCAAAAATTATTGAAAAAACTAATTCTGAAACAGAAAAGACCTAAAATCAAGAACATTTAGAAATATAAAAATGACTATTGAACAATTTATTTTTAGTCTCTGAAGACGATAACTTGGTTATCGAAACGCGCGTCAAACAGTATAATTGTGAGTGTTAGTGTAAACTGTGTATTCAGTAAATATTTTTTGGGATGTTTTGAATAGTTTAAAGGCCTCTCTCTACAGTGGATCACGATATTCAATGTAGTGAGGTACTGTCCATTTTGAAAATAAGTTTGATGTATCCACGTATCAGAAGTTATGTTCAATTTTGGAAAAAAAATCAGACTATTACTTGTCCAAAAAATCATACATATATTGATATCAGACCAATTTTAGAACTTTTTAAACTGACCTCTTCAATTTCTCATTTCTTAGACCTTAGACCAATTTTAAAATAGAAGAGACGTAAAATCAAGAACATTTAGGTGCATTCATATAGATATTAAGAAGAAATAGTTCGTTCAGTGAACTTTCCAGTACGTGTAAATTTATATAAATGCCATTTCCAATTCTGCAAGGTAGGGTATTTGTACTTTCAAACAATAAAATTGATCACAATAGGCAACATTCGAAGTTACTTGAACCAAATCTGTTTTGTATTCTATTGTTATCGTTAGATAGCAAGTTAATAGAATAATATCAGTTTTTGTAATTTTTTTATCAAATTAATACACCTGTAAATTTCTGTAAGTAGTTCAGTCATCATCAATTATTTTCGAAAAATCACCTTTGGAACTTTATTGACTACTGATTTGTGTAAAATGTCCAGCAAAATGTTAATTCTTTCGACTTATTTTGTTATATTTTCATTGAATATATACCTTGTAGCCAAAAAAGTTATAACGCCTTCAATTGACAAACTCTATTGTCTATATTTCAACCTGAATGAAAATTGAATGTCACAACAATTTGATCGGTTAGTTCAATGGACAACATTCAACAATGTCTTTTTCACCAATCAGCGACTGATATTTTTACTTAACCAATATCAAAGGAAATCGAGGAAATCGAAGCACTCGGTAAAATACGCGAAGGTGAATTCTGTAACACAAACAATCCCTCAATCAAAAAAGCCTTCTGCAGTTTATGGTGCTGAAGATATTTCAGTTCTGAAAACAAAGAAATTAAAGTAGAATTTACAGTTGCTGTGTGTCCTGCATTGATTGATCAATTGAGCTTAAAGATCTCGTAAGAAAAAGTGTTAAGTTCAAGACTGGAACAGTAGAATCTGCTTATGATGAGAGTCTCTGAAGACGTTCACTTGGTTATCGAAACGCGCGTCAGACAGTGTAATCGTGAGTGTTGGTGTAAACAGTGTATTCAGTACAATGAATTCGAATAAAATGGAAGAATTTTATGACATATATAAAAATATGCTGCTCATTGACAGATTTTCTAGCCAAAACATTATTACCAGCCAAGTAAACATAGCAGTGAGGTACTTTGTATTAAAAAATTCGGTAGTAGGTATGGCATATGAAAGTGCAATGAGTTTAAGATCAGAAAACGCTTATTTTTGTACCAAACACTGCTCCAGACGTTCTTTGGCTAAAATTTTAATAAATGCAGGAAAGGATATATCAATATTTGAAAGAATGGAGCATGGCAATCCAGTACCGTGTCAGGAGTGTACGTCGGATAGTCCATTGAAAATCGTCAACTCTATTGAAAAAAAAACTTAAGAGTTTCAACATACACTATGATTTTAAATAGAATATTCAGCACTTTAGAGACAGAATACATCAGTATCATTTCTAACCTAACCAACCATGAGAAAATATCAAGTTACTTCACTTGTATTTTCCATTTTTTTACTTTTATGTTCGCGGCACTAGTCTTATTAACCTAACCTCCAAACTCATGAGAAAAGTTGAATTTTTTCCACTTGTTGCATAATATATTATTTAAATACATGACAGGTCATGACCATATCCAATTATTCTGTTTTTCAACTTATCTGTTTCTCTATTTACGAGTGGTACATTATTTCAAAAAAATCTTTATGTTTATGAAAAAAACAGAAAATATGTAGGAAATTTTATTGAAAGTAATTTATAGTATAAAATGCAAACTGAATTCTTTCCAGTCCTCGCCTTCCTCATATTTTATTAATATTGTTGAATTCCTTCGAAAATTATCACCATTCCACAAATTACGTTGAAATGATGAAATTAATTTCAAATCGAAATATCTTAATTTCAAATACCTCAACAACAGTTTTCGTTCCTAATAGACGATCGATGTGAGGAAAATTTTCGTATAATAACAAAAATAACAGACGTTTGAAATAGTACTATTCATTTTTATAAAAAAAATATTGTCAAGACGTTAGATCTATTTCGCTTTAGATGCCGTGTACTTCGCTTCACTTTAATATTCAACTACACATATGATTTAAACGTCATGTTCAAATCAGATAAATTTTCAATCACATTATACATGGTGTTACAACAAAAACTTCATACTCCAGAAACAGAGAAACATTTTTAATTTTATATAAAGGAGCCGCAATCTCATATAAAATTCGTAATAAAAAATGCAACTCAAGATAAATGATCGAATCAAGGTCATATTTCGTTTATCGATTAGAAACTGTTTTGATAAACTACTGAGATGTCTTGGCTCGGTAAAATGTATAACAGAGGTGTGAGAAGCTATTCAAAAGAGTGATACTGTAATCAAGGTTTTCATATTTCGCATGTTTTTTTCGACGTGTGATGAAAATTTATCAATTATTCTGAAAACTTGTTCAGTTTTTTATATACATCCTACCTATTTTCTATACTATTGCTGATTATGATTTCATGGAACCATCATATGATATTCCAACTTTGAATCTCATTCACAATGACCAATACTAGTCGCAGTAATTATCTGAAAATTAGGTTTTATACAATATATTTCCGTGCTCTTTTAACTCACCCCCAGCCACACCCCTCGATCCTTTTTTCACCCTATTTTACCATAAAAAATAGTTATTGAATTTTCAATTTTTCCATATGTATTTTTCTATGATAAAATAATAATTACTTATGGTTACGTCATTCAACAATTATAATTGTTCATAATTCGACTGAATTAATTTCATATATTTTTCACATATTATTTTCACTATTTAGCTGTATTTTTGGTTTATATATTTTCAAATGAAATTTATAATTTGTTAATACACATAATTCCGAAAATGTGAAATTTTTATTCTTTAACCTTCTCTATTATTTTAACAAGGGATAACCGACGGCTGTAATAATTATTTTTTCTACGACCGTGCGTTTCCCGCACGCATTTTAGTTTTGAAAGTGTCACTAGTGCGGAAATGTAAAATTACGCAAATTTTGACCTTATCAGATAGTTTTTTACTTCTGAGATTATAACTATTGTTACTACAGGTAAATAAATATTCACGAAATAGTTCATTAAATAAAATTTAATCCTTTTCTACCTTTTTGTAGCATTTTTAATTTTTTGAAAATATAAAATAATACAGATATTTTTTATATAACCACGCAATTGTTACTAAAACGTCAAAGTTATTCAAAACGTCTTGGAAGTGACCGAATAAGTGCAATCTTCTTCTAAATTAAACCACATTATACCGAATCCGATACAATTATACAATAATATTAATGAATTCATCCGACGAAGAACTTCCCGAAGTCATTTTGAAGTCTGCACATGAAACTAATTCAGAACTGTTACCTGCCAAATTACTTCAAACCGCCACCGTCATCGTCATCTTTATGCGACCTGCAACCAATGCCATCCTCATCAACGTCATCTACCTTCCAGTTAAAACCAAATAACTTCACTGGACCGGCAATTCTTACTAATCTACAGAATGCAACAAATTGTGCTTTCAATATTAATATTTATAATAATTACTAGTATTTAGTTAATGTTTTGTATATTATTATGTTTGTTGGAATAAAATAAGTTTAGAGAAATGGGTTGGTATACTTTTTTGTATATACGGCCGTAGAAAAAGTAATGTTCCTAACATATGCGTAAAATGTCTTTCCCGCACTTGAACGCTTGACTGCAGTCGCATGCGGGAAAGTATCACTTTCCGCAATTGTTAGGAAAATAACTATTTTTGTTCACTACACTCTTCTTTATCACCCTCCAAAACCGCAAGTCGATAGGGGGTAGGAGATGATTTTTAGATAATTACCCTAGTCGCTTCAATAGCCTCTTCATAACTTTCATCTATGATTCAATTAGATACAAATAACAAGGGTGTATCATTGATATTTTGAAGTTATTAAATTAATCGATTTCGAATAAATGGCGTGGAAAAATTATTATCTCCGAAAGCTTCACAATTGAAAGTTTGCTACTCAGATTTTGAGATTTGTTAAATCTGACATTTCCATCATGGGGTTTAACATTTTTAATGGTTAGCGTACTCATAATGTGTAGTCATATTTGCGCTATTTGGATTGAATTGTGAAGAAACGATCATTTCCTATGACTTTTGACGTGAATTAAACCAACAACAGATGTTTCGCTGGTTTTTTTTGTGTCGCACTTCGCCACATAATGAATTTCGTGAAAATCCTCCAAAATTAACTTTCTGCTAGAAAAAATCGATACTGCAAGATTGCTATGTGACATATTTTGAGATTGAGGCATACTCAAAAAAATCTCGTGTCTATTGGTGCAAAGAAATGCTGAAAAAAGTTGAAAAAGGTGTTCAAAATGACGTCTATAAGACTATGTATATAAACCCGAAACAACAATCGACTGAATGGGCTCGCTCAAGAAGCACTTCGAAGCAAATGGTCGCCTGTTTTTGGAATATTTGGATATGGCACCATCGTTTTATAAGAGCAACGTAGACCGGTCAATTCTGAATGGTCCACCAGCATTTGTTTGTGAGAAATGTTCAAAAGAATCAGGGAAACCAATCACAGAAGTCGAATAATTAATTCTTCACCACGATAATGCGAGTTCTCACACATCATTTCAAACGAAAACATTCAAAACCGTCTAAACATCAAATTGATGGATTATTCGTCGTACAATCCTTGTATGGTACACAATAATTTTTTCTTATTTTCGCAGAACAAAAATAATTGTGAGGTCAACGTTTTTTTACACATGAAGAAGCGGTTGATGCGTCCAAATCACATGTTTTATGGGGAAACCTCAATGGGAATGTAAAATACTTGTTTTTATCTGTCTGTCTCAAAACTTGGGTATCAACCCTCGTATTTAAAGTTTTATTGCTAGTGAATTAGGTTTGAGTGATTTTGTTATCACTGGATGTTCTGAGAAGGGTTCAATATGATGAGTATCCTCCAGATTTGTTAATACCTTGAAGGTTATAGTGAAATTTATTCATTCGCACATTGGATGCTTGATATACCTTCCCACATCATTTCTTCTGTAAGTAATGTTTGAGGAAACAACGCAAATAATCTCCAATATGGTCGTTGGAGTTTTCCAAATCTCAATCAAATAGATCAATATATAGTTGCAAAATAGCACTCCTTGTTAATGAAAAAGTGAAGAATGATTTACTATTTGTTTGGTGAGGTTAGATTCGAAGAATTTCAGATAAAACTGTTATCAAATTGTAAGTAACTCATCACATGGATATACTGGATTGAAATAAAGACAGATTTCAAATGCATCGATGTTATAAAATTAAGTGACGTTCGAAATTTCATCAGAATACTTCGAATGATCTGTTTGAAAGTTGATTAATTGCCCTCAAATACACTGGAAATATGGTTATTTTTGTGTAATCCGATGTGTAAATGAAACAATAAATACATCCACAACAACTCTAACTAATTGAATCGACAATTCTCAAACACAATCCTTTAGTTTCTAAAAAAGTACTGATCAACATGCACATTATGTAAATGATTTAAAGCACTCGTAGACCAATTTGATGAACGATCGATACATCGAGAGAAAAAAGAAATTCTATCGAATGATTGTAATCACTAATCGATTGATTACTGTGTGAGTGTGCAAGCGAATTTATGATAAAAAGAACTTAGTGGGAAAAAATATAACTCTATGGAAAATATGTTAACTTGAAACGTGTTAGTACATTGCAAATGTACGTTTCAACCAAAAACAGCATCCATTTCTCAGAAATTGAGAAAATGAATAACTGCTTGTACGTTTTCTTAAGTTGAAAACACCTTTTGCATAATTCAAATAACAGCAGTCTTATATTTCACTTGTTTTATAAATGTTGAATAAATCTACCGGTTGTAACCAATTCCCATCAGATGATTTATTATGGGAAATTCCTTAAAAACTTATAACGTTGAAAAACAATTTGTTTCTTTTTAGTGCGAATTTTCTTAAATACATTATATTTTAGTTCATTCTTCGCATAATAGAGTTTCATTCGATAACTCTGACTAGTTTAAAATAAAATTATTCGAAAATATTATCAACTGTCGTTATAAAACTAGTTTAGGCCGGTCGAATTAGGCAAAAAATAACTACAAAAATTTTATTCAATGTCAAAGGTAAAAAAAATTGGTAACCGTGAGTTTTATCACAAAAATACTTTAGACAAAAATTGTTCTGGAAATTTCCTTAAGAACTTATATCGCTGCAAAACAATTTGTTTTTTTAGTGCGAATTTACTTAAATACATAATATTATAGTTAATTCTGCGCATAATAGAGTTTCATTCGATAACCCTTAGTAATTCAAAAGAAAATTATTCGAAAATATTATCAACTGTCGCGATAAAACTGGCTTTGTCCTGTCAAATTAGACCAAAAAATAACTGAAAAAATGATATTCAAGCTTAAAGGTTAAAAAAATGGGTAACCTTGAGTTTTATCACAAAAATACTTCAGACAAAAATTGTAGACTATAAAATTATGTACAAAAAACGTATTGATACTTTTTTTCCTAGAAGCCATTGTTTCTGAGATATAAAGATTAAAAAAATTTTAAAAGTTGTAATCGTCATAATATGCATGAGTTGCTTCGGTTGTTTGTAATAGGAAAATATCGATATATCCAAGTTCTGTGGAGACTAAAATTGAACAAGTTATTGAAGTAATTGAAAAGAATAGGTAGATGAAGCAAAGATTCTATTCCATAAAAAACAAAATGAAATTATTCAAACTATGTTTTCCAAACGTATTCAGTATTTTCGTCGTTCACTCATAAATAGTATCTATTTATAACAACAATCGATCAATCCATTCTCTGATATTAAGATTGCCCTTAAATCGACTTTCTTATCGGCCATCCAATAAGGTCTCAGCAGGTCAGTTGAATACACATAATTAACGTAATGCAGGGTTTGTTAATGTGTAGGATGTGTTAATAGAGGTCACACGTTCGCTTCCGTCCGTTTGTTAGTCTCTAGGGACATTGTCGATACCTATCCTAGTATATCTGCTGTTTGGCGTACCTTCTCTGCGTTTGAATTGAAATCATGTTGGTTTAATTATTATTAGATGAAATTTACGAAATCACTCATAAGAGAATTCTATAGTAGAGTCCGAACAAAATACCTGGGATTCTGTGTTATACTATGTTACTTTATAGTCGGAATCCTTTCTTAAATATCAACAGAAATATTTTCGTTTTTGATAATTGAAGTATCGTACTTCATATTCCAAATCTTCTAGTCCATTTGAGTAGAAATATCCTTCTTTATTAGATTAGATTGCTTACTCACCAGGTCACTTACCAGTACCACTTATATCCATATATATAAATCCCAATGGACGTTTCCAAGTCGATTTAAATAACTCCTCGTTTTTTATTCATACACTTACTCAACACACTAAACTATTCACTAAATTATCCACTATGCACTAACTTACCTTTAAACACTGAAATAATTTTATAAATTAATCGTTCGTTTACTGGTCAATTATGATGTGTTCGTGGTGAGATAAGATTATTTGCTGACTACTACATCTGTTAAAGACTCTTTTATACACAATATAATCACATCTAAAATGTACTAAAATAGAAAAAAATTTACCTTATATAAAAAACGGCATCCGCCAAATTTTAGATTCTATCAACTATGATAGAACAGGTAACATTATATTATAAGCAAGCTAAGGTTTTCAATTTTTGTTATCGTGATAATTTTTGACGATCTTCATAAAAAGTAAAGCGGTGAAGTAGGAAATGAAGTGGTACAAGAAATAGAGCCTGGAGTCCTGTGACCTGACAGAAGCTTCTTTTTTCCAGGTGAAAACACTACATTGCAAAGATATATATTTTGTCTTCTTCTTGCCAATCTTCGCTTTTCCTTCTTTCAGCCAGAACAACACAATCCCAGCAGAGGAGCAGCTCCTCTATCAGGGCTAACTCCAACAAACCTTCTACCTATAAAAATTTTTCACTATTCTACCTAAAACTCATCCAACGAATCCCTTTCTCTCTTTCTCAAAGGACGCTCCCAATCAATTGACTCTAATAAAATTGCAGTCTGCAGTCTCTGAAGACGATATCTTGGTTATCGAAATGCGATTTAAACAGTTTAATGGTGATGATTGGTGTACTCAGGTCATACTTCATGTCAAAATTTTCATGTCTACCCTACCCACGTTCATCTCCAAACAGTAGCGCCACTCCATGACTATATCAAATTCTTGAAATTTCATATCTCTTATGAAACACATGCAACCGGATATCTAGAACAATGAAGATACGCATTATTTGAAGAATCTACGATAGGTTTTCTCTTTTTTCAAATTTCAATCATAATAAAACTAATTTCTCGATTTCTTAGTACTTACACCTTTTCATCTATAAATTCTTCTAAATGTTTTTGATTTTAACTCTCTTCTTATTTAAAATTTGTTTCTTCTATCTTTTTTTAAAGACGAGATGAAAATTTGATAGTTCGCCTTTTATAGTCTTTATCAAATTTTCATCTGTATATAAAACAAATTTTAAAGCAGAAGAGAACTAAAATCAAAAACATTAGTAGCATCAAAATTAGATATTTGTTTACAATTTGTACTCGATATTTGAATCAAATTTTGGATGTTGAATAAGAAATTTATTTGTTTGAAGAGAAAATATCTGAGGTGATAGAACATTTCAAGTTCCAAGAAAGGTGGGTTGATACATTTTGAACATTTCTTTCGGAGTATGTATACGGTATGGTGCAAACGAAAGGAATAAATTCGTTTTTTCATAAGCCGGCGACTTTAAAGAAAAATTCCAAAATCCGTCGATTTTTATTCTTAAACAGGCTATTCGTAAGGAGACCTTTTTAGTTTTGACGTCATCTATGCGAGCGTGATGACGTCATCGCTAAAATTTTTAAATGCAAATGTGGGTGTAGTAATACATTATTTGAAAGGTCTTTTAAATACCTATTCAGGCATATCATTATGTACAGTAATTGATTTGCGTATTGTCACAAATATTATTTATAAAATTTCAACATAATTCTTAATAAAATGTATCAAGTATTGGTATGATGTATTTATTGACACACAAATATAAATTTTGTAAAGGCCGTCACAGGTAATGAAATGTCTTATCTACCTACTTTTTACCTTTTTTAAAAATCTAGTCACCTCATCAACATCAACATTAACACTTGGACATAATTAATTTTCTATCAAATGATTGATAGTATTATTGTATTAGACGAATTCAAAAAGTCTTTGTATCTATCAACTTCATGTTTACTGAAATTCTAACAATGATTGATTGTGGAGATAAAGCACGTACGCAGAAAGAAGTATGTACGTTATTTTATAATAAATACCCCAACCGGGAACCTATTTTACAATCCACTATAAGCAAAATTGAGAGAAATTCAGAGAAACGGGTCATGTCAAATACCTTCCTAAAGGTAGTAGAAAACCAATATCAGAAAACAAACAACTAGATGTTCTGTTAGCCTTTTAAGATAATCCCCATACCAGTTCACGGCAAGTAGGATTAGATAATGACAGTTCTACCTAAAGAAGGAAAAGTTGCATCCCTACAAAGTAAGATTAGTATAAGAGCTCATGGAAGATGATTTTGATAGACGAATTGAGAGATGACTACAGAAAATCCACAATGGATGCAAGAGTACCGTACTCTATACCCAGAGAAAGTTAATGTTTGGGCTGGAATAATAGATAATAATAGGATTATTGGGCCACACTTTTTTTGGAGAAAGCTTAACAGGTCCACGATATTTAGAATTTCTTTAAAACTTCTTGCTATCTGAATTGAACCGGCTGTTTCCAAACAGAAATGATTTATGGCTGCAGCAAGACGGTGCGCCTCCACACCATGTTGTATTGGTGCGCAACTGTTTGAACAACGTCTTTCCAAATCGGTGGATAGGTCGAAAAGGAACAAAAGAATGGCCGCCTAGGTCACCTGATTTGATTCCTCTCGATTTATTTTTATGGGGATACTTGGAAAGTAAACTGTACCAAAGTAGACCACAAAATATCAATGAACTCCGGAAGTTATAGAGAAGGTTCGAGAAGAGTTCGGGCACGTCTTTCTCATTGTATTAACAATTTGAGCACTTAATTTGGGTATCTTTGTATTTAATGAGTAATACATAATTTATTGTAATAATAAAATTTTATTAATTTTTTAAACAAATATATATATATATATATATATATATATATATACAAATAAATTACTGTACAAATTTATATGGCTGAATAGGTATTTAAAAGACTTTTCAAATAATGTATTAGTACACCCATAATTCCATTTAAAAATTTTAGCGATGACGTCATCACGCTCGCATAGATGACGTCAAAAATAAAAAGGTATCCTTACGAATAGCCCGTTTTAAAATAAACATCGACGGGTTTCAGGATTTTCCTTAAAGTCGACGGTTTACGAAATAACGAATTTATTCCTTTCATTTGCACCATACTGTATAAAGAAAAATTTGAAAGTATTGTTTATGAAACAGTTTTTTTCAAAATCCAAATATTCCGTTTATGAGTGTACGACCCTGATAATATTATGTATATTACATAACAAAAGAAAAGAAAACAGTTACCAAACGATCGATTCAGATTATACATAACAAATGTTTGTTGTTGACGCTTTGGCTTGAAATTTGTTGTTTGTTTAACACCATATAATGGTCTGTATGTTTCGTGGATATTCAATACTCTACAATTTGATTTCCATCATTTTGATTAATCAAAATGCTAGTCCAATCAGTTCGTTAGTTCCTATGAATATATATTATTCTCTCACTTATGTAAATTATTAACAATTCTAAATGTAACAACGATCATCAAGAATTAAATTATACATTGATTGGTGCTTCAGATAATATTTGTCGGATTTATTGATAGAGGATGGTCACTGATCAAAACCTTGTACTACATTTTGAATTTATGTTGTTAGCGTAGTGAAATTGTAGATATTAATATGTTTTATTTTATATTACATGTCAATCCTCATTTCCTGATGTTAATAGCTACGAGTTTACAGGACGTAGTTAAATTATGGAATAAAATAATAACTTTAAATTAACACTAATCGCAGCGACCTACAGTAGAAACTTTCAACAACAATATTCGTATGAATCACATGAAAATGTCTGTCAACTCAGTACAAATAATGACTATGACTATGAATATTCCAAACGTCGATCTTTTACAACATCTTGTCAACATATTGAATTATTTAATTTATTACACGTTTCTTGTTGGCTGACACGTCAAGTTGATTATTATAACAGTCATATAAATATATTAACTTCGGCATATATAACGCAAATGTAGCTATAACTCCGAAATTATGAAAAATAATAAGTATTTCTCAAGGATTTCGAAAAGCGAAAAATATACAGAGTGATCTATTTGAAATACCATGCCTTACTACAAGACCCTTGTACACAAAGATTTATAAAATTCGTACAAGCCGTTTCCGAGATAATTGAGTCGTTCCATACATAAAACTCACTCTGTATATAATTTAAACGTATTCTAAATTTTTTTTTTTTTAAGTTTTGTTTTTATCATAAATGAGCAGATGATTTTCGAATACGGGAACGGGCAACATAAAATGGACCATACGAAATGAACAAAATGAGTTTTTTAGATTAATACAACAAACTTTAACGACTGCCCTCTAGGTTAAACTGGGTTATACTCAAATGGTACGTCAGTCGGAATCATTGGAATGCGGGGTATTAAGACGTCTTTTTCTTTATATTTTCCTTCCAATATGATTGTTTCTATTACGTTATTCAGTAATTTTTTTATCTCTAATATTGACAAACTGAGTTCATGATTAGTCGAAAAAAGCGTTTGACGGGCGTGTCTTACTCGAATTTTTTCACGTTCATTGCGATAATGACATTCGTGGGCAGTACGATTAGATTGATAATTATTTTGATTCGTTGCATTTCGGGTTTTTCTGTCTAAATTTGCCCGCCGCCTTATAGGAGGCATGTCGAGTATTAATGAGACACACAAAACACACAAATTGAAGCTTTAATATTATAAAAGGGCATAATCAAGAGATGTTCATAATTCGAGTGACATTTTACCACAGATAATTGGTGTTTGAATAATATTGGAAAACTTTTTTATTAGCGGTTTTATGAAAAAAGTTCTGCATGATCCAAAAATTGAAATGCAACTGTCAGATACTAGCGTTTTGAAGCAGTTTACGATACGTACATTCGATTTCCTTGAAATTTTAGTATATTATACAGTTTTTTATGCTGAAAAAGGATATATTTATATATGTTGGGCGTGGAAAATATTCCTTCACATAGTTTTTAAGGTTTGAAGATTAGAAAATGTACACTATCTTGAATACTTGATATTTTGCAAATACTGTTGGGGAGGATTGGGGGCAGAAGAGGTTTGTTAAAAATTTAGACTATCTGTCAACACCCCCTCCCCCCAAATCCCCTTCAACATTAAATATAATTAGTTACGACTAATGTAATGACACTAATCAATTTCTAATAATAATCATTCAGGTAATTATCTAGATTAGGCTACACCCCTCCGATTTCGAAAAATTTGATCTATATATGTAGGGCGCGGAAATCATCCCTTCACATAGTTTTTCAGCTTTGAAGTTTCAAAAAAAAAATTATACATCATAGTTTAGCTTATGGTTTACCATATGGTTCCAACTTACGTAGACACACTGTATTAACAAATGTTGTTATTGATTGATATAAAAGTCACTCAATTATTTTGCGTTTACTGAACCTCTCCACTAATACTTGATTATATTATAAGAGAGAGAAAAGTGTTTGTTTTTAGACTTTTTCAGGTAGTTTTTATAATTTTTCTTTTCTTAAGACTTTCCCCGTACTGCAAGTAATATTATTTATAAAATAAAAATTAGTGAAATCAGCGTTTAGCAGCACATTCAGCGAATCGTTTTTATGTAATAGATTTTATGTTTTGATCTCTCAGACCTACCATAAATTAAAGCGAAATCCGAAGTTATGATCCACCTTGTATATAATGATGTATTTCCATCATAATTACGACCGTAACAATGAAAAAACACTGTATGTGGTAAATAACTCATCATTATCAATTTGTGTCAAACTGATTTTTTGAAAATAACAAAGATCCGTAGTTGAATTTTTTTAAAATTTTTTTAATAATTGATTATATGATTGAGTGTATTTTCAATATAAGGTTATACACAAGTCAGTAAGTTTATGGTGGTTTACTCAAAATTAATGACACCTACTTACCTGTAAATGGATTTAATGCATCATCCGAATAAAGATAAACGTTTTGACGGTGAAACGGCGGAAAATTTTCCGTTGTCGACAAAGTGTTGCGGCAACATGTACAGGAAGATAATTCCCTGCAATGAATTTTTATTAGGAAACATCCCCGGAAAAATCTCACGTAGTTTGTTCTTCCGTAGACAATGATTTGTTGATCTTTAATCTGTGGTTCGCCCCTTAGTAGAGTAAAAATATATCTGATGATTGCAATCAAGTAATTCACTGCTTGTTTTTGAAATTTGGACGTGAGAATTGGTTTTTATTTAACTATAGAATCATTCGTTTCTATAGAATGGAATTGAATTCAGAATTTCTTCTTATTAATAGGTTTTAAAAAATTCACTACTCCCTCATTAACAGGACATTAACAGTTACCTTGAGTATTTGTGAAAACAGCAAATTCTATTGAACATTTTCTGCTCCAGTAGAAATTTGAAGCTGAAGACAAGCAATCAGTACAAAATTATACTAAAAACAAGGAAGACTGAATGGCAATGATCCTCCGAGTTTCCAGCTCGGTTTTAGGAATATTACATATATGAAATTGAACAATAGATTAATATTCATTGATACTATTGATCTCAGTAGTGTCAAGTAGAATGCTTGTGAAAAAAAAACAACTTTTTCCTATTAGGAGACAAAACTAAACATTTTCTGTACATCTGACAATATTACTTATTGAAAATCTGGAATAGAATATGTTTATGGCTTCCATTTTGTGAGATAGTTGAAAATATTTTATTGCTGTAAATGTACGAAGGTTGTTTAAACATTTTCCGACCTCAAACTCAAAATGTCACACAGAAACATATTTTCGCATGCGTGGATAGATTCAGCCATTTTTGATTTTGACAATCGTATAAATGAGTGGTTGCGAAGTTTGTTCAAAAATTGAGTTTCGAGGAGTCCATATTTATTTTTGAAAGGTAATATCGGATGTATGTGGATGCCAGAGATTTTCGATTCTATTTCATACGCTCCCAGGTGTAGTGTTTTTGGATTGAGAGAAACGTGAAGATTATTAAAGAAAATATGACAAACGAAAGTTATGTAAGACTAAATTGCTATAAATATCACTTAGAACAAACAAGAACTAGAAAATAGTGGATAAAAAAAAAGTAAATTATATAGGAATGGAGTGATTAAGAATGCAGCTACAGTTCATTATATAGAACTGGTTTTCATAAAAAAGACAACTTCAAAACTTCATTTATTACATCCAAAGTCTTGAGGTATGGGTAGAAGATTTCAGGATTTGATTCAATTTTCTTGGTACAAATCACGCACGTAACTGTTCAACATAATTATTAATAACTTCTTCTTTTCTCTATATTGATTTAATGCGGAAAAATAACTACACGATACGTTAGTTTTAACATGCTGTACTGCGGTGTTTGTGGTAATAATGTAAAGTACGGTAATTGAGTCTCTTAATACAAAGGAGTTGACTTTGTTTTACTCAGGTAATCATAGATGATGAGGGTATATAATTTAATATGAGGGTATACTTGAGTGAACTCACTTTTTCATATGACAGCAAAAAAATGTGAATATTTCAACGTACACGATGAAAAAAGTTGCTTATAATATTCATGAATTGGTCAAAAACAAAAGAGAATGTGAAATTACAAGAGGCCAGACGACTAGGTCATTTAAATATGGTATATGGTGGATTTTTTGTTTCTTTTCAACTGGTTTTCATAAACATTAGTCTGTAACTCACTGTTAGAGATAAAAGAATGAATTTATTTGATCACAAATGTCAGTGGTTTCAGTTTATTTAAAAGTAAGTGAAAATATTGATGAAGTAGAGCAGATCGTGGTTGAAAAAGTATACGACAAATGTATCAAATGCATGGAAAAGAAAAATATAACAGCTTAGACTAACAAACAATATTCACAGCAATAACGTTGATTGAAGATTCACAATGAGCTACCAAAACACACCATATCTCTCGGATGATTTCAAACATATCACAACTGAGGGCAAAACGATAATTCATTGTTGCTGTTAAGCAAAACACTTTTATGTTCATTTGAAACTGATTTTGAGATGAATCATTAATTTTTGTCTCAAAACATCAGCTATAATGCTTCTTTGTTGCCATGTAAGTGAAAATCTTTGATTTCCTCTTCTTTGAATGAATTTTCCAAATACCTATTTATACTTGGACTCCTTTTTTTCCATATGACCATAGCCTATAGTTGGGTTGGTGAGCGTTCGGGTACATTGGGCGCACAGGCTTTCTGATAGGCTCGTCCAGTCGCACTTATAACTACTCGTGAGCGTTGAATATCTCACCAGAAATCTTATCTTGATCCTTTCAAAGTTATAAAGCCGATTGTAAGGCTTAAGACAGCGTTTGAACCTGACACTCATCGATGACGTGGCATTCAGTAACGTTCCGTGATGACTATGGAGACAGTATCTTAGATGACTGGGCGCGCTTAAAAGACTAGTCACTTGTCGAATGAAGTTAAAATGAAACAATTCACTATTTTATTTGTTCTAACCAAATGGGGGTCTCAACCTGAACTATTAATAAGTCAGGTAATCTAAACTGCTACATCAGAACTAATAAGCTTCCAAATTTATGTTTTTGTTTATAATATTTCTGAATATAGCATGGTTAGGTTAAGTTAGGTTAGGCCCTTTGTCCCTATTTTTCTCACAGCTTTTCTTACATTGAGCAATTTCAATGCTTTCAAACGCATTTGGTATTGAATACATTTTTCAACATTTTTATATTATCTTATTAGATTGTAGTTTACCTTCAGTCTCTGAAGACGATAAGTTGGTAATCGAAACGAGCGTCAGATAGTGTATTCGTGAGTTTTGGTATAGTGGTGGTATAAACAGTGTGTTTAGTATTGTTTGGAGTGTTTAAAAACAAAAAAGTTTTCATTCTCATAAACATTCGAAATAGTATTAGATAAATAATATTTCGGAATGTTCGAATCTTATTAATGAGGAAATCAGTATAATAACTCTAACTTTGCAGCTAGGAATTTGCAGATAACTTAAATAGGAAAAATATCAAAGAGAATATTTCATTAATATTAATCCTATTAAGAAATCGATTTTTATACTTTTATAAAGTTTAAGTAAAATAGAGCATTTTAATAAAAACAAATATATTCGCTTCATTTAAACTGAGCAGCTCATTAAATATTTTCTTCGAAGAATAGTTGATTTTAACTTCTTTTTCCTTTTGTCTTGATACACTAAAACGATGTCACCAATGAAATTAGTATTGAATGAAGAGTTCAAATGCGATAAACAAGAGATTGTAGCTACTGTTATATCAGGAAAGTACAATGTGAGATAGAGACGAACCCCAAACGACAGAATCTCCTTCATTAACAGAATACACATTTGTACACGACTAACAAGACTATCTAATATCAAAGCTACAAAAGTTTCATTTGTTAGATCATGTTTCTCATTGTTTCATTGATTAATTTACCCCGCATAACCTGAGTAGCCAAGGTTTTTAGTCAACAGAATGAACGTAGTTGGCGTATTGTTGAAAGTGACTTCAATTTTAAATTATCATGTTGTTGTCTCAATTTCATACAAAACATGTAAAATGAAGGCTCTCATAGTTAGCTCAATAGTTACAGAAAGTTGAGTTTAGGTTCAAATATTAATTGTTTAATTTTGTTTCATTCAATTTATGTTTAGATGGTTCGCTGGATGCCCAATTGTCAGAATAAACCTTTAAAAATACTAAAAGCAAGAGAAATGACGCACAAGAAACTCAGTTAAGTGTTAGGAATTTCCAAATATCAGCAATTAATAATTAACCACCACCGACTTTTAGGCATATTACATATGCAAATCTACAAAAAGCAATCCAAGTAAAAAGAAAGTTGGAGATTACTAGATTTCGTTGTGGAACGAAGTATTAAGCTTGTAACTGAAGCTTGATTGTCGTTAAGGGGTCCAGAAGAAGAGATGATTTTATAAAAGCAAATCTGAAGTCACAGCCATCGGATTTTCAGCATATTACATATGCAAATCTACAAGAAGCAGTTCAAGTCTAACGAGTTTCCATCAATACAAGAAGTGGCCTCATCGCAAAACATAACATTAATCAAAGAATTTGGATCGTTTCCATATGGATATTTGTCTAGTATTCAGTCTTCTAACAGGATACAAACATCTAAATATTCTTTCTCAGTTGAATCAGTTTTTCTGCGCCCTGATTTCGATAAATTTTTTACTGAACCAATTTCGTTAAACCTTTTTACTAATTTACTGACAGTAGATCTTGTTACGATTTGTTGTTAGGATTCCGATTAGGATATAAATTATTAAAGATATTAAACGTTTCTTGTTGACTTCTACGCCTATCCTATCAATTCGTTCTTTTTCAGATAAACGATCCTTTGTGACTTTCAATAAACTGCAACAATAATAATTTATTTAAACGTCAAACTTGTTATTGTAGAAGTCAGTATTTTATAAGGATTTCGAAAAGAGATTAATATACACAGTGATCCATTAAAAATAACATAGTTTATTATTTTTCCGG
The DNA here is from genome assembly GCF_026230105.1 of Diorhabda sublineata. Lineage (NCBI taxonomy): Eukaryota > Metazoa > Arthropoda > Insecta > Coleoptera > Chrysomelidae > Diorhabda > Diorhabda sublineata. The sequence continues at coordinate 9,998,788 of NC_079475.1, read as the reverse complement.
AAAAAGGAGAGATATGACAACAATGTAAACTAATACTGGCCGTATCACAAGACCCTTGCGCACGAAAATTTATAAAAAAAACTTCATTAAGCAATTATTCTTTCTTACGTTTCATTTCATACGTTTTATGTATGTTTAACTTAGTGGCATTACTTTTAGAATCAATATGTAGTAATACCAGTATATAGAGAATGTTTATTCTTCATTTCAGATTAACTTTGAGTTAATGAAGATATAAAAGTCAAATAGCCGCGCCACGGAAATTGGTTTCTACCCTTTCTAGTAATATTCACATATCCAAGTTTATTGTACAAAATTCTGAGCGAGATATGAAGAAAATTTGGAATGAAAATCTATCCAATATATACTCCACTGAAACTGATGAAAAAGTTATGAAAATGTGAAAAAATTAACAAATAAATGCGGAATCGCAAATATACGATCCGACCCTTATAGACGCGCATGACCAAAAAGATCCACAGGGTTTTATTACTCAACCTCTGCAGTTTCTCCAAACTTCTTGTCGAGTAAACTCTATATTCGAAGTGCTAAAAATTGATACGAATGCTCGCGATGTTTCCCAAGTGAAGGAAATGAAAAAGATTTTCCGGTTCTTCACTCGTGAAATTATAAGAAGGAAATAAAGAATTGGTGGAGTTTAACAACTTGATATACTTTCGGAATTTTTTAGCGGCAAATTAAAAATTTCCGGCGTTTTCAGCGGTTTTAGTTTAACGATCACTTAAGACAATGTCGAAGTTTCGTTGAAGTTTCTATTTAACTCTCGGGAAGTTTTTAAGACGCACTCTAGATTTCGTGAGAAAATTTATTTGTAATATAAATGAGTGAATAAATTTTGTGTTTTTGGAAATAAAATAATTGTTTCAAGTGTTTGTTACATAAACCATATAATCAAAGAAAATAATGGGATTAGTCGTAGTTTTAGTGGGTGTTCTTATTATAACGACAAATAGTAAAAACGTAACAGGGGAAAGAGAAGGTAACATTTTTCAACAAATATTTTTCTCCTCAAACTGTTTGAACTTCCACTCTATCTTGAATATAACATTATATAATGAGTTTTATTGAAACTTGTATCGTTTTTCGTATTTATTTACTCTTTCTATTTCCATGGCGAATTAATAAAAACTTACGTTATTAATTTATTCACACATTATACAATTAGTTCTTTTCACCAAGATTATTTGCTTAAAACTGAACTTACCGCGCAACATAAACTTATTTATATATCTCAAATAGAATTCTAAAAAGTTCTAGAGCAAAAAATCACAATAAGTAAATAATTTTACTTTTCTAAAAATTATTAAAAAAAATACTGTAATAAACCGCCTTCTATAATAAAAAGTTAATGAAAGGCGCGTCCGCAATTTAAAAAAAAAACAGATTAAAGGCGCCTCGTGAAAAGGCCATATTTTGAAATTCCATTGTAGCTGTTCAGGGCCGGAATGAGGGCGAGCTTGTTCGTAACAATATATATCGAATGGATAAGTAATTTTATAAACAAGGGGTTTAAACTGATTTAATCTTTAGTTTCTAACCTATATTTCAGGTAATTTTGTGTTATAAACACAGCAGAAATAATAATAATCCTTATTGGTACAACACAATATTATCTCTGCTCTCATAAGTAACAAAAGATTTTTTTATTATGTTGAAAAAATTTAAATAATACCAGTAGTTGAGTTGTAAACGACATATATAAACATTTAGATATGAAATGTTTCAAAAGTTAAGTCTACCATGCCGAGCTGTTTTCTTGAATTGTAAGTTTCTTTGTTTTTGATACCGATTTGGAATTTCAGAAGAAGAAAAAATTTTGCGTTTATTGGATTATGTGAGCTTTACAAGAAACCATTAAAATACAGAAAAACACGAAAAAACTGCTTTTATAACCTTAAAATGTATGACTTGAAGATAGATATTGGTGTCAATTCATTTAATACTAAACAATAAAAAATATCATTCACAGAAATCTTTTGAGCAAATATAGAAACATTCGAAATTAGATTAGGGTGCAATATTATGTAGAAAATGAATCTTTGGAGCTCCATGTTTTCGATTTTTTCATCTGTGGACGATAGTTTCCGTGTAAAACCATTTACGCGGAAACTATGGTCGAGTCACGCTTCAAACGTTTCGATTCAGATCAGAATTCAGTTTTCTGATACATTCTAGATAATTCTGTAGACAAAAATTTTACTACTATGCGTAAAGTACTTAGACACATTTTCGAGTGCATAATGCACTGTAATGCATAAAGAAACATACTTTAAGCTGTAGTACGTAAAAAATTATAATAATAAGATCTATGTATTGCAGTAGCTAGAGTACGAGGATCATAAGCAGGAGGTCCCCGGTTCAAGTCGCCCTGATGCCACTTTTCATTTTCTTCTTATGTAGTAATAATTATTTTTATGTAGCATTTATACATGCCGCAGAAATTAATTAATTGTTATAATCTTAAACAAAATTTTCAAAATAATAATAAATATTTGATACATTAACCATTAATCTTCTTTGTTTTAATTTTGATTTTTGGGTAGTAGAAAAAACATTGTATGCAATTCGTATCTAAAAACCTTTTTCTCGACACACTTTTTACATAAGTAACTATTATGAGTATATATTATTTTCTTTTTTTTTTTGATTTATGGTTCATAAAAAGTGACAAAACACTTGATGTACGTTTTGATTCCATAAATGAATAGAAAATTACTTTTTCGTTTTAAAAAAAACTCAGCTGTCCAAAAAAAAAAATAAAATGTAAGGAAATATAAAAATTTCCAGTACTTTTGTCAGCTTTTGAAACTATTAATAATATCAAAACCCACTTGATTCAAGTTTATATTACGATAGAAAGAAAAGTTTACTTTGTAGAAAAATTGAATTGAAAACACTGATGGGGAAAGAGTATTTAATTTAAAATAGAGGAAAATTTAACTTTTTACCATAACAAAAAGCAGTGACAAGTTATAAATTGTATAATAAAGGAAAAAGAATCCAATTAAAACTTAATAATAATGAAGTCAGTAATATTATATGATATTGAAGATAATTTCAATCAATGTTAATGTTTAGAAGACACTATTTTTAGAGCACGGCGGGCTCAGATCAGATACAGCCCAATTTACAATAAACTCACAAGTGTGGGCAGAAAAAAATGCTATTCGAGATTAACGTGTGGATTGGTGTCATAAATGAGTAGGTACTCATATTTTTGATGGTCATATCCAACCTCTCGATGTCCGACAGATTTTACCATTAACTAATGGTGATTCATCATATCACATCTCTAGTAATTTTGATCTGAACGAAACACTCAATAAATAAATAATTGGAAATAAATTGAAAATTCCCTTCCAAAACGTCGTCTTTCGAAAAACAGCATAAATTATACGAAATTCCTCAGATCAAATTGTATTTACAAGATAATGGAAGAACTTTTTTCCATTATTTCCGTACAAATTACAAAACGCATTCATCTTTAGTATTTTTCGAACAGAAATTAAATTATTTGAACCTCTTTCTCGATATTAGATGCAATGGGAACACATCATTCAAGTTTTATTTGAAAACTTCTGTCCGCTAAACCAGCGATTCAATTAGAATTGAAAAAGAGCCCATCTGCTGCACTGCTCCGTTAAATATTATAGATGATAGTCTGCAAGCAAGTTATGAAGAAAACAGGTCCGTTTCGAGTTGATAAATCACAAAAGAATATTGGTTAACTGAATCTGTGCGTCAAATTGAAAAATATATACGTCGAATTCATTATAACTATAAATCAACCACATCTTTTAGATAGCCAACTTCGTTTAAGCGCCATCTCTTGGTTCATTAGCAGTAATAAACTTACATAAAAACAACAGTTTCCTTTCTGCTTTAGGCGACATAGTACAAATTCAAATATTTCATCCATTTATTCCAGAAACAATTCAATGGAGATGTATTATTAAAAACGATCGTTTCACCTTTTGATAGTTCTACTAGTATGGTGTTTGGACGTTGTGTTGAAGTGGTGCTTGTGGTGAAAAACCGGTGAAGCCTACATCAACTGCTTAAATTGTTTATGTATTTTTGAATATTAATAATATCAAAAAAATACCTTAATTGGAGAATTAAAGGATGACACCGCGATCTTTATTACCTCCAAACTTTCACCATCTGGTTTTAAACACAAAGGGCTGACATTATTCTGGCATATTTTCGAATTTCCTGTTATGTTGCCCATAAAACCGGTCCAGATTAGCCAGACAGTCCACAACTCGTTAACAGAAGGAAGTGCAAACGTAAAATAAGTACAACTTCAATATAATTAACCATTACTTTTATATTTTTTATATCATTAGTTGTCTGACCCAAATTCGACAGTAAATGAAGTGCCGTGAGATCAAGGTTGCTTTAAAAGAAACTACGACTGATATCTAGATAGACGATGTCGTTTATAATGAGAAGAAACATAATAGGGCCTAGTACTGAGCATTGGTGCACTTCACATTTTATTGGCTTACAAGAGAACATCGTTGTATGAACCCTCACAAGCTGATTTCTGTTGGTAATTTATACCATGCGAGAAGTGTTCGAATCGAAAGCCTTGGCGGTTTAGGCTGGAGTAGACAAATCGATGAGTAGTTAATATCTTATATTCAAACAGAAATGATTAAAGCCTGTTTTTGACCAATCTTTCTATGATCTTAGATAACGTAGGCGATAATTCGATGCTTGATTTTGCTAATTATTGCCTCACTTACTTTTAAATGTAAGAACATTTTTCAACTGAATCTGATTTTTTATCAGAAAATTTAACATGTAGGCAGTGACTCAAATCAAAAAATCTAACGAATATGAATGTTCTTAATTGTTTTAATCATACCATATTTTCTTTAGATTTCTTTATATGCTTCACCTTAAAAAATATTTTCAATTATTGTATTAGTTTTCGAGGCAGTGCCCGCAACCTAACAATGAAGCATGGTTAGCTATTTTCAGCGTTAAATTAAAATTATAAATAATGAAAGTACTTTTCTGAAAATCCAGTAAATTTCCTCCTCATCAACAAACTTTATTTAAAAATTGAAATAATTTGATATTTTACGAGATATGAAAGAAAAACCACAAATTATTATTTGAAGGTGTTAAATTGTTTAATTTTTCAATCAAAAGTTAGAATTTCATAAGAATTAATATGTTATCAATGTTATGAAACTGCTCGTTGTGAATAAATATAAAATGGAGTCGGTTATTTCAAATACGACAAAGAAATATATTCAAATACACACACGTGGGACTATAAAAACTAATTTGTTTTCGTTTCTCGCAATCAGCTTAAAATTAAAAAATACATATCAAAGTGGAATTCTCTACAAGATGACATGATATTAAATATGAAAAGAACAAATATGAATGAAAGGAATTTCATATAGTTGACAAAAAATTCTTCTGTGATTGCAATTTCGAAGTTGTGATTTGATTTGTATTTGTGTTTTGCAAACTTATCAAAATAAGTTTTATTAAGAGCAGGAAATTTGAAAAATTCTCAATTTTGTATACATAAATATAAAGTAATATGAGAAAACGATTCCAGTTATTTACAATATATTTCAAAATAACAAATATGAAGAAGCAAACATTTATCGACGTATATATTCAAATAGTCTTTATAGAAAATTTTATTTTTCTCTTTTATTAATAGTGAAGAACATTGTATAAGGTGGAAATATTTATCATCTCTGGTTGCTACTCAAGTTTTGAAATATGGCAACACTGATGTGAATATGTCAAATCTGACATTGCCATCATAGAGTTTCATTTTCCTAATAGTGAGCGGATTCAGTACGTGTTGTGAACTTCCAGCTGAAATATTGATAAAAATTTTTTACAAAATTATGAATGTCTTTAAGGTAAAAAATACAAATTATTCAAGTTTAACAAAATAATTATAATAAGTCGTACACAGAGTGATTCATTGATAAAATACCTACTGAAGTAATGCTCTCCAAAAACTTCATTTATAGTGAAGATACTGCTGTTACTGCCGAAGTTCACTTCTGAGTGAATTGAACAAAACTAGAGTTGTACAGGGTTGCGAAAGCAGCTACTCTTCAAACTACAGCTCTAGGTTTGTGCTTAGCAAACAAGTTGACATTACCTCAACTGGGACAGTTTACAGGAAATCGGAAACCCAATACGCTGAATTGAGCCTTCTTCCATTGAATACTGACGCTGCCTTGGAGTTGACGAAACAGAAATATGACAGTAGACATGTCATGAATGATTAACATCCAGCACTTCGGCGCATGGCATCCGGAAAAGGCTTCCAACATTTCACTGAGTCCACTCTTTCCAAACAAAACGGGTCCCCTGGATGTACCTGAACCCACTTGCTTTTTGGCACACCTTTTTATAAACAGGAAACGAAAAAGTGGGGATGCATTACCGCGGACGACATCCATCGTAACTGGAGAACCTTCCACAATGAGGGTGTGCCCCCAATTCACTAGCATCTTGCACAACCGAAGATCTCAATCTGAAAAACTACAGAGCTATCTAAGCCGTTCAACACAGAGCTTTATTGAATATAATAGAAAGAATAGAAAGAATAATAGAAAGTTCCGAGACTAAAATATGGTCGTACGAAGCATTTCGTCATCTTTCGATCACATTTTTATCATTTAAAGAAGTGGAAAAACGATTAAATTGAAGCACTTGTTTAATGGGATGATACGACTCCATTATTATCATGTTACGTTTCTTTTATTACCTAGGGTAAGATATGATTCATAGTGTAATGTATTATAAATCACGTTCCACTGTATATAATGCATAAGAAAAAGTAACGAGACTCCATAATTACGTACGGCACAAAGTCATTTATCACATAAACATAAATTACAAGAAAGACGTCACGAAATGCCCTATCTTCAACTAAAATACAAAGCAGACTCTCTGGGAAAGACAGAAAGAACATGCGCGGTTATTTAACTGATAATTACAAGAAGAGAAAGAGTGGTATGGAATCGTATTGTTAAACTCTATATTATTTTCCACCATATTAATCAAAAATTATATCAATTCTGTAGAAATTCTTCAACTACAAAATAATAAAATTACTGAGTTGAGAGTTAACAATCACAAATATTGGTAAATGAGAAACGGAGGCGTCTAGCTCAAGATGATCATTTTTCTATTTTTTTTTTGTGAAATAGTGATCAAAGTACGTTCAATTTTATATCAAAATTAGTTCTAATTGCTTAAATAATACCACTTAAGCCTTTTATCACAATCCACAACTTCAGGCGTCGAGGCATACTGTCAATGAATGTTGTTGACATTTCATATTTAGATTATAGTTTCAATTAATTGTCACTTGGTGGTGATCAATTTCTTGGTGATATAACATTCAGTATTTTTCCACAAGTTATCTATGGACTTCTTAACAGTTTCGCGGATTCCTGGGTTGAAAAATTTTTTGCGAGAATAGTAGAATGGTGCATAAAAATATTTCGCATCACCAGGGAACTATTTTTCCAGTTGTTTGGTAGCCGAGTATCTACTACTGATCTTTACTGGTCTAACCTCTTCGACAATAAATAATGATTGAGGTCCATTTCAGCTGGTTTTTCTTTGACAAAACGATGTTTTTTAATAGGTTGAGGATTGATCAGCTTCTCTTTCAAATCCGTATTGTTATTATGGAAATAATACCTGCGTCATCATTAATCAACGAATTTATTCACCATCACATAAAATTTTTTTTTCATTTTCCTATTTGGAGATAGATATAAAACAGGTAGGTTATCACTAAATTTGCGAGGAATCACCTGCAGCATATCTTATAACACGTACAATAAGTGGTCACAAAATCAAACTAGAAAGAAAGCTGGAGAGGTCGAAGCCATTCGAGTTATCTTTTGCTATCTATCCACTTTTTTGGACTGGCGATTAAATTTTCGTAGTCCAGGACATAATTTATTCTAATTAAAAATACCAATTGAGGATTAACGAGAAATTTTACACTAATATGGTACAGAAAGATCATTACTGTAATAGGAATATATTTTAATCGCTGATTTAAGCAATTTCCTGAAAGCTCTGTATGCTTGTAATTTTCGTTAGTTCAACCCATTGAATGGTATTTAAATGAAACGATATACTGACAGCTTTTTGATGAAAGTATATAATTTGTAGTCATAATTCAAGCTTTCATCGGTTTTAGAGTATTTTATTGCAAATTATCAAATAAAAACCGCCGGGCTGTAAATTTATAGTTTTATAGCTTGCTTCAATAGTCATTATTTTGGATATAATTACTTGTATATTGTGATGATTCGTTAATATTGATTGACACTTACTTTGAACAACTTTTTATTGATTGGAACAGTTAAAGCAATTTGTCACGAATCCATAACTGAAAGTGATAATTCTTAGATCTACTAGGAACTCCAAAAATATTAGCAGTGATATAACAGAGATAGGGACAACCTTCATTTTTGTTTGTGGTTAATTCTGGTGTTCCCCAGGGATGCATCTTGTCACCTACTCTTTTTCTTTTATACAACATAAAATCATCCACCCCAAAAAACTCGGCTACAACCCAAATCCGTACGCAGCAACTTATCACTATCATCAATACCGATATTCAAAATATTTTGTCGGGTGGAAGCAATTTGATTGATTGGATTGATCTGCTAAACAGTGATTCCTGTCCTCTAGGAATTTGCATTGCTGTAGCTAGACCGGGAGGAATTGGACGAAAGTGCTTAGGATTCCTAAAGAAATCCTTGGGTTTCCATTAACCGGGAAAATGAGATTTTCTTTGTAAAAATGCGGACTGTCGCGAGTTTCTGATTCCCATCATATTTATAGAATGATAATTTACATCAATCCGCTTATTGAAAGGTCATTTTTGGAAACCTTGGAAACAAAGGTCAAATTTTAAAAGACTTCTAAGAATGCGTATACATATTTTATGAATTGAGGAAAGAAGATGTCTATGCAAAATGCAGCATGTTGTTTGTCATTTCAGAACAGATACTGTTTTTTGGTTATTGCAGTTTTTTCATTTTATCTCAGCATTTCTATTATTGTAACTTTCTCGCAAATTTTTATTTAGGCTAGAAATTACTGATGTTCAAAATGCGTTTGAATGATGATTCAGGAGTAAATAATTTTTCTTCAATCTTCCTTTTTGCTTTCGTTTTACGAAATCAGAAAAACAACTGATCTATGTCAAATTGGCAACCGTAGGGTAAACGATTGATTTTCTCTTGTAGCTTATTCTTAATTTTTCCAGTAGCGAGAGTCGTTTTGTATCGTTTTATTGATTCATGGTGTTGAGAGTACTCCGTGGATACTTTTAAGATCTGTTGTACAGCGTAAACCGAATATTTTGGCAGTTTGCTATTTCAATCTATTCAAAATTTAGGACAAATTTTATACTTAGATATTTTATACTTAGATATCAGAAGTTTTTTGATATCAATTTCCATTTTTTTGTTTATCAAACATGCGTAGTTTGCATAGTAATAACCCAGTGGCAGCTGAAAGATACTAAGACAAAGTTAATCTGTAGGTGGATTCAATCTTGTTTCATTAGATGCAAAAAGCTTTAGTCAGGAATCTACTCATTTTCCAGAAGTGTCCGGTATATGTCTCAGATTATATTTACCGCTTGCTCACACTGAGCACAGCACTCCATACAGTAAATTTCGCACATTCACTATTTTTAGGATATTTGTTGATAGTTTCCCTTATTAGGAACACAATTACAGGGTGTTCCGGGACTTGATGTTAAAAATTCGGGAGTGAGTTTACCGGTAAACACAAGAAACGAAATAAGCTTCCATTGTGACGCTATTTTTTTTCAGTTCCCTGAATAACACAAGAAATATGGAGGAAGTTATTGACTCAGCATCAAGAACTGATTCATATTTTATGACGAAATATCTAGGGATAACTTTCACACTGCACAGATGTTTATCTCAATTAGTAGTATAAAAATAAAAGAAGTGACGAGTTCAATATACAAAGGCTTTCAAAAACTTTAATTTCATTTTAATTTGACGCAAAAAACTTTGTTGAGGTGTATTTAGAATGTCTTCTGAGAATATGAGAATTTGTTAATGAAATTTTGGAGATGGAAATTGTTCAGGCTTGAATTAAGCGAATTTTGAGCCTTCATCTTTAACAATTATTAACATCCTTGGCAAATAAAGTTGAAAATATTGAGATCAAGCTATGAGATAATGGTCGACTTTGAAAATTTAATTAAAATTTTAGTGTCAGCGTGTCTACGGTTATTCGAAGTATTTTCACATTTTTCATAAGTGAATTTTTGAAACTTGAAATTTACTGATACACATTCACTTTTTCTTAAATATATATCTCATAATGTTGTAGGTATTTTGATTTTAGTGAAATTATTGAAAATTGTTTTATCGTATTGATAACCTTTTACTCTATTTTCTAAATACTGAGATATCTGCACTATATAGACAGCGTCACAATTAGTACAAGACACTTGATAATACACGATAAAGAGAATTTTTAGAAAAAACCAAACAATTTGAGTGAATGGAATATTGTGAATTTTGATACAACCACAAATAATTTGATTGATGGTTGCTACATTTTTTGAGATGTGAAAAATAAAGGAAAAAGTGATTTTCGTTGCTGAACCTATTGATTTTGGTTGCTAATCAAATTTGTTTCAAATGAATGGCATTGAACTTTCATAGGTTAGATTAGATTAGGTTATTGGTTAAATCATGAACACCATAAAATTTTCATAGATTAGAATAGGTTGGGCCGTTATGAATCAAGTTGAATTGTATAGGTTAGATAAGATTGATTGGTTACTGATGGCTCTAAATTTCCTTTATAAAAATTGTTTTTTTTTAAATCTAAAAGATATGCATAGATTACACTAAGGTTACATACATCACTATTTTCATTTATACACTGATCATTGCTACTAATATATGTTGTTTCTAGAAATATGCATTTTTTGTTGTGAAAACAGGTTTGTAATCCATAGAATAATCCTTCATAAAAAACATGGGATGCTAACGAACACCTATTGGATTTTCTATCACTTTTGTGAGAGGTTATCTGATTGTTGAGTACTCACCAATATATTTTTCATAACAATTTAAACAAGAAATATCATAAAATATGTTAAGACGCAAACTGACATTTTTAAATATTAATTAATTAAATATTAAACGAACTCTTAGAAGGCTTTCTATCTTTACGATCGAAAGGAATTTTGAGTCTATAAACTATTAGATAGACAAATTTTCATGGTTTGTAAAACTGAAAACTGTAGAGCGCGAACGGATATCCATAACTTTTATTAGCTATTAACTTAGTGATCAGCAAGTATTACTTCAACTCAATAGATCAAACCACTATTGTAGTTACTGGTTTACAGCTGATACATAATTCATGACTCATACACTTTCTAGAAACGAACCTTCAATTCTCCAAAAAAATGTTTCAGTAGAAGGTGAGGATCGAAGAGGAAGGTGTACCAGTCCAAAAAGTTCTTTCGGAATCTTGATACCACTTGATAAGAAATATTTAGATTCGTAGGGCAGTTATAAGGGATACTTAGGACAAGAAACCTTTGATGGCGTAGATATATATTTATAGGAGCTAACAAAGAAATAGAATTTTAAGATGAGCTATAGATTTTCAAATTTGAGTATAATAAAACTTGAGAGTGAATCTAAGTTGTAATTTTTGGAACTATTACAACTACACCAATACTTACGATTACACTGTCTGGCCTAAGTTTCGATAACCAAGTTATCGTCTTCAGAGACAGAATGTAAACTTGAAAAACGTAAAAGTCTCTGAAGACGACAACTTGGTTATCGTAACGCTTGTCTCAGACAGTTTAATTGTGAGTGTTGGTGTATTGGTAGCGAAAACAGTGTGTTCAGTTTGAGCGTGAATAGTGATATAACTTCTATCCCCAAGACACATTCTGTATGTAAGGTTGCCGTTGGAAAATTATATGTTATTGCAAATCTTAATTCAGGTCTTAGGCCTTTTCATGAGTAATCTTTTGATCGAATTGAGCATAATTTAATAATATATATCCAATATTCCTACGGTGGTAGAAAATTTTTTCATTATCCTAGTTTATTGTCGATTCAATTTCACTCAAAGCTCGCGTAGATTGTTAATTATTATTAACGTTTCAGCAAGCAAAATAATTGAAATATCAAATATTCTCTGGCTGTTCAAATTTATTTATTATTAACTCATCATGAACTAGGAGTTAAATGATAAACCAGCAAAACGACCGCGAAGCTTTACACATTTAACTATTAATTAACAATTAACAACCTTGAGGGGTGGCAGACGGGTAACATGGTCAAATTTGGTATTCTTGAGGCGAGCAATCACAGTGTAGCCCGTCGACGATGGCGACGAACAATTTAAGAGCGTTTAGCGTTAATTGCCGGGGCGGAGAAAAGCTAAGGGCAACCTGTCGGGTGGTAGGGTGGCGACACTCTAAACAGAATATAAATTGCGACCGATGAACGGTCATAAATAAAGGGAACGGGCTTGATTTAGATAGTTTTTGTTTGATCTGCAGAATTTGCGTTTAAGGCCACATGAATTTATGGAGTGTGATGAACAGTCCTTCACCAGAAAATTGAAAATATGTATACATTATAATGGTCCAGCGTATAACTGATAATGTCAATCGTATGTGAATTACCATATTTCCAAATATAAATAAGGTAGTTCATTCCAGTCACTAGCTATTTTCCTGCAAAAATTTCATAAATACCACGATTTTTTCTCAAATTTGGACTTCTAAAAAGTCCAGAATTTAGGATGGTTTTAATTGCTTGAGATCTTCGTCTTCTGTTTCAAGAACTTCCAGATGTAGTTCCTTAGCGTTTCATACTCTGAAAGATAGAGGTTAGAGTTTGGATAGAGGTTTCTTCCTCTCAAAATCTGCACACCGCCTTATCTGCTAGGTCCAGCGTCTTCAGGTGTTTGTTCTTACTAAGATTGATACTACTCTGGTTATAGTTTCCCAAGAAGAGTCTTTGTTTGTGTTAGCCCCTGTAGATTGTCCCAATAATTTGTTTCGCTTCTATCTAACTTCTTTTCCATGCGTTTTATACTGAGGATTAAGGTACTATTCATAACCTTCTTTAAAATCTACCTTGTGCCAGTTATGCGTTGTTGTTACCCCTTTCAGGAGAAGACAATTTTTGTGGGAAATGTTATTTTGGAAATCCATAGATTGACTTATTCTTAGATGATATTGGAAAGGTGTCTACTTCTTAAATTGATACTTTATGATTTATTGACGATTAAAAATATGTGTTGTTTACGACAAAACAAAAATATTTCCACATATTTGTCATGAATAATTCAAAAAGTTTGAACAAGATCATTTGCAACAAAAATGTAACTGAAAGAATAGCCGAGAGAACTATTTTTTAATTACCTGTGTAAATACAATGAAAACTGAGGTATTGGCAGTTGAAGGATGGTTCGTTTTCGAAATATCTATGAAGGAATTTTGCCAAATAATCGCACGCAACAAGTTTATCCAAACAGCTATTCATTCTCTGTAACGTTTAGATAAAACTTTTTTAATTGTTTGTACTGAAAACTCCATTGATTCCCATACAATTCGTACTGAGTTTTTTCTAAAACAATAATACTTTGCAAACCAATCGACGGTAACAAAAATTAACATTTAAAAACATTAAGTGATTATTTTCCATTCTAGTGACAATTTTGGTCAGCATGCAAGTCTAAAGCAAATAAAAGGTCGCCCTGACTCAAGTACCGTTTATGTTTTAATAGCTAACATACGAATTCCCTTGATAAAACAAAGCTTTTACTGAAAACCAGAACACTTTTTAATATAGAATGGCTGGATTTCCAGGAAAAAAATCGTTGAATGTTTGTTTCGTAATAAAAAAACTCAATAGAGTTGGAAGTTACTACGTTTAATTTTTAGAGTTTTATTATGAAGATATAATTTATATTAGAACACGAACAGCGTATTCTCAAGAATATAACTGGCATATGACACGAAAATCAAGAACTATTTGAAGTATTTATGTTGTCAATATATTTTAGAACTAGCTGACCCGGCGAACTTTCTTTCACCATATTAATTACAAACCAAAAGATGGCACCAACTAACATTAAATCTTTGTGGAGTCTCACCGATTTTTCAAATTTCCGAAGATACGAGAGTTCAAGCTCACTTTTACTAAAGTGTATAACACAGCACAACTTATTTTGAGGTGAGGGGTGGAGGTATCCCTTACAAACGGACACAAAATGTAACTATCCATATTTGTAATCACAGTAAAAATCCAAACGAAATATGACAGACATATAGCCCCACGCTACGACTTACCTCCATGAAAATAATGCCATTTCTCGATTCAAGAATAGAAATAGGACCCCATAACATCATTTTCCGAAATGTCATCTACGTTTAACGTTGCGAACTATTGACGATCGACAGAATGCCGAAAGAGTATTTTCACAAGTGAATCTTAACAAAACCCATAAAGTATTCTTCAATAAAGTAACGAATATATTTCAAATTACAATTCTTGATAGCTATTTAATGATCCAAAATAAATCTTCATATTTTCGCAATTAATTATGCGAGAACTTGTGACGCTGTTACCATGAATTCTACAATAACCACTAGACAAGTCAATCGAGAACTTAATGTAAATCAATCAAAACTTAGAAGGGTCTTGAAATGACGTTTCGAGTCTTTTTGGACTTTCTACAAAATATTTTGTCGAATATGGTTTCCAACGCGAACGTTGTAATCCGAGGGTTTTATTTCCAGCATGATGGGGCATCTCTCCACTTTTTGCTGGCAGTGAGACAACATCTAAATGATTTATAACACCAGAAGGATTGGTCCAATTTAATGACCTCCTCTGATTTCTTTCCAGTTCATTACCATATTTGGGCACGATTGAAGCAACTAGATGACACAAAGATTATTTATAATCGACAACAATTAATCGACAGAATTCCACTTTTTTGCAATACTATTAAAAACCTTTCAAGGAAATCTGAGCAGACCCGTAGACGTAAGGGCTTTTGATCAGGAGTCAGATTTATTGGCACCAACTTCACAAAAACTTTTGTCATGTGTATTTTCTCGTGTAAACTTTTTCTAACTGTTTATTTATCGGCGTTTACAGCCTCGACAATCATCCAGATGCTCATTCGACGATTAGCACGGATAATTTGGTTGATTGTGGTCACTGTTCCTAAAGTTGAAATAGTTACAGGGCGACTTGGGCGCTGGTCATCTTCAGTGCTCTCTTGGCCATCACCAAAGCGCTTACATCACTCAAAGTCACACGACTTAAACATGTTCTGGGACGTGTATAGACACGCCCTCTAGGCGCGTTATCCAGCATCATAGTTTCACTCAAGAGAATTCACTTCAGAGACTGTTGAATAATTAACTTCCAAATATAAGTTCAGAACAGTAAATTTGCCACATTCCTACAAAAAGTCTTTGTCCATAAGTAATCAGCAAATGTCTAAGATGAAGAAGCACACCTCTAGCACAATAATTGAGATACTAGGTTCATATATCAGGAAATATTAGAAAAGTCATGAATTCTATCAATATTACTATTACCAGCCGTTATTTATGAACTCTAACTGAGCGAGTGGTAAAAAACCCATACCCCTAAATCAAACTGTGTGTGAAATTTAGATTTTCTGGAACTACTGGTGACATTTATACTGGTAATTTAGCTCACGTGTTTTTTATTTGATGTTATGTGTATTTCAAGTATCTAATATACCAATATTTTCATGAATTTTCGATTCAAATACAATACCAAAGTATGTACGAACAAACAAGAAGCCAAAGAAACTCAATTCAAATATAACAACTTTACTTCTAGTAGAATTGCCAGAAATTTGTTGGCAAACTCCTTGTTGAATATTCAGTGCATACGTCAGCTAATATTAGAATTCTAACAATACGCTCACATACATATATCTGAACTTTTCAAAGGAGGTTTGTTATATTCTTGAGAAGGAACAGGTCAGAGACATAATCCCCAGAGCACATTCGATTGAGACCTCTGAAAAGAACATAGATCGCGTATATTCGATTCCCTTGAACAATAAAGCTGGGTAAATAAGAGGAGTAATACCAAAATGAATAAATATATCACGTTTCGAAATAAAATTTCTATTGTATTGAAAAAACATTCACGATTCTTCTATTGCAAAATTTGTGATATATCCCAGCGTAATTTTGAATAATTTGACCCCCCTCAGTTTTAAAACGTTTTCCTATGTTTTTTGATGCTTAAAATCGATTTTTCAAGGGTGCCGAGCCGTAATCTTGTCGAATAGTTTGTTATAAATAATTTATTTGTTTATAAAGCTATAACATTTAAACAAAGAGAGATAAAAATTTTTTTTTAAAAAGATCTACAACAGTTTTTTCAAAAATATCAATATTCAAAAAGTTATCATCATTATAATTATTGCAAAATTGACGTTTTTTTCACTTTATCAGTCAGTACTTAGTTCCTATATGACGTAGAAAGATTCGAGTCAGCTCATTCTAATCGTTCGAGTTTGAACTCTAAAATGAGATGTACAGTAGAACCCCGGTTATCCGTGCCTCGATTATCCGTGTTCGCGATTATCCGTGGTGCGAGGAGAATAGTAAAAAAAAAATCAGGGCGCCCGACTTTTGAGATGGAATACCCATTTCTTTCCTTGCTCAATACCACCCTTTGGAGTAATAAATTATTGAAGATTTGTTGGGTAAAAAATAAACACCTTGAATTTATTCGTATGTACGTAACTATTAAAAATATGCACCCATTCATTACAAGAAGTATCCGTATCGGAGGAGAGAAATTATGTAAAATAAAATATTAAACTTTAAATGTGTACATATGTAATTAAGGTTTCAGACGCCTGACCTATTATTGATTCTGAGAAGCGTTTATGTCTAAGTAGAAAGAGTCGCAAAGCCTGAATTGCTAATTCATTCCAGCAAATGGTTTTTGTTGATTTTCCCCCTACTCAAACCTCACTTTTGTTCACTTTCAGTGTTTCAGTAGCTTCTGATTAGTTTTCACCTACTGATCGGTTGGCTAGTTTCTTTGTTTATTGACTATGGCTTCAAAACGTAGGCGTGTCGTGCTTTCTTTGGAACAAAAAGTGTTCATTATTAACCGTGTCTTAGATCGCGGTGAGAGTGTAAGAAAAGTGGCGGGTGAGTTTGGTGTGGGAGAGCAGACAGTGCGTGATTTAATTAAACGAAAGGATGAAATTTTGCGGTTCATATCTTCAGCTGATTCCACATCTCTGCTAGCGTCAGGAAGAAAAACAATGAGGAAGTCAACATTATCTGACATGGAATCAGGTTTGTTTGAATGGTTTAAACAAAAACGTGCTGAAGGGATTCCTATCTCTGGACCGATGGTTTGTGAAAAAGCTAAGTGGTTTCACGAAAGGTTGAATATTGATGAACCATTTGGAGCTTCACAGGGTTGGTTATTTAGATTTAAAAACTGGCATGGGATTAGACAATTAGACATTCAAGGCGAAAGTCTAAGTGGCGATTTAACAGCTGCTACAGTTTTCAATGAGGAATTTGGTTCATTGATCTCAAAATTAAACTTGTCCCCCGATCCAATATACAACGCAGATGAATCAGGACTCTTTTGGAAAATGTTACCGTCGAAAACATTAGCTGCGCAGTGTGAAAAGTCAGCTCCTGGACATAAATCTAGTAAGGAAAGGCTCACTGTCATGACATGTTCAAATGCATCGGGTACACACAAGCTAAAACTAACAGTGATCGGGAAAGCTAAAAAACCACGATCGTTCAAAGGAACAGACGTGAAAAAACTAATTCTTGATTGTTTATGCAATACAATTTTTTTATGTGATGCATTTTTCCACATTTCACGTTTCTATCTAGATTTATTCTCCTCGTTTCAGTTCAATTTACTATTAGAGCATCAATATACAGAAAACTTTTCGTAGCAATCAACATGATTTTTCTCACACACACGATTATGAATATTATCACATAATTACTGAGAATTCTCGACATGCTCGTCAGATCAAAATGATCCGACAGAAGTCAAAGATGTTTCTTTCTGGATGGTAGAAGCTTTACATACATTTTGTCTCTTTTTCAAATATATCATAAGCGAAGATGATTTTATTTTTCCAACACCAGTTCAAAACGATTTATTAGAGTATTGCGTGCGAGGTTGTTAACGTTATTTATCAATTTAAACATTCTACTGTCATTAAAAAGAATGAAGAAACTTCTCTCTGTGTAATATTATTTTTATATCTCGTGTCGTATCACAACAGTTTTATTGACTACAGAAGCCAATAATGCTCAAAGCTTTTAATAAATTGGTTCTATTTTTAGTTTAGAAGTATGTCTATCAAAAAGTAGAAAATTGATGCGTTAACTCTATAATAACACGTCAGAAAGTACCGAAACTATACTAAAATTGTTTATGTAAAGTAATTTTGGAATGTCATACTTTACGCTAGGATTCATATAGAATGAATTATTCGAACTTTTTTGCTAACAATACATGATGTTCTGGGATTTGATGCAGGTAAAACAGAAAATTTGTATCACGTTTATATTTGCCCCATGCAAAATTAAAAACTTGATCATAATTTGGAGGTAAATGGGAACATTTTGTTTGGAATAGAAATAAAACGCAAACGATTTCAAATATGGTGAATACAACATACCGGGAAAGGAGTTCTTCGATACCCAAAGGGTCTGCACAGTAGACCCTTTGAACAAAATGAATGGAAAGAGATGTCAACTGTCTGCTGCTATCCAAGACAGAGCCTTTTGACACTCTAGATTAGGGGTATGCCTAACTTTCCAGCCTTAAGGCCATACTGATTACTCCATTAAGTCCGAAAAAGTACGCAACGTTTAAAAAAAGCTGCAAATCGGACTAAAGTTCTCAAAACGGCAACACTGCATATTATTAATTTTTCTGTCATTATCTGTAAATTCTAGGTAAGTCGTAGAGTACGAGCCATGAGGAGTAACGTGACACGACATCTGGTGGACACAAGCGGAAATAGGTAGTACCTTCTATCGCTAACGGATGGCGCTAATAGCACGTACAGAATAATATCGTTGATTCGAGAAAGCTCTGGTGTCTTCCACTCACTTCTAGATGGCAGTAATTGGAATATATAAGAAGGCTAGTGGCGCAACCACAAGTCAGTTCCTATGACACTGTTGTGAAATAAAATAGTGTGTACCCCTTAAAACGTGTTTGTGCATGTTTCAAACAGTATTTTGTATATTTGAATTAATGCTTTTGTGTGTGATTTAGTAGTATGGAAAAGAAACGAAAAATTGATAGTGAATTCAGAAAATTCAAAGATCAGTGGAACATTCACTATTACGTAATTGAGTCCAGTAACAAGGCGCTATGTTTGATTTGCAATGAAAGCATAGCTGTTCTCGAAGAATATAACATTAAACGTTATTATGAAACAAAACATTTTCAAAATTGCTCAAAATATACAGGAAGGGCGGATTGAAATCGCAGCAATCTTCATTTACAAAACTCAAAACTGAACAACAGGCTGCAACTCGTGCCAGCTTTCGTGTGGCTTTTGAAATTGCAAAACGTGGAAAACCATTCACCGATGGAGAAATTATCAAAGAATGCATAATTGCAGTAGCCGAAGAAATGTGCCCTGAAAAGGTAAATGTCAGACACTGCTCAGGTGATGATTTATATTCGAGGAGTAGATAAGAGCTATGAAGTGCATGAAGAACTACTTGATATGTATAGTATTCATGGCACAACTACTGGTACAGATATTTTTAAAGGAGTTGGAATGGCCATTAATCAAAAGAACCTTCGATGGAAAAACTTGAAATGTATTACAACTAATGGAGGCAAAAACATGAGTGGGAAAGATAAAGGAGTGGTCGCTCTTGTGTCAAATGCTGTAGAAAATGACGGTGGTTCAAAACCATTAGTCTTACATTGTATCATTCAACAACAGTCTTTGTGCTGAAAATGTTTGGATATGTCTGAAGTTCTGAAACCAGTCATATCAACTGTTAATTTTATCATATCTTTTGGGCTGAGTCACCGACAATTCCGACAATTTATTGAAGAGATTGGAGAAAATGACTTACCTTTTCATACTGCTGTACGTTGGCTTAGTTGTGGAAAAGTCCTCCAGCGCTTTTTGGAACTTCGAGCAGATATCGAAATTTTTTTGAATGCAAAGCATCGCCCTCTTACTGAATTACAAAACAACGCATTTGACAAAACATGTAAACGAACTGAATTTGAGATTGCAAGGAGAAAACCAGAATCTTCCTGATTTATAGACTAATATCAAATCATTCCAGAAGAAATTGATACTGTTTCAATCACAATTACGAAGCAAATGTTTTTCACATTTTAAAACATGTGAAATATTCAGCCACACCACTGAGACTGACTTTCCTATCGATTTTGCAATCGAAACTTTGAGTGCCTAATCAAAATAAATTTTGAACTCGTTTCTCGGACTTTGATGCCATTGCGAATCAAATTAAGATTTTTCAGAATTCTTTTGATACTGACATTGAAACCCTAGCTCTGGAACTTCAAATGGAAATGATTGATCTACAGTGCAGTGATATAATGAACAAACAAA
Source organism: Diorhabda sublineata (assembly GCF_026230105.1). Lineage (NCBI taxonomy): Eukaryota > Metazoa > Arthropoda > Insecta > Coleoptera > Chrysomelidae > Diorhabda > Diorhabda sublineata. The sequence continues at coordinate 9,978,040 of NC_079475.1, read as the reverse complement.
TATCAAAACTCATCTTTGTTGGAATCTTATAAGAGTCTTCCACTGACACAATTTGATAATTTGCACAAATTTGCTCGTGGGCTGTTTTCTGTTTTTGGTACTACTTAATTGTGCGAGAAGACCTTCTCAAGTACACAAAAAATGTTTACAGATCTAAATTAACTGATGAGCGTGTTGAATCTCTTTTAATAATTGGTACAAGTAAAATTAGTCAACAACTACAAACTATTGTCAGTGGAAAATCACAATTACATAAATCTCATTAGTATTTCATATGTCATTATGCTTGTTATAAGTTATGTTTTTATTTAAAATGTAGAAAATGTTAGTTGGATTCATTTCAATAATTTGTTAGTGATTATATACTGAAGTTTAATTTTCTGCATATTATACATGTCTTCACTCATTACAATTCTGTGTTTCTTTATCCAACTTATCACAAACACAATAACAATAAGCCTACAACAATGTTATGAGTTAGTTAGCCCATGACCATATCAATGTAGATGTCATATTAAGAATTATTCAACATAAAATTAGAATACTTCAGAAAACTAAATTTAATTTGCTATAAAAAATATGTTCCCTAAAAGAGTTTTCAAGTTTGCCAGCTCTCCGAGGGTCGGACAAAATCTGTTCTCGGGCCGGATGTGGCCCTAGATAATTGCTCGTACCCTACAAGGATAACTATTGAATCCACTTTTTTTTTGTATTAAATAGGAAGTTATCTTTAGTTGGGTAATCTAAAGACATCTTCTTAATCAGTTCTTTGACATTATTATAAAAATCATGTACAACAAACGTGTATTCTTTTTAATTTTTTGCAAATGTTCGGGTTTTTTGAATGACAAATTTGGGTGTCTCGCCATCAGTCCCAAATACCAATCGTGACCCATTCTAGCTCGAGCTACAAGATAATTTGCTATATTCGTTTCTACAGGGATTAGATGACGTGAGAATGATGCTGTGACATGAAAAAAATTTTCATACTATCCCTTATTTCTGAGTTATAGTCCTTCAAAGTTGCGAAATTATACCATATATTTAAGTCTATTTCTATTTTTTTTTGAGGATGATTCGTAACGTTTGGTTAGGTTAGGAATGAATAATTTTACACTACTATCTGGAGGCCAGGGGCGGCGGCAATTTAAAGATAGCAGAAATGAATTTTCAAATCGATTTTTTGAAAAGAAAATACTCTTTGCTTAACTAGATAAAATTTATGGCTTTAGAGATGTAGATGTATTTGAGGCAATTTATAATAAAAAAGGGTATTATAACATAACCTAACGTAAACAAAAAATGAGTTTTTACAAAAACAGAACATTTTCACTATACAGGGTGCTCTAGGAATTTGATGAAATGAACAAAAAATTCCGGAGTGAGTAGAGCCTACAAATTATCAAATAAAAACTAAAATTAGTGGTAAATCGCACCTCTACACACCTCCAGATTCTACGGAATTTCGTTGAAAATACGTACAGGATATATTGAAAAACAAACAACCATTTCATGAAGAGCAAATGAATAAATCAACAACGAATTTGTGTTAATATGTAAGCAGGAATTTTCTCAAAATTCTTTCTATAATTTGAAATATGGACTAAAATCTATTGAATATTTCATCAAATTATGTTACGATTATTCCAAAATATTGATTTTTATTGAGAAAAGATTATCATAAATTTGAATACTCAAAATATATCCGCTTTTTAACCTCAACATATTATAAACCAAAATAAAACAACAAAAGTGTCTGGTCAGTCAGACTTTTTGTTATTTTCTATCTATTTACATTCACTTTGTATCTTACTAACTGAATATGGAGCTAAAATAAGAAATGACGGATTAAATAAACCAGATCGTTGGGAAGTAAAGAATTGTATCATATTAACGTTAACATATTATTTTTGACTTATTTCGAAGGACTCTTATATTGTACCGACCAGTGGATCTAATTAACGTAATTGAATGAGTCGAGTTATTCAAAGTCGTAAAAAACACGTAAAAGAAATTTCATCCAATTATCTAACTGACTTCTCCGGTTATATTTTTTAATTAGCATTCAAATCTTCTGTAGAAATTCTGTAGATCTTCCCCCTCTTTATAATATGAATATTCAAAGATTCAACAGCTCACGGCATCTTTTTTGTTCTTTTGAATGGAATTTTCTCGCTTTGAAAATATCTTTCCATTTAGATTTCGACTATTTATAATTGTGTTCTAGATTAGTAGCTGATTCAAGATCTATATCATATATTTTGCTCTTCTATAGAATGATAGTTTTTCACCTGAGAATATATTTTCCCAAGTATCAATGGGAATCTTACCTAGTTAAATAACTTAATTCACAATTTCTTAAAAACTGTTTATTAATCAAAAAATATAAATAAATAAAGTGGTTTCAATAATCTAACTACTGTTCTCGTTGGATGTCAAGACTATTAAGAGCACACTATGCGTGTATATGCTGTATTAAATACTTATCCTATTGTATACAAAAGCTTGTAATTTATTATATTTATGGTCGTTAGATTCACATCAATACCGACTGTCTAAGGGACATATGGAATCGCTTAACTACGGGGTGGGTTCCCGTCGGACCATTTTACAATAAATCTTAAAGACATAAAAGACATATTGTATAACCTGATATATGGTAGACAGATCTTAAATGGTATCCACCAGGAATAGCGGGATAGTTTTATCTTGCAATAATTTTAATATCAGATGATGATAAATTCTGTGAGCTGCGTTTCTGAGAATCTACTCACATTTCATTTAACTTTTTAATTAATTTCGTATAAACGTATTCATACAATTGAATTTTTATATAAGATTTCTGAATAATTTGAATTATTGTACGCTTATTGAGCACTAATGATTATACAAACATTTGTACAATTATCTTTGTTGGGTAACATGCAATGAAATCTTTGAGGTTGAATGTTTAACCAACTTTTTACCAGTAGATAAACTGGAAATTTTCAATACTTGTAGTCTGTTTTAAAAAGATTGTTTAGCAATTATTTGAAGAGAATTGGGGCACGTTTATTTGATCTAATGACCTAACTAAATGTTGTGATGTTGTATTTCAATTAATTGTTTCCAATGCGTTCTAGTATATCCTCAACAAAAATTTTTAAAATTTAATTTAAAAATTTTTCAGCTTGTTTATTTAAAGTATAAACTTATAGCCGAGATTTACAATGCAGATGGATGGGGAATCACAGCTAATTCAAAAAATACTTCGAGAATTATAACTGCTATAAAGCCATTTAGATGATATTCTACAAAGTGCAATTGAAAGACAGTGGGTGGATGGATATTCATGGTTGAAGAGGTTTATCGAGTTGTCCAGATGCTCAAATATAAACCAGATTCACTTTTGCTCGACGGCGACTCTTCGCAAACAAAAACTAAAGATATCATGAATACTATTTAGTAAATTACTTTTTTATTCAATGCTGCTTATTTGAGAAAAGCGACAGTGCTTACTGACTTGGATGGTTTTAAGAAATCGTAGGTTTGGCATGTCAACATCGCTGCTATTTTCGACTCTAATTATCTGCCCTCAGCTACTGAATATATGGCTCATATGGCTTCTGAAAAAGTATTTAAGTATGTATCATCCTTTTTGCAAGAGAGGTACACTCAAATAGCAACACGCCAAATACCCTTCAATCTGGTTTTGAGTTTGTAATCCCCGAAGCTGTCTCACCATTCCAAACAAAAAAAGTATCACAAGAAAAATAGGCAGAGCAGCGAATTAGATATCTTCTACCTTTGGAATAGAGACAGAGAATTAGCAGAAGAAGACAAAACGCTATAATAATTGGTAATAAATCAGTATTTTTGTGGGTATCTGAACTATGTATTAAACTCCAATTTAGGGGTGGATTAATCAGATACTTTCGTTTCATATGTTATGTAATTAATTTAATAATTAATACTATTTTTGTTTGGGCCATTTTCAGCATTAGATACACCATTTTGCACAGCTGTTTCTATGTGATACTTTTGTTCAATTTTTTAGGAACGATCAAATTTTACTAAAAACATATGAACTATAATGATCACGTATAACATAATAAGGACAGAATTGTATTCCAATTTCGAATTTTTAAACAAAAGTCGATAAATAATCAATTAAATTGATTGAAAAGTCAAACTTCATGTAACTTTGATATGACACGAGATTGTTAATAATTAAATTAAATATTTACATAATTTTTTATAATACTGAAAAACTTCATTGAAAAAACCACGACTGCCGGAATTTCAGTATGTATTTATGATATGGAGAAATAATGAAACTTTTTTCCAATTTTTCTAACTACGCATAACCAAAAACGCTCAACATAGTTAAGTAATCCAAAACAAACCTTATCACAGCGGCGTATCATCATCAATTACTTATTTATTATTATGAACTCTAACCTTATTAAGTTTATCGTTTATTATTAAATATTCTGTATTCCATATTTCTGTTAGTTTTATAGACTGTCAACTTTAACCCCATTAAGTTATCGTCTTCAATTATTTATTATTGTATTAGATAAGAACTAATATATAAGGAAGCTTGAAGAACTAATTCTTTGTTCTTTTAATTTGATATTATAGTACGCCAGTCATATTAGTGTAAGAAATTATAACTTTAAATTATTAAATCCTCAGTTTGTTGTTTTTAAAAAGCAAGTTGTTGAATTGAGTTATTTAATATTATTGAGAGATGATGAAACGTTTTCCTAATTTTTCTAACTACGCCCAACCAAAAACGCTTAATATATGTAAATGGTCCATAAATGCGTCAGCTAATAAAACTCGATTCTCCTATTTTCAAATTCCGCTGACTAATCCGAATCCAGCACATATAAAAACGGATATTATTTTAATGTCTTAGCAACTGAGAACGCTTTTTCAGCGAAATGAAAGTCGAGTGTAGCAAAGAATTCGTCGAGAGAAAACATACATGGAAATCACTCGAAACTAGAGCTGTAGAGTGTTTTTTTATAGGGTTCTCTAGGAACATGTTGTTTACTCAAGTATCCCACAAATTTGAAAGACTCCCTCGTTTACCTCATAATGTTTTGTGTGTAACCCAAACGCCTAATTTACATAGGAGCCGCAGTCCGCAAATTAACATGGATTTAATTCCGCGGAGAAGGCATATCATTACGAATAAGATACTATTAGATTTAATTGGTGTGCATATTATGCAAATGACTTGGTGGAAATTGGGGCGTAAGTCTCAACTTTAATGAATCTATTATCTCGAGGTAGCATGAAATCGGCGTAGGAAGTGAGGAGGGACACTTTTCAGGTGTTAACCACAATGTTATATATATTCTGCACCACACGCGGAAATTGTGGATATATTGGTCTGAACTTTAACCAAGAATTCAAACTTATTCCACTTACTTTGCAAAATATTCGCATAAACTGATGACACGATAACATGTAACACAAATTGCCGCATTAGCAGTTCGTTAAACTGACTGCAAACCGTGAGTTACGTGCTCCAGACAAGCTCAACGCATTCTGAATTTATAGAACAGTTTCGTCTCTGTGTAACAATGACAAATCGATAAACAATTGCAGTTAACTTCAAAGTAAACAGCAACAGAACGCTCGATGATGCAGATATCTATTAACAAGTTAGTTAATCGAGTACTTCAACAGTTTCTTTAATTTCACCCAGAGACTTTTCAAAACTACATATTCTCTCTCAATATGATTCAAATTATCTCGTTCGGGGTTTGAGATTCTCAGAATTGAAAGCTTGACTTCTTGGGTCAGGATTATAAGAATGGAAATTGTTGAATGAAAAGTCATATTCGACAAGAAAATATATAAGTTACTTCATTAAAGGTATTTTGGAATGATGTTAAAGGACTCTACAAAAACTAAGTTTCCCTGAAGGTTCAGAGGAATGGCCACTATATATTGTTTCACTCAAAATCAGTTTTGAAGCTGTGTTAATTCACATTGAAATGGACCGCAAAAAGGATGTGGGAAATTTGGTTGTTTATGTTAGTGGTAGGCACCATGTAATTGAAAATTCGTCCCGAAGAGCAATTTTCACGTAAGTTGTTGAAAATTAAAATGAAAAACCTCTAGCTAAAAGCGAAAAAATTTTTCTACCACAACCTGCCAGACATTAATACAGATGGAGGAAAATTTCAGATCTTAAAACAAAAATTTTTCCAATAAGTGATTTAAAATTGGTAGAGTGTATCTTGATGGGACCCAAATACAAGAGCTTGCTGTATATTCTTCCATTTATAAAGGAAGCTATGACTTCGAATTTTCTTTTTGAGATAGTCCCATAGATTTTCTATTGGATTCATTTCCGGAGTGTTAGGTGGCCGCTCGAATGAAGAGATATTGACATAATAAACTTCACCTGCATGAATAAAAAATTAGGCTCAGGAAACGGAGCAAAACTCATCACATGTTCGATAATAAGGTTGTCTGAATAATATCGGGCATTCATAGACCTCGTACGTATAAGAACCAATTAAGTACGAGCATCCTTCCCAAAAAATTTTAGAGCAACCACCAAAAGGCACTTCAGGAGAGATATTATAGCTGGCAATACTTTCCCATTGCTCACTTCCATCTGGAGCTTTAAAGCCAACTCTGTTACTCACCCCTGCTTTATGTAAACCAACCGTTCGAGAAGATATATCGATATTTGGAACATCTTATGAATCATATTTCAGCAGATTGTTGGTGAGTCTCCTATTTCTGACACCACGTTGTATTCTTCATTAATTTGATTTGGTTTTGGTCCTTGTCCTGGTCTTTGATGGTACGAACCCGTTTCATTATGTCCCCTCACTAAGCGACTGATACTGAACTGATATTTTCCTAACAAACCAGCTACATATCACATTGAATATCCTTAATTCAAGAAAGTCTATGCCCGAATTGTCTCCTGTATTGAAAAATTTCTTTGGCGGTTCATATTTTTTTCTTGATAAACTTTCAAATGAACTTCCAAACATGCATGTAATGAAAACAATTACAATCAACTGTTTGCTTCTAACAAAAAGTTAGCTTTAATCAGCATTTATTAAAAAAATGTTAACACAGTTTAAGTCAAAAAATCAAGATTTCTGCAAATTTTTTCCAAGAGTTTATAAAATATACACATAAAAAATGTACAAAAAGTACACTGTCAAAATTTTTATGTTATATCAATTTACATTGACAAAATAAAACAAAATCAATGATGTGATTGCACCAGATGATTGAATTGAATATACGGCAATCCTAGGATGTGGAAAAATTTGTATTGAAGATCAATATTCATAGTAAACCAGTACGTAGAATGTTCAGAATTAATTAACCTTCAACTTTCTCATCATTGTACCAAGTCCTGCTCATCCTACTACTTAATCGTCTAGATACCTGACTCAAAATTCTACAATAAGTTTGTCTAAGAAAATACTACTTGTCCAGTGAAAAAAGTTTTAAGAATCAAGAATTAATATTTCAATAATTCTAAAGAAATTACGTCGTCCACTGCTACTAAATAATACATTTGGGGAATCAATATCCTTTCTGTGGAAATAAGAAGAATTGGATTCAAAAAAATACCTGGAATAACTTCATTAATTTTGCAGAGCACTTTTCATAATATACAATTTAGATAGAAATGGGAATATTTTCGTGCTGTTTGTTTTGTATTCATTCATTCATAATACATTCATATTATTAGCTTTATGATATTTCGACCTGCAGGAAATTTGAGATCAACTTGTAGCTACTAATGGATGGGAGAAAAATTTTTCAGAGAAAAAACTTGGGAAGAGACAGACAGAATTTGGAAAAGGTCGGCCAATCCCTTGCTGCTATCACATACCGCAGTTTATTTAACATAATTCATAGGGGTGTAAATAACCATCAAATTCGAAAAGAATAAATCGAAGAGTATTAAAAAGTATACATGTTTCACAATTTGAAAAAAAAAACGAATACAATTTCGATATCTTAATAATCATATCTATAGTTTGCTTATTAACAATTTTTCTTTGTTTCAGGTAAGTTCTGTTGATACAGCTACTGTGATAATAAGGAGGTATGTGCAAAAATAGGGTGGATACCTGAAAAATGATAAGATAATTCAAGCCTCCTGTAAATTATAAAACTAGTAATTGAATATTTCTAAACTACATTGTGTGATTATTTTGAATGTGAAACTTATTTGTTTGTAGCTGAAAAAAAAAACAAGTTGTGAGACGAACGAAGTCACAATATACCAGGTTAAAAATTGCATTTCGACTCATATAAGGTGTAGAACGGACACATGGAATGAATTCGTTAATTAATAATTGAGAGCATGTTGGTAAAATGCTTGGATAATAGGACAGCGGTGATTTAAATAAGATAATATTCAAATTGATAACGTATTTTGATTTTTTTCATAACTACACCGTTATATAATTCATAATCACGACAGACACCTTTTTAGAAACACGGTAAAACGTGTCTACAGATCAAAATGTAACGAAATTCCAATTCGTACAGTTCGACTTACGATGGAACCGTGAACGAATTGTATTAGAAAAACTAGAACACCCTCCTTATTCTCCCAATTTGTTGCTATGGAACTATTATTTATTTGATTCATTGGAAGAAGAACTTAGCGGACTGCGATTTGGAAGTAATTACGTGACAAACCCAGATATTTTCACGATAAAGTCATACAAAAGTTTCTAAAGAGGTAGCAAATTATACGTAAAGTGTGACGGAGATTATGTAGGAAATTTGAGATCTAAATCTTAATGATAAAAATTTTTATAACAAAATCCCGGTTTGTATTTGAACCTTCTTCGTACTTTAGTATATCAAAAATTGTTTGTTGATATAAGCTACTGCCACATGACACACCCTGTATATTTTTTTTATAAGAAATGCACATCAAAAGATGAAAATAGACGTGTTAAAGCTTTGAAGGATGCGGATTTTGTTAATAGAAACCACTCAAACTAAAAATATAATCGAATCTAAAAAATATTTGTAAGCTTTTCGATTGTAAGCTCAAAGACTTGTTTGAGATTTCTGAGATTTGAGCAATAATTTCAAACCAATACATAGAAGTCACGATAATATGAACATTGATATTTATTATGATAACAACCTGCGGAGGAATAGGAATAAGAATATTCTGTTAAATTCCAACAAACCCAAAATTCACGATAATGTACTAGAGAGTTTCTGATGATATTTTCGTCTACATAGTGCCATGGAATAAGCAATACACCTCCGGCTACAAATACCACCATGCGTTAAATCGAAGTAGAATCGAAACTTCTACAAACTAAACTTAAACCATCTTCTAATCGTTCAATCAGAACGTGATTTGATCAGTGCTTACTATGTAAGTTTCTGGAGAAGATTGAAAGTTTAATAATGAAGTCCCCTAACAAGATTATATATTTCATATTATACAGAATGTTAATATTTGAAATTCGTTCCATGATTAGCGAACACAAATATTTATGAACATTAATGAGTTTTCAGTTGCGTCACTTCCCGATTCCCCGCAATAAATTACAAGTACTTATTTATCCCTGATGCTTTTCTACCTTTTCAAATGTAAGGTTTGTTAAAGTTGAGTCAATACGTGGGCTTTCCCTTTTACAACTACATTCTTTTCTATCCTGTGTCGTTTGTTTTATTTACTGTCATCTTATTCATTGATTTCACCTTGTCATGTTTATTTACTTCTATGCAACTTCTGTTCGTTTTTCTTTCTTATTTTGGAAGTGCTTTATACCGGGTGTTACTAGACGCAAAAAATTCGGGAGTTAGAAGATGACATCAGCATAATGCTTTGATGTGAAAACATGTTTTCATACCACCCCTCGATTCTGAATTATAGACCTTTCAAGTTGCCAGATCAGAAATTATATTTAAGTATATTTTTTGTATGATTCTGCACTGAAGAAAATTATCATAAAATGTGATCATTTATTGGAAATACTCACAGGAGGTAATAAAACACGATCAAACATTCAAATAAGTTCGCTATAAAGACTCATTCTGAAGAAAATTAACATAAATTGTGTATTTTCAATAAATAATTACAATTTATAATAGTTTTCTTAAGAATGTCTCTTTATAGCAAACTTACTTGAATGTTTGATTATGTTTTTTCACCTGCTATGAGAATTTCCAGTGAATAATTACAATTTATGATAGTTTTCTTCAGAATGTCTCTTTATGGCTAACGGTTTTCTTGGCATGTACAACTATCTAAAAATCTACATTTCTCCTAAGCCATAAGTTTTATCAAGTTAAACAAGGAGTACCTTTTTGTTGAAAATCAATTGAAAAACCTCATTTTTGTAATATTCAGATTGTACAGGTAGTCCCTGTGAAAGTTACGGAATGATCTATAAAAATTCGTAATGTTGGAACGTATTATTAAGAAAATTAACTTAAATATGAGTTCTGCTTTCCCAACTTCAAAGGCATATAACTCAGATACAAGGAATCGTATGAGAAAATTTCACTATGCCACAGTATTATTTTTACGTCGCTTACTCCCCCCTGTATATCTTTCGTATTATTCGTCCTTGTTCCATTCTTTTGGTATGGCAACACAACTTTTTTGAGGGAATAAAGCCGGCCCTGTCTCGTTATAATGGAATTCTAAAATTTGGCAAAATCGCGACACGTTTAATTTTTTATAAACAGCGGAATTCGTTTGTAGTCAATTTTTATATATTATTTTATCATGGCAGGAGGAGGAGAATTCTAGAAATATCGTTTCTGCTATATATATCGAGTTTAGTGGAGTGAGTGAGTGAGAAAAATAACCGAAGAATTTAAATAAATTCAATAAATTGAGTCAGTGAAAGACAGTGGTTGATTAATTCATCTCACCGATAAAAATAAAGTAAATTAATATGAAACATTCTTTAATATATCTTAATTTGAAAGAATAATTTGTTAGATGACTATTCGTAATAATTTGTAAACGACTACTCTTCAACCTTTTTTTCTTTGAAATAACCATCAGAAATAAGAACATGGAAACGTTACATCAAACTGAACACACTGTTTACACCACTACTACACTACAACACTCAATATTACACTGTCTGACTCGCGTTTTGACAGCCAAGTTATCGTCTTCAAAGACTGAAGGTAAACAGTGTATTCAGTATGAATATCGTCAACGGTTCCAGATATTCCAACTTAAATCACTTTTTAGTTTATCAAAATGACTTCACCTTCCACTAGATGTTTCATAGTTACTCTGAGAAAACTCAGATCCTTTAGCTTGTTTCATGGAGCGGAGTGTTCTGAAGCCCAAATAAATGAAATGTAATTATCGAAAATTCAATGATTTCCTTACAGCTTGTCTCGTTATTTTCACAACAGCCAAAAAGCACTAGATTTAGTGCTTGAGACTACCACTAAATATAAACAATATTAGCTTGTGTAGTTTATATTGGGTGAGGTGAGATAAAAACAGTCACTCGCAGATGTTTATATCAACAACATTAAGTAGAGAATTAATTGAGTCACAAAGAGAAACGTGATTTTTGATAGTTCAAGCTATTATTGAAAAAAAAAATCACCGCCGAAAGATTAATCTCATAAATCAAAAGATCGAAATACTAGTTAAGAATGAAAAATACATGCGTTTTTCGGTTTCTCTATTGAATCCCCTTTGCACGGAATAATGAATTTATTGCTCTAATTTCACCATGTTGTATAATAAAATTTCAATGTCGTATTGCTTAGTCTAATTTCAATATTGCCTGTTACAGAGGTATAATATCAAAAGTAGCATATTTTATTGGCGAACAATGATGTCCATAAATTGCTTTGACACATGAAACTGGAAATCTGAATTCATGATGACAATAACATGCGAAAAAGGCATTTGAGATCTTATATCATTGAAGTATATAAAATTAATAAGCTATTTGATTGCGAATAGTGATCCGCAACAACATGTTTAAATTAATTTATTATTACATATATTAGTAGAATTATTACAGTAGTGTACTTGCCCATCAGTTTGCAGTATATTGAAAAAACTCATATTTTTGCTTATACGAGGCCCGGCTATTAAATAACGAGACTGGTAACGAAAAAGGGGTTTTATTGTTTTATTGCTACCCTTTAATATACTCCCCTTCCCTCGCCACATATCTTTCCATACGTTTTGTCAATTGATTGAAGCAGTGCTGGAAGTCTTCTTTGGTGGTGTGATTTTACCACTTCCATCGACTCAAATGGGGCCTTTTCAAAGCAGATTTTATCTTTGGAAACAAAAAAAGTCACACGGTGCCAAATCTGGTGAGTACGGCGGGTGTTCGAGCACTGGAGTGCGCTTACTGCTTCACAGATAGAGCGTTGTACTGGTGTATAATAGTCTTAAGGGTGATTATCTGATCCGTTGCTCCTCTTCCTTTCTTGAAACCTCCCACTATCCTTTCTTGGTACTCGTTGAGTCTGTTTCCTGGAACTTTAGCTATAACTTTCATATTTTATTTTTTATTATTTCACCTTTCAAACATTTGTTATTAATTTCAAATTTTTCTTATTATTCGTCATATTCTTCTCGGTATCAGATAATTTCTGTTGGGATCCCGTTCTCTCCTACACTCCTATGATTTTTCATTAGTTGGTTTGAATTGATAGGGCAGGAAAATCAAATGAAGGTATTTGAAAATTCAAAATTTCGACTCTTTTGTTTAGGATAGTTGGATGTGGTAAAAAAACTGGATTCAAAATAAAATGAAATTGCCTAAACTGCTTCATACTTATTTCTTTACGGATGAAAAGCCGTCATAACCTGAATTCCGATATTGTGAATATACATTTCCAAAAAAAATAGCTTAGGACGTAATTTCGAATTCAGGAAAATTGCGGAAAAAAGCATTTAAATAAACTTTTTTATTTGGAGTACCATCACCTCTGACGACTTTCCAGCACAGTGCTTTCTTCAAATCAAAGCACTCCACCCTCTTTTCCCTGGAAAATAATGTAAATAAAAACAGAATTTTGGTGCAAAATTCATCTCTAAACATCGATTTAGTGGAAAATAGGAAACTTTTCACGACAATATGAAGAAGTACTATTTTCTAACCAATATAACTATAAATATACCATTAGCTCAATAATTTGAAAGGAAAATAAAAAATGACGAAATTTGGTGCAGGTATTAGGGTAAAATTATATAAAATATAATTGGTTGCTTCATGTTTCTCAATTATATTTCGCTGGATTTCTTCATCATCTGCTCTAGTATTTAGACTATCTTCTCATCATTTTTAAAGCTACGTAAGCTCCGTAATATGAACGAGTGCGTCTTGTCTGTATATTCCAGAATAACTTACATACCTGAGCTAGTGCTCTGGATCTTATAGTGAAGTAATCTATCACCTTTAACCTTAATGTACTAGCTTACATCCAGTTTATTGATATTCTAGTTAGTTTAAAATATAAAATACGAAATACTCGTGATCAGCTGTATATACGTATGTGTAGTATATTTTTAATTAAAACTTAATAACAACTACATTAATTAAATATAAAGTACCGGGTTCAACCTGAAACAGCATTCAGTGAACGTCAATAACGAGAGGATTTACGTGCTTTTGAATGTAACAGGATTTAACCGCTGCGACTATCAAATTCTGTAGATATAGCCGGTTTTGCATAGAATTAATCGTTGTTGTGGACTTTCTCATAGATTTAATCGTTTTTGGACATAATGATAATACAAGGGAATTGGTGACCTGATTATAAATGCAGCGAACCATGAAACAGATGAAATTAAAATGCGTATTAATCCTCAAGGACGGAGCTTACCAAATAATGAATTTTCAGTCATATCACTCATTTCTAATTGAAATCAAACACTCACATTATGGCGAGTAGTGCTTGATTTATTTATTAAATCTATTAGTTGTTGGTTAATTTTAAATGGAATGCAGAAACGAACATTTTCGGCACATTTCACTTTATTATTTTCTTAAAGGAAAGAAAGCTGATGCGGCTCACAAAGAAACATGTGAAGTTTATGATTCTGATTGCTTAACCGAGAGCACGTACTCTAATTGGTTCTAGCGATTTTCTGCTCAAAGCAACGTTCTGGTCGACATACTGAAGTTGATGATGACCAAATTAAAATTATAATTGAAGAATATCCTCATATAACTGTTTAAAAGATGATACATATACAACAAAAAAGCTCATGCTGTCATTTTGCTGGGATTATAAAGGTGCTGGGTTTTTTGAGCTGCTTCAAGGAACCAGGAACCAAAACTGATGTTTACTGTCAACAATTAATGAAATTAGATGAAACAAACAACTAAAAACGGCCAGAATTTTCGAACGGGAAGGTTTAATGTTCAACCATGATAATGCAAGTCCTCACACATCTTTGGCAACTCATCGGAAACTATTAGAGCCCTGATCTGGCGCTATCTGATTATCATCTATTTCGGAGTTTGAAGAATTCTTGGACTGGTCAAACTTCCACAAATGACGATGACGGTTCAGTTTTTTGTTGGTAAGGACAAGAAATTTTATGAGCGCGGAATAATTATACTGAAAGAAAGTTGGCAAATGGTCATTGAGCAGAACGGAAAATATATCATTGATTAAAAAGTATTCTTTGTTTCATTTCATACTACAAAACCGAAATTACTTTATGTTCAAACATAATAATACAAAGGCAAAGTCTATGGGGTAATCGTAATCAGGTGCAATTCTAAACCACTTGCATATTTTTTGAAGTTAGCAGTTGAAATTGGTTCGTATACCTATTAGTGGCCTATTTGATGCATTTAATCTTGCTTCCATCGACACTATGTTGTGTGTGTTTCGAGCGTCGTCAAACATTTTTATTAGCGAGCCGCTTGAAAGATTGTAAAACATTTTTGCCTTTCTTGAAATTTTATATGAATGATTTATCATTGATATAAATATCATTATCATTTATTTACATAAGCTTCATGTTCACTATGGTATTTTCTTAGTGCATCTTGCAATTTTCAAGAAGTTTGAAGGTTTCTTAACTTTTTTATCCAAAAACACTATGGTGAGAATATACGGGGTCTCTCAAAACGTTCGCATGCGAGTTATATCACTGCATTAAATGAAAAAAATCGATTAAAAATCACCAAACCATCACATGTCATGTCAAAGTTCAAAAATGCGGCAGCAGCTAAATACTTTTATGGCTCTCTCGACCGCTCGATAGGGAGGAACTTAAACGTTCCACAAGCTTTGATTGGCTAAATCTTGTTAATTTGCGATTAATCTATGCGTTTTAGACATGTGATTGCTTTTTAATCGACTTTTTTTGCTTAATGCAGTGATATAACTCGCATGCGAACATTTTGAAAGACCCTATATATTAGGAAACGACCGAATATTTATCAATACACTGAATAATATGTTATCAATACCATGTACTGAGAAGAAACGAAATATATAGATAAGCAAATCAAGCATACAATGTACCTATCGATGTTATATTCGACCGAATTTCGGGCAAAAAAATTCGATTACTATCATAAGTGCAGGACGCTGTCCCACTCTGCCTTTACATATACAGGATGTTCCAGGACGAGTAGATGATTTAGCTGAGCGTAACATTACAGATCAGAAAGATGTCACCTAGAAATAACAAGAAAGGGTTTGGAAGTCTCTTGGATCCACGCCAAGTATGTAACGACTGTACGCATGTATACGTATATTGGAAGAGTTTTGAACATAAATTATGAGAAGGTTGATGTGGAATTTACGCGTTTTTTTTTCTAAAGCAAAACCAACCAGTAATTGAGAGTAAGATAGTGTTTTGCAGTATCTACCTTTATACATCTCTAACATCAAGTTTGGGGAATATTCCTGAAGGATAAAGTTTCGACACAATTCCTGACGTTAAAACGACGTGAAATTCAAACTATGTTGAAGAAAACCTCACGAAATATTTCCAAACATCATCAATTGTAATTTGAATGCAGATAGATGCAACTTTTATATTCATCTGAACAATTCACCGTTTTTCTCTATCACAACTCGTATTTCACGAATAATTTCCTGTGTCTAAAACACTAATTACGCTGCAGTTGAATCATCACAATAAAAACAGAAATAGAAAAACGATTTGAATTTGTAATCGGCTTCAAAGTCGTGTTTAACAACTAGATGATAATCAAATTCCGAGTTTCTTGTCTGCGTGTTCTATATCTACTACAAATTAGTAGGTGATAAGTCACAAGTTATGAAGGTGTGGGGATTCAGGCTTTTGTAGCATACATTCTCCAATCTCTTATAATCTTGAGTAGAATTTATGTTATGATGATGATAATAACTATCAATATGATGCTAGTTATAATAAAAAAAGCAATATGCCGTAATTTTTATTCGTGATTTAATACAAAATATAAATATTTGCTGATCGGTTTAGTTTCTCCCTAAGGTTAAGTTTCAGATCTAACTGATGGTATGCCATGTAGCATTGGCTAAATTAGGTGAAAATGTACTTGATGGACACAGAAACATGACAATTTTGGTAGACAGAATGACTTTATGACGACATCATGAATGAGTTTTGTGTGTCTTCTATTGTCATACCTTCTCTAAAACTTCAGGGGCAGCTTAGACTTCTACCCCATATATCGCGCCAATATTCTAGGATGTGGCTTTTGAAGTAAGTCTTTAGATCATTGCACTGGACTCTAAAGGATTGTTAAAGGTATCTTTGACGTGGCGAAACGAATTTGATAGACTAATCCATGAAGAAAATTTTTCTGGTTTATTTTTATCAGTTTGACGGACGTGATTCAATTTATTTTAGTAATGTTTGTAGCAATCTAAGGTGATACCAAAATTGTTAGATTGTATCACTTATCAGACATTGAAGTATTGAGTAAATTTGCAGACACCTTTTTGAGCTCTTTGGATTCTCTTTTGCGGTTAACAACTCCGCTTTGTGTTTTCTTAGTTCACTCTACAACTATTACAGTTTATAAATCGCTATTAGTTGTTGTTTTTGAGGTGCTTCTGGTCGACCTTTTGATCATTCTATAGTTGGTTCCCTCTCTGTAACTTGCTCTTGATCTCGTGGTTCATTAACCCACTTGCGTATCCTCCATCGGGCTTGATAGATCCCAGTATCTTCTCCATTTTACTCCTAGGCACTTCCCGATAGACATATGGTTTCGGATCCATAGATAATGGATATTTTGAGAGCCAAAACCTCGTAAGAAACCAGATATACTCAAATCAATGCATAAAAAAGCAAAACATTCCTAATTATTGAAATATTAACTACATTTCTATCAACTAAAAGGTTTTTTTATTCTATTCTAAATCGGATTATATGCTTCCATGCACCGTTTAGAATTTTAATTAATTCGATCAGAAAAGTGAGAAAGAGATAAAGACGAGACGAGTAATGAGCGGAGCAAATGCAAAGAAGGCGATAATGAAATTACGGAGAGTTGATGGTTGATCATTGTTATCTGATACCAAGATTCATTAATTAGTCTGAAGGATTTTGACAGATGGTGGATGCTGAGAACGAGAAGATTCATATTTATATTTGCGATTGGATTATTTAGTACAGAGTGGTATGATTTTTTCTCACTATTAACTATTATTTGTTCAAATTTTGAGAGTATTTCCTAAATATGAATTCTTTTTACGCGACGGAAGAATTACTAGCTGTGTTATGGCAGAATTTTCTCTTCCAAACCTAATTAAATAGATTTCTATTGCTACTTTCTACAATGCGTATATTCATAATAAGGTTTCACAGATCTTGATTGTGGTATTTTCGACTATTCAACTAATTAGCAACGACTCGGATCAAAATATTATGGACCAACTACAGTCACAAATTTCCATAGCTCACTTCAAAACTTTGAAATATTCTAGAGCATTCTAGAACAGTCTGAGAAATTCTGGAATCTTGTGATGTGACCATTCTAAAATACACCAAAAAAAGTATTTCAGAAACGTTCTCAATATTGTCACATACAAACATAATTCAGCATAGTTTAGTAGAGAAATAAGCCCTGAAACGCAGTATTCCTGACAATCCATTGGCGGAAATATTTTTCATTATTTGTTTTCGTGAGTATAACGTATTGAAATGTACAACGAATCCAAAATATTAATACATTCTGGTGCATAAATGATTACAATTCGATAGCTACACTATCATTTAATCGAAGGTGACTTGGACTCTAGTCTCAATGAAACTGATTATATATCAAATTAACGATAGGTGGAGTTGAAGAGACATGAAATAATAGTATTATGAAAATACCTTTCCAAGAATAATCCATGTAATTTCCAATGAAAATTTGATAAACTCGAGCGGGTAATCAAACATAATGACGGACTACTGATAGGCTTAAGGTCTCCGTAATAACAATATAATATACTTATGGAATAGCAACTTAAAAAACGTGGGGGATATTTTGAAAATAATTTTTCACCAAGTTATCTTATGAGATTAGATACCTTGTAACATCAAAAGAAATGACTCACAAATGTTGCAAAAGCTTTTTTAGAAGTCAACAATCTTATGATTAGGAATCAATGTAATGGTAATATTTGAGATATCTATAATTTTGATTTCAATTCTGTTCAAATTATTAGTATATTTTCTGAAATTAGGGAAATTGTACTTTTACCAAATGCCACTACCAGTGATCATCCAAGTATCATTGGATGTGATTTTTTTGTTTTATTTCCTATCATATCATTCTTCGATTGTCACCTGTCATCTCAATTTCTTCTGCCCAGCTCCACCTTTGATTTTTTTTGTAAGTTCTTATATCTTCCTCTCTTCTACCATTATCGTAACATACTCAAACCATCTCAATTGTCCTTCTTCTATATTGTTTTGAATTGATTATAAATTCAAATATTCTATTATAGTGTTAATCCTTATGTTGTCGTATCTTGATTTAATCTCTACTTTCCAAAGAAACTTCATTTATTTCGTTTGAATTTTGCTTTTTTTCGGTTCTAGTGTTCACGTTCCATGTCTCTGATTTTTATGCCAATATGTCCTTATTGCACCGAATAATCTTCCAGTTTCTCTCTTGTATCTCTTGTTCCATTTGGGGTTAATGTCCTGCCAAGATAATCGAAGTATTTGATCTGTTCTATATTTCTACTAATTTTATATTATGTATCTTTTTCTTTGAAATAAAAATTGTCTCCTCTTCTGCCATCATATTTTAACGTCTTCTATTTTCCAATGTCCGACTTTATATTGTTTTTTTAGTCTTTTGTTCTATGTATTCCTTCATCCAAAACCATTGTGAATAATAATCGATTCATTATACGTCCTTAATTCATTGCTTTTGTTGTTTCGAACCTATTTAATACCTTTTCTCTAACTTTGTCTTAGTTGTTCGTCTGTTTATATAAAGCCTTTACTTCGTTGATCTGTTTGTTCTTCTATATCTTTGTATACTATGATTTTACATGTTGACTATGTTAAATGCTTTTACAAGATCTATGAAATATAGTTGTGTATCTCCGTGTCTTCCTGCACATGGTGTTTCTCTATTTGTTCTGAATCCTTGTTGTGAGTCTTCTATGGTTCTTTCTACTTCGTCTCTTAATCTGATTTCTATCATTCTCTTATATGTGAATCCTCTACAGAGTGTTTCGGGCCTTGATGCAAAAAATTTGCAAGTTAGTCGATCACATGAAAATAATGCTGTGACATGAACAAACATTTTTCAAAAACCGCTGGTTTTTGACTGAATTTTATTGAGTTAAACAAAGAGTATCTTTTTGTTGAAAAATCTATTGAAGAATTGATTTTTGTTATCTTTGGATTGTACAGGTTGTCCCTGTGAAAGTTACGGATTGTTAACCATTTGACATGAACCACCTTTCACCTTAGGATTTTCAGATAGATTTCGTTAAAAACACTACATGGACATACCTACTGGTAATCATCAACTAGAAATTCTTAATATTCGAATGTATAATTTACACACCCTCTATAATTTTCTTCAATATTGATGCATCAATTGCTTATATAGTGCCTCAAACATTTCCCTTTTCAGTCTCTGTATTGCCTGTTCTATTTCTTTGGAACTAATTTCATCTTTTGTTTGTATTCTTGTTAATCTTACTTATCCTGTGGTCCCTTTGTTTTTTTTTCTCGATTATATCATTTCCTTCTGAAATATCTTTGATATAATATCTATATCTTTCCATGATATCATATTCGTTTGTTGTACTCACATTATGGATTATAAAAACTGCTCTATAAGAAAAACATAATAAATTCCATCACTGTCCGCAGATAAACCATCTTCACTGTTTTGGAAAATTTGCAGAAAGAAGATGCCGATTTTTATTATGTTGAATGAAACAGTTGATCCTCAAAATTGTAGATACTGATTCTAGATTCATGTGAGACGAAGATGATTTTTGATAAAGGAGGTCATATGCTTTAGAATCTGATGAAAAATTGGGGAATTCTTAAGAAAATTTGAAGAATTTGCGATAGTTTCAGAGAATTATAAAGGTTTTTGAATAGTTTTCGGAAATTTAGATAATTCTAGGGAACTTTAGACATTTTTGTAGAATTTCAATGAATTCTAGAGAATTTTTCTAAATTTTGGAGGAATTTAGAGTAATCTAAAGAGCCACGCTCTCACGATTTTCGCAGATCGTCACTTGTAGAATAATCGCTTATTTTCGATTGCAAATTACATGAAGTTATTAAAAAGATCTCTTCAGTAGATTATTTCTGAATTTCTGAAGATGTACTGAAAGTACAGTTATAAAATTTGAAAATTGTGTGATTTAAAATCTGGAACTTCATTCGTATCGTCCATATCTGTGAATAATGTTTTTGTTTGATAAAGATTTATCATGAAAATCGTATTTTTTCTAAATCTCTCTAACTATTTTCACTCTGTGAATCGGTTTAATTCCTATCTATAGCTTTCAAAAATTTTAGCAAATGCTTTTTCAAGATCTATGAAACATATTTGTTTATCTGTGTCTTCCTGTATATTCCTTCTCTATTTATTCTGATTTGATTCTTTCTGGTTCTGCGTATTTTCGAATCGGTTTATTTCTTTTCTACAGCTTTCGAAAATTTTAACAAATTCATGAATAGTGTGAATATCTTATCCATAGCTACCTCAAACAGTATCACAAAAACAAATCTGTATTGTTTTAATTGGGTGCAACCTACTATTGATTAAGGTTAACGTTCGAACAGGCACTTTGAAGTTCGCGTATTCAGCTGTTTCCGTATTTCCAATTACCCTAATTGGAATCATAGCAAAAAAGTCATCAGATAAGTTTTAATAGAGGCCAAACAACAGAGAATTTGTTATTCAGGTTACCTACTGTGTAATTAAGAGGAAACTGTTTAATACTTTGGGTGAGATTTTGACAAACTAATATTGGTTATCGATTTTTTATTCATTATTGAAACAGCGGAATGATAATATTTTCATTTTAAGCAATGACAACTAACCAGTATTTCCATTACTTTGAATTGATGCTAGTTTTAAAATTTCGTAGTACCTTAAACTCCTTCGAGCGAACTTGAAGGGGTTCAAGCTTCCATCTAATCTCACGCCGACTGTTCAGCTAGAATTTCTATGAATTACTAGTTCAGTAACATACATTCGAAAACGCATATGAAATGAACAAAATTTCCACAAAAAACCATTTTACATTCTTAAAGCTGAGTTATCGCACTTCTACAATAAAGTGTGATTTCCATATCAGAGAGAGATTAGTTGCGAGACTGGTTGCGAGCCCTAGCCCCTCCAATGTATCAACGGCTTCAATGTTTTAGGCGCAAATAGGTAATAACAAGAGATGTATAACTTTTTTTTTCTTAGAACAAGAAATTTTTCAGTAAATGAACACATAAAATGGAAATTCATTCTTCACCACTTTTATACAGTCCTGAATCAAGATATTCTCAATTCCCTTTCTATTTGTCCTTTGTGCTCTGTTATCGACGATTCCAATCCCCTTGCTTCTTTCCATTTACTCCTCGGTCAATCATTGATCAATCTCCCTGAAGCAGATGTCTCATTTAATTCCGAAATCAAAAGTTAACATCAAAGCTCTTAGTCAGAGGTTCTGGTCTCGATGGAGCAACGAGCTCCAAATCATGAAAACAGAA
The DNA here is from genome assembly GCF_026230105.1 of Diorhabda sublineata. Lineage (NCBI taxonomy): Eukaryota > Metazoa > Arthropoda > Insecta > Coleoptera > Chrysomelidae > Diorhabda > Diorhabda sublineata. The sequence continues at coordinate 9,955,860 of NC_079475.1, read as the reverse complement.
TCTATCGCAATTAATTAGAGTTTGTCGATAGGCACTTTTTAAAAACAAACATCTTCTGACCAGTCCGGAATCTTACGGGCTAACACGATTGTGCCTGCACAGTGAAGGCTCCAATTATATTGGAAGACGTTTTTACATATTAGTCCATCATAATGCAAACAAATAACGGAGCAACTGATTCCTCTCTTCTCGCACCCACTAGCAGCTACAAAATTTCCTCTATATCTGCAAGATATTGGTTTCTACAGCCAAAATCGGTAAGATTCCAAATTGGTTCGAGTCCGACTTTGGACTGCATCTAACTCCATTTTTTCCAATCCGATTGAGGTACCTCCAAAATATCTAATTTGAGCGCATCGTATAAAAGCTTTGATCTCGCAATTTTTTTTATATGCATACCAAATAAGAAGTGTAGGGATATAACCTATTATTGAAAGCTGAAGTTTAAACATTTTTTTTTTAATTGATGCTGGATAGTTCGCATTATCTCAGTGGAGAATGATTCGTCTTCTGCGATTGGTTTCCCTTGCGAAAGCTTCTGTCAATTGACAACACGCTCTTTGTAGAATATGGATCATGAGCAATTTTTGCAGGTCAAAAAATCACAAAAGACTTTTATAAAATATGCAAATCTATCTGTTGTCATGAGGTAGTTGTTGTACCAAAAAAGATGGAGATGAAGAAACGAATGGATAAACTAAAATTTATTACTGGAACATTTACACCATTTGCGAAATGTTCCACTCAACTCACCTCGTATTATTTATATAATTCAAATCAATTATATACGAGCCGGTCGTGTTTCAAAGATCACGCTGATTTCATAATCTGCGAAGGGTGATTTTTAATTTGTAAGTCCCTCGTTAATTCATTCAATCTATCACGCATAAACTTTCGACGGCGGTGACCGTGTCGCAGATAATCAAGATCACCTTCGTGACAAGTCGAGACGACCATCCCCTTAAGAGCTGAAACCCTTTTGCTCTAGGAAAGTTACAGAGTACCTGAAACCCCCATTATCACTTTTCAGTGCCTACGGACACATGTAGAACAAAGTCCTCAAGAGTCGAAGTTGATCTCCCGTCCTGTTACATCACGATTTCGAGATCTTTTGTTAGTAATTGAACTTTCTTTTTTCACTAGAATGATGGACAGTGGCGCGCGTGTGAATAATTCTGCTATTCAAGTACTCTTTGTTGTATTTAGTGAAAATATCACTCAAAAAAAATTCAAAAATTATAATTAAGTAACTTGTGTTTATAATTATCATTTGTTAATCCTTATTGAGCGGACAGCACATTAAAAATAAATGATTGTTCAAACATTGTAAAACATCGTGTGGTAAGTTAGGTTAGGTTAAGTTAGATAAGGTTAAGTTAGGTAAGGTTAAGTTAAGTTAGGTTAGGTTAGGTTAAGTTTGGTAAAGTTAGGTTAGATTGACTTAGGTTAAGTTAGGTTAGGTTAAGTTTAGTGACTGTGAAATTGAAGAATGAGTAATGAAGAAGAAGAACAAACGCTTAGCTGAAAGGAATGTATACCGTATCACACAAAAAGTCAAAGCTCAAAGAGTTGGTTGAGAGGTTGGGACATTGTTCAGAATGAATGCAGATAAAATTGCCAATGGTGTACAAATGAAATGATAGGGAACTAGAGGCAGAAGAGGCAGGCCGAAAAAAAATGGATAAGAAAGGTAACATCGGATTTGAGAAGAGCGGAGAGAATGTACAATGGTCAAAAATAGATGCCGATTTATAGTTAAAATAGAATAAAAAGAAGATCAAAACAAAACAGTGCTTTAACATTTGGGAATATATATTTTGAAAATATTTTAATTGCTAAAAATAACTAAGCATGGGCTTTCAGAACTAACATAGATTCAAAAACTCATACAAATTACTCATTGGCCCTTTAAGAGAGCTCATGTTGGTGATAAAACAATTTATAGCGGGGTATGCTTAAAAGTAATTTATGGATAACGGTAATTTTACATACCCTTTATAAATACGGGTTATATAAATTATTTTAGTGCACCAAAAATCGAATATTTCTATGTACAAGAAGTATAAAGAAGTGAATAATAAATTTAAGGAGTATTATTTTAATTTTTTCTGTTTATATACACACATATGAAAAAAAAATAGTTTTTCGACCGCCCCAATGAATTACATTTTTAGTGAAATATTCGACTATGACCGGGTCGAGCTTTAGTTCGAAAGGTTAAGTGCTGGAGGTCCTGTCGTGAATTTTAAATAGAACGATAGGCTTTTAACTTGACACAACCCTTCGATTATCGTCTTTTGCTGGGTCATCTCTGATGCCGATTTCCTAGATACGTGCTTACTTTGATCGGGGCATTGTTGTTATGCATCGTATCGGTTGTCGAAAGTCGAATTCGCTTTTTCATTTTATTGTGATATTTATGATTAGATGAAAGGTTAAGGGACGAAATGGTTCCATACTTTTTAAAAAGAAAAAAAATCGCTGGACAACTGAATATAATGAAAAGAATCAGATAATGGACCCTACAATAGACACAATGAAGTTTGTATTAGAATGGTCTATGAGAAAAGATATTTCTGTTGAGATGAAAAGTGCTTAAAAACTAATACAGTTTCATATACTCAATAGTTTTCTTTCTAATAAATAAAAGAATGATAAGCAGATCAACATATTTTAATGAGATTAAGCAATTAAGTTTTGGTGGAATTGACTCTTCCATCAATTTCAAATGTAGGATTGTGATTTCGAAGCTGATTGAAACATTTATTGTTTTTTATTTTGCCAGTAATATGATATTCAATAGTATGTAGTATAAATGTTTTTTATTTATTCATTATTTCTCCAAGAAATTTTGGATTAAGTTTCAATCCTGTAAATATTGTATACAAAACAAGACTAAGTCTTAAGAAAAAAGAATAAGAGGATGATGAATTCCATTCCCACGAGGGACATTTGGTACAAGATTAAGATATGAATAATTATGATTCACCAAACTAAATACGCTAGATTTGTGTAAAATTAAAAAAATCAATTCATGAGTGTAAATAAACGATAAAATCCTGATATGGTCATTTTCCGAAGTTTTTCCTTTATCATAAGAATTATCTACCCCCTACAAGGAATAAACTGTCTCCTTGGGAGTATACATCATGAGAAAGAGGCAAAACAAATAAAATGTCATGACCCACGTCATTTATTACTTATTAAGCTCCAGTAGGAAATCCACTTCGAGTGTTTGGTTTTTTGTGTAAATACGTCGAACAACATAAATCGATTACATTTTTCGCTATTGGGAGAAACTTTGGGTATTTTTCATTTTATTTGTTTTTTGTATCTGACGGCTCAATTAACTGAGTGTGGTGGATTCAAGCTAGTGATTTTTCTGTGAAATGTATATATTGAGAGAAAAATTAGGAAATATTCCTCTGAGGGCGAAACACCAACCATATCTACGAGGGATGATGAAGAAATACCATACATGAATTTTTATTCTCTCATATGATGAGACGAGGTTTTTGAACAACAAATTATGGTTTTGTTTCAAAGAAATTTCAAAAATATGTCTGTTGTGATGATCTAATAACTCTGAAAACTGCTTGATATTGAAGTGTTTAAAAGCATCACTGACTAGCGTGTCGGCATTTTTAGGCTGACATACGAGTTTTTTGTAATCGATACATACATTGTAATCGATACGATACATTGACCGTTTTTATATCTACTGGTTTAGTTTTTCGTTTATGTGTATGTTTTGCTAACGATAAGAATGACGCTCTGTTCTTGTTTAAAGAGGTCTAAAAAGTGTATCGTATTTTTACTAGAGTCAGTCGGTTATTTGCTTTACTTGTAAACGTTCGAGTTACGAGTTTTAATTAAAGTATTCAGTTTTCACGAGTTTATTATTTACTTCACCTGATCCACAAAAATTCTACAACACTTGAGAGTGGTAAGCGCGATTTAAAAGTTTTAAATCAAGTTTTAGTTGGCATCGAGTTAAAAGATGAGTTTCATGTAAGGATCCAGATTTTTTGACAAAGTTGTTACAAGGATCCTCCAAGTAGCTCAACGAATAAATGTTCTATGAATACAAGTTTCATGGTTTTGATCCTCTATTTTTAGCTCTAATGCGTGGTACATTATAAAGTAGCATATTATACAGAGATCAACTCCTAATGATATAGACTCTTTTTTAAAGTTAAAGAAACTATCCTGAAATGAATGTTATTTAGTCACAAACATTGCTTGTATATGTGAAATTAGTTACTACACTTTTGTTATACAGGGTTTTTAATAAATTGTTTGATGACATTGGGAGTTTGTATTTCTCCATGAGAGAAAAACCGCTTTTTGTTTTCGCTGTCTTATATTGTTTAGAAATATACAAGTGGTTATTGGGTTAGTTGACTGTGGTCAAGGTCTCGACACTAAAGGAAGGGCTGCAGTGATAATTTAAACACCCAGATCCTGGGTTAGGACACTTCTTACGTGTCTGTAGAAGGTTGCGTAGGCTAGGCATTATTTTTTACCCTTCTGCCTTATAAGAAGTAATCGTTTGCAATACTTTTCCTTTTTATAGTTATCTACCTTCTAGAATGCAATAAAACTTGATGATATTATTATTGTGAAATATTTTCAAAATTACTAATAGTATGAAAGTCCGTGTTCGCGACGAATTCGCTCCACGTACGCGGCGTGTTCGTTGCTCGCCCGCTTCGCTTTGAAAACGATCGTATGATGAAAATATGTGAATATAAACTGATACATACTTTGATCTACTTACTTACTTACCTGGAACAATGTGATATGAGATTTCAGTTTAATCGTTAGCAAGAAGGAATTTATTTATACTGAACCGAATTGATTCACAAACACGTCATAAACAACATCATTTTTCATGAAAAAATGATCTTCCCACCTTATAATTCACATTGTAACTTGAACTTGGGCCCGCTATGAGTTTAATATTCGTGGAATGTTTTGACACGAGGGCTTGAGTTGTCGAGGAAAATATAAATCCCTGCTATTACGTTTGCTACAATGTTAGAAAGTTACTGGAGAGAAAAATTGGAGTTGTTAAAAGTTAAGTTAAGTTAAAAGCGAAAAAAATAAATTTATAGACTCCATGATATTTCGTATTTTCAAAAAGCTCACTCAATTCAATAAGCATGCATAAGTTTATTATTTTAATGTTTATCTCATTAATTTATACGATTTCTATTCGTGGGGCTCTTCAATTAATTTAAACACTTAACACTACAATAATAATTCACTTACCACGTTCACTTAACTAACTTAAATGATTTATTTAAATTCTTCGATCACTTTCTATTTCTGTCTATTTATTATAAACTAAACTGGGAGAGAAAGAGAGAGAAATTGGTGGGATAAGAAGAATTTTAACCTTTACCTCTCTAATAAGGGGGTTTGTTGAAGTAGACCCTTATATAGGAATTGACCCCCTATTTTGCTAGCTTTTCTAGAGAAAGAAAAGCCAAAATTTAGGGTTATTGCTAGAAGATAACGAAAAAAATAGTTATGTTTTTCTTTGTTTATTTTAAATTTGAAAAAGAACAAAGCACGAAAAAAGGATATATTCCTGCACGTGGTGTCAAGCTTAAAGAACCTTGTTCTGAAATCGCTCAACCGATTGTTTGTTCTTGTAATTTGGAAAGCACTATTGTAGACATCTCTACGTGTCGATCCACAAAATGTCCGATCCACAGCCAAACACTGATTGATCAATTCTTTTTCTGGAACTCATCTAATAATGGGTTTGCCTCCTAGTTTTGTTTTTGACATGAATTCAGGATCCCCCTTTTTTTGATAGTCGGCACTATAAAATGCTTGCAATCTTTTAGATTCTTCTTGAACAGAAGTTATTGCTTTGAATATATTACCCCTATCCCTCTTTTTACGTCCAGGTTTTTCATCCTTTCTCGCCATTTTCATAAAAAATATAACTGATCAGCTTATGAAGTTGTATCATGTCTATTAAAAAAAAGATCTCAAGTGGAAGAATACATCTCATGATAAAAAATGAGAATCTACGTATAGTTAAACCAGAGTCATACAGGGGTATTCCTCAATACTCGACCTATTCCATAATACTCTACTAATTTTCTTCACTTGTATCGTTTTTGAAACCAGAGATTCAAAATACGAAAATTCTAACTTCATTTGAACATATATACATATCTGATCCAGTGGAAATTGCTGAGCAGAAAAAAGGTACAAACTCGTCCACTATATGGACCGTAAAGTCAGTCTTGTTCGACTATGTGAATCTAAAGTTTGGCGAATGCGACAGTTTTTTTACATTATTTTCATCATTGTTGTGATTTGTTCATATTTTTACGTAAAATCGATTCACAGGAAGGTCTGTTCATTAATTTGTTTGTTCACTTTCTGGAATTATAGAAATTTCTGTCCGTTGGTGCGTGTTTAGTGGCGATAGACAGTTTATAATTCATGGTAAACAGAACGAAAAAGTGATCAGTGAATTTGAACGAATGATAAAAGTAGTGAATATATAATAATATGAGTAGGGATAATTTAATTATTATAAAGTGAATGTGTAAAAAGTTTGAATAAATAAAAACAATACTCCAATAATTTCATGGACGACGGTTAAGACATCCAATTAGGTCATTCGAATCCGTTCTATTTAGTCCATAATGAAGTGGAAAAATTAGATGGATTTGTAGCTTGTTTCTTCTTCTGGAACAATTTAAGTGCTCGGTTCGTCCATCGAGAGATTTTGTATTAGTCGAAAAGAAACCGAATTCATGAAGTGGAAATATTATGCTGTTAAAAACAAAAGGTGTATAGATATTTATAGGATGCAATTACGATGTAAGAAGAAAAGCTCTTGAATAAAAATTTTGTTAATGAGGAAACAAACAATATCACGAATTTCCAAATTTTTTCCAACCATCCACAACTTTTTCAATTGTTTGGAATCGTTCTTCACCACACCATTTTCGCTACTGCAAGTTTTCGTAGCGTGTTTGATCAGTTAAACATGGTGAATTAGGCGATACATTGTAATGCTCGACTGATTTTACTGCAACAGTTGCTGCTTAATTTGCAGGTCTATTTACACCTTGGATCTAGACTCTCTACTGTATTAAATGCAGTAGTTGTTTGTTTAATTCAGTATCAAAATGTATCATTGAATCAGTATAAAGCTGATCGAATGGCGTTTATTTATTTTCGAAATTATCAATTGTACCTTTGGAATTTCAAAAACACTCCATTGGCCATAAAAACGTTTTTGGTTTACTCTGTCTTTGAGCTATATATTCGATGATGATGAGGACTTCAAGAGTTAATCAGTGTATAATTAATTGTAATTTTTCGAATTATGTGAGGGTTTAATTTTTTTTGATGATTCATATTGATATTGTCAGCTTATACCAGTGAGAGAAAAATAAAACCAAAATAGATCACTAAAGTTATTTAACATCTGACGGTATTTACCAGAACATGTTAATGGGTATCATGAAGAGTGTGGTTGAAGTTGTATGCGTTGTAACTTTTCAATTTTTTTGATGATTTTCTTCTTATTAATGTTAATTCGTTTCACTATTCTCCATAATTCATAATTTCAAAAATTTATGATCTCAAACAATTCAATGAAATTGAAAAATCTAGGGCAGGACGGAGTTGGTACCCTCCAATGTTATATATTTTCTGCAGCCTCTCTAGTTTTGTAAATTTGTTCTTCGTCCGAATTATTGACGTTAGAATATAATTCAATGACTATTATACTCCACCTTTTATGGCCATATATTTTTGGTTTCAGCTATTTTTATAAGAATTTTCATTATACTGAGAATTATATCTCAATTTTTTAATTTGACCAATTATAAAAGTTTGTTTTTATCATTGTTATGAATCATTCTTTACTATGTTTATTCATTATTCAAAAATGTTACTTTTAGCATATGGGACTCACTGAAATGACCTTGTATATGAAAAATTTCATACATCAATATAAGTTAATAACCTTATGAATGCGAACTTTCGCTTGATACTGATCAATTGGTAGACATTTTTCTAGCATTGCATGGAATCCAATGTGCTGATGCGTTTTCCTTCTATCAATACATTTAGCTTGAGGGAATATTTTCACTGGAAATTCTAGAGGAATTTCATATATTCAGAATGTGTTGAAGTGCATTCCATTCACTTCGTAGGGATATCTCTTCTATGTTTAATATAAACATGAGAAAGTAGCAAATCTTGTTGTTTGTGTTGCTTTAGGATGTTCGTATTTGCTAGAGAATGTTTTTTGTTCTGCATCCCACTATTCATCCATCTGACGTAGTAGATAATACTATGTTTTTGTTTGTTTAGGCAACTTAGCTCTATTTCGTTGATATTGGTCATTGAATACAAGCAGGATTATTGAAAGAAGTCGCTTAATATCTAAAACGGTGATAATAAACAATTTAACGATAAAATTTTGCAATAAATCATAAATTTGTTTGAAGTTCTACATACTGCTTAGATTTAGAGCTTTCGCAGGTTGCTAAAAGTGCCATCGATAATATTAAAATATATATAATGATGTTGTGAATACTAGTTGTCATTTATAGGATCTTTTCCAATAAATATAACCCTTTTTTCGATTTCATTGAAAAAAAAATATCATTTTCTTATACGAGGATGGTCCCAGAAGTACTTGTCCTGAATTAGATAACATTTGTTTAATTTTAATGAGATAGGGTATGATTTCATGTAGATTTATACATTTGTAGCTGCTAATTACAATGTTATTAGTGATTTATTGTAAAAAGACAACATTATTATTCATTATCTACATAAATTTGATTATAACAAGTCTTCTTATTGAGGAATATGAATCGATATATCACATAAACCCAAAATTCTGCAATATCACATAGAGAATATCGATGTCAGTTGTTCAAACTTCCAAACTTCGTACATAATATATCATTATTAAACTCTGTTGAACATACTGCGCATTTATTAAAATCAATGAGATGTAGTCTCTTCTCAATTAAATTGCAATTTAATAGCTATTCTTCTTTCACTAAAGTCTCAAAGTGGATTGGAAGACATTTATTTAAATTTTATCAATTCTCTCCACATTCAATCTGTTTTTACATTCAGTAAACTCACTCTCTCGAAACTGCTTCTAAAGTCTTTCTGTGTTCAACGATTCATATTATTTTCAAAGGCAAAAACTGAGTTTTTGCTCGATTTGAAACGCACATTTCCTCGTGATTCTTTCCATCTAACTTACTCGATATATATAATGGTTTGTGCTCGTATAAAGTCAATCAAAGAATTATGTATAATAAAAAAACCTCATCAATATTCAAATAAGTTTTGTAAGGAATATATTCTCAGTATTTTGGACGATTCCATTGAAATTACCAGTTTATGGTTTAAATACAGAATATGCAAGTTTCCAAGAATTCGGGAAGATAGAATCTACGTAATGTCACTGAAAGTTCTACGGTAAACTTCGAGGTAATTCGTGTGGATAATATGAACGTGAGATACTGGTTATTAGAATTTTAAGAACTTGTACGAATTGTTTAGTTTGTAGAGAACTTTTCTCAGAGATGTCGAGATATGAAAATGGAAAGCGAATAGTTATTTAGATCAAAGGAGGTTTCAAAAGTTAAGGTTTTTTTTCATTAACCAACTCAAATATTGGATGTACATTTGAAACGTTTTTTTTTTAACCAAATACCCTCATACTCAATTTGAATTTTCACAAATGATTATCCTTTTCATAGCTTGGGTCGTCGTCTCGAAATTCGTCCTATTCCGAGGCAAATTATCGGTTCTTTGAGCAATGTCTGTTTTTACCTTAGGCAGGGAGCTAACCTAATCCAAGAACTCCTTCTTTATCCCGGCTTGGTACCGGCAACATGCCCTTCTCAGCTACTCAATCCACTGATAGGGCATGAAGGCGAAGTTAATAAACATATCGGAATAGAGGCCAAATCGAGAATATACAAGACACCCAATGACCTACACCGCAGAGACACGGCCAGAAACGGCAAAAACCAAAAGAATGATGAAAACAGCAGATATGAAAGTGCTACGCGATATAGGCAGAAAAACCCTACTGGACAAAGAAAGAAGTGAGAACATCAGAAGATTGTGCAAAATAGAATGGGTATGGACAACAATAAACTGGCCAAGATAGCGCGCGATAAATCCCCATTGGGCCTAAGGAGTACCGGCTGACCTAGAAAAAGGTGGAGGCACACCTTGAAGCAGGATAGCAGGCAAATAGGCAATTACACCTAATACACGGAAGAAGAAGAAAAAGAAGAAGAAGAAGACAAGTGAAGATTGTCAATATTTTGCTTTTGCAGGTCCACGTTGTTTTAATTTTCCTAAATCGTTGTGTCCATCAATGTTCTACAAAATATCTTTAGATGTTGTGAGCGACAACGAGTTGTTTGTGTGATACATGTATTGCTTCTTTTTGTCTCCAGTTGTCCTGCTCATTGGGACTTAGACATTAAAAAAGTTAATGACTACAGCCTGGGTCTTCTTTCTCATCACCTCGAGACCTCCACGCCCTCACTATCATCTCATTATAAAGATACTCTACTCAATAGAATATCTGGGACCGACGACAATACGGAGAGTGTTATGCAGTCTGGGATCTGATTTCCAAATGGAATTCTTGATCCATTTTCTAATTTTGACAGTTTCTGGTATCCGATGAGTCCCATTTCCATATCATCGGGTTTGTACATCGTCAACAGTCAATAGAAACATACAATGGTTTCTGTTCCTGAAGTGGGCAGCAATTTCGAGCAAAGGAATAATTTGTTGTCTTTTCATTGGAAATTCGAAGGAATTTCAAGTTAATGTCAAACGCTATACTGCCATATTGGCCTTTTTTTTTGGTTCTACAACTTGGAATTTCGGGAATAGAGAAATTTAGGACTTGTTTTCAACGAGTCTTATAATTAAATAAGATTATGTATGGCGAAGAAACTTGATGAAACAGATGAAAAAAGTGTTTCCAGATGAGGGTAGTAAAAATATACCTTCTGTACAATATATTGTCTATATTCCAAAACTGTCTTAACGAGTGGTATCCATTGGAGCGTATTTTATTATCCTGGACATTTCATATAAAGTTATAATAGGCTAATGCAGAAAATTCATAAAACGTTAAATGTTGATGATGTAAGAAATATAACGTCCCGTGAAGTTAACTCCATTTCGTGTCTTTTGGTAGAAGTCAAAAAAATTAGAATGTGAAGATCGATGAAATTATGAAGTCATCAATATTTTTTTAAAATGGAAAGTGAGTTTTTTGACATTATTAGTATATCTGGATTGTATGCATTATGAAAATAATTCAAGTAATGATCACATGAGGAAAAGATAAACTTTATTTTAGTAGAAACTTCCAAATTTACAGAGCATTCTATGAAGTCAAAATTTTTTAACAAGAATTGTCCCTACTTGAACAGCCCCGTTCACTATTTGACAGACGAAGACGATAGTACCAAATATAAAAATATAAAAAAAAAGTTTTCCTCATTATTTGAATCAGCGAATATTCGATAAAAGATTCTTAACAAAAAATTAAGTTTTGTGTCAATTTCCTGTACCTTCCTAATAAAACGTGTGAAAACTTGAATTTTCTTCACAATGCCTCATGAATATTTCAGATTCCCAAACTTCTGTTTTTACAATTTTTACAATTCGAGAAGTCGAACTTTTTATGGGAGCATCTCTTTTTCTTCAAAAATTTCACCACAAATAACTGAAACATATTTTACTGTTATAGTTAGTGATGGTTTTCTTTCAAGCACAGCAAACTATTTAAAACATCCTTGCTTATTCCTGGTCTTCCGTATTATAGACCAATCCTCTCGCTTCTTATTAGATGAAAATTTGTTAAGATTCTTTTTTTCTCAATTCTCTATTTTTTTACATAAAGACCCCTTGCTATAATATTGCTATGTGGTAGGGATATTGGTTGGTGACAAAGTAGTTTCGATTTTTTAGTATAAAATAATACACTTTTTCTCTAGCAATAATAGTTTTTATTCAATTATATATTTCCAATTTTGCTCAATGACCTTTTGCCATCCTTCTTTCAGCTTCATGATTCCACACTCATAAAATTACTGGTTAGGTTATCAACGAAAACTGAACCAGGTGCGATTGAAAGTCATCGTTACTTGCGGAAGTTTGACCATTCAAAGAATTACGCAAACTTCGAAACAAATGGTTATCAGATGGTGCCAGATCGGGGCTGTATAGAGGATTTGGCATCACGTCCTAGCCAAGCCCTAATAGCTTCCAACGAGTTGCCAAATATGTGTGAGGCCTTGCATTATCATGGCTGAAGACTAAACATTTCCGATTTGACCATTCTAGCCGCTTTTTTTATTGCATCATCCAATTTCATTATTTGTTGACAATAAACATCAGAATTGATCGTATGATTCATTAGAAGCAGCTCAAGAAATACAACATTTTCGTAATCCCACCAAACTGACAGCATGAGCTTTTTTGTTGTTTTTCAACTCTCGATATGGTTTATGCTGATACTGATAAACAGCAGATATTAAAGAAGAAAATTTATGAGAGCAGATGTTATCACTAGATTACTCTAAATTTTGAATATTTAAATCATGATTTTCTATATATAAAATCACAATCAATTTTTTTCGTGCATGTGCATGACTTCATTATAATTTTGTTTTCATTCACGGTACTATTCAAGAGTGAAGAATGAAAAATTTATCAAAAGAACTAATTAGAGATAGAGATTCTGATAAACAGAGAATTGTCGAGCTTAATTGATACGTAAGTTTAATCCTAGAATATTGAAAATAAATTGATCAATTGTATTATTTACATTAAAATTGGTGTTTGAAAACACTATATAAAAAGGGCTTAATAGATATCCATAGTAATTTATTTTCAAATTTTCAAAAATTCATCATTCATTAATGGAATTCTAATTTCTGTTATATTTCTCCATAATTTCCATACTAATTTATCATGAAGTATATTTTAGTAGAAATTGTTAAAACTTCCCATTTGTATGCAAGATGCTTGTCTTCCACGCTTGTAATTTCACTAACGTTGCTTCATTATTGCATATAGTGGAAATTTAACTCAACGTTAACTTTGGCCTGTATTTGATTTAATTATGACGAAATTTGAAACGAAAACAAGCGTTCTTTGTTCACGTATTTTTGTTCCATACAATTCTAAGGAAACTATTCCCTCCTTAATTTTGTTTAGTACTAATTAATAATTAACACATTAAATTGAGGATAATGCGAGGTTATGCTGGAATTCATTTTATCTGATCTCGAAGGAAATGTGTCTAAATGAGAAAATTAACTGATAGGTCAGGAAGTACATATAAGAATCGGTTTTTATCAAGTCCATTTTCAGGTTTTTGTGTTTTTGTGAATTAAACATCAGAATATGTATAACTCGGTACCAGGCCAATACATGAGCTTCGTCTGTTCAGTGAAAACTACTCAGTCCAAAAAAAAAAAAGGTCACTGTAGGTCAGTATTTCCCTGTTCGTGGCTACAAGGCTTAAAAGAAACATTCTTGATATTCATGAAATAACTAACATAATTTTGCAAAACTCATTACGGTTTAATAAGTAAATTGTTCTCGAGGTTACATAATCTGACATAGTTTTAGATTTCAAGAAATGACAAAATAGGTTCTAGAAAAAATCGTGTATATCACAAGAAACAAAAGGAAAAAATGCAGTCAAGAAGGATGAATTGTAATTTCAGATTAGTACTCTATTAATTTTCGTTTATGAATCTAAGTTAAAAGGAGGTGTTGAGGCCTACTCTATAAATAATGGTATCATTAATCAAAAACTTTTACTGGCTAAGACGAAAGTTGATACTTTTTCCACACCTTAAGGCTTACCAAGGTCGAGTACCAATAAAAACTATAAAGATGGAAGATATTAAAAAACTGAGAACCTACATTCCAGACGAGCATCGGGGATTTTTCGAAACAATTTGTAACTGGCTAATTGATGACAGATTTCAAGAGATAGCGATATTGAGGTTGGAAAATCCAACGATGACCCATAAATCAGTGATGGGGCCTCAAATCTACATCTTTGATTTTCTTCCCTCTTTTAAACTAATTTTACTATGCTTTTCATAAATTATAAACATCATGTTACAATAAAAATAACAATTTTCACTTGGAAATTAATGATTTTTCATCTCCTTGCAACTTGCTTTTTTTAAATATATTTTTAGAGCTATGTAACTAAATTATGGATAAAGATACAAGTATGAAGTTTTGAATCCTGTTGTGAATTGAATTTTTTCGCATGTTGAATTTTTTTTAAAAATATTGTGAGTGAAATATTTTGATTTGAACAGTTTTTTTTTAGTTTTCCGAATGCTTACTTTCTTGGACTTGGCCCGTTTAAAAAAACCGATTCATATGAGAGAACGTCACGTACCTAATCACGTTTGGCTGGAATTCCAAATATTCTTGACTGCTCAGAAAACTTTTCATTGAACACTGTTTTTGTTTAACGTTTCCTTGAACCAGCAACCCATTTATTAATGGGTTATCATAGGTTTCATATGAAATTTCATCTAGATCGATCATCGATCTGTTTTCTGATCTAGCTGTATTTATTTCATCAAAATATTCTATTCTGAGTTTTTGTAAGTACTGTGACTCCATTATAACTTGCCTTTCGTCAATTATTTCAAATGAAAACAACAAACTATGTAGAGCACGCAACAAAGTTTTGTAAATATTTCATGAAGATTGCGATGAATTAATGCCTTTAGAAACAAATCAATACACTTTGGTACATCATTGTCTTTTCGTGTTTTTTCATGAGCTATCGAATTATGCACAAATTTCCAAACTGTAATTTCAGTGATGCTCGTTAAAGCTGAAGTCTCATTCAATGAACAGTATTTTTTGTGACCTCGCTGAACTTTAATACTATTTTCGACTTGACAAGCAAACATTAGCATTGTTTAGGCTTATTTGTAGACCATTTGGGTTCATAGTCTTGTAATTTATTTCTACTTCTTTCGGTCTCTTGCTATTTTTCTACAGCTCTGGATGTTCATCTCTCTGAGGTGTTTTTCCACCGCTTCCCTCCACAATTTTTTGATCTACTCTTCTCTTGCTCTTTGGCACCTTACATGCAACTCGTTTTCAGAGCTCATCTTCGTCCATTCATTCTAAATGACCTAGCCTTGTAATCTTTTTGTCTTCACAAGCGCGCTGATTGGTGCCTCATTGAAAAGTGTATAAATTTCATGGTTTGATCTTCTCTATCACCTTGAAAATTCTCAATATTTTTCTCTTCCTGGCACCCCATTTCTGTTTAGTTTTTTGTTTTGTCATTGTCATCTCCTGATGTTATTAGTTGCTTTGTTTTGATCGCATCATCGGCATAAGCTAAGCATTGATGACTTCTGTTAAATATCATGCTCTTTCTTTTGATACTGCTTCTTATTATGCCTTCCATTAAATAGTAATGCCTATTAAATAGTAATCCTTGTCTTAATCCTAGTTGTGGACACAGGGGTTTGGATCAAACATAATCCCATCCTGCTAGGATCAGGTATAAATATAAGGGTAGAGTCTATCCTATTACATCTAATATATTAGCTGGAAGCTAGTCACTTTCTTAGATCATGAGAAATTAAATACAGATGTGTTGATGGTTGCATCTAGATTTTGTAAGTCTATAACTGCACTCTTACGTACTACACCTTCTAGCTTTATATTATTTACTATTATGCATATATTTATTTACTATTATGCAAATAATACAAAAAGAAGTTCATGAATCCTGGAAAATATAATCAGGAGAATCAGATGATTGATCGAATTATTGCGTGGTCTTCAGTCTTTGACAAGTATGCGAGGTTTAAATTAAACCTGATCGTTTAAAGTAGGGCAAAGAGTCAGTTATACATACGGATAAGACGCGTATAAAAAATCGGGATTACACCTGTCATTGCAATGATATTGAAGGTAAAGATCGCATTTTTCAACTGAATTTCGACTTATTTCTAGATTTCTCATAATGTTACACACATTTACCACAAATATAATTTAATACTCAATTAAATATCAGTAAAATCAGAACCTCATCTCAAATTTCCATTTCTTAAATCAGTTTTAAATAATTTATATTTAGAAAATGCTGTGTGTCTTACGTATTCGCTCATATTTCAAAAGAAAAATTTCCTGTAGAAGCGCGACACCAAGAAAATGAATCACGTATCTCTATACACTGCATATTTCAACCCCGAATATTACAAGTTTAAATATTTACAGAGCCACGTGTTTGCCTAACATCAATCAAATTGATCCTCGAGAATATTGGAAAGAAAAACAACCGGAAACTCTCCTGGAATCATATTTTTTTATAAGAAGTTGCTCCGGCCTGAATAAACTATTTGGATGTTGACGAAACTTTTGTGAAATGAAATTATAAGAGTTTGTTGGCTTAACAGTTTACAAGCACAACTTATACCAGAAACGTTTTTGTTTTTTTGACTTGTCATCGAATTTGGTAGTGAAAATCTTTATATGGGGTTCGAAAGGATAATATATTTAGGATAATTCATAGGCTTCAATGGGGTTGATTTATAATTCATTTTTTAGGTGATTACTAACTAACTTTGCGTTTTCCAAACCAATTCGAGTAGAATATTAGTTTTTATTGGTAGTAGTAACTTTCATTTTATCAGTTTGTTCATATTTATCCTTATTATCCTAATATTTGACTCCTTGGCCATCTATCGAACTATTTGAAGTTCTGATTTTCTAGAAAAAGAAAACAATTCCAGTCTCTGCACTATTGGAGAAATTCAAAAATTTTGACATGGATGGTTTTCAAAAGAATCAATTTTCCATAAAAATCGTCACAAATTCAGTACTCTGTGGAATAAAAGAATAATTCAAGAATAAAGATCTGTTGCTACAAAAGCATTCAAATACTAGTGAAAATTCTGGAAAATTATTTATTTCGTTAATATTCATTGAAACAGGGAAAATAAAAAATACTAATACATTATTTTATTGGTTTTTTCAAGTGGATCACTTTGTACTTCATATGAGTATCGGAAAGTACTACCAACATACAAAAAAAAACGAGGATACAACAAATAAGTAACAGGAACCAAACAATAAAAAACTATCGTATTCTCTACAGTTCACATACACGTCTTAATTATCACAAAAGGTGTTCGGAATGACTTCCAAAGATATCTATGTATGCTTGGAAGTGATAATTGAAATTGCGAAGTATTTTCAAAAAAAACATCCCATAATTCATTTCTTATACTTTCCATATCATTTCCTTGTTGTTGGAGGTATTTTGTACGATTTATTCTTGATGTGATACTAGAAAAATTAGTCTGGTGACCTTGGTTGCCACATCAATTAACTGATTAACGTGAGAAGGTTCAACATGATACAAAAACTAAATTCTTTCACGTGGAACTTCTTCCAATAAAAGCATTCAACGACCACCTACTTTGATTGTGTCTCACTATGTGATATAGATTAAATGATAGTGAATGTTTTGCCTACTACCACATCCATTTTCATTAAAAGTGGTTGTATATGCATGTGGAGTACCTACTGGAATTATCCCTTTGTTTATATAGTGGTTGGTAATTGACTTTTTTCGAATAAACTTATCCAATATATTATTAAGGGGTAAAGTTTCAGTAGAAAACTTTGGAATGGCATTTTTCAAATCTTCAAATTATCCATTATCATAGCACATTGTTAGCTATTATGGAAACTTGTAAGAGAGTCATATCTCAGTTGCAAAATGGATCGTATCGAGCAACACGCGGTGATTAGATACCTGTGGTGTCGTCGCTTTCAATGCGGTAGACAGAGTGGTGTATAGATAAACATCCATAACCGATACTTAACACGAATGTAGATAATGGTAAACACACAAGTAAAGTCGAACGATTTGATTTGACAACAATGTAAATATCACCATAATACCGGTCGTATCACAGAACTTTTGCCCACAAAAATTTATGAAAATCGTACAAGCCGTTTCTGAGATAATTGAGGCATTCCACTCTGTATAATTGAATGATATAAGTGCCGATTTTGTATTGTGAATAGAGCATTTGGAGGTAATATTACCAAACGCTTTGACATCGCCAGAATACTTGCATAAAATTTCTATTTTCACTGTTGTATACGTAGAGATAATTATAAACTGAGTAACTAGTGAATGCAAAAGAAAAGACAAAAAGTTTTCCGACATTAACGTACTGAAGTCAGAATTCTCTGTAGTTGAAAGGTAAAAAGATATGCCGTCGGCGGTAGATTCGTTGTAGGAATTAAAGTCTGCAGTATTACCCGCATTACCATCTGCATCCATATGAAGAAATTAAGACTTGAGATTTAAAACAATTTAACCGTTTAGCACGTAAATGTTTAAGGAAAGTAGCGCCTGTGGTTTCGAGCCTGAAATATATATTTAAAATTATAACGAGGGAAGCAAACGCAAATCTGCAAGCAAGTTTTGCTATAATGAGAGTCGAGTGGAAATGAGAAGACTTTATCTTGAAGAATTGAACGCTCCAACAGTGCAGCCGAAAATTTTAATTAACCGTGATAAATAGCTTAATCTCATAATTTATTCATATATGCTCGATTCGGGACAATGCGGTTTTAGAAGCTTCAACTTATTAAACAGAATTATGGTTTTTTGGTACAATTACTAAGTGGTACATAGACATACGGCTTGCTCATATACAAACTATTGTTGTTGAGTAATTTTATCAGTTATGAGATCATGAGAGCTCCAAAAATCATTAATTATCCCACGACTAACGAGACGCAATTTGCGAAAAAATACGTGGATTATGTTACGTGGCACGAACCGTGTAAGTAGCGCCCTCTATGGGAGACAGACAAAAAAAATTCATTGGATGTATCAAACATTACTATAAAATTTCCTTACATGGTTGCCAGTAGTTGCGGCAAAATCGTGAAAAATGTGTATAACAGCAAACACCAAATATTTTTCAGTTTTCTATCTACCTTAAAAACGGAATATTTTTTAAGCACCCTGTATAGATAATACACGGTAGACTTTTTTCTCACATATTTTCTCAGATTCAACAGTGATATTCATAGCTTAACTTAGTTTGTTAGTTTGGGAAAATGACCAGTGATTTTCAGATAATGTATTGGACAATTCTTGCATTAAAGTCCTTATATGTTTAATTTTAGAGTTAACACAAATCGACTCTTATTCAATACAAGATGCATACAATTCAAATTCATAGAAAAGCTCGTTTCTTTAAGAAAATAATGAAATGAAAGGGATTTTCTCAACGAACATCCCCTTATATAATTTTCAATCGATCGGGACTTAACCTAATTTTTCACCCCATGCGATCAGAACGAACCTATGATTCGGCTGATACGACGTCAACGCGTAGTGACGCTTATGGAACTGCCCTCGTACATATAAATATTTTTGAGGTTAGATTTTCATTCATTATAACATTTTCTATGGGAAAAAAATTGTTCTGAAACAATAATTACTCAGAATGTCAATAGTGTTAATCCGTGAATAGGTTAAAATTTTTAGTTAACTATACCATGAATTTCAGCATATTTTTTCATCGAAATGAACTTGTATTCTTCTTCATATACCATATTTCCTAATTAATTCTATTCAAAAAATATCTATAATAGGTCCCTTTATTTGGTTTTTGCTACTATGAGCGATAGAAGCCTCCATTATTTCATTACCCTTGTCTGGGTCTCTTATCTATTTCACGTTTCGAATGCTGTTAATAGAGATGTATTATTCTCAATGAATCGTTAATTGTACCAGAGAGCCGTAGATTTGATACAATATGTTGTAGTAAATCAAACCTCTCAACCAAAAGTCACCACACTATTGTTAATTTGCTTTCATCTATTAAAAAATATTAACGTCTTCGTGTTAATGGAAAAATTATTGCCATAAATGATATGTGAAGTAATAACGCGGTTAAAAGAAAATAATGCGAATTTTTTTTATAGAGGACGAGCTTAAGTAAATTATAAAGGGTGTCTTCCGAATAATATCGGTTTTTGTTTATTAAATAATCGTACAAAAAGAAAGCCTAAATCAGGTTATTATCCATAGGTGATTAAAACATTTGCAACACCTCTTCGATTCAAATGCTGGATATAGGAGTTAAATACCACTAGTTCTTTGATCTTTTCTACGTAGTTGTCGTAATATGTGTGTTGTCTCGTTTCAGTTAACTAAACCTCGATAGAATTTTCAAAATTTGTGCTAGCTCTCTAATATATATCTCTGATTTGATAGCTCGATCATATTGTATATTTAACCTTCATAATTTCATCAGACACACAACGAAAACTTTCCGTTCGAATCGATCTCCCTCTGCGACAGTTTCTGGGCACTGTCTTTTGTATAACCACCGATTTTCCATGTCCGGGTTGTTTAGATAAATGTTTTCCATCGCAAGTAGCAATTTGACTAATAAAACAATTATTTTTTGTCACATTCGACGTTCTGAACTAATCGACAGTTTCTATAGATCTTACCCAATGATCAAGCAAAAACATCCGCCGCATTTGGCTGAGAAGATAATGCACCAGTTCACAGATTCGATATTGCAATGGCCATTTGTTATCTCATACAACCTATTTGCCAGATCTAGCCCTTTGGATTATTTTCTTCACCCAGACTTGGAGGTCAAAGCTTTTCTAGCATTGAAGAGGTGATTTCGGCAGTTGTTGGCTATTTTTAGGAGATTGACGATTCTCATTTTAAAAATGGTATCGAAATATTGCTGAAAAAAGTATGTGGAGCTGAAAGGAGAATACGTTGAAAGATAAATATTTGTATAAACGAAACGAAAATCGTGTTCTGTGTTAGTATGATTCATAGCTCTACTAGATGTCCACCACCTTTACCTATTTGCTCAATTGGTTTCAATGGTGTTATTGAAAAGGCAAAATGACAGTTACACGAGTGATCTCTAGCTTCCATCGAAATCAAAGAAATTCCGGAAGGCAAAAACCGAGACGTTTACTTCCCTAATATGTATCCAGCAGTCAAAATACAACATTCTGAATCATTAGATGTAAGTGGAAGACAGTTATAACTGACATCAACTTATAAAAGCTGTAGGTGTTCCAAAATTAATTTTCCCATATACTTAGTCTATATATTTTTTTATTTTTGAATGTAAAAACTCGCACGCAAGAGGAAAACCTTTTTCAACACTTGAATAAACGGTTATTCGTCTCTATTTTGGAAATATGGATAGCAGGCAATATTAAATTATAATGAAACGGAATATAAAATGTATCTCGAGGAAGCATAACTATATCTTCTGATAAAACAATGCAAAAGGTATGTTTTAATTCGAGATAAAGCGAAGCGAGAAACTTGAAACGGTAATGGAGATGGAAAATTTGAAACAATGTACAGGTCATCAACGTAAAACACCAACTCAGGAGTGCTTTTCATGAGGTAATAGGGAACTTTGTGAAGCGAACTTCTCCACAATATACTTAAAATTTCAGTTGAATGGAGATTCATACACCTTTTAAAAAGTTTTGAATAATGCGGAAATGAGGTTATCAATTTTGAAACTCGTTTTAATTAGTTGAAATATGTATTTTCCACGAATTTTGTTTACTTTTAATATCAATTCAACTCAGCATTTCTGGAAATCACACGAGACGTGGTCCGCAAATTTCGTTTACGAGGGCTGCTGGTTAAATTTAGATGTAGACAAATGAAAGCAAATATTTGTTATTGGAAATTTATTTTTTTGTATTTTTTGTTTTTCAAAATATTCTCCATAGAGATCAATAAACTTTTATATGTGGTTGAACCAATTGTCGGAGCAATTTTTTTCATTTCAAATGAGGTACCTCCCAAACATGTGATTAGAACGAAATTCATCCTGTAACGAGGTAGGTGCCAACACGATTGAATTTGGACATCCACTGAATCATGGTGCTCAATTAATAAAAAGCGAATCGAGTTGATCGTCACAGTGCTGTTGGTTTAATCCATGACGAAAGTCTTTTAAAGAGATAGAGAAATGGTTTATAGTCAAAAAATGATTACAATTTATGGACAAAAGCTTGTAAAAACTAATAACAAACCAGTATGCAACATGTCCCGAATCAAATATTATTATTAGAATGGCAATTTCCAGTAAATATGCCCTCAAATTATTGCGGAATACGGGAAAAGAAGATGAAGATTTGATTCTAATTGGCAAGTGATTGTGCATTTTTTTGCAATGTGAAATACTGAGCTCTCAAATAACTCTGAAAGTAGAGTGGGTAGGTGAAGGTCGTGCTCCGTGTTCTAAGTGAATAGCCGTACAACCAACGATCTTTTTAAAATTGATTACGAATTAAGCAAAAGGATTCAAAGACGAATAGAAGTCCTGACAGTGAGCTTTTGTAGTTTAAAGATTCGCTAAAATTGAGTCGCACATGCCCTAGAAGGGAAGAGTATATCGGAGATGCGACTCAATAACTCCGATAAATGATAGTTTTATTAAATAAGAAAATTTGCGGTGTATTTTTATATGATAAAACTTTAGGTCTAGAAACGTTGAGACAAAAGGTCACTAGATATGGTCCTATGAAAGGTTACTCCAAGAGAAACTACTATCGTCTGCTAAAAGACATATTTTAACAATGATGTCTAGATAGACGATGTCGTTTATGAACCGAAGAAAGAAAATTGGGTCTAGTACTGAGCCTTGGAGCACTCCACATTCTATTGGCTTGCAGGAAGACATCGTTGTATGAACCCTTACAAGCTGACTTCTGTTGGCAAAGCATGACATGCCTTGATATTTTAGTACTGCAATTTGATAGTTAAAATATGATTAACACAATCGAAAGCCTTAGAAAAATCACAAAATTTGTTGCAGTGAAGTGATAACTGCTTAGGCTTGAGTAGACATTATTTAGGAGGGAGAATTTAGTATCATTTGTGCATTTGTTAGTTAAAAAACCAAAATTGATGGGTAGTAAGTATTTTATATTAAAACAGAAATGATAAAAGTTTCTTGACTAATCTTTCTATGATCTTAGATAACGTAGGAAGGAGTTCAATTGGGCGATAATTCGATACTTGATTTTTCTCTCCTCCTTTATGCAGAGGTATGATTATAGCCGTCCTAAGGCAATTGGGTACAGTGTAATTTCGAAATGAAACCTTAACTAAAGTGGTAAGACTCCAAAACATTTTTAATGTAAGTCCATCAGCTTTGGATGAGTATATATTTTTGATGTCATCAATTGCTCTGCTAAAACTACGTGCATAAAGAAGAAACAGTGTGAGAATTAGCATTAGGGAGATATGAAAACGGATCACGAGAAGGAGTTATAGAATTTGATAAATTTTTGGCTACATTCACAAAGTAATTATTGAGTTTATCAGGTGAAGCAGATAAGAAGTCTTAGATTATTCACAATGGACTCCACACATCTGAGTTCTCTGTTCAAAATCCCTTCAGGGGTTTTCTTTTATTTTAATAGCTGTAGATTCATTTTTATATATTGAAACATTCTCAATAATTACTGAAAAGCTAACCTTTACACTAAAATGATAATTTGTAGCGAAAATATTCAATTAGAAAAAAAAACGCATTTTCTTCTTATCAAAGTTACCATCTAAATCACAATATTATGCTATTAGAAACAAGCAAAGTCAAAAAATATATATAAATGCCACAGAATGAAAATTAGTAACTAATATATTCAAATGACAAATCTGATAAGAATTCATTCTAAAGATTGACGGACTCGCACACGGAAAATATTAATGAAATGAAAGTCGGAAAATGTTTCTACTAAGAAAAATTTCGCGTGTCAACAAACAATTGGACACCCCTCATAATAAGAAGGTTCGAATCTGGAACTTCCAAATTAGTATTTTGAGAAACAATCAATTTGTCTGGACGTAAAACGATCTGATAAAGTTCCGTATATGAAATTTCATCACTAATAGTGTGACTTTAAACATTTTTGCAGAATATTACTAGCTTGAACTTCAGAATTATCGTTTTTCTTATCTATTAACCATATGCTAATAAATCAGAAAGCACCAGTCAATAGCTATGGGCGTAATAAAACGATAAATTAATTAATTTAGATTACATAGTCACGCAACATATGCGCTTGCTAGTATGTGGCTATTTCAAATTATACAAGTAACAATCTAAATAAAGAGCTATTGTAATGACTGCCATTAAAACGGAATTGAATTACTAGAATTATTAATTGATAATATGGATGGAACATTGCTATAAATAGAATTCATTACTTGAAAACCGATATTATTAAGCTGGATTTTCTGGAGCCGTTGGTGATGTTTAGACCAACAATTGTACTATCTAGCGTCTAGAATATTTCAAACTCACTCACTTCATCATAGATCCGATATAACCGATCCGTTAGAAAGTTGAGGCTCCTATTTTAGCAGTAGCGCGTTTCTACGTCTAACGTCTAACGTCTAACGTCTAACGTCTAACGTCCAGCTCAACAGCATCAACAGTAGTCAAAATGATAACAATGCGAATCTGTATTTTCCGTACACGCGAATTTCGTACTATATATTTATGATAGTTCCTACAAACAAAGTGATTAGGTAAGAATTTTGGTAACAATGTAAATCCTCAAGTTGTCCTTGTGTGTGCAATGGAGACGATGACTTTATCTACAAAAGTTTTGCTTGTCAAATGCCGAAGTTTGCTGTGAATATCACAATGATTACAAGCTTTGGATAGAGGTAAAACGATGTAACATGCCATTCGGATTGTCTTCAAATATTTTGAATATTTTTTTGTTCACGTATTGTGGTGTGGTGTAGTTACTTTGGATTTATTCATTCTAACATTCCAGTTTTTGAAAAAATTAATTTTTTATCGACCTTTCATGCCATTCGGATTTGATAAAACCTCGAAATTGATTCGAATTCTTCTAGACTTCAATCAAAACTGAATTTTAATAAATTTGTGGTGATTTTATTCTTTATATTCACTGGTACGTTTGTTCATTGTCTTAGGTAAATTTTCTTTGATAGTTCGTATATTTATATAGAGAATAAAAAATGAGAAAAAAGTGACTACTGTGCCACAATACGTAAACGTTACAACGAGAGACAGCAGATAAAAAAAGCTTAAGATGAAACTGATGCAGGAACTTCAGTTGCTGAAACTTTAATTGAAGCAAATACCAAAATTTAATTTAAAAATTGAATCGTTAGGTCTCACAAACATTCACAGAGAATATATAGAACAGAAATATATTCGTATAAAGTCAAAATTTTGTCAAACTTTAGAAAAGGCGACGAATCAAGGCTATTACAAATGTGTTTGTCTTCGGGGTGCTAATTTTAGGAAACAAACAGTTAATAATTTTTGCTGTCAAAAATACTTTCACCACAAATAGTTTCCGTTTTCCCAAAATTGTCCTATAACGTAATTGAAGCAGTACTTAGGCAGTTTTTCGAAATAGTGTATGCTTTGAGTGCCGAGTCATATACAGTAGGATTTACAGATTCATCGCCTGTAGGCTATTCATATTTTGCCGCCTCTATTGACATCTGAAATTCGATAACTCATATTTGTTATCAATAAAATTTCAACTTAATGATGTGAGAACAAAGGTTTCTTCCAAGATCCTCGATTATTTTCATGCCGAAGAATTTCAAGCGAAGAAAATTTCAATCATGTACAAGTGTTTTTTTCGAGCTTTTGAATTGGTAAAATCATCAATTATATTGTAGTATGAAACTTGTTTATTAGGTCTGGTTTTATATTAAATTCCATAGCTATTCTCAACTTCAACTCCATTATAAATTTTTTCCACTCTTTTTAACCAAAAATATCTTTTCCCGCTTGAACAATTTGTCTCTGGTGTATATAGATCAATATGAAGAACTGCACAGTGGGCCCGATGTACTGAAAACTAATCATGCACAAGAGATGCTGGGTCTGTAAAAGTATCTAATAAAATATACCTGAAAAGTCCGCTATTTTCATTTTTTGTCACTTGAATGTACGCACCTGTACGCGTCAGATCAATAGAAAACTATTTATTAGTGTTTTGAATATAATCTAGTTATGGGAAGGGGATAGTGTTGTATTAATATTTCAATAATTTCTACTAAAAACTTCATGTCGAAGAAAAAACAATAAATAGTAACCTTATTGTAGAAATACAAAATTAGTCACGCCTAGTCACGTTTTATTTTCTTGCCTAAATAAAACAGTAGTTTATAGAATCTACTAAAAACAGTAGCTGCCCATATTTGTCCCTTTGGAATAATAGTAATTTTTACGTAACGTTTTTCTACTTTACAATTTTTCCTTTGTAACGTAAGAAAGAAGAAGAAGAAGTAAGAAG
Organism: Diorhabda sublineata; assembly: GCF_026230105.1. Taxonomy (NCBI): domain Eukaryota; kingdom Metazoa; phylum Arthropoda; class Insecta; order Coleoptera; family Chrysomelidae; genus Diorhabda; species Diorhabda sublineata. Next base: position 9,929,406 of record NC_079475.1, on the reverse strand, counting down.
AAGAAGAATTTTTCCAAAATCAATGGAACGTAGTTGTGTTCCGAATTCCAAAATGGTACTTGGTCCAATAAACACTTTTCATCATCTATTGCATAATTGCCTGATGAGAAACCATGAACTTCTCGCATGGGACAACTTGAAGTTACTCTAGAAGTCAGTAGCGAAGAAACTAAAAGAAGAAAAACCAAATATACTAGAGAAGAGTTGGCCGCAACTATCCGACGAAGCAAAAAAATCTGGGAATAAAGATTTGAAGACATGTCTTAGAAACCACCTTAGAAAATCACTCACGCAGATATTTTTAGTATTTTACTACTGTCATCTCATCCAGTTGTCACTAGCTTGAGGAAATTGCCACATAAACGGATGAAAGCGCAGGAGTTCTAGAGCTTTTGGAGCCACCTGATGAGGTAAAATGTGAATTAATGATGAAGAAGATCTAGAGCTTTGGTTTATTAACATTCTTTCAGATGAAAGTTAGCTTTCCTGAACTAATTTCGTTTCTAAATCATGTTATTCCATTAGAATCGATACTATCAACCCACTCAATTTTTGGACAAAGCTTTCCGCCTCTTGAAATCTGCAGCATTAGGCTACAGCCTACTCAGACTGTTGGTAAATCCAACACTGGGTAGGAATCATCAGACTTTCCATTATTGAATCAACGTGAAATCAGCAAAATTACGTGAGACCTGACAATAATATATTTTTCTGTATAGGAGAGTATAAAACAAACAGTACACAATTCCAAAAACATATCGAATAATACGCAGTTAAATGGAGAGGATTCGTGGAGCCTAGATTCGGTTATTGAAATTTGGATTTGGAGCGTATGTTTCTTGGGAATCATAATAAGATGTTCTCTTCGAATTTTTCTCTTTGAGTTGATTCACGATGTGGAAATAACAGTCTGTGTTATGATCACTGGGTACCCACTGCAAAATTTCAACTGTTTCAACTCCTCAAATGTATTTGATGTTAATAGTCGTGTATTTTTTAGTTTCTTTATATGCTTTTACAACATGTGGATAAACTGTTGAGGAATGTCTTTATTGAAAACACGTAAAATGATTTGTTTGAAAAAGAGATCGACTCTGCTCGACTTGGTGGAATTGTTTTTTTATCATAAACATGAGATTTTGAAGAGATCTAAACATTTAAACCAATACTGAACACACTGTAGTTGCAATGATATCTTTTGCTACCACCTGGTCTTCAACGTACGAAAACAATTTTCTAGCTCTATTATCCATGAAAAAATACTGATTATATTTTTCAGTTAAGAACATATACGATACATTACATCGTTATTTCGAACGTTGTGTTATTAGGTAAACATTTTCATAGTCGGAATATAATAACTTGTTTGTTTAATATGAAAATTATATTTTAGAGCTTCAGTAACATACATAGGTTCTAGAAAATAGCAATTAGATGAAGTAGGATATCGGATTTCCTCTTATGTACATATAATGAGTTGTTGAGATTACTTTTTTAATGAGAATTATACAGACAACGTCGACCACCACAGTTTTGGAAATAATATCTGTTATTTTTGAGAAATGTAGATTTTTTTGAGGAGTTGTTTCGGCTTTACAACCAGTCTGCACCATTACCTAAAAGATATTTTGTGAAAGACTCTACATCTTATTCTTCTGCTTCCAAAATACATAGACTCCTCCCAAAGGAGGCTATTTTTTGGGCAGGACATTCGCAGAGTAGATGATTTGCTATTTCCATGGCTAGCTCGCAGTATCTAGAGTTGTCCTCTACCATTCCCATTCTCTTAAGGTGGTAGTTGACGGGGCAGTGACCTGTCAGAAGATCGACCACGACACACACTTCTCAGCTGGTTTGGTTATGAATTTTTTGGATTTTCTTAGGCTCCTAGGTTGTTAGTTAGCTAGTGCCTTTAGAGTTTGTTTACACCAACTAGTTTGGATGTGTACTCAATAGCTTTCAGGACCTCAAGCCTCACTTGAGCACATTTATTGATTCTATGGGTATAGAGAGCTCACATTTTAGTCCAAAAATACCTAGTCCCACTCCTTACGCTAGCTGCGAATCGTCTGTGTGCCAGATATGTACATTTCGAGCTTGCGAAAAATTTTTGTGAAGCTATAATTGGCAGTCGTTTCGAATGGGGTATCTTTGTCCATCATCAGCTACAAAGTGAATAGAAGAGAAAAAATCGCTACTGAAACACCTCAACTAGGAAGCAGCTACTGATTAGCTGCTAAGATAACACCAGCTCTAGCCTAAGCTATTAAGTATGCTGCAGAAAAAGCACTAATAGTGCAAAAAGCAAAATAACACGGTGGACAACGGGATCGATAGGTTAAGTTAAGGGAATATCTCAAAAAAATTATACAGAACACACGAAAACACACTAACAAAACGTAGAGAAAACAAAAACAAACATCCTAGGTTTCCGACTCTACTCACAAGAAGAGACTTCTCGACATGGGGTAGTCAATACTTCATAAGCAAGTGACTCAATCAGTGGGCTAAGACCATTCATATCGGTTTGCTTGTCATTATCTGTAAGCCCTTATTGTTTACATCAGTTATCAGCGATATTAAAGGCTTTCCTTGGATTTTGGCAAAATCATTTCTGAAATTCACACATAGAGGATGGGAAATTGATGCAGAATTTTCTGGAAACCTGCATTATTGAGCTGATCTATTATATTTGTGCTGTTAATAAATTACATTGCTATGAAATTGAAGCCAGAGAACACGTTGATAGTACAATGGGGCTCCTTTCTTTTGATGAAGTAGAGGACGAATCTACAGAAGACCTTGAGAAAGATTCGTGCAGTCTTGCATAAAAGAAAACTGGGCTTTTGGAAGAGGTTCCTTGATGGTTTGGATGGGCATTCCAATTGAAGAAAAAACCTGGTTGGTTTTTATTGAGACTGGTAGTGGAGAAGGAAGATGCCGAAATCAGAAAGCCATAGATTTTTTGCTAGCGTGCGATTTAAATCCTTTTTCTCGCTAGTATACTTAGTAGTTGATTTTTTTCTTGAATTGAAACCTCAAACCTTATTAATATTGTTAAAACAATCTTTGTAACTTATGGAATAGTCTAATATAGGACTTCCTGTATCTAATTTTTTTTATAAAGTTTGTCAAAGATCATTGAACTCTAAAACAGTTATACATAGCATAAAATCTTATATAACTTTCTCTTTTTGATATTCTTTTCAACTCTGAATATTTGACATTATTCTCACGTTTTAAAGTTTGTAGTATTGCGCAGGTGTTTCCAAGTCCAAGAAACGTGCCAGCTTCTCGAAATCATTCGGTGTGAGTCTGTTTTAATGTTTGTCGAAAGCAAAGCTTGCATTTTATGGCAGGATATATTTCACAAAATTTGAAAGTTTAATTTCTGTTATGTCCGCTTTATTATCATTATTTTGCAAGATTTAATGTCTCAACTGCATCCTCTAAACTTTTAGGAGTCAAGAAAATGAAAATACATTGTATTTTGTAAACTGTAACATAAACGAGGAAAGTTTTTAATGTGAGTAGTTGTCAGATTTTTTATTATTCGGGAATACAACGTTGTATTAACGATCCAAAAGTGCTTGTCTCTCAATAATTTTATATTAATTTACAGTGCTTTTTGCTCACAGATGCAATCGCATCAAACTAAAGCTAATCTATACATAAATTAATTTGAAGTTTTACGTAATCGTTTCCGTTTCCATAAAGAGTGTACTGGGAGTAATTTACAGAGTGAGTTTTATGTATGGAACACCTCAATTTGGATAATTCTTTTACTGAAGCAGTTTCGTTAAACTTCTTTACTAATTTACTGACAGTAGAACTTGTTATGAGATTTCGGTTAGGATAAAAATTATTAAAGATATCACACGTTTCTTGTTAACTTCTACGCCTATCACTATTTTTTCTTTTTCAGATAAACGATCCATTTTGACTTTCTATAAACGTAAAATTTGTTATTTTAGCAGTCATAGTCATCTAAATGTATTATTTTAACTTAACAAGGGATCAAAATTAGCAGAGGTTATATCTAAATCACAATTTTTGCAGTTTTACTGATGTGAATTTTCTTAACAGTAGCTTCCACACCATTAAGAACTTATTTTCCCAAATTTTCATTTAACAGGATTTTCAGTTGAATAATAGTGATTATTACCACGTGTTCAACAGCAAATTCCAAGTTTTTTCATTACTCACCTCCAAGAATCAATAATAATTACTTATAACGAAAGTAAGTAATTGTCAAAAATTTTATAACCAAAATTTGTATTCTAATTATTAATATCAATACCGCCATCTATTTCAATCTATATAGAAATTATAATTGTGACTAGCTTTATCTATAAGTAAAATCATGAAGAAATATCTCCAAATGAGATTAATTATATCTAATTGGTCAACTAATTAGTCAAGTTTTCATTGAAAATATAGTGCCATACAAACAGAGACGCATTGTGGATTGAATTAAGTGACTACGTCTCCCCAAATGCTCTTCAGGGAACCATACAAGATACTGATGCACAATCTCATATAGATTTGGAGGAAATGAGTCAAAACTGGTCATGAAATTTATTAATGGCTTCTGGTATGCGACAAAAGACATGTGACACCACGTAATATAATCAAGACAAAGGCGACGAGGAAACAAAAGCAACTGCATTTTCCACCAAGTGTTCCAAAAAACAAAGTAGGTCCTCGTAAACTATACTGGCTAAATTGTTTAAATTTTCTCCAAACTTTCTCATAGATTCATGACTCTATAATTTTTTCCCGAGTATGAACTGTCCTGTTGAGAAATGTGACTTGTTTTTAGAATCTCATATAGGGTAATAAGTTATCGAACTGACTCTTGTAATTTTTTTTTAATTACAACCATATACGCGATACTGTCATTACTAACGTCATTGAAGGTTGGAAAATGTCATACTACACACCTCTCTAAATCTAATCTTTCGACAGTAATGAAATTCCTCCCACTTCGAAGTGTGATATACTTCTAATTTCTTGTTGAAAATTTATTATACCTACGATACTGACCGTTACATTCTTTTTGATGTGCATAAGATTTCGGTATATTCAACATATGATTCTGGTACCCTTATATAATTTAACGACTGATTCTATCTTCATCATTGAAGCAACTTCAATGCTAGTTATATCGCTCTAAATCTAGTTCTAGAACCAACAATGTGTCATATTACAGTCTAATATATTAATTGGATTGAGCTTATCGATCTAAAATTGCATTAATAATAACTAACAGTTGCAATTATTCAATAAATCTTTGTAATCCGCTCCAAATTGAATTGAGGTTCAATATTTAAACGATGTTTTAAATACTTAAACCCCAATTAGTATCAGCGGTGTTTTATTGGCTATAATTTGTGGCAGTTTTGAGGTTAAATTGTTCAAATACCAGAGTTAAACACATAACTAATGATATTAATCGTAACGTTCGTATGTGGGGTTATATTAATTTTGAACGAATCGCGGAGACAGAAGATAAAAAAATATTTCATATCACATGTTTTGTTGCTGGATTAATTAATTTGTTCTCAATATTCAATTTTTTATGTAACAACAAACAATATTTTGGAGAGATCCAGATTACGTAATAAGAGCAGAGACATTTTTTCATAATAATCACAAAATATTTGGAATTATAAGAATTTATTCAAATATAAAATAGTTGGAATTGGTGAAAAGATTCGAGGAATTTATCGAGCGAGAGGTGAAACTTTAGTTCAATATGCAATTTTTTTGAACCCTTATGGCATGTACTTATCAAAACTGACCGTTTTAATTTGCTCTAACGGAGCGGATGCGATATGTTCCAAAAAACAGACGACCATTTGCTTAAAAGTGCTCCGTGCGCGTAAAACTTTTGTAAAATTTGGCTTGACCAATCTACTGAAGCTTTTTTTGAGTGATTACCGAAATATGCGGTATCCAACGCAATCAAATCTTTTCGACAGCCAAATCTTGGAACTGATGCTCAATTATGCACTCAATCACATGGTATGTCACATGATGATCATACAATATCAGTTTACGCACAGCATCGATGTTTTCTGTTGATCCACACACTGCAGTTGGTTAAATCCCCGTCAAAAGTAACGATCACAACAAAATGTTTCAAGTATCTGCAAACAACTCAAGTAGCAGTCATATCACAACCCGTTCTGAGTATGTTCACTATTAAAAATGTCATACTCTATGATAAATAGGTCAGATTTGACATATTAACATCAGTGTTGCCATATCTAAAAACTAAACTAGCGAACTTAGTATACGTTAAGTATCTCGTTTAGTGTTGCCATTAGCTTTGCTGAAATTTCAGCATATCATATTTAATCTTGTTTTCGCTGCACTCCAGCTTTTTGGACTTCGAATCATCATCAAGCCTTTCAATCTTTTGGATTCTGGCTATCGCTTTGATCGCTTTAAAATCCTCTTTTGAAGTTGATTACTCCTCGTTTTCTATTTCTGTTTTACTTAAAGTTTATCATTGGTCTTGGCTGCTTTTATTATTATTTTCCATTTCTTTAGGTTCCGGAATTTTCCCTCTAGTGCTCTTATGTCCTCCTCTATTTCGTTTCCTCAAGTCTTTCTTGGTCTGCCTCTTCTCCTTGGCAACAATGGGGATCCATTGCGTTTTTCTTGATCATTTCACTTGGTTTTGTTGTCATTATATGCCCAGTCCAGTTTAGTTTTTGTGCTTTTTTGTATCTAACTATATTATCCCTTCTCCAGCTGTTTATTTATTTCTTCTTGTTTCTCTCAGTTCTCTTTATGGTCTTCTTCTGCCCTGCTGTCGATCACTGTTGTTTGTTTACATCACATACCTGATAAACTGGTCTTATTAGGGTTTTGTACATTTTTATTTTGTTTTTATAAGGCTTTTTTTCTTCCTTCATATATATGACCTTTATAGGTGATTTGTATTGATGTTCTGCTTACTTACAACTACTTTAACGGTTCTATCTTCATTGATTATTTGATTCTCTAACTATCACAACCACGCTGTAAATATGAGCATCAACCTCAAATTTTTTAATAAATTACAATCAATATTCCTTTTAAGTACTTTGAACCAAAAAAGCTCAAAATGAATATATGATAAATTATAGATGAAACAGCATCAACATACTGGAATCGTTCTGGAATGTTGGGGCTGGAATGTTTTTATGCACCAATAATCTAGCTAACTGATTTCATATTTGGTTTGTCATACTTTAGAGTACAGTTAATGATTTCTGAATAATTGTAGTTACCTTTGGAGTGTTATATGTGATTAAAAAGAAACAAATAGTTGTTTACTCTATATGTATATCTTTTGTGTGACCTATATCACACATCCCAGATTAAATTCCAGCCACCGAATAATGTTCGCTGGTTATATATGCAAAGTACTGAGTATGTATCCATGCAGGTCCATTTTAGCACATTAGTGGGATAGATAAATCGGATTTTGGAATCCTTTAATTATGCGAATTACTCAATTAGTAACGCTGGAAAGAACAAATTGACGTTAATCCACATGTTGATTATATATACGTCGAAAGGCATGAGGAGTGAAAATCTTTGTTTTATAGGAGATTATTGGAAATTTTGGTAGATATATCGAAGAGGAAAGTTGAGAAATATATTTTTATTACGAATTTTCCTAAAACATATAATTACCCGCTTTTATGGTTAGTAATTTATCGATTAATATACCTGGTACCTCCACTGAAATAGTGTCATAAATCAAAAAAATAATCTATCGAATAACAGGCGTTTGAAATTAATTCTAACTTCGATGATCACTTTTCGGGTGATAACTCAAAAACTGACACGGTTAGCATATTGATAACTATTCAGATGACGTTATTTGGGATGAAATTTTTAAGTTTTCTTGCACCAATGGTTCAATGAAAGATTTTCAAATTTTTTGACCTGAGACACTATTTGAGCGGAGGTGCGACATCTTGAAGCCTTTTTGTGTTTATTTCGATAATTTCTTCACACAGTTTTATTGAAAATTGATAACAAGAATTTATTTGATAAACAAGAACCCAATAACAGGAAAATGCGATTCAGATGATTGCATAAAGAGTATGGAGACATTTTTAGATAGCTTAGCAATTAAAGTAGGTGTGGATTGAGATAATTTGGCAGTTGCCAAATGACCTAAGTATAAATATAACAACTCTGCTAGAATTTCATTTTCATATATGAAAAATCGTTTTTGAGTTAACACTTTGTAAGAATTGAATTGTAACATCTGAAACCGTTGGTGATATTCTTACTGAACACTCTGTTTATACTATCACTTCACCAACACTCACAATTACACTGTTTAACACGCGTTTCGATAACCAAGTTATCTTCAAAGACTAAAGGTAAAGAGTGGCAACGGATATGAGAGCTCGGGTCCAAAACGCAAAAGTGACAAAAAATGTTGGCTACATTATTTTAAAACTGAGAGGGTATCATTTTCTTTGACTTTGGGAACCAAATACAACCGTTAACGCAGTTTACCTTGACTTACTTAGGCAATTATGCGAAAGATCTAGCTCACATTGCTTTGCTTTGCAAGACTATTTTACATGAATGTGATTTCACAGAGATCAAGCTCCCACCATATAGTCATGATCCAGCTCCTCCCGACTTTTTTGTTCTTCAAAAGCCAAAGGCCAAGTTAAAGTGTGAAATTTTCAACAGTGATCAAGAAATTATATGACGATGTACAACTCTACAGATAAATCTTATTTTTATAGTAGCTAGAAGCTTTAGTCAGAAGTTCTGAAAAGTGTCTGGGAATAAAAGAAGATTATATTTAGAAATAATCATATTTTTGTTTATTTAAGACTTTTCTTCATATGATAAGCTAAGAAGTCATGGACTCCACTACTTATATGTTTCACCATCTTATGTATTTTGAAAATATCCAGCTGAAGCTTCTTCCACAAGAAATAGTACTTCAATAAAAAAAATTGAGGCATGAAGTACTATGAGCATCACGAAGAAACACAATTTTAGGGCATAACCTACCAAACTCCATTATATATGACCATTAGATGATTCAATACATGAAGAAGTACATCTTTCCAATGTTTGCATGGTTTCACTATATTCTCAATAGCAGCAGATTAAAATGAAGAAATTACTCACAAATCATCGAAAGAGGGCTTCAGTGGACAAAACAGATGAAACTTTTTAAAGTCTACATCTCTTTATCTTTCTAATATTATATATCACTGCTATGAGTGGGATTTTTTTAATTGATCTGTTTTTTGGAGTAAAAAATGAAAAATTTCTTCACTTTCATCATAGTTATTGTTAAATCTTTCAAGTACATTTGCTTCTTTGAGCTTATAACAAACGAAATTTGAATCAGAGCAGTCAGCATTCTCTTCTTTTAATCGGAAACTAGATTAAACACATCTTCCTGCATAATTTGTTTTTAATTATTTCTTAATCCAAACAATAGAATTTAATTCCGGGAGCTTTTTCTCAAGAACAACTGCTAATAGGAGTTTTTTGAAAGTTCGAAATTTTTTCATTCAAAGTCGGCGTCGCAATAATGACTTTGGTATTAATTAATTAGAATCTTAAGAGAGGGGAAATTGAATGAGGAATAAATCAGAAAAGTCTTTTTTCTTCTCTAATTAATGTTGAATATTTACTTAAGACGTAGGTGGTTTATTTGTCCTCAGGAAAATTGAAAAATGAGAAATATTAGAAGTGGAAGACTAACTAGACTTTCGCTCTAAATAAAAGAGCTAATTTTCACGAAACTCACAGTTTAGTCGAAAGAGCAACTTCATACAACATATGAGAATGAAAATCAAATAATTATCCCTTAACATCAATCAATACTCTTCTTTGAGATACACACCTCACCTTACAACAAATCTTGTTTCATTCATCATCTTCGTCACGTTTCCTAAGAACCCTTTCCTTTAAAAAAAAAAAAATTAAATCGTGAGAATAGAAACAACTCCTCGAGGATTAATATCTGGTAAGTATGGTGGATGTTCACTTTGCACAATCCCTTATTGCAGCATTGATCGTCGTCACGCTATGTAGAAAGTCGATTTAGCTTCATTTATTGATTCATTCAATATTTACAAAGCCCAAGAGCGAATAAATAGGTGGGAAAGACATACCTCCAAAGTAAGCTGCAGAAGTGGATGAAATGTGATCAAAATAATAATAATGGCGGACAAGTTGACGTGGCCGTAGCACAACGCCGACTGATGCCTGAATGTCAACAGTGGCTTTGTGTGCGAGAGATTCTGTACGGAGCGATTGGAGGTTGAAAAAAAAAACGGTCATTTTATTTAAAGTTTGTGATTAAGATACATCGGAAATTGACTCTCCATCTCAAGTTTCGGCAATTAATAATCGTGGATGAATAGATAAATTTTAATTTATCATTTCAATGAATCATTTGGAAGGAGTTCTCACTTTTAGAATTTACCTAATTCATTAAACTACCTCGAGAGGAGTAGATACTGATTGTTTATCTAAACAAATGAACGTTTAAATTCTCATTAACCGTGTTAATAAAAAGGTCATCGTGACTACAGTAAAAATAAACGTCACGTTGCAAATTTATGTCTTGTGGGAACGGATCCAGATACTTCGCACAATTGGATGGAGAGAATAAAAAAGAACAGTAGGAATTGAGATAACTTTGATTATTCCATTGGTGTAATCGCATTTATTGGAGCTGACACTAGATTTTTCTCATTGGATATTATCGTTGATATTTCGTTTTTGAAAATGTTATGAATGAACGTTCATATTAATCATTTCAGTTATTTTCTAAATTTATTACAAGGTAGTGATAAGATATAGAAAAATTTCATTTCATCTTCACGATGTCGAAAATAAGAAATTTTTCTACCAAAATAAAGTAAATTCTAGTCAGTTAATCTAGACTCCAGAAGCTCAGCTGGTTTTCTAAATAAATACAAATCACTTACCAAAAATCGTTTAAATCACGTTGTATCAATAAATGCGGTTCCTTTGAAGTTGATGGTTATACCTTGAGATACCTTATTGCAGCGGTTGCCGTATTATTTTGGCTGCGGAACCCTTTATGGTTCACCCTTTTTGGGCGAGACTCTAGGTCAAATTAGAAATAAATTAACCATACTAAGGCTTTTGGGCTTGGTGTTTGCATCTAGTAAGTATAGTTTGACTTACATATGTCGAAGAATGAAGTACAATGGAGTATTTTCTGACGAAGCGATGAGAATATTCTTTAGGATATTTCTATTTTTTTATAATTTCAAGAAATGTACGGTTACTTTAAATGTTACTTTAATATTTTGTAAAATAAGGTTTAACGAAATTGTTTTATTGCGGTAGGCTTAGGCCTAGGTAGGCACATGGTTGTCAACGTAGTCGCGATTCTAGGACGATGGGGGTATCATAAAATTAATAAGGAAAAGAGAAATGTGCAGTAGGCAGACTATTCGAGAATAGTTTTGAGGAAGACAGTCTTGCTTTGAGATTGAGATCGGACGGACGTCATGGTGATCGCGAATTCGTTATATCCTAAGTATCGGTTTGTCGCAAGATATTATTAATATTGTTTGTATTCTAAATTAAGGTAACTTTGTTCGAGTTTATTTATTTATTCTTAATAATTGGTCTTGTTGTAATCGCGACGATTAATTAATTGTATTAATAAAAATGAGTAAATCACAAGATACTGAATCTCCAACAGAAGCCCCTGCCTCTCTGACATATATTTATGTGATGAATGAAATTTTTTCATAGTTTTCCATAAAATAACGTTAAAGTCAGGTTTCATGTCTGACATTTGGATACGGAGGTCTGGTGCAGCATTCAGCCTACTCAGAACATATTCCAGACTAGAAATAGAATCCTGCAGTGCAGTTTGGAACAATGTAGGATAGATATGTTGGCCGATAACAAGTTTGGGTATTGGACATTGTGTTTCGATTTGATTGTGATGTCGTTTGTATGAATCAATTAAAAATAACATCACTTACATGAAATTTTGGTACACCGAAAGACAAATATCTAGATTCTTGTTCAGCTCAGTCTAATATTAATATCACATAAGTTACACAATATTTATGTGGAGACTGGATTTATCTTGGTGGCGCACAATTTTAATAACGTTTTTCGAATGAGGATACATCAGAATAACTAAAAATTATCACGAAGTTCATGTGATAAAAACAGTGTTTTCTATTATAAATTAAGTAACCTCGATATTCAATTATCAGTTTTTCTGTCGTTTCATTTATTTAGCGGTAACACAAACTATAAAAATTAATCAACAATGTTTTTCCGACTAGCATCAGTGATGAACGTCTATTATCCGTACCTAACTTCTCGGTATATCGCCCAACTTCAGCTATATTCTCAATAAGGCGTGGTTTATTGTTTTAGCATGTGCCGGCTGATGGAATATTAAAAGTTGGAAGGAAAGCTTTGTTCATGACTAAATAGAGCCATGAATTAAAGCTAGGAGCCTCCAATCTGCACGGTTTACGTGGCCTAATTATGAACAGGAGTTAGCTTTAAGCAGTCTTTGGAAGTTTTCTTTGGAAATTTTCATTGCTTGTAGATTGAAGATAATGGCACGAACGAGAATAAGATCGCTCTGAGGGTGAATTTTAACGGGAAATTTACTGTCTCAACTATAACCTAACGAAAAATTATATCTCATGTTTGCTATTGTAAATGGATATAGTTATTTGTATACAGGGTGAGGTTTATCTATGGAACGCATAAATTATCTCGTACGATTACTATAAATTTTTTTGCGCAGGGGTCTTGTGATACGGCTCGTACCATGTGGTATTTACATTGTTGTCAAATCTTTTCTTTTTCCGGAAAAATAATGAACTTTGTTTATTCAAATGGGCCACCTTCTCGATTTTCGAAATATTTATCCGAAGTTAATATATTTAGGTGGCTACGACTGCTACAATAACAAATTTTACGTTTCAATAAACTATTATTGTCGAAGTTTATTGAAAGTCTAAATGGATCTGAAAAGAACGAATTGATACTATAGTGATATTAAGATATGGTGATAGATATCAACAAAAGACTTATAATATATTCAATAATTTATATCCTAACCGAAATCCCATAACAAGATCTACTCTCAGTAAGATGTTTGTTAGAAGACGATCCCCACTTGAATACTAGATAAATATCTAGGGAAATTGATATTTCGCAAACATCCGTTGGTTCCAAAGTTGTCAGATGACGATTTTAATAGACGTGAAGAGCACACCCAATGATGGAAAATATTACAATGAAAACTATCAAAATTTATATCCTTATGAGCATTTATCTCAAAAAATCGAGCACTTTATTTAGCTCAAAGTGATAACTCCTTCCATTGTAGTGCATAGAAAATGTTAAGATGGTAATGTGGCTGATTAATTTCATTTTGAGTTTGTTAGTTGTAAAATTGGACAGTCATTAATTCATAGGTACATTAACTTCTTTTATATGAAACCCTATTATTTTCGACATGCATTAAAAGCTTTTTGTAGTCAATATTTTATGTGACATGTGACATGTTATTTTCTATCATCATAAAACGTTTTATATAGTAATTAAATAATAATCCGGTTATTTGGAAATATATTTTCTATATAAATAAATATATTTCGTGTTTTAGCTTCCATATGAAAACTTAACTACAACTTTCCTATATTACCATTTTCAAAATATACTCAATTATCAACAACATCTATGATTTAATTATGTCACTAAAGTTAGTAGAGCAATACGAACAGATACAATAACAATAAACGGAAAATCATGCGCTAATTAATTGCTAATTAGGTGCCGTATTTCGAAATTTTCCGCTGTGCAAGTTTTTGAGAAATTGACTGTTTTCGAAAAAAGTTAATAGTGCGATGAAAGTTAGATGTGCAAAATCAATGGATAATTGAAGTAGAGAATGGTTCCATAATCAAATGCTACTCATATGCTACGTTTTTCGATGATATAAATTATTTGTAATTAGATTTTTTCCTTATCTTGAACAGGTGGCCTCGCTAGTGCCTGTACAATTGAGAGCTAGACTAATGCTATTTGAATTTTGAGGAAAAAAAATGAATTGTCTAGAGACATCACGAAAGGAATTACTTTTTACGAGCTTTGTCTACAGAATACCATCATTGGAGAAAAATTATAGACTCGAGTGGGCTAGTTAGGGCCTGTATAATAGGATACTCGACTAATGCTAAGTGAATACTGCGAAAAAATTAATTTTCTGAGAAAGTAACGGAAGAAATTACTTTTTTCGAGCTTTCTCCACAGAGCATTATCATTGGAAAAAATTATAGAATCGTGTGGGTTAGTTAGTGCCTGTATAATTGAATACTGGACTAATGCTAACTGAATGGTATGGAAAAAGTAGGAGGGTAGAAAAAAACTGTCGTTGTCTATGGTTATATCGACGACAACATGAATAACAAGGTGGAACGACGAAGAAATTAGGCTTAGGATTAATAACTGTACCCCACAAAGGGTTGAAAATATTACAAGTGGAACTACCACAGGAAGTACTTCTTCTTATAGAACGGATAGAAAAAACTAACCATTGGGTTTGAATGACCAAACTTATATCTTAATTATGATGTTTACAACAAAATATAATATTTCTTCATACTGTAGTTGTTTATAAAATATAGTTGATTCTTTACAAGTAAAAGGTGTCACTAATACAGATAAATTGCACCCCTCACTACGCTCCTGGTGTAAAAATAAATTTCAAGAACCATCGAATATAATAATATAGTTTTTGATAAAACTCTTTAACATATAAATTTATTAATTCCCTTTAGTGTATCCTTGAAATGTCAAAGCATAATAATTAAGCTCCAATTTTAAGCTTGTAAAAAAACGAGCTCAACTTTCACTAGTCTTTGGGGTTATTAAGGACGGTTAAACAAAATTAGAGTTCTCGGGGTATCAAAGACTGTCAGCATCCGTAGATGTTATCTGTAAGATGAGGCAAGCCGGAAGGCGCTTTAAGAACTTCGTCAGGATCTTTCAGCTCTGTCTCATTATCCTGGCCATTGACGATGCTCCTTCTAGTTAAATGCCTCTCGTTAAGAGATCCCGGATAAGAATATATACCGAGCGCAGAGTTTTTATCAACTTCTTAATCCTAACTGGTTGTCTAATGTTATTTTTCTCGCTACAGCATCCTTTTACTTCATTCTTTTATTTTCTTAAAGAGTAAAAATTACTGTTTAAAACTAATGACTATACTTATATTTTTTTGTTCATTACAGAATTATGATAATTTTCGAAGAAATTGTTTCTTTTTTTTTTCATGGAATATTGATGCAATTGTTTTTCTAAATTTCTCGAATAACGAGAAAATGAAGTTTTAACCATCAAGTTTGATGAAAAGACAAATTAGAAGAGGGAATATGGTTCATAACTAGCTGTCGATGCTGAAGTATTTGGTGCAAAATGGTGATTATTGCAGCATTTTCAATAAAATATTCAGGTAGAAATAACTGCCATAGAGGGATGAGTAAAATAAAAATTCTATCAGCAATTGAAAGCAGCGAGAGATTACAACAGGCGTGCTTTTATCCGAGCATGCAGTCCACATGTCTTTGATTCAACTCTGATATGAGAATCTCGTAAAAATTTTGACAAGAATACTGAGGTCTTATGATATCGGTTTTTTTCCAATTATAGTTATTTGAGGTGAATTTATTGAAGGCTGTTAATTATATATATATTCGATTTCAGTTAGTGGATTGAAGTACTCGAAACTGATGTCAAAATTTCGAGAGCAATGAGTTATGATAAATTGTGGCTTTAAAGTGATAAAAACACGAATTAAAGCTGAAATTTTCATGAAAAAATTCACTAGTGATCATCTTAATACATTTGAATATTGTCTCAAACTATTTTGAATATTGTCTCAAACTATTTTTAGTAAATATTAACGGATAGATTTTCCGCATGTTTACACAGAATATGGCGAAGATTGGTAAATGGAAAAAAATTACTGGTGTCTGCTATAAAGGTGAAAAAGCAGTCAAATGATGATAGTCGATGAACACAATCCCATTACTACAAAAAACTGGTGGCTATCACTTTTTCGTGCCGATAAAACTCGCGTTGCCTCTTCGCGTTTTGGAATTCACTGTCTTGAATATTTCTTGAGATTGAGAGTGTAGTGGCATATTCAGGTTTCTTTGGTTACGAATCGTCGCTAAAATTTTCGTTTATTGCTTGATCCAAAGAAAACGAATGCTGCACCTTCTTACGAAGTGAAGAGGAAGAACAGATAATTGTAATTTATTGAGAGGTACGGTGAAGAGAATAGAGGAAGAAGGACAGTACAAAATTCTGCGGTTTGAATACACTTTAGTAATCCCAGAAGTACCAGACTGAACAAAGAAAACACAAAAATTCCGTTAATCGTTAAACTCCTCAAAACAGCCATCAACTACCGTCATCACCTCTCCATTCTAGGAAAATATTTGACCACCGAATCATTTTCTCAAATCGGAAACAAGAAATGATCCGAGTGGGCTAAATCTGGCGAATAAGGTGCAATTCTTATTTTAATCCATTAATTTTGGCCGTTGCAATAACACATGAGTAAGCTTGTGCATTTTCTCTATGAAATATTTCCTTTTTAGCTAAATGCGACCATTGTTGCTTGATTTCTTCGCTCAAACGATGCAATAAGTTCGCATAATACTCGCCGTTGATAGCCAAGATGGTCAATGAAAATTATCCCACGCACATCCCAAAAAACCGATGACTTGAACTTGCCTGCAGATGGAACGGTCTTTGCCTTCTTTGGAGCTGGTTCTCTCATTTCAGTCTATTCTGAGAAATTTTGGGAAACACTCGATGTAAACATCTACTCGACGTTGTTTCAGGTTGTATGTTCACAAATTTAATGGAAACGTTCACTATTGATGGCTGCCAAACAAATACCAAACAACGTATAGTTTTCCATACGGAAAAAATTGCTATATAGACTTCTAATACAATGGTATTTTTTAAGAGACTACTTCCATTTCTACGCCAGGCTAGGTATTTCTGGAACCATCTTCGCGTATATTATAAATTTCTAATTTCCTCTTAACCGAAAAAATAATTCATTTTCCAATGTACTTGTTTAGATATAACGATCTCGCATAGTTCATTCCCATTGTGAATTCCTCCATTCGTCTCTAGTAATTTTGTTGTCGTAGTTTTTTTAAAGAAGGCACGTATTAATTAAAATTAACTTCTTTTATTGTTCTCTGTTTATGTTTTCCTGTCTCGTATCTTAAATTACAACAGACGTTAAAATCAACTTCTTTATTAGCAGGAAAAAGGCAAAAATTTTATTTTCAAACGCGCTCGTAACCAGTCACATAAAATTATAAATAGCTTGAAGTCACTTCTGAGACTGTTCAGAACACAAAAAGACTAAGGGGTAACTTAATGTCTTTTGATGGGTTGGATAAGAGACTTACATTAAGTAGTTAAACTTAATGAGTAATAAAAAGCAAAATAAAATTTTATCATTGCCTTGTGCTGTACTGATATAAATAAGGAGAGTGATCTTCAAGATCCAGGGTTAATTGTGGGATTCCCTGTTCCTTTTGGTTATTGATGTGATATTTAAATTGATAATAGTTGTACTACACAATTTGTTTTCATAGAGTCCACCACTGTTCATTCATAATTCATCTAAATTGTTGATAGATAATTAGTCTTGTTATATCTATTATTCACCCTCTTGAAAAGTAGTCCAGCTTTTGTGCCATCTTCTAGGATATCGGCTAGGAGGTCTCCTTGAAGTCTCCTTTAACCTCAATGCTTTTATAGTTCTCAATATTTTAATCTCATCAGCAGAAATTTTATTGTAAAATAAGGACTTTCCGTCCAAGGTTGATAATCTACGAAAAACACACGAGAGAAAAAGCAAGCATGACTTGAGTAAATAAAATGGTGTAATCATGTTTTGATTTCACAGGATCAAGAGTATTTCATTTCACAAAAAACCAAATCGACCATGTGAAAAGGAAGCCCTCGGGATTAATGGCTGTCAATAAAACTGAAAGACTTAATACCAAAGAACAGAGGAAAACCTTAGAACCTAGTAAAATATGAAATAAAGGCACTGAAAGCTGAAGGTGTAATAAAAAATTTAAAAATACAATGAACCTAATCTGAAAAAAAATGCAAACATTGGAGGATATGGGAATGGAGTGGACAGAGATAAAGTATGTGACTCAGAAAGAACTAAGAAGATTGGGGAAGATGACAAAAAAAATAATGGATTGATAAAGACTAGAAACGGACATAAGAAGAAAGAAGCCAAGTAGGACACAGTATAGTGGATTAAAACAGGAGTACGGACAGAAAAGGGATAGAGTGAAGGAAATGTACAGAGAGAGGAAACGACAGCATCTGGTGGACAAATTGGAAGGCAATGGAGAACATTAAATAAACAAAGACATCATAAATTTCTATCAGAAGGTAGTAAGATACAAAAACCACTGAACAGAAATAGAAATGGGAAAAAACTGGACATGTGGAGGGAATATTCCAATAAGCTACTGAATCATAAAACAAGGGGGAAACGAATTTGGAGAAGAGAGGCCGTTGAATGAGCTAGTCTCAGTCGAGGAAACATCATCGAAAGCAGAGGTAGAGGAAGTAATAAATCATATGAAGAATGGCAAAGTAAAAATTGGATTCCAATTGAGGTTATGAAGTATGGTGATGATCCTTTGGAAAAACGGATATACGCATAATAAGATTATGAGATTATGGGAACAAGAGCAGACACCAAACCAATACGATAAGGAAATAATTTATCCAAGGAGAATGTGACAGACTAACAGGGAGGTTTTCAAAAGTGAAAGTCAACTAGTCATCAAAGTTTCACCAGAAAGCAATTCAAACAAATATGACCAAAGATTGAACCTGAAGTTACTCTTTGTGGATTTCTAGTGAACGTATGATTTAATAAGTAGAAAACATTGTTTCAGGTGCTGGGAATACCTGAGAAAATACTATATTTGGTAGAAATATCACCACATAACACTGAGATTGAAAGAGTTGCCGAAAACTATTAACAATGCTCTTCAATCTTTCACTGATTCTGATTAGTATCATAAGAATCCAGAGGATGATATACAACAACTAAACACAAATCTTGCCTTTGAAGATGATGTGGAACTTATAAGTAAAACGAAAAATATCTAGAACAAATAGGAATTTGAAAAAAAAAAAGGAAAGAAAATATGAACATATAAATGAACGAAAAGCTAAATATATGTGGCTGGCAAGGAATTTGAATAACTTCAACCAATATAAACTTACGACAGAGAAAAATGGAAAGTATAGATTTGATAAAGTCCAGAGTTCGAATACCTGGAAGTGACAGTATCAAACGAAATCAAAAAAATCGACAAAAGAACAACAAAACTTTTGAATCTCTAGAAGCACTATTAGGATAACCAACAACTTATGTATTCACAAGAAAATCAAACAACCTACGATGTTGTATGGGAATGTTGGATATTGAACAAATAAGAAGAAAATAAAATAAACGTATGAGGGAGAAAAGGATTTTCAGAAGGAGTTGGGCGTAAAACACGTGTAGGAGAAGAAAGAACGCGGGGATCGGAGCACTGTATGATCAAGCTGAGATGAGAAATGTGTTCAGAGCGAAAAGAATCCGTTTGATAGAGCATATAGCCAGAATGGCAAAGATAGCTGGGTGAAAAGATTCTTATCAAGTAGAGAAGGAGCGAGAAGGTGAAGAGGGTACCCACGGAAGAAATGTATAGAAGCATGTAGAAGAGATGTAGAAAGAATAGGAATTAAGAACTGGCATCAAATAGTAATGAACAGAGATAAATTAAGGAAACAGGTTAGGCGGCTTAATAAATCTTGTGCCCATAAGGCCGCTGTTTTATATGTATAATTTCTGCCAATGGTTCAAGAATGTTGAGGCATGAGTTCAATATATGTTCATTGACATCAAATCCTTTCTAGTATCTTCAACAAAAGGAGACAGACGATCGTGAAAATGATCTTGTAGAATATACTCTGGACAAAGGTCCGTTGGAGGACGTCGTATTACCATTAGTCAGGTCAATCTTGAGTGATAATTTTCCGTGGTGATAAGATGAGATAGTGAGAGATCACCCACTGACAGAAAACTACACGTACAATTCAGTATCTATACTATAAGTGTTAAGTGGTAGATTTATTTGACTTAAGATGTATAAAACGTTACGCATACAACCTACTGAAAAGAGTTGTGTGATGGGATCTCTATATTCATTTTTCTTTTATTGTCTTTGCTCTAATTTCATTCGAATAGGAAATTTTTTCTCGAAAATAAAATTTTGAATTTCCATTTCATGTTTCTGGAATGTAATTTTTACTACCAACAAAATATTAGTTTCTTCTATAGTTCGAATTAGATACTCACTTAAATTATATGTTTTGTTATATTTGCTGTGGTTGTTTGGTAGAATTAGAGGCATGTAATAAAATTCAATCTGCTTTCTACACAAAGTTTATATCAATATTAAGAAATATATCCCTTTAAAGATCAATCGTTTTGTGTATCAAAGAAAGATATTTTCATTAGTTCATACAAAGCATTCTCTCGTCAATTTAATTCCAATATAATAATAGATCTCTCGATAAAACGATCGAACGAAAAGCTCCAAAACGACGTCAACCAAATATAATTATATTGTAATTTTGGTATATGAACAGAAATGAACTACTTGATCCTGTACGTAGATGTATGTTACTTAGAATTAAGAGAAGATCAAGAAATTCACATTTAACTTATTTATTATGGGGAAATTAGGAATTAGAATCTATTACTGGGAATACTCAGTGTTTATAGCTGACCTAATAATCCCATTTCTTTAAGGAAGTTCATAATGAGAGATAGCTCTAGCTGCATGTTTGTCTTTCATTTTATATGCTTCAGAACATATCATCTATTCAAAAGAATGAGTTTTTATAACTGGTTATTTTCTTTACATGGTGTCTTTTGGCTGATGTACTATTCAGAATTGACCGTTCTACTATATTCTAATTGAATAATCGCGACATGTCTAATTGTTTCGACAAACCAGGTGACCAAATAAAAAAGATGGGGATGTGATTTTATCTGTCTCTAGATCAGCACTGTGAGCCATGGAAGAGACTCATCATCAACAAAGAATTCAGTGTCCCATCTTATACGAAATCAAAACTATATCACTAAATTGGAGTAGGGCATTTATTTGGGTTGAAAGGACATATTGGAATATTTGGTCATGAATAAGCTGATCCACTAGCAAAATATTCAGTACTTAATGGACTATTTTGTTACGTATTTATAGGATTAATTAAATTGAAGACGTTGCTTAGAGTTATGTTTCTGAAAATGAAAAGCAAATTTGTTCTAATATAAGAAAAAACATATGCTTGTTAAAAAATCATTCCTGTTCAAACAATAAAGACATTGATTCGAATTTAGAAACAGTATGCCAAAGGGTTTTAGTATAAGGTAGAAAAACAAGACGTTGTTTATAGTTATGGTTCTGGAAATAAGAGGATTCAAATTTGTTCAAATATTAGTGAAAAGCATATGCTCGTTAAAAAAATTATTCCAGCTCAAACAATGGAAAAATTGAGCTCAAACTTAGAAAGAGTGTTGCCAAATGGTTTTAGTATAAAGTAAAAAAAACAAGACGTTGTTTATAGTTATGGTTCTGGAAATAAGAGGCTTCAAACAATGGAAACATTGAGCTCAAGCTTAGACAGAGTGTTGCCAAAGCGTTTTAGTATAAGGTAAAAAAACAAGACGTTGTTTATAGTTAAGGTTCTGGAAATACGAGGCTTCAAATTTGTTCTAATATTAGTGAAAAACATATGATCGTTAAAAAATTCATTCCAGCCCAAACAATGGAAATATTGAGCTCAAGCTTAGACAGAGTGTTGCCAAAGGGTTTTAGTATAAGGTAAAAAAACAAGACGTTGTTTATAGTTATGGTTCTGGAAATAAGAGGCTTAAAATTTGTTCAAATATTAGTGAAAAACATATGCACGTTAAAAAGTTCATTCCAGCCCAAACAATGGAAACATTGAGCTCAAACTTAGAAAGATTGTTGCCAAAGGGTTTTAGTATAAGGTAAAAAAAACAAGACGTCGTTTACAGTTACGGTTCTGGAAATAAGAGACTTCAAACAAAGGAAACATTGAGCTCAAGCTTAGAAACAGTGTTGCCAAAGGGTTTTAGTATAAGGTAAAAAAAACAAGACGTCGTTTACAGTTATGGTTCTGGAAATAAGAGGCTTCAAACAATGGAAACATTGAGCTCAAGCTTAGACAGAGTGTTGCCAAAGCGTTTTAGTATAAGGTAAAAAAACAAGACGTTGTTTATAGTTAAGGTTCTGGAAATACGAGGCTTCAAATTTGTTCTAATATTAGTGAAAAACATATGATCGTTAAAAAATTCATTCCAGCCCAAACAATGGAAATATTGAGCTCAAGCTTAGACAGAGTGTTGCCAAAGGGTTTTAGTATAAGGTAAAAAAACAAGACGTTGTTTATAGTTATGGTTCTGGAAATAAGAGGCTTAAAATTTGTTCAAATATTAGTGAAAAACATATGCACGTTACAAAGTTCATTCCAGCCCAAACAATGGAAACATTGAGCTCAAACTTAGAAAGATTGTTGCCAAAGGGTTTTAGTATAAGGTAAAAAAAACAAGACGTCGTTTACAGTTACGGTTCTGGAAATAAGAGACTTCAAACAAAGGAAACATTGAGCTCAAGCTTAGAAACAGTGTTGCCAAAGGGTTTTAGTATAAGGTAAAAAAAACAAGACGTCGTTTACAGTTATGGTTCTGGAAATAAGAGGCTTCAAACAATGGAAACATTGAGCTCAAGCTTAGACAGAGTATTGCCAAAGCGTTTTAGTATAAGGTAAAAAAACAAGACGTTGTTTATAGTTAAGGTTCTGGAAATACGAGGCTTCAAATTTGTTCTAATATTAGTGAAAAACATATGATCGTTAAAAAATTCATTCCAGCCCAAACAATGGAAATATTGAGCTCAAGCTTAGACAGAGTGTTGCCAAAGGGTTTTAGTATAAAGTAATAAAACAAGACGTTGTTTATAGTTATTGTTCTGGAAATAAGAGGCTTAAAATTTGTTCAAATATTAGTGAAAAACATATGCACGTTAAAAAGTTCATTCCAGCCCAAACAATGGAAACATTGAGCTCAAACTTAGAAAGATTGTTGCCAGAGGGTTTTAGTATAAGGTAAAAAAAACAAGACGTCGTTTACAGTTATGGTTCTGGAAATAAGAGGCTTCAAACAAAGGAAACATTGAGCTCAAGCTTAGAAACAGTGTTGCCAAAGGGTTTTAGTATAAGGTAAAAAAAAACAACACGTTGTTTATAGTTATGGTTCTGGAAATAAGAGGCTTCAAATTTGTTCAAATATTAGTGAAAAACATATGCACGTTAAAAAGTTCATTCCAGCCCAAACAATGGAAACATTGAGCTCAAGCTTAGAAACAGTGTTGCCAAAGGGTTTTATTATAAGGTAAAAAAAACAAGACGTCGTTTATAGTTATGGTTCTGGAAATAAGAGGCTTCAAACAATGGAAACATTGAGCTCAAGCTTAGAAACAGTGTTGCCAAAGGGTTTTAGTATAAGGTAAAAAAAAACAACACGTTGTTTATAGTTATGGTTCTGGAAATAAGAGGCTTCAAATTTGTTCAAATATTAGTGAAAAACATATGCACGTTAAAAAGTTCATTCCAGCCCAAACAATGGAAACATTGAGCTCAAACTTAGAAAGATTGTTGCCAAAGGGTTTTAGTATAAGGTAAAAAAAACAAGACGTCATTTACAGTTATGGTTCTGGAAATAAGAGGCTTCAAACAATGGAAACATTGAGCTCAAGCTTAGAAACAGTGTTGCCAAAGGGTTTTATTATAAGGTAAAAAAAACAAGACGTCGTTTATAGTTATGGTTCTGGAAATAAGAGGCTTCAAACAATGGAAACATTGAGCTCAAGCTTAGAAAGAGTGTTGCCAAAGGGTTTTAGTATAAGGTAAAGAAACAAGACGTTGTTTATATATTATGGTTCTGGAAATAAGAGGCTTCAAGTTTATCCAAATATTAGTGAAAAACATATGTTCGTTATAAAAATCATTCCAGCCTAAACAATAAAGACATTGAGCTTAAATTCAGAAAGGGTGTTACCAAATGGCTTTAGTATAAGGAAAAAACAAGACGGTGTTTAGAGTTATGGTTCTGGAAACAAATTTGTGCAAATATGAGGAAAAAACATATGCAACACCTATTTTCTAATTTATCCTATCACACTCTCACCTCCGAACTATATTTTCAAATACACAACTTTGAAATTTCATTTTGAAAATAAACTTAGAGACTGGTCATGGGAGATTATTCCACCCTATCTTGCTAAGGTTTTATCGGATGCAGCATGAAACTAATAATTTGTTACAGTCATTTATTAAACATATCACTCCTTACCTCTAAACCTCACACATCTTTAAAACATAGATAACCTGTATACTTTGGATCTAATTATTGAAATTTTATCAACGATATTAAATAGATTCATTGAAAAATTCTGTGGCTGATGGACTTGCTTCTAAATCATTTTCTTTCAAAGTATTGTGTGTATTCTTAACCGAAAGTAGTTGTCTGTACAGTATTTATAATTAGTGTTATTTATAATATGAATAATATAGTTCAAGTGAAGTGTTGAGTAGTAGTAAAATGAAATTTCATCAATTTCTTATTTCTCAGACTTTTTGATACATAAAAATGGAATTTCATCGAGGAAAATAGAGTACAAATATAACATGTAACATAGAAAAATGTATTTTCTTTTCGAAGTTATTCAGTATGCTTTTAAAATCTATTGATTATCACCAATTATCGATATGGATACTTTTTTGTAACAAACTGTATCTATCTAGAATTTTGTGAAAGTCACTTGGATAATAAATGATAGGAAACAATTTAATTGAGTTTGAAGATGTTTTTTTTCCAAATCTCGATTCCTTTATAATTTATTCATTCTACCCCTTACGCAAGTTCTCAGTCAAATCCTAAAAGCCTTGATGTATTAAGTTGACAAATGGCCAAAATGAATTGATACGCCGGCTTTCACCCTTTTACCACTGCATTTCCTCAGTAGAAGGTGTTTCTTAAGTTATTTACAAACGGAATTGTTCGAGGGTTAAGGGGTTCTCTGTGTACAAAATCAAGTAAATGGTTGATGATGATTAGCTTAAAGGCTCAAATGATTAGGATAATAATATTTGGGGTGAGTATATACGTCGAAGGGTGCGGTTGATGTTCATAGATTGATTTATTTTGTAAAATGTTTGCGGTATTCGAACAATAGGGTATATGTCAACTGCAGAATACAAACTACTTAGAAACAATAAACAGAACTGTCTTACTAATACTTCACTGTATCAACTTCTAACTTGAACTCAATGCTTCGAAAATTCACGAGTGGAAATTGTATTGTTTGTGATGTGTTCGTCTATCTCGAACAGTAAATTTTATTTACTCAACTTGGAAGTCTTGGTTAATTGAGGAAACAAATACTAAGGCACACTTTACATACAACGGAGTGGAATATGGAGTGTATTATTTGTATTGCTAACTTGATAAACTTGAATTTAAAATGCTCAATGAAATTTTCAATGAGAAACAGAATCTGGGGTATATCAATATTTCAGTTGATTGCTGATTCGGATATCGATTGAAATGATAAGGTGAAAGTTTGTGATTTGAATCTCCACCTTTCTAAAATTTATTTATTTCTAACGGTAAAGAAAGTTTATACACACTGTCTCTTACTTACTTGATTTATTCCAATACTGACACTAGACGCCATAGTAATAGGGTACTAAGGCTAAACAGTTTACCTCAAATCTCTGAAGAAGGTAACTTGGTTATCGAAACGTGCGACAGTGTAATTGAAAGTGTAGTGTAGTGTGCAGCACTGATAAATGGGAGGAAAGATATATAAAGCATGGGATCATTAATAAATTTAATAATACCACAGAAGAAGCAAAACTAATTAGAAAAATATTATGTTGGAGAAAATATAAATATTAATGAAAGCGAAACAAGGACTTTGGAGAAGGAGATATAACCAAGAACTGAGGAATCCGCATAAATATCTATCAGTTACAATTTACATAAAAGGGAAAATGTGAAATGGTTGAGGCATGCTGAAAGGATACCAAGAAATGGATTTGATTGAAGTAGTCTTTGAAGAAGGAGATACATAATAAATCATGTTCTTCAAGACTTCCAAGAGTTTTTTGATGACGATTCGTCTTTATTGTAGGCGTTTTCTTCCATTTTTGAAACAGGTACAAATTTAATTAATTTTTGAAATGTATTCGCAGATAATGTACTTAAGCTGGTTTGAAATTGGGAGAGCTCTGGTTTGCTGCTATCTTCGCTTTCCAATAATTATAAGAATGAAGATGAGTGGTACGTACTCGTAACATAAATATCATTGGGACAACCTTCAAGGGCTGAGAGAGGCAAAGGCTCTTCTGGGAAGCTTTAACCAGAGTAGATCTGCAGAATGTATCAATCTATGTAATAACAATTTACGAATACTCGCAGGAGTTCTATTGCCTCAACAAACACCTGAAGACGCTAGGCCTAGCAAATAATGCGGCGTGCAGGTTTTTTTTTCAGAGGACGAATCTCCAGAGCAATACACATGGGAGCGTATGAGATAGAAGACGAAGACCTCTGGTGATTGAAGTCATCCCACATTCTAGACATTTTGAAAGGAGTGGGATTTATTGATCAACTGTAAACACTTATAACAAGAGAATGGATGTTATTTGTCGATGTCTTGGATTAAATCCAATTTAACCTGGAGAAAAATACGTTGTTTGTAGGCTTTTCACGTTTGTATGTATAGCAATATTAAATCGTCCACAATATCCATTAATTAAAACAAATAACTATAGAAGTGGTTCATGGAAAAACATGAAATGTTTTGTTTTTAATGTATTCCGCACAATGTGAATATAATTTTGGTGTGAGGATGTTAAACTGAACTCATGCATGAAGTTTCGGTTGTTCCACTTCAGTTAACCGATTTCTATTGTATCTATGTTGGAATAACGGAAACTAAGTTCCGTTGACGAAAACTTGAATTTAAGACAGTTTATGGAAGTACATAGGAACTCGTTATTATCCTAATATAAAACTTATTTTTGTGATTCCAAGAGCTATCAAATATACACAATATAAGTCTATTCTATACAGTGTGGACAAGATTTAAGTTAAGTTACTATACAGGATGAAAAGATGAGAAATCGAATTGCTACAACTTGGGATCTACCAGTCGAAATAACAAATTTTTACATGGTGTTACCGAGGAACATTATTTTGAGGTTTCTCAGTCGTCACAAGGCGTGATCAAGTGATTAATTACTGGAATATATTGAGAAAATGTATATTAAAATAAAGTGGTTATTATTGGTGCTTATGATATTAGTACTTTGGTTATTAATTGATATGAATAAATAATCATCCCAAATACATCGGGATAGATAAACGGTGTATTTAAATAAATCAATATGTTATAAATTAGATAAGTGAGGTGTTGAGTCTTAGTGTATAGTTTAGTGAATAGTGACGAGCTTAGAATACGTAGTGTTAATTCATTAAATGAATTTACTAAGCAAGAACATATATAGTGTGTATGAATCCACCTCTCCGTGACTGAATTTCAGTTACAATCTCTTTTACATACAAGACGGACTGAACGTTTTATCTTCTTTCATTTGTACGAAACAATTTTGGTTTAACCCCTCTCTATACCCAAAATTCAATGAAACGAATTGATTCCTTGATATTCATTGTGAGCCATAATTGATATTTACATTTTCTTAGTAAACTTTGACAGAATTGTAGAAATTGAAAATAGCAGAGATTGTAACCTGCACATAGTTAGTGAAGTACAAATTTACTTTCAAAGATTTCTAGACCGCGATGTTTCCGGCCAAAGATCTTTTAGAAAACTAACGTAGCTTATTGGTGACGAGAAGTATTTCTAAAAAAGCCTTAATTGAAGAAAATGGAATGGAAGTACTGTTAAGTACTACAGAGGGTCTAAGGCATACTTATCATATACATTTCTTCTCAGTTACCGGATCGTAATTTGCAAGAAAAATTGACATTTTCTGAATGGACCCATTTTAAAATCAATTGTCTAAGATTTTTTTTGATACAGCTTTGTACAGATGACACAATTTGGTTTAACATGCAACTTGTGATAAAAATGTCGTTCCAACCCCCAAAAGATAATGGAGGTTGTCTTATTCTTACTTGCTTTTCATCTTAGAAAGTGGGCACCATCTTGTGAGGGCGACTATATCAATGTAAACACTGCTTTATTTGGAAGACAATTTTTTTCTTCAGCGTAAGCCAAAAAGCGTAGATCTACGTACCTTTTTCATATAAACGTGTCCATAACTCTCTCACGATTCTGTATAACATAACAAACCTCACATAAAACAATTCACAATATTATGAATTTCATGTGATATATAGTTGTTGCACAATTCGTCAGGGTAATTCAAAAATAGGGAATTGATAGGCATATATCATTTTTCTCAATAATGTTTTTTGATACCTCTAAAATAACCATAATACCGAAGTTTTTCGCAAGATTGGTTCACTCTATATAAGTCACGAAATAAAAAATTCAAATATGCCAGAAAGGGAAAGCAAAACAAAACAATTTGAGAACATATATTGAAATATTTCGTGTATACTAAAAATTTTCTTACTCACAAGTCAGGGATTAAACCCTTCCATAAATGATGTCCATGATTATGATATGATTTGAATGTCTTCGAAATAATACATCGACGTAAAGGTTATATAGAGTTTAATATACAAATAATCATTAACCTGATATGAAAATTTGTCGTTGATTTCCATTTTATGCAATATTTAACAACATTGGTTGCACTAAACCCAGTGGAACTGCAATATGTGATGTTGTGACCGAACCAGAACTATTATTTTATCTTGATTTTCTGGTGAAACAATTGCTCTGTCCACTCAGATATATGGCAAAATCGTCTAAAGAAATACGCGACAGTATTTAGATGTGAAATATCTTTATGGATAGAATACTAGACTTGTTTTCCAAAATCTACTAGCAACGAGAGATGACATGGAAATACGAATGCAAGAAACCATTTCGAGCATATTCAGATGTAAATCAAAACTGCTTCAATCCCCACGGATAACTTCTTTAAAAAATATTCAGTGAAACCTTTACAAAAATTGATATGTTGGGAGTTCAACTGGTTTGGTATATCTATTTTATACAGAGATAAAATCGAATTATATATAAAAAACACCTTCTGTTTTATTGGTGTATTTTTATTAGTATTGTTTTCTCCGACAAAGTTCAAGTTTAAACTTTCACTCTAAAGTTTTCTTTTGTATTCAATTTGTTACAAAGTTTGTTGAGTATTGTTCACCACTCCTTTCCATCACACATCAATTTGGAGATCAATCCAATCAATCGCGATTATTTCCAACAAAAAAGAATATACACATTGACACGGAAAAACAAACTTTCCATTATTACTTAAAACTTGTACATAATTAGCATTCTTATTAAGTACTCGACTTTTTTCAAGTACGTTAACCATCCAAATTTGGAAGCCTTTTTAATTACGAGGATGGTTCCAGAAGAAGAGACTGGTCCTTCGTTATCAACAGGAAAATATTGGGTAGCAGAGTTTAAGCAGCGATGTACGACCTGCGATGACCAGCATCGCAGTGTTGAAATGTTGTACGTACTTGTACGTATTCGACACTGTTGAACCGTTTTATCGAGGCGAGGTCCGAAATTGTTGAAATTCGATAAACATAGTTTCGTAATACGCGTTCGTACGCAGAAACGACATAATAAATAAAAACTCCTCAAGCCTCAACTTGTATCCGTTATTCATTCTAAAAAAGCATCTACTTGAAGAGCACGTGTTATCATAACTCAGACACAACTGGCTGAATTACGAACATGCTTCGTTTTAATCTATTTCGACAGCATTGCCAGATTTATTGGAGTTACCGGATTTATGCCGATTTTTCGAAAGCGTTGCCTCAGTTATGCCGACTTCTATATTACTTCAAAAATGTTTCTTCACTTACCGAGATCAGAATAATTTGCCTCCTTTTTATTGGTAATTGTTCATTTTTTGATATATTCCACTTTTATGAAAAATATATTTGGAAAGTACTAAGTATCAGCCCCACAAGCTATTTAGTTTCTCTACGAAGATAATATGCATTTATTGTATCATTGTTCAAATGGTTTAGGTGAAGAGATTATTTCAGATACTGATGGAAATTGAGTTTCGAATGTGAGCCAATGATTGCTATGCTTTGACCAATCAAGCTCATTCAGTTTTATCAGTGAATAATATATCTGGATATATTCGAATCTCGCGTGTACGATAAATAACACGCTTCTGAAATTTATAGTTTAAAATAATCAAACCATTCACAAATCAACTCTTTGCATATGTAGTGCTCCGTCAAGCAGATAAATTCACGTGAAGGAAAGCTTTGAACCCCCGCATTCTCCACATTCCCTATAAAACCAAATCAATCATGTATGAAAGTGGGTTATATAAGTATTACCACTACATAGTTTCCAACCGGGAGAGTAGAAGGATTTTGTATTTCTAGGCCGATTATTGCTCTTGTTCGTATTCAATGATACAATGGTAAAAATTTCTCATTACTCTGATATAGAAACAGATAACTGTCATTGAAACTAGTTTCATTGGAGAGCTGCTGAATTATGGAATAAATTCGATTCTTTTCCAATAATTTATGTCTAATAAAAAACTAAAAACAAGTGGATTCTTCGTTTTAAAATGCAGATTTTTCAATAATGATGACGTTACTAATTTTGACATGGGGTCATTGTTTACCCCAAATGAGAATGTAGGGAATGGACCCAGAAGTACCTGGCCTGACCAGTGATGAATGTAGTTCAGGGGTGCTCAAACTTGAACTGCTGGCGATCTACCTCAATATTTTTAGACTACTTACGATCGACTCTGAGAGGCTGCAAGTATGTGTGATGCAGGGTTGTCGTACATACACGATACACCCTACCTACCTAGGTAGGGTGTACCGTAGCATATATAGATATTAGCTTTCTGCACAATATAGGTACATTATTTTAGTCAAGGTTTGGGTTAGGTTTAGTTAGGCTCTTCTCTACAATATCAATGAAAAAATTCATAGTTATTCAAAATTGCGAGTTTATTGGTTGTTACAAAACAAAAGAGTTACATATGGTGTTAAACCTAACTAAAGAGTGGCTTTGGATGTTGAAGCGTGGCACTGCATGTCCTCAGCATACTTTTCATAAGATGGTACGTAACCACTGAGTGCTAATCGCAAGCATGATGACATATGATCGTCAGTTAATCGATTGCGATATTTTGACTTAATTATCTTCATTTCAGAAAATGCAGACTCGCACAAGTAAGTTTACCCAAACAATGCCGTCAGTTGAAGGGCGATTTGCCTTAGATTCGGATATTTATCTTCAGATATAAAACACCAGAAATTTGTATCAGATGCTGTAGCTTTGAGATGTATATCTGATATAATCTGCACCAACTCATTTTCAACAGAACATGAGTTCATATTAAACTGACTTGCTATTTCAGTAGCTAATTCCTCAATGTTTTTACATGAAAAAGGATAACTCATAAATGATGCTATATTTTCCAATTTTCTGCCATCATAAAAACGCATTTCGAATTGACCCAAAATATTTGATAATTCAGCCTCATACGTATCATAATTAAACTGAGGAATCCTTGCTTTCAAAGACGGAAAATGTTTCAGATCCTTTCTTTTCAGTTGATCTATCATAAGTTGCAATTTACTTTTGAATGCGTTTACTGCGCTAATCATCTCAATAATAGTTTTTCTTTTACCTTGAAGCTCCCAGTTAACGATGTTTAAGTGCATTGTGATGTCAGTCAAAAATGCCAAATCAGTCAGCCATTTTTCTTTTTCAAAATCTGAGTGTCATCACCTCTTTCGTCTAGAAAAGCTGTTATTTCGGGCAATAATTCTTGAAACCTTTGTAGGAACTTTCCGCGACTCAACCACCTGACGTCTGTGTGAAGAACTAAATCAGTGTGTTCAGCTGACTCCCTATCTTCCAACTGCAACTGAAAGAGCCGCCGTTGCAAGTTACGTGCACGGATGGAATTCACAATTTTTGTTGCAATGCCCATAATTTCCTCCGTGTTTAAAACTTTGGAACACAAAACTTGTTGATGTATAATGCAATGAAATGAAAAAATGAAGGGAATTCTTCATTAGCTCGACACAATGCCACAAAACCGTTTTTGTTTCCAGTCATTGCTGGTGCTCCATCGGTTGTAATGCACACTAATTTATATATTGGTAGCTCGTAATTTTTTTCAAAATTAAAAAAAACTTCATATATATCTTCGCCACGGGTCTTCCCCTTCAGAGGAATGATTGTCAAAAATTCTTCCTTAGCCAACATGTCATCCGAATAAAAATACACAGCTGGGTAGTGTCTGTCATATCGGTGGATTCGTCGAACTGTAAAGAAAAGTATGTACATTCCATGATATCATGTTTTAGTTTATTTGCGATGTCCTGACTCATGACTTCAATATGCCTTGTGACAGTCGGACGAGATAACTGATGTTCTCTAATAGCAGACATGATTTCTGTTTTATTTTTAAAATCTCCAAATAAAGTCTCACCCGCTTCAATAAATGCTTCCTTCACCACCGATCCATCTTCGAATGGTTTCTTGTGTTTCGCCAATATATGAGATATTGTAAATGACGCGATCGTAGCAGCTTTTGATTGTTTGGCTGGTCTTGTGAACATGGTTTGTTCTTTTTTCAAAAAAGATATAAAATCACTTACTTTTCGTTTTCTTAATTCACTCTGTGGTGGAAAATCCTTTTGATAGTTTTTATGAACCGTTTTATGATGCCTCTCTAAGTTACCACGCTTAGGTATTGCAACTGACGCACGACACATAACACAAATGCACTTATCCTTCACCATACAAAAGAAAAATTCTTCCTCCCAATCCTTATTAGAAGGATACGTTTTAGATTTCTTCACTGCACTCATTTTCCACTATTTAATAATAAACTTTGTATCGACGTAGTATCGCTATCAAGTTACAATTCAGAATGACTCCAATTCATGCAGGCGCAACATTTATATCGGCGTGAAAGAAAGTCTCGAAAGTTCCCGTCAAACGCGCCGCCCGAAACTAGACAGTACAGTCTAGTCTAGAAACAACGCTGCTTTTCTTTGACAAGTGCCGCGCGTTTCTTTGATAAAGCCGCCTTTTGCCGCAAGCAGTGTTATTTTATTACGTAATACATTTTTGTAGTTTAGTTACCTACCTACTTATTAAAAATTTTTTTCTTCTCGAGATCTACTCAAAAAACACTCGCGATCGACTGGTCGATCGCGATCTACGGTTTGAGCACCCCTGATGTAGTTGCTTGAAAAATATCACACAGTCTTTGCAGCATATGTTTCAAGTTTGAAGACGCCACGTTGTTTTGCAGCCATCAATAGTAAACGTTTCCAGTGAATTTGTAGACAGAAAAAATTTATCGTCGTTATGTGATACAATACTTTTATTTGAAAGGTCTTAACCCAACCAAAATAAAAACTGAACTAGATTCTGTTCTGGGTGAGACTGTTCCTTCATTATCAACAGGAAAATATTGGGTAGCCGAGCTTACACGACGCTGTACGACCTGCGAAGACCAGTGGTCAACCAAATGAGGTGACTCCAGAAATGTTGAAGACAATCTACAAAGTGGATCGTCGTCTACTGAAAGTGCGTGAGCTAACAGGCATAGTAGGCATATCAAAAATTGTGGTACATCACATATTAACTGAGTACGCAATTTGGAAGAAAAACAGCGTCGTGAAGATGTTGCCATCGAATGTTTGGCAATGTTTCACAAAAATGAAGCTAAATTTTTGCGCCATTTCGTATCCATGGATGAAGCGTGGGTCCATCACCTGAGCTAGCACCTGAACCAAATGGAAAATAAAAGCAATGCACTGAAAAGGCGTTATCTTCAAATAAAAAAAAACTATGGGCGTCCGGTATTACGCAAACTAATTGCAGCATTTGAGCGAATAAATTAAGTCCCTTTTGACTAGAAGAAAGTGTTGTTTCATAAATCTGTTATTGAAATGGCCACAATTAATGAATTAAACTTTGAATTGCTACCTCATGCACTCTATTCTCTAAATTTAGCCCCCTCGGATTATTTTCTGTTTCCACGTTAAGGAAAATGATTTGGTAGGAAACAATTTTTCAACAATGGAGAGGTGATGTTGGCAGTTAATGGCTATTTTGGGGAACATGATAATGCACGCACTACTCAGCAGACAGTTGAATTTATAAGTGCAGTCTTTGAACATTCGTCCTATTTGTCTGATTTAGCTCAGTTTGATTTCTGATTATTCTGAGTTTGAGGCAAAATGTACGATATAAGTGTACCACGATTAAGAACCATATAGATTTTAGTTAAAAAGGTGTAGTTATGAAGATGGTGATTACTCTAAACATAAATAAAATTACTTTCTCAAAGGAACTCACTGATGCAATCTATTTATTTTTATATAGATACCTGAGGAGATTTGTTTTTTTTTTCGAATTGGATTATAATTGGTCATTTCGAAAGAAAAACATCATCCTATCACTAAAACACAAATTAATTGTATCAAACAAATAAAATGAAGTGAGAAAATTAAGTCATTCTCGTACTGGTATTAAAACATCAACAGAAAAATAATTGGAGAAGTAATTCCCTCATATGTATCCATACGACTCTCGTACCGATACTGGACACGCGATTACATTCAAAAGGGAAGGATATTCTCGTATAACAATAAATTCAAAGAGAGTTTTGTTTAGTGGAAAACACCATTCACTATATTCACGTAGCCGGGAGGTGCTTATTACCTGGTAATTATCACGAGCTGACGTTTCACAGAATAAATGTCCGCCGTACGTGCTTATTTTCTATATTCATTCTGAAATATATATTTAGCGAAATCAGGTTTATCATCGCTTCTATCAGGAATTACTTTGGTAAAATTAAACCAAAAAATAAGAGTGAAACTACATATGAATTCCCAAATTTTGAAATCAGTAAAATTGTTTAAAATTCAATTGAAAATAAAATTTTCAGACGACGTCATCTGAAAGTTGTTCGTTCTGTAATCATTTACATACCGAAAGTTGCGTTTTGAGTGTTTCATGTAGTGAAAATGACAGTTCCGTACATCAAAACACTTTCGGGACGCTCGATGTTGACCGTTGACAATTTAAATTCAATGATTTTGTATCACAAATATGAATCAATCAACAAATTCTATTGAAGACACAAACACAAACACATCTACAGAGATTTCATCAACATATATATATATATATATATATATATATATATATATATATATATATATATATATATATATATATATATATATATATATATTCCATATTAAATATTAATAATTGTCCTGGAGGTACAATTAACATTACTTTTAGCAAATAATAAATAAATTAATATTGACATTGCGAATATATTAAGTACATTATACTGTTCAATAAATAAAATGTTTATAATTTTCTATTATTTATTTTCTTTCATCAGTGTAATTGAAAAAGCCACGGCTTAAATACTACTTTGTTTAGTAGTAACACTTTCAGTCCTTGGCATACAAATAACTATTGAATGTTCCCCAACATTTCAGTGTATGGAAAAAATTTAATTCAAGGTCAAAGTAAAAAAATGAGTTCTTAGCGATTATCAGCAAAATGTAAGTTTTATCATAAAAATACTGACAAAAATTGTAGATCATAAAATTATTCACAAGAAACGTATCTGTACGTTTTTCCCTACGAACCATCGTTTCTGAGATATAACGATTCAAAAAGTTGTAAAAGTTATAATTTAATTGCTATAATGATTGCACGAGAAATATCAAAGCTGCAAAACAGCATCCTCGAACTTTAGCAACATCTTCGTCAATTGATAATTTATTTGATGAACTTCCCACCAGTCAGCAGAAATTTCTTACAAATACTCACAAGTCTCGGTTCATTTCAATGTTGTAAGAAAAGTTATTGGTGAAATCACTGAAAACGACAACTTTTACAACTTTTTTAATCAATATATCTCAGAAACAGTGGCTTGTAGAGAAAAAAGTATTGATACGTTTTTTGCAGATAAGTTTATGAGCTACAATTTTTTTCTGAAGTATTTTAATGATAAAACCCACTGTTTCGCTTAAAATTTCGAAAAACTCATTTTTCTACAATCGTGCGTTTTAACCCACTTTCCCGCACGTATTTTAGTTTTGAAAGTATCCCTTTCCCGCACTAGGGAAAGTAAAAATGCAAATTCTAAATTTATTAGATAGTTTTTTACTTCTGAGATTATAACTATTGTTACTACAGGTAAATAAATATTTACGAAATAGTCCATCAAATGAAATTTAAACCTTTTCTAGCTTTTTGTAGCATTCTGAATTTTTTGAAAATATAAAATAATACAGATATTTTTTTTATAACCATGTAATTGTTACTAAAACGTTAAAGTTGTTCAAAACGTCATGGAAGTGACCGAATAAGTGCAATCTTCTTCTAAATTAAACCACATTAAACCGAATTCGATACAATAATATTGATGGATTCATCCGACGAAGAACTTCCCGAAGCCATTTTGAAGGCTGCAAATGAAACTAATTCCGAGCTGTTACCTGCCAAATGACTTGAAACCGTTGCCTTCACCGTATCGTCATCTTTATGCGACCTGCAACCGATGCCATCCTAATCGACGTCATCTACCTTCCAGTTGAAACCAAATAACTCCTTTGGATCGGCAATTCTTACTAGTCTACAGAATACATGAAATTGTGTTTTCAATATTAATATTTATAATAATTAGTAGTTTTTAGTTAAAGTTTTGTATTATATTATGTTGGAATAAAATAATTTCGGAAAAATGGGTCAGTAAACTTTTTTGTATATACGGTCGTAGAAAAAATAATGTTCCTAACTCATGCGGTAAAGTGTCTTGACCGCTTGCCCGAACTCCGTTCCGCGTCGTTCGGAACAACTGCAGTCGCGTGCGGGAAAGTATCACTTTCCGCACTTGTTAGGAAAATAACTATTTTTTGACCTTTGACTTTAAATAAAATTTTTTCCATACACGGAAATGATGGGGAACACACAATTTTACTGATTTTCAACTTGATGAAAATTTATGTAACTTCGAATGTCTAAATTGAGCGGATTAAAAGTATTTGTGGAAATTTGTTAGCCTAAGATGACATCAGGTCACAATAAAGAAATTTATTCTCTTAAATGTAACACTAAAACATTTATTTATTTGTCAAGGACGAAAAATTGTGTATTTTAGCGAATCTGTAAAATGTCGTCGGAGCGCAATTGAAGAAAAAAGACATTAGACTTATGATATTTATCTTCATCAACCTCTACACATCTTTGCAAAATTATGCAATCATCAGATTGTATCCGTATGTTACTTTCACCTCTTCAAATGGCAGATTTGGTGATGATTCTAATAAATATGAACAAAATGTATTTTGATTCTGATTTGGAGATAATAACCCCCCATTTCTATCATACAAAAGAATTGAATTAATCTCAAAGATACATATTGAACATAACTAAAAAATGCAAAGGAAAAATTAGAATTTTGGTTATTTGTAATTTAAGATACAGCAGAAGCTTGAAGCATATAGTGAACTCAGTTTTTGCATTTAATATAGGTGAAAATTCATCATTTTGATCTGTTGCAGTTTTTATTAGAATATAATTTGACATTGATAATGCAAAATTTGATTGTTAGATAACTTACAACATGGATATCAAAATGGAAATATGTTGCGGATGATCTATTGATAAAAATAATTTTATAAGTGGTCAATGTCAAGTAACATTTTGATAGAGACCACAATACGTCGAAACGTCAAATTTTTACCTGTCTTAAAAAAGAAGACCTTGCGCATTTTTGATTTCAGTTTTCTGATAGCTTCTGGATAACTTTTTAACTTGTTGATTTCTTTATTATATAGAGAATAGAGAATTGATGAATCTGTTGATGATTATTGAGGATTGCCATATTCTAAATTAAAGAAGCTTACGAAATATGAGCGAATGATAATATCCGATGTGGTGAATTCTATAACGAAGTAATCGTCTTAGTTTAGTTAAATACGCAGCTGTGGAGTTGATGTTCATTATTCTGGATAAAATACATGTTGATGCACTTTTTTGTTGTGAAGTTGTTTGTATAATTAGATAACTTATTTAATCCACTGAAATTGAAACACAACATGAAATAATTGTGACACAATATCAGCAACTCCTGAGATAAGACCTTTCAAATAATAGTTTTTTCCATGTTGTGGTTTCTTCAAGCTTGCGTGGATTGTTTGATTGTGGTAACTACCACCATGTCAAGGTCAAACCAGGTACTTCTGAGACCATCCTTGTAGTTACAACTTTGACAAATCACGATTAAAATAACTCAGAACTGAATGAGGTTTTGAATAGTCCCATACAGGAGAAGAACATCTATAAAGTCACTGAAATCTAAATTTTTTCTCGAATTTCTTTCGTGGTGGTGTGGAAGGTACCAAAAATATTCAATTCAAATAAATATTCTTAGTATCTTAAATAGATACCGTATTGAATTATTCTCAAAGCAACCAATAAACAATATTTTATTCTAAACTTTTCCGTACAGTGAATCAAATTGGAAACAACCACAAAGAAAAACGGAAAGTTATGAATCGGAAAAGTTTCGGTTTATTCTGCTTCAACGGGTTTTCTTATGATAGTGAGGGTGATTTGTATTAAAACTCAATAATCCCCAAAACGAGTGTCAGGGATTTTCTCCGATGAGATTGATAAAGACCATGAATTTGATTAAATTTACTCAGTTCCAATTTAAGTGGTGGAATTATACTTTCAAAATACTTTTCTCTCCAGAGAAAAATTTTGAATAAGAAGATTCCATGGTAAAAAGGAAAGGAATTTCATTTACATATATCGAATGCTACAAATAAAGATAAAAAACGATATGAAGAGCAAAGAAGAATAACGAAGAAGAGGTGTAGAGCAAAGCAACGTGAAAGAATGGGGAGCAGGATGAAGCGCGTAGAATAAATTGAAGATGGGGAAATTTCATTTGATGTAAGTTCATTATTTCTCAGCTTGCCGATTCCGCAGAATACAACTATTTTCACTACAACAACAACTTCTACAAGCAAGACGAAGGAACATCAATGGGAAACTGCCCATTACCGTTTATGGCTGAACTGTTTAAAACTCATTTTGAAAAGTAAATCAGTCAACAGTTTGAGTATTTTCCCCGGGTATGATACATATATGACGATGATATTTTCGCCATATTGGAACTCAACTGGAAAATAATGGAAAGTTACCATTTTTAGATACTTTAGTAATCAGGAATAGTAATAGAGTAGAATTTGATGTATTTAGGATTAGATTAGATTCTTTTGACTGTATCCAACATAAGACGGCCAATCTCCATTTCCTGGTGCATCGGTTAATCCACTTTCCACTCACCATCGAGAGATACAATAAGGAGAAGACCTTCATTGAGAATGTAGCTGTACTCAATGGTTATGATGAAGGAATTGTAAAAAGGTTCAAGAAATCTCTATGAGAAACCAATTTTGTCCTAATTCAAAATAGAAAACAAGGAAAATTTACTCCGATACCTTTTAATCCTCTTCATACAAAAGGATTGGGAGGAATATTTGGCAGATTAGGTTTTAAATTAGTTTATAAATCCAACAATACATAAATATTACCGAGTAGACTAAGATATCCCTTATTGTCCGATTTAAAAAGCACATAGCTCATTTGAAGTATGGACGGACCGGTGAATCAAGTATTACCGATCACCCTGCCAGTCACAATCATAATGAAAATATTAATACTGTAAAATTGTTAAAAGATGTATCCGTTAATAAGTTATTGGATGCATTTAAAAGCATTGAAATTGCTAGATGTAAGAGTAGCCTGAAGAGGAACAAAGGACCAATTCCTTACAGTCAGTCCACTCCTTAATTTAGTCGTCAAGGAATGAAAGAGAAGATTCCCTCCAAGGAGTTCCCGCGTCAGACAGTGTAATTGTGAGTGTTGGTGTAAACTCTGTATCCAGTAAAATAATGGATGAAATCGATATGATCCAAATATGGAAAGACGATTACAAAGAAATATTAAATGCAGAAAACAATAGTGGAAAGTAGAGAAAATACTAGAAAACGGAATAGAACAATATGTTTCGTTGGTTTTCCGAATTCAATCATGTTGGCACTTCGCTATCGAATGAATTTCGTGAAGGTCATCCAAAATCGGGTGTCGTGACAGAAAATAGCGATGCTATGGCATGAACTGATATAGAAAGATCGTTATATGACACACCATAAGATTGAGGCACACTTGCGCATTGGTTTCACTTGCATGCATTGTATGAACATTTGGCTGTCAGAAAGAATGGTTAGCGTTGGATACTGCATAATTTGACAATTGCTGAAAGATACTCGATTAGTACAAATAAATGGAATGTTTGGAATATTTAGTCAGTTTCACTCTTGTCGCTATATCAAATTTTGAACGTTTTCGAATGCCATCTACTGCTTATCTCCTACAATAATATAGTTTTTATGTCATATAAATCATTATTCGAAGTCTTGATCATATGAATTAAACCTAGAACACCACTACAATGAAGTATGCGTATTACTTGTACTCAATTGAATGTTAGTTGATCAAAGTGAAAATTAGAATTCATGAAATAAAAAAATATTATAGTTATATTTGAATAAACAGAAGCAGGGGCTAGCCCATAATTTAAAGTCACTATAAGAGTGATTTAAGTCTATTCAATTGCTATAAAAATTTTATTAGAGGCAACACAAATTTTATAAATCGCGAAAACCTACTGATATTGTGCACAAACTGTTTTTTCACACAAACGAGTAACTAGGACAAACTAATTGAGATAACAAGGAGAAAGGGGTAAGAAAAGTCCGTTTGGTTTCTATTATTGCTTCTAACGTAGGTAATAACTTCTCAGTTCTTAGACTAGAGCATCTAAAATAATTAAAGTCGAAACTACTCGAGTTTTCTCCCTCTTTTATTTCCAAACCTTCGAAGGTACGATGAGATTGGAAGGACTGCAATTTTTTATCCTAACTGAACGTTTAATATTACAGAAAAAATAAATATGGTGGCGTGTAAGTTACAAACATGAGAATAATAAAACGAAGAAGTTTTCACAAGGTTTAAGATTTAAGAAATTGAGGTTGATACATTTTCACTTGAAATTTCGACGCTGCTCTCAAAGGCAATCCGATTTTGTCTAAAGTACATTCTATAACCATAGGAAAACACCTAGTTACGGAAGGAATCATCTAGCTTGATTATGTTTTCATTATATAATCGATTTTTTTGATAAGTTTTTTGTGTAGCTTACAATTTTATCTTAAATACAATGAGCACCTCATAGTTAAAAATAATCACTACTTTTTAACTTCCTAAAGACAACAAATTGAGATTTTCACTATTCTGGTTTTAACACTTTTTAGCCTTTTGAAATGTTCGATCTTCTTGGGCAACTCACAGTAACTTTATTCACAAATTCATTACTAGGTACTTTGTTTTAGAATGATTAGATGATTTTGGGACTATTTTATAGTATTTGCAATCTAATTTTCAAATAAAAAAACCATTGAATGAGTCAGAGTATAAGTTTGATTCAATCAGCAACTACAACATGAGCTTTTCCGTCAAGCTTTATACATAAAGGATTCTGCTAGATTGATGAATGAGATTCGTTTTTTATTTATATGCATCAACGAGCTACTTTAGGGTGCTCAAACGGTCGATCTCGAGTGCTTATTGAGTAGATCTCGAGAAGAAAAAAATTTTTGATAAGTAGGTAGGTAACTAAACTACAAAAATATATTACGTAATAAAATAACACTGCTTGCGGCAAAAGGCGGCTTTATCAAAGGAACGCGCGGCACTTGTCAAAGAAAAGCCGCGTTGTTTCTAGGCTAGACTGTACTGTCTAGTTTCGGGCGGCGTGTTTGACGGGAACATTCGAGACTTTCTTTCACGCCGATATAAATGTTGCGCCTGCATGAATTGGAGTCATTCTGAATTGTAACTTGATAGCGATACTACGTCGATACAAAGTTTATTATTAAATAGTGGAAAATGAGTGCAGTGAAGAAGTCTAAAACGTATCTATTTAATAAGGATTGGGAGGAAGAATTTTCTTTTGTATGGTGAAGTATAAGTGCATTTGTGTTAATGTCGTGCGTCAGTTGCAATACCTAAGCGTGGTACCTTAGAGAGGCATCATAAAACGGTTCATAAAAACTATCAAAAGGATTTTCCACCATAGAGTGAATTAAGAAAACGAAAAGTAAGTGATTTTATATCTTGTTTGAAAAAAAAAACAAACCATGTTCACAAGACCAGCCAAATCAAAAGCTGCTACGATCGCGTCATTTAAAATATCTCATATATTGACGAAACACAAGAAACCATTCGAAGATGGATCGGTGGTGAAGGAAGCATTTATTGAAGCGGGTGAGACTTTATTTGGAAGTTTTAAAAATAACACAGAAATCATGTCTGCTATTAGAGAACTTCAGTTATCTCGTCCGACTGTCACAAGGCGTATTGAAGTCTTGAGTCAGGACATCGCAAATAAACTAAAACATGATATCATGGAATGTACATACTTTTCTTTACAGTTCGACGAATCCACCGATATGACAGACACTACCCAGCTGTGTATTTTTATTCGGATGACATGTCGGCCAAGGAAGAATTTTTGACAATCATTCCTCTGAAGGGGAAGACCCGTGGCGAAGATATATATGAAGTTTTCTTTAATTTTGAAAAAAATTACGAGCTACCAATATATAAATTAGTGTGCATTACAACCGATGGAGCACCAGCAATGACTGGAAACAAAAACGGTTTTGTGGCATTGTGTCGAGCTAATGAAGAATTCCCTTCATTTTTTTCATTCCATTCCATTATACATCAACAAGTTTTGTGTTCCAAAGTTTTAAACACGGAGGAAATTATGGGCATTGCAACAAAAATTGTGAATTCCATCCGTGCACGTAGCTTGCAACGGCGGCTCTTTCAGCTGCAGTTGGAACATAGGGAGTCATCTGAACACACTGATTTAGTTCTTCACACAGACGTCAGGTGGT
The DNA here is from genome assembly GCF_026230105.1 of Diorhabda sublineata. Classification (NCBI taxonomy): domain Eukaryota; kingdom Metazoa; phylum Arthropoda; class Insecta; order Coleoptera; family Chrysomelidae; genus Diorhabda; species Diorhabda sublineata. The sequence continues at coordinate 9,885,920 of NC_079475.1, read as the reverse complement.
TGAGTCGCGGAAAGTTCCTACAAAGGTTTCAAGAATTATTGCCCGAAATAACAGCTTTTCTAGACGAAAGAGGTGATGACACTCAGATTTTGAAAAACGAAAAATGGCTGACTGATTTGGTATTTTTGACTGACATCACAATGCACTTAAACACCGTTAACTTGGAGCTTCAGTGTAAAGGAAAAACTATTATTGAGATGATTAGCGCAGTAAACGCATTCAAAAGTAAATTGCAACTTATGATAGATTAACTGAAAAGAAAGAATCTGAAACATTTTCCGTCTTTGAAAGCAAGGATTCCTCAGTTTAATTATGATACGTATAAGACTGAATTATCAAATATTTTGGGACAATTCGAAATGCGTTTTTGTGATTGCAGTAAATTGGAAAATATATCTTAATTTATTAGTTATCCTTTTTCATGTAAAAACATTGAGGAATTAGCTCAAGTCAGTTTAATATGAACTCATGTTCTGTTGAAAATGAGTTGTTGCAGATTATATCAGATATACTTGAGCTACAGCATCTGATACAAATTTCTGGTGTTTTATATCTGAAGATAAATATCCGAATCTAAGGCAAATCGCCTTTCAACTGACGGCATTGTTTGGGTCAACTTAGTTGTGCGAGTCTGCATTTTCTGAAATGAAGATAATTAAGTCAAAATATCGCAATCGACTAACTGACGATCATATGTCATCATGCTTTTGATTAGCACTCAGTGGTTATGTACCATCTTATGAAAAGTATGCTGAGGACATGCAGTGCCACGCTTCAACATCCAAAGCCACTCTTTAGCTAGGTTTAACACCATATGTAACTCTTTTGTTTTGTAACAACCAATAAACTCGCAATTTTGAATAACTATGAGTTTTTTCATTGATATTGTAGAGAAGAACCTAACTAAACCTAACCCAAACCTTGACTAAAATAATGTACCTATATTGTGCAGAAAGCTAATATCTATATATGCTACGGTATAGTCTATAGATACACCCTACCTGCCTAGGTAGGTAGGGTGTATCGTGTATGTACGACAACCCTGCATCACACATACTTGCAGCCTCTCAGAGTCGATCGTAAGTAGTTTAAAAATATTGAGGTAGATCGCCAGCAGTTTGAGTACCCCTGATCTACTTCATAAAACTGCAAACTCGATCTACGACAGATCTCTATATCTATACCGATCTTCAAAACATTCTGGTGTGAAGTGTAATGAGTCTGATTGAGTTTAAAATCCCAAGCTGTTGTTTTTACGAAAAAAATTGACACTGGATCTATGGATTTGGTGTTGTCTGTATAGAAAATACCACTATCACAGCAAATTAACTTATTGGGTGTTGAGGTTGAGAGTAATATGTTCTGGTATAACTACGTGGTCGAATTAGCTGAGGCAGCTTCACAAAAGCTTGGAATCCTCTTCAAGACAAAAAGCTATTTACTCCGTAACAGCTTCTAATCCCCAACAAGGTCCAGAACCGTCCATCTTAGGAATATTGTTCGCACATTTAGAGCGAGACTCCCAAGCATCCCATGAGGACTCAATATAGAAGGGAGTAATTCGATTTATAAGCAGTATTTGCAAGATGTACTCGGCAGACGTGGCTCATTAACACCGAGTCCACCTACAGTACGAAGGATGTCAATTTATCGGGAGACCTTTCTTTGGAGAAGTGTAAACTTTTGGAATCAGATACCAAGTTTAAGATCAATATTCACAGGCATCTTCACATTGCAGGCGAATTGTTCGAGGATTATACGGCTTGCACTTTTCAGCTTTCTCTTTTTTCTTCTTTATTCTAATCAAGAGCAAGATGGAATGACCAGGTAGGTGAAGATGTGTGGAGACTTGGTGGAAAAGTAGACATGGTTGAGGATAGAAAATGAAGGAAGTAACTTTTTGGCGAGCCAAGAATCAACATGGATTTGAGTAACCAGAGTTCTAGTCATATTTTATCTATCGCTTCTTTGTGGCTAGGAATATGACATATGTTGACTGAAAATGAAAAAGATATATTATAATTGAATATTGCAATAGAAACTCTAATTACGTGGAAATAATACCTATATCCTTTCGAAAATATATGAACGTCGCCTGCGTAAGCTAATGTGAGTTATTCCGTGAAACCCATTTCAGTCTATACCACATACATCTCTCGAATTAGTAACGGAATAGACTCACTTCCTAGTAATTCCAAATGTATCTCAACATCATAAGATAAGTGTACGAGTTTCAGCGAGTGAGATTATTACGCCAACGCCAATTTCGCAGGAACATGGAGTTTATTGCATTACGCAATGTCATTAATACAATTTGGCAAGTAGGTGAGTGATTCATTTGCAACCTAATATATTTCGCTGTTACCTCTGTATAATAGATATAAGTTTCATGGGCGTATATATATAACATGAACGTAGGAGATGTCCGCACTGAAATTAGTTGATTATTTAAGGGGACTTCGAAAGTAAAATTAACCGAAGTCTGAGATTTATGAGAAAAATGGAGATCAACAAAACTTCATCTCTCTACCAAAAGCAATAATAGAATTCGCCTACAGAAAGTGGAGTTCTGATAATTCTGGAAATATAATTCAGTTAAATGCCTCATCAATACCCAAAGAATCGTATTTTCTTGATGATACGTGTAGTTTTCTAGTCTATCGAAATATACAGAGTCATCTATGTATCTGACCTTAACTTATGCAAAAACGCTTTGCTTGAATATAAATAAATGTTTTGTACGAAAATCGAATTTCACGAAATTGTCATAATAACATATTTCGGACAATTATATTATTTGACTGTAATATTTTACAACGGTGACTACGCCAATATCAGTACTTCATTGCGTGTTTCTAGATGAATAATTGCTCTTGGAAGTTTGAAGAATGTTTGCCGGTGCCTTTTTCTTTTAGGGTTAGTTCGTGAACGTAGTTTAGCATAATTTGTACAGCGGTTGATGAGATATTTGTAATAGTATTTTTCCATGCTGAAAAAAAGTTGAAAATCATGATAAATGTTACTTTGTATTCGATAATATCAAAATTAGTACGATTAATATAATACAATGTAAAATGACATGTCTAATAAATGTTTCGCCATAGCGAAATTTCGTCATCAAGGTAAATTAATTTAAATGTTTCTATTTCATAAATATTATCCAGAAAATGATAGTTTTAATAAAAAACGTTTATTGACAAAACTACTTTTCTCATTATCGACCCAAATTGGCTTGTATGCGCTACAATTTTTAATCCACTCGGGACAGTGATATTTCAGGTAAACGAAAAGGTTGACCGAGTATATAATACAACTCCTGTCGGAGTATTATCTGAACTCAAGTACCTAATCCACAATGTAAACATGAAAAATTCAAAAACTAAATTAGAATATAAATTTATAAATCCTTTAAATTGCATTAAAAGAAACAATATACAATAGAGAAATGAATTTCAAAATGTGCGTAAGCCGAAGTGTGTGAAATTCCATAATAATACACATTTGCAATTGGTTAGGTTAGGTCACCGGTGTGGACTGAGAAGCCTGTTCCAATATGGTTTGGCGAATGCGTCGAGTGCTTTTAATGTGGCAGTTGTTTCTTTGTATTCCTTTGTAACCTGCTTACATTATGTTGTGACGGTTTATAGAAACAGTATCTGAGAAAAACTTTTCGATTTTTCTTGGCGAATTTTCCAAAAAATTCTGAAAACCAAACGTGTTAGTTGATGAATAATAAATAACGGTTAAGTGAGTAGATAAATTTGGTGAGTGAGACATAATATTGGTTATTTCATTGAATGAATTGTGATATTGTAGAGGATTTGGAATATCAATGAAATTTATCGCAAAATCATTGTATTTGCTCTTAAATATATTTCCATCCTGAACTCATCTTAACCAGAAATTGATTTTTCATATCTGAACATTCAAACTTTTTATCTGTATTATTCCTCCCAAATCAAATTTAGAAATATTTTCCTTAAATTCACTAACTTAACTAGTTTGGTATTGGTTGGTTGGTAGTGGTGGAGTGGTTGATTCCTTTGTTGAACTCCCAACCTAGAGGCTGTAGGACTGCGGTAAAAAAGTAAAACGAGAAAGGAAACGGAAAATCACTGGAAAAGGAACGAGTAAGTAGAATAGAATTGAATAAAAAGGAGCTAATGCTCTAACATATAAGAAATTTGATTTCATATGTTTATCAAAATATAAACAAACAGGAATCTGTTTTATTATATTCGCCAAATAAATAGAAAACACGAATTAACAGCATAAATACTTTACAAAATTGAGGAAATTGATAAAGAAAACTGATTTTTTTTGAGCACTATAATAAATAAGTAAAGTTAAACATATATTTGAGAAACTTACCAGCGAATCTAAAGAATAATTCTGCTGTATTTACTTTGATATAAATACTTTTAGAGTGTAGATAGATAGAGGACGATTTAGCAACGAAACTGGAGTTTCATTGAATTCTTCGAATAGAGTGGGATGGCGATAACAAATTGATTTCTCCAAAAATTTTGATGATAGAATTGATAAATCAGACATAATTTGAGCAAAACGTTTTGTTTGTTTACGGCAAATTTTCTAGAAAATCTAAGATTCTGGAAAGAGTTAGTAAATTTAATGTTATTGTGAAGATAGAGAAGAGAAACAAATAAATGAGTAAGATACAATATTAGTTAATTTCCCATTGAAGGTTGCAATAAATTCACTCTACCAGTTTGCATCCTAACTGAAGTTGATATATTGGCTTGTTGTGTATTAGTTTGAGGTTAAAATCTATTTCAACTTCGAAATAAACATATTCACTTGCTTCGGCGTAAATTTATAATAAATTTGCGGAACGAAAGCCATCAATATGCATAATACTAAAGAACAATGTAAAGTTTGAGCTATAAATCGATGAAATTGTAAGTGCAGTTTAATGCAATGAAACAGCAGACAAAGTTATCGAAACTTTGTTAGTTTGCATTCACTTGTCGATTCAATTCAATAACAAACGAAACTTTCAGCAACATTTGTGATTTTCAATCTGTTCGATGTATTTTTAATTAGAGTTCAAAATTTATTAAACTGAGTCTTTATTGGATTCCGAAATTCGACTGGGAGTCGAATAGAGATTTTCTGACAAAAACCAAACTTTCTGATGTAACGTTAGAACAACGAGAATTTCATTTAGTTGCTTCGCAAAACTTCACCTGCTGACAGAAAGTTGACTTCCATAATTTCCTGTGTTTCCTATTTGACTCAGTATTTTCAATATAACGGGGTATCTAAACCATAAATTGTCAAACTTACATTTGCTAACAAATGTTAATTGAAAAGTCCTGAGACATCAGAAAATCAGACTTTCAATTATAAAATACGAAGTTTATGATTTGGATTTGAAATCTATTTTCCACCTCTAGAATAATTCAGAATTTCAATAATTAGAGAAAAACATCCATAAAGCTACTTGTAAGTCACGGAACGGACTTCCTGAACGTAAGGAATCCACTCAAGAAACGCCAAGTTAAACTCGCAGAAGGTGATGTCAGACCCAGAGGTAAGGTCTGCCTACAACCTGCGGCGGAAGATCTATATCGATATATATATAGGAAATTACCGTGGATAAGAAGTGGGACAAGATAAAAAACTCCGTGGCAACAGCAGCACAGGAGATTGTGAGAGACGGTGAGGGGAAGGAATGGTTCGACGACGAGTAAAAATCAGCTCTAAAAAATAAGCAGTAAGAGACTGCGATACCTCCAGAGGGGAACACATGCCAACGAACGAGCAAGCTTTCGTACTAACGCAGCGTACGTCCCCAGGTGAAGTCCTAAGGCAATGGTCTATGATATCCAGAATACATTCGCAAAAATTGTGAATTTAAAATTTTTTAGTTTTGGTTTTTTTACTCTCCGTAAGTATATACACTTTATAAAAGGCATTTTTCACTTTAAGCATTTGACTTCCAAATATGGTAGGCAAACAAAGAAGATATAGAAAATCTGGCAGAAAAGAGTTTGGCGAGCGATTCTTATGCATTATAAAACATCATCTGAAATAACAAAAAATAGTATATACTTAATAGGCTCTTCGTAGTAATTTTGCAAACTATTACCATTTGATTTCAAAAGGAATGTAGAAAATTTTACATATTGTTTGAAAACTATGAATTTATACATTAAAACATACTGTTGATTTTAAGTACCAGCTTTGGTCTTTGATCTTTGTATTTGTACAAATTATTTCTATAATTTCATGGAAGTTCAAGGAGTTTTCTACGTATCATAAATATTTTCCATACTCTTTCAGTACTCCAAATGGTAGAAAATCGCAGGCGAACTTCGATCAAATCCCTCCCAGTCTATCAAATCCAAAAAACTGTTTCGCTTTTGACGCTATTCAGCTTCTAGACTAGCCTGCTACTCAAGACATCAGATTTTCTGGCCAATACACCAGGTATTTCAAATAAAACCAACCAACCAGAGAAATTTCTTAGTTGTTTTGTTTTTTTTTTTAGTTAATCAATTAATGGTTCTAGTTCTGGATAGAATTTGAATAAAACTGTACACCTGAAATAGCACTCAAAATACATCTAGTCAGGTGTGTAGAAATTCCAAATGATTGGATCGACTTAATCTTAATTTCTGTCGGGCAGTTATAAGTGTCTTCTTGAGGTTGATTTCCATATAAAACTGCTGGTATGCAGTGGAGTATTTTCTGCAGTCAGTGAGGATGTGCTCAACAGGAACGTGACAACTTTGGCAGACAGGACGACGTCAAATAGCCGTGATTAAATTTTGTGAGGTCGATGCGGAGTCTTCTTATTGTCACAGCTTATCTCCTACTCAAAAAGTTTAGGGTAGATGTCATGTAATGCTGTGATACTCTTCTTGAATGAAGTTTTTGAAGTATGTCTTCAGATCATTGGCAAGCTGAACTGGGATTTCAGTAGGATTCTTCGTTGCTTCTTTGGCTTATTTGGCATGGCGATCGTTTCCAGCAAGTCCAATGAGCGATGGAAGCCAAATAAGAGAGTTTGATGGATGGTTGGTGAATATATGTTTATGGGAAGGATAAAGTTGGAAGCTCAATACACACTACACGTCGAGAGTCATTGGAAAGAACTTACGAGTTCGTGGTTTTTAGTGACTGCGCAACCAACACCGGATTTGAAAATTAATTTATTATATGAGTCGTTTTCATGTTAATACTTTTCTGATGAATAAAAGACACTAGTATTTACACGTCGAAAATGTGGAAAGCGCTGGTATAAGAAAAGTTTAGTTGAATTTTTTTTTAAATATCAAACATTTTGTACAACCAAACTCACTATTAACATTATTTATTCCAATAAATCGAGCACTAGTTTTGTTGTATGTCCAACTTTTATTTGACTTTCCGCTTTCATAAAGAGATTGAAATTTCCGGAAAGTTCATATATACCACACTATGTTGTCTCCTTATAGTTTGAATTGATGCCAAACGACTAGATACATCGAGAAATTCGACCAAAATCGTCGTATGTTATTGACACACCTCTTGAAGGTTATAAAACAAAATATCGATTGAAACTTTTTTTTATAAAACATTCCCTGTTTTTAGTTTAAAATGCATGTAGCATGGAATAAGTTAGAACTAAGTGGAGGAGCGTGACAAGAAAAATAAAGGAATACACGAGAAACTTGGACTGTAGTGGAACTAATGAAAGCCAAATTACTGGAAATTCATTTTCTTACCTAGATTTATGTAAGGAGAGTTTCAAGCAACACGAGATTTATTAGCCTTTAAATTAGATTGGCGTAAAATGTAATTAGAAGAAGAGTTTAAAAATCTATTCCATCTCTGATGGAATTAAGAGAATAAATAGGAAATGTTGTGATAAACGTCTAAAAATTTCCTCAAAATAAGTACAAAAGAAATTTTCCAAGAAGCTCGTTTGAAAGTAGCTTGTATTTCATGTCTTGCTTTTTTGCTGTCGTACTTTCAGAACTTTCATAATTTTGAAGAATTGGTCGTGCTTCAGAAACACTTGGTATTGTTCATATTTTTTTAGTTAATGCTACAGTGGTTCCAACTAAATCATTTTGGTATCACGGGATGTTATTAGATAAATTCTATTGAATAAATTGTAAATATTTTTGCGAAAAGAAATAAACTATGTACAAAATATGTATATTATTTTGTACAGTAATCTATAGAGGACATTTGTCCTTTTCTGATCTATTTTAAAGATGGATTATTTCACAAATACGACAATTGAAGAGAGAAAAGAGAGAAAGAGGCAGTCGCTGAAAAAATGACAAAATACAAAGTCATAGTAGAACTTATTTTAACGTAGGTATGTTAATGCTGGAAGTAACAGATAGACATTAGAAAAATATAAAGGCTGTGCAAATATACTACTTGAGAAGGTCGTACAGGATATTCAGAACAGAGCATTTACAGAATGAAGATATACAACGAAGAATACTCAACTTAAGAGAGAGTACAGACTAGACAACTGGTACGGACATGTGATGAGGATAAAGCTGAAAAGGTGACCGAAGAAAGTATTGATGTATCAACCGCAGAATAGAAGAAGACGAGGAAGACCCTCAAGGACCTGGAAGAAAGGAATTGAACTAAATAGGAAAGAAAGGGCTATTTAGGGAAACGAGTGGATAGATAGAAAAATTTGACGTACGAAATGCCGCTCAGAAAGCTGCGAGACATAAATTTTATGTTTTGTTCTTTGTTATTGGGACAGAAACATTGATTTAAGAAAGAACAAGATTCAATTTAATTTAATAATTTGTGAGCATAGATATGTTGTACATCGCCCCTAAATCAAAATCACTGTTGTTCAGTATAATTATTTTCATTTACCAAACATATTCCTCGTTAGTGAATCTCTTTTAACTTTTGTTGGTTATAACTCATGAAAATAGTTGGTAATTTATTCCCCATACATTGTTGTGCATCGCTAATATGATTCCATTTCACATAAGGAAAAACCAGTCTACAGATGTTACAGTTGATGTGAAAAAACTTTTTACGGCACTTAAATTCGATCAAGATCGTTTCCGTTCTTGGCAAAGTAACAACACAATTCATCCAATCCACTTTATCTTTGTCGTCCGAGCTCATGTAGTTTTTCGACACCAAGATTCCGTCCGTAATAAGGGAAAATAACTTCCGGGAAATGTATGTACCAAAAGTATGGGAGAGTTATGCTAGCAACCGGCAGCCAGGACAGCGGACATAATATATGGAGATAAAGCGTAGACTGGATAACATCTGATCTGTTCTTTGTCTTTAGGGTCACGCAATCCACCGTTATTCTTAATAGCCGCGCGACGCAGAAATTTGTCATTAACAATAGGTCAAAAGTTGTTTCTAGTAGCTTATATATTTTGATTGTCTCAAAAAACAATTTTGAATGATTTCACCAAATAGTAGAAAACAATAAGATGACGAGAAAAGTAATATAGATGTTCTAAGAGCGTTTAAAGCCAAATTTCAATCGATATGATCTCATACTTATTTCATTACAAATGTAGGGAGTTGATTTAAAAGTAAAATGTCGTCTAAAGTACTTGAATCTGTCCTTTTTCCGGAAAAAAACTTTGTTATTTCAAATGAATCACCTTGTATATTATTTTCGAAATATCTCCGCTGAAATTGAAATGATACATTTGGGTGATTGTGACTGCTACAATAACTAATTTGACTTTTCTATAAATTATTATTGTTGAGTCACTTTTTAACATAACAATAATTCGTGTGACTGACACACAGATGACAGTGCCGTTTGACGTTCACGTAGAACCAACTTTCAAAATAATAAATTTGAAATTTAATGACATTTCGAGTAAAAAGAAAAAAGTGACAACCATTTAAGTAGAGCTACATTAGTTATTTTCAAAACACTGGATTCAAAACAACTTCGTGTGTTAATTTATCATTGCTTCTTGATGGCAAAAAAACTGTACATTCTCAGCAATGACTTAAAACTGTTATGTGGACTCTGGTACATCGACCAAAAACCTGTATTTGAACGTGGCTGCACAGAAACCGATGATGGTAAACGTTCTAGTCTAATGTAACAAACTGAGGTGATTAATCCAAAAAACATCAAAAAAGACCAAAAATTATTTATATCTAATCGTAATTTGAAATTGTGTGAGATAGCTGAGGCAGTGAAGATATCAGAAGGCAGTGTATTTACAATTATTAATGAAAATTTGATCATGAGAAAGCTTGTTTTATTGAATCTGTTTGAATTAAAACCACGCAATGCATTGAAAATTAAATTAAAAGTTCCTGCACTATCGATTTACTAGCTCGTCAATTTAACACACAACCACAAAAAAGAAAAAAATGAAATTTGCATAATTTAATAAAATCGAAGAGCTTTTGAACTGACTTCAAAGTAGCGTGATAGGGTACAGAGGGATCAAAACTTATCGAATACTGCCGCTTACCAACCATTTCTGTCATGAATTACAATTACAGTATTAATCGTTTAATTTCTGTGATTTCACTGATAAATCGTGTAAAAACATTTGACTAGGAAAAGTTCCAGCATGCAACGTTGCGTTACATAATAAAACTGCAAGTTTTTGATGTATATTTGGCATACTGTCTGGAGAACAATTTATTTATTTTCACAGTTTATTCCAATCTTACAACTAACTCCGATATATGAGTTATTTCAAATAATATTGGTATGTTAATGTTGATTATAGCTATACACAGGGTGTCTCATAAGCGATTTTTTTGTAATTGAATATAGTTAAGAAAAACTGGAAGCAGGCTACAACAAAAAAAATACAAAAATTTTGGTAAAAAATATATTTAATTTTCAAAGTAATCTCCGCTCAATTGCTGGAAAATCTTTAACCACCAAACCATTTTTCAAGTCTCTATTTAGTCCTACAATAAATTGACGTGAATTTGATGGAACTTGTTTGTAATAATTATCAATCAATCATCAAAATTTATCGAAGATCTAAATTGTGAACTCTTAGTTGATATTTCTAATGAAGTTGAGTTTAAAAAATAGTTTCGTGAGATTCTCGTATTATCCAAAATATTACTAACATTCATGTTATTCTTGTCTGGAAAATAAACGAATTTCAACCGGGGATATCGTGTTTAAAAGCAAACATCGTTAATCTACAATTAGGCGTTCTCTTCGCCCATAAATTTTGTCTAAAAGATGTACCACTAGACTCGTTGAAATACAAAGAACTAATTAAGTCCACCATCACGTGGAACTGCGCAATATTTCTTTTTGATTTTGCATCTTGATTCATCGGTGCGGTTACTACTGCTTGGTTTAGAAGCATTTAATTATGTGAAAATTTACAACTTTCGCTAGCTACGTTGATGAAGATACCAAAATAGTCGCCAGTCGGAAATGTTTTCATTTTATTTGGAGAAATAAGGGTGTTCTGAAGCTTGAGGGTTCAAAATAAATTGCTTCCCAATTCAGTTAAATATATTATGATACGCCTATGACTAGAAGGTTGAAGTAAATTAAGACTCTAACTTATACCTATTCCGATTAGTGAATTTAGATGCCGACTAATCACAGAATGAGCTATTAGTCTGATCAACTGGTAAAATATATGAAAAAACTTTTAAATTATTGATAAACTATATCGTACGATAGATATGATTCAATACATTCAAGACTTATCAAAATCTTTGATGCCAACGGTCCCATCTACTCATACGCAGTAAAAGCCAATGATATTTTGTTAGTTTTATCATAACTTAATGTAAAATCTTCAAATAATGAATTAATTAATACCCCAAAACTAGATCCAACAACATATCTTTCTATTTCCATTTTACTCTAATTTTAGAATTTATAACTGTCTCAGTGTATTTTTTTCGAAGGTAAACTCAGCCAGTTCCTAATCGAAAATAATTTTCGTTGAGCTTCTATATGTTTTTTGTAGAATCCCATAATTTCATTCGTACATCGAAATCGACATAACTTGGTAACAAAATCCAATTGTAATTACATAGTGACATTCCACAACTAGTTTTCTGTCTCCTCTCGTATTTTCACTGTCTATTCCACTGACTTCTGAGGTCTTTCATTAACGATTCACTTCATTTATCATTCGTTATCTTAATTTTTGTATTAACATACACCTGCTCCTAAACTAATTGATCTCAATTGATTAAACACCTTCTGTTTTTATGTTTATATATCTGTATTCTCTCCCTATGTCATTCGCTAATCAAATCACCAATCCAATGACTTGAAGTTTTCCTGTGGGTGAACTGTTCACCTTCAGTCTCTGAAGACGATAATTTGGTTATCGAAAAGCGCTTCCGACAGTGTAATAATGAGTGTTGGTGTGAACAGTGTGTTCAATATGAATATCACCAACGGTTCCAGAAATTCCAGCTTAGGCAGAAGGGAAAAGTTTTCACGTAACCAGGTATTTATATCTAAGCAAAACCAAGTAAAAGTTTCTTCAGAGAAGAAACCTGCAGAAGCGTTGATATAACTTTAACAAAGCAAGATTAGATACTGCGTTTGGAAGGTGAGCTGTATATATAAAAACTCCAAAGATATAGTGAAGTGAAGATTAAAATTTCAATCCTATTTAATCGTGAATGAAGGATACTCCAGAATTTACGTTAACTTCGTAATCATATAATTTTTTAGAGAAAAAGACAAACGTACGTAGCATCTCACGATTGTTTACAAATTGGATGAAAGTTGGAGCAATCCTCTACTATTTTAAAATCACACCATATACAAGAAAGTAGACAAGAGAACGAAAACGTCTTACAAAAATATATTGTCTCCTTTATCACTGCCATTAGACCAAAACGAAATGATTCTACCGATTTATTTAGGTTCATTTGTTTCAGATCTAGTTTACGGTAAATTGCATTATTGATCGAGTTGACTCAGGTTAGTAGGGCATTTTTCTTCCCTTTCAATATAACAAAGAGCCGCTTTGGGTAATTTTTTGCTTGAATTTTTATAACCTAAGATGTAGCAATGCTATAACCCAATAAAAAACAAACTATCCTTCGCCAAAAAGATGACAGGCTGTGATGTTTAAGGATGTTAAGAATGATGGGTCGTGATATTTCAGGTTTAATTTTTGGAAAAAATATTAAAATTTCCTCCTCCCCCCATATTGATATGTTACTGATGTTTGTTTGAAAATAAGAGTTTTTAATGGTGTTGACTCAAGTATCAATCCAAACGGCCATTTATCAAAACTATTTCAAACTTTCTTATACATAGAAAAATTGAAAAAATCTATTAATTAATAACTTTTTTTAATTTCTTATTTCTTAGACCTTTTGATATGTTTGTGTTTCTAAATCTTCTTGATTTTAGGTCTCTTCTGTTTCAAAATCAGTTTTTCTAATAATTTTTGACAGATAGATAAAATTTGACTCTTTAAATCTTTATCAAAATGTGATATTGACACAGACAATACTGACAATAAATCACCTTCATTATGAATATTAAAATAAGAATAAAGTCAAACTACAATTTTGTTCTAATAAGAAAAATTAATTTTTGTTTAGTCCTTACATCTCAAATAAATAGCAATAGTCAATTAAATTATTTGTAGTTTTATTAGAATTTACGAAATAGAGCCATAAATTTCACTCAAATTACTTGGATCTACCTTATCATTTATAGCTTTTTCGTTCTTACGAATGTGAACCATTTCTAAAAATTCTCTTTTTTGTATTGATGATCTCTTAGTCTATTTTCCAAATACTGAGATTTCTGTCCTATATAAATAGCGTCACAAACAATACAAAGCACTTAATATATAATATTACGTCTTTTGTTTTTTCTAGTTTGGTGAAATATTTCAATTATTTTGTCTAGCTTCATCAGTTGGATGTTAAAATTGGTCCTCAGCTCTTGAAATCTTCTTTGGAACAACTCCATCCATTGTCCATCTTCTCTCTTTGCTTTTTCGTCGTTTTGCTCTCCCTGCTGGTCTTGATCTAGGTTTTGGACGATTTGTTTGGTCTAGCTTCATCAGTTGGACGTTTAAATTGATCCTCAGCTTTTGGAATCTCCTTTGGAACAACTCTTGTTAGATCTATTTGGTTCTGAGGTGCCAAACCTGTTTAAAATCTCGAGATTCTGTAGATCTAATACATCTAACTATTTCTAAAAATTCCCTTTTACGTGTATTAGATTCCGTTTCAAGAGTTTTTGAATTTCCAAATTGAAATCTGTTATCCACCGACATCTGTTAGTGCTAGTAACTAGGTGCGTCTGTGAAAGAAATAAAAGGAGACAACCAAGAAGATGGATGGAGTGCAATCCCAGGAAAGGCTTGTCTTCTCGTTTACAATTGCTACTGTTCACTTATCATCGTATACGTGCCAAATTCGGTAACGAAATGTAAGTTAAAGGCGGTGGAGAACGTCTGGATCATGTCATCTTCATTTGTGATGCGACGTCTCATCTTAGTGTAAAATTGTACATAAAACGGCAACGAGATAACGGGTCTTTTTTTATGTGTATCACAAACTGATTATAATAAATATAACGAACCCTTTTTTCAATTTGAAACACTAAATGTTTTTTTTTTTTTTCGTATCTATAGAGCAAAGTTTTTCGCGTGTCGAAATAGTCGTAAATAAAAATTTGCGAGGAGTTTGAAGAGGAAAATGGTTTCATTATGTGCAGATCGCTTTCTAGGGAATGCAATTTTTTGATTAAAACCCGGTTATAAGGCTAATGAAAATTAACAGATACGGGAGGAATATTTATTTATAATAGGTTGATGCTATGGAAAGAGGGAAATAGTTAAGTTTCATTTCCAATAATTTTTTTACAGCTGAAAAGTGAATAGTTATTAATTTTTGCTAGCTGTTTTTGGTGTGGATCTAGATTGTGTTGTAGCGTTATGTTATTTTATATATTATTCAGTTCTGTCTCTATACTCTCCTTTTCAGTTCTAGATTTCTTAGATTTTTTATTACGTGTTCTAAATTTCTTTAGATTGTTTCTATATAGTTCCGGTTATCAATCATGTTCTTCCAGACTTCTAGGATAGTTGGTCGAATGAAATATGTTAAATGCATTATCAAAAAAGATTCAGAACTGTCCCTTTCAATTTCATTCTAGCCTCAACCTACAAAACTCAAAGAAAACTCGATCTTGAATAATGACCAGCTCTGGGACATGCCTCAGTTCGTTGAATTGAGCAATTAGAATCGAAATAACATGAAAGAAATGAATAGAAACACCATTAAATGGTATACGGACTGAACACAAACAGCCCACGGAACTGAAATAGGAGTGTACGGGCTCGGAACCAGTCTGGAAGTCTGGGCATCGTACCAAGCATTTTTTTAGCAGAAATTATTATATTTTTCTTGATTCAGGTGAGCAGCAGAATGTGAAAAATTAGTATCTTAGTATCAGATCATAGCCTGTTGAAAGGAAAAGGTATTTAAGCTATCAAAATTAAGAACCAAACTTTTTTATAACTGTCAATACAAGTTATGTCGAAACTGGACATGGAAATCAATAAACGTCATGCTTCCATATTTGTCTTTTGCATTACGTCAACGTTTACTTAACTATTGGAAGATCAGTAACTAACATTCCTAGACTTCTCAAAAAATGGAAAATTCAACTCTGCAAAAGGTACAACGACGTCCTTCATATAATAAGCAATTGCCATATCTTCCTACGATATGCTTTTTTGATGAACTGCATCAATCTAGATCTCACACACTCTATTTCATATATTTTGGCGGTTACAGTATTTTCAGAAGGACAAATATATGCTTAAGATGGACCACAAGAAGATATCGCCAACGATGCCAACACTTTTGAGTTTTGAAGGTACTTCCTCGCCTTCTTGATTAACATCTGTTCACATTTCATGGTGAAACCGTTTTTATATGATCCAAGTTTAGTTTGGCGTTTGTTTGTTCTTATAAATATGTCATTTCATCCTTCAATTCGTGCTAATGGAATGAAATTTTTCCCCTATAAATGAAAAAGATGATATATTTTCTAGATCAATGATTGACAACGACGTTTTAAACTTTTTCCTCCAATATTGTTTGCATCTCATCATTTGTCATGACTGCGGAGTTTCTTTTAGCAATTACTCTTCGATCGGAACAAAAGACAAAAAAGGAGCACAGTTTTCGACTTTTGATAAAACATTGAATAATTCTGGATCTCTGAAAAAATTGCGACACAAAGGCATAAAGCATGTTTTAAAACAAATACTGGGAACTCAAAGGAACACCGTCGTTATTCTGCTCTTGAAATGTATTAAATAAGTCAAAAAACGAGAGGAAATACATTTTGAAAAGCTATTTACGACAGAGAGTGGAGAATATTTGGTCGAATGACGTTGTTTTTTTAAATCAAAGAAAGATGTTCATTAACCAATGTAATACAGTAATCAACTGTTGATTCGTTATAAAAGAAAAACGTCGAGCTCATTATCATAGAATATATTTCACTGATTTTAAAATACTAGGTGTATCAATATTCATAAAATGAAGTCACTTCGTAAAGTCACTTAGATGAGGTCTGTAATAAACCTCTTAATAAGTGGATCTTTCAGTAAATATCAATATTTGTTTCAATTGAAAAGTGCCAATGAAATATTGAAATATAAACCAAGCTAAACATATTTTCGAAAAAATTGAATTTTCACATGAATACTGGGGATGTAATTGGAAGAATTAGTGAAAAGGTTCGACATACAGAATATTTATCAAGTTTATATTTATAATTTATAAAGAGACCTTGCTAAGAGTATTGGATTGTATACCACCAGAGCTATCCATCTGTCAGGTATCAATAACTTTGTCAAGTACTATACGACTATACTATATTATACTATTTATTAAGAACTGTGAATATAAGAACCGCAGTCTTTGCCGATGGATAGCCTCACACTCAATTATGAGGTGCTCGGCTATTTTCTTTTTTGATTTGCTGCAACAAGATTTCCGAGATTTTCTCTAATGATCTTCTGGTGGTAACTCATTAGACAGTTTCCAGTGATCTCATCAGCTTATCTATGAAAATTTCTTTGATAGTTTCAGACCAGGAGTATCACCTTCAATCATGGTTCAATGATTTCCTAAGAAACTTGTACTTGTACTTATTTGAGAGCCTTTTAAAGTGCCATATTCTCTCCCAACAGAATAATTGTCGCAATAATTCATACAGAGTTGAATGGTTAATTATTTACCATATTTACTGAAATTATCCTCCAGCGTTTATCGCATGTTACCAAAAATTGAAAATCAATTGCCTGTTCCTCACTTTTGTTTTCAATAATTTTAATTCAACTTTCTTCTATTCTTCTACGAAAATTGAGTATTTCCATCTCCAAATATAATATCCAGTGTGGCATAATGATAATTAATGATGACTAACGTATTGAGTGTCTCTCCGAATTATTGCTTACTTGGTTTCTGCAATCTCAAGTCACCCTTCAAAATTTCAATTCTAATTCTAATCTACGTAGTGCGTTGGGAGAATAATCGGTGTCTACTTCCATTAGTTTTTCAGGATACTCCAAAAATGTAATGTCGAATTAGTACATTAGTGACTTTTCTATTCAATTCGTTCCACAACACCTCAATCAAGTGTCTGTGACAGTACATTTTCCGTCCCGATTCTTCCACATACTCTTTGCACAGCTTTAGATCGTTATGATGCTGGATGATGTTCGGGCGCTGGACTGAACGTCCTAAATTTTCATTTAACATTTTTTATAGCCTTCTTCTTTCAAAATCCCTTTAATTAATCATCAGAATCCAGTCGCTTCTCTTTCAAAAAATCCCAAAACTATCACCAAGGTGAACCATGTTTTACAATCGGATCTGAAGTCCGTTTTTTCTTTGACCGGCGCACAATAACTTTTCTTTTAAGAACAAAATCCCCAAATATTGACTAACTACTCCATAAAACTCCATCATGCGTTCCATTTTTATGTTCTCTAGCTCACTATAACTTCTAAATTTCATTTTGACGTCTTACAAGATTAACTATTACTAATACTACTAATCCAGTATGAAGAAATAAATATCCAAGCGGTATTGCATTCAATTCCTACATTCGCGGTTCATAAATTGTGAATGCAATATAAAAACTGTTTTGATGTCAAAATTATATCTATTTTCTTTATATTGGATATTGCTCTGCCAATATAATCCCACACATGTTCAATAGGATTCATGTCTGGTGAATTTTCTGACCAATTAATTATTATTGTGCAAGAGCTGAACTATCAGTTTTATAATGTATATGGTACCTGATATTGTTCGCTCAATGACAATAAGTGGTATACATCACGGATCCGTCAACATCTCTGTTAACTTGAGTCGTTCCTGTCTACCTGGACCTCTCCAGATCCGATCCACCGAACCAAATCGGGAATCGTTGGAAAAAAAGAACGTTGAGCAATTGTTGTAAAACCCAATCCCTGTGCTCTGGAGCCCATCGGAGATGGGCAGATATGTGTCGTCTAGGCACCTTCAAAAGTCTTCCTGCCCTTAGATTCGATAAATGTAATCTTCTGATGGTTTTTCTTTTCTATTCTTCTTCTAATTAATTCTTCTATTATGAACTACTGACTGATCGCTATTCTAGTATAAGCATTTGAAGCGTCGCCACGTCTCTTGTCACCACGGCGGACGACACAGATTAATAGTCTAGAAAAAAGGCCTTCGCTTTACATAAAGAGTCTAAAAGAGTATTCAAACATCAATATGAAGAAAAAGCTATGGAAGGAAGTTTGCATGGAAGACGTATCTGGATGGTAGGAACTAGACTAGAGTTTGAAATGAAAATTGAAAGAAGAGATGTGTCGGGAAGTCGTCTCAGGATGGGCGGACCAATTAGCGAAATAGTTTCTTCAATTTACCATGAAACGTATGGAATTTTCCTTATGGTAATCTGTTGTTGAAAACAGGATGAACAGATTATCCTCTTTTTCTGTTTATCCTCCAAATAAAGGAGAGCATTTCGATTAATCATTTTATACTAATATAAAGCAATTGAGAATGATCGACATCTCATCGACTATTAATTTTCTGCATGCGCACTCTACACAACTAAATAGTTGAGTCAAGGTGAAATCGTTGACTCAATAGTAGAGTTGGAAACTTGTTTGTATGCGTCTAAGCTGAGGTGTCACAAAATTTGGAAACAAAAAATGAGCTCTATACATAGGCAAACTTACAAGGGTGTTGTGCTATCATAAACTATGGTCTTCCAATAAAAATTTTATTAACTAACTAACGTAGATACTCTGGACTGACAGAATCATCAAAAATGAAGTACTAAGACGTATTGGTCAGTAAAAGAAAGCTGTTGACAAATATTAATATAAGAAAAACATCTTACTCCCGCAACGACAAATACCTAATGCTAAAGAAGATAATGCAGAGCAGAGTAGAGAGAAAGAAGAAGAGATCCTGACTCTGTAAATTGCTAGAATGAATAAATAAGACGAAGAAGAACTAACGTACCCTATATATGTACATTACCTTTATATATAAAATTTTTGTCTATATTATAAAATGAAAACGATGAAATATTCTATGATTATTGTTTTGAAAAATATAAGCTCTAACATGAAATTCAGTTTGTGAATAGGAACCAGAAGATGAAAAAAAAATAAACTCATGAATTATCCTTTTACAAAAAGAGGACGGTGAGTCATTGTTCACACGTTCATTTAACCGTTTTATTAAACTGGAAAACGATTATTGCCTGTGTCTGGGAAATAAATCTCAAATTATTGTGATATGCACTACTAAATTTCCATCGAATCGTAATAAATATAGACTGATTGTTCTCTTGTCATGATCTCAATAGTTAGGTGTATAATATAATACGGATAATATGATAGTACACGGAATAATACAGATCAATGAGAATGGAAAAAGGGGAGAATAAATTTTTATTTAAGAAGAATTCGACCTAATAAACAACCACATCCCATAAATAACTACTAACTGTGAACCAAAAATCTCACTAAAAACACCTTCCTAATTATTATAGAAAAAATATTTTAAATTAGGTACAATACCCAATTTTTGTTCTTTGTTTTATCAATATTTTTCGTTTTAATAATCGGCCACAAAGGATGAATTTTCGGTATATTGTTGTTGTTTATCTATATTTCTAAATGATTCAGTGATTATGAAAAAAATCAGTTTACTCTTGGGCATTTTTTACCTCTTTCTGTAAAAATAAGATTTTCACTATTCAATAATCGACTTTTTTTATTAGATATGAATGATAGAATGCAACGTTGATATAATTAAATATAATTAAATAACTCAATTCACCAACTAGCTAGCTTTTTGAAAACAATTTATTCAGAAAAATGAGAATTTAATAATAATTCAAAATTACAATCGGTTACACTGATCTGATTGGCGTATTAGATGAATATCAAATTAAATGAACTAATAAAGTATTAGTTTTACAGGCTTCTTTATACCGGGTGTCCCAAGACGAGTTAAAACTATCTGTATATGACAAAATACTCATAGTAAAATCATGAAAATCTTTACGGTTGGGGATTCTGATACGATCTTTTTAACTGAAATATTTTCAAAAATGGCCGACTTCTGGTTCTACCGGAAATCGACTGTAACTTTGTTATTTTGAATAGAACACTCTCTATATTAATTTTTGAAATTTACGTTAAATTTTGGTATACTTTCGTTTGAAATTTTTTTTTGAAAAATACATACTTTTTAAGTTATTAATTGTTTTGTAAAAACTTTGATGGTTTGCAGACCCTTATAAATTATTTTGGTTCTATTTAATAAGGTAAGATGTATTTGATTCTCTTTTGAGAAATTTTTCAATTTATACAAGGTGTGTATAAAAAATGTTTAAAATTCAACTTCATGAACATCAAATTTCTTAATTTTTTTAAATAGAACCACCAGGGTTTTTCATTTTAATACATTCAGGGGTGAAAAATAACGTAAATTCTTGTATACTTGCCTATATCTAAACTTTATCGTTATCCAAGTATAAAATATTTTCCGTAAATTTTTAGAAATGCAGATATGGCCTAAACTTTATTTTGACATGTTGATACAAGCGCTAAGGAATGAAAAAGTATTTTTTTTATCTTGTCAAGCTCTGTAATAAAAATCAAATCAAATTCTATTTACTAATCCCATTCCAACTTCTAGTCGTTTCCGAGATATTTGAGGTTTTAAATTATTATTGTATTTTTTAGCAAGTTTCAATTTTTTATCTATACTTTTAGTAGGTTTTGTAATAAATGATACTCATTCAGCTGAATAACTTTAAGGTTAAGGTATAGAGGCTACATGAATTTGCCTTATGTTTCAACCTTGAGCGCATCAAAATAGATAAAATCGGGTAGTTCTATTTTAAAAAACAAAGAAAGTTAAACTTTGAACAGTTTTTATGTACACCCTGTATAGAATAAAAAATGTCTCAACATAGATTTAAATACGACTGATCTTGCTAAATGCAACCGATAAGAAGCTAATTTTCATATATTTAAGGGTATCCCCGTGAAAAAATCATTTATAAGGGTCTGCAACGATCAAATTTCTTACAAAAAAATTAATAACTCAAAAAGTTTGCATTTTTCGAAAAAAGTATACTAAAATTATACGTAAATTTAAAAAATGTATTAATATACAGGGTAAAATAACAAAGTTACAGTCGATTCCCGGTTCTACCCATCTTTGAAAATATTTCAGTCAAAAAGATTGTATCCGACAACCCAAACGTAGAAATTTTCATGATTTTACTATAAGTATTTTGCCATATACAGATAATTTTAACTCCTCGTGGGACATTAGTTCTCATCTTATACTATGATAATTATAATATTAGATAAATATATTTATTTATTTCATCATAATCACATTGATAATAATCGAGTAATAAATTATTGAAGATAATAACTTGATGGGGTTAAAATTCATAGTAATAAATAAGTAATTGATGATGGTGCGCCGGGTTGTTGGATTACTCATACAACTATATCGTACTTTGTTCATCGAGTCCATTCCCTGTGATATAAAATATAAGTATTTACAGGCATCCACTCACAAACACTCTATTTACAAACATAATATGAAAATAGCACGACATTTTCGTATCAAGATTATAATATATCCGCCTTCAGTTATCTCACAAATAATTTCTATCTTTTTTCACACTTTCCGTTTTATCAATATCTGCAGCGTAAAGTTTCTATAGTCACGACAAGCATTCTCCGTCACATATTTGAACTGATCAATCTTATTTAACTAGAAATTTTATCGCTTTTTTTTGTTAATTTTGTTCACGTTGAAAATATTTTATGACAACTTAATGGAATCTTTCAGCTACACAAATAGGTAACAAATTTGTGTGTGTGTGTGTGACATTTTCGTCACAACAAGGGAATCACATTAAAAATAAAATAAATCTAAATTCAGCTTGGAAACTCATCATAAATTTAATAGAAGTAATGTGTATACTAGACCGTGTTGTAGAACGTTTCAGTTTATACGTTTAATCCAATAAAAAAACAAAGAGCACGTTTTTTTTTCAATGCCGTTGGATTACTAAGAAATATGATCATAATAAAATTCAAGTAATTCAGCATTTACCATAGTGTTCAATAATAAGGAGGTGACGCAAAACGGGCGATAAGACTCTGGTTAATCTTCTGGTTATCTACCCGTTTTTGGTATGAATACTATTTTTGACTCTCGCCATATTTTGGGTACTTTGTCAGGTGATTTGTAGGGCTTGAAGCTCTTAATCTCCCACTCGATACCGTTTATTCAAAATATTTGTCCTGCCAGAATTTGACTTCTCCTGTAGTAACATTCATTCCTGAGCCGAGAATGTGAATCTTTGAAAGTATCTCTAAACTTTCTTGCTCATTGTTGCTGTATTCCTCGTTTAGCTTTTGAAGTAGTCCAACTCCGTTTGAGTGGGCTTTGAGCAAGATGTTTTAGAGATATTGTGCTGGGGCTAGCTCATGTATTCCCTTGCAAAACTGTCTCCAAGTTCTTCTCTTTTCCTGAGTTCCTTCGCATAGTTTACTAGAGCTGTTCACTAGTTCAACCAAATGTCAGAATTTTTTTGCATTGGTGAACCGTTTTCTTACCTTAGTATCCAATACTCTGTTCCACTAAGGTACGTCTCTATGGATTGCCTTTGATTTTATTTGGCAGTTGTATGTCGCCTTGATCAAGTGGAATGAATGATTAGAGATTTTCTCTAGTTACTAATTGTTATATGAAGATTCCTCTAGACTCAGTTAAGGTTCTCGAAGTCCGACTCCCACTTAGTTAGTTTTGGACCTGGACTCTGGGTAAGCTGGTATTGCCTCCAGATTTGATACTCAAATGGTGAGACATGGAGGGTCCATGTGTCAGGCTTGTTGGTTGCCAAAAATGTCAATGAATTCATAGTTATTAAAAAAGATATTCAATCTTCACTTTGATATCGGTGCTCCCTCACACGATCTGGTGATAGATGTTGACGTACTATTTCTGGTGGAATTTGATTCACATCCCCAGGAAAGTAGGCCGACGTTATCAGTACAAGGTGAAGTTACAATTTAAAGATTAGTTCGAAGCTCTGGCTCTTGTTGCAGTTGAAACCTGTTGCTCAAGCGGTCATCCTATCGCGACAAGGTCAGAGTCAGCGAAAAATGGCTAGTGAGCTGAACAAGTGCCAGTCTACAGTTTCCAGAGTTTACTGTCATAACCAGAAGACCAAAACGCGTTGCCTTTAGAGAAAACTGCACATCCGAGAGAGATGATCGATTCATTATCAGGATATCGCTGATACATCGGGGCCTCACTGGTGTTCAAGTTCACCAAGAGCTCAGAGAAACGCGATGTGTGGTTGTGAGTGGCTGGACTGTTAAAGTAAGATTTAAGGAAATTAAACTTGAGCCGAAAAGACCAGATACTAGCCCCGAAAACGTGGGCATTTGAATGGAAGCAAAAACCGAGTTGGTTTTCATTAAAACTAGCGCTGAAGAGGGGAGATTTGAGGCGAACCGATAATAAGAAGAAATTTTAGGCAATTACGTTGCTCTCTAGGCAAGTTTCATAGGCGAAAACTTCATCCTAATGCATGAGACTTCACATTAAAGAATTAATTGAATTGTTGATGTTATGCAAAGAAAGAACTGGAAAGGAATCGACTTGAGGTAATACCAAAATTTCTCTTAACATCACTAGGTATTGAATTATAACGAACTCGTCTACGACATGGATTGTGAAGCCGGTCCTCTTAAGTTATAAGAAAAGTTTAAACTTTGGGGAATACTCCGGCTAGCAGAATGCGTCGATGTTTGTTTTTACACATACTTTCAACATAGCGGCGATTAGT
The DNA here is from genome assembly GCF_026230105.1 of Diorhabda sublineata. Taxonomy (NCBI): domain Eukaryota; kingdom Metazoa; phylum Arthropoda; class Insecta; order Coleoptera; family Chrysomelidae; genus Diorhabda; species Diorhabda sublineata. The sequence continues at coordinate 9,861,535 of NC_079475.1, read as the reverse complement.
TCACATTGTTTTTTTAAGCTAGTTTCTAGGAAAGCATTTCTATTTATTTTTCTAAATTTTTTCCCATACGTTATAGAGATATGAAAATGGGGGAAAGAGCGACGTGATAACTCCACCCAGATTCACAGGAGATAATCCGTCAGAAAAATATTTGAAGTATGTGAAAATATTTATTTTGCCATCAGGATTTAATTGATGAGAATAATTTCCACTTTTACATTTCTGTTTTCCAATTAAATTCTCTTTCTCACTGGACTTTGAATGTAATTTTTTATTCTGAAAAACTTTATGTAATAGTATTGAAACTAATTTTGGATCAGAAAAGTTAGAAAACTCAATAATCAACGTTGATATGAAATAAGAAGAAAATGAAATCTACAGATTTTTGTTGAACCGAGCTTGATTGAACTTTTGATTCAAAAATTAACTCCCAACTTTAATCAACAAGCAAAACCGCTTGATATCGATGTATACACATACCATGCAATATTCCCGATTATTCAGGGTGTAAGTTCGCATATTCAAAATCGATTTAACTGATGTTATCAGTTAGATCACATTTATTTGTTAAATTACATCCCCAACTTTCAAATGAGATATCTTAACATTATAGATTCCTCGTGGATTAAGTTTCTTAATTGGTTCCAAAGATTTTGAACACCGTTACCATAATTTCAAAGACGAGTGTTGAGTTTCTCGGCTAACTTACAACTTCTCTGAGTATTTCTTTCGGGTTACATGCTTTATGAACGTACAATACTAGCTTGATAAACTGGAGGCATGTTCTAATACCTTAAAGTTATTACAAAGGAGAAGGCTCGTATAAATGGATACCGCCCCTGCATGCTTTGTGCGAGGGCTGATTTCCAGCTTAGGATTAGAATTTGGGGTAATTTAACATGTCAAGCATATAAACTGTTTGCTTGTTCAATATGTTTATAGTGAGTACGAATGATTCTCCCTCAATTAGTATTATTATTTTCCCTTCATTATATGAAGGGAAAAGTGAATTCAACTTTAGTCTACAGTTATGAAATCATTTAGTTTATGGTAATATAAGAAGTACCTGGTCCAATAAAGGAAACACGAAGATTCGATACCGTTTTTATATTAAGAATTGTCAATTTCCTTAAAGCTATTGGAAAATCTTTCACCATCGAAAAGTTGCCGAGCCGAGATCGTTGACAGACGCTTTCTAATATTGACTGAGACGCCGTGAAAGCGTCAGTTAGTTCAGGTTTACGAGGCGTACTATATGATGAAAGTTATAGTATAAATCACATGCGCGAACTTTCAAACTTTTCTCCAAACACCATTTTCCGAAACGGTGACCACGATATTCCAGAAACTACTGGACTGATGCTGTTCAAATTGATACAGCGACTTCAATATGTCATAAACCAGCGATTGAATTGGGATTATCATCATTGCTCTGATAGATCGGGAAAATTAGTATAAAATGAAATAAAATTCTATAAATTGCATGAAAACGTCAATTTCCGTAATTTAACACTCATTCTAAATCAGTCGCTAGTCTTGAATATAAAGATTAAAATGCCGTTTAATTTTTTGATTTAATTTGATCTATTTTTGTCGGCACCTATAATCCTCCCTCTATTAATTCGAATTTAATTCGAATGTTAATGAAGATTTTTCAAAAGCAGTGGGATTGATTATTTCAAAAGTTTGCCTGTAAAAAATATTGAAGATGTAGTAAAAACCAACCTGATATCTGTTCTACTTAAATTACGTACACTCTAATTTCCAATTCAAAAACTGTGCTTTTTGCACCTAATACGAAATAGTCTCGGAAAAATGTCTTATATTGATGTTACGCAATGATTTTTCTTGTATTTCGCAGTATTGAAAATTCCATCAATGAAAAGAGAATGTTCAAATTCTCGTGAGAATATACAGCTCCACATCATCACAGATATATAGTTACGAACTTTCTCACTGATATGGACCGTGAAGCAGGTCCTGTTATCGAAGCTTAAGTTTGGCAGGTACGCACTCCAGCAACCGTGAGTGATTCAAACATCGATGGCAAAGTGAATACAGCAGTGGACTAGAGGGTCTATTTAAGAAAAATAAGATGTTCAGTGTGTATATATCGCTAATCTATGGCGTCTTTACTCATTGTCATAAACTTTGTATCGGGGATAGATTTTCATAATGACTTGTTCTGTCATTTATTCTACGTACAGTACTAAAGTCGCTTCTTCTTGTGTTTTCTCTTTCTGTAACTTTGACTCCGTTTATTATGCGGTCTAGGACAATGTTAAAAAGCACCCTGTCTGATTCATGTTGTTATTGGAGTGTGTTGTCGTGCTGTATTCATTTTTTGTTGACTCGTTCTTCTCGTAAAATTTGTTTCATCCTGTCGACACCCTAGGTTAGATCAACAATTTATGGGAAGGCCGGAAATCATCTTGTCACTGACTAATTGTCATCATTCATTTCGAAATCTTATTTGAATTCAAACTTGTTAAGATCATCCAAGTTTGGTTGGTATTTTCATAAAGTCTTGTTAAATATTCTGTTTTACAGTTTATGTTATTCAAAACAGATCCTGGTTTATCGAGATGATATAAATATAGCAGGAAAACATTGTCAAACATATCAAATCATAGTGTAAACATTCAATTTATTCGATGGATCTATTTTATCTATTGGGCAATACGACGAATCGTTCTCAGTGAAACAGTTCAAGCAAATAATGTATTTTGAGGCGTATATTGATTGAAAAAACAACTGAATAAAAAGTAAATAAATGGTACATGAAATAAAATTCGAAACCGTACGTGTAAAGTGATTCCGAACATGATATACCGCTTGTCATAATATTTATGAAAAATTAATAACGAATTGGATATTGTACAATCACGGAGATTACAAACATAGCAATTTATCCATTAGATTATTTTTATTGTTATATTTGATTCGAAATTCATAGTCGTTCATTTATTTTTAAAGCTTGAATATATTCATATTTTTAACCCGCTCATATTAGCTTCATTTGTTCTAAGTTTTTTCGTTTTAAACTCTCCTTTTGTGGGTTTTTACTGTTAGTATATCCCACCACTTTAATTGCATTCCTTATTGTTTTGAGCTTATTTTAAAAATTATTCCATACTTTTTAGTTTGTCGGAATATGGAAGATAAAATACAGATTGTCTCAAGTATATAGGCAATATCTCGCCTTCACCAGATAATGTTACTTGATTCACTTGTGGTAAAGTGAAATTGATGTACTAATATTACGAAAAAGTCTACTATATGGGTTACAAGGGTTGTCTGAAAAGTTTCTACGTTAAGAGGTGTGCACGTATCAATATGAGTTAAGAAATATATCTTCGCATGCATTGGTGGATTCTCATGTGTCAGCCACATGGAACAACCAGTTTCTGTTTGACAAGCGTATAAGTGAGTTATTATGAAGATTTTTTGAAAACTAGAAAAAATAATCCATTTTGTGACGAAATATAATTAAGAGAGTGGATTGCGAAAATGATTTTATAGAGTAGAAAAATGATGATGAACATGTTTTGTGATAATCATGGGATCTACTTTTCAACTCTTCGCAAAAAGGTGAAAGTTGAAAATTGACAAAAATAAAATGCTTCTCTATAAAGACAACGCACCTTCAGGCTCTTCGTTGATCGCCATGACTAAAATTCATGAATTGCACTTAGAATTGCTTGACCATATCTCCGATATCTGAACTCCAGTTATTGTTGCTGACCTTGAAGTTTCGCTTGATACGAAAATGGTGATTCGTAAAATAATCCAGTCAACTAACTAATATCCGAATAACGAAACATGGAAATATTAATTAAGCAAAAAAATCGGCTATTACTTGGATACAGTGAGCTTGAGTAAGTTTATTTGTTAAGTTGATCGTTCTGCGTTACCGACTGCCAGTAAATCGCCGACAATATCTCCACAAAGAAGACATTTATATCTACTCATATATAGCCGGAGCAATTTGTTGTTTACGATGTCACTTAGTCCTCCCTCACTAAATCCCTTTCTTTGTTACGTAATAGTGTGCCAGCAATTTATAGATAGTAAATGGGGGGCCAAATTAAGTCGTTTTGTAGATGGAAATTTTTTTATAATGCTTTCATAAAGCCGCAGAAATATTTCTCAATCTACAGGCGTGTCATAAGATCTAGGATCGATTATGGGTGCATCCGCTCCGCTAAAAAATAGATACTAAAATGTTTATCCAATCAAGAATTATGCATAAATACTGGAGCTTACAAAATCTCTCATCGAGTTCACAAGTAGAACTAGGAGAATTGTCACTAGCTGAAAGAAGACAGTACCTCACACTTCCATATGCCAGTATTGTAATGAGCAACCATGAACATCCAAACTACAATAGCATGGTTGCAAACAGATATCAAAGCACTTCCGATTCCAGGAAAAGAGTCCATTATCCCTGTTATCCCGTTCTACAATTAAATATTGATATACCTTCCTCATGGCTGTTTAAGTTTGAATATCTTAACGCATGCCCCCTTAATATATCAGTACTTTCACTTTTAAACACTGAGTACTATCCTATTTTGGTCGAAATTCGATCATCAAACCTACAAAAAACTGTGATTTTAACAGACTATCAACAATCTTCTTGAAATACAAATCAAGAAAAAATTGCATCTAATACAAAACAACAACTTAGATGTTAAATTTTTGTGGTTGCCAGTATCCAAGGAAATGAAGATGCTGACAAACACGCAAAAGATGTAACGGTGTACAAATAGTGAATAGTGCGGTATATAGTGACGTGAAAGAATATACAAAAATGAAAATTAATCATCAGTGGCAATCTGAGTGGCAAAGATCATTTCAAAAACTAAAACAAAGGAATATGTTGAACGAATATGAAATAATCGCCCAAAATAAGTCATAGTAACTAAACTAAGAATAGGTCACAATAAAATTACGCACAAATATTTACTTTTAGAATGTACAAACGTCTTCAATTAAGTTGTGATCATATTACCAAATTTATCGCTAAAAACCAACGCGAAATACTTGGAAAAAGAAATTCTACAGATCGCATTGATTTTTGTCTTGTTTGTCCCATCACGCTTCCAATTCGTACTATGTAAGGTTAATATGGTGAATTTTTTTATATAATCCATGTCTTTTCAGGTAGCCAGCTGAACGTTCATCTTTTGGATTCCTTTGACACTTTGTCTATACTGAGTTGGAATTTCTGGTGATATTCATACTGAACACACTGTTTACACTACACCAACACTCACAACCACACTGTCTAACGCGCGTTTCGATTACCAAGTTATCGTCTTCAGAGATTGAAGGTAAACTAAAATCTATTAACTCACCGGTTTTATACTGAATTTAGCCATCAATAAACCTTCTCCGGCGAAAATTGATTCAGTATAGAACAGGTAAATTAGGTACTGTTTGCGCTTTCTAATTTTTCTGTGGCCCCATGTCTTGTTCATTCTATTTACTGATTTGCTTAAACATAAATCATTGCCTTTGTTCAATAGGGTTTTCCAATTTTTTCTCTCTAAATTGTTATTTTATACCAGCTCACTCATTTTTACTATTACGTAGTTTGTAATTTCTATTATTGACTGATAGTATGTTCGTTCATTGCTTATAAATCACCTCCCTCTGCTTCATTCTGCTCTTGGTTTATGTAGATAATTCTGGAATTTATTTGTTAAAATTTTTAAACTGCCTCTGATTGTAAAAGCTTTTCCCATGAAGAAAAGGTAAATGCTTTGACTCTATATCAAAGAACCAGAATAAGAACTATACAAAATATCCATTCAACTCTGTTATAGTATTTGAAGTTTTTTTCTCTTGCAACTTGAACGCATTAATTTATCTATTATTATAATTCTCTGTTTATTTCGATCATTTGAGTTAACTCTTGTCTAGTATGTACTATTTGCTGTTATAACCTAATTATCCAACATCATAAAATTTCTTTATATATGTAATGATGTCTTTGGTCTCATCCTAACTCTCTATTATTAGTTTGATTGCCAATTTTTTTCGAATTAAGTAAGTATCAATCTTCAGACTGATTTATGGAATGTTTTTCATATCAATTATATGATGTTTTGAAGTTTTATCATTTTTACTAGTTCGTGTTCGAATGATGTTAATTTCCCATCAAATTTTTATTTTATAATCATATATTATTTCCAATATTTTATGAAATACGAATTTCTTATCTCAATCAAGTTATTAAATTTGAAATTGTAATATTAGACGTCGTCAGTATCAAACTTTGGTCATGCATTTTTCATGAGATATTTGAATTTGTAAACTGAACATCTTCCCAAAACTCCATTTGATCTAGTTTTGTGGTATATGTCACGTTCAGTATCACATACAGTTAGCAATATCATTTCTATCTTTTTCGAATTCCGAAAACGTCGATGAAATACCGTCTGTTTTTAGTAATTGTAGATGCTATAGATATTTGGACATACACCATCTTTCATTTCATACAAAAAATTTTTATGGACAACCATTTATAATTTATATAGGGTGTTTCTATACTCGACGGACAACGCTCTACCACAGATTTCAATAAATGATTCATTTTGATATAAGAATACTCACGAGGCCTAGTTTCTGAGATATAGGGTGTTCAAAATTTAAAATCAAAAAGTTGCCATAAATCAAGAACGCCTTTAATTTTTTTTTAAATTTGGTAATCAATATGCTCCTTAATAAAGGAGTATTTTGACGTAAACAAAATTTGAAAACATTGAAGCAGTGGCGCGCTGTCAGGGTTTTGATTTAAATCACCTGATTATTTTTAGTTGAAAAACTCATAGCCTTTTACAGAGCTATGAACGGCGTTGTATGTTGTATATATTTCTAAACAAAAGTCTGCAGGTAATTAAATACTATTCAATATTTTTAAATTTTAATCTACTAGGCGCGTGTCATATTTGTTATAGTTCGTGTTTTTTGACATGATCTTGGTAGATTAAATCACAGAATTTTAAATTGGTTTTCACATTAATTTTGCTGTTTAGAAATGAATTTTTCATTCAAAGAGTTGACTGATTTGCTTTACGGGGAAGCTCGACAAAATTGGTAGGATGGCAGCTCGTTCATACTAACAAAAATTTCGCAATCGTCGATTCCCACATCTTTATACATTTGCAAGTATTAAAATAAGGCTAAAAGAAACCGGAAACTTGTTAATTGAAATAAATAATGCTGGAAAGCAACGTACAACAAGGATTGTGCATCTGGAAGAAGAAATATTGAAATATCTTTAAGTACTCGAACTGTAGGTCGCGCTTTAAGAGTGCACGATTCTACAGTATGGAAAGTTTTAAAAGAACAAATTGGCCATTGTTCAAACATTAGAACCTAGAAATTTTCAGGTGCGTATAGAATTTTCAAACTAGTATTCACAAAAGTGTCGTGAAAATCGAAATCTTCCAAAATATGTTTTGTATACAGGTATAAGAAATTTACAACTCTAGAAATAGTCACGTTTGGGATGAAGAAAATCCGCACTTTGTTCGTAGGGGATTTCAGCATAAATATTCCGTTAATATGTGGGTGAGTATGGTTGGAGATTGCTTAATCGGGCCTTACATTTTACCAAATAAATTAAACGGAGCAATTTATACGCGCTTTCTGGAAGAAATGTTGGATGAATTGTTGGAGAATACCGTTAAATATTGGACAAATTATATGGTTTCATCACGGTGGGGTATCAGTTCATTTTGCTGCAGTAGCAAAAAATTACTTAAATAGAAGTTTTAGAGAAAAATGAATTGGTCGGTGTGGACCCAATTGTTAAGCTGACTTAAATCCTATTGATTCTATTATATGGAGCTAAGCAAAGTCTTTAGTGTACGCAACAATCATCGAATATGAACAAAATCTAATAGCTTGAATTTAAGCTGTGGCAGAAATCATTCAATCCCATCAAGATTTATTCTTAAAGACACGTTTTTGCGGCCAATACTTTGAACAATTGAAATTATGAATAAATTTTATCAGTTTTTTACTACTCACGCTTAATCATTATTCGAAACTAAATGAATATTAGTAATTAATTTGTAAATTTCCACAGCACCGTTAATTTTAGATCCATAAAAGTTTTTCAATTTTTTTTATTAAAAATATTCATACAAATTAACAAAATTTGAAAGAAAGAATTTGCTCCGTTGGCGTAAAAAATAGGAGGATGAAAGTGACAACTAACCCTCAGGGCACGCCACTGGTTAAATTTTTCCAAAGTTTGTTGTTACGAAATTTTTGTTGGTATGAACGAGCTGCTATTCTACCAATTTTTTCGAGCTTCTCCGTAAATCATATCGATCAACTCTTTAAATGAAAAATTCATTTCATAACAGCAAAATTAATGTAAAAATTAATCCAAAATTCTACGATTTAATCTACCAATATCATGTCAAAAGTGTCACGAACTATCAAAAATATTACACGTGCCTAGTGGATTATAATTTAGAAATATTGAGTAGCATTTAATTACCTGCAGACTATTGTTTAGAAATTGATACAACATACAACGCCGTTCATAACTCTATAAAAAACTAAAAATAATCCGGCTATTTAAAACAAAACCCTGACATCGCGCCACTGGTTCAATTTTTTCAATTTTGTTAACGTCAAAATATTACTTTATTAAGGGGCATATTGAGCACCAAATTTGGAAAAAAAAATATTGGCGTTCTTGATTAATGGCAAATTTTTTAATTAAAATTTTGAACACCCTATAATCTCAGCAACTAATCCCCATAAGGGTTCATATTCCTATATCAAAATGAATCATTTATTGAGATCTCTCTGTGGTAGAGCGTTTTCGATCGAATATTTTCTGCAAACGACGATATACCATGAAATTTTCTTAACTTGTTTGTCTATTCAATAATTTGATTGAATTCGTTGCTTTTGATATAAGTGAAAATAAGGCTAATGTACAAAAAACAAGGTGAAAACTTTCGAAAATGGTACTCTATAATCTGATTATTGTAAAAATCAATAAAACAATGAATTAATTAAAAGTTTTGTCGCATGTTGTGCAATCAACAGTGACAAAAACTAAATTATTTAGGAAAATATCCAGATAGTAGAGCTGAAACCTATTGGATGTGATAAAGATATAACCGCTAGTCTCTCTAAACTCTCCATACAGATGAATGACTAATATTTAGGGTGTTTTTCCCATGAATAATTGTAAGACAATATTCCATTGCTAAAATGATTTTCATACATTTAATCTACTCAAAAAATCGAATGCTTCAATAATATATCAATATATTATGGTTTTATGTATATCTTAACTGCAATTGATAACAAATTAAAAATAATGGGCGACTTGTGACAGAACATTGAAGAATGTCATTTTCTTGATATCCAATATCCAACGCTATATTGATATCAATAAATATAGTGATGTAATAATCTGATTTTCTGTGAATCCTTCTAAGACAGTTCGTAGTTTTCCTTTGCTAAAACGTTTTTTATATATTTATTCCACATGCAACATCGAAGAATGAATATAATTAAACATTTCCATTCAAAGTGGCTTATACATGATATTAAAAAATCATCACAAGAATGTCGCTGATAATATAGATAATTGAAGCAAGTAGCTATTTAAATTGTGGTCGGACCTATCAAACATGAAATAAGAGCTATGTAAATGTCCTCGACGTGCTGTAATGAATGTTCATTAATACTCGGAAAAACCTGCAGTTACGAAACAGAATACTTAATTTTGATTATATGCAAATTGTAATGTTACCAAATACAAGTATTCGTAACATAAACTGTTTCCAGAGTTGCACGAAAACCTTCATTTATTTTCATTTATTTTATGTACTTAAACGACGTTTCAGTTTGGCCATTGGGACACCGTATGGTCTACACTTACGAAAAGATACAAACAGAACAAAATAATATTGACGGAGAGTGAACAAAGAGAATTGCCAATAATGACTAGCGTATAGGTCATTTGGACGAAATCTAATGCGTAGAAATAACTGAAACGATGCATTTACTGGATAATACAAATTGTTTTGTATCTAATAATAATTTGTGGGTTCCTTAGTTTTGTTTTACACAAAGATACTTCACAATTTATGAAGACATTGAATATTTCAAAATATTTTAGTGCCGTTGGACGGTAGTCACAATATAGCACAAAATGGAAAATATAGGAATTAGAATATTGAGGAATGTGGTAATTAACTTTCAATTCTTTCTAATCAGTATTTTTAAAACCGTAATTCTTTTACCATTACTTTGAGAAAGAAGAAATCGATCAATTGGGTCAAATCCTGTATCCAATTAAGTCTTAATTGGTAAATCTCGATTGCTGATATGAAATTTTGGAAATATTCTGGGAAAAAGAGGTCCAGGTGGGTCGTGAAAAATCTCAATACATTTTTTTAATTCTTTTCACTCCGACTCTACTTATCTCGTTTATTCTTCTTTCATTCTAAATTATCAATATTTCGTCATATCTTTCTTGAGCTTTTCACAATGAATCTGAAATTTCTACATTAATCTCCTTCTTTTTACTATTCCTAGTAAATAGCTTTAGTTAAACTTGCACAAAGTTTTGGAAATTTTCACATTATCATCATAGACGGATTCGAATATGTCTCGCTTTTCTTTTTGCTTTTATTCCCAGCTGAATCTTAATGCGTTACTTGAGATCAGTGCTTTCCATCAGATACGTCGAATACGTTCTCACTAAAACGACTGTTGTCATTTCAAATTCCCAAAACGTGGCCAAAAGTAGAAGAAATTGAGACAGTTTTTGGGGAGATTTTCGAATAGTTTATTGTAAAACAAAGTGACTGCCAACAATATTATGTTTTGGTGAAATTTGGTATGCGGGGATTTTCGAGGTCGCTGTTTACAAATTCTTCATCAGTTTTTTGAAAATCAAAATGATGTCCAACAGTGTTGAAAAATAACTATTTTCCACTAAAATTTGGTATACGGGAATTTTCAGAATCACTATTTACAAATCCGAAGTCCGCAGAGCGGAAAAATCATTATTATCTACAAATTCGGTATACACAGGTTTTGGAAATCGCTTTTACGAATCCATCAATGGTTTAACGAAAAATAAAAATAGCGGCTTGAAAATGGCGGCTTGCAGTGTTGAAAAATTATTATTTTCCAATGAAATTTGTTATACGGAGATTTTCGAGATCGCTAATCACGAATCTATCAATAGTTTATTGAAAAACAAAATGACGTCCAGCAATATTGAGAATCCATTACCTTCTACTGAAATTTGGTATGCGGGGATTTTCGAAATTGCTGCTTACAAATCCTTCAACAGTTTTTTGAAAACCGAAATGGCGTGGCGGCTCGAAAATGGTTGAAAAAACGTTATTTTCTAGAAATTCGGTATACACAGGTTTTAGAAATCGCTGATCACGAATCCATCAATAGTTGAACGAAAAATAAAAATAGCGGCTTGAAAATGGCGGCTTGCAGTGTTGAAAAATTATTTTTTTCCAATGAAATTTGTTATAAGGAGATTTTCGAGATCGCTAATCACGAATCTATCAATAGTTTATTGAAAAACAAAATGACGTCCAGCAATATTGAGAATCCATTACCTTCTACTGAAATTTGGTATGCGGGGATTTTCGAAATTGCTGCTTACAAATCCTTCAACAGTTTTTTGAAAACCGAAATGACGTGGCGGCTCGAAAATGGTTGAAAAAACGTTATTTTCTAGAAATTCGGTATACACAGGTTTTAGAAATCGCTGATCACGAATCCATCAATAGTTGAACGAAAAATAAAAATAGCGGCTTGAAAATGGCGGCTTGCAGTGTTGAAAAATTATTATTTTCCAATGAAATTTGTTATACGGAGATTTTCGAGATCGCTAATCACGAATCTATCAATAGTTTATTGAAAAACAAAATGACGTCCAGCAATATTGAAAATCCATTACCTTCTACTGAAAATTGGTATGCGGGGATTTTCGAAATTGTTGCTCACAAATCCTTCAACAGTTTTTTGAAAACCGAAATGGCGTGGCGGCTCGAAAATGGTTGAAAAAACGTTATTTTCTACAAATTCGGTATACACAGGTTTTAGAAATCGCTGATCACGAATCCATCAATAGTTGAACGAAAAATAAAAATAGCGGCTTGAAAATGGCGGCTTGCAGTGTTGAAAAATTATTTTTTTCCAATGAAATTTGTTATACGGAGATTTTCGAGATCGCTAATCACGAATCTATCAATAGTTTATTGGTTTATTGAAAAACAAAATGACGTCCAGCAATATTGAGAATCCATTACCTTCTACTGAAATTTGGTATGCGGGGATTTTCGAAATTGCTGCTTACAAATCCTTCAACAGTTTTTAGAAAACCGAAATGGCGTGGCGGCTCGAAAATGGTTGAAAAAACGTTATTTTCTAGAAATTCGGTATACACAGGTTTTAGAAATCGCTGATCACGAATCCATCAATAGTTGAACGAAAAATAAAAATAGCGGCTTGAAAATGGCGGCTTGCAGTGTTGAAAAATTATTTTTTTCCAATGAAATTTGTTATACGGAGATTTTCGAGATCGCTAATCACGAATCTATCAATAGTTTATTGAAAAACAAAATGACGTCCAGCAATATTGAGAATCCATTACCTTCTACTGAAATTTGGTATGCGGGGATTTTCGAAATTGCTGCTTACAAATCCTTCAACAGTTTTTTGAAAACCGAAATGACGTGGCGGCTCGAAAATGGTTGAAAAAACGTTATTTTCTAGAAATTCGGTATACACAGGTTTTAGAAATCGCTGATCACGAATCCATCAATAGTTGAACGAAAAATAAAAATAGCGGCTTGAAAATGGCGGCTTGCAGTGTTGAAAAATTATTTTTTTCCAATGAAATTTGTTATACGGAGATTTTCGAGATCGCTAATCACGAATCTATCAATAGTTTATTGAAAAACAAAATGACGTCCAGCAATATTGAGAATCCATTACCTTCTACTGAAATTTGGTATGCGGGGATTTTCGAAATTGCTGCTTACAAATCCTTCAACAGTTTTTTGAAAACCGAAATGGCGTGGCGGCTCGAAAATGGTTGAAAAAACGTTATTTTCTACAAATTCGGTATACACAGGTTTTAGAAATCGCTGATCACGAAACCATCAATAGTTTATAGAAAAATAAAAATGGCAGCTTGAAAATGACGGCCCGTAGTGTTAAAAAATTATTATTTTCCAATGAAATTCGCTATACGGGGATTTTCGATATCACTAATTACGAATCCATCATTAGTTTATTGAAAAACAAAATGACGGCCAACAATATTAAGAAATCATCACGTTCTACTGAAATGTTGCATGCGGATGTTTTCAGTTCGCTGATTACGAATCCGTCGTCAGTATTAAAAAAAATTGGCAACGTGCAAATGGTGTTGATATTTACATGTTTTCAACTTCATATGTATCGCTTCAAACGGGGCGATGGACATACCAATACAACTATCCCATTACATAAGAGTCCCAAAATAGAAACTGTTTTTTTCGAATTTTGGCGACTTCTGCGGCGTTTGGAAACACTGTGTGTTGTAACAGACCGATAATGAATGCAACTGAATTAATTACTGCACCACAAAAAAATCATTCACCATATTTTCGATCACATCTCGTATATTTTAGTTTTCATATAAGAATGATTATATATTCATGGACACACCTCTCGGAACTTTCGAACGATCATTATAAATTGTCGGGTATGTTATCAAATTGACATCATTATTATTTTCATTCAAAATGATTTATACGATCATTATCTACTCCTTTAATTATTCAGTTGATTCGAAGCAATATTGAAAAAAATACTTAACAAGAATCGATATCAAATTAATTCCATTATTTTCAGTCTTCACCTCTGTCAACTCATTCTCTTAAGTCAAAAGCTATTTCTATTCAGCACAACTTGTGAATCGTCATTATCGATGAAACCGTAATGGAAATCCTACTAATTCGAATCAATGATTTTATTTTGTTAAGTAAAACCGTTTCAAGTGTTGGGCATTCGGGAATGAATGTAATTTTAATTTAAAGCAAAAGCGGTAGTGTAAATCAGTCTGAAGGGGATTAGACAAGGGCAAGTTGATTTGGCGTATCCCGAACTAATTGATGGTCAAATCAAACTTTGTCGGATGTGGAGAGAACTTTACGAATGCGGTAAGCACTTAAACAATTTTGTCGAAATTCTCAAGATTTATTATACCGCTGCTTGTTCAAAGTATCTAGATTTCGATTCGAGAACTTAAGCTTTAATAAGCTGAGTTTAGAGAATTTTTATAGTGTACTTTGTTTGATTATACCACTTAGCTGATTGGATTCTTATCAATCATTTGTATAAGAAAAAAATATCAATTCACCTACTAATTGGAATTAGGTATTTTTGACAAATGTCGCTATAATTGCTCATATATTAGGACTTTTCGTGAAAAAGGACAAATCCAAAATCCTTCTGGATCTGTGAATCAATGCTTGACATGAAAAAATTATTGAAAATTCAAACATTTCGTAGGTAGTTCGAACATTTCAGCTTTATTATTAAACGTTGATTGATTCACTTTATTTTCATATATAGAAAACTGTATTTACACGTAACTAATAAATTAAAACTGTATTGTAACACCACACGCTACGTTGCAGGCAAGCTATAACCTAGTGATCATCAAGCAGACAACTCAATATTTCAATTAAACCCATGACCTCACAACGGAAAACCGATAAAAATCGTTTTCTTATGTCGTTAAAAATTTGAAATTTTTGCGATTTCCAATTAAATATCCAGATATCATTTTTCACTATTTGAATATTCCACTTTCTGACATTATTTCATATCATGAACAAAAAAAAAATGTAAGTACCCTATTACGGGCACAAAATTTGTGAAAAATTAGTTTCTTTGCAACCTTTGAAATACAAAATTTGATACACTGCATGAGACTGTTAAAGGCATTAGGTAATGGTAAATAGAAGGCCATCCAGCTATTTTGGAGAGTTAATTAGAAGTGACCTAGCATTAAAATTTCACAAAAATTTTTCATCTATTAGTTGCTTTGGAAGCCACCATTTTCATACCATTTCATTCTAGAGCTTTTTTACTCTGGTAACAATCTCAAATTCTTTTAGAAATCATAATGAAATTAATGTTAGACAAAACAAAGTTAATTGAACGTCGTTAATTGGACCACATCGAATGTTTACTAGGTAGTGAAAACACTTGGTACATCTGTTCCTGATCTGGTTAATATATAGGAAATTTTTGATACAGTCATCACATCTGAGAGTTGATTTCAATGATAGTTTAGAACCATCTGAACTGTGGTGATCATGATTGTTTTTCTATGACCAGTTAGTAATAGTGTGTTCATAAAGTACTGTATTATCTAATTTATCGATTACTGCTAAGTTTGCGAGAAATTATTATACGAAAACTTGATAAAATCATTCAGTGCATCCTTATAAATTGATTCAAACCGTAATTATTTGAAAATAACAGCCTAACTAGCCTTTGTCCTTCTTAGTAATTTTTCACCCCACAACACTAACTCAATAGATTGAATTTCTACCCAGTAGCAGAACAGTTGGCACTAGTTTCATATGCACTAGAACAAAAAATTATATTCCATCGTACCATCGTCAAAAGAACAAAGATCCATAGCCCCGAAAAATGTATTCAAAATTTTCTTATGGTCGCAGGACCTACGAGTGGCTATTAACGATCTTTAATTGATTATTCGATATATGCATCTGCGATGTAAATTCCTTCATATTTCTCATGACAGTTATCCAAGAAATTTTTAGATGTTATAAAAAAACTCGCTCTAAAACTAGTAATACAAATCCATACGCTTGCCTATAATATAGGTTAGGTTAGGTTAGGTTAGGTTAGGTTAGGTTAAGTTAGGTTACGATTGTGCATCAAATTCTTGATTTCATACTTTGTTAAATTCTCCAAAATTTGTAATACTACTTGACGAATTCTGATTCCCATTAAACATTGAATTTTTATTCAAATTTTATTCAATTTCTGGACATATATTTATTCGTTCATGTTTAAAACGAGATCTAATTTAATGGACCTAAGGTACATACAATATATTGAACTTTGAGCTACAGCTGCAAATATGATTGAACAAACTTGATACTGATTTTTCCGTAGAATTCCATATTTTTAGTTTTGCATTTATTTTTTGTTTTTGAATAATTTCGTTTTAAAGTATCTTTTTGAAGAGAGATATTTGAGGAAGCAACTTCCAATTTACTTTAGGAATAGAGGGTTAATTTATATCTTTCAATTGTACCATCTGTATGTACTTTCTAAAAAATAAATAAAATTGTAGATTGATACCACAAGAAATTTTTGTTATTAAAAAATTTTTTTCATATCTTCCAATATTTTATTGAACTCAACCAGATATATTATGTTTAGTTGGCTTTTCTATTCAAAACTAATTGGTATAGTAAATTCAAATTCAGCAAATATGTGCATAACGACAAATTATAATAAATTCATAACAAATTCTATCTAGTTTCAAATCAAACGACATGAACATACGTGTACTGAAGAATAATAAGTAGATTTGCTAAATTACGTTATTGAACATCAATGGACGCAAGTGATAAATTTCAAAGGAACAAACGCATCGATTTTAAAATCCGCTTCCACTGCGCCACGTTATCAAGCAAATAACACATGAAATGTGTGCCTGAATGGCATCAATGGCTTGTAACTAATACAATCTGCACTATCGATGGAGTGAATCTAATCAGCCGTGAAACGCTGCGAGACCTATCATTATGAGAAAATCGACTTTTTGAGAATGAGATTGTAAATGTGATGTTTCGATTTATTTCGATCATTTTTAAACGAGATTCCGATAATTCGATACGATTTTCAGTATGAAACTTTTCATTTTTCACTATGAATTTTTGAAAAATCTCATCCAAGTGTAGTAACTGCCGTATACCATTCAAATATGTATATGTAAATGGATATTGGGGTGTCATATACATTGCGAACTCGATGCTTTAATGAAGGATCACTCTATATGTTTGTTAATATTTGATTTCCTCTCGATTTTATTGTTCATTACAGCTTTTCTGCACAATGTATTATTGTTTGCACATTATGTTTCGAGAACGTGAATTGATTCGGCCTCAAGCTGCAAGAATAATGTACACATTGAACTTGATTTCCCATGTTACAACATATAACCAACCAGTTTGTGTATACCTTCGAGCCGCATATTATTCTCAGCCGACCTTCCAAGAGTAAGCTTAAAACTGAAACTAACCGCAATTCATCGGTTTTAAGTCCGAACACAACTAATGAACTAATACTTGAACAAAGCCGCAAACTAAACACAATATAGATTTGCTTATCCCACAAGTAACATCCATTATACGAAAATCAATGGACCACTGGATTAGTCAGAGGTGGCGTCTTGGAACTCAATGGACCAATTAAGAAACCGATTACGGTTCTGTTCGTAGCCGAATTACTTGATACAACTGTCCTAAAAGAGGCTCGTTAAGACTGTATTGTTCCGAGGCGGCACGATGAACTTACCATTACCATAAGATCTTGGAAAATTATTCGATGTTATTTAACTACATTACAGGGGTTAAAAGTCACTACGGAATTATTGTCTCATTAGTAGAGAGTTAATTATAATGAGAAGAAGATTATGGTTGTTGTATGTTTGATAAGATTTCATCTTTCACTAAAAATTAAGTGAAAATGTGACAACTTTGTCGCATATGTCGTTTTTATTGATTATTCATGTGGTTAGGGTAGGTTAGGTTTAGGTATGGAAAAGTGTATATGAATCTGTCTTATTTTTTACCTCTGAATGTATTAAAATAGGAAAAACCGGGTGGTTTTATTTGAAAAAATTAAGAGATATGATATTCATGAAGTTAAATTTTGAACCCTTTTTGTACACACCCTGTATGAAACAAAAAATTTTTCAACATAGATTTAAATAGGTCTGTCTGCCCTTGCTAAAATTAACCGAATAAAAACCATTTTCATATCTTCAAGGGTATCTTCGTGAAAAAATAATTTATAAGTATATATTTTTCGAAAAAAGTTTTCAGACTCAAAATTTACGTAGATTTCAAAAATGTATAAATATACAGGGTATTCTATTCAAAATAACAAAGTTACAGTCGACTTCTGGTTGAACGGGAAATCAGTAATCTTTGAAAATATTTTAGTTAAAAACATCGTATCCAAAAACATTTATTGCCATATACAGATAGTTTCAACTCGTCGTAGGACACCTTGTATAGTAGTTACTACGAGTCGAATCCTTGATAGTGCACTACATCACGAAAAAAAATTAAGAAACCAAATTAGCTGTTTAAACACTATAGCCAAATAATACTCATGGTTAATCTCAGTAACCACCATATGAATTTATAAAGAGCCTCCCAGAGGTGCAATATATACGGACTCAGGTAGTTAGGTAAGGTGATGAAACTATATTTCTTCAGGTATCTGTGCCCTATGTCAGAGGCACGTCTGTCAAAATACATCGAAAAAATTCACTCGTAGAAGTAATCCTAAAGGAACTTGAAGAAGAAAATAGAAAAATAGATGAAGATAACAAAAAAAAAGATGAAGAAAACAGAAAATTGAGACCGGACATAATAATACAAAATTCAAGAGTTCAGACCTTAATAGAAACCAATCAACGGATGGAAGTCAACATATCAAAAATTTTGAATGGAATTGAAGCTAGTTAAGAGTGGGAGCTCATAAATTCAAACCAGAGATTCCGAAGAAAAGCAAAAGAAAAGAAAAAGAGGAAAAACGCAGTAAAAAAACCTCTGAAGAAGAGGACACAGCGGATAAATATAAATAAAATAAAAACTAGAAAAAATTAAATAACTAATTAGAAAAATCACAAACTGAAAACAATTCAAAAAGTATACTTTGGTTCATCCAAAAAACATTTGACAGCGTTTAAAGAAACCAAATCACAACAGAGATAAGCTGAAGTCAAAACATGGAAAAATAATTTATAAGTATGGAAACAAGCATTAAAATTGAAATACAACTAAAACAAGGAAAGATTTTCAAGTATTTACCCGTAGACATACAGAGGAATGGAAATCGAGAAACGGAAGAGGATGAAATAACTAGAGCCGTAATCAAACTTTATTGTTCGCTGAACAGATATTACCTGGGAAGGAAGGAAATAACAAAAAACACAGAAATGAACCTGGATACTTACAAACTCACTGGAAAGAAAAATCAAAGCAACTGAAATGAGGCACTTAGGCAGAGTCAGGGCTGTCACCAGAAAAGATCGAATAAAAAACGAAACGATAAGGGAGGACTCGATTTACCTGTGATAATAACAATTCGAAAACAACAGCTTAGATGGCTTCGACACCTTTGTGGAATGGAGAAAAATAGACTGACAAAAAGGATTTGGCAAATAGAAAAGAGAAGAAGAGGACGCCCAAGGGAAAAAACAATTGTCGCAATTTTAGGAAAAAAAATTATCATGCAGAAGCTATGAAAAAGGTTAGAAATAAAAAAGAAAGGCAAACATGCACATGATCAAAATATTTTGATAAAGACTAAAAGTAGGCGATACAACAAATCTGTTCAACATCGTCTCTTTGCTTAACTACGTTGAAGTTGGACAGAGGATTTTATATAAAATCATTTGTGAAAGTGCCTGAAGGTAATTAGCAAGAACGACCTGAAGCATATATATTCGAGAAAATCTATTGGTGAATATTTTTATCTGTGCATAAGACATTACGTATCCATTTTTGAGGATGGTATCTTCGGCTATTATGCGATTTGAGCCAATATTGGTTATCATAATCCTTTCGAAATCAGTAAAAGGATCTACATTTTACTTTCGCCGACATAAGCGAAAGAAGGTATTTAAATTGGAAATCTTTTATAATTTTATAACACAAGAAACCTTAAACCAAGACGATTTAGAAATATAAACAAATATAGAAGATATTAGCAATCAGAAATTTTTGATTATTTGTGAATCATCATTAGTCAGGTGTTTGATTTATTTTATACCAAACTGTTATTTATAGTCTCATTTTATTTCAATCCTCAGTTTTTTTATCAAATTTCTCATTCTAAAATATAATTTTTGTTGTTGTATGTACGTTTTCCCAGATTTTTAACGAAAATGAAGATCGGGAAGTGTTCTTAATTAAGTAATTAAGAATCACGTAAGCAAATACTTCGGGAACAGATGAAGCGTACTGGTTAAGAATAAAACGAAGCCCCGACTAAATCTCTTCGAGAATTTCGCGAATAAGTGCAATTAGCCTGAGCAGAAAACGTGATCAGAATAGTTACCAGATATTTCGCGAGTTTTGAACTTTTACTAGCTGGATTTTGATGGCAAACAACCGATTCGAGAGATGAGATGTTTCCATGAAATTTCTAATGTCATTTTAGCGTCTTGGAATATCCTCCATAAAAATAGCTATTCGGTGTTAAACAAATCCATTATGTCATGACTTGAGTTTTCAATATTGAATTACCAGTCTAAAATGTGTAACGAAGTTATTATCTTTCTAAAATTTTTAATAACAATATTATCGATTTTAAATGTAATTTCTCAACATAAAAATGTAATAGAAAAATAGACCGGAATTACTATTTGAAAGGGTTACTGCTACAGCGATCCAATCTTTCGCAACGCTAAAGAAAGGGAAGCGATTACAGCAATCGACGAGATGGTACAAAGCTGAAAAGTCCTTCCTCATCAAAGCAACAATCCAATCAAGGAGTATCATTGTAATTAGAAGTCTTAAGGGGTAGTCCTCTTAATATTTGGAAGAGAAAAGACAGTTCTCGAAGAACCCGTTCACAACGAAATTCACAGGCGAATTCAGCAATTTTGAGCTAAAACCTTAAATTGAATTAGGCGGTTTTGATTTTCTAATATATATCCATTGAAACTTCAAGTGCTATGTGGACAATATACCTCTTCATCTCGCAAGATTTTGGAAAATCATGTTAGCATACCCGAGTAAAAATTAGATGCAATAACTATCATGATGAATTTTGATTTTTTTTAAAAACAAAGTAGTTTTCCAAGAGTTAGAGCAGTTTCCATGTGCTCTTGGAACGTTGATTGGCTTGAGGGAGATTTACTCAGATATAGTGGGCAAACGAAGAAGTGATTTCAGACCTTTTTTGTGGAAAATTATGTGCTCCACATTTTTTGTTTGGACAGTTTATTTCGAAATCTTCTTAGTTTTGGAGTTATTCACGATTCAAAATTTCCTAATTTAACAATAACGTTAATTTTTTGCTGGTGAATCCAGTTTTGAAACAAATTCAAACGATTTGATCTACAGCTACAGTTGAGTCCATATCTGTTGTCATAATTGCCGTATCGTCTGTAAAGACTTCTATGAAGGTATCGACTGAAAAAATCAGATAAAGAAATGAGCCTAGAACGCTATCCTGAGGTACTACAGATTCTATTTTCATTTTGATTTGAAAGTAGCGATCGGATAAAATTTCAAAATAGAGTTTTTCTAATAAATGTAGTTTTAGTTTATAGAAGAGACTCTGTCAAACGCCTGTTGTATGTCAAGAAATATTCCAGCACATCCTTTATTTTCCTTGGGTTTTTTTCTAATTATGTTAATTATCCTGTGACATTGTTGAATTGTGGAGTGTTTGTATCTGAAACCGAATTGATGCTATGGTATGAGTTCGTTTATGGGAACAACTGTTTGGATTTTACGTAGAAGTAGTTTTTATAGTTCTTTTGACATCAACGCGATATGTATAAAATAAATTATCTTCCAGAATATCCCAAACAATTCGGTTACTAACATTAATTTGAAGAAACTGGTTTTCCAGTTATAAAATTTTTTGGTCGTTTGTTTGATTTAACAGAAGTTCTTATCTCTGGTAGATGAATATAGATCTCAGATAACATATCTGAACATTGTAAATGTTTATTTGAATAACTCTGAGCATACATATGTCTAGCCTTTGAGCCATTACCATTCGCTAATCCATACAAAAAATTCAATAATAGTTAACGTAGACATCGTTGTTAATATCAAAATTCGTAAAATCAAAATTTCTGATTTGCTTTGTGCGTTAATTTTTAGGTTTAGGCCACTTGAAATAAGCGTCATTAAAAAAGTTAATTTCACTTACAGTCAGAGCTCATCAACGACGGGACGTATTATACATGTTTATAGGAAATTCGTCTTTAAATGAAGTGACGAAGCGTCCATTATAATATTTTAGATTACTTAGAAAACACCCGGTATATGGTTCATGCGAATCACTCATCTTGATGGTTTCATATCGAAAATAAGTGTTATCGAATTGATTCTAGTTATATTGAATTTCATGAAATTTAATAATGAAACTCACTTAAATCATTTAGGATTTTCTTATTATTGACTGCTTTCTCGTTTTTTAATATGTATCGAATTTTTAAATATTTTCTTTGTCTTTTATTCGATTCTTTTCCAAAAGATGTTTGTTTCCATTTCACAAAAAATATTATTAGATAAAAGTTTTATTAGTTATTCCACAAATTAAAAAAAATCACGAATGAAACAGGATGAAGTATCAGAAATAAAAACTTATTTCATAGAAATCCCAACAAATTCTCGTTTATTACTATTTATTAAGATTAACATGACAGTATAAATCACATTGAGGTGGAAATACATTCCAACTAATATTTATCGTCAGTTTTTCTTCAAATTCAAGAACTTATAAATCTCGACATTTCCTCCAAGTCTAAATTTCTTTAAATGTTTTAAAAATATCTGTCTGTCACCAGAGTGAGTTTTATAGCTGGCCTTAAACGAATCAAAAACGGCAAAGTTGTTTTAGTGTACCTACGAAGATTTTGGTAATAGGTCCCTTGTGTATAATAATCTATTTTTGCTTGGATGGGATTTTATATGTTATGGCGGCGGCGTGTCTGAAATTTTTCAGACATTTCCTTAGAAATACGACTAGAGGAAATGTTTTTGCATCGAATATTCTTAGATTGGACTCGAATATGTAATACCCATTGAAAAATCGCCACGTTTTATCTTTCGCCTCACACCAATTTTTATTTGTTTACGATAAGTATGTAATGTCACGTAAACAAGATAAATGTTAACGAATTTCGACAAAAATCACATGAGATAATATTTATATTGTTGAAAAATCAAATTACACTAGATTTTATATATATATTCACCATTTATCTACTTTATTCTAAATTTTCTCCGATATTGCTAGAATTGATTTCATTTTCCATAATATAAGACATCCTTGGTATAAATTATATCAAACATTAGAGTTTTTACAGTGTGAACTTGCTCTTTTGCTAAGACATCTTAAGGCGAGTTATATTTTAATGTGGATCTGTGGTAGCGGTGCCGTAAATTTATTAATCACTTGTTATCTGATCCGCAAAGCCGACGATTCGACCGTCACGTCCTCGCCTGTATTCTTGTCCAGATTGAAGATACCACTGAAATCCCGTTAAGTATACCCCGTACTGGGTACGCGCAATCCAATAGGAATCTCAGATAGGCTAAGATTGTCCCGACATATTCCAAAGTCAACTGCAGGAGCTAGAATGAATTTATTTTTGCTAATGATGCTTAAAATCATTAAAAATCTCAATTATATACCCAGCATTTGCTCTAGTAAAAATTAAATTGCAAGGACGACAATTTTTGTATGTATTTTGATGTAACTTGGGCCACCCGAAAGAAAAGTACATTTAAAACAATGGAATGAAAAGAGAGAACCCATTCCAGGTACTTTTGGGACCATAATTGTGTATTAAGAATATTGTTCAAAGTATTGGAACAGAAATTGATATCCCCATATGTTTAATCCGTTATTAAACCTGGACGTTCTACAGCATTAGAGACAGGAAAGTAAAAATGCATCGATGAAAGAGTTCAATAATGTTCAATTATTTCACCGTCTACGTAGATTAGACCAAATTGAGCACAAGAATGGCAATAAATGATACCATTCCGGTCTTCAAATGTTGATTCCAGATCCACAATGATCCTAGTCTACCTAGACTTTAGAAATATATCGAGGAATATGAAACAGTCCTCACAAATTTTGATTTGAACTGTTAAGTCTTATGTAATTTAGAATAAGGTCGAATTTGACGCGCTACTTAATAATCAGGAACTTTTAGTGAGAATTAGCGCTTCCAAATAGAACAAGAAGGAGTGAACATAATTTTTGTAAAAAATCTACATGGTCACCAATAATTTACACGATCTCGAGAAGTCAAAAGAGTTGTGGTGATGTACCACAGTTAGCTAGATATTATCTGATTGGTTACATACTACACTTCCATTGGAAGAGTAGTCTTTTGTATTTTTGCTCACACTGTATGATTTTTTGTTGAGTACTCGAAATGGAAACTTCACACTTTCAACGCAACAACAATTGTAATATTAGTTATTTATGACATCATATAGAATTTTGAATAAAACTTTAACTGAGAATAACGAACAATGTGAAATAATATTCGGATACATTCATTGGTATTTCACAAATTCCCAAGCATTGTTCAACTACAATAATTGCTGGATGTCCTTCGTATTTTCCTTTAAAATACCGAGAAATCACAATGGGTCTATTGTTTTTGAAAGACATAAATTTAATTCCGAATGTTTCTGCTGGTACGAATATATCACTTTCATAGTAGATACAAAACAATGAAAAATGATATAAGAATAAGAAATTGAATTAGAAACGAATTCAACTCAAGTGAGACGATCGAAATTTAAGGATAATATTCATAATTTTGATAATTGGATTATGTATTGAATTTCCTGGAAGTGATATTTGGAAGTATGACATTGATTAAGCAACTAAAATCCTCAAGCCAAAATCGGACAATATATGATAATATATAAACTAAACGTTTGTCAGAGTAAAAGTGACCTAGAACGTGGTACTAGTCAAACGTGGTTGTTTCTATCTTTTCATTATGACTCTTGAGCTTTGGTAGTCATCGTGACTTCATTACAATAAACCACAACTGTTCGAAATAGGCACTTCTACACACTTCCGGAGTATCCGGAGGATATCCAAATAATTCAGATATATGGGCAGATGGAAATCCTCACTGTACAATTCAAACAAAGAATCAACATCGATTTTGTAGTAGTACATCCATAGTTTTTGATAATAAAGATTCGGAAAGACAAGTGGTTCATGAATGATAGAGCAAATCTCCATTCATAAATGATGTAGAAAATCATTTTCTCTAATAGGTGGATTGGTCGTGGAATTGAATAAAATGGATTCTTTGTTTTTGATTATATCTCAGAAGCTTGAAATATACAACACCAGCAAACATAAGGATCGAAATTTTCGATAGAATAAACCTCCATTGTGACGCTATGAGGCGGAATCTTTTGAGTACTCTTCCAAGCTCAAAGAAATATCGTAGACTCCGGAAGTATGTAGAAGTGCAAGTACCCACTTCGAACATGTTTTCATTTCTCTACATTTAAAATTTTTTCTAAATAAATAACAAGATATTCGATAGTATGCATGTTCGATTGTGTTTTAACACATCCTGTTAGTATTTTTAATAAACAATTCATGATAATTTTCTTCAGAATGTCTCTTTATGGTGAAAGGTTTCCTTGGCATGTACAACTATCTAAAATTCACATATTTCTTAAGCCATAAGTACCTTTAAACGTTATAAAATGATCATGATTGTACAGTAGAAGTTACGGATTTTTAACCATTTGGCACGAGCCGCCCCTGGCCTTCAGATAATAGTGTGGAATTTATTTCGAAAGACACACTAAATGGACATACGTAAACATCAATTAAACATTCATGATTTAGAATTTCAAAGATTTATAACTGAAAAAGTTTTTTGCAACAAGTCCCGGTACACTCTGTAGAATCGACTACCTCTAGGCACTGTTTCGCTGACTTAGAAAATAGCAAATTAATGGCATATTCATATCTGTCTTTAAAATATTTACACGTAACAGTTTACACCTATATAATTGTGGCATTTTCATTTATATTCACCGAATTATAAGTCGCAAGAAAATATATTGTTAAGATTGATTTTATTTAGAAAAATCAACTCTTACAAACTGTATTAGTGAAAGTTCAATGACATTGGCCCAAATTTGTTGCTCTCCACACTTTATCATTCGTCTATTTGATGTAATAAGCTTAACAATTCTGAATTGGAATAGAGAATGTCCATGAGATCATGGAGCACCATTTTCCAAATTTCTTACACCAGCTTTCTCGAAAATGATATCTTAAACCAGAATATAGCTCTCAATATCAGACAAAACATGTGGTTGATGCACGATGGTGTTTCAGTAATCTTTAGTCGGACTGCTAGGCAACATTTAGATGCATATTTCACTCTTTAGATTGGTCGGGGCCCCCAGCATTGGCCTCCGCGATCTCCAGAGCTAAATACTCGGGATTTCTGTTTTTGGAGTTACTTCAAATTATTAGCCTACACGATACCCATAGTTGATATCAACGACTGAAGAATCACCTGAAATCTTTGAACGTGTACGGTAATCAATGCCATGAAGGCTACGTTTATGGATTTTGGCTAGAGTTGGTTATTTCTAGCTTTTAACATGAATCAAAATCATATTTTACATATTTACTATCATCCACTCAATCTATTAAAAAAATTATATATTGTGGTGTTTATTTTTGTCTTTGCAGCTATTGGTTTGGGGAAATTATTCAAGAATAAAATATATTTTGAATGAAACAAATTATTACACTTTATTTTGAAAAAAAGTTTTAATAATGCATTAAAGTAAAGGTTGTCAATTTCACTCACGTATATAATAACAGAAATATTGAAACAATTCCCGTAGTTTGTCCTTTGGGAGTCCACGTAAATTACAGAATTCCAAGTTTTTATCTTATGTGGAATTTTATGAAAAAAATAAAACTCAATTTTAGTCTCTACCTTTTAAGTGAAATATCGTAAAGCCGTGCAACGATTTACTACGAGCTTAAGTTGTAGCTGTTTATGAAGATCTTCCTGGATATATAGAAAAATAATAATGAATGTTTAAATTTTTTCCTCCCTCTCTGATGACTTTCTCAATACAATTATTGACCAAAGTAACCTTCAACCTTTGCAAATGGATATAACAAAAGTTTCGCGGTTCATAGTCATAATATCAAAGATACCAAATATTAGATACTTATGTATCTATCGATTTCAGAAGTATATATACTTAAATTACAAATTTTAAAGAGTAGTTTTTCACTTCTGAATTGTATAACTACATTTCAAGTGTTGGAAAACACTGCAAATGTGGAGATTGTGGATATTAATGAAATTGTTTAGTCCTTCCTGATTCTTTTGTGATTCGAGACTGAACCACAGCAAATAAACATCAGTCACAGTGAAAAAGGAAACGAAATCCATCAATAAAATCTCCTTATACACCATGAACAACTTTAAAAACTGTAAACAGTGGCGTCGAGCATAATTTTATTCATTATAGTATTTGTTTCAAGAATTTACTTATTTTGTAAGAAGAAAGGAAACCTCCTATTTCCACATAAACATTCTGGCAACATTGAAAAGTTTTATGATAAAGTTGTTTCAGGTAGAAATTCATTGAAAGTCGTCGTCTTCATCCACTGCTATCGTTAATATCAACATCAAAGAGTCCAATGACAAACTTTACAAATAATGGCGAAACGTCAGACTTCAACTTCGAGTGCGGTAGACTTGGTAAAGTTACCGCATACCCGACATATTGATCTTCCACGAAATTAATTTCCGTCCGTAGCAATGAAACTATAACAATAACAGTTGAAACTATTCAAATTGAATTAAATGTGAAAAACTGGACTTGAATCTCAGCTCAACAATGAAAACAATAATAACACCTCCTCTCGATTATTGGATAATAAGTTTTCACCTTAGGAAATGAATTATTCTCAAAATTTTTAAATGTCAGTCCAATGTTCGTATATTTCATATCATCATGACAAAATGCAAATAGTAGTAGATTATATCTGAAAATTTATTCGCAATTTATAACATAGGAAATGGAAAGTTTAAGAACAAAAACAGTACCAGGGATACTGAATTGAATATTGGCACTCCTCAAAGTCATCATCGGATCCTTTGTAAATTGAAGGTTTTTTGAAGCAGCGATTTGAAGCATTTTCTCTGGAATTTTCACCAACTAATCATTTCACCGACTCAACGGAAACATTATAGGCCTTGGCTAGACTCTCCTACAAACTATCCAGAGGAATTTTCAGGGATTTCTATTCGTTTCCTATTTTCATAAATTGATACACATTGTATATGATTGATTGAGCTGTATGGTGATTGATTGGAGCCCCTTATGTTTCCAGATTTTGGCAAAAATAAAAGATTTCAAGAAGTAATAAACAAAAATAACTGAAAAGTGTCAACTGAAATATTTATTGATGATTTATTTTTAATTTTGTGTGCAAAATAGCACCAGTCGAAATCAAGTAAATATATACCTTAATTTAGACAAATAATACAGAAAATAAGAAGTTCAAGAACAAAAACAGTACCAAGGACACTGAATTAAATATTAGCACTCACTGAAAATTGAGATTTTTCAATCAATTTCAATCAAGTCATCATTGTATCCTTTGGAAGTTGAAGGATTTTGGAAGTATTTTCGTAGCAATTTGAAGCATTTTCCGGCAGATTTTCCATTACCTACACCAACTTAACGTTTCACTGACTCGACAGAAACATTACAGGCTTTGGCCAGTTTCTCTTACGAAATATCCTGAGGATTTTTCATTTTTTATTTTCATAAATTGATATACATTGTATATGATTTGTCGAGCTTCACTGTGATTGATTGGAGCCATTCATGTTTCCAGATTTTGTCAAAAACAAAAGATTTCAAGAATTAATGAACAAAAATAACTGAAAAGTAGAAAGTAGAAATAAATTTTCAATTTTCTGTGCCAAGTAGAACCAGTCGAAATTTAGTTCATATATACCTTACTGCCAAGTAAATTAATCCACGGCCTATATAAAATATTTTTACAAACTATTGTACAGAAAAGTTGACTAAATTGTACTGAAAATATTTACAATTACGAAATATATAAAATAACTGAAAAGTAAGAAAAAAATCACTAAAACGAAACGATAATTATCGTACTATTAAAATATTAGTCTGAAAATCCAAGAGCGCGATTGAAATCAGTGCCTAAAATTTTTAAGATGTAGTAGAATTCTATTTCAAACGAAAAATTGTATTCTGGTTTAATATGACTCGATTTCCACTACCTCTAATTAATATTGAATAAGGTATTATATCGATAAAACATGATTGAGATCTCTTCGAAAATATGTTATTTATAGAAAATAGACTAAAGCTCCAGAATACATATTTAGGAGGATCCATGTATGTCTGACAACAACAGTTGTCATTTCAATGGCAAATTTGAATTTCCGACTGATTTCGAGCGTTAACTGTCTCCGGTTTACGATCACAATCCGGGACCCGTTTTTGCATCGGAAATTAACTTTACTGCTCAATTTCGTACCCTTTGACTCCTAACTATTTCCAGCCCCAAATATGCCATGCATGTCAGTTGTGTTGTGGAATTATCGTTGGCACGAGGCATGTCGACACCATCGGTTCTCCGTTTTATAAAACAATAAACTTCTGGAATTCAATTTGATATAAACTTCTAGTTTTCCTCATGAATTAAAACATTTTGGTGGTCGCAAATGATAACTTTTCAATAAAATGAATACCCCAGCTGTTAAAGGACTCAATATTATGTATTTCAATAACATACGGGACAAACTTGAAAGACAAAAGTTTATTCAAAACATATTATGCAACAGATCCACAACTGAGTTCCATATTATTTATTAGATTAAATGAAATTTCTTAAGTACGCCAATGAACCTCACTGCTGCATTGAAATGGTTTGGTTATTATAATATAACGTGTACTTTAACTTCACAGGATCCGAGATCAAAGACGACACCCGTACTAAACCTGATTCCTAATCCACCAACACACTTCGTATTTATCATTTATATTACAAGAAATTTTCTGTGGTAAATAACAAGAAACGCGGAAAGGATAAACGAGCAAAACTCGTGGGATATTTCCGCCAGCAATTTACATAGTTTGGTGAATATTTTTGTCATATTCTGAAGATGATAGTCGGAACATGCTTCCAACGGAAACATAAATTGCGAACAAATTATTTTTCATTCATTTCAATCATTCTTAAATTTACATTTAACATAATTCGTGATTTTTTAACTTTATATCATGATTATTAAAATGAAGTAACGATGTTCCCCAAGAAATTTGTAAATTCCTTTGAGTTACAGAAATTCAATCAAATCTCTTTCTTTCCTCTTCACAAGTTATTCTTGTATTGAATTCAAATTTAAAATTTGACTGTTTTAAAGCATCAATTGAAACAAGGCTAAAAAATTCAAAATGAGATGCAGTTGGATTGAGGCAACAACAAATATGATATATATCAATACAATCCCTTTCCAAATCTCATATGATATACGAGGATATATTGAAAAATTCTTAGCCTACTATAGAATCAAACAAAATTTCAATGTCATAATATTTTATTACTCAACATATATTTATTACAGCGAACTCACAACGTCTCTAGAACTTCCAAAAAAATGTTTCTACGACCTTTTAAACTTTTTTTCAGGCGAGGAAAGAGATGATAATCGGTCGGAGCCAAATCTGGTGAATAAGGGGGGTGTTCTAGTCATTTAAACCTTAAATCACGGATTTTTTGCATGAAAATTTGAGATTTGTGTGAAGGGGCGTTGTCCTGCAAAAACAAAACACCTTTGGATAGCTTTCCGCGTATTTTCTCTTTAATTTTTTCCTGTAGAGTGGTCAGTAATGTCGAATAGTAATCTCCAGTTATTGTTCTACTTTTATACAAAAAATCAATCATGATTACTCCATGGCAATCCCAAAAAACTGAAGCAAGAACTTTTCCAGTAGATTTTTGGACGAGGAACTTCTTAGGTCTTGAAGAACCAGAGTGTCGAGTATCAATTCGGTTTAATAAGTCTACATCGTTTTCAAATCGAGCTCAGATCGAACGTGATGCTTATACTTGCACTTGCACGCTATTGGTCAACATTCAAACATTCGGTGCTTCAGATATCATCCGCTTTAGTCCAATTCGACGGTCTGATAAAATCATGTCATGAACTGCATCGATATTTTCGGGAACTGACACAGATACTGGCCTTCCCCATCGGTCATCATCTTCAATGGAAATTCTCCAATTTTTGTATTTTCACAATTTATTGCGTAACTCTGGTTTACTTTTTTGACGTCAAACTTTACACTCACACTTCTAATGAGTTATTGTTCGTTGCTATGGTAACGCAATATTTTGTTTATGCATGGAACTGGTCTAGGCTAACTAGATATCAATACATTCCCGTATAAAGACTGTAACATGCCATTTGGCTTGTTACGTTTTTCTTGAACCATTTTGAATAGTTCTACAGCTGCCAGGTTGGGAGTTTCCACAACAATCACCAGACTACAAACTCAACCTCAACTGTAACATCTGTGAATCCAGTTGAGAGCTGCAACCATCCCGGATTTCCATAGATAAGTCCTAGCCTTATTTTTAGTATATAGACAAGTCTGAGTTTTTTGTAATTAATAACTGCTTTTGTTCGTTGTGCTCTTTGCATACGCAGTTAATGTGAATTTACTATTTTTCCATTCAATTTATTTGTTGTTGAAACTTATTTTATTGATCTTAGCAATAGATATTAATTTGGATAATCGTGTCCGGGAATAGTTTTAGATCGTTTAATTTTTATTTTCTTCAGTTTTTTCGCCTTTTTTATTAATTTGTCACATCGTTCGTTAAAAAGTTAGTGGCATCCAATTTAATATTAATTGTTCATCCCATACTAACCTAACTTAACCTAACCTAACCTAACCTAACTGAAGCCGAATACCACTTCCTGAGGATGATTCTCCCACCGGGGATTTAAGGTTACAAGACCTATCAGTACATAGCCACTTATCAACTGAATTCACTTCAATAATTCCAATATGAAAGTCATCTTGAAGTAGTGCAAAAATTAACTTTTGGGAAAGACTTTCTGGATCATTCTTGTCCGACGTTTGATGTGCAATAGATACGAAACACATTTCTGTTGAATGTTCTGTAAAAGAATTATTTCCAGAAAGTTTCAATTTTTGTTATAAATTACATGAATCAATTGCTTCAATGTTTTTTTCACAATGCCAACTAAAACAAGGTTCTCTAGAATATTTTACCAATTGATTAGATATCTGTGAGATAATGAGAGTCAACTCATAAGATCTCTAAATTTTTTTGAGGTTTTAACTTTACCTATTAGTTGATGTTTGATTTTGAATTGATAGTGTTTTAGATCTAACGATGTTGTCTGGTGTAGTGAATTTTGTCGTTAGTTGAGAGAATTCACTTAATTCAAATCCAATTTGAGTTGAGTCGTGGAAACCTTGAATCCACTTGGATAACATCGTAGCCTCTGTCAATAGAGAGCATCGCACTCGCAGATGAGGTGATCGACTGTTTTGGTTCCTTGCAGAAACGATAAGAACTTTCTATAGCTTCTCTGATTTGTCGCGTGAATTTGAATCGATCATCTTAAGGAATTTATGGCTTATATACTTGAAGGATTCGTTGTGAGGCTAGTTGGTGGTTTGTAGTACGCCGTCCAATACACTCATATATAAAAGTCAATATGGAAGAAAAATCAGTCATCTCCTTAGAAGAGAACAATCACAGTGCAAAAAAGGCCTATTTTGCTTATCCCACTTCATGCCAGGTATTCAAGGAAGTAAGGTCAGTTCCTAATTTGTAGCTATTTCAAAAGTTTTAATTCAGATTTTTATTGGTTATAACATAATTCGCTGACAGTTTGCTTGTAGAAGGAATTTATGTTCTTAACAGTTCATTGAAAGT
The DNA here is from genome assembly GCF_026230105.1 of Diorhabda sublineata. Classification (NCBI taxonomy): domain Eukaryota; kingdom Metazoa; phylum Arthropoda; class Insecta; order Coleoptera; family Chrysomelidae; genus Diorhabda; species Diorhabda sublineata. The sequence continues at coordinate 9,828,442 of NC_079475.1, read as the reverse complement.
TATGAAAATAAACAATTTTGATATGATATTAGTTGGAGCAAGAAATATTTGAATGCCTTCAGTAGCGAGTATTTCCTCGTCTGGCAGTAATAACAAACGATGAGGTATGCTAAGGATCAAATTTTGGATCAAATTCAGTGGAAGTATGTCCTATTCCAGTAGTTCTCAGAAGGTACGTGTCCACCTGAGACTCTTACTAGTCTCGAGACTAGTCTCAGGCTATTGTCTATCATTTTCGTTCTTGAGACCGCTCCCGGAGACTCAACATTCTATGAAGTCTCAAGACCTCGATTATTTCTAATTATTCCTACAATCAAAAAACTTCAGAAATTATGGGTCTATCTGAGATGTGAAGAATCTGTAAACAACAGCAACAGCAACAAAAAGGAACTCTTTGAAACTTAATTCTTCCAATAACACTCTTTTATTGAGAATTAATAATAAATAATAATAAAATTTATTGATTAATGTATTTCTGGTTTCGTAAATTGTGGATTTTCCGCTTAACTTCATTCCCGTCACAATGTTTTGCGAATTCGTCAAACGTTTGCATTTTTTAATGCGATTTTTATACATTATATGTTGGACATTTCATAAAATCCCATAAAACAATACATTTATTTTAATTAAGGTGTTTTTACTACAAGAGCTAGACATAAACGAAAACTGAAAATAACATCTTCAACAGTTAACATAAAGATAAGTGTACAATTCTAAGTAATGTGTCATATTATATTTTATAGATTTAGCAAATTCTCGGCTTGTAACTTGCTCATAAGGATAAATAAATTCCATGACTTCATCGTAATTTTTAAGAACAAATTTATTCTAATTTTAAAATCACAATAGTCAAGTCTCCGAGACTTCTGAAACTTTTCCAACATGAACGGAAGACTTGAGTCTCGAAAATGGGGATATTAGTGTTCAACTGTGATCGGTGCGCTCTTGAAGACTTGTCCGGACTTATCTTCGACATTGATCTCAGCCCCCATATACATCTGCGACTCGAGTATCGAGACTACTCTCGAGACAGTTTTGTTTCAGATAGAAACGTACTTCAAGATTTCTCAAGACCGGCATATGACTCCGTAAACTTCTTCAAAACTCATCCCAAATATGTTCAATGCGATTTAAGTCTGGACTACGAGCAGGCCAAACCGATTGCTGTGATTTAAACCTCGAGCAGTGTGAGGCCGTTCATTATTATCTATAAAGGTTGCGTCGTCTCTAAGAATAACCATGAACGGTTATTTTAGGACCTCTGCTAGTCAACCTCACATTATTGATAAAAAATTACTCAGTGTGAGTAATTGGACAGTCTGAGCCCGTAAGACAGAATCGCGGTAGATTGAAATTCAACCTGTCAGTCTAATGTTCACGCGAAAGTGGCAGTTCTGTAGCTGTTGTTTGAGAAGATAATTCAACAGCCTCCTAACTGTCCACATCTCTGTCCACTTCTTGCAGATGATTTCGAAGAAATATCGCCGAGACCCTTCGGTTTCTTAAATGACTAGAAACGAGAAATTTTCAGCTGTTTTAGTCCAGTGTAGTCCTAAATTAAGTAAGAGAAAACCAGTCACTTTGTAACAGCGCCTGCGATTTGCCTGAACAAAACAGCAAAAACTTCTTCTTAGTTTAAGCAATTTGTGAATGAAATTTCTAAAAAACTTCAATTCACGGAGTGACGATAATTTGATGTTTGATATATTTAAGTTTATTTTCAGTTTCTGTGGTAAAAATGCAAGTATCCATATTCACTTGGTTTCTTCGTAGAACAATTTTAAAATGGATTCTACGAAAAACAAAAACATCAACGATCAAATAAACTAGTATTTAGAATTACTGTCCTAAAATAAATGAAGAATATATTCTACGAATCATCCTGTCAATAGAGATCAGAGGTATCGGAATCATTCGAATTTAAACATCTGATAAACTGGTGTGTTCAATTTACCAGAAAATATCAACTGGTATTATCGCATCTTTAGCTATGTTCAACAGGGCATAATTTCATCGTGAGGCATGAAAATTCTTATTCGGATGTTCCCTTCACCCATAAATTTATTACAGTGTTGTTCTCTTTATATATGCTCCGTCAACAGAAGCTGTTTCGAACATGTCTGTATTAAGTAGCGTCTTTTATGCAGTGGAATCAAACGTTAAATATGTATTGAAATAGGTCATGCTTTGAACGCTTCTTCTGAATATATCAAGCATCCCCTTTGGATTTGGAAACTTCAAAATATAGAGGACGTATACTGCTGAAAATAGATTGTGTTAAATGTGTATGAGGATTTTCTTTTAGAATGTGATCCAGGCCAGTGAACTATGAAAAAATTATGTAAACCGCTCGCACTTTTCAATTGATTTCGTATCCCAACTACGGATGTATACGTATACGATATTCACCGTGTACAGAATTTGAAAGTAGAGGTCATTTGAAGGGTTTCTGTATCCTATTCTATTCACAAGCATATCACTATTCTTTACACTGTGATTGAAACATATAAAATTCTTTAATGGCTTTAAAGTATCTTGCTAATGACATATTAAAAATTGATAACATCACAAAGTGCTACGGAAACTAATCATCCACTTTTTTATTTTCATATATAGTTTCTTGAATATTCTAATTTGAAATTACGTTGAGAACCTCGTAAATAAACAAACAAGGTCTACCATAGATACAACCATTAGTAAATTTACAGTAAATTTTTGGAAATATTATTTGTTTTTTTTTTGCTGTTCCGCAGCTGCTAGGTTGGAAAATATCCGAAGCAGAAAATTTGGCCACCAAAGAGGGAGTGCGGGAGTTCCTTCAATATGACAGGGATGGTGGGAATTTTTCAGTCAGCTTATTGGTAATAAGATATAACTCAAAAGAGGAAAGCGTAGTTTCAAAAACAGTATACTAGGAATTAGAGAGATGATATGGATGAGCTCCGGGTAAATTAAGATTCAATTCAATTCCAGAGGGTGGTAACAAAAAAACAAACACTATGAATATGAATATTGAAAAAGTACTAACACAGGACTATGATAAAGATGAAAATGCTCTCCGATATTTTTTTGCGTAATTTAAGCTGAAGGTTCAGGTATCCGCTGATATTTTATTGGAATTTTATTCATCCAATTAAGCGAATATTACATAAACGAAAAAATACACTGTTAACCGCAAAATTTATCAGTGACACTGAGAAGAGTGAGTTGGAGTTGATATTGAGTACATGCGGAATTACAATTTCGCACGAACTTTTAATCAAGATTTTTGTTAGGGGAAACAATTCAAAATTACTCATAAAATGAATTTGATCAGGATAAGATACAATATTTTTGTTAGAAGAAATGAATTTTTTTTTGATATTTCTTTCGTTTTGAATGATTCTATTTATATAAGTACTTCATAATAATACTGAGATTTACAGTCCTCTTGATCGCCCTCATCGCACACAAACACACGTACGTGTGAGAAAATCCGTCCCTCTAAACGTCAAAACCGAAGGAGTACATTTCACCACCCCTTGTCATTTCGACTACTCCTCAACATCAGTTGCAGTTTCGCGCGTAGACTCCTTCCGTTCTCCCGAGTTATTTGGGATATTCTGGGAAATCTCATCTTCTTGTTAAGAGTTAATCAATTGGCTATACGCTTTCGTCTTCATGGTCTGGACGCCTTAATGTGTGTGTGTGTCTTAGCTGCTTTGGGTTAACTCTGTCCAGCCTTTACAGTTGTCCTCAATATATAACTTGGCACTTGCTTGTGAAATGCGCAGTTACCATGTCGGAGAATGTCCTCTTGTCGGTTGACTCGGAAAATCTAGAATATTTTCTGTTTTCTGTGTTTCTTGTATTTATTTTTATATTTTTTGAGCTTTTTTGATTTCAATGATGTACTAGAGTTCCTTCCATTAGTCGCGCGTGTATCTACGAGATACATGGCTAACTTTTTGCTAGATATTTATTTATGTAATAGCTCTAGAAAATGGAGATTTGCAGTAGTTCTCGGCAGATGTATCTCGAAGCATTTCCTAGAAGTACAATCGGCTGATTTCACTTTTACAACCCCTGGCCACCCTAAACCCGTCCAACCGCCGAATTTGTACCTGCTAGATACAGCGCGACCAAAATCGTCAGTTTATCTTCAGATTTAGTTGGGATAAGTTCTCGTTTATTTCGACGTTTCGTAATTATTCAAACGTAAATTTTATTGTTTTTAAGTGTTTATTTGTATTTCTAAAAGTGCTTGTGCGAGTGTCAAATTAAAACATGAGTACAAAAATGTACGACTTTTTAAAACCAGAAGATATTGTAGAACTTACTAGTCTCGCTTTTTCCGAGGACGAAAATTTACAAGAAGATATGGATGGCTCTGATGAATCTGAAACAGAAGACCACGTCGAGACTAGATCAGTTGATTCCGAGACTGATCATGAACTTGAAGTAAGAGATGACGATGAAAACGATGCCGATGGAAATTTATGCACTTGTATTGTGTTATATTGAAATGGTCATTGTAGGCAAAGACGGAGCACGATGGAGTAAAATTGTACCAAGAGTAACACGAGCCCGTCCTCATAATATTATGATGAAGTTACCTCGTATAATTGGACAAACGGCCATAAACGCCGAAACTGAATTATATTGCTGGAATCTATTTTTTACTAATATGCTAAACATGATAGTTGATTCCACAAATCTATATATATAAAGTATAAAAGCCAAATTCAACCGTGAAAGAAATTGTCATCCTACAGACATTGTTTGGCCTGTTATACCTAGCAGGTGTATTTCGAGGAGGACACCGCAATTTGAAATATTTTTGGGCATCTGACGGGCTAGGAATTGATCTTTTCAAAATGACAATGTCTGAAAAGCGCTTCAGATTTCTACTCAGATGTCTAAGATTTGATGATCGGTCTATAAGAGAAGAAAGACGTGAATTTGACAAGTTAGCAGCTGTTAGGAATCTCTTCAATAATTTCATTGAAAACTGCAAAAAACATTATCATCTTGGGCAAAATGTGACCATGAAATGCTGCCAGCATATCGTGGTCGATATGCATTTCGACAGTACATACCGTCGAAACCAAACAAATATGGTATCAAAATTTTCTGTTTGTGTGACGCCAAACTTTACTATACTTCGAATATGGAAATGTATTGTGGGCAACAGCCAGAGGGACCCTTTCGGCAAAGCAATTCATCCTCTGACGTAGTAATGAGATTGTCTTAACCAATTTTTCAGTCGGGTAGAAATATTACTGCAGACAATTGGTTCACAAGTGTAGAGCTGGTGGAAAAGTTAGAAGAAAAGAAGCTATCGTACGTGGGGACAGTTCGGAAGAATAAAAGAGAACTTCCAGCTAACTTCGTCTTACCAAAATGGCGTCAAGTATTTGACAGTATATTTGGATATACAAAAAATGAAACATTAATTTCATATGTCCCGAAAAAAGGAAAAACCGTAGTCCTTATTTCCAGTTTGCATGTGGCGTCGAACGAAGTGGAAGAAGATCCTTCAAAAAAGCCAGAAATAATATCATTTTATAACAACACAAAATCCGGCGTTGATGTGGTCGACAAGCTTTGCGCTACTTATAATGTTGCTAGATCAACTAAGAGGTGGCTTATGGTAATTTTTTACCATTTACTGAACGTAGCTGGAATCAACTCGCGGGTGATATTTCTTGGAAACAAAAATACGTTTGTCACAAGAAGAGAATATTTGAAAAAATTAGGACTAGCCTTGCTAGACAAACAACTAAAAGTGGGGGCCCAAATAAAAAGTCTTCCATGGAAAACCAAAGATTTGCTCAAAAATTACAAAACCTTGGCACAACAAGAGGCAACACCTGGACCAAGTAAAAGAAAGCGATGCGAACCATGCTATGTAGAAAATAAGAAAACGTCAGTGTCTGCAGTGTTATAATACAGAAATTGAAGAGGGTGATTACTCCAATTAATTTTATAAGGTTGTAAAATATATTGAATAAATAATGTAAATTTAAACCTAGTTCTGTCGATAACCTAATTAAAATTTTACACATTTTGCATATAAAATAATTATTTTTTTTACTTGAAAAAATGTTAAATTAAAAGCGGGGAAAAGAAGTATTCATATAAAATTTGCTGTATTAATATATTAAAAATAATAATAACAGAAAAAAATATTTGATATATGTAACTGCTAGATACAATGCGACCAAATACGTTAGAAATACCCGCGCGCCTAATGGAAGGTTAAATTCCTTATTAGGTTAAGTTGCTAGCTATTTTAAAAAGTGGGGCAATTATCCTGGTATTAACCCAAACCATTTGTCTCTATTTAGACTGTTCTCATATTATAACTAGCAACGTGATGGACAATACTCGATTTTTCATATTTTAAATAAGCTGTGTGCTCTTTAGACCCGGCATTAACGGATCTCTTAGTCTGCCCCATATAGATATAGTTCTTTTAATACCAATTGCAGATTATAAAAATCCTTGCCGATAATTTTGTTTGATTTACTATAGGCGTAGACTCCTCATTTTATATATTATATCTTTTGTGAGAGAGTATTCGTTAAAAGGCAATTGGACGGCATTATACGCCGTTATTTAGACAGATGCACTTGATTGAAGTTCTACTTGAACATTATGATACCTTGTTAACTTAATACAACTGATTATTAAATTATAAAACGGGAAGAGACGAGTAAAATGTACCTAGGAGGTTTGGCTTAAACAGGGTACCAGACGTGTACTTAGCCCTTTTTGTACCCAATTCGTTTTTTTTTCTGGAAAACGAAATTTCAAAGCAAAAACCATAAAAGAAGAATATTTTTATTAGAAATAAAGGATAAAATTTGAGCTTTGTTACTACTACTATTTGGAGATAATGAGTCTAAGTGGACTGACGGTTTGTTAGATGTTTTATACGAACATTATTTTTCATTTCTTAATTTGGTATTAGTGCGTTTTTATGAAATATTGATTGTTTCTAGTATAACTGTCTTCTGCAATTGATATTGGAAGGATCATCACAAGCTAATTTCATATATCACTCTTTCACAAATTTGATGTTTTATACTGAGGATTACCCAATAATTCTCCTCATCAACGGAAACCCCCAGAAAGGTGACAATAAGAAATATAGTTTGACAAGGAAAATATTCAACAATGATTCACATTTTACATGAAAAAAATGTGTACCAATTATATACGATGTTATTTCGATTGATTATCATTTCCCACATTTCAATGAGTATATTAAATTTTGTATTATACACCCACTCGTCTTTATCTCGAAAATTGTAGTAATAATTAATAAAAGGTAAAGAGCTTACTGGTAAGCATAACTCAATGAATTTCCCACTCAATCCAAAGCCCCATTATACGATTTACATGTTTGATGTTAGTGTTCATGTACATGTTCGGTCTTTCGATGGATGCAACAGATCTTTTTAGCAAATGAATCATGATGAGACTTGGGATACGGTTGAAATATATATGACACTAATCCTAATGGATTGCTATTGTTATATGTGACGGGACAAACGAAATTCGCGCATCGGATCAGCTACGAAGTTAATGGCAGCTTAAACATCATATCGTCTTTGATAATAATTTATCACGTCCACATTAGGATTAAATACCAGAAAAACACTGTTTGTTATCATCTACGTGAAGACTTGATCCTGTTATTTATTTTGCAGGATTCACATTTTACTCAGTTCAACATATATTTGAGTCCCCAGCGAATGAGATACTGAGATGTCTATTATGGAAATTATTAACATAGAAAAGGTGGATTTAATCCATTTATTCAATCATTAAATCAAAAAATGGGAAGAAATTTTCGAAAACAGATGCTCTAGGCTGGTACGGGGACGATTACGATTTACGTCGTAGTATTCTTATCGCCACGTCTAACCGCAGCATAATTACACTGTCTGGCGCGCGTTTCGATAACTATATTATCGTCTTCAGAGACTGAATAATTGTCAATGTTGATGTAGGTGGTGGTGTTCTAGTCTACTGGGAAGGATCTGTTGGGAATATGTTCTAGTTCAACATTTTCGGGATTAATTAATTCTGAAAATTCGACATCTTGATACCAAAGTATGTATTTCAAGTCACACAACTTTTCGTTTGAAATAAATACAATACTCACGAAAATATGAAAATAAAGATAAAAATAATCCACGCAAGTTGGCAATATTATCTGAACCAAACTCTCGGTTGTGACTATCACTCGAAAAGAAGACATTCTATTTGTTTTGCGGTGGAAATTCAGCCTTTTTCCGTCTTAAAATTGCTACTTTCAGTACAAGAATGTTGCCAATTATAAAAGAAAAAGATAACGTCGAGTTTCACGTCAACAACAGGGCTGGAGCAGGGTTTCTGGAAACAAAAGACGTTTTTGTTTTCGTTTAGAGGAACAGTTTATTTTTGAAACGACTGCATCGAGATTATGTTTTGAACTTATCATTTTTATTAAACTCTTCCTTTGTCGGAATGAAAATCTTTATATAGAACAATTATTCAGTGGATTATTAGGGAAAATTCATGATTTTGAATTCATAGACATATCGAGCTGGAGTTGAATATGATTTAATTTGAGTTTTGTCTGTAATTTCTAAGTAGTCTAATGACAATTCATTTTCATTAGACTGCTTTCATTATGTTATGCTATTTTCTATTATTAGGTGTATCAACAAACAATTATTTGTTTTATGATGAGATGAAATAAATACAGAGTCACTAAATTAGTGAATTATATCATTATATCAATATCATTTTACCTCAAATCATAATAGTTATTTGTGCAACAAGTGACTAAAGTAATACTTATTTTCCTAAAAGATTTCACAAATAATATCTAAGCTTACATTAAAATTTTTCTGCTGTCATACCTTATGCATGAGATAATGATCGTCTGGAGCTTGAAATGGAAACTAAATTTTTTGGGTCTATAGCCAACTGATTTATTTTCCAAATATGCAATGGGTTTCAAATATTTATTGAGGTCTACGTCGTTAATTACCATTAGGGTGCCTTTTAGCTTTGAATAAGTCGACCAAAGTGTTGAAGACTTTCACATTTTGTATTTAGTTTCAAAGTAAGTTACTAACACTCTTTCTGTGAAGCTGTTTATGCATTTTTAGTACGCTAGTATATGAAAGAATGCCTTTAAATACTGTTCACTGGATTTCTCAGGGAGAAGATACATAGTTGCTGCAGTTGCCGATTCAACAACATCTTCTGGTGTGCAGTTTAAACTAAAACTATTAGAAATTCGAAAAAGAAATGCCATAACAAAAAATGTACAAATTCTCTACAGATTGGTTTGTGAGCATTTTTTTCTAACCTCAAAATTTTCACGGTGAAATGAGTGCATGTACTCAAAAACATTTTGAATTGCAGATAACTCAAAAACTGCTACGATTTAAACACAAATTGGCGAGACAAAAGATGTCAAGTACAACATTGTGTACAAAAAAGGTTTCAATTTTGTCCTAATCTCAAAACTTCCATTATAAAATGAGTTTGAACTCTCAAAACTATTTTCAATTACGAATAACTTAAAAAATATGAGAAATTTGAAAAAAAAATTGCCATAACAAAAAAAGTAGACCACAAAATTCTCTACCGATTGCTTTGTGAGTCAAAACTGATGCTAGCTTACCCGAGTAGACAATAGAGATCCTAACCATCATGAAGCATTTTTATTTTTTTGAAACGAAGTAGTTTTCCAAGAATTAGAGCAGAATTAGAACGTAAATTGGCTTGAATTCGCACTGGCGACAATTCACGAGCGGATGCTCCGGCTTTCCTCGTTGAGGAAGATTTACTCACAAATACTGGCTCCAACAAAAAAATGACCCCAGACTTTTTTTGCATAAAATTTTGTGCTGTACATTTTATGTTTGAACAGTTTCCTCTTAGTTCTCGAGTTATTCGCGTTTCAAACTTTTACAAGTTACAAGTTCCAAAATTTCGAAAACCCGTGCCAATAATTTTGTTGCTAGGCTTCAGTAACCGATAACCTCTGTGAATCTAGAAAATCAGAATCGCCCAACTTAATTTCGAGCTTAATCCTATTTTACCTGTACTAATATTCTTGTATTACATTCTCAACTGGAAATCAGTCACTACATCAAATGAAATCATTGTTTTTACAATCAACGTATACTCAATACCATGGAAACTATTTAAAATAATCTGATTTATATTATTCTTTTTAGTTCCAGGTAAGCATTCACAATACGCAAGATAATTATAAGTAAGTAGGTTCTGTTTATCTCGTATAATTTCCTGTACTATATTATACGATAAATAAGACTAGTTCGGTAGACAAGGAATTTTCCTTAACACAAATCAATATTTAATCATCATCCCTCTCGGCAATCTTGAATTATTTACCAAAAATTTTACCACAACAGACATTTTCGCAAGTAAGAACAGGTAGATGGGCTACCATTAATACTGAAAACATCGAAATATCTATCTAAAGCTCAAAAAATATGTTGGTTGGGGCACGCTAAAGGGATGCCGGGAAAAAAATTTGCAAATGGCCGTTGTAAACGGAAATGGATGTACAAGAAGAAGGGGGAGACCAAAGAAAACATGACTGTATGCGGTTTTTTTATTATATTAGACAGGTAGAACTAAATTAGAGTGCAAAAAATTCGCAATTTGTAGAGGTTTCAATTACATAAAGAAAATGTCTTTTTTGTGGACCATATCTTCATTTTTGTGACTTGAATCAACAAATTTTGTTGGAGGAGATTACACTTTTCCCGCAAAGTTCATCCATGTTTAAACAAAAAATGACTGAAACTTTGCCATGTTGACAACTTTGCCATGGTTATTGGAGTGTACCCAACTCAAAATTGTGAAATTGTGTTTCCGTTTGTTTACAATGCTTATTTTCACAAAAAAAAACATTCTATTACACATATCATATTAAGTATTTACTGTTTCATCCATTTCTTAAAATAAATAAGAATATTTGATAAACAAATTGATGATATATACATGAAACGAAGAATGATAATTGAGAAATTAGGAATATCGCCCAATTTTTTTAATATAAGTGAAACTAGCTACGATGTAACATAGCGCTGTTTACAATATTTTCACAACAGATTGTTAAGAATACGATTTTCAACTACGCTGTTAATTTTAATGTATAGCAGTTTTAACTACGTTTATGTTAAATTTACAGCTGTCACGAATAGTTGTACAGAGAAACCAAATGGTCTAATTACTACGGAAAGGAATGAAATTTATTTGTATAATTTAATACTTTGCCATGTATAAAAGAATTACTCTTTACGTTTAAAAACAGATGTAACAGACTTTGTCCCATTGATTAACTATGACGTTAAACAGCTTGTTCCTAATATACAGTAACAAGCTCAATATAAAGACATATATCTCTTTGTAATAAACTCAGTATATTTTGACACTTGACCTATTTGCACGAAGCACTTAAAATCCCATTTCAGTCTTAACATAAAGCTCGTTACTGGAAAGAACTCTCCAAATGTTGCGCTTTTGAGCTCGTTAACTACTTTGATAAACAGGGCCTAACGCCATATGTCACTCGGCATCTCGGAGGAATTCTAATTAAATTTCAATTTACTATCAGTAATTTTCTAATTACGTTGGTCTGGTATGCAGTGGCAGCAAGTGAAATGTCTGCAGACGGGGCTTTTGTGAAAAGCGGTATTTGCAAAAGTCAAGACGTCAAAACAAATGATAAAGCCACATTTCAGACTGTCCGTTTCAGAAGTTCATGATGTTGTTTGAAAGTTATAACCTCATAAATTATATTGAATTAGCAATAAGTTGAAACCCTATTGATTATTGATTTCAAATATATTTTTGATAGAATGTTATCATGATTAAAATTATGGAAACGGACGTGTAGTGCGTAATATGGATCAGGACAAAGTGATAACGAAGATTACGCAGTCAATAACTACACAGAAAAACGCTGACTAATTAATCGTGATAGCTGTTAGCGGGGATGACTTACTATCTTGGTTCCAAACAACAGCCGAAAACCTTAATACACAAATATTTGCAAAATAACAGAATCAATGGCAATAGCGAAAGAGATTACAAGATGTTAACTAGCTGTGAACGACAACTCCAGAGGAGTCGAAATCTCTGGACATCTGCGAGACCTCATATGTCTACTAATAGGACACAAAAAAAAACGATGATGAGGACAGTAGAGAGAGATCTATTTGAGGAGTGAGCGTAAGAGATCATGTAAGAAGTAAATTATAAAAGACGATACACAAATTTACGATATAGTACGATTCACAAGATCGAGACGACGATGAATGAATAAAGGATCAACAAATCAACTGTAAGGAGACCTGCCGGCTAACCTTCCAAGAGACGGCATGACAGCTGAACATCTACTTCTCCAGACTTAAAAAAAAACAAGAATTATATATTTCGGGTTTCGAAATATATTTTTAAAAACTTTATTTTTGAATATTTATATGAATACAATTAATCTCAAGATCGAACTAATTATAAACATTAAATATCATCGAATTGTTTACAAACATCTTATTTATAGTAAAATAGTGCTGATACATGTTTACGTTATTTCATACAAAAATAGAATAAATGCTGATACATGTTTATGATATTAGATACAATGGTATTGTTTTAAAAAGTCCTTCAGAAATTCTTCGCATGTAACTCCTCCATCCCTAAGAATGAAAAATGACGGAGGTATTTTTCATCCTTTGTTGTCTTTCCTCTTCTAATTCGATGTCTTCTTTCTTCATTTCTTCTATTTTATGTTTTCTTACAAACTTATATTTATATTTTCGAATTATCCAAAATATTATGAAAATTATACAAATTATTATTATTACAGTAAATAGTCCTATCGATACATGACTTTGTGGATTATAAATTTCATGAATTGGTTTTATATTCTTAGCGATGTTATTAATTTCATACAATTTATTAAAATCTATATTAGTTAAATTAGGGGATTTATAAATTTGATTATTCAAAAATTTAAAGTTTAATTTTGGTAATATTATTGATTTCCCTTTTTTAATTTGTACATTAGTTGAGAAAATTTCACTTCCTACTTGAATATTACAATTTTTTGGAATTTTTATAAGTGATGGATACATTAATTTAAAATAGCGGTCTGATACACATTTAGAAATTACATCAGTTTCAAAATTTGGGATCACTAAAAGTTCATCATTTGTTACTTGTTCCAATATTGTTTCTTGAAGATTAATTTCACGAATTACACAATTTTTACCGGAATGTCCATTTAAAAGTTCAACAGTACAGTCATCTTGTAATTTGAAAGTTTCTTTACAATAATATTTTCCTTCTAATTCGGGGCATTCTTCTTTGATGAAAGTAACTTCTTTTTGACTTCTGGCCAAGTAAGGTTGCGGAGGTATAAATATTGTATGGTTTTGAATTACGGGGTATAAATGAAAAAATTCGTAGGTTTTAGGTTTTAGGATAGGAACATGGGTAGCAAATATTATTTTGGATTTGGAAAAGGTTACTTGTGAACCAAGAAAGAGATAATATGTCAAAATATTAATAAATTTTGGTATTTGTTTTTCATTGTAAATGGTGCTTAAATATTTTATCATTTCTAAAATTTCTTGGCTTGATATAACTGAACTGTGAATTGTATTTAATTTAGAAAACGTTATTGCATTTTCGATATTATCAATTAATGTAATTAAACTCTGACAATCCAGATTAATCTGTGAAATTGTACTTTGGAATGTTATAAAATTATTTAAAGTTATTATTTTATTTTCAATTTAAATATGAAATTTCTCTATATTATCAAAAAGTTTCCGTTGATTATCCCATAGAGTCGTAATCGATTTGTTATAATGATCAATTAATTTTTTATGTAGTGATATTTGTAAATTAACTTCGTGAATTATTTGTTTCTGGTTTTGTTGTAGGACATTTATAGCGTTATTATATCTTTCTTCATCGTCCGAATCTAAAGTTCCAAAAAGCCATTTATCTATTTTGCCTACAGCATTTATTAGTCCTCTTTTCAATCTTAAATGTGGGTAAATATTTTCTGATTTTTTATCTAAAGTGTTAATTAAAATTTCTGTTCTACTCAATGATTGTTCAGCTAAGTTATGGTATGAAATAGGATTTGTTGCGTTCGCTTGAGATAAATTATTTCTTAGGTTATAATAATATTGTTTTAAATTATTGATTTGTTTATGAATGAATTCTAAATCTATATAATATATGAAAGTATGTTTACTATGTATAAGATTACTAGTTCCTAAATTGATAGGTAATAATAAATTATTTACGTTCGTAACTGTTATGTCTTCTGTTTTGGTCGTCTTGTAAAGTAATAGTAACGTTAATACTATTGTCAGCTTCATTATCTGTAACAATTTTTTTGTTTTAGTTTTTTGGTTTTCTAATTATATTTTTATGATACGTTCCTTTGTTTGTTTCTAATAATATACCAGAATCTTTTACAATTTCAGCTTTTTTGAATTTAGGTAGTTTCTTGTCTCGAAATTTTGTTTTTATGTAGGCTATGTTTTGGTTTTCATAGGATGGGGGATCGTTTCTGTTTTCATTTCTCTTATTAATTATTTTTTCTTTAATGTTAGCATTTCTATTTTTAATTTTTTCATATAATAATTTGGAGGTTTCTTTGTGATTTTGTATGTAATTAGATATTATTAAATGATCGTCTAAATCGAATGGATCAGGGTTATTTATATGGCCTTTAATAATTTCAAATGGTGTAAATTGTGTTACCGAATGAATTGAATTATTATATGCTAATATTGAGTGTTTTATCAATTGATCGGGAGTCAAATCGTTATTATTTTCTTTTATGCACCTAAAATGTTCGATTAAACTGGAATGAAAACGTTCAACAGGTGAATTAAAATTGCTATTTTTAGACGTGGTATAATGTAACTCAATTTTGTGTAATTTGCAAAAATCTTGTAGGTCATTATTTTTAAACTCTGAACCACAGTCAGCTGTTATTTTATAAGGTAACCCATGATGAGTAACGTAATTTAATATGTTATCCACAACTGAAGTTCCATTCATACTTGACATTGAATATGCTTGACCGTAAGAGAAATAGATACATTTTCTCATTATTGTTGAATATGAAAGATTTACTATCTTAATAACATTGACATATCAAATCAAATTTAATTGAAGGGTTTATATTATATTTATTCATTTAACACATTTCACAATTATTAATAAAGTTTTCTACGTCTTCTGAACTCATAGGTTTGTTTTGATTAATTGATTTATATCTATTTTATTTTTTGCACCAATTATAAGTTTCGTGCCAATTATAATTTTCGTTAATTAGTTTTTTATCTTCTTTTGAATAATTAAAATTGTGAATTTCGTATTGATTTATTTCAAATGGTTGAGTTTTAAGGGGTTCATTTAAAGTTATAGGTATTGTTTTAAATGATTCATTTGTGTTATACTGATTATAATTTGAATTTTTATATTATTTTCTTTTCCCATTAGTTGAATAAACAAAGTTATGGATTATATTATTAAATTGCTTATATATATTCTAATTAATAATAACTTTTTATTACTATAGTTTCTAAAAGTTTACTAATATTTAATTTTTATGTTTTACATATTTTTTATCCATTAATTCTAAATCTTATCTATTCTTATAACATAATAATAAAAAAGAAAGAAAAGTTTTTGTATAAAAATCCATTTTATAATTTCTTGAATTGCGTACCATTTCAACGAATGATAATATCTATTTTTCCAAAATTGTTCTTCTATTAAACTTTCATTTAGTTTAGCATCTAATTTTCTATTGAAATATTTTGAACTTATTTCATTATTATTCTTATCAAATTCTTTGTTAATTGTTTCATAATTAATAACCATGTTCTCATTTTCATTATTCAAGTCTCTTTTATTAATCATATTATTTTTATTTTGTATATTCAATATATTTGTATTTAAATCAGGTTTTATAAGATAACATTCTTTTTCTAATATATCATTATCTATTTTTATAACATCATTTATATCTTTTTCGTCCTTTGTCATATCATTATTTATTTCATTTATTTCTCTGTTTAATTCTATTACATTTTCTTTTACTTCAATTTCATTATCCCTTTCATTCATGTTTATTTTATCTAATCCTATATTGTTTAATTCCACTTTATCAAATAATTCTAATTCTCCTTTTGTATCATTATTCATTTGTTCTACCATTATAATATTTTCTTCTGAATTCTTTTCTGTTACATTTAATTTATCTTTTTCTTCTTTATCAAATAATTTACTAAGATCTAGTTCTACTTGTTCATTTATTTCTTTACAATGATTTAATTCTGATTCTTTGATTTTTATTAATTTTTTAATTTCTGGTGAGGAATTATTAGATGTGAAATTTATTTCAATTATTTGTTCACTGGGTTCTGATTCGTTAATTTTTATGAAATTTTCAAAATATGATAAAGCATCATTAGGAGTAAAATTTATTTCTTCTATGTTTGATTCTTTTTCCGAGGCTCTTTCCGAAAATTTACAATTCGATCATTATCTTCGTCGTGTTCAAACAAATGGTGAAAATCAATTATTTCTTCTTCTTCTTTATTTTTGTAATTATTATTATATAGTTCTTCAGAAGTAAAATTCGGTTCATTTCGTGATTTAATATATTTGTTATTATTTGTATTATTATTATTATTATTATTGTTATTATTTATACGTCTACTTGGTCTGTCAGAAAAATTTCTTGATGTCGTTGACATCGGTTCAGGTCTAGGTAAACGATTTACAGGTATTTGGTTCGGGCGGAAAACATTTTTCCTAGGACCAAATACTTGCGCATTCGTTGGGTAATTTTGTCTTCTTTGCGGTATTGGATTTACATTTATAGGTTGACTAGGGAAATTATTGTTATTATTATTATTGTATCTTTCATTATAATAGTTATTATTATTTCTATCATAATTATTATATCTATTATAATTGTTATTATTAGGTTGTCGGTAGAAAGAATTATAATTGTTATGTTGATTGTTTCTATTATTTCTTGATGGATTCATTTGAACATTATTATTATTATTATATTTAACTTTAGGTTCGTAAAATTGACCATAAAGTTTTTCGAAATTTTCAAACTCGTCTACATAAGCCATAGCGTCTTTCAGAGAATTAGGCTTTTTTAAGTACATATTGTTACGTATAACGCCTGAACATCCCGCAATAAAGGTGTTCAAAGCTGTTTTCTCACAGTGATTAATTTGACATCTTTTATCGATTTCTCCTAAGTTTAAATTATTACTTATAATTTGTATAGTCTGACTTTTTAATAATTGCAATCTGTTACCAAAAGCTGTTAAATTTTCATTTTTAAATGGTCGTGTTCTTGTTAATTCTTGTAAAATACAATCCAAATCACGCCTATCTGCAAAACATTGAATCAAGGCTTCTTTTAATTTAAACCATGTATTCAACTCAATTCTATTTCCCACCATTAACTCGGCTTTATCTATTAATTTTTCTTGTATGCATTCTAATACGTGATTATTAATATCTTGATCATTATAAACTGAATACGTCTCTATAAGGTTCTCACATCGATTTATAAATTTATTTAATGTATTTTTATTTCCATCATAAGGTTTAATATTCTCTAACTTTAATTTAAATAAATCCCAATTTAGGGTTTTTGGATTTGACGTTGCCATTTTTATATATTCTGAATTATCTTTTAAGTTTAATTCACTGAATGTATTTAACAATTTATCAAAATCGTTCATAAAATAATATATTTAAAATTATTAAATTATCTCTTCCCTATTCAAAGTTCTGATAAGGATGGATAATAAGGAATCAAAATAATAAGGAGACTTGGCACTTACAGCTTGTCTGAAGTCCTGTCCCTCGTTGAATACGTAGATCTAGTGCTGAGGTACTGGAGTACTTAGCCGGAACTTTATCGCACTTTGCGTAAACTCGCGACCGCACTAATCCGAATGACTGCGCCAATTATATATTTCGGGTTTCGAAATATATTTTTAAAAACTTTATTTTTGAATATTTATATGAATACAATTAATCTCAAGATCGAACTAATTATAAACATTAAATATCATCGAATTGTTTACAAACATCTTATTTATAGTAAAATAGTGCTGATACATGTTTACGTTATTTCATACAAAAATAGAATAAATGCTGATACATGTTTATGATATTAGATACAATGGTATTGTTTTAAAAAGTCCTTCAGAAATTCTTCGCATGTAACTCAAGATTTAGTATTAAGAAAAGAAAAAGAAGATTGTTGACACATCGATTAATCAATGAGGCATTTTATTATTCATCGCTATTAAAATAAACAATGTTTAAGACCGATTATTTGATCACAAACAAGCAGGTTACAACTGTAACCATTCAATTTTATTTTGGACTCTAAATTTTTTAATAAATTAAAATTAGTATATGCCACTTAGACATTGAAGTAAGCACACATCTGAGTATAAATAATTTTATTAAGTAAACATTGGATCAAATATCTTTGTCTTGCCTTATGGAATGGAGTTTTCTTCGAAAAAAGTTCCGTTTTTTCGAAGTGAAATGACAGGACTCTTCATGTGGTCACTTCATGGTACGAGTATGGGATCTCTCAGAATTTTAAGTTATAATTTCAATATAAAATAATTCGTTTGAAGCATTATTATATTTATATGATCTATTATTTGATTTTACAGCTCAAAGAAAGGTTATCTGAAAAGTTGTCAGGATTTATCGATATAATTTGGGAAATATATTAACCTGTGCGTTAAGAGATTCTTTTCAAAGTTTCAACTATTTTGGATGCTTGGTTTCTGCGTCAATAATCTGTTATTGATTATTTGATTTTTAAAGTTGCAATAGGCTCGAGTGATTACAAGAGGAGCTGATTTCTGTGTACGTAGACTGTGTCCTATCATTTACGACTGTATCAGTTGTATTGAAACATGGCCTAGCACCTTGGAGGCTGATTCACACACTATCTCACTGTGCCTGCCAGTGAGGACACTCTCATTGCGATCCCGAGGCAGCGATCTTGACTTGACGGTCTCTGACCGTTACCTGATCTGTGTCCGTTGGTGTGAATCCGCATTGACTGACGACGAGCATTCGGGTCGACTAAAAACTGCGATAATCAACGATATCATTCGCAAAATTCAACAAATGTGTACTAGACTATCGTCGGATTATGGGAATGAATGTAAACGAAGCTATTGGTATACTAGAAGGAAGCATTTGTCTCGCGATAAGGTCAGCGCTGGCACGTTTTCGATTACAAGCTTGTTCGAATAAACATTTTCCAGACTATATTGACAGGATTTTAGCTAAATGAGTCCGATTATTTAATTCGATTCATCACTGTTCATAAAACATGGATCCATCACTACACTTCTGGAACGAGCAAGACAGAGGATTGCAAAGGGAAATGCGGAAACTCTTTCATCGGCTGAAAAAGTGGAGGCGACCGTTTTTTGGAATCGAAATGGGATTGTGTGCATCGGTTATCTTCAAAAAGGTACTATAAGAACAGGAGATTACTTCATGAGGTGAAGGAAGGGTGTAGAAGTGAAAACCAGGAAAGTGCGAAACGACTGTCTGTTTTTTGACTCCAAAGCTGTACACACAAGGGGGAGATTTTCATCAGACGAGGACGTTAAGTCATTAATTGAAGCCTATTTTGAGAAAGGAGATGGCAACTGTTAATTGTGAGTATTGAGAAATATGAGTTATTGCATAATTGAATGTATAATCCTGGATGCTATGTTGAAAATTGATTATAAAGGAAAATACTAACTTTTAGACATCCCTCGTACAAACAAAGTTATTTCTATAGTTATTATGATATATGTCGTCTTAAAAGTGACATTCAAAACACAACGTAATATTGCATTCTCATACATTGAAAAAATAGATATGTCAAGGTAATTGAGAACAAAATTAATATATAGGGTACCTCAAAAAATATGTTTTTCCCCCAAACTGCACTCCATAGAAAACTAATAACAAAAACAATTGCTACAAGACTTTGATAGCATGAAATAACAAAAATTTTTTTAGTTTAATCATATTTGTTCATGATATACTCTATATCTAAAACAAAAACATAATTTCAATGAATTAGAAACCTAAATGAAACTTTCAGTGCCATGTCGTCCACTATATTACCTAATTTTGAATATACTGGTGTCAATTATTACTATTTCTAAGAAATGGAACATTTAATTGGTAAATTACTGACATTCATTTCAAATTAAAAAAAAAAGTGTTTAAAATGATTTTAATATCGCTGAAATAAGTAATTGGAGTTATTGAGGTTATGTTGGAAAATAAAGTATTTCATCCATATTAAATTGATTTGGTCATCGAAAAATCATTCTTCCGTTCAAATGCTCTTCACGTCGTATTATCAATATGTAAAAGAAAGGTAGGAGGCGCGATGGACCTGACCTAGTATAAGAATAGCAGCAAAAAACGGTCCAAACTAGGTTAATTTTTTTTTTAATGAGAAGCTTCTAGAACTAAAAGCTCCATGTACTTTACTACCATGGAATTCTACACAATTCTCCAATCAATCATCATATATAGAAACCGTCAATCAAGCAAAAAGTTTTATCCATCCAATCAATTTTGTTCCTAATTACTTCTAGCAATTATTTCGAAAACTAATATACGCTACAAACGAAAAACTCTAAGGTCAACGCTTAATTTAGCTTCTCTTTCACCCAGAAGTATTTTTGCATAACTGAAATGGTTCCCAGTGGCCCCGAAATCAACTCGACTGTAAACCGGAAATCCCTTAGTGACCAACGACAAATAATATGACGGGGGAATCGTTTCTGCTGTTCCTATCCCATCTCATAAATTACACTTCTGGTATGAACAGTTCGGGGCTTCTGGCCAATCTATTTCGACATCATTGTTTTTCGTTGTATTTGAAAATTTCCAAGGTGATATCAGACTTTTATCCATCCAATGAATCCATTATTGGAAAAATGAACAATGATGTACTGATTCAATTCAGGGAAAAGTTTCTCAATTCCAATTCTGTTTAATATAATTTAATACTTACGCAATATTCATGATCGAAAATTGGAAATATCTGAAACTTTAAATTGAAACATCACTTGGAACAAAAGTAAATAGACGAGTGAAATGTAAGTGCCTGGCTTAAACAGGATACCAGACGTGAACTGAGCCCTTTTTATACCAAATTCGTCTATTAGAACTTCGGTAATCTTTTATCTGACGCAAATAATCTTGTCGCCATCAAACTATCTTTGACGATTCGTTTATTGTGATTCGTTTATTCAGTTTTTTGTGTTTAAAACCACATGATGACTAAACTCTACACGATGTTTTTGCTGTATTACATAAATTGTCCTACGTGTAATATCCTGATTAGTTTTGTCAACTGATTTCAGTTTTTCTTTACATTTTTTTCGGTTCTGTGAATGATCCACAGCAACTCCTTTCGTGACCACTTGATAAATGAAAACTCTAGTTGATCCCATAAAGTCACGCCACTACTTATCGCAGACTGTCTAGCAGGAATATTTCAAAGAATTTGTTCCTCTCATAACTGTCTTCTGCAATTCATATTGGAAGAACTATATTTAAATTTAAATAAAACAATATTTAAATTCAATTGAAGTTACGAAAGTAAATATGGTTTATACGGACGATAGCTTGTCCCCGATTCATTTATTTATATCCACTTGAACATCATTTTTTTATATCATTTTATACTAATATTATAAAGCTGGAAAGTTTGTTTGTTTGAATGCGCTAATCTTAGGAACCACTGGTTAGAATTGAAAATCCTCACCGTTCGATACCTGATTAACTATCAACCGATCATTTATCTCCGCTAGGTGTCCAGCATTCTCACCCCTCATTCAGCAAAGATCACATTATAGGGATGCAAAAAAGCCGTTGTTTTGTCTTACTCTACAGTTTCCGACAATTTATTTCTTCATTTTATTTGTGTATGGTTCGTAGCAGTGACTGTTATATGTATCATTTTTGTTGCAGCTCTTATGTGAATTTCACTCTCATCCTAAATTTATCATTAATTTTCAGTGCAATAATTATTCATTCATAATTTATTAATAACTGGAAAGACAGTTTTCATACTCATGTGTGTGATAATGTGACAAATAAACACGTGTTATGAGCTGCCGTGAATAACGGCCATTATCGTACCTGTACATACTGTAGTTAACAGTTTTTGCAAATAGTTTTAAATCGAAACAAAAACGTGTTCTACGTGTTTGATAGATATACCTAATTGTTGTATTATTGTGAAAGATAAGTGGAATAATATGAATACATTATCAAGTCACTGTCAGCAATACCAGCAAGACACAAAGGGGTCAAGTCAATCACCCAGAAAATCTATTGTATGACATAATTATCCAACTTTCTTTCTCTATCTCATCTTTTTTAAGGGAGATGATTGGAACTAAATATGAATCAGAAGTCTTACCACAATGTTTCAAGCACGATGAATAACATAAGCTATTCGAAATATGTCTGCTGTAGTCTAAAATAAACCTCACGACATGTTTGTATATTAGTTGTGGCAGTTTATCTGAAGCTCTGGTTGGAATGCAGTTTATCGGTGACATCAAGATTTATATTTTCTTGAAAAAATCCTGATAGATTGGGAAAAATTGATTTTCAAAGCGACTCGGCTCTAAACAAGTTCTGTTGATACTTGCGGTACTCCCTATATGGTAATTAGATCTATGATACAATTAACGACTTATTTGCTTCATTTCTAAAAATCACTTCAATTTCCTGCTATCTGATTACTAATCGATGTGACTCT
Organism: Diorhabda sublineata; assembly: GCF_026230105.1. Lineage (NCBI taxonomy): Eukaryota > Metazoa > Arthropoda > Insecta > Coleoptera > Chrysomelidae > Diorhabda > Diorhabda sublineata. The sequence continues at coordinate 9,805,524 of NC_079475.1, read as the reverse complement.
AATTTTATTGTAGTTGATTTATTAAACTTTCTGTTAATATATAGTTTATATGAAGCCAAATTTTCGCAGAAATGAGTAACAGTTTTATGATTTTATTATAGAATTTATCTCTGCGTTTGAAATTTTTTTTATATCACATCTCTCTCTGCACTTTACATTAGTATTTAAAAACCGTTAACTCTGTCTTGTATTTCTAATAACTTTTCTCAGTATTTTGATTAAATATGCTTTCTTCGAAAAATTATTCGTTCTTGGTATGTCCAGAAATTTTCTTTTTGTACTTATCTGCTTTTTGAAGATTTATTCCAAGAAAATTATGAAATTTCATCAAATAATCAAAATTTCAGAGAATTTCAAAATCTTTTCGTATAAACTCAATCAGTTGAATTGGTATTTGGAGAATAGTTCTACCAATGTGATTTTGCTGGATAAATTTTCATTAGTTCACCTTCTAGGGATTCATGTCATCACTCCAATACCTCTTATTTATGTTTTTTTTTCAACATAAAATCCAGCACAAGAAGGTAAACCCTATTAAACTCGAATAGTTCGAGTGGTGCCTGCCGAGTAGAGATGCCTTGAACTTTTTTAGATTGTTTTAGTTGGGTAAGACATGCTTTGATTCCACAAGCTGTAACTTTTCCAAAAAAAGGAGTCCCAATAAATTGACATTCTAGGCGGCTGCGGGCGTTCATGAGCCACGTCTGCCTTTAGAGTCAGTCTTGCAGATACTACTCTGGCTGCGATTCTGTTGGACAACTTGGAAGAGCATATGCCGTGGTGGTTTCGGTAAAACAGTATCAGGTCAGCGATATTTCTTCTATGCTCTAAACTGTCGAAGATTCTGGTTAACTCTGGATCGTCTATAAGTCTAATTGCTCTCTTCTGTATTGATTCGAGCATCCTAAGGGTATGCATGGAAACCGAGCTCCAAAAGTACGCGCTTCACGTGTTTCTGTGCTGCTGCCTTGACTAATTCGCCGATGTGGCTATTCCAGGACATATTTCTCCGAACCTTAACAAACAAATTTACGGTGATGTTGATATTTCGTGTCCAGACATGACCAAATCCTGAGTTGCAGTGCCAGAACTCTTCGTGAAAACAGCAGTCTGGGTCTTTGCTGCATTGAACCCGATCAGATGCTTACATCTCACTCCATACAAACCTTTCTAAGGTTAGTGATTTGAATGGATTGGTCTTTGAGAAAGCTACAAAGGTAGTCGATGAGTGTGGAGGACAAAAGGTACGATCTCAAATGTATTTAAAAGTTTGGCATGCCAAACTCTGTGAAAAGCTTTCGATATTGCGAATGTAATTGCTCTGGATTCCCCATATGTCTTTATAGCTTCCTTCCATACGTTGGTAACATAAATTTAGACGTCCTCGAATGATCAATGTTTACAGAAGCCATATTAATGATCGCTGATGATGTTAGGAGTCTCAAGTTATCTTAAAATTTGCTAGTTAACGAGTTGAAGGATTTGTTGGATACCGTTTCTCAAATTGTGTTTGCTTCTTACGTTTTTCTCGACTTTTCTAACAGTAGCGAAAGCTGCTAATTATTCTGTATCCATATCGCTGTTATACAAATAAACAGTTCACTCAATTTCTGATGAAGTTTTCGATCATTCTGCACCAGGGGAAAATCTCATATTCTAGGCAATATAAACTATTCTCTTAAACTTAATTGCAAAATTGTGAATTTTTTACTAGTAAATACCACTACAGTCTTCATAGTATGGATATATAAAATAATAATAACATCTTCTATTTTGTTAATTATCCTAAATAGCCTACACATCAGGAATCATAGTTTTAAAACAAACTGATCAACCTATTTTGATTCAAACATCTGCTTCACCGTGTAGCAGATCAATTGGTGGCATTTCAAATCTGTTCGAATGAAGCATCCGGCCAAACATAGATTCGAATATTCACAGCTTTAATTTATGATAAATACTCATATTTACACTAGAATTATATTTCTATGTACTATAGATGTAACTAATTAATTTTATTTTTGCTTACTCTTTTATCAATATTTATTACTTCATTTTTATTTTAGCATTAATGTATATCCTGTGATATAACATCGAAATGAAAAAATAATGATCAGCCATAAAGGTATACGTGGATATTATTACTTATGCCTCTTGCTTCACTCCTAACAAAAAGATGTCAAATAAAATGATATGAATTATTTATGTTGCATATTCTGTTACCTCGGGTTTATATTTTTTCGAGAGAAAGCAAATCCGTTTATGAAAACTCAGCTTCGGAAATCATTTATCAGTTATTCACCCCCTAAAGAAATAGATTCATATTCTATACGAGCAATAAATATGAAAAAAAGTTGGTGATGTTTATGTAACAGCCTATACACTGAAATAAGGGCAATTAAAAATTCATTTTTCGTGTAAATTACTAATAACTGAAGGAATCTAATTATGCAAATGAATAACTCAAAATATATGTATAAATATGCAAATCATTTGGTCAAAATATGCATAAAAATATTGGAAATATGAGAAAATAGTTTCATATTTCAATTTATTGATTCACACCAAAATAAACAGGCATTTTATTTTTTTTTACATAGGTACGGAAAGAAACCTAAATATGCATTTATTACACAAAGCAGATTGTCGTTAGGTATTGAAATAATTGGACACCAAATGTTTTCTCAATTAAAAATTTTTTTTCATGTTTATATATAAAAAAATTATGAATGGAGAAACTTCTTTCCACTTCAAAAGGGGCGTTTTTGTAATTGGAGGTTATTGCTGGATCCAAATCAGTGTATTTAGTAAATTTTCATGTTCAAATATAAAAAATTATGAATAAGGAAACTTCTGTCCACTTCAAAAGGGGCCTTTTTACAATTGGAGGTTATTGCTGGATCCAAATCAGTGTATTTAGTAAATTTCCATGTTCAAATATAAAAAATTATGAATGGAGAAACTTCTTTCCACTTCAAAATGGGCGTTTATATAATTGGAGAATATTGTTGGATTCAAGTTAGTATATTCAGTGAATTTTCATGTTTAAATATGAAAAATTATAAATGGAGAAACTTCTGTCCACTTCAAAAGGGGCGTTTTTACAATTGGAGGTTATTGCTGGATCCAAATCAATGTATTTAGTAAATTTTCATGTTCAAATATAAAAAATTATGAATGAAGAAACTTCTTTCCACTTCAAAAGGGGCGTTTTTTAATTGGAGGTTATTGTTGTAGCCAAGTCAGTGTATTCAGTGAATTTTCATGTTTAAATATAAAAAATTATGAATGGAGAAACTTCTTTCCACTTCAAAAGGGACGTTCTTATAATTGGAGGTTATTGTTGGATCCAAGTTAGTATATTCAGTGAATTTTCATGTTTTTTGGTATATTTTTTCTTGAGGTTCATGCTATAATTAATAATTTTCATCACCTATTTAGGTGTATTGTATGGTTTTTTCATGGTCTACACTATTCACTCTTTCATCAATACTCCCATCGTCATTACTAACGGTTTCATCATAATTTTCCATGTCAGTAGTTTGGAAAATATTCTCTAAGTATAAGGCAAATGGATTAGCCTTTTGTTTATCATAACGTGCCCAAGATCAATCTTCCGTCCGAATTGGTGTAATCTGATAAATTGATCTGCTTAATCTTTCTGTTAATTTACTTAGTTAATGATTCACGAACTCGTTTTTGTCGATTCCTCCAGTTAAATAAATTATTTTCGCGTACGCTTGCATTTGATTTATCATCTTCCTTCCTGTAGTATTTTCTATTTTTTAGAGCCAAACACCTCTAAGTATTTCATTATTTAGTGAGGCTTTGGTTCATTCTGTAATGAATTCAATATTTAATAAGTATCTATGTAAACCGCATCACTCCAGAAATATTCTAGTGAATCAGCTCTCAGTAATAATGCACTGGACGTGCCTTTTCTGGGATTATTCTATCATTTCTTTCGGCAAAATATTTTTTTTGCCTATGAGGAACAATTGAAAGGAATGTTCTAATATTCTTACAACGCTCACCAGTGAGCAATGGCTTTTCTTAATTTTTCACATTGTATGATGAGAAATTTTCGAATTTTGATATCTCCCATTGAATATGTGATCTCCACATCGTTGTTTGGTGATTAGCGGGATATTTGGATGTAGGTATAAATGGGAATTAAATAAAGTTAAATAGATGATTGGAACAATGTATTTTGAAAATTTATTGATAATTCTGACTATACAAATTAAACCTAATTTTTATACAATTATAAATAATCATTTATTCTATAATATCAATTCATTATTTAAATATCTAAGATACTTTCCACAGATCAACCAAATTCATATTCAATACTCATACTTCCTTTTCAAAGGAGTTTATTACCTTCATTATTTTTGTTATTGTCAGAAAAGAAATGAAAGTCATGTCCATCATCAAAAAAGTTATGATGATGGTGTCCCCAAATTGGATAATGGGATCTTGGAGTATTGCTTTTACCAAATCTGTTGAAATGCGGATGATGATTACCGTCGATTTTGTCAGCTCCACCAAATGGAGGTTTGTTACCTTTTGCTGAATTACTTCCACCAAATCTGTTTTGGAAATCTAAGTCATTCATAAAGTATTTAGGTAACCACCGTTCCTTAATAAAATCAACGCCTCTTTCGGCCATCATAACTATAGTGGCATGAGTATTTCCTGATACAAGTATCGGCATGGCTGAAGCATCCATCACTCTGATACCATCTATACCATGAACCATTAGTTTGCTGTCTATAACTGCCATTGGATCAGTGGACGGTCCCATTTTACATGAACACGCTTGATGATTCTCAGCTCCTGTATAATATTTTACCGCACATTCCCAAAAATCATCAGAATCGTAGCTGTAAAAAGATTTCCGGAATCAACATGGACAATAGTTTTAAGAGAATATTGAAATAGATAATTGTATAAGTACTCAACTGAAAATGCGTTTTTCGATAAATGTATAATCAAAATATTCTGATGAAAGATTATTGGATTGAATAAAGTTACTTTCAGAAATCTCCTTCCTCACTTCATCTCTGCAAAGATTGTACAGAAACCAGTGATAAATGAAAACTATATATTGAAGGTTGTAGTAGTGAAATTCTATGGCAAGGGACAGTTCACTTCAAAAATTTCGATAAAACCTATTTAAAAGTATTAATATTGTTAGTTAGTTTTCAAAACTTGCTATATTTTCTGTCTCTATCTTCTAAATTTCACGTTTCGTGTTGATTGAAGTGAAAGACCTCCAATCAGTGGGAATTCGATAGAACCATATCTTTAAAATCACTGGTACAATTTGAGTTCACAGTATCCAATAAGTCGGTACTGACCTCTGTTGTTAGTAACTGTAGTATTTTTGCTTACCAATTTACCTATTTATTAAGCTGAATAAGATATTTATATGAAATAATCTCATAATTTACGGGGTGAATGCTATAGATACAAGGTTTGTTATACTTTAGCGTTTTGTTTCTAGCGATAATCGTTGGTTAATCGTCTCGAATTACACGTTTCAAAAGGATAGTGCTTCTTCACACTATTACAGTGAATTCTACAGTTTCTAATTAGAAATATCGTTATAGATAGATTAGATGACAAGGTTGAGTCAAATGGCTAGTTCTGAATTTCACACCTTCCAATTTTTTTTAGTTATTCGAATCCCGGAATAATGACATTTCAAAACATTCTATTGTCACAGAATGTTGAGCTATTCCCGCAGAAAAACGTTCATTCCACTGCCATGGAGTAACTGGGATACTTCGAGTTTTATATTGATGATAAAATCCAAATTTTAATTTGTTTGGATAAACGCAAATACATCTATAAATCAAAATGATCTTGTTCCTGACGAATATGGTATCTATCATCTCTAATTGAGAACTCTTTAAACCTCAATATTTATTTTACAAATTCCACTACCTTATCTACAATCGTTCAAATAATAATAGATAAAGTGTACTGTCAGATACCTCCGTTGAAGAATTTGGAAGGAATCTATTAATCTATAGCACAATCATATATAATGATTATTATTTTATAATTGGAGCTTTAGAAAAAATGATAAGAGTCATGTGATATTTTTTTGTTCAGAAGTATTAGTTGACTCTTAAAATAACCAATAATGTATAGTATAAAGTATAAAAGATGTTTCTGAATTTCGTATCAATTTCTACAATGTTCTAGAGTTAGAGTTGAATCAGGAAGATATTTATTAATTCAATTGGAATTCTTGTACGGAAGAGACAATAATTTGGTACTTATCACCTCACCTCCCTGCGCTTTTAATTAATTCTAGTGATACCTATCAGAATTTTCATTAGAGTTATACCTGAATTTTGAGGCACAGGGTCCATAATCATCTTTAATCTCTTCTGGTCCATACTTCTCTTTCATAATTGTGCTATTCATCAATCGCTGAATGACTCTGATACCATCAACCAAAACGCGAACATCTTCGAGTTCTGAAAGATAGTTGGCTACCATAATTGGTGGTTCTAAAGGATTATTAGATCTAAGTGTTACGTAACCTTCGCTTTTCGGATGAAGAGTAACTGGAGACATAGTTAAAGTTTTCGAAGCATCTGGTTTATCTGGTTGCTCTAGAGCTTTAGCCTCGCCCGTTTTAGCGCAATGAGCTAAATAACCAGCGAAAAATATCTGGAGATCTGGGTTAGTACCACTTGGATCTGCGTATTTTGAATTGATTCTTGCCGTCACTTGGGACATTCCTAAAAATATATTTCATTTAAATTTTCTATTGTTGCTGGCCATAAAACCAAAAAAGACTGGTATCAAAATGGTAGTAGGATATTAATGTGTTATCTTCCATCAAGGTACTACTTGGTGAGAATACAAAATTTTACGTAGTTTTTTAACACAGATTATAATTGTAACCTCACGAAGAGTATTTACGATTTAGGCGTATCATTAGATTCTAAATAAGACTTACACTGAGGGAAGGAAGACTTTTAAAGTGGGATTAGCAAATATAGAGCAGATTGTTCGCTTGCAGAGAAACTATGTCATCAAAACCTTGCGGTGGTAGCAACAGGTCTGGGGAATCCAAGCATAAATTGCACATATCTCTATTGAAAAGCTTTCTAGCTATCCAAGGCGCCGGAAGCTTTTAACCAAATACTGTCTCCTTACGTAACGTGGTAAAAATTCAAATGTCTCCTTGGAGCCCATCTCCATATGATATACATAATAACTTGTTGTTTTAATCCAATTTGGATTAGCCAGAAGATTTTCTAAGGAAATAACGTCCTTTGTGACCTGTGGTGTATCCTGTGAAACCTTGAAAACGTATTTTTTAGATTCAGGTGAATAAGGACCGCTCTTAATATGGGTTGAAGAAGGGACGATTGAAGCATCACAACTAAGGAACTAATCCTATGTCCAAGGCTTCGTTATCAGCCCTTTTTTCTTTGCGATTTTGGGCCAAATATTAAATATAACTGGTTTACAACGTTACAATTTTTGATAAACCATAGATCAACCTATGTTTGGCAGATTGAATAGATATGTCATTCGTTTAGAATTTGAAGATATGTAAGTAGAACCCATTTTCAAAGAATGTTCAGTTCTTCAAAAACATCCAGCGACATTATTGATGAACATTTGTAAACTTCTTGTAAACTAACTCAACTAGATTATCATTGATAAGAGGTAATTTCAGGAAAGAAAAGCTGAACTAGTGATTTCGATCAATTAGTATATTTGTATATATACTTTCGTAAGATCTGGTTCGTTGCTGCCTATTTTCAAGCATTTTGAAGCATTCATATTATCGTTGATACTCTATATGAACATATATATTTATTATGAATCATCTTACCAGTTGACGACATGGGTCCTTTTCTATTGATAATATAATTTAAGGCAGTCGCCCAATCCAAATCAACAAAAGCTTTTTGTTTTTTCAATAAATAGGTGATATAAAATGCAACGTGGTTTTTGAGATTTCTTCCTACTCCAGGTAGTTCATGTATTTGTTTTATACCAACCTGAAAAACACTAGATATATCATAACTGATGATGAAGGAATCATCTTTTGAAGCTTTGATAGCTGATATATACGACAATATTGTTGCAGTTTTTTCTTTGCATGTTCAAAATAAAAATAAAATCAATCACCCTAATTGTGGATATATATATATATATATATATATATATATATATATATATATATATATATATATATATATATATATATATATATATCTGAATAGAGAAAGTTATTCTAGAATGGTACTGCTGTTTGTATAATTAGTATCATGTTAATCGAAAGAAAACAGTTTACTTTCAGTCTCTGAAAACGATAACTTGGTTATCGAAACGCGCGTCACATATTATTGAATTGGTAGTATGAACAGTGTGTTCAATATATCCTACAAAGTATGCAATTGCTCTTCTCTTATGATCAGTTATTGCAGATATGAGTATTGTCTGGAAATTATGAGATTTTTATATTACCATCTTATATCATGAAGAAAGAGCTCTTCCCCTGTATTCATTTCGTTCTGATGACAACTCACAATATAAAAATGAATAATTTAATGTTTAAATCATAATAACTACTCGCCAGCGATAAGTGTATGATTTTTTTTTACGGCCAGATGTAAACATCGCCATGTCCTAGCACGAACTAAACTTTAGAATGCTCCAGCACAAACATAATTCAATTTGACTATCTATACTATTAGTAGCGATATTTTAAGTTACTAACATCTGTAATTTTCACCTATATTTTCATTCACACGAATCTTAGTGCTTCAGTTTTCAGTTGTAAAGATGCCATCGAACGAGTACATGTTGTTGCTAGCTAGTAATGAAAAGAAGAAGAGCGCAGTCCTAAAGATCACGTTTTCTTTTCCACAGCATAATAAAATATTTTTTGTTTAATTTAGATCAACCACCTTCGATAGTTGTTTCAATCTTTCTTCCTTCTTCACAGTTTGGACCTTATTCACTGTCTTTTATTATCTTCAGGCGTTTTTCCATCTTTTCCACTACCTCAAACCTCACCCATAGAGATAATTCGAATTACAACAAAAAATGTTTATTCCACTTTTTTTTCAATTAGAAATCAAAGTATCGGCATGTCTTGATATCTTTCAAACACACAGTATAATAAATTAATAGATGGAAATATTTTATTTTAAATAAGTTTCTCCTAAACTATTTGTGTGTATGATTTTTATTGAGGCTTTATCATCTTCCTTTTCTGAAGAATATTTTTTCCAGGTGTATTGAAGAAGTTGAAATCTACAATTTTCCTTCAAAGAGTTCCATTGTACCCCAAACTAATTCCATTGGATCTAATTCGGGGTGAATTGGCAGTGATAGGACAATCATCAATCCAAATATTATATGTTATTCGCGTTATTTGAGTCTTATATTATTTCAAATAGCAGATTTAAAAAATAATTATGACATGAAATAATTTATAGTTCATCATTTTAATAATCAGATGCACATTTTGATCTATAACAAAGTGAGTTCCTGAAATAAATCTTTCTGCACTGTCTATATGAACAATAATCATAAGAGGATGTTCAAATTACTTAATTTTTTCATGAAATATATACGTGAATGTCTGATTTAATTATGTTCTATCAATACATTCAGATGATTTTCCATTCGTCTCCATTTGGAACTAATCAGATTCTTTCTTTGGCGAATCGATTAATCATGGATCATACTCGAAGTTTAGAGAAAGAATGGTAATTTCAAATTAGTTGTTTCTTAACATCGTGTGTCATTTATAATTGTTGAGTCATATATTCAAACAGTCAATAGCACTCACCCGATCAAGATCTGCTTTAGGTCCAATTCCAGAGAGGAGGAGAATCTGCGGCGAATTCAGAGCTCCTGCTGCAAGGACCACTTCATTCTTCACTTTCACGGTATAAGTTCTATTTTCGTAAATGAATTCTACGCTGTGTACTATCTTCTGTTTGCCATCGACTCTAAGATTTATTTTCGAAGCAGTTGAGTTCACCATTACATGAAGATTTCGATTATACCTTTGAGGCCTTAAATAAGCCCGAGCGCTGCTTAGACGAGCACCGTTTCTGAAATTTTGAATATCTTAATATATAAAAATCCAGCTTCCGTGTTTATATTCAGTATGAACTGAAAAACGAGTCAACTGATATTCATAAAAGTTGGCATATATTTGTAATTTGGTCCAACTTAAATGATAGTTATTATTTAAATCAATGGCCTCAATAATTGATAATTAATAGAAAACTGATCAACAACGTTGATTGTTGTTATTAATCGTATTTTCTGGAATGGATGGTACCTTAAGGGAATTTCTTTACAGAGAACTGTAAAAGTTTGTCCTTTGCACCTAATAGACGACGCCACACTTTAATGTGATATATTTTCTTAGACTACACACTATACATCCTTTTTAAATCGCTCAGCCACAGCAATGCGTGGCCAGGTCTGTTAGTACTGATTTATATTTGCACTATTTCAAACAACGATCTAACTTCTATGGACGAGATTTGAACTGATGTTCACAGATTTACGAAAAACTCTGATAACTTTCTAATGATGCATAGTTTCTTGGTCTTTAAATTCTTCTCTAATCGCTATAGTTCTTGAGAGAATTTTCTGGATAATACATCAGTGACAATTGTGATTGTGATTGTCTACCTACCTGAAAAACTTGTTTCAGTCTCTCATAATCCGTCTGAAGAGAAAATAATCCATCAATTCATTGTTTTTTAACAATTGTTATTGGATACGAATACAAAAAATGGGTCTTATATTGATCCCACATTGACACAAAAGGCAGTTCCCCTCGCTAAATAAATTACCACGAAGTACTACGAAGCCGTGTATATACTCCAAAAGGGTGTTTGCAGGACAAAATATTAATGCATATCTTCATTGCAATCATCTAAATCGACTGAACCAATCTGCAAACGAAATTTCCCCAAATTTTTTCATAAGAAAAGGTTACGTTATACGTAACACGATAATGCAAAACCGACCTCGTCTATTATACGCCTACAAAATAGGGCAATATTTAAACAGAACTTTGATTTTTTTACTCAAAAAAGGGAAAATAATGTCAAATTATGAATAAATGTGTAGTTTGGGTAAGTTTAGGTTATTTAAAGTTAGTTTGGATTAGTTTAGGTTAGCTTAGATCAGTTTAGGTTAGTTTAGTTTAGTTTAGGTTAGTTTAGGTAAGTTGAGGTTAGTTTAGGTAAGTTTGGGTAAGTTTAGGTTAGTTTGGGTTAGTTTGGGTTAGTTTAGGTTAGTTTAGGTTAGTTTAGGTCAGTTTGGGTCAGTTTATTTTAGTTTAGGTTAGTTTAGGTCAGTTTAGGTTAGCTTATGTTAGTTTATGTCAGTTTATATTAGTTTATTTCAATTTAGGTTAGTTTAGGATAGTTTGGGATAGTTTAGGGTAGTTTATGTTAGTTTATGCTAGTTTAGGTTAGTTTAGATTAGTTTGGGTTAGGTTAGTATAGTTAGGTTAATTTAGATTAGCTTATGTTAGTTTGGGTTCATTTAGATTAGTTTAGATTAGTTTAGGTTAGGTTAGATAGAGTTAGATTAAGCTAGGCTCCTCATAGGTGCCGTTTTGAGTTATTTAATTTAAAATGATTTTCTCAAATTATATGCCATTCATAGGATTCTTTCGTTCCGATATTCTTTTTTGTGTAATTACAGCTTTTTCATAACTCCGCCCTTTTTTATTTCCGTAATAAAGTTGTTATTAAACCATGGGTGAGATATTAGATAGTATATGAAGTATACATATATTTTTCATAAAAGTTATTATTGAACCACAAATTCGGTACACCTATTTTGCCTGTAAGTGTATAATAGGGATGACCAATTTTATCCTCTCGAAATTTCTTTAGGAATATTTTTGTGCTACAATATTGATTTTTTTTGGTTCTTTAATAACTAAAAACTGTTAATTTAGAATTTTATATAAACTAATTTTATATATTAATAGGTCCAGGTCAACAGTATGAATTCAAAACATATGAATAACGGTATAACTTTGAACATGTTTACAATCAATAAAAACGCTTCGTGAATAACGGTAGTTATTAATTTATTAGTCTCTTCAGCTACATTTCTACTAAAATGCTTGATAAGATGCGAAAATTTACGAGCACAATCTACTCATTTTTTTACGAGTTACTTATTTATTTTTATAAAGAGAATTAATCTTCCATAATAAATTTTCCACGACACTAAAATCGCAGCAAAATATTCACTATAATAATAAAAATCTTTAATAATACATCCCTTATTTGCGTCCTCAATATAAAGCTGCATCTCAACTATACGGATCGTTTTTTTAAGAGGATGAAAATCGTATAAAAAATTCTTACGATCCTAATTTTGTTAGCACGGATATAAAAAGTTTGTTATATTATTTTTATATCCTATTTTTAAATGAGATCTCACCTAAAGATTCCTAGTTATAAATGGTTGTCGAAAATCACTGTCATATCTTTTTACATCCACATAAACATTGTGTGTCTAATTTATATATTGATATGGTGGCTAATTAAAAAAATTCGCATTCAACACGAGAGTTAATCTCTTGGTTAGCTTTTTTTGTAAAAAGCAAGCTTAAGAAGATAAATCCTATTACAATCGAGTGGTGTCTGTCGTGGATATTAATCATGAACTACTTTAGGTTGTAGTCTACGGGCCTTGGTAGCTGGGTTCCAATCAATTTACACTCTGGGTGAATGCCCACATTTGCCTGTCGAGTAGATACTGCTCTTTGCGGGATTATTTTGGACAGTTCGGAAGACCATCTGTAGTATTGGTAAACGAGTTGTCCAAGTTTCTAGTCAACTCTGGGCCTTGTAGAGGATTAAAGCTGTTGCAGAGTACTCAGTTTTTTGTTTATAAATATATGACTATGCCAGGACATATTGTTTCCAACCTCAACACCTATCCTTCTTTATAAAAAGAGAAGCCTGAATATTTGATGCATCAAACTCAATCAGATTGTTCTCATTCCAATCCAGAATATTTTCAAAATCGGTACTGTCGGCGAGTCCACAGTTATATGTAAATTATATCAGAATATGAAGACTCTTTGACTGCAGATGCAGGTGTTACTACCTCGTATATTTTTGCCTGGTGGACCCTCCAAATCAACCGGAGATCCGAATGGGAAGCTAGTTTAATTCCGGAATTGTCTGATCAGTCACATTTCAACATTGAACCTTTTATTATTCAAATCACGACATCTGTTCATATTTTTTATTGTATTGGCTTGAACATACTCTATGCAGATGAGTCGCGAATGCTACAAAATAAATATTACTCAATTCGCTTTTGGTAGTCATATAACGATAAGTTTTATAAAAAAATTGTGATTTGAGCATATTTTTTGGTTCTAAATATGTCATTTGTAGCTTACGAGCAATAATTAATCAATTTATTCAAGATCGATGATTATTGATGTAATAATTTTCATTATTTTTCATAAATTATATAGAAAGTTTTCAAATGTTATTTCTTGATACGTTTTTGGAGATATTATTGAACCTTTCTATTTAAATTTAATAATCCTTACCTCGTATTACTTTGAGCAATCGTGAATCCAGAATAATCTTTGCCGTTGATATCTTTAGTGACCTTTTGCCCTATTTGCTTGGCTGCTTTCAAAACATCGTAGGCCAATTCCGGTTGATCGTTGAATCTCGATGTCGTCAACGGTCCTCCAATTCCGTGATATTCCGCATCCACGAGATTTCCGATTTCTTTGTTGTCTTCGAATCTCTTGAATACCGGAAGGACGTCCTTGTAACTCCAACCTTCGTTACCGGCTGCGGCCCAGGAATCGTAATCTGAGAAGGATAAAATCATTAGACCCACACGGTATTTACAACACATTAATCAATGCTTCATACGCCATTAACCAAGACTCGTTATCTTACGTTCAACTATCCAATTATGTTGAATGGGAAACGAACATTTAAATTGAAGAAGCCGATTCACTCTGCTGTGAATTTTACCATATTTCTCATTTATATAGATAAATATCGTTAAATCTAGAAATATTATCGAGCTAGTATGAAATGGATTTTAAAATTCATGGATTCAATAAAATATTCTCGTATTTTTATCATGAAAATGCTTTCCACTGCCTCAATGCAAACATTATTTAGTGGAAAAACCAGTTCTGACGTTCCATAGTCTACCAATTTTTGAGACTTTAATTAATATATCCTGATAGAGCTCACTCGTACCAACACGTTACTAAAAATATGCCTAAGGTTGCAAAATGATTTACAACGTCAAAACGTTGCTCAGTGATTCAAGGTCAAATAAAAGATTCTATTTGAAGGAAATGCGTTTCTCGTTTCCTCTTTGCAACGAGACGTTGATATCGATGTTGAGAATTGTGACATGAGAAAACCTGAAATTACTACATTATATAACAAAATAAAAGGTAGTGTAGACGTGGTTGATCGCATGTTTGCATCCTACAATGTAGTCATAAAAACCAATTGTTGGTTATAGTTTGTAATCTATTGAATTTCGACTGCCATTGTTTTCTACAGAGAAAATTATTTCAATGGAAAATTGGCTAAATGTCGACGACTAATCCAGAAAGACTTGTTGCTAGAATTATAAGACAACCTAAAAAGAAGAGTGCTCGACAAGGTCAAATAAAACATTCTATCCAAAAGAAATGCGCTTCTCGTTTTTTCTTGTATGAAGTCGATGATATCGATGTTGAGAATTGTGACATGAGAAAACCTGAAATCACTACATTATATAACCAAATAAAAGGTAGTGTAGACGTGGTTGATCGCATGTTTGCATCCTACAATGTAGTCAGAAAAACCAAGTGTTGGTTATAGTTTGTAATCTATTGAATTTCGACTGCAATTGTTTTCTACAGAGACAATTATTTCAATGGAAAATTGGCTAAATGTCGACGACTAATCCAGAGAAACTTGTCACTAGAATTACTATAGGACAATCTAAAAAGAAGAGCGCTGGAGAAAAGCATCTCAAAAGCAGTACGTGCTTCAGCTATACGGCCTACTGGTGTCGCTGCTCAATATATTCCTGATCCTCTTCCATTTTTGTGAGGCCAGGTACTTCTGGGAGCATCTGAGTATAATGACTAATTGATATTCATAATTCAACGACAGAAAAAATTCTGGAAAATATCACCGCTTGCCAACTAGGGACTTTTTAAAATAAGGTGATTCAACCTGCATATACAAGAATGACTGAAATAAATTCTTGCTAAACAAGATGAGATAATAGAATTTGACCGTTATTCTATGAAATTCGATCGATATTAACATTTGCCAGTTAATCTTATTGTTTTAGTACGTATCGGATCATTAAATCTCAAAAAATGGCCTGGTCTGATTATTACATAATTGTCGGACATTTATTGGTCATAAATTCCTTTTATTTCACATCAATCTGAGACAACCCCTGACCTTTCAGCTCCAGTACTCTGGAACATCCATTCAAAAATAATTATTTCTGGTTTCGATATATCTTCAATTCAATAGTTTTAGCAGAATATTTTCAACTCACATTTTATATATTCAGTTTCTACTTTGAACTATACCAAAAATCGACAGGATTTAATTTGAAATTACCACTATATTTATTATAAATGTATCGAGTTCATTTAGAACAAAAGTTCTCTTCAGGATATTGATTATCGAAGAAAACTTTTTCATCATCACCAAAATTTATATCGAAAGCAAGGTTGAAGAAAACTTGATTCTTAGGAATTCACCAAGGTTTTTAACACTTTGAATGACAGTCTATTGAGTCAATTAAGTAAAAAATCTCAAAAAAAGCCTTTACTATTTTATTAAAAAAAATTCTGTAGTAATTCTCCACGTGTCATATAACAATCGTATATTTAGGAACCCAATGTACAAGGAAAAAATAATAAAAACAAACATATTTAGTTTTAACCACATCAATCGTTTTTTTTTCTTTCCAATTTGACGTGCCTCAATAGCGCTCGTCATTAGCACAGAAATAAAAAAATATGAGAATTACGTAAAGGACTATTATGGAATAAAACATAAATTATATTCATTTATACAGGTTGTTTGCTTTAAGAAACTCCAATAATTTCTTCAGAGCAAAAAAACGATGAAGCTGTGGTAATCCATAAGCGTATCACTATTTTTAATAGACAATTGGAATATTGTTACGAACTCGTCCATGACATGGGACGCAGAGCCGGTTCTGTTCAGTTAGGATGAAAGAGTATAAATTTCAGAGAATGTGACGGTTTTTTTTCATGCTTTTCACAAAGATTTGTTTATCTTGTTTTCTCGAACCAATTCCTTTTTATTTATATGTTTGTTTTGAAGCCATGATTGCACAACCCAACGACGAGAAAGGGTTTCTCCCGACAATCACAAAAATCCTGGGAAAGTACTTAATCAAGAAAAGGATCAATGTTTTTATCTATCGCATATGATAGAAAACCGAAATTAGTCCTTAAAAATCGACTAGCGCCGTTCGAAGGAAACCATGACCTAGAGGAAGGATTGAACTATTTGGGAGAAGAGTCCGATCCTATCTTGAAGAATTTATGGGTGCATACGAACGTAAAGGTAAACTTAGAAATATAGTAATTATAAACAACAACGAGATTTGTTCATTCTACCGAAAAATTATTAGCTTGGTTGCAATATCTTTACCCGTACATCTTGCGGAAGAAGTTTGAAGAAAAGATTCCAGCTTCTGGTAATACGCTGAGAATCAAACACAATTCGCGGTACCTGGTAATCAAAAATGAATACCATGATTGGAAGCCAACGAGAAGAAACTGGCTATGATTAAGATAGGATTGTTGGATTGGAAAATCGTCAGAAACATGGTAGAAGTGATATTGTAGGATGCACCAAATATACTAATGCTAGGATTGAATCCTGAAGACCTTTTCGTTACTCTGTATATACACGAAATTAGTTTTTGCTTCGATATGATGATTTTAAATGAAAGTACTATAATTTTTCGTCCAGTTTTGCTTAAGAAACTAATGGCTTCAAACTTGTTATTGATTGCTAAATTTGCAATCATTAAAAATTGTATAATTCAACTGGGAATCACGATTTCTGATATAAACGTTCAAAGTCATTATACCTTCATTAATTTATTATTGTTTTAATATGGTAATAATGCAGATATGAATATTGAAATTACCATTCGGTATTCCTCTAGTATACATCATTCCGTTTATGACACTGCATCCTCCCAAGACTTTACCTCTAGGCCACGAACATCTTTTTTCGGGATATCCTTGACAACCCCACTGTTCCGGTTCAGTTTTATAATCCCAATCGACAAGTTTGTTACCATGATAATTCACTACCATGGATGGAACCTATGTCAAGAACAAAAGAATGCTTTAGGTAATTAAATTAACGAAGTATTTTTATTGCTTTCAGAATAATTATATGTCGGATACATTTATGGTTTTAAGTATGGTTGAAAAACTTGTTTTGCATATCGTAGCCTTGTTTTTTTCTCATCTCGTTTCGAAATAGTTTAATATTTGGGTGTAAATATCCTGATAATATGATAATGCTGTTAACATTGAAGTTACAAGAATTGTGTTTGTATAATATTATAATATATAACAGTTGAATAATTAGTGAAATCATTTGATTTATTTTATTTTCATGACTAGTGTTTATTTTCAGAAACGATATTTAGCAATGACATTACTAGGTTTGCTACTTGAGTTTTAAGATAGACAAATAAAATAATTGGATATGGATTTATTGATTTCCAATATATTCTTCATTAAAATCAAAATATTTTAGCATGCGTTTGAATCATTCCGATTGAGGTACTTCCAAAACATGTCATTTGAACTTCTTCAAGGGTTGAACTCATAAATTATTTTTGATCTGCGGGAATAAAATACCAAATGCGTGGCGGATGACCCATCAATTCGATGTTTTGACTGTTCAAGAAGGTTTTTTTGAACTGACAAAAGCTCGATTAGTTTTCATGGTTCTTCTGGGAAACAAATGCTGGTGCATCATTCAAAATTGACCTTTCGAATTTGCTCTAATGAAACACTAGCCATATATCGAGTTATTCCGGAAACCAGGCAACCATTTACTTCGTGCTCTAACAACTTCTGGAAGATTTAGCTCACCATGAAAGACCCATACAGTCAATTATTTGCCTGTCACAATCTTACAAACTATTGAATTTTTTCAGCCTAACTTTGCACCAATCTACACGAGCTTTTATAAGCGATTGGATTCGATGAACCAGCTTGGTTTAAGATAGTGTTTTATCACCAAAAGTCGAACCGAGATGATCATCACATTTTTGTTGATTTATCCAACGTCGAAAGTCGTATAAAATCATATTGTCCACGATTTTAATACCATATCTTAAAACTCTTACATGAAATGCGATGATAGCCAGCTGTAAAAAAATAACTTGTCTTTTTCAAAGAGAGATAAAGAGAAAATTATCTCTACAATTATCACAATTCTGTGATACCTCACGAACCCCCTGATCTTCCTTTGTTGATCGGAAAGGACTCAGTAATACTCTCTGAGCAGTCTGATCCACCATCTCTGCCTCATTGACTTTTTATACTTTAATTCCTTCTTATTCTATTATACCTTTTTTATACTCTATTCTTTAGTAATTTCTCCATTTTCTTCTTGATTTCCATCGTGTGGGCTTCTTTGTGAATTTCTCAGCACTCTATAACATAATTTTTGTTTATTTTCACTATCCAATTCCCATCGCTCTCCAAATTCTCTCCAGGCATTTTGTTTCGATGTTTTCATCAGATCATTCACTTTTTCCTCAAATATTCTTCATTGGTTTCATAGTTTTTCTGCGTTCTGTCGCCTAGTAAATCAACCATTTTTCTTTTTTCAATACCATTTGATTCTTCATTTCATGTGTTTACCATAGAGTTTGTTTTTTAATCTATTTTATTAACAATCTATTCAATTTGTGTCAGTATTTTCAGTGAATTTTGTTGGCATATTTTCATTTTAGATCTTATTCTGTCAAATTCCAAACTAATACCTGTTATGTCTTTTACTCAAATTATAATTTATTTGAATCATTTTCATATCATTAGATTATAATTCAGTATATAATTAGTCTTCCATTAATATGGAGACAGAATTATTTTTATACATTTGGTATAATTCGATTTTAATTATTATTAATCATGCACAATGAGAGATTAAGTACTAATTATAACTTGAAATTTTGTAGTATCTCAGGTTCATTGGAAATGATTGAATAAATTTAGAAAATATATTCCTAATGTAGGAAGTTTACAAAATAATTTCGGATTTTGATTGGAAGCGATCCTAAGAAGGCGTTATGTTTTTATTTGGGAAAGTTAATTTAAGTGAGCAGACATTTTTATAAACTTGTAATTTCTTTGATAACAGTACTTTCACCACAAATAGGGCTTCGTCTTCGCAAAATTGGAGGCAATCTATACGTAATTCAAACAAGAAAACTGTTTTTGACTCATCGGACATCAAATGCATACTCGTTCACAAACTATGATTTATTAATTGATGTAGGATTAAAGATTTGCTGAATAATTGGTTCTGTGGAAGATGATTGGGAAGAATGTGTGACATGTTAGTAGATTCCAAGATGGATTTTTTGTATAGGAAAGTTCAAAACAACTATTTTTCCGCAACATATTTCGAATGCTAGTGAAATATTGGAAAACGGACTAACTCGCGCACTCCGATCAATTTCTAGAAGATATAGGGAGAATTTGTGGAGCTTAGCATCTAATTCAAACTTTTCAATAGTGTTATAGGTAGAGTGTGAATTTTCTATTTCTAAAAAATTGAAAATTATAGTTGACAACAGATTTTTAAATCTGGTAACTTGAAGTTGATTCTAAACAACTTTTGTCAGTAACTTTTCTTCATATTTTCCACATTATATAAATGCGTAATTTTGTGTAAATGCATTGATGTTAGTTATGATTTAATCAACTTGTTTTTTGTTCAGAATATGTGGTTTAGTACGCAAATTTTTGTTAAGGGAAGAGACCGCATTTTTTGATTGACGAAGATGATCTTAGAAGTACCCGTCCTGACCTAGAGACGACGGTAGTTCCTTGGAAAATACCACTGGATTAGACAATTGGCATGCTTGACAGCTATCAATAGTAAACGTTTCTAGTGAATTTGTGAACATGGAAAAAATTGGTCATCGTTATGTGATACAATACTTTTATTTGAACGGTATTATACCTGAACTATACCCTACTCTGGGTGAGACTGTTCCTTCGCCATACGACCTGCGGAGACCAGCATCGTAGTGGTTGACCAAATGAGATGACAACTGCAGAAATGTTGAAGAAATGTCCATCATGCGATACTGGATGATATTCGACTGGAAGTACGCGAGCTAGCAAACATAGTGAGAATTCAAAAAAGTGTGGTCCATCGTATATTGAATGAAAATTTAGATATGAGAAAGCTGTGCGCAAGATGGGTGCTGCGTTTGCTCAGAATAAAGCAAAAACGTCTTGTCAAACTCTCGATGGAGTGAAATAAAGCTGTTTTAATAACTATGGATGGAACGTGGGTTTTTTACTTCACATCCGGAGCAAACAAACAATCAAAACAATGGACTAAAAAGGTAGAATTGGCACCGATGGAGACAAAGACCGTTCCATCTGCAGGCAAGGCCACGGCATTGTTTTTTTGGAATTAGCGTGGGCTAATTTCCATTTACTATCTTGAAATAGGAAAAATCAACTTTTAGCAGCGTTAAAGCAAAGAAATTAAACAAAAATCGCCGCATTTGGTGAGGAAATTTAGAAGAAAGTGTTGTTACATGAAAACAATGCAGCAGCTCATACATCCGTTATTGCAATGGTCAAAATTTTGAATTGCTACCACATTCACTCTATTAACCAGATTTAGCCCTCTGGGATCATTTTCTGTTCCCAGACTTGTCAAAATGGCTCAGTGGTTAGGTATTTTCCAGCAATCAAGAGGTAAAGCCTGCAGTAAATTGTTATTTTGAAGAGATTGACGATTCTTATTATAAAATGAGGATCTCAAGAAAAGTTGTTTTTTCACTGTTGGGCCAGGTACTTCTGAAACCATCCCTATATATTCAATGACTGATTTTTCGATTTTTTCTGGTATTAAGATATTACAAAATGTAAATACATGATTTCATAGATTTTTAGTGAGGTGAGTTGGGCTTCATTCAAGTCGTTTATGAATTAAGAATCTGTGGATTATTACTCAACTTTATATACTCCATTACATTTTCATAGATTCTTACAAAAAAGTTTTGACATCTTTTGGTTCATTAGTGACGTACAAAAAATTGTTTTATCGTTTATAATTTGTTCTTCAACAATTTATTACAAAATAAATGCAATAATTCGTAGATATGTATTGATATGAGTTGGGGTATAAACAAGTTGATTTTTAACCTGAAATTCGTGGTTCTTTGATCAATTTTTTGTTACCTAACCAATCATGTCATCAGAAATTGAATATTTTGATTGTGTCCTAGAGGTTTAAGACATTTCGGCTAGTTTTTATTCAAACTAATAATCAGGATCGTATTAGCTTCCAGTAAAAAATTATAATCTATAAGTACTATAAAATGACAAATTTTGAGATTCTATCAAATGATCCATATTCTGAATTGTATATTATATTTGAATTTACCTGTGTTCCCGGTGGTTCATCATTTCCAGCTTCAATTAGAAGAACTTTCCATCCTGGCACTTGGGCTAATTTACCGGCAGCAGTAGCACCTCCGCTACCTCCACCAATAACAACAAAATCATATTCATTGTCCGGCTTTATTTTGGGAATCACTCTCTCACATACTTCCGATATTTCACACGTATTTCTTATAAAAGTATCTAAGAGCGTCATAAATAGATAAACGGACCCCGCTCCGCATGTTTGGTCAAGAGATGGTCCCAAATAAGCGGAAGAACAACCACAGTCCATTATGTACCGGTGGTACTTTTAAACTGATAGATAGTACCGGTGGGTTTCAGAATTTAAATGTCTTCGTTTTCATAGTACAGTAAAATTCAAACGATTATCTAGAATTTATTTGTAATAAATTCTCGTTGGGTTTTTTGATACTATGAATTATTGTGGATGATACTTACAGGTAGTTGATTGGCAATCGTGTCTCATGATTTTTTCATTTTATTTTTCAAATTAATCCCCAATCTGTTTCTGAATAGATCAATAAGTGAATGGAAGGTGAATATGGAAATGTGGTTTCGTTTTTAATTATTTAGTTTATCCAAGTATGATTAATACATTAAAGTTAGTTGTATAAAACCGAATAGAGGCTTTAAAAATGTGGGTTTATAGACTATTCTTAAGTACCATGGGCAGAACACCGAACCAACGTATTACAAGAAATTCGTCCACGTACAAAGCTGTACAAGAATAAATCGCATTTATCTGCAGTAGCTAGGACATAATAGCTCAGAACGATCAATCATAGAAGGAAAAGCCTCAAGAGGGAGATCTCTAACTAGATGGGTGGACCAAACAAAACCCTTAATAAATCTGAGACTGCATCATGTTCAGAAGGTTGCAAAGGATAGGCAAGCGTAGAAGCAGATGCTGAATCAAATATAAATGGTGTTACTTCATTCTTTGGAGGATAATTGAAGGAGGAAGAGGATTTGGAAGATAACAGTAAACAGAGATAAAGCACATTAAAATTACCAATCTAAGTGAAATGAGGTATCGCAAGGGAAAAGTCGTTTCAGTCAGGTTTTTGACTTTTTGATCGAATTTTCTTGATAATATTCATGTCTGATATTGACGCTGAACCCTATAGCTAGATTCAATATGTACAAATAAGTCTTACATAACAATTATTCCGGAGAGGGAATTGTAGCTGTTCCAAATTTTCCGAAATTGTTTTATTCCAAGCTGTTTTCTTTTCGGGAACAAGAAAATATTCTAGCCAGATAGATTTCAAGATATTAAGCTCTCTTTCTATTCCAAACTTCGTGGTTGTTCATTGTAACTGATCTTGTGACGTGGATGAAGCTTTTTCAGAAGAATTTGTGGATCTCGTTGTGAAGCTACTATGGTATATGTTACACAAATAAATTAGCTGATGTAGGTAAATCGGTAAAACACACCCCTTTCCAAGATAACATCCTTAAAAGTTGGTGAGTAAAATTTGTATTTTTTTATAAAATTTCAATTATTCTAGAAACTTGAAATTCTGTGATTTTCATGCACTCGCTAAAGACTAACTATGAGTAGTTTTCAATAGACTTGATACTTTAAACGAGAGTGCAATTGACAATACTTCATTTATTATTAACTCTCAAACTTTTTCTCAGAAATGATTAGCTACAGAAAAAAAAAAAATAACAGCATAATAAATAACCAAAATACATGAACGTAGACTACGTGTCATGGATTGGCGTTCACGTATAGAAAAAAAATAAAAACTCACTTTAGTCAACATATTTTGATATGGGATTTATCTGGAAGGGGTGGGCTGGAGAAATTTTTTTAATTTCATACGAGGAATCACCTCTTTAATTTGGTTATACAAGTAATATCCATGTTATGTGGATAACATTATGGATTGCAATATTGCATTTGGCTGCGATGTTTTTTCTGTATTTTCAAATTTGTAGAGTTAACAAGAGAATTAACAAAATCATTTTGTTATTTTGGAATCAATATTAAATAAGTCTCAAGTTTCACATGTGAAATAAGAGTATTGTTTATTAATATGTTAATGTTAATAGTAATACTTACAAATTTTTGGTCTGTATACTTTTTCTTCCCAAATTACTCAAATTTAATGGAATTATAGAATTATAGAGTTATCGTGAATAAAAGTAGTATTTATCTGAGATAAAATAAATGATAACTTTAATCATAAATCTCTCTTTTTATAATAATTAAGACAATAAAACAGGTAGAATCTAGCTGATATCAAAAGAAAATTAGCGTACATCTCATTTTTCAAATATTTATAAAGAAATAGGGAAATGATAATATACCCTTTTGCCCCCTTTTCAGGTTTTAGTTCATATTGTTCATAAGATGCATCGTTTTCGACCAATTTGAATGTTCCTACGGTATCATCAATAGTCTTCAAGAAAACAATTTTCACTTCTCTATCTTCGTCTACTTCACTTGATGCTTTTGAAGCTGAATAAATACGTTTTTCCAGTTTTCACTTGAACGTAGATCCCTTCTTTGATTTTTCTTGGATCTCAAAAATATTTGTTCGCGTTGGATAGCACATAATTTGACAAAAAAGAAAAAGCTCTCGTCGATTAGTGCAAAGAAAAAATTCATTCATGGATATATTAATGGATCTTTCAGGACAAATCCAATAAAAAATTTTTGCGCACAAAGCATTTCGAGATTCCATCAGAGCAATGTAGAACAGTCAATTTTGAATGGTACAACAGCATTTGTTTGTCAACAGTGTTAAAAAAATCAAAGGAACTAATCGGAGACGACGAATTATTTCCCAGCGTGAGCCTTCAAACATTAGTTCATACAAAACGTTTTTAAACAGTCAAATTATCGAATTGATATGTTATCTGCCGTTGTTTGGCATAAAATTATTTCTTCGTATTCCCGCAAATTAACAATAAAAGGCTAGGTCAACGTTTTTTTACACTTGAAGAAACAGTTGATGAGCTCAAATAACATTTTTTGGAGGTACCTCAATCGGGATAGAAAAAATTGATATCGTTTTTTTTAGATAAAACTGAGATCACCTGTATTTTCCATTACTTCTAATCTAAACAGTATCGATAATTGACCGTACGGTCAAGTAGAATAACCGCATTTCAATGTTGAAAAATGAGAAGAAGAACTCGATCTTGATCATCTAATTGAACGAAATTAATTATTGGATAATTAAGTTATTTGTTTTATTCATTTCTTTTTCTATACAAACATAACCGTGAATAATTTTCTTCTAATTACTATATAATGAATAAAGACGAACTGAATTGATTAAAAAAAAAAAAGTTTCAATCAATATTTTTTTTTAAATATCACTGAATATTCGATAATTATATACATTTAGCTCAAAAGCAAACTAATATGTATACAAAAAAAATTTTCCAAATAATTCTAGAGAGTAAGTAAACAAACAAATGAATACAAAAGCATTGTTAGAGATTGGTTCTAAAAACAATATAAACAAATTTCTGTTGTATATAAAAACATATGTAAAATCAAAATAAAACGGTTTTTAAAAACCAGCGGATTTACTAAATTTTATACTTCATCATAACTTGACAGCACCGGCTCTACGGTCTATGTCGTGGACTGATTCATATCATTTTCCCCCCAGAAGGAAATTTCTTTCTAGGTGCTGTGAAGTGGAGGTAGAGCTGCTAATTAATATGTAAACACCGGTATTTGGAATATCACCTTTACGATGTTCCTGACGACTCGCCAATCCGCTGGTTACTCGATATCTTGGCTATAGCCAGTCACTTCCTATTGTCTTCCACCACACTGTGGTGCAATCTTTCCATCGTTTCTCACACATCCACGTAGGTGGATCGATCTCGAAATTAATTTTTGATAACCAGGTAGAAGATGCACAACGAATTGTGTTTGTTTCTCAGTGTTTTGCCGGAAGCTGAGATCTAAACGTCAAGTTTTTCTCTTTCATCAAACTTCTTCCAGAAGACGGTTGTTAACCCTCGTGAATTCTTGATTCAAACAGAGATGTTTTAAATTCTTCGAAGGCATGGTCAGATTCTTCTAGCAAATGGTTCACTCCTTCCTGTCATGGTCATGATCTCCTTCAAGCGCAAGTCGATTTTGGTGGACTACTTCTGATTTTCTATTTGAGATTTTGTTTATGGTATAGTTGACATAATTGCTCTTATTCAATTATTTCTTCTTGTGATTAGTGAGGAACGAATATCTCTTTCTTATATATTATTTAGAAATTGAATAACTTTCACTGTACTATATCAAGAACGGTTATTTGACCAAAGCATCTGGATTTACCAAACACATATAATCGCGGTAAACCGACGTTACTTGTTAAGTAATTTCTTTTTTTATTCCTATGAACTGAACTCAATTTGTTTGAGTAATATACATCTTATCGGAGGAAATAGGGTTTTCAAATTTATATTTTAATGATAAGAAGTTTTGTTCAAATTAATCGATTGTATACATTAAAGCAAATCAATCAATTATTGGTTTATATTTCAATTTGTGCTTCAATTAAATATTATACTCAAGAATCTTAGTTGATGTGTTCCATAAACACGATCGAATGTTTTGATTATTTCCACTCACTTTTTAAGTTATAAAATATAAATAAACACCTGAATTGATTCGAAATTTTAATCTTCATTAATAGATTAAAAGAGATAAAAATTTTTATCTATGAAAAATCTGAAATTAGTTCACGTGCCCAAAACGTTTTTGCTACCTTCAGTATTTGGTAATAGTTGCACAGTAAAATATTTTTAAAAGATACGAGAATTCAAAATTTTTAACCATATTCATGAATTATCAAATTATCACTTCTACTTTTATAACATGATTGGTAAGAATCGTCTTCCTTGAGATTGACACGACATAACATGGTATATAAGGTCCCAAAAGTACCTGTTCTGACCTGAAGATGGAGGTAGTTGCTTTAAAAATCCCACACAGTCTATACAGCATATATTTCACGTTTGAAGACGCCATGTTGTTTAGTATTGTTTGGTAGCCATGAATACTACCGTTTTCAGTGAATTTGTAAACATGTAAAATATTAGTCATCGTGATACAATAATTTAAGCTAAACTAGTAAAATATTAGGTAGAAGAGTTTGAACAAGATTGTATGACCGACGAAAACCAGCATCGTAGTGGTCAATCAAATGAGTTGACGGCTTCAAAAAGTTGTTGTAGTTGAAGAAAATCCGCAAAGCCACATTGGATGATCGTCTACTGAAAGTGCGCGAGTTAGCAGACATATTAGATATTTGAACAAAAGCAGCGTCGTGAAGATGTTTGCCAATGTAGCAAGAGTAGGTAGGCTTCAAGCTGAGCAGCTGACAGTCGTTAACCTATGACGCATGCGTACTTTTTCAGTAGCATCACTAGTATCGTTACTTAATAGCTACACCTGGTAACATAAATCATCAATATTCACTTTTTTTCACTTCATAATTCGGTATATACCTATGCTATAAAAAAAGTACTATAATAATTTTGAATTACCAGATTGAATTATGATTTAATTCATGACGAACACACACCAAATTCAAAGGAAACAAATTTTTGGCAAATATCCTTCTCATTTCATTATTCTTCATGAATAATAAAGTACGACATACATGTAAATAACTAATTTCAAAATCGAGTATGTCTGTTAAAGGCATTGTCCTAAAACAATCTTATCAATGTTTTCTGATAAAACTATGGCTAGCGCCAACTTCTAGATATCTTCAGCTTCTTCATTTACTAGTATTATACGAAGACATTGTGATTGGAAACACTGATATTCATCGAGAGAAACTACGATCACAAAACATATTCATCTGGTATTACAATAAACGTGGATCAGAAATAGAAATTGGAGAGCAAATTGCAATTGAAATTTCGCTCGCAAAGAACTCCGATTCCCAAGGCAATCAGTGTGTGAAAATAATCATATCTCATGTGGATTGTTTTAATTAAGAGTGCCATGAATTTGCACAGAAATACGCATAAATATTCATAAATTGTTGTGGATCGCATATTCGCGCCCGAGAGTTCTGCTTAATTAACTTCTTTTCTCGGATTACGGTCCCTCGAAAGAGCAATGGATTTGTCGCTGCAGTTTCAGACCTATCCGGCATTAATATTTTCTATACGTAACAGGATAATTATTCCTTTTAAGGCAACTGAAAACGTGATAGAAATGGGAATGAGCAGAATCATCAGAGAAGTCGTGTGATTAGTACGGGCGTAAAACATAAACAATTGATACAACATCGTTAATGTTAATAAGTTGGTTGAGGACTCTTCATTCTGATACAATTTATATTAACAATCCGAAATTGTTGATAATTTACCCACGTCGTTTGAAGCTACTACTTAAAATCCACTATTTTCTTTTCATATCCAGAAATATACATTTGTAACTATATTGTTTGGAATAACAGAAGACGTACTCAAGCTCTTATTTCTTCTTATTCTACATTAATATTCGGAAACCATCCATTATTATGCCCCGACATCGATCATTCAACTTCATATTGCACCAGACTTCTAAAGGTGAATACTACAACTGATACTATAACTGCCGATGATAACAGACGTTAGTCACTGTCAGTTTGTTGTTCAGTTGACGTTAACCAAGACATAGAGGTTCACAATTACCGAACTACTCATGGAAATACCAAAAATTACACAGTCTCCCATGTATAAAATTGTGATCACGGACAAGAAATGTTGCGCTAGATCCATAACACTAAGCGACTTACATACATCACACTTAATAGCAATAAATGGGATAGTTTTTCATAGACTATTGGTACTAGCGGATAAGACTTGAATCCTGTTGACAATCTAGAAAGAAGTCTACTGTATGAACTTACGTCGTTTACAGGGAGCTATTCAAAGAAGGGACTTTTTCCTGATCCATAACAATGCACGACGTATAGTGTCAAGTGTAGAATTTTTGACCACTCACCATACAATCTTGATATAGCACAGTGACTATTTTCTCTGATAAAAAGAGATCATGTATTTACATGGATAACGCTTCGAACATCCTCATGGTATGCTTGGGAGCTGAGCTCCAAATGTTCGTGTAATATTCCAAAGATGGACAAATGGGCCTTGTAGAGGATAAGAGAATGAAGCTTTCTGGTCTTAAATAGAGAACTCCAAATTTTTGTGGACCTGCTTAAGCTAATTTGGCCACATGATTAACCCAATAATCCAATTTGTGGTGATGGTGATATTCTTTGTTCGGGCAGGATCAAATCAAACTATTTTGTAAAAACAGGCAGTGTCAGTCTGCTCCATTGAACGTAGATTGTGTACAACCCATTCCAGATTGTTTTCATGATCGGTTCGATGGAAGAGGTCTGTTGTTACCAACGGATTTGGACACCAGTGTGACATCGTCGGCGAAGCTTTTGATCTGGTTCCAGTAGATCGTTGTCGTACAGAAGGAAGGGAGTGGGTGACAAAATGCATCCCTTGGGAACACCAGCGTGGACTTCAAACCGTTAGAATAACAGAACTTGCTTTTCCCCACTAGCACTTTCTAGTTTTTCTGGTATATTTATCAGTCACTTTGCAGTCTTTTAGTTATATTGCTTTCACGATGGCATCAAACGTATCCAAAAATACATTGATTGTAATTTTGGTGGTTTTGACGATGAACAACCAAAAACGTTGTGAAATTGGTTACAAAATAGAAATTATAAGCAAAAGACTGCACATTCATCTAATGCACGTCTGAAAGTAGTCCGCAAGTTATTAATATCCTGTTGCAAGAATACCAAAGAAGAATCTGCTTTGATTTCTCCCAATTTTTTTTCTGAAGAATCTTATAATTTGGCTCTTCCAAATTTATCCGAATATTCGTTACTTCTAACATTCCACAAACATGTTTAAGTACAATATACTCGTGAGTAAAACAATCGACTCGACTCGTACGCTCACGGTCAAAAGTCTCTACCAAAAAATCTGTAGCTTCCAATCTTATTTTGACCTCTCATATCCATTGGTATTAATTTTATAATAAGTGGTCTATGTTATTATGAAAATATTTCTATGGTAAAGGAAAAATATCGAACGGAAATTGTATTATGATTAACAGTAAAGGAAAAACAAGTTTAAGTTCGTTAAAATGATAATTTATGCAAAATTAACAC
The DNA here is from genome assembly GCF_026230105.1 of Diorhabda sublineata. Taxonomy (NCBI): domain Eukaryota; kingdom Metazoa; phylum Arthropoda; class Insecta; order Coleoptera; family Chrysomelidae; genus Diorhabda; species Diorhabda sublineata. Next base: position 9,775,584 of record NC_079475.1, on the reverse strand, counting down.
ATCAATGTTTGGTATTCCCCCCTTAGGTTCAATTAACAGCTTCCAATAACTTTTTCATGAGTCGAACAGGTTTCTTTACTGGATCTTGTTTGATGGTATCCCATTCTTCAGTGAGCGCGGTTTTGAGGTCTGATTTCGTAGTTAGTGCAGAATTTATAACCTTAATTTTTCTGTTGAGTTCATTTCCTGAATGCTCTATATGATTCGAGTTCTTCTACGCGCTAGCCAATCCCTAAGGGTGATTTCTACATTCTGTAAATACTGCTGTACGCAATCTGTTGCCTTTTGGTTGAGGAATAGACAGTGGTTTCAAGTGAGAAGAAAAATTGTCAAACTTATGTCGCACTAAAATGTTTTTTTAGCTCTTATATTTGTTTGATTTATCAAAAAAATATTCACATTGTTGTTTACTTGAGATATCCCGAGACCTTGTATTCAATCTACCAAAAAAACGAGCCAAGATTCATCAAATCCAATGCACAAACAAACCACATACAAATTATCAACATGCTAACTATCTTGCTAATTAATCTAAGAATATTGATTAATTTTTTATAACATCGTTGTTTTCTAATGGAAGGAGCGAATAAACTCATCAAAAGAAGTATAAAAAGTTAAATGCTCTCAACCTGTTTTCATTTACTATTTACGAGGTGAAACCAAAGAATACGTTCAAATCGTTTTTATAGCATATATTTCAAATCATACGTATCATCTTCTTATATATTAAGATAAGTGATGACCAGTTTGAACCTTGGTTTTGCTGTTGATTGTCATTGAAAATAGATTCACCGTGTATCATTTTTTCTGATAATTTGGCAATTGTTAGCGATGAGCAGAGTGAAAGATTTCATCAAGATATGAGAAAGAAGAACATTCGGTATCAAGGATAATGAGATCTAGTAATGATAGGAGATTACCATTAATAAGATGTATTGATAGAATGCATCGAGAAAAAAAATTGTTCACCAATAGCTAGATCAAGACCAGCAGTGATAGTTTTAGTGTCCTCGGTGTTCTCGATGGTTGGTATATCACTTTTCATCTCTATTTCAATAATGAGGGCATATGGAGGCCTTGGAATCAATTAACAAAGAATAAATCGTTGAGTATTTAACAGCGCAACTAATATTAAACAAACCCAGAGAACACAATATTAAGAGGTATCTCTCACAAATAATTCTTTTTTATAATTCTAGCAGATGGATTATCCTGGAAGTCGAAGGTTACTAAAACGTGTACCTCAAAGTTTAGGTCTTCGACCAACGTTTTGAAACGACCTGCTTCGGAATAACAGTAAAAGGCTTTATCGATGATATTGCTATAGTGGTCATAGAAAATAATGACGATACCTCAATACATTAAGTTAATCTTTCCAGCTAGTTATATATAATTATATAGAAAAAAACAACTTGAGTCTGGCACCTAAAAAGACGGAAACAGTTGCCATAACAAAAATAATGAAGATTGATTCCATTCTAAGTCTTCAAATACCAGGACATTTGGATAGACAAAAGTCAACTTTAGGGAAGCATATCCGGTGGACCGTAGTAAGAGTATAAAGAGCAATTACAGCTTCTACAAGAAGAATCCTAGACAATGTTGCGTACCTTCAAATTCTATACGCTGCCCCGATTTAACACGCGATTAAGAAATAATTCACTGGTAAAAAATTAAACAAATAGCAAAACTTTTCGAATATCAAGGCTATACGGATCCAAGTCAATAAATGCAGCAGAAATAATATCGTGATTAAAGAAGCTGCGAGATACGACGACCAGAAATATAGTATATGCATATAGAAACCTGATGTATATGTAGCAAGACAGATGGACACACTCATAAAAAGGACGCCGAACCTACAGTTCAATATCTAAGATTGTTCTATAGATGAATACAACTAATTATGAAATCGACTATTTTTTCGACTAGGTCTTGTTTGGAAACGATTGCTTTGGAGATTACCTTTACAAATGGAAAAAGACTGAACCAAATGTTTGCTGAAACTGTTGCAAAGGTGTTGACATCAACCACATCTTGTTTGTATATGAACGACGAGAGGAATTAAGATTGAAGTACAAAAACTTCACCGTAGACAGCTTCAACATGAACGAAATGAAACTGTAGTTGGTAAATTCTAGAATAACATGAAATAGGACATGAAAAGTTGCCCAAAAAATAATAGAAATGGAAGAAAAAGAAATAAGAATGTGAACGAATGAAAAGAACTCGAAATAATGCGTGAGGTAATGCTAGAAAAAAGCCGTTAGGCGATTCATTATTACCGCCAAGTAAGCTCGAATCCGCCACAACATCTTAAAACTGAGAAATGAGTTTACCATCAGACTCTGAAGACGATAAGTTGATTATCGAAACGCGCGTCGGAAAGGGTAATTGTGAATGTTGTAGTTGTGTTAACAGTATAAATATCACCAACGGTTCCAAAAATTCCAATTTATTTCAGAAATTAAACATCATTTCTTAAACATTTATCAAGAATTCTCACGAATGAATATTAAATTCGAGGTATTGAGTATGAAATATTGATAGACCTGTAATATATTTATATCGGATATTTTGATTTATCAATTCATTACTAATGACCTTCCACGCATATTTCAAAAATTGAAATGATTTAGAGGTCAACGGCCAAAATATGATTGGAGTTATAACCTGTTTTTGACAAATTTCATTATAATCATCAAATCAATTTCAATATTTCAAGAAAGTGATCGAAAATTAAGAGATGAGAAAAGAATAGAATGGATATATACGAGGAGGACCTCAGAAGTACTAAGAGAAAGAAAACACAAAAAATTTTGGAAAAAAATAGTTTTATTTTGAAACATAATAGTTTTCTAGCTCCATATAGATCCCAGAGATGTCCAATAAGTTCGATACCCTTTTTATAATAAGAATCGTAAAGCTACTTAAAATAGTCATTAACTGTCTACATAATCTCACCATTGCTTGAAAATCCTTGACCATCAAGCATTTTTTCAAGTCTTGGAACAGAAAATAATACGAGGTGATTAAATCTGGCGAATAGTGTGCTAGGTAGCAGTTCAAACTTTAATTCATTAATTTTGGGCATTGCAATAACGAATGTTTGAGCTGGTGCAATACTTTCTTAATTCCCATATTCGGTGGTTTCGGTTGATTCTCTTGCTCAAACGTTGAAGCCAGTTCGCATTTTCTTTTTTAAGATTATCCACGCGCATGCCTTTTCAGTCCATTGTTTTTATTGTTATTTTGTTTCTGGTTTGAAATGATATACCCACTTTTCATCTATGATTGAAGAACGGCTTATAAATTCTGTTTTATTTCTGCGAAACTGCCAAAAACTTGATGGAAAGATCACATAGCTCTCTCATGTCCAAATTTTCAAATAATATACGATGAATCTCACTTTTTAAAATGCCTATCATGCCTGCTAGCTCGCGCACGTTCAATCGTTCATTTGGTTGACCACTGCGATTTCTGGTCTTCGCAGGTCATTTAAACTCTGGTACCCAATATTTTACTGTTGATAACGTAGGATCAGATTAAGCCAGAGTAGAATCTGATCCAGTTTTTATATTGGTTGGGCTAAAGCCTTACTGAAAGTTACTTAAATGAAAGTTTTGAATCACATAACAATAACCAATTTTTCCCATGTTTACAAATTTAATGAAAAAATTTGTTAGTTGCCAAACCCTTTCAAACATATGTCATCTCTAGGTCAGGCCAAGTACTTCTTGGACTATCCTCGTTTAGTAGCGATAGGAAATTTATATAACTGAATATAAATATCACGTTATCACAAATATAACTGTAGATTATAACAACAATACCCAAAATGAGGTTCGTGTAAGTGGGGTTGTTAATAATTCACATATTGCTGAAATTTTATGGTCATCGATAATTCACACATGGGACATTGAATCACATGAAATATATCACATAAAATATCGAATGACAGATAGAATGTTTCGTCAATTATTTCAGAATCAATTATTCGGTAGTGTCTATTGATAAAACAATCCGTTAATTATTTTCTCTAGTCTCTGTCTAGTCGTATAAAATAGTTGCCTGTGATATGAAGCTCAATTATTTCAATGAAAAAATATTAGTGAGATCTGAAATGAATGCTATAATAGTATAGTATGTTAACATGATTAAAGCCATCTATAAATTTGATCCGAATGAAAAATGTCTATTAAATCTGTAGGGAAATATTTGAATCGACTTGTATCAATTTATGAGTTTTTTCTAACAATTTTTCATGTATAATATTTTTTGAAGGGCAAATTCATTTTTTCCCTGGAGATAGGACAAACAAGAAGACAGCTAAGCGTCAAAGATATGGGCTCAATGCGAACGCAGAATTCAGCGCTGCAGTCGTATCGAAAAGCAACTAGATCTATCTAACTATCATATTCCGAATTAAAATGCTCAGTTATTCAAAAAGCCAAAATACTGCATTGAAAAAAAAAATAATTATCCGGAAAGAAACGATAAACAACATATTCAAGAAAAAGATAGATTGTAATCAATTGAGAACCAAAACATTTCTCCTCGCTATATTTACAAGAAATTTCCCCACAAATATCGAATTATTTCAATAATTCAAATTTCACTGAACTAAAATCTAAATAACAAAAACAAAGGAAAGGACAGTGATGCTGTCTATATAGGGCAGACATCTCAGTATTTAGGAAATAGACTAAAAGGTCATCAAACAATTCAATTATAAAGATTCGAAAATTCTTGGAACGGAACCTGATACACGAAAAAGAAATGGTTCACATTCATAAAAACCGAAAAAGCTATGAGTAACTTGAGTAAATTTTTTTTATACAGCTACAAATAATTGATGTATCTAATTTTGTACTTCCAGACGTCATCAACTCTAAAAAAGAATTTCAGCTTGTAGAAACTTTATTGTACTGAAGTAGGTTCAAAGATTAGCTCCATAAAATTCGTTTCAATTAATTCTTGAGTTTCTGTGTTTATCCTGGGTGTCATTGTAACGCTGAAGATGTATAAGAGTCCGAAACCATTTCCCTTATTTATGAGAGGACATGGAAAAGGAATCACTTTCCGAGGAGAACCAAATAGAACTGAATAAATCCTTGGTTATCAGTAATTTCAAAATAAATCCGATTTCCATGTATCCATTACAAAATTGATTTGGTTGTAGACATTTTTCATTGTGTATCCATCTTGTCTGTACACTCTTGGACTAAGAACTATGTTTTTATGATTTTAGAAAAACTTTTTATTTACATTTTTCGGTAAAAAAATGAATCCCGATCACAGTAAATCGTTTTTTTTTTCATATCTCCACTAGGGGAGTTTCCGCTATTCCTAATTTTCCATCATTATATCTAACTATACCAATTCCCTCTGTATAAATTATTATTTTCATAGTAATGCTTTCTAAAAGCTAAAATTTACATATTCATCTTTGATTATGGTCACTTTTAACACTATTCCCTAAGTTATAGTCACAGTTCGCTGACCCATGATTCAAACATTCCATTAAAATAACTTCAACACGCACATAATCACGAGGTATTGCAAATGCCTACTTATTGTCGGTTGTATATACATTCCCTTGATATTTTTGATAGTTTCAACGAAATTGCATCAATAATCCAGCACGTGTTGCCTCGAAATCATAACTACATATTTGTATGCATGCTTTACAAACAGACACATATGTTACACATGTACACGGACACTCAATATTAATGTAAAACAAATATTCATGAACATTGTCGTCCTATATGCACGATGGCCTCTGAACTAGGTATTCGAAAATCTTTATATCTGTACCCTACTACCCTCTAAGTTGCTGTTTGACTTTAATGATCATTAATTATTAATCAATAATTAAAAAATAAACTGAAGGAAGTGAAGCCGTATGGCAAAGGTGTCAAATTCAATTTTTCGGGGGTCCATATCTGAAATTTTGATTTCGTAGGTGGGCCAGATTGAAAATAAAATTGAATTAACTGAATTATCTTGAAATTTTATTTATTAAATTATATAAGGGTTGTTAAAAATCATATCAAAGTTATAAAAGATGGTAGGTAAATATATTGACCTCGAGGAACCAGATAATTGACTTCTCTTGTTTTTGACAAGCTCATAGATGTCAGTTATCATATTCGTTGTAATTATTTTGATAATTGATTGGAGATGTTCATTCCTAAGTCTTGTGGGATGTAAGAGCTTTAAACTCATTAAATTTTTCTTCCAAATTACTGTCCGATTGAAGATCTATCAACTCAATTTGCAAATGAACTGGTGCCTATGAAGCTTCACCATTGAATGGATTGTTGAAAATTGGAAATTCCATTTCATTCATCTTGTGAAACGATTGTTGAACTCCCTAGTCAGATTATGCAGAAGTTAAGAATATTTATTCAATTTTGTTTTTGGTTCACTGTGCCAAATGATTTTAAATGAGGATAATAGTGGAAAGATTGATTTTTTACCTGATTTTTCCACAGCCTCAACTTTGTTTCAACGGCTTGAATATATGAATACATTGAGTGACAATCAGATTTTCACCCTGTAACTTTATATTCAGTCAAGTATTTATTCATATCTACCGAAAAGATACAATCAATCCACCACTCATCGTCATAATCAATTGGTTTGCCTTTCCCTAACAAGAATAGGGTCACGTAGTGCAAAAAATCTTTTTCAAACTACTCCTGGACTGAGCCAACAGTATAATTAGGGACATCAGAAAACTTTTCGTCCAAATCTTGTAAAAATTGCCTGAAGTCTCGGTGATTTAGTCCTCTGCTCCTTATAAAATTTATAATTTCAATGTCACAATATTTTCTGTTTTAATTTAGTTACAACGCCGTAGATTTGAGAGTAAGAGTATTCAAAACATTTGTAGAGGAATCGAACGAAGTCTAACAGCTCTAAAAAACATGATTCTTCTTTCTGGGCCACATTGCGATCGTGGACCTTATTGATACGGCCCAGGGACCGAAAGCGGCCCGCGAGCCTTATCTTTGACATAACTGCGGTAGGTTTATTATTTTGATAATACTGAACTTACCGTATACACCACCACTACACTAAACTCTGCCCTTCAGTTTCTGAAGACGATAACTTGATCATCAAAACGCAATTCATTCAATGAAATTATGAATATTGATATTCTTGTACTGCCCTTTGTTTCGTAACATTTATTTTCTTATTTTGGCCATTACTAAATAGTGGTCCGTGTCTGCTAGAGCTCCTCTGTACGTTTTTCCCTTTGTGGCTGCGACGTGATCTATTTGGCTTTTGGTATCACCTCCTGGTTGTCTCCAAGTTGCTTTAGAGTGTTCAAACTTGGTTTGGTATTCATTATTCCTGTCACTTAGGCTAGCCTGTGCCCATTGTCGTTAGTTTCATGATGGATAGTTCCATTTATATTTCCTATCACACTTCGTAGGTAATTCTCTCTTTCTAGTTGTGCGTTTACGTCTCCAAGTAATACTATTTTTAATATTTCCTCTCCTACATGACTTAACTCATCATAGAAGTCATCTTTTTCCTTTTCTTGTGCCACCTCTGTTGGTATTGATAAACGTAACATGATTGATATCTATCTTCAGTCTTAAGATGCTATTCTTCTATTAACTGGTCTAAAATCTAGTATGCTATTTTCCATTTTGTTCCTTACGTTGTGTCCTACTCCTTTCTTTCCACTTTTTAATTCTTCGCTAAATAGGAGTATGTATTTTTCTTTCTTTATTTCACCCGCGTTTTCCCATCTCGTTTTTTTCTATTACCGTGATATCTATGTTCTATTTTTTCATTTCCTTTGCTTTCTCAAAATGGTCTTTATATTCCATGTTGCTATTAGTACTTGTTGTCTTTCTTGGTCCTTTTTCTTTGATCTAGTTTTGGTTGGCTGTTCAGTATTATTTTTGCTGCTTCGACATTGTTTTTATTGCCGTTAATTCTTTCATTTTTGCTTTTGGCAAATCCGAAAATATTAATTATTGGATAATCAAAAAGTTCTGATAACAGCAAAAAATAAAGTAATAAATATCGGGTGTTTGAAAATTTATATTTCGGTTTCAATTTGTGAATCTTTTTATATAAATTCGATGTAGTGATAATCAGTGGTGTAGCTAGGCTGGTGGAAGTTGGCCCATGGCCTCGCACTTAAAGGGGCGTCGCGAGGTAATTTTCAAGCAACAAAGTTTCGAGATTTTTAAACAATTATCTTTTAATATTTCTAGATAGGTTTTTGATTTAAAATTCAAGTCTATGCTGAATTTTCAATCAAACTTAGTGATTTGATAGAGAAAACTGTAATGTAAATTAATATAAAGTACTAAAATATTCCACGGATCATATACAGAAACTTTTTGTTAGATTAAATTTGATGAGATGAACTATGAGATTTTTTATTTGTGAAAAATTCGAGAAAATACTACCAGAACTGTTTTTATTGGGTCGTTATGATACCAGAAGTCGAAAAGCAATATGTAAAAAGTCAAAAACACCGATCTTATTCAACATGATGAACATCCATAAAAACGTCTGATAAATTACACTTTTATACTTATGGAAAGTGGATGGAATAATAAAGAAAATATGAAGATGGAATTGTAACTCAGAAAGGGAAAATGTTAAGGGAGGAAACTAAAAGCATCTATTCATGAAATTCAGACAATTACTGTGATGGCGTTTTGGGTTCAATCACAGTCAGGAACGGATTCAAACATCCGCTTTGTGAATATTATATAATACATTCATTATTTAATAAATAAATCAATCTAGAAACACGATTTTCATTTTAATAAGTTTAAAATTATAAAATGAAAACACTATTGCCGCGTTTACTTCGAGTGAAGCTTTTCGAAAGTTCGAAGTAACGGGACATTTGAAAGCCAATTGACAGTTAAAGCTCTCGCTGGATCTTTTGGGAGTAATTCTCATTCAACGGAAAACTGAGTAATAATTTAAATGATCATCATTTCATAGAGAACGTTTCCAAGTAGTATTGTATATGTATTGTTTTTTGAGAAATTAAGGAACTAGGGTAATACTTAAGCTCCAAATTTTGAATTAAACATGCCTCTGTTGAATGTTATTTGAATTTGACTTGTTTAAATCGGAGGGAATTTCTAATATAATGTTTTACCAAAGGCTTCATGAATTACGAATACGTTTATATCGAAATAAGTAGTATGTAAATCAACACTACTTTTTATTATTCATTGTATGACGAATAGAAATATTTATAAATTGAATAAAACAGGTTTCTATAAATTGAAGGTACGACTGGGAAGAATATGGAAAACCAGTATTGTTGTAGTTATTGGAGTCAAATTTAATGAGATGATGGTGTTCAGCTTGGGTCTTTGTAGCTCTGTTAGCAGTAGAACTGCGGAAAAAAATGAAGTGAGAAAGGGAACGGGAATACAAAGCGAAATCACGAGTAGGTAGAAGAGATTCGAATATAAAGGAGCTCATTTTATGAATATTTTTATGAAATATAACCAAACAGTTATTTATTCTATTCTTTTCATGCTATTACCCAAATAATAGATGATACGAATTTACACCAAAAATATTATATAAAATTTGCTTAAAACAAAAGGAAATTATTGAAGGTATTTGGAATTTTTTGAGCAAAGTTATAAGAGAAACTTACCAGCGAATATAAAGAATAATACTACACATACTACAAATTCACTAAAATTTACTTGGATTTGATCACTTGAGCGTAGATAGATAGAGGACGACTTAACAATAACACTGTGTCCATATTTTTCATGCTCCGTGCAATTTTAATAGCGTCTTATTGCTACTTAGTGCAAATTACGAGTTCTCTTAACCACTTTACAAAAAATCCAACATCGCAACATTGAAATATCTCTTGAAACAGTTTCTGATGAATTCTATTTGTAAACATGACGTGCAACTTCAATGATAAACTTGAGATATCGAAGACGTGAACTCAACATTAATAGTCGACTAAAAGTAAAAAACCTCCTCAATTTGTTATCACTTACAATTTTTGTAAAAAATATAACAATACTAAGACATATAGGAATTAGTGGCAAAGATGAAAGATTCTTTGTCAACTATCAAAGAGGAAAATGCACAAAGGAACTTGCAAGCATCAATAAATGTGGTAAATTGGTTCAAGACATCGCTAAATTTTTGAAGCAACCAAACACAGACATCTATAAAGAGAGAAGAATGTCATCAAAAATGGTCGCTAATAAAACTGGTGATTTTATGGATGTGTAACGCCATCCCATATAGAATATTACGATGGGCCCAGTATTGGCCCATATCTGAATCAAATATGTACAACTCTAGTCCTAGGTTTGAAGCTATCATTGACGCAGACTTGGTGGATCTCTGGGATTATAACAATGTCCCTTGCTTGGTTTAAAAGCCTGCACCTGCTTGCTTATAAAAATAGATATTCAATATATTGTTGATAAAATTATAGTTTTATGACAAATTTCTATTAATGCTACCAATTAATGTACATAAAAATTTCAGTTAAATGATTAAACATATAAAGAAATTATACTATTTTTTATTATTCTATTTTTTGTTTCTTGTTTGGATGGAATATTATCACTTTTGATGTTAAGAACAAAACTTTACATACGATGGCCGACCCAGACTTCAACCAGGCTTGGGCCAATATTGGTTTGCCAAAGCCGGGTTTCCCAGAGTTGGCCCAAGCTAAGCCCCTTCGTTCAAGTCTGGGGGCTCCTACAAGGGATGGTGATTGAAAATCTAACGTAACTGCTGAACTGCCGAAGATGATGTTAACAACACCATAAAAGATTTTTCAGTCTGGAAAGCATAAAATAATAAACATTCGTCTTCAAGCCTTAACTTATTTTAAATCCCCTAGTAACTTTATTATAAGAAATCCAAGAAATAAATATTGTGTGTTGTTTTGTGGTTGTCGTTTAAAGTACGTGTTAAAAATTAGATTCCATATCTGTCCGCTTGAGTCACTAGCCTACAAACTCGTGTGAAATCGTCTATTTTCAACACTTGTTATAAATAAATCAATCGATTCGTTGTATCTGAATTCGTTTAAAATAATTCAACTTCCAAAATGAAGGAGTCTTATCAAATACTGTAGTGCTTCCATCCTAAGAGTTATTAAATTATAAGTTACTAGAATTATAGCCACAAATTATAATCTACTAAACAAAATCACCTTTAATTGAAACAAGTAATATGTAAAGTCTACATAATAACAGCAGTTAGGGCGCTATTCACTATTTCGAAACACGCATGTTAATATGCGATACATACTAAGTGTTTCCATGAAACATCGTACACAAATTCACGTCCTTGATATTTAAAATTTATGGCCCGTCTCTATTTATCTCGCATTTCTGTATAATTTATCGCTTCATTATAGTTTTTCGTGCAGCTTCAGGGGCGTAACCAGAAAAAAGGCAAATATTATAATTATAACACGAATCAACACTGCTTTTGTTGCTCTCTATATAAAATTGATATCAGTTGTAAAAGTCTGACGTCTTCATCTTCATCTCATATTACGAAAATCTAAAACGGCCATAGAAAAAAAAAATACTTACGGATTGTTAACCATTGGGCATGAGCCGCCCCTTGTCTTCAGATAATAGTGTGGAATTATCCATTCAAAAATGAATAATTTCATAATGTTCGATTGTTTAATTTAGAAATTATACTCAAATTAGAACCTGAGCTATGGAGCTTTGAGTGTAGAAAAATTTCAGAAAAAATAAAAGTCAAGTTGAATGTTCCCTTACAGCTCTTCTCAGGCTCCACCAATCAAGTCATATAATATCTCAAATGAAAGAGCTTGATTCACTGAGGCCAAAATGATCAACATATCTCTACTGGAACAGGAGATATAAAAGGCCGAACGTATGAAAGCATGGAAAATTTATAGGGAAAAAGTCGCATTTTAGTATAACTTGTGGAGGGTTGAAGTTGAGTGATTTTCAAAGCTTGATGACAAATTTACGCATAGGTAAATACCTTTCATTTTTTAACGGCCGGGCGGACTTGTATTAGATTTGTATAATTCTTTTCAATATAAAGAAGATAAAGTTCTGATTTCACAACTTTAGAAGCCTATAACTCAGAAACGAGTTATCGTATAAGAAGATTTTTATTATTTTCACGTCTACTCAATTTCGAATTTTTCACATCAAGTCTTGTAGATAGAAAAATGTTTGAAATTCATAACAAAACAAGTTTTCATCTTCAGTATTTGGTATTTGTATCATTCTTAGTGACCAATTGATGATTGTAATTACGCCAAAAATTTTATTCTTCATCGCATTTTAAATGAAGTATTCATTTTAATTAAAAAGTTATATTTAATTTTCCCATTAATGATTTATAATTATTAGTATTCCTATTGTGGTATTCCTAGTTTTGTGTTATAGTCCTGTTCTGGTAATTTACTCCAAAGTTGAGTTGATTTCCGCTGTCCATTAAATTTCGTTTTATATGGAAGTACGGGTATTATAATCAACAAAACTCCATACACAATTTTGGTATGAAAATAAAAGTGTTCAAAGGTAAATTCAGCAGGAATCAGCAAAAGTCTTCATAAATATAAGTTAATGCAAAGAACAAAAATTTAACGAAGCTCAAATCACTGAAACAAAGATCAAGGTCCGACGAGTTGACTGGCTTTAGAACTTGCTTGGTGTGATAACGATTAGAATAAGTTTATAGATAAAATCGAACGATAAACTCATGGTATATGAAACTTTTAATATTGAAGTGAGAAAATGAGTGATAATAATTACAACAGAAAAAAAAATTTCCAGAGAAGAGAAAAATTAGGAAGTTAAGGGATAATATGGCAAAACTGGAAAAGGGCATTAAGATTGAGAAAATATGATAAGGACATAGGAAGTACAGAAATAACTAGAAAAAAAAATTGAAAACCAATGGAAGAGGATAAAAAAATAACAATAAAAGATATGGACAATAGACTCGAACGACTAGAAAACGAGAAAAGAGTATACAACATTGTGGTACAGTGACTAGAAATAGAGACAAAAAATCCAGGAGAATCACGAACAAAGAATCACCTGACGTAATGGAAACTTTTCTGGAAAAATAATTAAAAATGAAAACAACGGTAGAAAGCTCAGTGGAGCTAGAAGAAAAGAGACAGTTGATGCTAAATAAAGAGAAATTGAGATTTAACACAGGACAATATATTTCATATGACGTACAGCTTGTCCCTGTAAAATTTACGGATTGTTAACCATAGGGTATGAGCCACCCCTGACCTTCTAATAGTAGTTTTGAATCATTTATTCAGTCATACAAACTAGATAGACATATTATGTAAATATTCATTAAAAAATCATTATATACTTAAATATAACTTCTGATTTCGCAACTTTAAAGGTCAATAAATCAGAAAGGAAAGTTCGTTTAAGAATCACAGCATCATTTTCAAGATTTTTTTGCATCAAGTCCTAGAGCACTCTATATATGTATAGTTTTTCACCAAAACCGAAAATAAAATCGAAAAAATCTCAAATGAAAATCCATTTACTAGAAAAAGTGTTTTAACTGGCGATGTTTTCATAGCTTCTTCAACGAAAAGAAAAGTATTCGTGTAAGTGGCTCGTTGTGTGACAAAAGTATTATCGAGATAAAAGCAAACTTCTAAAGAAGTTTTCTGAAGTATAATATTCCTCCGGTAGCGACAATGGCGTGTAATAAGAGCGATTATGAAACAATATTGACAGATTTGTTTTATGTTTGCTATCACATCAGAGAATTCAGGGAAAAGTGAGTCATATCACTCCAACATAAATATACATATCCAGCGCGAGCACTTAAGATATTACGTTTTTCGAAACAAATATTCAAAAGCATATTTGTTCGAGATAAACGAACAAATTGAAAAGCTTTTTCAGTCTATATGAAAATTCCATTCGAGCAAGTGATATTTCATGTAAGCACACAAAATCTTATCAGATTATTTAGAATTAATCACGAACGTATAGTGAATTGACTCGCTATGTTTATTAGTGGCAACTTGGGGAGAATAAATTTTTAGTACACTTCACAGACGGGACAAAAGTCAAGTCTAAAAAAGGTTGATTAACTGAAATGAACTGACTACCATTTTTTCCAGCTACTAGGATAGTCCCAGAAGTACTTGACTTCACCTAGAGATGGCGGTAGTTGTTTGTATTAGAAGGTACACAATCTATTCAGCATATGTTTCAAGTTTGGTATTGGTTTGGCAGCCATTAATAGTGAACGTTTTTAGTTAACTTGTTAACATGGGAAACATTGGTTATCGTCATATGATATGCCCAAAAAATATAAAAGATGAACCAGATTTCACTGTACGATACTGCTTCTTCGTTGTCAACAGAAGAATATTGGGTAGCTCAGTTAAAACGACGCCGCACGACCAGTATCGCAGTAGTCGACCAAATGAGGTGACAACTCCAGAAATGTTGAAGAAAAGAAAGAAATTAAATGAAAATTTGGACATGAGAGAGCTGTGTGTAATATGACGCGTTTGCTTATAATGGAACAAAAACCAGCGTCGTGAAGATGTTTCCATCTAGTGTTTGACAATGTTTTATAACCAAATTTTGGCACCTTTTTATATTCATGGATGGATAGTTAACAATCAAATCAATGGACTGAAAAGGAAGAACCGGCTCCAAAGAAGGTAGAGACCATTTTATATGCAGGCAAGATCATGGCGTAGGTTTGTTGGTATACGTGTGGGATAATTTTCATCGACTATCTTGAAACTTATTGCAACGTTTAAGCGAAGAAATCAAGTAAAAACGACCGCGTTTGGCTAAGAAGAAAGTGTTGTTTCATCAAGACAATGCACTCATCAATTTACAGGGTTTTCCGGAACTTGAAGCAAAAAATATGTTTATTCAATATGTAATAGGAAACTGTCCAATTTTTTTGTTTCGTATATTATATTTAAACCCTATTATCCCATAATTGAAAAATAATTTCAATGCCAATTTTTGTACATTTATTTATTGTATCAACGAATAGAGATCTCCATTAAACTATTATAAAAAAAAGAACGGAATATTTGCTTGAAATTGGAATTGAAGTATGCCGCCAGAAGCAGAAAAGAAACGTTTAGTACCCCTAATGAATCAAGAGATGTCGCTAAAACGAGAACTCGAGCTGGCTATTTATAAGATATGGTTGATCTATGACTGAAAGTGATTTTGATGTCGAGAACTTTCCAGACAACCCATGTGGCTCCTATTCTGTATTATATAGGTCATCAATTATATATTCATTTTATAACTGTGCCGCCACCTATGTATGAGTCAATTAAAAGTTACAATTCCTTGGCTCAACAGTTATGGGGGGTTGAAGCCAGTGTTTTGTAACTCAAGAAAAGATGATTCTAATACAGCAGCTTCTGTTAACATGTTTAATAAATACACGTGGTGTGACATTCATAAATTGGTTTTATTATAACAAAACAGCTCGGATCCTGGTATAATACATATCCCCCCAATTCTGGTTCTTGTATTCGAATATTTCTCATATATAATTTTTATATTCTTTACTATCACGTGTATATTTATTAAGATTTACAAGCATTGTTTATTGAGCTTGTTATGAATGTTGTTTCGTACATTATTTATTATCAAAATTATGAACACCCAAATTATTCGAATCTTAATAATTAACAAGTTTAGTGGTTACTAAAATACATTGCTGTCTATTTTATCAAATGCTATTGGCAGATAAATATTTCAGTTCTAAAACCTGAATCGAAAATGCTGTTTAATTTCAAAATATAATTGAGTATGGTTTCGCAAAATTCATTAGAGCTTGTTCGAAATATTCAATCCACCAATTTTCCCAGAGTAAATCACATAACTGATAATCCACGATTCATTCGATAAAAACTATATTTTCAACTTCAGTCAGAAGCTACCAATAAATTGAAATTCAAAGCATGATATTGGATTATTGATACGAGTTTATTATTCGGAAAAAGCTCCTATAGAAAATTGAAAAATAGTTATTGACAACTCGTTTTTTTGTTATTTTCAAACAAATCCTCAAAACGCATTTATACAATTGTCAAACAGAAAATATAGTTGGAATTCTTTTAAGACAATCCTCGTATGTCGACTTTGAGTGTGTTATTCAAACCAAATCCTTCCTGTCACCAAAACCGAAGTAACCCAATGGTTATTACAATCCTGTGGATTGCCAAGGCTTACAAATGCATGGATATGGTGCTTTCGCTGGTTCTTTGCTGAGGTTTTCTGTGCAAAATACAAAATCTACAAAATATTATTATTTGAGCTCAAAAGTCTTTTTTGGGTACAGAATCATTAAACAATTCAATCGTTTTTTGGTTAGGTTAGGTTAGGTTTGGTTAGGTTAGGTTAGGTTAGGTTAGGTTAGGTTAGGTTAAATTAGGTTAGGTTAGGCCCAGTATAATATAGAAAATTCAAGTTTTCAACTGTATAGACTCCCCTAAAACTATTGATATTTTACGTGGAATCTCATGAATTTTACAAAAATATGTAGTGAAATATACTTTCAAATTTGATTGGAAATCATTGCTATGAACAGAGCCTGTAGCGTCATGGAGGACGTTTTGAACGTATCAATGGAAATGATGAATAATAAACATCTGTATTCCAGATCACTAGACACAATAATTTCATTACCAAAAGATTGACGCCGCCTACAGGGCATGCCCGCTTCCTTCTGGCCACGTAGCGTCTACACGGAGCAATCGGAGGTTGAATAATATGAATTTTTCGAACCCTTGCACTTGTACGCTAATATATTTGAATATATTTTGTGACGGGAAATTTCATTTAATGAGCTAAAGAAGATTTTTATTGGGGCAACAAGTGTTTTCTATGCTCAATTCGTCCTTATATTTTTACCTTGTATGATTTTCCAAATAACGAGAAACAACTGAAATAGAAAACTTTAAAAACAAACGCGTAGTCATGTTCCATCTGCGGGTTAAAAAAATATTCCTTGAGAGCTGTTCAATCACTAGAAAAAAGGTTATTATCATGATGTTTCAAAGAAAAAATACAACTGATATTATTTCAACGGAACACCTAAGGTGATATTGAATTTCAAAGAAGTTTATAGAGATCTTTGTATAGTTAGAAATGATACGAATATAAATTCTCTGAACGAATTGAATGATAGAATAGTATAAGTAAAAACTTTGGTTGTTGTAATATTGAATTGAAGAGCAAGATTTTTCTATTTCTATCTGGTGTTGTAACATATCAGATACCGTTCTTGTACTGTAAAGTAGAGAAGGCACTTAATCTATTTGGTCGACCAAGCAAAGGTTGCTGCACATTGGATCGAAACATTCAACAGATTAAGCATCTCATTTCTTACTCACATTCAGAAGCCTTGTGAAGTGTATATAAATCAAGCGAGGGCAAAAATTTTAGATCCATGATATTAATATCAATAGGGAAACTTGTAGGGAGTTTATTCATCTATTTTTAGATCAATTTCAGGATTGAGACTGCTCTTTAATGAGCTGCAAGTTGTTGTTTGATAATGTGGTGGTACTTGATTGCAACTAAACTCCATCCTGGCAATACAGTCGGAAACTACTTAAGAAGGAACGAGTAGGTAGAACTGAATGGAATAAAAAGGAATTATACAAGAACTAAGATTATTTTTTTGAAATATAACCATACAGAAATTGTTCTGTTACACAAATAAATATAAAATATGAATTTAGATGATCATGAACACACAAAATATGCTTAAAATAATTTTTGAAGTTAATTATAAGAGATATGAAAAATTTTTTAAGCACTAAATATAAAAAGCAAATTTAAAAATGGGGTATGATAACTTATCAACGAATAGTAGGAGCAGTACACACTAAAATTAACTTCAAACTTCAACCATTAGTAGACGTTGCTAGAGGAAGTTTTAGAATCGACAGTGAGATTGTATTGAACTCTCAGAATGGAATTTATTACATCACTCAATGAGTCGTGTGACTAAGACAAAGATGGCGCTGCTATTGTCAAATCCATTTGACGTTTATGTAGTCCAGCTTTCAAAAGACTATGCGTGAAATTTCATGATATTTCGATTAGTTAGAATAAAATTAACAGCCATTTAAGTGAAGTTACTTTTGTTATTTTCAAAACAATTTCGTTTGTTAATTCATCATTGCTTCTTGATGACAAAAAAATACTGTACAAGCTCACCAATGGCTTCAAAAGTGTTACCCGGACTCGATCTATAAGAACTATTTGTTATTGGTTTGCTGAATTTAAACTCGGTCGTACAGACACCGATGTTGGTGAACGTTCCGGTCGTCCAACTGTAGAGGTCAGGGCTTCCTCATCCACCTTATAGTCTAGATCTGGCACCCAGTGACTACTAGCTATTCTTTGATCTTGAAAAAAATGGTCGCCGATAAGAAATTCAGCTCGAATGAAGACAAATTCGTTTATAAGCACGGCATCGAAAAGTTAGAGAAGCGTTGGAATGATTGTATTGCTCTTGAAGGAGATTAAATTGATGATAAAATAGATTTTCAGCGTTTTCTTTTAGTGAGTCATACGACTTACTGAATGATGTGTTTCATCAAAAACTTGAAGGTTATGATAAAACAGAAGTGACTACACAACCTAAATAATTGAACACTTTATTTACGTAATAATAAAACTAGATAGATTATATAGCAATACTTTGATAATAACTTAGCTATTTTGCTACGTCCTTTGTTTATTATACGACAATATTGTGACATTTTGGTTCAAGGCAGCTTGAGTAGAAAAAGATTAATTGTACCTAGATTTTCAAAGTTCTATTTCAGTAATTATCATCTTGCAAAGTTGATTCTCAAGTTGTTTCACAAGTTATATCAAATACAGAGTGGACATAAATATGAGAGTAAATTAATGGAAAAATTGGTGATTTATATTTAACGTATATTTCACAAAACTATCCAATGAAAATGCTTCTCTTTTCTATTTTGATATCTATTTGAAAATTTTCTGACCAAAAACTAGCCTAGCATCGGCAGATGAAGTCATAGTCAATTCACAAGAAAACGTCTCATTCGAAATTAATATATTTTACTTGAATATAATAATTTAATGAATGCCAAATGTGAACTGGAGCGCTAAAAGGTTTTTTTCATGAAAATCTATTGAAATAAATAAAAAAATTGAGTACAGTTGCTGAAGAAATTAAACAAATTTGTATATTAAATTCAACCACTCGCCCAAACTCATATTATCCGGTTAAATGTGAAATGAAGTTCCTCCTCTCCCCACTTGTGGCTCCCCTAAGATCTATTGAATCCCAACATCGTCGAATATTAACCAAGTAAATCAAAGTATACGAATTATGGATTTTCATTTCCTGTGGGTTGATCTGATTTTCTCTTTTGGGATTTCCACTTGTGGTAAAAGTTGAAGTTATGAGAATTAGAACACGCATTGCTTTGAATTACTGTTAACAAATAATACCAATGCCTTTAAACTTGGAAATATGTTGAATTGATTGCTTTTCCAGAGCTGGATTATTGTTTGAATGAAATTTGGACAACATGGTAACCTGTGATTCATGATTTAATGTAGATTCATCAATTTATTCCTTCCTCATATTTTCTCTAGTCTTTCAGTTCCAGCAGTTTGATATTGCAGTTGAGATTAATTCATGTTCGAATCAAAAATTGATCAAAAATTGATCAAAAATTGATCAGATTGGCAAGATTCATATTTGTCTTCTAGTGTTAATTGCTTATATCATTCGAGTGACTTGGTTGTTTTCCCAATGTTCATATTATATTCTGCTACTAGATGAGGTTACACAATTTTCATTATTGATACATGTATGGTTTCTTTCCACTCCATTCAGGAGTTTCTCCTTCTCTATTTAAGTGTTTAAGACTCTGAAATTGAATTTTAATTGAACATAGCAGTTCAGTCCTGTGTAAGGCAACCTCGACTTAGAACGGTCGTAGTTTACTTGGAAACCTGATGCTAGTACGTTTTGCTTGATGTTCCACGATTTGGAAACTTAATTAGCTAACCAAGCTCCAATCTTCTTCTCTTATTCAACTTCCTTTCTACTCTAGTTACGAGTTTTCCCTTCTCTATTTAAGCGTTTAAAACTATAGGCGTTTAAAATTGAGTTCTGGTTGAGCCTAAGAATTCAGCTTTAGAGTCAATGCCTTATGAAGGACCATTTATAGGTTGGAGTATAATCCTGTATAAGTGACTATGGATATAGGTTAGTACAGACAACCTAGAATGGTCGTAGTTTACTAGGAAACCTGATGCTATTACACCTTTTTCTCTTTTTCAGCTCATTCTTAGATATTCACAACTAAAAATATATTTTTCCACATTTTCTCATCCAATTCTTCTTTTTTTATGCAATCTACTAGCATTTGACGCTGTTTTACATCTTAATTGCACTCTTTGCATACAAAGTTCAGTGATAGAAAAAATTGTTAAAATAAGTGTTTCAGAAAAGTATGAACCACCATTCAAACAAAGGTAATCAATAGCTCCCCTCAGACTCTCAAAACCTTAGAGGGTTTAGACACTGACCAGGAAGACTACAACCACCCATTGAGAATCTAAGTCGGGCACTAAAGGTTCCTTGCACGATTCATGGCGAGAAGAGGCGACAGTAGTGCTAGCCATACAAACTCTCGATTTATTTAGCTACTAGCTATGTTTACAATAAAATCATTCAAACGAAGACGTTAGTTACTTTATATGTACACTTTTCCATATAATACAACTGAAAAATTATTTGTTGGACTCTACAAGAAGTGAAAAAATAATTGTTGGGCCTCGTGGGGAGTTTGGAGTGGGCTAATCAATTTCAATCATTCACGGTCCTTGATTATTTTTCTTTGTCAATAAGTTTTGCTATAGGTAGTCTACTAACAATGGAATTTTCTTATATTAAAAAGGAATTTCTATTGAAATATGAATTTGAAAATTGCGTTAATAATCCCAGACTTTCATACACCATATTTATATAGAAATAGCCGAGCATTATTGTTGATTCCAAAAGTGTAATTTTTAAAAGTTTCCATCTCCGAGCTAGAGCATCATCATCAAAAGATGCCACTTAAAAAATCCATTAACTAGTAATAAAACGTAGCTGGAAATGCATTCGCTTCATATCCGAGGTGACGTATACCGACGCAACGACAGCTTATTTTTTAATTACTTTCCAGATCCGCTTCCGGCGAACGAAGGCACGAATCACGAAATCGTTGAAAAATGTTTTAAAGGGAGGTTCGTCATTAATAACAACTTGGTGACTGTCAATCACGACAAATGCGTGTCGATATATTGGGGTGAAGAGATCAAACTGAACGTAACTTGGTTTCGAGGTTTATACTTTAATTAAATTGTCAATATATAGGAAAATACTTCAATAATATAAAATCTTTCGAAGATAAAGTTGAAATGGATGTTTCGTTGAATTATGCATTTTGTATTATTTTCAAAGCGTGAGAAAATTCTAAATAACAACTTGTCATTGAACACACAGTTTTATTGTACATATAAAAAAATGTTTTTGCTACTGTATCATGTAAGACTTCATTTTGAAACCGCTGCAGTATTTCTAAGTTGGAAATTGTTCCAATTTGTTCCATATCGTTTAACTGGATTAATTGTGTATTGGTAGACATGACACGTTTCATTATGTGAGTTATGTAATTTGTAGGTACATTGATGCGATTACTGGATTATGATGCCTCAGTTAACTTCATTGAGGAACCTCAGCTTTGATCGAACTCAATCCTGTGAATTCATCTTGCTGTTGAACATGGTAACTCTTTTTTGAGTTATCCCTATCATCACTCTATGTATCTGTTCAATAGTACTAAGGGCAGATCTAAAGCCGAACTGGTGGTCTCGAATAAGATTTCTGCTTTTAAGAATTGGAGTCAGTCGTCTCCAGAGAAGTTTTTCGAAGACTTTTAAAAAAACTGGTAGTAAGCTGATTAGGCGATATGATTTTAATTCATCTGGTTTTTCCCTGGTCTCAGTATTAAGACAATTTGCGAAACTTTCAAGTAACAAGGGAAATAACCTACTCGCATGACTGCGATATATAATAATTGCAGTAGTTTGCATGTTATGAGATCATACCCAATGGCTTTTTTTGAATTTATGTGCTCCCTGATTGTATTTTTAAATTCTGAGAGTATGAACCGTTTGATGGGAAGTTCCATTTGAAGCGGAAAGTCTAAATAGTTATGTATATAATGATAGCTTGTATTGGAGTCCTCGTCTTTCGGTTTAAATACTTTAACCAAGTGGCCTGCAAAAGCAGTAGTTTTTCCTGTGTTGTTCCTGGCTCATTTTTCTCGTAGATCTTTCAACTTCTTCGTTGCCTTCCAAAGGGAGCCACCGGTGTCTTTAGTGGAGGAGAGTGAACCCAGATATTCTTGGATACCTTTTAATATCTTTCAACAGCCTTACCAGATCCTTGTCATCTTTTGCGTAGTTGTCTTTTTTCCTTTTATTTTTTGTATTTTCTTCAGGTGAAGTTAGGTTACTAACTCTCTACTCTCTGTATGACTGTTGTAAATTGACTTACAGCTAGCTCTATTTGAAGGGGGGGTTTTAGTGAGATTTTCGGACTGATGTTTTCATCTAAGTCTTCTCCAAAGCTTTTCCAGTTTGTTCTACAGTTG
The DNA here is from genome assembly GCF_026230105.1 of Diorhabda sublineata. Classification (NCBI taxonomy): domain Eukaryota; kingdom Metazoa; phylum Arthropoda; class Insecta; order Coleoptera; family Chrysomelidae; genus Diorhabda; species Diorhabda sublineata. The sequence goes on along the minus strand of NC_079475.1, from coordinate 9,752,861 downwards.
TGTGAACTAGGTAAAATGTAAAACCGTCTTCGATATTTTTAAAGAACAGCGAAGCTATGATAGACGAATAGTGTGAGGAGAAATTTTTAAAGATTTTACTTGAAAGTAATTTTTGTTAATATTGTGTCATTTTGCCAATAAGTTGGTTGTCCTATATTCAAGTAAGTAGCCTTATTAGAGATTATGGCTGTGAATAGCTGCCTTTGGTTGTTGTTATATTGGAGGCGTATTGGGTATGTTTAGGGTTCCAGTCTCCGCTAGTTACATCTGTTAAGTGAATATGAGAAAAAAGTATCTGAAATTATTGTTGTACGTTAATTGTTTTCTATATAGGAAAATTTAATTGTAGTACTATACGATTAACATTGAAATTGTACTTCAAATTGCGATTCAATTAATAAGACGCTAAATTAGTGAGAATACAGAATAACCGTTAACGAATAGAAATTTACTCACATTCAACACAGCTTCATTTATAATTATTAAGAGTCTTTTTTATAACTGAAGGAACGTGGAAAAGAGAAATGAGTATTTGCAACTAAATTAAAAAAATTGCTGGCTTTCGTGCAAAAGTCGAATGTAAATTGGATCTCTATTAAACAGGAGTACGAGGGTTGCTACTCAAGTTCTGAGAAAAACAAATATTTATGATAGTGGGTACCAAACAAGTGATATACAGGGAATGATATTATATGAGGACTCTCTTATTCCAACCTACGATAGGCTATAAATAAAAAACAAGTTCATATAAAACAATAATTTTATTACTAAAGAATTGGTACACTTATTGGTTATTTTTCCACATAATCACCTAAGAGATTGAGACATTTGTCATATTTGTGGACAAGCTTTTCAATACCTTTTTCAAAGAAAGTTGCCACCAATGAATTCAAGTAGAGTACAAAATAGACCTTGAAACTTGTGGAAATTCCGTAGACAAAACAGTTATGGTAAATCTGCGGTTCTCTTTAACTATTTTGTCAAATCCAAACAACACCATTACTCATGAAATTTTCCCCATACACACGACTCATTCACCCATGGATTTCTGCATACTATGGCTTTCAGTCTATGAAAACCAATTCACACTTGGCGGGAGTTTACCTGGTTGTAACACAACGCCGACTGACGCCTATATGTCAACAATGGAGGAGTGTGTAGTGCGAGAGCTAACCTACAGCGCATCTTCGATTTCTTCTGCTTGCGTAGTGTCTGCACGGAGCGATCGGAGGTAGAAAAATAAACAGCCTTCGTATATAAACGTCTTACGAGCGATTGTCAAATTACGCGGTATCCACCGGGAAAAAAATCTTTTTGGCAGCCATATCTTCATGCAATATTGAATGTATGCGAGTGGTACTAATGCCAAAGTATACTTAAATCTCATGGTATTTCACATGACGATCCTGCAACATCAGTTAACGCGCAGTATTAACTAGAAAGCTGAGTGTTGTAATCGCCGCCTGCAAGAAGGTGATTTCCAAACTGTTGAGAAAGATGAGTATTTATTTGCAGTATAGTTTGGTGCACAATATACTTTTATTATTGTTCAATAGTTCCAAACCCCTATGAACCGAAGAAAAGAAATCAATAATTAATAAAGCTTCAGTTCTTGATTCTAAAAATACCTGGTAGAAATATCTTGTGCGTGTTAACTGAATATATAACAAAACCTTCCAACTGAAACTCAGCTATTGATGTAATCTTCAAAAAACATTATTGGAATAAATGGACAAACAATATGTAGATGTGTGATACTATAAAAACGTAAGAAAGAATCTCTTTTTTTTCTAAAATATTAAATTACTATCATATGTGTACAGATAAGTGCAATATATGTCTATATGAGGTACATTTCGTCTCCATGATAGCTCCTGATCCTTTCTAAGGATAATAGCAGTTTCTTCACTTACAAAACTGGATAAACAGGAAAATCAATACAATCACTCGGTGTATGTAACATAAAATTTTCAACTGAGATGAACGAAAATGTGTAGGATGAATATTGGTTCAGAGAATTTCAAAATAAATTAGAATATATTCACGCATAGTACACGTCATCAGAGTTCGAAATGCCAAAGCCGTAACAGGAAGTATATGAAATTTTAGAGGATTCACAATTTGGCTTTGAAAATGAAACACAACTAATTTGATATTTAGAATAAGACATTTGAGTGAGAAATTATGAATGAAGATAAGGTAATTCATTCATTTTTCATAGCTTTGAAGATACAAACACAGATAGGTGACACCAAATAAAAGCCTCTACAATCGTTTTTTTTTAATTACCTACCTAAAGGGTTTTTCGATCTAGTGTAAGGTCCATTCAAGAATGCTTGCCTTGGAGATTGTATGGAAAAGTCAACTCAAACCTTGTACTTAGTACATCCAGCGTTTACGCATGTTTCATCCAGGTAGGAAATTTTTCTATTCTCTTCACTAAATTTTTTAATTTTTTTAATGTTTTCTCACCTCTATGCAATTAATCCTGTTTTTTTCTAATAACAAACTAATCATTACTTGTTTTTTGTATTGAAATCCCATTTCTTTTAATAAACTATGAAATATTGATCTCTTAAAGTCCTTATTTTGAGCGCGATACATCTGATGGCACTCCTGTTGAAATCATCAATTGAATCGTTAATTTTTTTCCTTGATGGATACTTTCTTGTATCGGCCACTGAATGATTAACTATGTACTGGCATATTTTGGTTTCAACCTTAAGCACTTGAGGAAATAACGTCATCATTTTCTGAATCGATGATCAAATATTTTGACCGTCAACCAAGTAAGCAATGAATCTGTGGAAAACCGATGAGGTTTTGTTTTAAAATGTGGTAGATCAATGCTGCATCTGGGTATCTTGTTGGCTCTGATAAATAAATAAAAAATTGCAAATTTGAAAGGGAACAGTTTTTCGGAAAGTATACAACCTCATTTTAGCACAAACAGCACAACAACTTCTTCTTTGATAACCTTTTTACAAACCTCAATCTGTTAGTCTACCTTAGGAAAGATGGTTTCATAGAAACGGGAACTATCAGCCATAATAACCAAAGGACTAGTGATGGATAAAATTTACAATTGCCTGGTTACTTCATAGGAAGAGTGGAAGAGCAAGGACCCTTCAGGAATTTAAACGGGGATTGGTGCCAGTATATTTAACTAAGTATGAAACTTTCCCTAAATGTGACCTAGTACTTCAATAAATAGCATTACACTTAACAGGGGAAGCGATGACATCAGATACGATGAACTAAACCAGATTCTGATAAGTGTTCCAGATAAAAAAAAGAAGAGTGATACTATATAACGTTGCTATTTGGCAACACGTGTTTTTTTCAAATAATCGTTCATATAGAAAAAAAATGTACTTTTTGTATTAGTTTAGTAAGTTGTAAAAACTAGTTAAAGTTCACAAGCATTTGAGCTGTCATTGGTTAATAATGATTTATGGTAAACATTAGCTCGTTTTTTTTATTAGGACCCAGATAGACAAATATAGATGTTAATATCTGGATTATTGAATAGATTCATGCCAATTAGACCTCCCCAATACTTCTTATAGTTTTTATTGAATTCAATAATATTCCAACATTTCATTCCAAAAATCCAAAATATTGATTCAAACTATTCTTTCCAAATGTAAGAATTGCTTCCAAATACGTTCGAACGTCTCATATAAAAAGTAGCTTTCGAGTGATTTATTCATCCATGTACGAAAATATCGTTTGAAATACTTGACAGGTGAAACCAAAAAAGTCATTCAAATCCCGTATATAAAACTCAAGAACTTCACCGTATACTACTACAGATCTGCAATCCGCGTCTTGTCTGTCGAACCACAATACCGGCAAATATTCAATATCGACTCCCTATTCTATAAAAATGACTTGAAGTGATCTCCAGGAAGTATATATCAATTCGGAAATGTTACTTTCAAGTATAATATACACAAATTTATTTGCGAATACTAGGAGTAGTTCGCTTTCCATGAAATGTTGTACATCTGGAAATTTCTGCAGACTATGAATGTATGAACGTTCTATTTAAAGATGGTCGGTAAATACGTCAGAAGTCAGATTTTGACTTACAGAATTTATGAATACATTGCTGGTGCATCCTTTTACAATTTGGTATTATTTGAATTTCCACTCCCTTTCTTTGAAACGAGAGATAAATCAAAAACTCAACAGAAAGGAAAACTAATTATTTTCACAACATAACGTATTTTCAGTGTTTCCTCGAAATAAAAATTTGATTTTGAGTTACTAAATTCGTGAATACATTGCTGGTACATCCATTTACAATTTAGTATTAATTGAATTTCCATTTCCTTTTTTTGAAACGAGATCTATGAAAAACTCAACAGAAAGGGAGAGTAATTATTTTCACAACATAACATATTTTCAGTGTTTTCTCGGAATCAAATTTGATTTTGAGTTAATGAATTCATAAATACGTTACCAGTGCATCCATTTACAATTTAGTATTAATTGAATTTCCATTTCCTCTTTTTGAAAAGAGATATAAATGAAAAACTCAACTGAAAGGAAGAGTAATTATTTTCACAACATAACCTATTTTCAATGTTTTCTCGAAATAAAAATAAAATTTGATTTTGAGTTACTGATTTCATAAATACATTACCGGAGCATCCATTCATAATTTAGTAATAATTGAATTTCCATTTCCTTTTTTTGAAACGAGATATATGAAGAACTCAACAGAAAGGGAGAGTAATTATTTTCACAACATAACATATTTTCAGTGTTTTCTCGAAATCAAATTTGATTTTGAGTTAATGAATTCATAAATACATTACCAGTGCATCCATTTACAATTTAGTATTAATTGAATTTCCATTTCCTCTTTTTGAAACGAGATATAAATGAAAAACTCAACTGAAAGGAAGAGTAATTATTTTCACAACATAACCTATTTTCAATGTTTTCTCGAAATAAAAATAAAATTTGATTTTGAGTTACTGATTTCATAAATACATTACCGGAGCATCCATTCATAATTTAGTAATAATTGAATTTCCATTTCCTTTTTTTGAAACGAGATATATGAAGAACTCAACAGAAAGGGAGAGTAATTATTTTCACAACATAACATATTTTCAGTGTTTTCTCGAAATCAAATTTGATTTTGAGTTAATGAATTCATAAATACATTACCAGTGCATCCATTTACAATTTAGTATTAATTGAATTTCCATTTCCTCTTTTTGAAACGAGATATAAATGAAAAACTCAACTGAAAGGAAGAGTAATTATTTTCACAACATAACCTATTTTCAATGTTTTCTCGAAATAAAAATAAAATTTGATTTTGAGTTACTGATTTCATAAATACATTACCGGAGCATCCATTCATAATTTAGTAATAATTGAATTTCCATTTCCTTTTTTTGAAACGAGATATATGAAGAACTCAACAGAAAGGGAGAGTAATTATTTTCACAACATAACATATTTTCAGTGTTTTCTCGAAATCATATTTGATTTTGAGTTAATGAATTCATAAATACGTTACCAGTGCATCCATTTACAATTTAGTATTAATTGAATTTCCATTTCCTCTTTTTGAAACGAGATATAAATGAAAAACTCAACTGAAAGGAAGAGTAATTATTTTCACAACATAACCTATTTTCAATGTTTTCTCGAAATAAAAATAAAATTTGATTTTGAGTTACTGATTTCATAAATACATTACCGGAGCATCCATTCATAATTTAGTAATAATTGAATTTCCATTTCCTTTTTTTGAAACGAGATATATGAAGAACTCAACAGAAAGGGAGAGTAATTATTTTCACAACATAACATATTTTCAGTGTTTTCTCGAAATCATATTTGATTTTGAGTTAATGAATTCATAAATACGTTACCAGTGCATCCATTTACAATTTAGTATTAATTGAATTTCCATTTCCTCTTTTTGAAACGAGATATAAATGAAAAACTCAACTGAAAGGAAGAGTAATTATTTTCACAACATAACCTATTTTCAATGTTTTCTCGAAATAAAAATAAAATTTGATTTTGAGTTACTGATTTCATAAATACATTACCGGAGCATCCATTCATAATTTAGTAATAATTTAATTTCCATTTCCTTTTTTTGAAACGAGATATATGAAGAACTCAACAGAAAGGGAGAGTAATTATTTTCACAACATAACATATTTTCAGTGTTTTCCCGAAATAAAAATTTGATTTTGAGTTACTGAATTCATAAATACGTTACCGGAGCATCCATTCATAATTTAGTAATAATTTAATTTCCATTTCCTTTTTTTGAAACGAGATATATGAAGAACTCAACAGAAAGGGAGAGTAATTATTTTCACAACATAACATATTTTCAGTGTTTTCCCGAAATAAAAATTTGATTTTGAGTTACTGATTTCATAAATACGTTACCGGTGCAACCATTTATAATTTAGTATTAATTGAATTTTCCTTTCCTTTTTTTGAAACGAGATCTATGACAAACTCAACAGAAAAGGAGAGTAATTATTTTCATAACATAACATATTTTCAGTGTTTTCCCGAAATAAAAATATGATTTTGAGTTACTGAATTCATAAATACGTTACCGGTGCATCCATTTATAATTTAGTATTAATTGAATTTCCATTTCCTTTTTTTGAAACGAGATCTATGAAAAACTCAACAGAAAGGGAGAGTAATTATTTTCACAACATAACATATTTTCAGTGTTTTCCCGAAATAAAAATTTGATTTTGAGTTACTGAATTCATAAATACGTTACCGGAGCATCCATTCATAATTTAGTAATAATTGAATTTCCATTTCCTTTTTTTGAAACGAGATATATGAAAAACTCAACAGAAAGGGAGAGTAATTATTTTCACAACATAACATATTTTCAGTGTTTTCCCGAAATAAAAATTTGATTTTGAGTTACTGATTTCATAAATACGTTACCGGTGCATGCATTTATAATTTAGTATTAATTGAATTTCCATTTCCTTTTTTTGAAACGAGATCTATGAAAAACTCAACAGAAAGGGAGAGTAATTATTTTCACAACATAACATATTTTCAGTGTTTTCCCGAAATAAAAATTTGATTTTGAGTTACTGAATTCATAAATACGTTACCGGAGCATCCATTCATAATTTAGTAATAATTGAATTTCCATTTCCTTTTTTTGAAACGAGATATATGAAAAACTCAACAGAAAGGGAGAGTAATTATTTTCACAACATAACATATTTTCAGTGTTTTCCCGAAATAAAAATATGATTTTGAGTTACTGAATTCATAAATACGTTACCGGTGCATCCATTTATAATTTAGTATTAATTGAATTTCCATTTCCTTTTTTTGAAACGAGATCTATGAAAAACTCAACAGAAAGGGAGAGTAATTATTTTCATAACATAACATATTTTCAGTGTTTTCCCGAAATAAAAATTTGATTTTGAGTTACTGATTTCATAAATACGTTACCGGTGCAACCATTTATAATTTAGTATTAATTGAATTTTCCTTTCCTTTTTTTGAAACGAGATCTATGACAAACTCAACAGAAAAGGAGAGTAATTATTTTCATAACATAACATATTTTCAGTGTTTTCCCGAAATAAAAATATGATTTTGAGTTACTGAATTCATAAATACGTTACCGGTGCATCCATTTATAATTTAGTATTAATTGAATTTCCATTTCCTTTTTTTGAAACGAGATCTATGAAAAACTCAACAGAAAGGGAGAGTAATTATTTTCACAACATAACATATTTTCAGTGTTTTCCCGAAATAAAAATTTGATTTTGAGTTACTGAATTCATAAATACGTTACCGGAGCATCCATTCATAATTTAGTAATAATTGAATTTCCATTTCCTTTTTTTGAAACGAGATCTATGACAAACTCAACAGAAAAGGAGAGTAATTATTTTCATAACATAACATATTTTCAGTGTTTTCCCGAAATAAAAATATGATTTTGAGTTACTGAATTCATGAATACGTTACCGGTGCATCCATTTATAATTTAGTATTAATTGAATTTCCATTTCCTTTTTTTGAAACGAGATCTATGAAAAACTCAACAGAAAGGGAGAGTAATTATTTTCACAACATAACATATTTTCAGTGTTTTCCCGAAATAAAAATATGATTTTGAGTTACTGAATTCATAAATACGTTACCGGAGCATCCATTCATAATTTAGTAATAATTGAATTTCCATTTCCTTTTTTTTGAAACGAGATATATGAAAAACTCAACAGAAAGGGAGAGTAATTATTTTCACAACATAACATATTTTCAGTGTTTTCCCGAAATAAAAATTTGATTTTGAGTTACTGAATTCATAAATACGTTACCGGAGCATCCATTTATAATTTAGTATTAATTGAATTTCCATTTCCTTTTTTTGAAACGAGATCTATGAAAAACTCAACAGAAAGGGAGAGTAATTATTTTCATAACATAACATATTTTCAGTGTTTTCCCGAAATAAAAATATGATTTTGAGTTACTGAATTCATAAATACGTTACCGGTGCATCCATTTATAATTTAGTATTAATTGAATTTCCATTTCCTTTTTTTGAAACGAGATCTATGAAAAACTCAACAGAAAGGGAGAGTAATTATTTTCACAACATAACATATTTTCAGTGTTTTCCCGAAATAAAAATATGATTTTGAGTTACTGAATTCATAAATACGTTACCGGAGCATCCATTCATAATTTAGTAATAATTGAATTTCCATTTCCTTTTTTTGAAACGAGATATATGAAAAACTCAACAGAAAGGGAGAGTAATTATTTTCACAACATAACATATTTTCAGTGTTTTCCCGAAATAAAAATTTGATTTTGAGTTACTGAATTCATAAATACGTTACCGGAGCATCCATTCATAATTTAGTAATAATTGAATTTCCATTTCCTTTTTTTGAAACGAGATATATGAAAAACTCAACAGAAAGGGAGAGTAATTATTTTCACAACATAACATATTTTCAGTGTTTTCCCGAAATAAAAATTTGATTTTGAGTTACTGAATTCATAAATACGTTACCGGTGCAACCATTTATAATTTAGTATTAATTGAATTTTCCTTTCCTTTTTTTGAAACGAGATCTATGACAAACTCAACAGAAAAGGAGAGTAATTATTTTCATAACATAACATATTTTCAGTGTTTTCCCGAAATAAAAATATGATTTTGAGTTACTGAATTCATAAATACGTTACCGGTGCATCCATTTATAATTTAGTATTAATTGAATTTCCATTTCCTTTTTTTGAAACGAGATCTATGAAAAACTCAACAGAAAGGGAGAGTAATTATTTTCACAACATAACATATTTTCAGTGTTTTCCCGAAATAAAAATATGATTTTGAGTTACTGAATTCATAAATACGTTACCGGAGCATCCATTCATAATTTAGTAATAATTGAATTTCCATTTCCTTTTTTTGAAACGAGATATATGAAAAACTCAACAGAAAGGGAGAGTAATTATTTTCACAACATAACATATTTTCAGTGTTTTCCCGAAATAAAAATTTGATTTTGAGTTACTGAATTCATAAATACGTTACCGGTGCAACCATTTATAATTTAGTATTAATTGAATTTTCCTTTCCTTTTTTTGAAACGAGATCTATGACAAACTCAACAGAAAAGGAGAGTAATTATTTTCATAACATAACATATTTTCAGTGTTTTCCCGAAATAAAAATATGATTTTGAGTTACTGAATTCATAAATACGTTACCGGTGCATCCATTTATAATTTAGTATTAATTGAATTTCCATTTCCTTTTTTTGAAACGAGATCTATGAAAAACTCAACAGAAAGGGAGAGTAATTATTTTCACAACATAACATATTTTCAGTGTTTTCCCGAAATAAAAATATGATTTTGAGTTACTGAATTCATAAATACGTTACCGGTGCATCCATTTTTAATTTAGTATTAATTGAATTTCCATTTCCTTTTTTTGAAACGAGATCTATGAAAAACTCAACAGAAAGGGAGAGTAATTATTTTCACAACATAACATATTTTCAGTGTTTTCCCGAAATAAAAATTTGATTTTGAGTTACTGATTTCATAAATACGTTACCGGTGCATCCATTTATAATTTAGTATTAATTGAATTTTCCTTTCCTTTTTTTGAAACGAGATCTATGAAAAACTCAACAGAAAGGGAGAGTAATTATTTTCACAACATAACATATTTTCAGTGTTTTCCCGAAATAAAAATTTGATTTTGAGTTACTGATTTCATAAATACGTTACCGGTGCATCCATTTATAATTTAGTATTAATTGAATTTTCCTTTTCTTTTTTTGAAACGAGATCTATGAAAAACTCAACAGAAAAGGAGAGTAATTATTTTCATAACATAACATATTTTCAGTGTTTTCCCGAAATAAAAATTTGATTTTGAGTTACTGAATTCATAAATACGTTACCGGAGCATTCATTCATAATTTATTAATAATTGAATTTCCATTTCCTTTTTTTGAAACGAGATATATGAAAAACTCAACAGAAAGGGAGAGTTATTATTTTCACAACATAACATATTTTCAGTGTTTTCCCGAAATAAAAATTTGATTTTGAGTTACTGATTTCATAAATACGTTACCGGTGCAACCATTTATAATTTAGTATTAATTGAATTTTCCTTTCCTTTTTTTGAAACGAGATCTATGACAAACTCAACAGAAAAGGAGAGTAATTATTTTCATAACATAACATATTTTCAGTGTTTTCCCGAAATAAAAATATGATTTGGAGTTACTGAATTCATAAATACGTTACCGGTGCATCCATTTATAATTTAGTATTAATTGAATTTCCATTTCCTTTTTTTGAAACGAGATCTATGAAAAACTCAACAGAAAGGGAGAGTAATTATTTTCACAACATAACATATTTTCAGTGTTTTCCCGAAATAAAAATTTGATTTTGAGTTACTGATTTCATAAATATGTTACCGGTGCATCCATTTATAATTTAGTATTAATTGAATTTTCCTTTCCTTTTTTTGAAACGAGATCTATGAAAAACTCAACAGAAAAGGAGAGTAATTATTTTCATAACATAACATATTTTCAGTGTTTTCCCGAAATAAAAATATGATTTGGAGTTACTGAATTCATAAATACGTTACCGGTGCATCCATTTATAATTTAGTATTAATTGAATTTTCCTTTCCTTTTTTTGAAACGAGATCTATGAAAAACTCAACAGAAAGGGAGAGTAATTATTTTCACAACATAACATATTTTCAGTGTTTTCCCGAAATAAAAATTTGATTTTGAGTTACTGATTTCATAAATACGTTACCGGTGCATCCATTTATAATTTAGTATTAATTGAATTTTCCTTTCCTTTCTTTGAAACGAGATCTATGAAAAACTCAACAGAAAAGGAGAGTAATTATTTTCATAACATAACATATTTTCAGTGTTTTCCCGAAATAAAAATTTGATTTTGAGTTACTGAATTCATAAATACGTTACCGGAGCATCCATTCATAATTTAGTAATAATTTAATTTCCATTTCCTTTTTTTGAAACGAGATATATGAAAAACTCAACAGAAAGGGAGAGTAATTATTTTCACAACATAACTTATTTTCAGTGTTTTGTCCAAATAAAAATTTCATTTTGAGTTACTGAATTCATAAATACGTTACCGGTGCATCCATTTATAATTTAGTATTAATTGAATTTTCCTTTCCTTTTTTTGAAACGAGATCTATGAAAAACTCAACAGAAAAGGAGAGTAATTATTTTCATAACATAACATATTTTCAGTGTTTTCCCGAAATAAAAATTTGATTTTGAGTTACTGAATTCATAAATACGTTACCGGTGCATCCATTTATAATTTAGTATTAATTGAATTTCCATTTCCTTTTTTTGAAACGAGATCTATGAAAAACTCAACAGAAAAGGAGAGTAATTATTTTCATAACATAACATATTTTCAGTGTTTTCCCGAAATAAAAATTTGATTTTGAGTTACTGATTTCATAAATACGTTACCGGTGCATCCATTTATAATTTAGTATTAATTGAATTTTCCTTTCCTTTTTTTGAAACGAGATCTATGAAAAACTCAACAGAAAAGGAGAGTTATTATTTTCATAACATAACATATTTTCAGTGTTTTCCCGAAATAAAAATTTGATTTTGAGTTACTGAATTCATAAATACGTTACCGGTGCATCCATTTATAATTTAGTATTAATTGAATTTCCATTTCCTTTTTTTGAAACGAGATCTATGAAAAACTCAACAGAAAAGGAGAGTAATTATTTTCATAACATAACATATTTTCAGTGTTTTCCCGAAATAAACATTTGATTTTGAGTTACTGAATTCATAAATACGTTACCGGTGCATCCATTTATAATTTAGTATTAATTGAATTTTCCTTTCCTTTTTTCGAAACGAGATCTATGAAAAACTCAACAGAAAGGGAGAGTAATTATTTTCACAACATAACATATTTTCAGTGTTTTCCCGAAATAAAAATTTGATTTTGAGTTACTGATTTCATAAATATGTTACCGGTGCATCCATTTATAATTTAGTATTAATTGAATTTTCCTTTCCTTTTTTTGAAACGAGATCTATGAAAAACTCAACAGAAAAGGAGAGTAATTATTTTCATAACATAACATATTTTCAGTGTTTTCCCGAAATAAAAATATGATTTGGAGTTACTGAATTCATAAATACGTTACCGGTGCATCCATTTATAATTTAGTATTAATTGAATTTTCCTTTCCTTTTTTTGAAACGAGATCTATGAAAAACTCAACAGAAAGGGAGAGTAATTATTTTCACAACATAACATATTTTCAGTGTTTTCCCGAAATAAAAATTTGATTTTGAGTTACTGATTTCATAAATACGTTACCGGTGCATCCATTTATAATTTAGTATTAATTGAATTTTCCTTTCCTTTCTTTGAAACGAGATCTATGAAAAACTCAACAGAAAAGGAGAGTAATTATTTTCATAACATAACATATTTTCAGTGTTTTCCCGAAATAAAAATTTGATTTTGAGTTACTGAATTCATAAATACGTTACCGGAGCATCCATTCATAATTTAGTAATAATTTAATTTCCATTTCCTTTTTTTGAAACGAGATATATGAAAAACTCAACAGAAAGGGAGAGTAATTATTTTCACAACATAACTTATTTTCAGTGTTTTGTCCAAATAAAAATTTCATTTTGAGTTACTGAATTCATAAATACGTTACCGGTGCATCCATTTATAATTTAGTATTAATTGAATTTTCCTTTCCTTTTTTTGAAACGAGATCTATGAAAAACTCAACAGAAAAGGAGAGTAATTATTTTCATAACATAACATATTTTCAGTGTTTTCCCGAAATAAAAATTTGATTTTGAGTTACTGAATTCATAAATACGTTACCGGTGCATCCATTCATAATTTAGTATTAATTGAATTTTCCTTTCCTTTTTTTGAAACGAGATCTATGAAAAACTCAACAGAAAAGGAGAGTTATTATTTTCATAACATAACATATTTTCAGTGTTTTCCCGAAATAAAAATTTGATTTTGAGTTACTGAATTCATAAATACGTTACCGGTGCATCCATTTATAATTTAGTATTAATTGAATTTCCATTTCCTTTTTTTGAAACGAGATCTATGAAAAACTCAACAGAAAAGGAGAGTAATTATTTTCATAACATAACATATTTTCAGTGTTTTCCCGAAATAAACATTTGATTTTGAGTTACTGAATTCATAAATACGTTACCGGTGCATCCATTTATAATTTAGTATTAATTGAATTTTCCTTTCCTTTTTTTGAAACGAGATCTATGAAAAACTCAACAGAAAAGGAGAGTAATTATTTTCATAACATAACATATTTTCAGTGTTTTCCCGAAATAAAAATTTGATTTTGAGTTACTGAATTCATAAATACGTTACCGGTGCATCCATTTATAATTTAGTATTAATTGAATTTCCATTTCCTTTTTTTGAAACGAGATCTATGGAAAACTCAACAGAAAAGGAGAGTAATTATTTTCATAACATAACATATTTTCAGTGTTTTCTCGAAATAAAAATTTGATTTTGAGTTACTGATTTCATAAATACATTACCGGAGCATCCATTCATAATTTAGTAATAATTGAATTTCCACTTCCTTTTTTTGAAACGAAAGATAAATGAAAAACCCAGCAGAAAGGAAGAGTAATTATTATCACAACATAACCCATTTTCAGTGTTTTCTCGAAATGAAAATTTTATTTTGAGTTACTGATTTCATAAATACGTTACCGGTGCATCCATTTATAATTTAGTATTAATTGAATTTTCCTTTCCTTTTTTTGGAACGAGATATAAATGAAAAACTCAACTGAAAGGAAGAGTAATTATTTTCACAGCATAACCTATTTTCAATGTTTTCTCGAAATAAAAATTTGATTTTGAGTTACTGATTTCATAAATACATTACCGGAGCATCCATTCATAATTTAGTAATAATTGAATTTCCATTTCCTTTTTTTGAAACGAGATATATGAAAAACTCAACAGAAAGGGAGAGTAATTATTTTCACAACATAACATATTTTCAGTGTTTTCCCGAAAAAAAAATTTGATTTTGAGTTACTGAATTCATAAATACGTTACTGGTGTATCCATTCATAATTTAGTTATAATTGAATTTCCACTTCCTTTTTTTGAAACGAAAGATAAATGAAAAACTCAACATAAAGGAAGAGTAAATATTTTCACAACATCCTCAATTTTTTTATGGCATCGCGAGGAAACGCATATAATCGCGTGCAATTAGAGCCTGCAGTTCTGTATGGAGTATCGACAAGCCAATCCTCTCGGAGATAGATTCTCACTTGTATTAAATGAAAATATAAATCTTAATAATCATTCAATATATTTATTTCCCGATAGAACAAACATGCTCTACATACGGAAACTTGTCAAATATCATTGTCCATTGTTTCTTTATTATAGTTAAGGATCTTTAAGAAGGATAGTTCCCATCAAGTTTTGAATTAATGAAGTATCAAGCTTTACACCAGAAAATAGAGTTTCCTTCACGATTTTACTAGGTGTCCAAGCTTTCAGAGAGCTCTCTTCAATACAGTTCCGTTAACGACGAGCAGTCTTTTCCTTTTATAGTTCTAGATCGTAGAAAACCACTGAAAATCAATACTTGCACGTTTAGGTACTAAATCTACTGACATAAAAATGCTCCAGCTCTTCGATAGTCAATTGTGGACTTGTTAATTTGACTGTGTACTTCGAATGAAAATAATTGAATTTATTAATTCAGTAGTACCTATATATGTTTGTCTAAGGATTGATTCAGATTATGTCGGAAGACGAAATGAACACCGGGAAATGCAAGAAGATGAAACAGAAGAAAATTCAGACGTGGAAAATGAGGACATCTTATGATGAAGCAATTCTGGCACTGGAAACAGCTCTCAAATGGTTTGAAAAACAAATAGAGTGTCATACTGTGAGTTTACTACAGCCTGAAATGAATTCGTGATATAGGAGGAATGAAGAGAAAAAGTAGCTTATTCCAATTACCAAACATTTGAAACCAAATTAAATTATTATTGATTTTGATTTATAAATTTATTATTTATCAATAAATATCACTATTATTGAACTTATTTTATTTCAACCCGCTTTTCTTCAAACATTCGGTTATCTGGACTTGGTTGGTTGTCACTTTTATTCCCCTATTTTGTTTTAAATTGCGTGATTATTTTTAGTTGAAAAACTAATAACCTCTTATGGTGCTAAAACGAACGGCGTTGTAGAAATTTATTTTATAAAAAATCAACAATTTCCAGGTCCGTAACTTGCGCATTGATTGATAATCGTTCGTACTATGATTTTACTAAGAAAATCATGAAAGTGAGATTATTTAAGTAGAAAATTTGATAAATCCAGATCCACAACCCCAATTTGTATCCGTACCCCACACCTAATATCTCATCTTGAGGTTTCAAGTATTAAGATTCATGTAAACAACAGTAGTAAAAATAATGAGGGATACATAAAGGGGGTGATTATAATTCTTTTAGGATAATGATATTTGACCGTACACAAAATTAAATAAAAAAAGTTTTCAGTTTGTACGAGTGCATTGTCACTCTAAATTTTTCACAATTTGGTCAAAGAGCCTATTTAATTAACTCATTGTTTTCTATTCACAAACATCTAATTTCTTGTTTGGGGCCTTCGTTTGTCTATCTCACGAACCTCATGTCCTCATATCCCTACCTAGTGATATAATAATAAGATATGAAGTTTATATGGAAGCTCAACTTGTAACTAGTAGAAAAATTGGGACAAAGCTCGAATCTTGCCACAAGTTGATGGAAGCGGAGTTAATATTGTACTAACAATCGATAGAATTCACTATAACCAATTTCGATTCAAATTCTTCCGTTAGTATATGAACAAATTTAAACCAGAATATCAGAATCCCTTAACCCCGAATTGATTTAACTGAATCTCAAATAGACTCTCTTGACATAAAAAAAAACAGTCGAAATATTCCGAAATAGCAGTAGTAAAAATTCTCATTTCCAATGTAGAGCCAAGCTCTACTTGGCTAGTTTATGATAGGGAAAAAGTCAGACCCTTTCACACTACCAAACCGATCTTTATGGAAAGTGCCACCGGAATTTTTACGGTTTTTCGATTTTGTTATGATTATATTTTTTCGAGTGGGGTCTTTATAGATTCGGGGTTACTCTAAACTGAAATGGAATTGCGTTTGGAAACATGTATATTATTTATTCCCTCATTCGTATTTTATAGTAGACAATTTTGAGATATATTTTCCTCAATTATCATAATCAAGCTTTCAAAGATATGAGAACCCTTGATGTTATTTATTCATTCATCCGCAACTCTTTTTTTTATAGGTGTAGAGATAATATTTCTTTTCCATTTGGTTCCTGTTTAGCGTTCAGTCTCATTTTTCAGGTTATATGCTAGTTCCTCATTCCATTGCCTTCTGGGTCTGCCTTTTCTATTTGTTTCAATTGTTTTGGTTTCTCATATTATCTTGGATTTTCTGCACCGCACTCATTACGTTTCGTTCACGTGTAATCGTGTTGTTTATCATTTATCTAGTCTCTTATACTCACGCTATTTTCATCAGAATCTCAATTTCACATCTGGTAATTTCCTTCTTCAATATTTAGTTCAGCTCAGAATTTCCAACTAAATATCAACATCGGTAGTTAGACTTGTTGATTTTCGTTATTTCTTTTTGTTGGCACTTTCCTTCTTTGATCACTTGTTGAGTTATTTCATCCATGATAAAAACAACAATAACGGACTTAGGAGGCCTCTTTGTCGTACGCATCTATTATAAAACTACTTGTCATCTTTCAGCTAACTCGTACAACGTTTTCTGATCTCTAGTATAATTTCTTAATATTGTTAATCAATCGTTTACTTCATCTATTTGTATTGCCTCATTTGTTGGTTATTAACCAGGCTATTCTTATCTTGTTTACTGCGTTTCAAAACAGATCAAAAGATGATACACAAGTTATGTGTTTATTATTGTTCCTACCAGATCTATGTCTTGACCGTATATCGTTAGATGCACTGGAAGATGTTGCCTTTTTCCAATAATCATATGTTTTGTTTTCGATATTTTCCATATTAATCACCAACCACATACTTTATGAATACTTCTTCGGGGTGAATTTAGAAGAAGAGAGGCGACAGAATGTTACCCTGTTGCACTCCTCTTTTGGCACCAATTTCTCTGCTGAGCGAATTACTTTCTTTTGTTTTTGCAGTTTCATTCCAGTACACATTAGCGATGAAAGGGATATTTTTTGGGTCAAGGCAAGTGTTTCACGTTATCGAAAGCCTTGAAGAAATCGATAAAGCATACTTTTTGCTTATATTTCTGCATCTCTGGATAAGAATCTGTAGTCTAAAGATGGATTCCTTTGCACGTAGTACGTTACGATGTTGTATAGTTTTGGTAAAACAAAAAACAAAGGAAAAAAAGTAGTGAAACAGAAAGAAACAAAAATGGAAAGCGATTCTCAGTTGAAAATAAAACTTTTCTTCGTGGAATACAAGCTACAAGTGGCAAGCTTTTGTAGGTCGTCACATTACAACTGAGAATATTTCGGTGGAATAATTTTTCTCTGGAAAATTTATGTTTCGCCGGATAAAAGCATTTTTGTCGATATTCATTCGGAATTCAGACGTTCCTTATGACCTTCTATAACAGAAATGCTGACATTCAAACAGTAAAATACAAAACAATTCCATTGAATTGTTTCGAAACAATTTAACGCACAGATTCGTTCAGCACACACTTTCATTTTTGTTCCGTTCTCCACCACTTCCTATACAACGATTTTCGCCGTTTCGCAATCATATATTTTCCCGCTACTGTCAAACTGTATCACAAACGTAATTTGTTTCCTAACTTCGAAATCGACTTGACTCCAAATGGAAATATCGCTAAAATATATAGTATTAAGGAAACCCAATTTGAATTCGTTTCCGCTTTCTGCATATATACAAAACAAAGCTGAAGAAATGATTGGCCCATACCTAAACAGATACACGGAAATATTCTGAATTTAGGAGGGTATCAATGAAAGTTTTTTCTTCATTGTTACTGGAGATTGAATAAACAACACGTTATAGACAGAAGTGTCTGTGTAAACTAATAATATTCATCATATTATTGAAGCATAACGATTATCGAAATATCACCCCTTTACACTTTTAAAAGAAATCTAAAAAATCGAATTTTTTGATTAGAGAGAAATATTGACACTTAGGAATTCAGGAATTTTGAATTGCTTTCAATACACGAAACCTGACTGGCGACGAAAGTTTTCTGGGAGAAATTCGGGAGAAAACCTAACCAAACAAATAAACTTTTTTTCTATAATCATTCCGATTTCTCAGCACTGTCAAATAATAAAATTGTAATTCGTCTTCCATCTTTCCCTTGCAATCTGATAATGGAACGTGTACCACTCTATATTTTAGTACCCTCACCTCGTGGATTGAGAAAAAAATCATCAAATCATTCAAATCCTCTAGCAGTAAATACTAGCGACGATATTTAATAGCTACTGTTACTGATTTTTGGAAAAGGGCACTGTCTGTCACACACACAGACGTGCGCGTGAGAAAACCCGTCCTGCCAAGCATCCACCCCCAGATAAATCCACGGATGAATGCAAAGAAGGAAACTCCACCAACCTCTTTCATTTTGATATGTCTTCATACTTATCGGGGTCACAGTTTCACGCGTATATTCCTTCATTTCCCCTGAGTTTTATTGGAGATTCTGGGTGGCTGTTAAGACTAAGTCAGTTGGCTATAAACTCTAGGCTTATTGTTTTAGACGTCTTAATGTGTGTGTGTGTGAGTTTCGCTGCCTTCGAAGTCAACAAAAGATCTAATCCGAGTGGTCCTTCGCCTTCTTCATACCTGTCCCCGATGTATAACTCTCTGCCTGTCTCTATAAACCTAGGATCTTGGAAAAATCTTTTTTTTTTGTTATTTTGGATTTTTTGAAAGTTTTTTAATAACCTAGCATTGACCTCGTGATCCTGTTGTCCCCCATTTTACTTTACTATAGCAGAAGCTCGGGCGTCTTGTTGAGCCTGGCGTTTTCTTAGCAGCTGGTGCGTAGCTGCCTCCTGTTTTGTGTGGGGTTTGTTTTCCGTCTTCTTTTGGTTTCTCGGGCACCTCCTGTAGTACTCTCCTCCGCAGTTCTTCCATTTTGGGTTCTATGTCCTGCTTAGGGTGCAGTACGTCGCTCCCGCGCATCTTACGAAATTCACATAAATGGTGCACGTACTTGTCCTTAGCTTCTGTAACATTGTAGAGGTCCGTCGTGCCTTTTCTGCTCTACCACACTTATTTTACTGTGGCACAGATATCTAGGCTTCTTGTAAGATTGCCTCTCTATTACTATCAACTATATCGGTAGTCATTTTCGGGTATTGTCGTTTTTTGGGGGGGTTTTTTTGACGGCTCATTAGTTGCAATATTTTTAATACGTTTCCCTCAGTTCTGTCTCGACGCGGGGGTGTTTACTGCTAGTCCTTTTATAACTAGCTTCCTTTCTTTCTCTTCGTTGACTTATTGATTTTGTTGGAATCATCTTTCGTTGATGTTGCGTGCAACGATTCTTCTCTAACCAGCTGCTTTCGTATTGCTGTCCACATGAAAGCGGACTTATTATTGGAGGTGGTCTTCCTTCCGATTTTGCCTGTTTTACTGTCTATCTACCTCGTCAATAAATAGTTGATCACTTGATCAATATAAACTATTGGTTTTAATGTTGGCACTCAGTCAAATGAACACCAGGTACATAACATGTCAAATTGTCTGCTAACTTTATTCTCATTTTTTTCAATTTATTCAATTAACTAAATTTCAATTCAAAATTGTGCGTGACACATCTTATATGACGAATTTTTGCAATGGATTGTATTTCTTATTATAGTTTCATTTCAACTCATATGAATTCAGTACAACGATGCTTCAACCTTCTAGAACCTACCAAATAATAGTTAACGTCCTTCTTCTCAAAATATGAGATGGCATCCTCGTATAATAATATCTCTTCTGTCAATAGAACTTTGAGGCTGGGAAACGAGGAAAAGTCTCTGGGGGCCATGTCTAGTGACTCTAGTAGCATTTCAACCAATTCAAAGAAAAATATCTGCCATGGCTATCACCGTTATCTCGATTCAAAAGCACTTTTTTTTCTTCTAATTGGGTTTCTTTATTAAAAGTGCTCCGGAACTTGTCTTCACTGTAGGCTGCGTTGTTGGTAGTTCTTCGAGAACTAATTATGCTCTTCCAACTATTAAAACCACTGCCGGTTGAGACTTCTACCAATCCGTTAAATCTGCGCGGATTCCGGTGAAAAAATAGAAAAATTAATCTACTTAGAACGTTGTTTCTTGGTTGGCGTCTCGACTGCATTTAAATACAGTAATTTTTTTGGTTGCACTCAAAAAAGAATTTGCATTGAGAAATTAATATAATATAGTTTTGGATAAAAAGTAACTACACTATGCGCACATATATTTATCTTCTTATACGTGTGGACATCTTCAAGTTGGGACGGAAACTTTTAGGTAAGAGATACCACGGTTTTCAGACCAAATAAATACAGATGACTCACCCTATATAACTTACTGGTTTGTTCCTATATTTTATACATCATTTTTATTATTGTTCACAGCAGTATTTCCTCATGATTTTGGTGAATCCCATTCGAGAATGTAGCAAAGTGGCTAGGGAAGATCTTTTCTCAATATATTGGTGATATATTCATAATTAAACTTCTAATAATGAATTATTGCAGACGGTTTGTATTTCTTCATCTGTATATTTCATGGATATAAAGAGGACCTCCCTGTTGTCATGCTACTCTGTTACTTCTTGGTCCATTTGCTATCTTTTCCACAACGTTAGTTTCCACGATTTTCTTTGGAATTTTAATGAGGGTTTGATAGAAGCAGAACCCTGTTGATGTTAAATATCTGATAGCTAACCTCCACGCGCTTGTGATCAAACCTTTGCCTTGTCTATTATCTTGGTTTTTCTTTTCCTACCAGATGAGATCAACTTTTTCAAAAGTCTTCTACAAAATCAGCGCGGTATTAGAAAATATCGACTTATATAGAAATTTTCTCATTATATGTGAAGTATTGAAGTTTCTCGAGTTAAACAAGAATCCATCCTGATTGGAAATAGGATATCAATTCCACCAATGAGTTTTTCAACACACGTTAACAATCTATAGACTCCCCTAATTTCTGTATTCTAATTTGTACTAGCTGGGATTCAACAAAGATCGATATTTCCTACATGAAAAACCCATCCACGTTTCCTAATTTCTCAACTGGAATAGGTTAATATATACTTTGTATTATGTAAATTTCGCGGTTTGTTTAATGTTGGAATAATTGCTTTACCTTAGCGATTAAATCACTTATTATGACAACTGGATGTACCCACACATTCGCCAGATTGGCAGATTCAGCAAACACATTTCTAACAAATAACGTGCGGCCTGATTCGGCAGATATAAATCCTGACCTCAACATCAACAATCAATTCTGATCCCCTGTTTCCCGTTCGGATCCCAATACCGGAATTAATTACAGGAAAATTTGTATCGTGAATCAAGTCGGTTGAGTTTAATTATTGAATTATTTGCAAGACAAACCTCACACTATCAAACTTATTTAACCAACTATTAGCTCATAGCTTGAATAAATTTTTGTATGACAAATTGGTTTAGCAGGTCCAAGTTATTTGATTCGATATTTCAATGATAGAGATTGATTGGTTTCTGTCTGTGTAGATAAATTCATCACTCAGATCGAAAATTGGACTTCATTTGTTAACGTAGTCTCCTTAAAGGCTCTAAAAGTACCTCAACTCAGCCTGTTTTCAATTTTTCTTAAAGAAAAGTTTGTTTTTTGTGATTTTCAATAGTATTTACCTTAAGATAATTTTGCATCCGAGTTATTTTTGGTTTATATTCCTAACTTTTCGAAATTCAGGATACTACCGTATGGTAACGATAAGCGTTTTGATAATTCTCGAATTCTGATTATTAATTATAGGCTAGAAAATTTAAATGAATTCAGTAGATGCCGCCACTTTTGATAAATTGTTCTGCTTGAGCGTAGCCGCTTATTATTATCCTTAAGAATCCCAGAGAATTTATAGAAGAAAACAATCACAATCGTATACTCAAATACATAACTTAAAACATAAAGGACAATCCTCAGTATCAATAAAGAATGAAATTATGGGTTGATGATGACCAAATCAAGTCATAATTGAAGATGATCGTGATATAGCTGTTGGAAAGGTTGCTAAGAACAATGAAAAACACTTAAAATGTCTTGGGCTAGTTAATAAGCTACATATTTGGGTACCTCACGAATTGAAAGAAATTCATTTAACACAAAGAATCAACAATTGCGATATGTACCTTAAAAGAAGTGAAATCGATCCTTTCTTGTGAAGAATTATCAATGGAAAAGAAAAATGGATCTAGTACAGTAACAAAGTTCGAAAACGATCATGGAGCAACCACGAAGAACCAGGAGAAACCACAAAGCTGAAAAACAACAAAAAAATCTCATACTGTAAGTTTGGTGAGATTATAGAGGTGCTTCCAAGGAACTAAACGATCAAATCTGATGTTTACTGTGAATAGACAGATATAAAAACAAATTCTAAAGCATATACTTTGACGGGGTCATTTTTTTAATAACTCTATATACATCATTCAATTTAGTATACGTCACTTTCATTAGAGAAAATCTCGTTTTATCAAAAATTGCAGTAAACAACAATTAACCGTTTATTGAATATCGGATATTTCAACCAGTTACAATCGGAATATTCGAACAGACATTAAAATCTACTAGTTTTGACTTTGATCTTGAATAGGCAGGCAAAAAGCAAACTACTATAACATGTGAATTTTATCAACAGTTTTTTTCAAACAAACCACAAGCTATTGTGTACTATACAAAAGGGGTAGTAGCCACAAAGGCTATTGTTCCACATATAATCTTCAAAAAAAAATCCGGCACACTCGCCATTACACAATCAATAAGCAATTTAGTATCCATCGATCGAAGCTTGTTGACAGTAAGTCCTTTTCGTAGTTACTGATTGTATTTTCAATGCCGTGAATTGAGAGCTGCTGATTCGAGATCCTTTTGAATTTTTTAAATCCATCTTAATAATCGAGTAAAGTTGATTACAGAAAAGAAATTTATAACAATTGTATATGACATTGTATAAGTTTCAATAGAAGATAAATTCTTAAGTTTTAGAATATTTTTAAAAGTAACTATGCATCAGAAACAAAACAAATCCGAGGATTTATCAATTCCTACTTAAGGGACCTTCTGTAATTAGCTAATAAAGCAACAAGATTGTTTTGTGCAAAATCGCGCTTACTGAGTTGCGAGACTTGATTTTCTTTTTTCTTTTGATGACATCTCATCACTTCTGATACACAGACCTCCTTTTTTTCTTTTCCAGTATCCTCTACTTCTTAAATACCAACAACGCATTTTCTCTATATTATTGGCTTTTTTTATTTTTGTAGTTGCTCTTTCCATTTTTCTTTTTTTTAGAGACTGTTCTCCCTTTTCACTCCATTGTTTGATTGTTTTTTTGTTTTTGGTTTGAAGTGATAGATCCACGTTCGACTTTATTTCTGTGAAACATTGCTATTGGTGGAAACAGCTTCACGGCGCTGTTTTTTTTTCCATTGTGAGCAAACAACTTCCTCATGTTCAAATTTTCCGTTAATATGCGATGCTCCATACTTTTTAATAAGTTTCTTCAATATTTCTGGAGTCGTCACCTCATTTGGTCGACCACTGCGTTGCTGGTCTTTGCAGGTCTCATTTAAACTCTGCTACCCAATATTTTACTGTTGATAACGATGAACAATTTTTTCCAAGCTTACAAATTCAGTAAAAATATTCACATGTGCTCAAACTTAAAACATTTGATGTATAGATAGTTGAACATTCTGTTACAGCAACTACCGCTATTTCTAGGTCAGGCCAGATACTTCTGAGACCATCCTCAAAAAGAGAGACTCTATATTTTCTTTTGTTAGATTAATTTGAGAAATATTAGTCGAGCAAGAAGCATAATGTAATGTTTTTCTTATTTATTCAAGTAGTTATTAACCATGTGGTAAATCTATACACACGGTTTATTTCACTTATCACTAAACACTTATCTCTAATTCTTAAAATACTAATTTATTCGAATACACTGTTTACTTGTCTATCCCGATGTATTCGGGATTGCATCAGATTATTAACTTCTACTGCGGCCGTTGGACTGACCTACTGACACATCAATCATATCCACAATGTTAGAAATCTCTAATTTGAAGTAAAATCTAAGAAAACTCAGAAATTGGCTGTATGAAAACAATCAGATTATACTGTAAATAACTCCGCCGTATATAAAAAACATATTGTGAATGGTTCTTCTGGGAATTACACCCGTCACATCCAACACTTTTTTATTAACATAATAGAACAGGATCGGCTTCTAGGCCTACATCAGTTCGTAACAAGTAAGTTTTGTGGCTCTACATGGGGTTGAAAACGTGAGGAATATCTCGAATTACTCGAGGGGAAGTATAAACATAACGATGCTATATATAAAGTGTAGTAGTGGTGTGATTCAATTTGAGTTTCACTGATTGAGGTTAAAACTATCTTCTCAAAGACTACCTCATCTCCAAAATTATCCCGCACTCCTGTCCTCTTCTAATTTTTTGAAAATGTTTTATAAAGAGCTGAGGGATCTGCTCGTGCATAAAGGTTTAGCTTCGGTGTTCAGTCATCTGCCCCAATATCACGGATGTGAAGCTGAAATGCTCGGATGATGGAGATAAGGTGAATACAGACAGAGCATATCTTCCAACCGATATCAAGAAGCCGTTTTCGTGCGTACCTATATAACCATTTGGAATATATATATTTTTTTGTTTTCATTGATTAATTTTTCAAAAAATAAGAACATACAAGAATTATGACTATATTAAAATTTTATTTCACAGTTTGCCGACTGGAGACCGTATAAATACATGTGATTCACCTTGTATAATGCATTTTCATATGTTTTATAAGTTACAAAATTTACTGCTTTTTGTAGTGCTTTGACTATTCTGTATTATCTAGATAAAACAGGAGAAAAGTTTCCATTGCGCGTTGATAATCTCAAAACAGTTGACTCGACTCTAAAAAATGCAAATTGAATTCTCGTTTGATCTCACGTTAGGGAAATTTTTCGCAACGTTAGTCGCTAACGCGGCTTGTCGTATTGTTTCGTTTGAAATTACAAATATTACAAAGTATTAAACAGGTTTTTTGCGAATGAGAACTAATGAAACAAAGCTTCACATAATTAGCGAACAATGCGGTTCTACTTTCCGATTAAACGTATTTCCATAACTCGTTAAGCGGGATATTTTCCATATCTATAGGGACATATTGAGGCAAAAATTAATGAAATTTATTGTCGATTAAAATTAATTTTATTGGAATTAAGCATTTACTGTTCATTCACGTACTCATCAGAGATTCGTGTTTTTGCATGCACCTGGTTAGCGATTTCGACCTCGTCGTACAGCTCTCTATATTGATCAAGCCGTTAGTAAATTGGATCTAGTTTTCTTCAACCACCAAGTGTCTAATTTGTAAATTACTGACAGCTGTCATATCACGTACGAGATTTTATTTTCAACTTCCATCCCCTATACGCTCAGAGCTAGAAACAACCCTCCAAATCATTTCCAACATCACCAAACAATAGTATACAATGAAATTCTCATCAAGGTTCGATGACGTACAACCCTCGCCTCTATCTCTTCGTCAATCTCCATCATTTTCACCAGATGATCGTATTTGCTTATTTGTCTATAGCTCCAAAAACTCTGGGAAATCTAGATTCATGGTTAAACTCCTCTGCAAAGCTACCCATTTGATGTAGATATTCTTCTGCAATAGAGAACCAATTGCTATAGAAACTCATTGTAAAAGTTGAAAAATTCTTGATTGTATATGAGGATGATCCCTCATTATCAGTTGAATATTGTAGTAGAGTTAAAAAAAAGACAGTCGACAAAGGGATGATGGATGACCGTCTACTGGAAGTGCGTGAGCTAGCAGACATAGTAGGCATTTCAAAAAGTGCATTACATCGCATATTAAGTGAAAATGTAGACTTGAGGAACCTGTGTGCAAGATGGTTAAAGATTTTCTAGCAATGAAGAGGTGATATCGGCAGTTAATGGCTATTTTGAGGAGCTTCACAATTCTTATTATGAAAAGGGTATCTTTCGATGAATTTTCCATTTATTAATAGTAATTTCAGACTCATCATCAGATGATAAACTTGTACTTACATCTAATAATTTGTGGATTTTTTTTTATGTTTTCTGGAGTAACCACCTCAATTGGACGACCAGAACGTTCACCATCATCGGTGTTTGTACGACCACGTTTAAATTCAGCAAACTGATAACAATTTGTTTTTTTTCTTTTTTTTTTTTTCATGAAGCCGAGTCTAGATAACACTTTGAAACCGTTGCTGAGTTTCTACAGTATTTTATTAACACACGTATTTTATGTCTAATCGAAATGTCATGAAACTTTACACATAATCTTTTGAAAGCTAGTACTCTATAAATGTTATTTGGATTTGAAAGTAGTAGCGCCATCTTCGTGTCAGTCACAGGATTTGTGATGTTATACTTGTTATATTCTAGCATGTAATGTAATAACCTTGATTTTACATATATCTGAAACTCTACAATCACTTTTTGATAACGAGTAGATTTATCAAATCACCTCGTGTCGTTTTATATCTAAATTTCCAATCCACAATTTATCTATTCCCTTTTGTTCCATAAGTTTCCATCACCATCACTCGGAAACTGGAATATGATCAAAGTTATTATTATCTGCATAACAATATTATCAGGATTAGCACTGTAATTTCGAAATTGATTTATTGCAGCGCGAATTTCACCAGATACTAAAAGAGTAATATATTTCAGGGAATTTAATTTGGAAAATTTACTGCTGGTATAGTGGGAAATTCGAAAAAAAAATCGACTTAGTTAGAATTGGTCTCTATTTAACTGATGTTCTTACCCAACTATGATAGCTATCTTTAATTAAAATGATTCCGTTGCCGTATGGAGCTTAAATAATGAACGATCTTCCTAACGATAATGCCGCTTAATCCTCGGTATAAACTGGTATTTCGAAATGATATTAGATTCAAATTTTCATTGGTGCCGCATTTCTTCGAGCTCGATTGCTTCTATACGTTTTCAAATCTATTTGTTGTCATCCAAACATAAATCTGAAAGAAGGATTGAAAGTTATTCCAAAAATGAAATTAGAATTATTTTTTAATGCTTCTGCTCAGTTTAGGTATGGGAAAAGTAGCCATTTGTCAATGATTATTCAAAACAGTTATGTCCATTTTCACAACATCAATAAATCGTAATTAATTATTGTGGACGCGCGAATCTGCAAATTATCAAAACTGTGATGAATCTATTGAAGTATTTATGCAAATAAAGGGCTAGCAATCTTATGAGCAATATCCTTTTAGAGGTATGGACACTGGAGTGGATATTTTTTTGTAATTTTCAAACCCATTGTATTAGAAGAAGTCTTGTATAAAAAGTTTCTATTCATGCATAAAAACAAGATCAAAACATTTTTATTTCAAGGTAGAGTATGAAAGTACCATTTGAAAATATTTTCCATTGAGTAAACCTGTTGGCATAACTCAAATTTATTGCTAAAAAATAAAGTTTGCAGAAACTTATGCTCAAAATATAGTATCACGCGAAACGGTTCCACTTGATTGGTTTGTAGTTTTTAAAAATTCACTGATCGAAAAAACTAAGTATATCTTCGAAATTCCTGAAACTAGGAAGGATTCATGTTGCTTTGTATTTTGAAAACTAATAAATTAGTTCATAGAAAAAAAATATTACACGAAAGAGAAAATCTATAGAAATATAGCAGATAGAACAAAATTTTCCAATCCTTTGGTGATAAATGTAAAATCAGACTTACCCCAATCGGGAATACATGATGGAAAATAAATATATCTCTAATATAACATGGTGTTCAATCACACTAACTATAATACTATAATAAAAGCTTGACCTGCTTAGTAGCTAGCGCTTAAAATCAAAATTTATTATTAGTTACAACTATATTTTTCATACCTTATTCAATTTATATCGAACAATCCGAGCTTTGTTTAATTATACACCTTGTTTTGCTTATGTGAATTCCTAAATGTACAATAACTTATTCTTCATTGTTTAAAACTATTGAGAACATAATTTTGGTTTCTATCAACCTTCGAGTTCAGTTCTAATCAATTCCTATTAGTCTTTCTGACCTCTGAGGTTAATAACCGCCACACCTTGCTTTGCTTGTTATGCTTATGACAGGAAAATATTGAAAGTGTACGAGAAGGTAGTCAACTCGGAAGAGATCATCTGTTCCATAGTTATCGCGACGAATTTTCAAGTTTGATCTTAAGCTGCTTCCATGCAAGTGGCAATTAATACCAGCAAAGTCTCCATATGCACCAGAATTTACTGCATAGTCCAAAAGTGACAGTATAGGCAAAAATACCGAACAGTTTTTATTTGATAACATGAGGCAAAACATCATTTTTAATAACGAACCCTATTCTGCGATCTTTGAAGGTATTTTAGGTCTAGAACTTGCAACTTCAAGAATAGTGTATTCTAGGAGGACTCATGACCTCCTAGTAGTCCATATTTCACGCTTCTTGATTATTTTATGAAGAAACCTCAGAAACAAAATATAAAATAATTATCCGATCAGCTAAAGGAGAATGTGTAGACTCAATCATGGTTTTATACAGATAGGCTTCATTACTGATAACAATGATACTTGAAGAGTTGGATGGTAATCAAGCGGAATTGAGTTTACTCATGAACCCGAAAAACACGTGGAAATTATTGTCAAACAAAATGAAAAT
This sequence comes from Diorhabda sublineata, assembly GCF_026230105.1. Lineage (NCBI taxonomy): Eukaryota > Metazoa > Arthropoda > Insecta > Coleoptera > Chrysomelidae > Diorhabda > Diorhabda sublineata. Next base: position 9,723,170 of record NC_079475.1, on the reverse strand, counting down.
ATTGTTGTAAACGGGATCTTCTATCTGACCCCATAAATAAAAATCTGAACGAGTTAGGTCTGAGGATCTGAGTGATCTAAGAGAGAAGGATCAAAAATAGTGTTTTGCCGAAAAAACTTGGAAAACGTGATATGATGATACATAAAAATACGGTTTTCCATAGCAATAGTGGAGCACTTGATTATACAAGTCCTAACAAAGCCAAACATCGAAAAATGCGAAAAATTTATGACAACAAATCATTAACTAAACCATGTAACAAATCCAGCTGATGACTAACTACTTAATTAGTAGCATCTCAGGTTTTCAAAATGTCCATTTTTTCAATTATATCGTCTGGGTCTATTCATGTAAGCAAGATCTTTTATCTGATCCCACAAATAAAAATAAGTATGTCTTAAAATCTGGTCGAATAAATTAACTTCCTCGACCTATCCACCTATCAGAGTGAGTTTGATCTTGGATCTCCTGCATCCAAGAGGGACTCTTTTAGGACCAATATGATGGCGATTCATATTCAATTTACTCCATTAGCCTAGTAGACGCTTAAAGGTGAATTACTAAAATATTTCAGGAGGAAAAAAGAATATCCTTCACCATCAGTTCACCTTCAGAATACTTACTTAAACTTCTATGCTTGTTAAAACAAAACACACTTTTTGAAATATATGAAACTACGCCTTGTAACATTCAAGCTGCTTATTAAATTGCTGATATTTTTTGCATTTTGTATTGCTGAACAAAAACTCTTTTAAGTAAAACCAAGCTGCTGAGCAGGATCGGAGACATTTTCACGCTTTGCCTCACCTCTTATATGAAGAGATCCATCAAATCAGGAATGTGTAGAAATCTAACGTGTTTCTCTGGACCACTTCTATCTTACTTTTTATCCTGAAACTGTAATATAATACGTTCCTGAAATATACTGTTCTTAGTTGCCCATCTAGTACATTGAAAATGAGTTGTTGGAAATTCCTATTTTTCATAAAGTTTTTCGCAGTACCGCAATAGTATTCTTACTCAAATACTTGAGAAAATGTAGGTCAAAACTTTACGTTATTTGAATTGAAATTGTCAGAGTGGTTTGAATATATTATGGTTTTTAAATTGGTATACGACTGTGATGTTTCGTAAGGAATAGAAGATATTATCCGTATTTCACGTTCATCGACTTTATCGGACTCTTGGGAATAATTTGAGTGTTATGGTATAGTCTTTATCTTCCGATTTTCGTCTGAAAATGGGTACTAGCAATATACATTTTCTCTACTTGGGATGATTTACTGGTCAGCTTATATTTTTCATAAAACCGATGATTAAAGTTAGTGGAAAAAGGTGAATTTTATCTGTACCGAGTATTGGCGAAGGAATTTATTTACTTGTTCATGCATATCCTTCCATTATGATTTTTTAAATATCTTTTTGTAGCAACACCTAGAGAAATAATTACGAGTAACAAATACTGTTGTAAATATTATTAACATTTAAAAATAAAACTGAAGTTGAGCTAAAAATGAACGATAGTCAAGAGAATTTGACGAGCTGCAAATTACTGCCTTCTTCTTCTTCTTCTTTAGGTGCCATCTCCATTTAATGAAAGCTGTCAACAATTTCAGCATACTTATTTTAGTCCTGAGTGATGCGAATTAAAGATGATTAACTAGAGGATAATAAACAAACTCCTGTCGACTAGAAACTCCAAAAAAATTTGCCGGTTTGGTAGAGTAACTGGTCCAGTCGAATAATGATCGATGAAGCCAAACATTCATCGTAAACACATGTTGGATATGTCGAGGAGGTTTTAAACTCGCTATGGACATCTCTAGCGGACAATCCGAAGAAATGCCGTTTTTTTTTTCGGAGAAACATGGACAAAAAGTAATGACGATTACTGAACTGAAATATAAGAAAACAGTCTTTCTAAATGACTATAAATCTTGTGTATTAAACATGCACATAGAGAGTCACTACACGTAATTGAAATAAGTCAAAAAATTGTAGGAAATGATTATTTTCTTCACATAGAGCCTCTAAAGACACTTTTTGCATGTATCTAAAGGGCGATTTATATTTTCGTTTTCCTGGAAATCTCAAATGCTTAGTATTTTCATATTTAGCTGATTCTTAATCGAAGTAATTTGATTCTTTATTCATATTGAAACTCATATCTCATGTTGGTCAAAAAATACACGGTTTTTGGAGGCTCAACGACGATATGGAAGATCCATCTACTGTAATACATCAGTAACTTCGAAATTTGACAATGTTTATAGGATTTAAGCTGAGTTTTTTCCAAACAGGACATTGATAGACAAACAAATGTTTGAACCTATTGATATAAGGTTACAAGAAACAGGTATGAATGGGTAAATATCATTATCGAGAGGACATAACGTTTCAAAATCAATTATCTTAAAAAACAAATATCATATCGTTCTCACGTACAAAAAGTATAACAGCAACTGACTATCCAGCACGAATGAAATTGTTTTCGATAGAGAATCATCAATTCTTATGAGATCCTTTCATCATATGCTCATGATCCTATACAAACAAAGAACCAGCGTAGATTCCTTGTAAATGTTTGGGCAGGAATGTTTGGTAATCATTTGATGAAGCCATACCTTATTGACGATAAATTGAGTTCACAGCTCTGGAGAGACATTTAAATAAAATATTTCCTCCTAGATGGGTTGGTGGAAGAAATCATTTTCAGTTGCCAACTTGATTATCATACGATAGACATAATGTGAACGTAATATGGGATTTCAAAAATGAAGAAAGCACTTTCGCATACTCAAACAGTATATGGAAGAGCTCATATTAAACCTTTACTAAATCGAATTTTTCTGAAATTTGGTAAGAATTGCAATCTTAAAATGGCAAATATCAGCCAAACAGTTTATTCTAACAAGACTAAATTTTTGTTAGCTCTTAGAAGGTGTGTCGTCTCTGCTAAAAGTTCCAATCAATTTTTATTAGGAGTAGTCTGGCCCCAATTTAACTACTGTAAATCTGTTCACCATACCTAAATCCATATAATGCTTATAATATTAGCAAGCTGAGCATTTTATGTACATAATGTTAAAAGTCATTTCGACAGGATTATTTTAGATATCACTGGACCATTTCTGAACACGACAGAGAGTGATGGTAAATACACTCTAGCCGTGATGGATTTTTTCTTAAAGTGGGTGGAAATTTAGATCTACATCTGTCGCGGAATTGATGGTGAAGGAATTCAGCAGACGATATGATTAGGTGCCCTTGGAAGTCTAAAGCGATCCAAGGAAAACTTCAAGAACCATGTGTTCCAGGAAATCTGTGATTGAAGAAGACCAGCATGACCGTATTATAACCATAATCGGACGGAATGGTCGAGATAATGGACAAGACCACTAGCAGATATCTGTCCAAAGTAGTCTCCAGCAACCACCAGTATCTAAAATACTTCATTGAGATACTGATAGGCTGAAAATTGTTTGAAACAAAAGTTTTCTTAAATGAAAACTGAATAATATCGACATGAAGAGTTTTTTCCTAAAAATAAAACTAAAACTAACCAACTAAACATTTTGAAGATTTGAGTGCCCACAGAAAAAGGATGCCGACTTCATACATTTTACACTCGGTGAATGAAATATATGGAATATAGGAGTTATTTCATTATGCTAGTTATTACAGTTCAAAACTATGTAGATTTTAAGCTTTAACAAACGATCAAAATGTGTTAATCATGTCCTAGGAAATTTCGAAAATCACGAACGCCTCTTTTATCCTGAAAAAATAGTGACAATTATATGAGATCAAGAGGTATGTCATAATGAGGTTCATCATGAAATATTCCAGAACTATAAGGAAGGTATCATTATTTCTAACAAAAATATAGAACAGAATGAAGTTTAATCTTGAATAAACTATTTAGAATGATTAAAATACAACGTTTATTTATATTCTTGATACCTTTATGAAATTACAGATAGATATCTGGTTTCTCTGTGAGACAATTTATGCATCTCAGTATTCTGGGTAATATTCAGTCAGAGTTTCTGTCTTCTTGCAAGCGAACTTTATTATTATATCTCTTCCAATTTTAATTAAACTAGAAGTCATATACCGAAAGTCTTGTATATCAAGAGTGAATTGATAAGTCTTTGTTGTCGAAACTAATAACAGTAGAGAGAAATACGGTTATATTCAGAATAATTGAGCACGTTATTGTCGGAAGTTCCATAGAAACATACAAATTATGTTTGGATATAGCTATGGTTGTTATATGAATGCAGTTAACGGTAGAGACTTTTTAGAGATCGCTACGGTGATTAAATGCTTAGTTTTTGCCAGATTTCTGTTTCCAATATGAATAACTCATTTCTACTGTTAATAAAACATTATATTTCATGTGTGGAAATAGTAGAGACCACGGGAAAGCTACTTGAACTCGTATTCACCCGATTTATCGCTTAATGACTTTTCTATTTCATAAAATATTCGCAGACAGCGATTTCCATCACTTTCGGAAGCTGTAGAAAAATTCCAAGACCATACTTTTCAGAGAGAAAAAAATGTTTCCAGGATTAATTTCTGTTTTTTTTTTGTAAAATATTAATAATAGTAACCCACGTATTCTAGCGTGATATTCTGTCAAATTTACCGTGCAGAATTGCTGGGTCCTCTAATAAAACGAACTCCTCTAGCTGCTACCCAGTCAACTTTCATACTATTACATATTTCGAATTCAATATTTCCAAAATTTATTCTGTCATTCTTCAAAGAAGAAAATAACTACTTTCCTGGCTAATGCCTCGACGAATATTTAATAACAACCCCTATGAAGAGAGTGATGTTAATAGATATTAACATCCCCAATGGTTCGCGATTGCAAGGTTTGTAACCACTGACTCGTTTTGACGTTATTACGTCTCATCAGAGCAGATGTTTTACTTAGTTTTTACATCTCAAATACGTAGCAGTCATCAATTAAATTATTTGTAGTAGTATTAGAATTTACAAACTAGAGTTTGTTTGAATTCATGTTTGTTTGATATTTAATGGTTAGTTCATACAGATTCAATTCTTTCTATCCTATTGATGATCTTTTAGTCTATTTTCTAAATACTCAGATGTCTGCCCAATGTAGAGAGCGTTACAATTAGTTTAGTGAAATATAAGGATAATGTATCATGTCCTTTATGACTTATACCAATATTTTATTTATTGGAATAATGAGGTGCCCAATCTCCATTTCTCTCGATCCTCCCGGTTCCCTGGTATAAGACCTCTCGTCGATATTGCCTTGCTCACTACTTTGATCTTTTCAGTCAGACTCCAACGAAGGGGAAGACAATTTTATTTTAAAATTTTTTCTGATGTAAAGAGATAATATTCAATAATAACAAACATTTTTTATAGCGTGAACAGGATTTTAGCCCACGACTGGCCAATCTGGAGGTTGACGCCTTAGCCCGCTTGGCTAACGAACTCAATTAAAGTGCTGTAATATACTAACAGTAATAAGCAGCTTGTTTCTACTCCAAAGTAGGGTTAAAGACAAACACACAAGCTCACAAACCTACATATAGGTGAAGCTAATAGAAGCTTTTAAAAAAATGATTGCTATAAAGCTGCAATTAAAAAAGCTGTTCAAGTACGTAGTGTCCAAATTTTGATAGATTTTTAAAAAGTGATGGAGATGAGCAAATTTTGAAATGAGAGCTCTTTCTCAAACTATAAATCCAAGCTTTTGAGTAGTGTCTTTCTCATTGTTCAATTTCAGGATGGATTCCGAGATGTTATATTACTACAATAAATCATGATTGGTGGAAATTACCTAATTGGTCGAAACTACTAAAACATGTATGAAATATCAACATAACTGCTTAAAAATTGAATAAATTTTCACTTAATATTATGTTTCACAATTATAAATTGAGATTAGAATAAATTTTTTACTACCACTACATGTGGTTGAAGTTGAGGTTGATTTCCAATCACAACCACACTCAAAGTAGAAAATCGATTATGTGTGCATAGTGTTGTTTTCAAATGATTTCAAATCATTTCTAAAGAATTAATCACATAATAATACGAAAGTAGTGTTTGAATATTCCAAATTCCAGAATGATTTGGAGCAATCTCTTAGGAATTTTCATATTCTGAATTTTTCAAAAGTTCTGCGGTGTGAATTCTTTGATATAATCACGGCCCTAAAATGTGGTTCCAACCCATCATTAATTTTGATATTCTATACAGACTCCATTCTCTGTACATGGTCATAGCAGCTGAGTTGCTTGTCCAATATGGTTTTCATAACATCCATCATTTCTCATCATTATTTGGAATATGTTTGAAAATTCTGCTGCTCGTCGCCAAAAATCCATTTTTGAGGATTATAGTCTTCGTTCCATTCTTGACGTTAGCTACCACGCTCACATCTATATAAAATAACACTCTTGAAAATAATGTTAATTATTTAATGTTTTTTTTTCTTCTAGACTCATTAGACCATAGTATCGAGTTGATTGGTCCAATGATTTTTTTTTTCGTTCCATTATCCGCTCTATTTCTGATTTTGTTCTGCTGCTGCTTGTGGTTTTTGTTCCCAAATATGTGTATACTTCAGTCATTCATCTTCAAGTTGTAAATCTTCTGTTTCTAATCCAACACTTAATTTCTGCACATTGACCTTCAGCCCCATCATATTAATCAATGAGTCACGAAATCCAAATCACCTTTGTTTCGAGAAATAACTACTAGGATATCGGCATTATTTGTTGATTTCCAATATCCAATATAATTGAAAGGTAAACTTTAATGTATGAATGAATTGAGTCAAAAGATGAATGAATTATACTGGTTCTAATTGAAAAACACAGAAGTGTTAGCTGATGTATGATTTAGTAATCATTGCAGATATACATATTAGCTAAATGCTATTATTTGAATTGTTGAGAATCGCTTCATAGATAGTTATTCCATACAAGGAGTATACCTAATTCTCATTTAATTTGTTCTAGTTGTTATTGCACAAGATATCCAAGCGGTCGAAGGAAAAAGTGTTAGTTTACCTTGTGATGTCGTACCTCCTGGTCATGACAAGGTATACATGGTTTTCTGGTTTCAATACGGTTCCGGATTTCCAATATACAGGTAAGTGGTATTCGATTACATACCAATAACACTAAGCAACACTCAAATTCACTCGAACCAAATCTGTTTTTATTGCTAGCTCCTCAAAAATTAACAGAAAAATGTCAGTTTTTGTCATACGCGTCTAAAATCCTTTCATAAGTTGTAAATTGTCACTTTTCTGTAACTCAAAGTTATCGTCAAATTTTTTTAAGTTACTTTTGGGAGTTAGTAGGTAGTTGAATCGTGTAAAATGTGTTAATATAGATTTAAAAGTCATGGAAGGCTTTAATCAAAAAGTGCTATCGAGAATATTTCAACCTGGATATTCTCAACCAGAATAAATATCGGTTGCCACACATCTGTTGGAGCTAATGTCAAAGAAAGTTGACCAGTTGGTTTGATGGAAAATATCCATTATTCAATGGCTTTTGATAAAGTACTGATATGGCGAATCACAAGAAGGTGCGTTTACACGTGCAAGTTTTTCACTATCGAGAGTAACCGAAATGCAAAATGTCCTGAGAGGGGAAACTCTCCGAGAGCTTCAATCGGCAGAAGATTTTGATAAAGAGAAACTATAACATCAACCTCTTAACTTTTTCGACTCAAACTTTTCTCCAATGCCACCCAATCATCATCAAAATGTAATTTGTCGAAGGTCTGTACTATACGGCACATAAATCATTAACAGTAGGATCTGCTGGTTTATATCCAGAACTGTTTTAACGCTGGAAAGTTTTTGATATATCTATGATTCAAATATTCAACTTGATGGTATCGAGGATTTGAGCGGGCAGATTTACAAGCAGTAATATAAACAGCAAGTGAAAAAATTTCTCTATTACGGATCCTTAGCTCACTTTTGGAATGCTGTCATATTCCATCTGTGTATGTCCACACACCAAGTACTTCTGAGTAGTAATTATGCCCTTGTTTATAGATAGATTCAGAAGTTACTATTCAAAATAATTTCGTCGACTTCTGATACTTTGGATTCGACAAAATTGTACAAAATTGTTGCAAGTTCATTCGAAGTCACTTTTTTCCTTTAGCTTCGTCCCAAAAAAAACAGTATGCATAATTTGCTATCAAATTATACAAAGTAAAGTTGTGGACCATCAATTTTTTTTGTAATAAATTTTTGATTCCTTGAGCATTGGACAATTAAGTATTGATTCAAGATCCTTTGTGAAAACAAGCCGGGCATTACTTTTGCCCAAAGACTTTTCATGCTCTATTTTTTTTTAGTAATATGTCGATTGTATAACTGTTCATCGACGTGACAAAGGTCACTTTGATTGAGAATAAAAGCCTAGAAAATTTAAAGCAAACTTCCCATGAAAAGTTTTTAAGTAATACTCGACATAATTCTTGTACAATGCAGCCTTGCATTGCTAAATTGGCTCTAAATACTTTTTATCAGATGAAACTCTACTAGTGAAATTCCATTTTGGTAATTCCATCAAAAACTCTCTTAATTCAATTTAACGCAATAATTTTTAATTTCATTTCTGTTAAAGTTATTTTTTCTAGTGTATCATTACTGATGATAAATTTGATAATATCCAATAATCCATTATATTATCAAATACAAACCTGGTTATGGAAGGAATTTGATCCAGATTGATCTACTCAACACCATCTTTTTGTAATCGTATACCAAAGGTTGTAGCGGACATTACCGGCCAGTCATGCTTAAACGCAAGATCAACAAATGATGGAAATAATGAATATGTAGATGTAGAAATTATTCTCGACGTTTTGTTAGCAGCTGATAGAGAACTGATGTCGACGATGAAAAAAATTATATATTATATATAAGTCAGAGGCAGCTTATGCCCAATGGTTAACAATCCGTAACTTTTACCATAAAGAGACATTATCACAAATTTCTTTTTAGTCTTTTACCTTGACACTATAGCCCACAGTATTACCTACAGTTGAATCTATAAACGTATTAGTTATGCTCATAAACCAAGAGAGGACGTTTAGATTGATTTACTTCTAAACTAAACAGACTGGGACTAATAGATCCATCACGACTACTCCAGGGTGAATGAGGATCACTTTGTTCAAAGTTTCTTCACCCAATTTTACTTAAAATCATTAAGATTTTAAAAATAAGTTTACCAATCAATAAATATAATTAATCATTCAGTTAATGTTTACTTGTTTTATCTAGAAAATCGTAAAAGTAATAAATGATATTATTCACATATATTTCAATAAATTACCCCAGTAGTTGTGATAAAAAAAATATATCAATTGTAAATTAACCCCTTTGTAACAATCATAAAAAATTCAACAATATATTATTTACGAGAATTACTCGGTAATATAAAACGCATTATGACAACCCCTCTTCCATATCGACCGCAATGACACAACCATTATCATGACATCATGTCGTACAAAGTATAACTTCTATTACCATATCTAACATTAATTTTGACATTTTATGTCCAGTTTTATATAGCTTCCGGTGCTCATGTGTTCCGGATTCTTATTAAGATAAATAGATATCATAAAAGTTTATGAGCAATTAAAATTATTAGGGTATATTTCTCTTTTGATATGACTAGCGACATAAAATTGTCTTTAAAGTAATTCCAGAATGTCAATATCAAGGAACTACTATGGATTCATCATAAAACGGATATTATCAGTCGAAAACGGGATTGTTTAATGAGATATATACAAATACTTAATCCTCTGATGAAATAATTAGAGATTCTCACGTTTTGATCCACATTTTTACGATTCGAACCATTTTGAAATGGATTCATTTGAAATTATTTGAATTAATTCAACAACTAATAATTTGATGCGATGGTATAGGATTCAGTGTAGGATATATTATGTAGGATTCCAGGATAAGACTAACTTACTATGCTTCACTCGACATCGAGTTAGGACTCCTTGAGCTTCTTTTCTGTCTCATTTTACAATTCCATTCGTCGGCGAATTCAAATATCTAGGATTATCTTGGATAAAAAATTACTATGGACAAACCAGATCAATTATATTAAAAAAAAAGGTATGATTTTGCTAAAAGTAGTTTCTAAAAGAAAATACGAGCATACGAGGTCTGGCTTTTAAATAACGAGACTGGTTCCTCCCCCCCAATGTACGCTCCTCTCGCCATACGTTTTTTCCATTGATCGAAGCAATGCTGGAAGTCTTCTTTGGGGAGGAGCTCTGCCGTTTTTTGCTTTACTGCTTCAATCGACTCATTTTGGGTTCCTTTCTAAGCAGATCGTATCTTCTGAAACAAAAAAAGTCGCACGATGCCAAATCATCACCAAATCATCACCGTGAGTACGGCGTGTATTCGAACACTGGAGTGCACTTACTGGCCAAATACTGCTTCACAGGTAGCGCGTTATGGGCAGGTGCGTTGTCCTGGTGCCAAATCGGCCGTTTTTTACGAACTCGTTTCGCAATGTTGCCAAAACTGACAAATAGTAAGTCTAGTTGAGAGGTTGTAACCCATTCAGTCATCACGATACCGTTAATGTCGAAAAAAACGATTAACATATCTTGAATTTTGATTTGCTCTTTCGGCCTTCGCTAAATCGCTTATACCACTCAAAAAAATTTTTTTCAATTTAATGAGAAATTTGAGATTGATGTTTTTCCTCCTGTTTTTCGTTACACATTTCGTCAAAAAAACACGTTCGATTCAAACCACTACTGCGCAAATATTATAATAGTGACGGAAACGTGTTTTGGGACATGTATAGAGAATACATTTAGGTACCAAACGCACTACTCATTATCCCTCTAGGGCGCCCTCTAGGCGAGCAGGCTCGTTATTCAATAGCCAGATACGAACCTTGCGTATACATTCTATAAGGCTTATATTCGTTTCATATTGGGCTATTAATGTAAATTATATGGGGCAACATCTAAAACAAATCTTTGACCGTATTCAATATAAATGATTAAAAATTTGTATGGGTCTTATGATGTCATTCAACCAAGCAGTTTTGGCACAAATTCAAGAGCCGCCAGTAAATATTCGTAGACAATATTTAGCCGAGGAACAAATAATTGAATATAGATTATTTTATATGGAAATGATGCAAAAAATTGCCTGTGTATCTCGGCCAACCGTCATATACTCCGAAATTACCAATATAAATAACTTAAATATATACAGATGGGTTTAAATGTGACGATGGAACAGGAGCAGAATTTTTCATTTCAAATATTAATCATGTTAAGGAATTTAGAATCCCAAATTTTCATTCAGTCAACTCCGCCGAGGCGTGGGCAATGAAATATTGTTTAGTATGGTGTCTACTAAATCCAGTTCAAACTGTTTCTATAATGACAGACTCAAAATCGGTTTCACAAGCTATCGAAGCGTCTTCATTAAACATTTATAATCAGGAACTGATCTTGGAAATAAAAAAACTTATTATACCAATTAAACATACCCTTAAAACAAAATTTGTACATTCAAACTTCTGTATTTAACAAAGAAACAATATTTAGAAAATTTACTACATCTCATTTTGGAACGCAAACTATAGCGCTTGAAATGAGCTATTTTAAATCTTTCTATGTCATCTACGAACCAAGTAATGACCCATAGAGTGAGAAAAAAACTCGGCAATTTTGCAATAATTTTGCATTATATTGACCGTAGCTTTTTTAATATCGATTTTGTGCAAAAAACTGTTCAGATCTTTTTTGTAGAACTTTCTAATGTGAATCGTTTTCACGAAAAACTTATTTTCATATCTCTCTTTGTTTAAGAGTTATAGCTCAAAACATCGATTCTATACATCTAAAATTGAAGGGCATATGGAACGGCAACGGGACCTCTCCCAGTAATATTGGTAAACATGATAACTTCTACTTCATACTACCAGTAACTTTGATACATTCATTATTCCGTTATCGAGATGAATTTTTTTTGTGAATATAATAATTTTTAATTAGAGTTTAATTCTCTAACTACTTAGTTGAACCTCCTGTGTTTATTCATTCAAATTATTACTGCAGATATAAATCCAAATAAAATTGTCAGATTATATTTACCACCGCAAAGTTCGCTCGCCATATTTTTTTGTTTCATTCAAAGTTTGTTAATTAACTTTTGAACGAACTTGTTCGAAAGTTGTTCCCCACAAATTTGCTTTTGATAAACTTTCAGTTCCAGCCTATATCTGCGTTCTTCCTACCTAGAAAATAAACAAAATTGGAAGTATATAGATAAATATTATTCAGATTCAACTGCCAGAACTAGAGCATTATGAAGTTGGATGTTTTTTGTTTACGATGTCTGTTCCTGAAGTTGCTGAGACCTTAGTATTTCCAGAAATTGGAGAAACTTCAATTACTGAGACAATTCCAAAGCGACGCTGCGGGTCTTGGAATAAATTCTGCCTTTATTCTGTCTCTTAATATTCCTCGTGAAAATATAGTCACTGAAAACTGGAGCTCATTGTGCCAAAGTCAGTGCACCGTTGAATAATATATTGATAATTTCCAAGTACTTAACAAACTACGCAGATCTTTTTGTGTAATGTCCCGCATTTATATCATTTCTTTGAGAACTTTTGTTTGTATTCTATTCTGCATTCCATTTGAACTGATTGTTTTATATTACGAGGGTTGCTACTCAAATTTTGAAATGTGACAACACTAATTTGAATATGTCAAATTTAAAATTGCCATCATAAAGTTTGACATAGAGTGGAAGAGTGTGTTAGAATGTAGAATAATTTATACAATAAATTTCTTTTTCGTAACCAATCACATTATTTAATAGACAGACCTCGTATCTACGGTTAAAATTTCAAGTAAATCGATGCGTCTGGCAATCTGAAGTAAAAACTTCTGTTCACTGGACTATTATAGCTGACCATTAGTTCTTTAACCAGTACAGCCAGTTCATTGAAAAAACATTATTCTATAATAATACTCATAATAATACGGAAGCCACCTAAATTTGATTCGGAAATAACGCCTTTAGTTGTTCTCCTCCTTTCAGAAGTAATTCCTTGGGGATTCTTTAACAAATGAACTCAATCAACATGTTGATTCATTCATGCATTATAATGATGTCAATAATGAATCAAATCGCTTTACATTTATAGAAATTGGGAATCAATATATTATAATAAACCCTGGTATACAGCTGACAATCACACGCACAGTGATATAAAATGAAAGTCGGGCATGTGAGAGAACGTGCTCAAGCTCCCTCGCAACTGTTTGATACTCCTGCGTGCGTGTTTGACATATTTCATAAAATTTTAATTTTCGGCGTGATAACATTGGATGGAAACATCTTTTTTTTTCGCTTTTCATTTCACATTCCGATGATACTGTTGAGGGGAATCGAATCAATGGGAATGATACATTCCACTTTTTTGAGTTACAATTATGAATTCGGATAAACTTGTTAGAAGTTTAATACATACACGTTTTATTCGGAGGGGCTGTTTCGGTTCCTGCAAATGATGTTGTAAATCATACATTCAAATGAAATGATCTCCATGAATCAAGACAGAATATTCTGAGATTTATGAATATCTTGAAATTTTGTTATTTTTTCTAACGCATCTTCGACCTGGAATCGCCCCTGACTAGATTAATTGGAATTCTAAAATTGGGCGGCCTTTGATGTTTGTTTTTATACAGGTCTTCACTATGTCAGGTGGTTTATTTACATGTTTTCTTTCGAATAATGTCTAGGAAGGTCTATTTATGCATTTGTTTTTAGAATTCTTTCGAGATATATAAAAAGTTTGTGAAGCGCAGTTTAGTTAGTTTATAATAAATAATCGTAGATAATAGACCAAAAAAGCAAGTAATCGATAAATTCAAATCCAAAGTTAGTTAAGCGATAGTGATAAATAAATTATTATAAGTTAGTGTAGTGTATAGTGTTTCAATGATTTAAGAACGTAAGACATAGCGTCTATCAATTCTCCACACGAATAGAAATCGTATAAATAAATGAGAAGAACTTCACATTATTAATTATTTGACAGATATTAGCTTTGTTCAACTTAGTTTAGGACCCATCGCATGCGTACTTACAAAATGGTCGTTTGCGGGGAGGAGAAGTCAACGACAATTTTGATATAGTGCATGCGATCGGTCCTAAATTGATTCAGGAATATGAGCGACGATCAAAACTATCAACAGTTAATATGAACGGCGAATCACTACTTTTATCATTTTCCATACTCGTGAGGATTATTTGTGTTTCATAACCAATGGCTTTTAAATATCAATGATTTTCGAAATACCTTGTAACCTAAGATAATGTTATCGATCAAATTAAAATGTACTTGCACTCATCTCCGCCCTGGAGCCGGTCCTGCTTGGATACAGTAGAATTCTAAAATACACGGAATTGGCTTGATTTTTGTTTTTATAGCGAGAGTTCAGTTTATAATGAATAGTCGTGGTGGAAATAATTAATTAGCAAAGTTATCGAAGAATTCAAATAAATTATTCAAGTTAGTCAAGTGATAGTGATTAGTGCATCATTATAAGTTAGTTAAGTGTACTATATAGTTTTCAAATAAATTGAGAACGTGAGAGACAGTGTTTATTAATTAACCCTACGAATATAAAGCGTGTGAATACATACGAGGAACATCATAATATCCAATGCCAAGAAAAAAGCAGTAAGAAATGCCAAAGCACACACGTTCAGATCTCGAAAGCCAAAATTAAAATGTTTGATTTAGTTTCGACTGTGTACAATTACGTTTCACAGAGCTGCATTTTATAAAGGTTACTACTCCCATTTGGAGATATGGCAAATGTGTCAAATCTGACATTGCCATAATAAAAATTGACATTTTCGATGGTGAAAGTCGATTGGAGTCAACTTCCAAGTCACGTCTTTCCCGAACACTATTACCTAAAGAAATTCGAATTGCGCCGCACGACAGGAACAATTCGAACCACTCGAGTGGAATAGGGTTTACCCTCTTGGGCTTATTGTTTTACGTAAAAACAATTAATCTTATAAATGGTTGGGGACCAGCAATGATGAGTTCATTACGGCGATATTAAGTACTGTCTTCCAATTTGTCATGTGAATACATCTCTGTAGCATAGAATTTTATCTTTATAGTCCAAAAAAATTGAATCATTTCACTAACCAATCAACCTAGCAATATTATGTACAAAACAACTTGATACGAAGCGTGTAGTAGAAAATTTCGTCATAAATTAGCTAGTCAATTATTGTTCAGCTTTCTACCTATCCTGAGGATAAGAACTCAATCGTTTTGCTTCAAGAGACGTCTATAAGATCGTGACAACCCACGAATTAGATACCTTTGCAAGACGAGTCAAATCCAGCAAAAATCAAAGTATTTTGAAGTAAATGGCCACCTGTTTTTTCGAAATAACATGATATATCTATCGAATCAACGTAGAAAGGTTAATTCGAAATGAGATATCAGTATTTGTTTGCCAGAAGTTTTTGGAAAAAACAGGGAAACCAATCAGTTTTTGAACATTCAAAACATATGGTGATCCGGCTTTTGGCACCTTATGATTCCTTCACATTGCCGTAGATCAAATATAAATTGCGAAGTCAACGTTTTTCTAATGTGTTCACATTTACGCATGAAAATTTAACTATGAGAAAGCTTTTTTAAAGTGGGTACCGCGTTTACTCACTGTCGATCTAAAAGAACAACGTGTTGAGGATTCTAACCAGGTTTTGGACATGTTCACACGTAATTAATCAGATTGGTGTCAATGGATGAAACATGTATCCATCAATTCACTTCTGAATCAAATCGATCATCATCTGAATGGACCGCATCCGGTGAACCAAGTCAGAAGCGTCCAAACGCACAACAGTTAGCTGGGAAGTTTGGCTTCAAAATTTGGTCGCATGGAATATTGTTAATTGAGTAGTTGTTGGATCGTTTGAATGCAAATATCAAGGAGAATTGACCTCATATTTTGAAGGAAAAAACGTTTCACTAAGACAATGCACCGATTCGCTAGTCGATGGTTGAATTGAACGAATTACACTTCGACTTGATTTTTCACCCACCGTATAGTCCAGATGTGGCTTTCTGTGACTACTAGCTATTCGCTGATGTCAAAAAAATGCTCGCCGGTAAAAAATTTAGCTTTTGCAGGAGATGAAATTGATGAATAAAATGGATTTTTGGTGAAAAACGTCTGTTTTTCTTAGTTAGTCACACCACTAATGTTAGGACTCTTAATCATTTCCATAATATTTTCCATTAAGTACATTAATATATAGTAGCCGTCAAAAACTTATATATGTTTTAATCAATTTATTTCGTCTACCAATCTCATAGTATATTGTCGACACTGATTTTATCCAGAACCAATTTACTTTGAAAATCGAATGTCATAACGCTAAAATCAGAAACGTATTGACTCATATTGGTTAAGGATTTATTGTTAAGCACGCCAATGCCTTCTGGATTGAGTAGCATTCATTCGACTCGACTTTCAATTCCCGATTTTCTGACAAGGATTGTGTTTGCAAACGATGAAAACTCGAGCTAGATCCCAGTTCGCCGGCATGCATACGACAACAAAATATAACTGCATTCTATTTCTGATTTAACAATAGATTCCTTAGCGGTACATATTTACTAACATGCATTATGCATTATTTTGCGGCTTGTTGTTTGTATCCAATTATAGAGAGCAGAGGTTGTAATAGAACTTTCCACGTTTATGAACATGAACTCAATATTTATTTATTTTCGCGATGCGGAAGACAATTCTCAACTTAGTTTTTCATTTACTCGTATTTGGAGGAACTGATTCGCTTCGATTTCTTCCTCTCGGAAACTCATACACTGGAAATAATAAATATAAAAAATAGAATGTAAAGGCATTTATAGAAGAGCAGTACGACATTTGGACGCAACTGTTGATAGTTAAAGTTAGATAGAAGGTTAATGGAAGAATATTAAAGCATGTGTCTGTCTCAAATAGTAGAGGAATTAGCTACACTGAATATTAGCAGTTAATTCATCAGGAAAATACAAAATACCTCAATATTTTGACCGTAGACTTACAGCTATATGGGATCATGGAAAAATCTTTTGTTTTATGTATCATATTGAAAAATGTGTTGGCTTACATTTGGTTAATCTAAAGAAACAGTCCATATACGTCAAAATAATGCAGTTTTTCAGTCTGCAAGTAAACTTTCTGTTGACTACAAACAGAAACGACGCAAATACATTTCAAGAAGCAGACAGGGTTTTTAGATATATTGCGATAAATCAGATAACTCTGAATAAGATGAAAAACTATTCCAGATGTGATTAATTGGATTATTTTTAGATGGATGTTATCGAAAATATTTGTTTGATAAAGTGTTATAAATTCTTCTAATAATTTTCTTTCACCACGAAGATTTTGGTCGAAAATTTTAAAGATATAAAAGAAAAGGATTGTACTTCTATTGATTAATATGAATATTAATTATCGGAAATTTAGTGAATAACAGAAATTATAGTCGGGAAAATATGGAAACCAACGTGTAAACATCAGGAGAAATACGGGAATTTGATTTTCAATTTTTACTAGAAACTTCGCCTATTTTTATAATGATTCATTTATTTTCTTCTTATATTTATTATATTCTTGTTCTTCTTTTCGTTCATTTCTAGCCTTAGTTTTCGGCTTCTTCTTCTTCTCCTTCTTCTCCTTCTTTTCCTTCTTCTCCTTCTTCTCCTTCTTCTCCTTCTTCTCCTTCTTCTCCTTCTTCTCCTTCTTCTCCTTCTTCTCCTTCTTCTCCTTCTTCTCCTTCTTCTCCTTCTTCTTCTTCTTCTCCTTCTTCTCATTCTTCTCCTTCTTCTCCTTCTTTTCCTTCTTCTACCTCTCCTTGTGGGTCACTTCTTCTAGGAATTTTTCTATTTCAAAGCTATACCCGCGGTATATGACACTGAGTAGAGGATTGATTTTGCTAGGGTTGTTTTGATTAAAGCTTTTGTTTATTGCTTCTCCTGGAACTATATCAAACAGCATTATCGATAGTATGTCCACCCCTGTTTTCTTTATCCTCCTTCTATTGTTAGTATTTTTGTTTGCAGTCTTCCCTTTCGATTCCAGTTTTCGTCGGTATTTATGCCTTTCATGCAACCAAAAATTGTGTACGTCGCTCTCTGTCAGGTAGGACTTTGCACCTACGGAATACAACTATTCTAAAATTTGTACTCCTTATACTTGAACAACTGTGTTCTAGAGCTCTAGAGCTCTAGAGCTTCACATTTTTTTCTGTCAAAATTTGAACATTTTATAACAAGATTATAACAAAAGAACAGACAAATTTTTATTATCAAACTTGTAAACTCTTCTCCTCAGGATGTATAAACGCTACCTAAAAATAATTATTACTACATAAGCAGAAAAATAAAAAATTGAATGAGCGCGACTCGAACCTCAATCCTTTTGCATGTGAACTTCGTATTCTGACCACTACGCTACGGAGACCTTAATAATAATTTTCTTCACTCACTAGGGCGTAAAGTGAAATTTTACTCACTCGAAAGTGTGTATTAAGCACGTACTTCACAAACACTAGTAGAAAAATTATATTTAAATCTGATTGCTTCGAATTAGAAAGTTATTGGTAACTAAATTTTGGAGATGTGATTTGGCGGAATCAATATATACCAGGAACAAAGTCAGAATATACAAGACCAGTTTCCAAGAACTATTGAATTGCGAATGCTAAGATCCATAGCGTGACACAACACAAGAAAAAATGATGAAATAAGGAATATGTGTGACATCCAAGATGTAATTAGATGGGCGAGAAATCGACGAAGGGAATTGACGTGGACAGAATGTCAAACGGCAGTAGGTGAAGGTTGCAAAGCAAGAAAAACCGAATACATACCGATTACCATGACGACCACCAACAAAATGGTATGAAAGCTGGTCTTCATTATTCCAGCTAGACAACCATTGATGCAAACACTAGGACTTAGAGTTCGTACGATTTTCAATCTTTTTTATATTTACTAAAATTGAATTCATATTTTCAATCTAATAGTTTGGAACATTTTTTGAATAAAGTGTGGTTTAGATTTTTATTCGCTATGCGAAAAACCATATTATAGATTCATACATATTACATATTGTAACTACCAGCTTCATTAAAATGAATATGCTAAGAGAATTCTACCGGTGAATATTTGATGTGAAAACATTCGTATTTGTTTCCGCTTGTATAAAAGTTGTCCCCCACTTCGACGATGTAGGAAAGGGCGATTTACGAATCTCAATTGTCGGTGAAATTACAAACAAAACAAAATGCTTTAGTGATATGGTGGGAATTTCAAAATTATGTTTATAAATTAAATACGGTTCGTATACTTTAAATGTAACATCGTAACGTATTCCCTCAATGTTTTTGATAATATGATAAAACGCTCAATTATGGAAATACAAAGAAAATGTTTGAGCATAGAAAATCGTTCGACACCGACATATAAAAGAGATTAAATAAAATTTATTTGATTAAATAAGTACCTAAATACAATTTGAGTAGGCACCACTCCCAAAATTGTCAATTCGATAATGAAATTTCGTATATTCATCCAGGGAAATTATCACTTATCAATTTTTTATACTCATATGATAAAACCTTGTTTTTTCAATTTGTTTTAACAAAGACGTGAAGGTAGCATATTTAGAACAGCGCAAGGAAAATTTTTCCCGATCTTCAATTTTTTTTCCACGTGCTGAAAACAATGATGAGATAATTAGTATATTTAGGAATCGTTGGTGTTAATAGTGAAATTGATTGTACAATTTGTATTATTGTAGAAGTATTGTCCCTTCGATATTTCATTCTTTAGATGTTGAAGCAGACAGTTTGTTGATATTTCGATTTTTGTGAGAAGAGTTGAACAATTTTCGTGATACAACGTATCAACTCTTCTAAGAATCCTTCTGCTACGTTGGAAGAACCCCTACCTCCGTGTCTATTCATAGTATGCAAATCACCGCAGTTTTCCACCAACTTGTTTACCGAAGACGGCCTTAGTCCATGTCCGGTATATTCTTCAGGATTTTGTAACAGTCCTGATGGTATGGCATCCAACATGTTGGACGTAACACCTACGAGTTCGGTATGCAATAAATAATCTTCTGCTGTTCAAATTTTTTAACTGTAGATCTGCATATTTACGATAAAGTGCACCACGTCATCTAAACTCAAACGTATCTACAGCAGGCTCATACTGAATACAATGTTCACACCACTACTCAAGTTATAACGTGTATAATAGGCTTTATCCCAGTTATTCACCTCCTTCTTGTTCCTATTACCTAGTAGTTACATAAAAATATTAGTAATTTAGAAAATCTGTCAACTAGATTTGTTTCAAAATAAACATAATGTAACAAAATACGACGTAATGAATTGCTTTGAGCCAACTTAACATGACGCAATGCAATATTTCTTGATAAATTTCAGTTGATTATTTCATGCAAAATCTCGCAATTGCAACATAACCTGGTTGGTTTCATTATCATTACGTGCAAGCTGCAATTCTAGGGATAAATCTAGTTACTTTTGGATCAACAACCAACCTATCCATCAGGATCCAAAACGAAAGCAGTAGCAGTTATAATTATTGACATTAATCCACTGACCGCTTTTTCACTTCGTTACTTATTTACTTAGTTTTGTAATCATCATTTTCGAACCGGTCACAAAATTTCACTTATTGAATATTTGTTAGTGGCAGCCATGATGCAATGACAAGTGACACGCGGCGTGTAATATGCAACTTTGTAATATTTTGACCACGCAAAAAATTGCATTCAACTTCTTATACGTTGTCTTGCACCATGTCAAGCGGTCTTCAAGAAATTTGGTTATAGACAGGGATCGTAAGGCTTTGCAATTGAAAAATCGAAGCAAACAAAATGGTCATACAGTGACACATCGTGCTTAGTTTGCAAGTATACGAACTTTGCGAAGTGCGATGACAAGCAGGGCGTTCACACGTATTGTACACGCCAGCGCGAACATTTGACTTTGGATAATCTTTTGGTTGCTTCTACGGCTTTTGTTTTGATAAGCTCAACCATGTAGGCTTACAAAATTCTATGGCGCCGAATCCAATGCCAGGTGTAGCCTTAACCTTTTTAAGAGGTCGAAACCTTGAGAGGTCGAAAAGTGGCCTTTAGCAGATATTTCTTTTCATCAGTTCATTTAAAGTACACTGGACAGATTTGATATCTTGTGTTTTTTGTTGTTATTTTTTATATTAGTAATTGCATTACGATTTTTATGGTTTTCATATTTAGCGGTTCGTTTTCACGGAAATCAATAAATTCCAAACCAATTTCATCTATCCAT
The DNA here is from genome assembly GCF_026230105.1 of Diorhabda sublineata. NCBI lineage: Eukaryota > Metazoa > Arthropoda > Insecta > Coleoptera > Chrysomelidae > Diorhabda > Diorhabda sublineata. Next base: position 9,701,674 of record NC_079475.1, on the reverse strand, counting down.
TCCATTTCAATTTTTTAAAAAACAAATTGAACAAACTTGATGAGACTCAAAATTTTGAAGTTATGTTGACAAAATTTTCATTTGGAAATTTTTAAAAAGTCATAACTTGCAAACGCGTTATTCGTTATTAATGTTCAGATGCAGTTTTTTGGGTGTTTAAAATGTTAACTTGAGTGCAAAAACGCTTTGTCGATAAACTCAATGTTATTCTAAAGAAAAACATCCCATTCAAGATATCTCACGAACTATTGTTTCAAAAATAAAAGAAAAATCTCAACAAAAATCCTTGGCTACAACGACAGAACTAATTGGGCAATAAATAGCGACGTCTTTCAATTATATCAATTCCTATTCTAGGGTCATATTCTACCTCTGCTTCCGTATATTAACTATAAGCTCTAATTAAGCACTGAATACTCAAATAATCCTATGAATAAATGCTCACTGTTGATTTTGTAGAAGATACGAGTAATTTTCAATCAATATCTGCTTATTCAATATCAAAAATTAAATGAATAGTACTTAGATATATTAAATCATGAAAAAACGCGTGGATTATGATGAATTGAAATCACTTATGAGGAATTTGAGGACGAAAATCTCCGAGAAACTTCTAGTAGAATTGAAAGCAGCATCTTTGGAAAGCTCAAGTAATACTAAAGGCAACTGTCATTACCTGTAGTGAAAAAAGGCACTTAAGTGCCTTTTGAATGTTTAGAGAAAAACAAAGTGTCCTTCCAAAGGGACAATCCGTAAGAACTCACGATCCTTCCTATCTTTCCCTAATAACAACCTACAGTGAAAGTTTTTTTTGTATTCCTATTTAGATTTTTCAAAATGTGTAGGCAATATGCATAGTACCATATTGATCATAGCATTTGTACACCAGACGGTACTGGTTTAGTGAAATTAATGGCACGCACTATCTCAGTCTCGATTCTAAATTTCTAGTTCATACATTTGCTTCTGATGTTGTCTATCCCAAACTGATAAATGAAAAATGTTTGCAATTTTCTATCACTCATTGTACAATCCAATAATTTCATGAAAGTATGAATTTGGCAGCTCATTAATCCACAAAAATCTCCAATTTTTAAATGGTTACGTTTCATCGGAAAATAAAAAGAATGAGTTTGCGTTGCGGAAATCAGATTCTGAATACACCGCTTTTTCGATTCACTTCCCGAATCTATCGGAGCTAAAAGCCATTTCTAAACTGCACTATGGATAAATATCTCCATTCGAAGTTATTTCCGTCTAACAATACAGAGTCAAGGTGAATTCGTGTCGCATTGCCTCTACTGTTCGCTTGTAGCAACTTTTGATATTAAGTTGAAGAAAAACCTATCCGATTTTAGATCAAATGTTACATTTCAAGAGTTAATCTTTCTCGACAACTCCATTAGAAAATCGTTCACTCAGTTCCATTAAAAGAATCGGAATTATTGTTAAGTGTAAAAAGACATAAAAGTTCATAATGACATTGCTTTTAATATAAAATTATTTGATTTAAATTTTTGATTGAATGTTTTATAAAAAAAAAATATTATTTCAGTTTCTCAAATGTGTTCAAAAGTAAATTTATTGATATACGAGTATTTTTGGAACTGCAATGTGATTTTTGCCACTTTTCTTATTAAATCAAATATCTATCACAGGTTCTGAAGTTTCTAGGCGCAAAACTAAAACAGTACTTTCTCACAAGCCTCTTCTCAAGCCAACTTCATACCACAAAGATAATTTTGGGAATTGACAGTCCACTAGGCTATACGATGTTTGCTTCAAAATTTCACGACCAAATTCTCTAAATTTTCGACGAGTTCTCAATGTCCTTCGTATGCGACCGTGAAAGATTGGACTGCAAGCCTCAAAAGAGGTAAATTTTCTATTAAAGATGATGACTGATCGGGAAGGACAGTTTCTGTGTCAGTCCCCGAAAATATCGATGCAGTTCATGATTTTATCAGACCATCGAATTGGGATAAAACGAATATCTAAAGCAGTGAATATTTCATAGGAACGCGTTCATTATATAGTTCACGTCAATTTGGACATTAGAAAAATTGCTGCAAAATGGATCCCCAAATGTTTGAATGTTGACCAAAAGCGTACAAGGGTAGAAGCATCGCGTTCGATCTGTGCTCAATTTGAAAACGATGTAGACTTCTTAAACCGAATTGTTACTATGGATGAGATTTGGGTACATTTCTACGATCCAGAAACAAAGCAACAATCGATGGAATAGCGACACTCTGGTTCTCCGAGACCAAAAATGTCCAAAAATCTGCTGTAAAAGTTCTTGCTCAGTTTTTTGGGATTGCCATGGAGCAATCATGATTGATTTTTTGGATAAGGGTAGAATAATAACTGGAGATTACTATTCGACATTACTGGCCACTCTACGGGAAAAAATTGAAGAGAAAAGACGCGGAAAGCTATCCAAAGTTGTTTTGTTTTTACAGGACAACGCCCCTGCACACAAATCTTATGTTGCTATACAAAAAATTCGTGATTTAGGGTTTGAATTACTAGAACACCCCCTTATTCACCAGATTTGGCTCCGTCCGACTATTGTCTCTTTCCTTAACTGGCAAAAAGGTTGAAAGGTCATAAATTTTCTTCCAACGAGGAGGTAATAGAAGCTGTGGAGGTCAGGTTTGCAGATCAAGAAGAAACAGAGACGTTGCTGGTTCGCTGTAATAAATGTATTCAATTAAGAGGAAAATATGTTGAGTAATAAAATATTTTGACATTGAAATTTTGTTTGGTATTATAGTGGGCTAAGAATTTTTCAATATATCCTCGTACCCTAGACTTGCGATTAATGCATGAGTTCCTACCGATAAACTAAACCCATTACTGTGTGGAACCGAAGTACCCAGAATCTCAGATTTCTGGATTAGCTGCCATGTTGCGAGATGTTTTTGAGAAATTGGATCGTAACTTATAACAAAACTCAGTTAACACATAACAAAAATCAGTTATTTTTAAGTTGAAAGTTTCCGAAACCAATTTTGACGTTGTTGTTAAATTCTTGATGAAATTGCTTCATATTTTTCCCTGTTTGACACAATAATGGCCTTCTGATATCTCCATTCTAAGTAGAGTTATTTTCGAATGAATAAACAAAATATTAAAAAATTCTATAGATCGTAAATGTCTAAACGTTCTACATCATGACTTCAATCGATGACTATTTGTAGAGATTATTTATTTTAAACGCCTTCTTTTTGTAAGAACGGATTCTAATGGATAAATGTATAGACACAAATATTTTTTTAACAAGCGTTTACTTTTTTCCAAACAATTCAAGCCAAAGCTCGACACCGAACTGAGAATTTAGCCGAATTTAAAACTTAAATAGATCATAATAATCGCTTTTCTACCAAGAAAAACGATTTAATGTGGAATCAATATCACAATAACATAATTATAGACTAAAACTCGTTGCCTCTGTGAGTGAATGAAAACATGTTCAAAAGAAATCGAATTAAAATTTCCAGTAAGATGGAAAATCAAACAATTTTTAACAATTTGTTCATCTGATTACACTAAACTGCACACACAGTATCTTAATAAATTATACGTGCCAAGGAAATTATAATTTGAAAACGAGATCATCATAGGGTCATTCGCACGTGTAAGATTGAAAATATTTCTAAATCTCAAAGTTAAATCAGTGCCGACTTTATTAAATTGAGGTTTTGCTGGATACCTGAAAATTTCAATCTTATTTTAATGATTAGGTTAGATTATCAGGACTAGGAAGAGTTCGTTAGAACTTTGTGCATACAAAGAAAATTGTTCTCAGTGAACAATTTTCTCCAATTTTAATTCTAAAATAGAAATTAGCCAAAGCGAGAGCTTGTCAAGAAAAAAACTGAATGTTATTTTTTCATCTACATAAAACAATCATTATAAAAATTGTAGAGCTAAAAAGATTAAGAAACATTCAAAAGGGGGCTTATATTCTGATGTCTTCAGTATATTCACCGTCTGTACATTGAAAGTTAAATTGAAGGTCTGGAAATTATCAGAGAAATTCTTTGCCAAAGCAGCTCAAAGGGTTTGGAAAAACATTAGAAGGAATCGTGAGAACGATCAGCTGTGCAAACTTCACTTTTTCTCATCGTCGCTTCCATTAAAATTGGAATTCAAAGTTTTTCTGAAAAAAAATGGCCTTTCGTGAAATTATTTATAACCCAAATTAATAACTTTACGCTTTTCAATTTTTACTGGTAGCGTGTAAATCTCAGTTTGAGAGAAAATTCATGAATCACTAATTTGACCGGGTGGAAAAATTTGGGATGATTGACTTAAGTGTGGAGTATTCCCTCTTCCATTCATATACATCTAGTAAAGAAAAATTTCTTTTTTTAAAAGTAGTATCGTCCATTTATCTTCATAATTTCCTGGTAAACTTTTATTACCAATGTTTGGAATTATGGTTGTGACTCCTTTGTTTATTGAGATATAAATTTAAAAATTTGAGGGATTATAGCCATATTTATTCAATTTCAGAATCATTAACAATCTTACAGGGTGTTTCAGAATGCTGTGCCATACCAAAGTGATACTTTTCTAAAACAAACACTCCATATTTTATGCTTGAAATCAAAATTATCGTTGTGACACCTTTGTTCTTTGAGATATAAATTTGAAAGTTTGAGGGATTATAGCCATAGTTATTCAATTTTAGAATCATTAACAATCTTACAGGGTGTTTCAGAATGCTGTGCCGTATCAAAGTGATACTTTTCTAAAAAAAACACTCCATATTTTATGCTTGAAATCAAAATTATCGTTGTGGCACCTTTGTTCTTTGAGATATAAATTTTAAAGTTTGAGGGATTATAGCCATAGTTATTCAATTTTGTAATCATCAACAATCTTACAAGGTGTTTCAGAATGCTGTGCCGTATCAAAGTGATACTTTTCTAGAACAAACACTCCATATTTTATGCTTGAAATCAAAATTATCGTTGTGGCTCCTTTGTTCTTTGAGATATAAATTTGAAAGTTTGAGGGATTATAGCCATAGTTATCCAATTTTAGAATCATTAACAATCTTACAGGGTGTTTCAGAATGCTGTGCCGTATCAAAGTGATACTTTTCTGAAAAAAACACTCCATATTTTATGCTTGAAATCAAAATTATCGTTGTGGCTCCTTTGTTCTTTGAGATATAAATTTTAAAGTTTGAGGGATTATAGCCATAGTTATTCAATTTTGTAATCATCAACAATCTTACAAGGTGTTTCAGAATGCTGTGCCGTATCAAAGTGATACTTTTCTAGAACAAACACTCCATATTTTATGCTTGAAATCAAAATTATCGTTGTGGCTCCTTTGTTCTTTGAGATATAAATTTGAAAGTTTGAGGAATTATAGCCATATTTATTCAATTTCAGAATCATTAACAATCTTACAGGGTGTTTCAGAATGCTGTGCCATATCAAAGTGATACTTTTCTAAAACAAACACTCCATATTTTATGCTTGAAATCAAAATTATCGTTGTGGCACCTTTGTTCTTTGAGATATAAATTTGAAAGTTTGAGGGATTATAGCCATAGTTATTCAATTTTAGAATCATTAACAATCTTACAGGGTGTTTCAGAATACTGTGCCGTATCAAAGTGATATTTTTGTGAAAAAAACACTCCATATTTTATGCTTGAAATCAAAATTATCGTTGTGGCTCCTTTGTTCTTTGAGATATAAATTTTAAAGTTTGAGGCATTATAGCCATAGTTATTCAATTTTGTAATCATCAACAATCTTACAAGGTGTTTCAGAATGCTGTGCCGTATCAAAGTGATACTTTTCTAGAACAAACACTCCATATTTTATGCTTGAAATCAAAATTATCGTTGTGGCTCCTTTGTTCTTTGAGATATAAATTTGAAAGTTTGAGGAATTATAGCCATAGTTATTCAATTTTATAATCATCAACAATCTTACAAGGTGTTTCAGAATGCTGTGCCGTATCAAAGTGATACTTTTCTAGAACAAACACTCCATATTTTATGCTTGAAATCAAAATTATCGTTGTGACACCTTTGTTCTTTGAGATATAAATTTGAAAGTTTGAGGGATTATAGCCATAGTTATTCAATTTTAGAATCATTAACAATCTTACAGGGTGTTTCAGAATGCTGTGCCGTATCAAAGTGATACTTTTCTAAAAAAAACACTCCATATTTTATGCTTGAAATCAAAATTATCGTTGTGGCACCTTTGTTCTTTGAGATATAAATTTTAAAGTTTGAGGGATTATAGCCATAGTTATTCAATTTTGTAATCATCAACAATCTTACAAGGTGTTTCAGAATGCTGTGCCGTATCAAAGTGATACTTTTCTAGAACAAACACTCCATATTTTATGCTTGAAATCAAAATTATCGTTGTGGCTCCTTTGTTCTTTGAGATATAAATTTGAAAGTTTGAGGGATTATAGCCATAGTTATCCAATTTTAGAATCATTAACAATCTTACAGGGTGTTTCAGAATGCTGTGCCGTATCAAAGTGATACTTTTCTGAAAAAAACACTCCATATTTTATGCTTGAAATCAAAATTATCGTTGTGGCTCCTTTGTTCTTTGAGATATAAATTTTAAAGTTTGAGGGATTATAGCCATAGTTATTCAATTTTGTAATCATCAACAATCTTACAAGGTGTTTCAGAATGCTGTGCCGTATCAAAGTGATACTTTTCTAGAACAAACACTCCATATTTTATGCTTGAAATCAAAATTATCGTTGTGGCTCCTTTGTTCTTTGAGATATAAATTTGAAAGTTTGAGGAATTATAGCCATATTTATTCAATTTCAGAATCATTAACAATCTTACAGGGTGTTTCAGAATGCTGTGCCATATCAAAGTGATACTTTTCTAAAACAAACACTCCATATTTTATGCTTGAAATCAAAATTATCGTTGTGGCACCTTTGTTCTTTGAGATATAAATTTGAAAGTTTGAGGGATTATAGCCATAGTTATTCAATTTTAGAATCATTAACAATCTTACAGGGTGTTTCAGAATGCTGTGCCGTATCAAAGTGATACTTTTCTAGAACAAACACTCCATATTTTATGCTTGAAATCAAAATTATCGTTGTGGCTCCTTTGTTCTTTGAGATATAAATTTTAAAGTTTGAGGGATTATAGCCATAGTTATTCAATTTTAGAATCATTAACAATCTTACAGGGTGTTTCAGAATGCTGTGCCGTATCAAAGTGATACTTTTCTAAAACAAACTATCCATATTTTTTGTTTGGAATCAAAAGTTATAACCAAACACCATAAAAATCCTAACAAGTGAAGATCTGTTGCAGCCAAAGCATTCGAAGAGTAGTGAAAATTATTTATTCATTGAATGCTATACAAGGTGAAACAAAATACTAATACAATAACTCGTTTTTTTTAGAAGAATCACATTGTGTTTTATGTTGGTATCAAAAAGTACTACCAAAATACTTTAAAAATAAAAACTGTGAGAGAAACTTTCACTATTATTCATCAACCAATCAATATCACATAGTGATACATAGTCAAACTAGATGATCGTTGAATTTGTGAGGAAATATTGCTGTTGAATGTAGTAGGACACCATTTTTAAGAGAGTGTTTGGATTTTCTAGTGAACCAATCACTTCTTTAATCGGGACAAGTCCCAAGTCGTACACGACGAAAATAAATCGGAAGGAATGGTCTTATTTTTCTGGGGACATAAAATTTTTTAAGAATTGAATCGTAGCCAACTCACAATTAATAGTTTAGTAATCAGATATAGCTACATAATCATCATAAAATTGCATCTTAAATCACAATCCTACATTATTCTGATGAGGAGATCAAGGTGTTTCCAAATATGCAATAGAATACAGGGTGTTCCATATAGAAAAATGTAAATCTGATATGGCTCAGCATTCTGGAAAGCCCTGTAAGATTGTGTATAATTTCTAAATAGACTGATGAAGGTTAGAGGAGAACTACATCACACTGATCAATCACCCTCTAAATTTAACACAGAATGAATGTCTCCAACTGAGGAAGACGTTTGAAACTACCGAAGAATATGTCATGAATTCAATAAGACTCATTCAACCACTTCACATGTATCAGAAGAGCTTGTTGTACTAGAAGCAGGACAGTAATGAAATCCAGGATCGGTTTTAAATATTTATGGTTCCTCGGTGGATGTTTGTAAGATAATATCGCCTATAAATTAAGTTACCAACTCTATTTATGGAAAAGTTTCTGTTATTCTTAATCAAGTCGTTTTAACTATACGATATAGATATATAATTTTGATAGTTCCTTTAAGAGGAATTTACTTCAGAAAGATTCGAGATTAGGCTTCAATTGATAAGCAGAAATATAAAATGACTAGAAATTAATAGTTTACTGAACTCAGGTTTTATCCAGATCAAAAAATCGCTTGCTGAGAGTTCTTTTCGATAATTCTACCAACTAATGTCGATTTTAAGAAATAGCTCACTCCTTAGAAATCGAATGGAGAGTGATTACACAATGAACGCGAGCATTAAGATTGTTATTTGACTTTCAATTATGTTATTGAAGTTATAATTCTCATCTTCAATATATACCAATAACTCAGGTCTTGTATTCCTATTTTTTCTTCTGAATATTGTTTTAACAATTCGCTAGAAATTGGTTTTCAGTTGTTAACCAAAGATTGTATCCAAGATGTTTTTCCTGAAAGAAGAGGCGCTTAAACTTTACGGCTTAGTTAAAAATCCCCTTCGCTTCTCCCCAAATTCCTTTAACACCCAAAGGCGTCGCAACGGGGGAGCTGGGTGGAATGATCAAATGTAGCTGGACACAAAGCAACCCAAGTCCTAACGCCGTGCGTGCATTTGACTTCGTTACCTATTAATAAATCGCATGACAGATTAAGGTTCAATGTGTATTGTTTGACATATTCAGAATAATATCAAGATTTTGACATTTATAAAATCGCCGTCATTTTCAGCACGGCTATATCAGATTTGCGAAACAAAACATTGTAAAAATATGTGATGTGTGTGTGTGTGTGTGTGTGTGTGTGTGTGTGTGCGTTGCATTTCATTCTACGCCATGGGAACCACCGAAGATACTATTAACTTTTTACGGGAATTAGTTTTGAGGAAGAATTTGATACCTGATACCTCGAGACTTTGCCTTACAAACATTATCTCAGGAAGAAAATAGCGCAACTCGAAAAGAATTTCTTTCATTCTCGGGATTATGTTGGTGGACAAATACTAGGCTTTGATGTCATCGTACTCTATAGCTTTGGACAGGTCAAAGCCTCGGAACTCGTTGAAAGGATTTTACTTTGAATTAAAAACCACCGTGAAAATCCGGAAACAGTGACAGACGAAATCATATAGGAAGCTGCTGTTGTTGCAGGGAAAGTCGGACATTACATCAATACCGCGTATTACGGGGAAACAAAGTCATAGAATACTGGAAGAGACTTTTAGTAATACCATACTTCAATTATCTCCTCCCTTCAACTACGTTTTGCTGAAGAAAACACGCCATCATTCGCTTTATCTAAATTACACCCGGCGCAGATGCAAAATATGACAACTGAAAATCTGAATCTATTGACCAGTTTTATGATTTACCGAGCATAAAGAATGAAATCGAAATTTGGTATCAATTGTGGCTTAACGTAAAAAATCTAACAGTTATTGATAACCTGAAAGAAACAAATTCCTTCTTTCCCGAAACGGAAACAGCGTTAACCTTCCATTAGGCGCGCGGGTATTTCTAACGTATTTGGTCGCGTTGTATCTAGCAGATACATATATCAAATACTTTTTTTTGTTATTATTATTTTTAATATATTAATACAGCAAATTTTATATGAATACTTCTTTTCTCCACAATTTTTTCAAATATTCTCTTCTTGTGACAAACGTATTTTTGTTTCCAAGAAATATCACCCGGCGAGTTGATTCCAGCTTGTCGACCACATCAACGTCGGATTTTGTGTTGTTATAAAATGATATTATTTTTGGCTTTTTTGAAGCATCTTCTTCCACTGCGTTCGACGCCACATGCAAACTGGAAATAAGGACTACGGTTTTTCCTTTTTTCGGGACATATGAAGCTAACGTTTCATTTTTTGTATATCCAAATAAAAAAATAAATACTTAAAAACAATAAAATTTACGTTTGAATAATTACAAAACGTCGAAATGAACGAGAACTTATCCCAACTAAATCTGAATATAAACTGCCGCTTTTGGTCGTGCTGTATCTAGCAGATATAAATCCGGCGGTCGGACGGGTTTAGGGTGACCAGGGGTTGTAAAAGTGAAATCAGCCGATTGTACTTCTAGGAAAGGCTTCGAGATACATCTGCCGAGAACTATTGCAAATCTACGCGCGACTAATGGGAGGATAAAAATTTTGATCGCTTTACCAAGCACGACCTGTACAATAGAGAGATTCTTTAGTAGCATCAGAAGGCTTAAAACATGGCTAATAAGCACCAATGCAGAAAATTGCTTCAATGGTCTGGACATGATGAGTGTACACAAAGCTATAATAAATAAAAACCTAGATGATTTTAATGATAAAATGGTTGAACGTTTTGCAAAAAACCCCTCAAGTTATGTTTCAATCAAATATTATTTTTGTTAAAATAAATAGTTGTTACTGTGTTTCAAAGTTTGATTTAGTTATTATGCTGTCGAGGGCTTGTCAAGTTTTATATATTGATCGACATTACCAGGCGTTCAAATTTTTTATCCTCCAATATATTGCCCCATTGCACCCCTTATTCATAAGCTAACGACGCCCTTGCTTACACCTTTTTATGATTCTACAGAATAAGATGATCTATCAGGATATGAATTTATGTATGTTTGCAGTGATACCACTCTCGACAACGAAAATGAGAAACACTGAATAAATAATGAGCTAGTTTATTCAGTGAGTTCGAGAAGTTTGAGATTTTACGCTTCATTGTAAGACGAAATGCAATTTATAAGCAAAATAATTGGGCTCTAGTCACCCCTACGTAATAATAAACTTCTTGAAAGCTGAGTATGTTGTTGCTCCAAACAGAAAAAACTTTCAGTATCACTGTATTAGTCTTAGGAAAATACGGAAAGTATGTTGTTGTGAATAAATAAATTTCATGTTATACAATTTCTGAATGACGAAAAATTAGATACAAACCTTGGTCTAATTTAAACTTAGTTGTCTTTTCACCTCTGTTTGGTTGAGAATAATTCGAGATCAAAATTTGACCGATGTTTCAGAAAAAACTTTCTTCATAAGCTAAAAGCAACAAGGAATTTTAATTACATTTTCTGGCGCAACTTCTTGTACCGCAATCATCGTGGCAATCTCAACTATGTCAGGAGAGTTGTTAAATCTGTTAAAATAACGTATAAAAAAACAAAATAAGTCGAAGTCAAAAACTGCCTTTTTTATTTTTAAAAATAATGGGGTAGCCCGCTAACTTGAGTAACAAGGCATAATATATTCCATAATAATACATTATAATTGCCGCTTGGTTTGCCGTTTAGCGAAATACGAACCGCGATTACACGGCATGGCATTTGGGAAAAAACGGGTTAAAGAATACTTCCTACTAAACTTGTTTTTTCCATGGCCACTTTTGCAATTTATGAAAATAGTCAAAGAAATTAAGTATATATGAGGCTTGAATCTTGGAATTTTTTTATATTGCAACCATTTTAAGATCAAAAAACAATTCGATCTAGGTGTACTGTCATCATAATTATTTACAGAATCAGATTTCATGAAAATAATGCTCTCTAATTCTGAAATTTCTGAAGAGTGTCTTGTATAATAGAAATTTCAATAAACGGCAAAAACAATGATTAATTTTTAAGTATGCCACAACATCTCACCGGTTATTAGTCTCAATACCTCACATTTATTTTGAAGAGCTATTTAGTGGATATTTAAGAACAAAAACAGGTAAAAAACAGTTTCGAGAAGGCGTTGTTGTTGGAAAACCGTACTTGTTCAAATCCCATTCGAATGCAGACAAGACGGTCTGAATCCCTTAATTTGCGAAGAGAAACTTGACGGTAATGCCTCAGTTTTAAGCAGAGACAATTGGATATTTTTTGTCGGAGGTAACGCAAGTATTTCATTTTCTCTGTTATTTGAGTTCGTAACTTTATAATCTGTTGTTTGGATTATAATTAGGTCAAAGAAAATACAAATAAGATTAAATATTCACCGAAATGAGAGGAATTTTAGAGATATTTTCGTTATTTAATGATGGTGTGATGAAAGTCGTGGTACGTAGTGTTGTCCAGGAGTTCGTATCTAACATAGAACTCCTTCTTCAACACTGTCAGTAATTTTTAAACGGTCATATTTATAGAAATATGAATAATTTAGTAAGACGCTACTTGAATAATGAGGTTATGTTTTCACATTCAAATAGGTAATATCACTACAAAACATCATTTGGAAGTCATACACTTTGACACATAATCGATTTTGGTTCTATTATTTTCTAATGTATGTGGATAACTTTGATACAAAATGACATTTTGATCACGTAGAGAATAATAACCAAAATACAGCGATTGGCATTGTTGTCGATTTGGTACTTTATAGAAACAAGCTTTTCAATGAGGACTTTGCTTTCCAAGGAGACTCAGAATTTTATCTCTATCAGCTAGTGTAGTTTCTCTGTTTCAAAGATAAGTTTATTTATGTATATTTGTTCTCATAATATTCTATCGCAAGAACTAATTCTGTACTATCGAGGGGTGATTTTCTTACTTTGGTTTTATATTTGCTAACCGTGTGTATTTGCTCCTATTCTTAACCTATTGACCGCTGAATCTAGTTATTAACGTTTGTTTTTGTTTTCAAAGTGATTGTGTCTGGTGATTCAAACTCAAACTTCCTGCAAGAAATAATACAGTCCTCAATAACAATGCATGTGGTTGGTAGTTATTTCCTTCTAGGTAAACAGTGGTAACATGATAGATTTATTGGTAGATTTCTTCGTCGATTAGTGTTAATACAATTTCTATAACAATCACCTGACCCAATATGTTATCTACGTTCAAAGAAATTCCGACACAATTTGGAAAATTGCCTTAAATATAATCTTCAAAATACGGTTTGAATCAAGTCCAATTTCTATTTGAGATTGCATCAGTTGCGTCTGTTTAGAAAATTGATATAAAATGAAATCAAACTTTCTTTTTATGCCTCTGTAGCAGATTGTAGTACTCATGATGTGGTAAAATGGATTAGACAATGTGAACGAGGTTATTGGGATCATATAGGGAAAAAAACCAAAAAACAAATAATCAAAATAAGCAAGGAACCAGAAACCAAACCCACGAAGATCCCTACAGAGATAACAAAAGTCCAAAATATGTTATAAGATTCACACCATGTGAAACATCATCACTCATATATATTAAAGAGTATTTGTTTATAGAAAATTTCAGGAATTCCGTTAATAGAGAGTCGGGAGCTTTAGACAACTAAAATTATTCCTAGATTTAGGTATGTCATCTACATAAAACGAGTGTATGGTCGTTTTAGGGATACGAAAGAGAGTCAGTTTCCCCGCTTCCGGATAACTGTCCCATAAAATTCCTAGTAATGAGTTCCACGTTCACAGGTGTGCGCGTGCTTTTGTATTTTAGTTTTCTCACTATAAGAGGGTTTGGTGTTTTCGGTAATTGCCTAGTTACCATGTTCGTACGTTTATTGGTTGTTCTTACGATGTAAATTGGCATTTTCTTATTATGTATGAACGGAGCACTAGGAGGATTTCACTGGATAATAACATGAGATATTCTAGCGAACCTGGTTGAATATGATCATTACAATGGAACTTGGAAAATGCGGAGCGGACATAATGTGGAATATATACATTTAAATATCTTAGAAAATCCTGAACTGAATCAGTTTAATATCTTTCCATTCAAAACAAAGTATGTACCTACAGCTATTATATATTATATGAAGAATATCGAATTTTTTTATTTTTGTCAATCGAATTATATTGACAGTCATATCAAAATTGAGTAGCGCAGTTGCAAACATAATAGAAAATCGGCTACCTGCAAAATTAAAAAGTATGATGCCGCACACGGGATTTTATGACACAGACTAGACATTACAGAAGAAATTGACACAACGCAAACAATAAACAAAAGAAGAGATACGTCGTTTGTTACAGCTTTGACAGTCTGTTTTTAGCCGCATAGTTCCGCCATTTTCTCATGAATATGGCATCCGCGGGTGTAGCAGTAAACTGTTGCTCCAAGTAGCGAAGTGGTCAAGGGCAGCTGCTGCCTCATGGTACGAGACTGTCTCCTCTGCCTTTGCGTTGCTCATCGCCGCTCTTCTCCTCCTCGTCGCACTAAACCTGCTTATGCGTCACAGCGGCAATGATGCCTCAGCGCCATCTGTCGCCATTCAATCATACACGTCTGCCACGGCTGCATCCTCATAACCTGAATAACATGTTCTGTAGCAATAGAATCAGGTTAACGGTGTCTGTTCTTCAAATTCCAATGATTCCATGGTTTATCCCAAAATTTTCTTATTGCTCAAAAGGGAAAATTTTCCCAAGACTCAGCTGCTCAATAGACAACATTTTACGTTTATTTCTTCAATACCAAAGGGATGGTATCGACTTCAATTCAAGATTTCAAAAATCGTTTTCGGTACTTCAACTCCAGCACCTGCAAATCTCACTGGACCATTGGCTGTAGTGAAGGTGCCAAATTTAGTGATTTGCTGACATCCAAGACGTTGTTCAATGTTGCTGAAGCTTCGGACTTTTTTTCAATTACTTATTGTGGCTTCATCAACGTTAAACTCTTTTGCTAGTTTTGTGACACTATCCACGCTATGTAAACGTTTTAATGTTTCTGGTTTGTCTTTCAGAGTTAATGTTTACTTTTATTAGCCATTTCACTTCCCTTTCACATTTCAAAACACTAATTTTTCAAACATTAACATAATAAACAAAAAACACTACAGTACCGTATCTTGACACTTGACACACAACACGCACGATTCCACAGGCGCTCAGCCACCTGTGTACAAACGTGTTAGAGGTGCGTACAGTCCGCAGTTTTCATCAAAAGTAGTCTGGCCGCCCGCTCACGTCACAAAACTATAAATACTGGCGTAGGTGGTACTTTGATGACTGTAATGCTTGGTAGACTTTCGAAACTGGTTTTTATATATTAATTAATCCGTCACGTTAAATTGCATTATTTTTTATTCTTTTAATTATTTCGGCTAATCCGATCTATCAGCTAATGCGAACAGTTTTCGGTCTCAGCAGAGCTCAATTGTACCTTGATTTGAACACACCAACCGCTTCTTGAGGTGTAGACAAACGTTAACCTCGAGATTCATTTTTCATCTGCGAAAATAAGAAAAGAAAGAAAAGAAAAAATGTTAAACTTTGTGATGGTAATGTCAGAACTAATATTGTTATTTCTCTCAGTCAATTGGAATGTTTTCATATCATCATATTCAGTTTTTTGGTTTTAAAATATTATTCACATCTTCAAATATTCACATCTTGAATATTTCTGTCTGAATTTATCGCACCTGAAGATCATCAGGTCATCATCCTGGTACCTGGCCGGATTCACTACTACGAATATTATGAATTTGTTTAGTTTGTTTATTTTTTTTTTCATTGCATTTTTGAACTTCAATAATTTTCAGTATCCATCTTTGTCAAAGAAATTGTCAGAATAGTTTGTTCTTATTTGATGAAAATGTTTAGAAAATTAATGTAGTTGATTTCTGATTCCACAAAGCACCTCAGCAATTTCATTTTAAACCTAATTTCACACTTCAACCTCTCTATACACTGATAAAAATACTAAAAAAACGATTTTAGTTATTTTTGTACCAATGCAGGTTATTTACATTCCATGAGAGAGTTGACAGAATGCGACAAAGAAACTTTTTACAGAATTGAGGTGTGTTTTATTAGGAGCATCAAGTTCATGGTTTATACAGAAGGAAAAGCTCAAAGAAATACAAGAGACGGTGTTTGCCAGTTTAAACTTTCATATGCTGCTACCGCCATCCGTGCGGTTTCTTAAAAAAAAATAAGAGAAAATAGAACAAATCCTGGTAAATGTTTCACCCACGAGACTGAAATTGTTTTATTATTCAACTTAACGTTGAAAATAAGTGCTCTATACGCTGCAGTTAATACAAGAAATAATTTGTCTTAATAAAGGGAAATATGAAAAGACACGTATGAAACACAGAAAATTCTGTAGAGATACTATTCGAGAATTTTCTTAGGTGAGATAAAGCTCGCATGTTTTTTACAGATATATGTAAACCTTTAGTGGAACAGGGTTTATTTCGCTTATTTTTAATAAGCCTAAGGGATGCCAGACTAGTTAGTATTTTCATGAATCTAAAAAATTCGAAGCCCACATCACCAGAGAGCATGTTCTAGTCAGTTGTTTGACAATTGTGCTTGAAGTTTTGAAAACTTTTTTCCGAAAAGATGCGGCTTTATTTGCGGGAAATATTTTTAATACTAGATTTTACCGAAAATTTTGTTGTGATAGACGATAGAAAATTCGAATACTTTCTCAGATGATACGTCATTGAACTGTGTTATTTCGGAAAAGTCGTTGTTTGTGGACGTGATCTTAGTACTCCATGAGATAATTTAGTTCTATTGAATCTTACCACTTTAGTATAGATTTCAACAAAAACAAGGTTATTATTATTTAACCAATGTTCAGTAATAGCACCAATCTCTGGGAAATTAAGCTACTCTAATGAAAATATAAGTTTACACCCCTCATTCTAGTTCTAGCCTGAAAGTATATTTTGATTATTGATGGATTACGAATGCTTCATAACTTTAATACTCTCTCATTTATATGAACAAACTATAAATAAACTATAAATATATCCAATGTTATTCCCGAGTCCACTTCTGAACGCAAACTAAAGCAATATTAAAAAAAAACATTTGTGAAGTAATTGAGTGGTTTAACCACTGAAAATAGAACTGAAACATCGATTGCCCGTATATGTTGAATGGTAGTATTGAAATTTCTACTTGTTATGGAATTTGTTTATTTTTTTATCGAATATTTGTGGCATTCGATTTGAAAATAGGTAGTGGCGATGTTTCTATTGCGAATTTTTGTATAAACTGCTTTTGGTGTTTGAAAAATGTATTGGTCATTTTGAATATTGGATCCACTCGAGCATTGGAACAAAATAGTCATTCATAAACTACATTTAACATAATAAATTTGAAATCAGTTTTCTGACATATTTTTTTCTCTTTTTCGGGTGAGTGAAAAATAATTTGTCATCACATATTGTAAACATAACTTGTGTACATGGTGTCGAATATAACCAAAGTTCTTTATATTAAAAAAAATATCCAATTTATTGACTTTTGGATTATACGGTTGATGTTAATACTGATTCTACAGCTTTAGAATTTCAAATGCAATATTTTATTGCATTTTTTTTTATTAAATGGTAAAAACAAAACTAACTCTTATGAAACCAACGTATTTGGTTTAGAAAATATTTAAAGTTATTTCATATCATTATATTTGGAAAACTCCGCATTTGGTCTGTTATCTATTCAATCAAGTCTTTTATAATGGGTAAAAATTTTTTTGCCTGGAAATGTACTGTTGGGAAAACGTCCATATTTTTCAATACAGAATGGGTGAAGAAATTATGAAAAGTCAAATAATTCCACTTCTATTATATAATACAGGTATTAGCATTCTATTAAAGGTATAATATTTAGGGTGTGCCATTTGACAAAAATTAGATTTCTATATTCACAAATATTGAAACTCCCAGTATGATTCTAGATTGAAAATTCACAAAAATGCAGTAAACCAAAATTTTGTGTTTGAAAATTCATTTCGTAAATGACCCCTCATTTGCAAAATGCCTTCGTTTTCGTTTCAATTAAAATTCAAGAGTTAATACTCAAGAACTGGGTCACTCTATATAATCCAAAAGTGAATAATCGCAAAATTCATTTGAATACAAAGAACTTTTGTGATTAAAGTTTTTTGATAACCTTTTTGATTTGAGAAAAGTTTATGGGTCACCTTATGTTTGACACCCTGTACATCTGCTACATGTTACAATCCAATTTATGTCATTATTGTGTAATAGTGTCAATGCATAAGTGAATGCTAGGATGTAATTTATGTTTTGAAAGTAACATCAACCACAAAATTATATCATCGTTGCTAGAAACCTAAGAACTAAATTATTATTCAATATTTTTGAAGAATCACGTAAAATACTATTAACGCGCTTCCAAAATAATTGCAGACACTTCAATTATGAGGGCGTTTTGACGGGGGAGTGACTTTGACTCCAATGAAAAATATATTTTACTCTAGAAAAATATTCCATTTTCCCAAAAAATTGACGTGGTTTACGTTCTACGTCATAGAATGAGATAGATGTTGCAAATCATAAAATTTTTTTATAGCTTTTTAAAAGATGAGATTGAAATCTTTACATTTAGGTTTTTTATTGCTTAGTGGTATAAAACAAGCGGTTCTAATAATT
This sequence comes from Diorhabda sublineata, assembly GCF_026230105.1. NCBI lineage: Eukaryota > Metazoa > Arthropoda > Insecta > Coleoptera > Chrysomelidae > Diorhabda > Diorhabda sublineata. Next base: position 9,683,073 of record NC_079475.1, on the reverse strand, counting down.
TCTTCGAAGTTTTACACAAGCATTTTGAAAAGGACTGCAAGAAATTGTAGCTGTAACAGGATGAAAACAAAAAAAGACGAGAATTTCGCAAGCCTGTGAAAATCGGGGAGTCAACAGTAATTTTCTAAAAAATCGGGTATTTTTAGTCAGCCAATTAGGCATAGCTAATTGTTGTTGGTATCGCTCAAAAATGTAGCGACTTGTCTTGGAAATCGAAACAACATATTGAACCTTCCTCGTAACTGCACTCTTACGTATGTATGATTGCCTAGTTAACGCTCTCTGACGTCGCCTGATATAGTTAGCGGTTTTGGGAACCCCTGAAACTCTTATACTTTTATGCTAGAAGTACGTTCAAAGTAGATGTTTCATATTAGTTTTTAGTTATCGTAGGTCAAGGTTAATTTTTCTTAAATGTTTTATTCACACGTTTATAACATGTTTAAAAACGTTTGAGGCCCACATAAACAGGCGCTTTTCCACCGATTCTGTACTTAAAAAAACAAATCGTAGGCCAACATTCAGCAATACATTCGATGAACCATTACTATGTTAAAAAAGTATTCAAATAGAGTAGTAGGCAACGAAAATTTTCCAAAAATTCTAAGCACGAACTCACTGGAGTAATTTTTAAAAATTTGTTCAAAATGATGGTTGCTTGAGCTGCCTTCGACATTCAATTCAGTACGATTACTAGAAAACATATCTGCAAAGAATAAGACATCTTGTTAAAGTTTTAAAACGGTGCAAAAATGTTTGGATTGTAAACTACTATTTTCTGAACTTGCATTCTTTCAGAGTTTTTTCGTAGAACTAGAGTCATTCTTTGAAAATATTCATAGTGATTAGCCCCTAACTTCTTTTCTTTATGAAGACCTTACCTCCATTCTGCATTACTTAATGACGCTATTCGTATACTTTCAAAAATTATGCCAATTTTTTTTTCCAGTAACCTTTAAAAAATGCGAGATAACGATTTGGAGTATACTGCAAAAGCGCTTTTGAAAAAATGCATTGGGGTAAAAGATAAGGACATGTTGATATTTCTTAAGGATTCTGCAATACGTTTCCTTGATCACAATAAGACTGCCAAAGATCTAAAGCAATCCTTGCAAATAATGTATGAAGCATTTGACTTTTTAATGACTGCAAATAGTTTTAATGTCACTACTTTGGAAGAAGTAGACAGGGTTTTTAGAGATATTCTGTTAAATTAGATAACTCGAAATAAGATGTGAAACTGGTCCAGATATGATAGAGAATTTATTGGAAATAGTAGTTTCAAAGAGGTAGTATAACTTTTTTTAATAATTTTTCGTGGCAATGACGATTTTTTTCCAATAGAAAAATTTTGGTTGAAAATGTGGAAGAATTTAAAGATTAGTTTACGATTCTCTACAAAAAATTGATGGACTAAGAAATTTGGATTTTCCAAAATCTATGAGGAATGCTCACTCAAGATATGATGCTGCCCAAAAAGAAAAAGATTTGCTGGAAACTAGGAAAACAAAGAGAAAAACTGGAAACAAAAAAATTCTTGAAGACTCTCAAATACAGCTTGCAGCAGTAGGGTTGAAATTATGTAAATTCAGAAATGTAGGAAAAAATAATATCGATTTTATTTCAATTGGCGAGTTATTGTGCATTTTTTTCGCTTTGTAAAATATTGAGCCCTTAACTAATTCTGAACGTGGAGTAGATAGTTAAAGGTCGTGAATATAAGCATCATTTTAAAAATTCCAATTTAATACATAAAGTTCTAATATTCCAGTTCAAGAAAATAAAATATTCCACACCACTCGTAAATTGTTATGTGATTGACGCGTTTTTGTGCAATATTTATCAATATATCAATTGTGCTTCTATGGGCAAAAAAGGACCGGAAAGAAAATGCGAACAAACCTATCACGTACATTTGAAATTCACGGAATAAAAGCGGATATAAAATAACGATTCTGAAAATCCCGTTTGTAGGTAGCTTAGATCATGAAAGAAACGGAGAAAAAGATTATTAAAAAATTTTCACCGCTGCATAAATTCGAATGTATCTACACTTTTTGCGTCATTTACATTTAGGATATTTCTACATTAGCTTTGATTACAAAAACAATTCAGGAATAATATCGAAAGATGTGGAAATACAGATATTTTTTGTCATATGATTGTGGGATGGAGTCTAGACACACCGCAATGGACAGTCCAGCGTGAGATTGCCCCAAATATCGTGATGGACTGTTTTCGGGGGTCTACATTGTATATTATCAAATATTGAATAAATAATTCAGCTCTTGAACAACATTGTAACGAATTAATTGACATTACATATATTTACAGCACTACAAGTCTTTAAGACTTATTCTCTTTAGTCTCCAACTGCTTCTACCCTTTGAGCTTCAAATAAACTTGTTACTTGTTAATTGTACGGGTTTTGGTTAGGTCTTCTTCTACAAAGTTCTTAATCGGTTTCTACTTCCTAGAAGATTTGCATAAATACTTTCTTTTTCCATGTTTCCAACTAATTTTGTTCCTTCCGCGTTTGTTATGAATCATGTTTTCTTCTTTATGCTTCTGCTCGTCGTATTGTTGTCTCCATTTCACTATTCTGCTTTTATTTTATTGTTGCTTACAGGTTTTTGAGTTTCCAAAACTTTTTCGTTCTCTCGTGTTTTAATTTCTATATATTCTTACCACTAAACACATTCTGGCTAAGCACCACATAATTTGATTTTTCTGAGTTTATTTTTAGCCTATAATTTATGCAGTTTCTTCTAGATAATAGAATTTTCTTCCCTCGTTCTGTTTATCAACTCTTGCAATATTTTTCCAATACTAAATGGAAATCCACGATAACGAATCTCCTTGTTTTGATCCTTTTTTTGACACTAAATTTGTCTGATTCAGTTCTTTATACTTAACTTTTCAAGTTTTCTGATGTTAACTAACTTTACTCGGGATTCCTATTGGCTTCGAGGCATTTTCCAGATCTATTTAACTATTATCCTGCTTAAACATCGTGGATATAACATGTAGGACTATATCCCGCTAATAGTTTTCCTCTATCATCATTTTAAAGGTAATTATATGATGCCTATATCTCTTTATTTTTAAAAGCTCCTTGATATCATCCCACTATTTATTTTGGTTCTTGTTCAATCTCGCAGCTTTCACCAATACTTTGCATGCCATATTCAGCAACGATATCCCTCAATAATTTTCACAACTACTTATATGTTCTTTTTTCAATATTGGATTTGTTATAACATCATTTTATTCTCCATTAGAAATTTCTCGTATTATACTTTATAATCTTTTCCCCGCCATTAATAATTCTAACGGATATCCAATTCTCTCCTTGTATCGTTAGTTTCTTCACGAGATTCAACTTTTCTATTTTCTCTCCTTTATCTTCTTTCGCTTCTGCCAATAGCCTCTCGTATTGCTTCATTTTTTTTACGTTACAAAAATTTCGAGCGACGTTTTTCGGGATCAGAAGATTCTCTCATACTCCCAATAGCTGTGGAATTAGTGAAAATATGATGAAGATATTTGGTCCAGGATTCAAACCAACATAACAAGACACTAGTTCACTACTGTTAATTGTTTTTGACAATTTTCCATTGTAAAAGAAATTGTACAAGACACTAGTTCACAACTTCGTACAATTTCTTTTACAATGGAAAATTGTCAAAAACAATTAACAGTAGATTAATCACTTACTCCAGTTCTTCAAATGTAATTTATTGCGATGAGAAAAATGAGTGACTGAATGGTGAGCAGAGCTCCTCACTCATGTTTTTTTTTCTTTTTGCTGAAATCGTTCATAAGATTTAAAAGTTTTGCTTATTTTTGAGGTAATCAAATATTAATGATAAAAAAATGAATTAACTCCAGCCCTGCTCATTGTTATACATGAGCAGTTCAGATTTAGAGTAACCATAAAATTTCCAATTTACGATGCAACGAAATGTAACCATATACCATGGTGGCAGTGAAGGGTAACAGCTTATTTCATGATATGAGAAATTTCGAATATTTACGCCATTCCTGTAAAAGTTTGTTGCTATAGAGAAGTTGATTTGTATTTTCATGAAAATATCAAGATTTGTGAGCTCCATTCGAGGGTTGTTTTCAAAACTAACAAAGAAAGAAGACATTTTTTTTATAATTATTTAAATTTTTCTTCTTAGTATCCTCTATATAAATTTTCAACGGTGCCCCTACCTTTTAAATCTATAGTTGCCACGTTTTTCTGTAAAATAGACGTTCATGTATGCGATAACGTCCTGGTCTGATAAAAATAACTATCTTAAAAATAAAAACTAGAAGTTAATAAACAGGGAAATATTCGCTGGAGGCCAAATCTGGTGAGAACAATGGATGGTCAACCAATTCAAATAACAATTTGTGAATTTTAACCATGACGATCGCCGAAGTGTAAGAAGATGCGTTGTCCTGACGTCCATACATCAGTTCTCTATCAAATGCGAAGGTTTTTTGAAATATCCTCCTCAAACTATCAAGCAATGATGCGTGATACTCTCTAGTTATTACTTCAAGTTTTTGATACAGTACAGTACAGTACTGAAATAATGGACGTTATCACTTTTACTGTGTTTGCGAAGCAGATTCGCCTTTCATAATCCGCTGTCATCCTTAATTTTCTATTGAAACAGTGTAGTGGTGATTCCAAGTTTAATCCAAAGTTACGAATCGACCCAAAAATTTGACTCATTCAACTTAAGCCACGTCAGTTGGCTTGGGAAACGTTCAGTTGATCAGCTGTTTTGATCCAAGGGATAGCTTGTGAATGAATAATTCTTCAATTAATAAATGGCTTTCTTCTAATATTCCGATAGCCTCTTTCACCCTCCAATCTCAATTCGAGGGTCATACCATTTGCCGACTGCCGCAATGTTGGGCTTATCCTAACACTCGTGAACTGTTAAGTTGATAGAGCCACGTTTGAATTCAGTTGCTCAAAGCTTTAGGACCATAACTGACGATGCAGAGTCTTATTACACAATGTTCAATTTTCTTTACATTTGCGCAGTCATATTAAGTTTGAAAAATGAATATTTAATGACAGCTTGTTACTTATTTTTTTCATTTCCTTATTTTTCCACGGTACAATACGTTGTAGTCCACGGCACGATTTTCAACCGGTAATTTCTTGGTTTTCAACTTAAAAATACCAAATTTTGTATACTATATAAGACTTTTAGGGGTATTAAATAATAGTAAGTAGATAAAGATTGAACCATTCTGGTGGGATTATTGAAAATAACCTAAAAATTTCAAAGATTTTTATCTGTTAGTTTATTTAGATATTTTTGTTTTGTAATTAATGCCGTCAGAATTAACTTCCAGCTATTACCATAATATTCAAAATACAGTAAAATATGAAATAAAAAAACCAATAGTCCATATCACCGCCATCATGGTATCTGCAATTTCTAACTACACAATATTTTCATCCAATAACAATTATAAAAATTTACTTTACTTTACTCTACTGCCTTTACAAGTATTATCAGAAAAAATCTTGATGAGAGGCATTCCAGAATTCCCATAAAGTATCAATATGCATGTAAAATAGTCTAGAAGCTGGTTTATTATTAGTAACTTTGTAATGATGATCCTATAGGTAAATATCAATTACAAGATTACCTTCTAAATTAATGAGATGATGGTAAAAATATTATTTAACACTTATATTTTAGACAAATGAAAATTTGACATTTCGACTTCTTTTAGCCTTTATCAAGATATATTGATTTATATAAATACGCAACTTTCGATGTCAAGAAACTAATTTTAAATCAGAAGAGACCTAAAATCAAGAAATATAAATTTAAATTTTTTCTTATACATAATGTTTAGAAAATAATACTCCGATTTCCTCAGATATGAAAGTTGCCTGTTGAAAAGTTTCTGACCTCAACGTGAAGATGTCCAGTAGTTGCGTTGGAAAACTCTCTCTGAAGACAAATATCTTCAAATATAGATCACAAATGTCATTAAAAGTTTTTATATTATCATCACTAATACGTAGTGGAGTCCATGAGCTCTTGAGCTCATAGTAAATAGAGTACGTTCGCAAAAACAAGCTTTACACAAAGTTTCAACTTGCTGCTTATATCCTTTTTCTTATAGTAGAGCTCGAAAGACAACTCAATCAAATGTTTCAAAGTGAATTTCGTACTGTGACAAAATTTTTGACTAAAAGGTATGTTCTTACGTCTCACAGTACCAACTGGACTGAACTACAATCGTAAGTACCGAAGTCAATTGAAATATAATGAATGGATTATGTGGGTAATAAATTTGGACCCACGGTGTATAATCAAAAATGATAGTAACTTCTCGAAAGGTGATCTATTTTCCCATTACTTTGGCCCAAATCCACATTGTGGCAATATATTGATGAATTTAAAGGATCCAATATTATTTTCATCAAATTATCAATCTTCAGTCACTGAATTGGTGTTTTAGAATACAATTTTGAGGCCATGGTCTCTATCTAGTTCTTCGTGATCTTTTTCTGTTTATTTTCGGTATTCTGTTATCTGAAATTCTCTATACACGACGATACTACATCAGTTGTTCGATTTTGATGTCACCCATTATCTCCCCAATTCATTTATTTCTCATCCTGTTTTTCCTCTATTTACCTGCTGGTCTTCTTCAAAAACTTGCTATCTGCGATACTTCGCTGCCATATGTCAAAGTTTTTGATATTGCTTAGACCCATAACCTTCCATTCATCATAAATATAGCTCTACTGCCCAGTATATTTTCCCTCTGATCCCTGCGTTTTGTGTTATCTCCTTCCTTAACTATTTATATTCCTTCCAGTGTTTTATTTATATCTCGTCCTTCAGGTCCATGTCTCGTATTGTTACTAGGATACAAAAAAAATTTCTCATGGTTATCTCAAGACCTAATGTCTTGTAGGTACTCTTCTTTAAGTTGTCAAGTCTTGTAGCTGAATCATTCGATCGTTTGTGTTCATAGAGATTATTAAAAAACCTGAATCAATTGATCTTAATCTGGAGACGTCGAATAATATTGGAATCTAATAAACTTCTTCTGAAATACTTTGAAATCTAATTTTAAACGGCTACTATTTGTATTTCATATATAAAAGGTCTTTCAAGTGAACTGATTTAATATTAAAATAGAGAAAACTGCATTCATATCTTTTTTCTCTTTCGAGATATCTTAACAAATGTTGAAACAGCGAAAAATTTTTTTCAAACGCGTATTAGGTTCGCCCAAAGTAATTCTATCATAGTGAAAAAATGCCACTATATTAATTTTGGAAAATTCTGAAAATAGTTCCCACGAATCTTTACTATAATCCTTAGTTGTACGATACAAACATTTGATGGTTTTGAAACAAAAGAAAATGGTATAAGCTCATGTACCAGATCTTATCGATCAAGCTTTCATTAGTGTGATAAATAATAAAGCTCTTCGACTGTAGTTAGCTTAATACAAGATTTTTCTGAAAATTTTGATGCATTAGTGAATCTTTTTTTTGTACTATTCTTTGATTGCATTCTTCATTTCTTTATATTATCAGGGCTAGCACCTGCAACGAAATTCTTGATGTAAACCTAACAGAAATAAAAATTTTATCAAGTTAAGTATCTTCATGAATACCTTTTTAAGACACTTAGAGGTAGTCATAAACTCCCAAATTTTAACACTCTTTTACAAGCTTCTTGATACTGTTATGGAGAAACGTGCAATTCAAACACTTCATAAATTGTTATTATTTCTCAATATTGTTTTTTGTTTAAACATTATTTTTTCATTTTCTTCAACATCATCGATTGTTCTTTCAATCAATCAAACATGAATAATTCCAAAACTTCTCCGTGAAGTTGTATGAATATCCCTCAAATTTTATCAATTCAGAGTTTCAAAACCAGTTTAAATGAATGCTTACTCATACTGTAAGTAGGAGAAAAGTGAAATCTTTCACGTCGAAAAATGTATGGAAACAACTGTAGCGGAAAGAATTTGTATTGTATTAAGTTTCTATAATCAAAATTCAAGACATTTACTCCTCGACGTCTCTTGGGCACCGAACGTCATTTACGTAATAAGCGACCTATATTCGGTCTCTTTCTCTGTGCTTCATCCCATATAATGAATCCCAGAATGTTATTCCTCTTCCAAGATTTGCATGCAGAAAGCGGGATGTATACGAATAAATACAACAATCGAAAGATATAAACGCGCTTGACGTGTATACAGAAGGATCAATAAAAGCTGTATTTGAGAACAGGCACATATTACTAGAATCTGATCTGAATTTTGAAACTTTATCTAATAAGATAGTTGCACTATGGAAATTGTTGGTCTCTATATAGGGTGTCTCAGAATAAGTTGTAGTTGAAACTGTCTGTATATGGCAAAATACTTACGATCTTTTTAACTAAAATATTTTCAAAGATTACTGACTTCCCGTTCTACCAGAAGTCGACTGTAACTTTGTTATTTTGAATAGACACTGTATATCAATATATATTTTAAATTATAATTTAAGTAATTGAATTTTTAAAATATTTTAAATTTAATTTGAAATTTTAATATTTTAGTATACTTTCGTCTAAAAATTTTTTTCGAAAAATGCATACTCTTTGAAATATTATTTTTTTTGTAAAAAATTCGACCGTTGCAGACCCTTATAAATTATTTTTTTACTAATATAACCTTGAAGATATGAAAATGATTTCTAATCGGTTGCTTTTAGCAAGTTCATATGTATTTGAATTTTGTATAGGGTGTGTAAAAAGTGTTGAAAGTTTAACTCCATAAATATCAAATTTCTTTATTATTTTAAATAGAACCACCCGGTTTTTTGTATTTTAATACCTTAAGGGGTTGAAAATGGGACAAATTCATGTGTACTTTTATATGTTTTCTGTAAATTTTTAGGTGTGATCTTAAATTTATTCGTTATTAAATTGAGAACGAGTCATTTCAAAGATTTTCGAAAGTATCAACAGTTGACTAATGACATTTAAATAAGTGTCATTTATTACAAAGCCTACTATAAGTATACATAAGAAATTAAAACTTGTTAGAAAAAACAATAACTCGGAAACGACTAAGAGTTGGAATAGGATTAGTAAATACGTAGTAAAATTTGATTGATTTTTTTCACAGAGTCTTGGCAAAATACAGAAAAATACTTTTTTTCTTATTGCTTGTATCAACGGGACAAAATAAAATTTAGACTACACCTGCATATCCAGAAATTTACAGAAAACATATAATATCCGGATAACTTTAAGATTTAGGAATGGAAAGTATACATGAATTTGCCTTATTTTTTACTCCTGAATGTATTAAAATAGAAAAAACCGGGTGGTTCTATTTAAAAAATAGAGAAATTTGATATTTATGAAGTCAAACTTTGAACACTTTTTATACACACCCTGTATAGAATAAAAAAATTTTTAACATATACTCAAATACATCTGACCTTGCTTAAAGTGTCCGAATGGAAACCAGTTTAATATCTTTAAGGGTTTTCTCCTAAGCAAATAATTTATAATGGTCTGCAAGGATCAAATTTTTTCCCAAAAAAAAAACAAAATATCCAAAAGTATGCATTATTCGAAAAAAGTTTTCAGACAAAAGTATATTGAAATTTTACGTAAATTTTAAAAATGTATCAATATACAGGATGTTCTATTTAAAATAACAAAGTTACAGTCGGCTTCCGGTAGAACCCGAAATCGGTCATCTTCGAAAATTGTTTTATTAGAAAGATCGTATCAGAAACCCCAATCGTAGAAATTTTCAAGATCTTATTATAAGTATTTTGCCATATACAGATAGTTTTAACTCGTCGTGGGACACCCTGTATATCGATAATCATTTCAGTTATCACCAAATACTTTTTTTTGTTGTAGCGTGAAGTTCAATAACACACCTCTGTAGATTGAATCCATCTCAAAAATAATAAAAACAAAGCTACAACACGTGAAGTTGCATCAGCAAGTTGAATTTGATATTGATTAAAAAAAAAGATTTTTCATGTTGTTTAAAGTTTTATAAATACTTTATTTGTATAAATTATAATAAATTGAGATTATTGAATTAAATTCCATACAATATTTCTCGTTCGTTTTCGATAGAAACCTTGTCATACATTCAAAGTTTTCGGAATAAGTGCATTGTGGTAATTTTTGGTGTAGTAATCATAAAGAGAAAGCTATGATCATTTTTTCTCTGTTTAGAAGAACGAAAGAATTCATTGGGTGCATCTTTTCTTCACTTTCGGCAAAAATTTGGAGTATTCCGTACTATTTTCTCTAAGCTGAGAGGAAACGAAAACAAACTGATCAAATACTTTAGGATGTTAACCAAATCATTCGATGAATTGCATGTGAAGTGGAGGGATTTTGAAAAATAATTTTTAAAATTAAATAATAAAAGTCAAAATAACAATAACAATATGGGGATTACCTTAAAAAATTATATTCAGATCCACTGGCTATCGGGTCGATACCGAAGCATTTATGATTGTTTCAATTGACTTATGTTTCCCAGTCACATATTTAGACTTGATAGAACTCAAAACCAATTCATGACGAGAAAGCATATTGACAGTTGCGAATGAAAAACAACCGAACACGAAGCGAACCTGGAAAAGGCTTTAACTTGAATGCAAATTTTTTGATATCTCGCTTCGTTTTCGAGATATCGATACTTAAAGTTATAATCAAACGTTAGTTCAAAATTCGCTTTATTGAACAGATAGCGTTCAATACTTCGTTTCAAATGGATATTTTATCACTTCAAATTCAATATGAATCTTGTAATTCAATGAAAAAAAAAACATTTTTTATTTAATTTTTATATTGTTTACCGTGATACTCCGAAATTATATTGAAAAAAACAGATTTTTATAGCAAATTGAGCCATTTTTAATAACTTCCATCACTATTTCATGAATAACTTAACATATGATAAATACATGAATAATTTCATGTTTTTCATAAATAATTGTCGGTTGTTTTCATTATTCATAACATAAAAAAATAAAATAATAAAATGAAAAAAATTTCTTAGACAATTTTGGCTGTAAAAAATTCACGATTTTTGAACTTTTTGCACTCGAAGTGCACCACGAGAAGGTTAGGTTAGGTAAGGTTAGGTGAGGTTAGGTTAGGTTAGGTTGATATATACAAATATTAAATAAAAATAAATTTTTTCCACTTCAAGGATCGATATCTCGAAAACGAAGGAAGATATCGAAAAATTTGATTCTTCATTCATTCTTCATACAGAATGGCATCCACGCCACAGAAATCGTACTCGTGCTGTCATTGGGAAACACAAATTTCCATTCCAAGGGTTTGATATCGATCACTTTGAAAATCTTTTTTTCTAAATACTTCTTGTGTAGTCGTTTGAAAAACATTGGAAAAACTACAATTACATAGGCCATGTTACAAAAAAACCACCTATGAAAATCGTGACCAGGTTAATTGAAGCGTTCGATTTTGACTTTGCTACAACTATATTATTGAAAGTCATAAAAATCCGCAATGCAATAAGAAATTTCAATTTTGATCTTGGAAATGATTCTGGAAAATAATTATCACTTTTTTGAAGTTTGTGGGGACTATATACGGTAAGAGATGTTTTGAAGTAGAAGATTTTAATAAAAATTTTCCCCAATTCATATACCAAAGTACGTTTAGAAATTTTTGTTTACGATATTATCGTAATCACCCTGTATTTGAGTCTGCCACACGCCAAGCACTAACAACCAGTATGCCTCGAATAATTTTCATAGACCCGTTTGTATTGACGACATCAGAGTGGTTGTTATTCATTTGTTGTTTTGTTTAGTCGTTGGAGGCGGTTTGTGCGCTTGTTTGTGAATAAATTGAAATCCTGTTATTCCAACGACAGAACCCGACAAGTCAGGTCTTGTTTACGTGAATAAACGGCTTGAATAAACTAATTCAGATCTAATTCTCTCTTGAAAACAATTTCTCTTCTAGAATATTTCCCATGGGGTAAACTGAACAACCTAAGGTTTCCGAAAAGAAGATTCATCAGTTAAAAAGTTGGTTGAGTTAGATGCGTAAACGGAATAGAATGAAGTGAATACTTACCCTCTTGAAAATAGATTACCAAATTAAATCAACGTATTTTCCACAGACATTCACGACACTTGTTTATGGCTACAAGAAGAAAGAAACTATGAAAATTATTTTATCTATAAACACGCAACATCACAATATTATCGAAATATATGAAAATTTCTTTCTAATACTTTAGATTTACTTTAGAAAAAGGACTGTGCAACAGTACTAATGAATTTTGAGAATTGATTTCTTCAATGATGATTAAGTGTAATTGTCTAATGTTGATGGTATAATCTATTATAGTTGATAATTAAAAAAATAGAAAACGAATTATTTTGACTAACATGTTTCTTGATTGTATTTGAAACTGCGATTTGATATATTATCCGGAATAATACCAGTATGAACAAAAGGGTAAAAGTTAAAATATACAAAACCTGCGTTAGACCCATATTGACATATGCTATAAAAACAAGAGCGGACAGTAAAAGAACTAAAAACATCAACAAAAATGAAAACACTAAGAGACAGAAAGATAAACACAGACATAAGACACGAATGTGAGGTGGAAGACATAGTCAGATGAGGACGTAAACGTAGAAGAGCTTGGAACGAACGCGAGGACAGGTTGACCAGTGAAAGATTAGCAAATATCGCACGAGGCAGTAAACCATGGACACGACGACATTTAGGAAGACCTGGATGGATTCATGGACATCAACATCTCAAGGATGACAAGTTGGAAACTGCAGGCCTAAGGCTCACAATACGTTGAAGATGAAGAAGAAGAAGAAGAAGATTTGATACGTAGATCTGATCATTAGTACTATCAAGGTCTCAATACGTTAATTTCTATCAGATTACGTAGGCCTTCGTTTTCCTACCTTCCAGAAATTTATTATGCTATGACAATAATTATCTTTATCTTTTTTCTTTTTCTATATTGAGCTGTTATGTTTCCAGCTGGGCCAACATATTTCGCTAACAGTTTCTCGAGGGATAAAAAGAAGAAATTTGAAGCTGCTAGGTCTACTTGTAATTCATTTTTTTTTATACGAAATTCTACTAGGTTTGAAATAGACAAATAAAAACAAATATTTATATTTGAATATGAATATTGTTGTTTGAATTATTCTTCATTGAGATCAATATATTTTAGCATGCGTTTGAACCAATTGTCCACACCTCTTTTTGGTTTATATTGAGGTACGTCCTAAATATGTGATTCGTTAGGTGTAGAAGAAGAAATCATTGGATGCCAAACAAGGTGGATGATTCATGAATACGATGTTTTGACTGTTTAGAAACGTTTTTGATTGAACTGATGTGTGAGAGCCCCTCTACTGCGACTGGTTTATCTGAAGGTAGTTCCGGTTGACCATTTGCTTCGAACAACATTTGTTGAATTTAGCTCATCTTGAAACAATTATACAGTCGATTGTTGATTAGTTTCGGGTTCTTATGCATGGTAAGTCGCCTGTCGGAACCTTATAGACGTCTCTTGAAGCACAGAGATTGAATTTGAATCTTTCCACTAAACGACATGAGCTGTTCTTTGAGTGATTGTCGAATTATGCGTGCAAATCTTTTTTGTAACCAAATGTTCATGGCAAATTATCAAACTTTTCATTCAAAACTATTCACGTTATATTAAGTATTTATTCCTCACGAAAATATCATCAGATAAATTTATGTGAATACATCATCATCTCTTCTTCTACGCGTCATTAAAACTGAGTTGTTATCGAAGGCTTCATGACGATCAAATTCAAAGGTAATAAGCATAATTGTATGTTGTATCGATAACATCATTCGTACCTTTGATCTGTCAGCTTCAAAGTCCTGTTAATATTTTCCTACCTGTTTTCCGTGAACCGTTTATATTTTATTTATGTACGGTTGTGCTTTATCTTAATATAGTATTTTTGTCCCTATATTGATAATCCACTTTTGACTTTATAAGAACCTATTTTATTTAGTTACAATCGGTTCATAATTTATACTGAGTTTATAGTTATGTATGTTTGTTCGTGTTTCCAAAATTTGTATCCTCTAAAGGAATAGGCGTAGATTTTTTTTGAAATTCATTTGACATTTCGCACTACTATAAGCGATTTTCTCATGCCTCTGGAAAAATTCGTAGCTTTCGTTTCGTGTTTCTTAAGTTTATTTTTCTCTCTATCATCTATACCTAAATGTTCTATCTTAATCCAAATGCTCTTTATTCTGCTTTATTTCTTCTTGATTTAATCAAATTGTAATTATTCTTTTAGTTTGTGTAGATATAGCTTAGAATGAATAATCAACAATAATGTCTCTGTGTTGTACATTAAAGCAGGTGAAATTATTTAATCCAAACATATTTAATCAGATGACTATTCTTTAAACCCTCTGTTTTATATTTCTATAATCCGAATATGCACGGCAACATTTAATAATTTATTATTCGAGCTTATGTGTCCAATTTTCATGATGAATAACCGATGAAAAAGCCTCTAGGCCATTATAGGTATTAAATGAAACTTTGTGAATCGGTAAATAGAAAAACGTAATATTTGTAATGGTATGTAATGATTTTATGATGATAAAGTCTGTAGAGTCGCAATTTTTTTCTCGTTGGCGTAAAATTTTCAATTGGCGTTGATTTTGATATGAGACGGATTTTGAAGTTATACTAGATCTAAAAATACTCCCAAAGTTCTAAAAACGATATAATATCATGTAACTGTTATTTAAATTTCCACTCAATTCGAAGATGGAAAAATAACAAATGAATTAACTAATATTAACTATGAAATTATGAAATTTATTGTATAAATTTTAACAAAAAGTAGATAATTACAAAAGTGGCAAGCAACAGCTACTTGTTAAACACGTATTATATTATAAATCTATGAGAATATAATTTCCACGTTATTTTTTTGTCGCGTCAATGAATCTCTATCGATAAAAGGGATTCATTTAAAAAATTGGGACTAAGGGCTTTCGTTTCCTGTAACATTTCACAAAAATCCAGTCTAATCAGTATATGATCTTGTTATTCAAAGTTAAATAAGTATGAACATTGAGCTATTAGAGGCCTTAGTATGAAACAAACGACAATTTGATAATCAAGAATTACGGTTCTGGGACTCAAACATTTGTCTCATCTGAGGCCCCCAACAGCTAAGCTAAATTTTGCTTTTTGCCATGGAAAACTGTCATTCATTGATACTTATGACGTTGAGTCAATAATTATTACATTTCTGAAACCTTGTTATTTGTTGGATTAGATATTTTCAATCAAAATATAGCCAAATACACTGCCTCGTTAGAAAAATTCACGTCGCGTGCAATAAACACTTGCAATTGAGATGTAGAATAATCAACACTCGTATGTGGTATCTGTGTCGTGATTATCATGAATTTTTAACCACTCTGTATATATCTGACTTATGAATATTGTATTAATGTGAATTGTAACACCCCGACGCGTATCTAATTTCATATTTATATAAATTAATGAACCTAAAAGTGTAAAATTATAATATGATTACATATGAACTAATATCATTTGATCATCTATCAAAATATGGAGAAATGTATGCAGTTCAGTTGATTAAAAACCATTTAACCATCAAATCCTTTTAGAGCAATTAGGATAGGTATCTCGCATTGACGTTATTAACGATTATTAACAGTCGTTAATTTGTCAGTGTATGGTGGACTCCATGAATTGATTTCTACTACCGTTCAATTCAACAATTATCATTCGAACGATATATATCTACAGATAATAGCGTATTGGTATTGATCAAGGGTTTCTGATACAATTTGAATTGGATACTGTCCTTTACTGCTCTAATTCTAAACGTGAAATGTGTTTTATACTTGATGAAGGTATGAACGATTGGTCTAAAAATAAACTACCAGATTATACAGTGAAGAATAGGCGGAAACCGATTATCACCTAAAAGTAATAGAGAAAAACAGCAAAACAAGATGGGAAATGGATATGGAAACAATAAGAAAATACCAATGAAAAAATACAAGTTACATACGAAGATAAACTGATAACACAAAGTATATAAAAGAATAATGGAGAGAACTTCGAAATAATATAGTAAAAACTGCAAAGGAAATACTAATAAAAAAATATACGAGAAAACAAACAAAGACTAGTACGACGAAAAGTATGAAGAAATCAGAAATTACAAAAATATGACAAGAATGAGATATTTCGATCAAAGAAAAAAATACAGCAGTGATTTTGGTATATGGAAGATTATGACCAAATAATAAATTGAAAAAGACCAGTAGCGACATAAAACGAAAATTGGACAATTTTATGAACCGATAAAACATTAAACCACTACCCCAAAACCAAAAGGAATTGAGGATAAGAATGTTATAGTACAAAATGATCCTGGAATAATTGGGAAAATATGGAAAGAGTACTATGAACAACACAACAGAGGAGAATTGATAAATGACAAAGGAGGAAAAGGAAGAAGCAAAATGTACAACGAAATCTAAGGTAGAAAGAGAAAAAAAAAGAAAAAGAAGTAGATGGTGAAAAGAAGGAGAACAGATAAATGAAAAAACAAATTCATCAACTTATCGATACAATCTATGAACAAAACAAGATCCAAATAAACCAAAAAGGCGGTGAAGAGGCTTTTCAAAACTATAAAGACATGACACTTCTTAAAATCACAACGCCAACTGAAGAAAGCATACTGGAAGAAATACTAAAATGGGTTTAGATCCACAATCAACACAATTCACAGAGACCAAATAGTCCAAAAAAATATAAACACGATAGAGAGCTACGCATAATCTATATAGACTTTAAAAGCGCGTTCGACTTTGTAAATAGGCAGAAGATCTAGAAACACTAGAAAATTGAACATAATAATGGAGGTTATATTACAAAACACGAAAGATATCTGGAAATACTAATTGAGGATATAAAAAGACAAACAAGACGAGTCGATCTCTCCAACCCTGTTTAATATTATTTGAGAGCGTGATAAGAGAAGCCGAATTGAATAATAGAAATATTAAAACGAATCAAATACAATTTGTAATATACGTAGACGATGTAACTATATTGGCTGATACTAGAGAAGAACTAAATAAAGACCACCAACAAACTAGAAACAGAACCAAGAAATCGAATATGTGAAGTAGAAAAGAAAAGAAAAAGGAGGAATGGATCCATCAAGGACACATATTTATTTGAGACTGTAACCTTGTTTAATTATCTAAAAGTAGCAATAAAAAGGATATCGAACATTGGGAAATAATAAAAATTCCTTCAAAAGCAATAATATTAGTAAAAATAACAAAAAGGAAATGTATAAAACATTGATAATAGCAGTGATTGCGTACGCCATGGAAACAACTGTCATAATAAAAAACAAAGAGGAAAATACTGTGAACAATACTCGATCAAATATCACAGAAGATGAAGAAAGAACATTAAAGGAAATAATTAGAAGAAGAATGTGGCGGTGAAAATATAATGATGTATATAAACGCACCAAAACTAAATTGGGCAGGTCTCATTACCAACAAAAATGGCAAAGAGGAAGAGGCAGATAAAAAAATATCCATAGAAACCAAATTGAAGAAGATACCAGAATCCTAACAATAGTAGACTGGAAAGCAAAATGCAGAAACAGAAAAAAGTGGATAAATCTGACAAACGAAGCCAACAAAAAAACTGGGAGAACAAGGGGAGTAATGCACCCCAATAAAGACGCACAAAGCGCTAGTCATAATGCCAGAGAATGAACGACATTATGATGGTGATGATAATGGTATCACCACAACGTGCTTATAAAATTACAAATCTGTTAACAGTGCAGAGCTCGAATTTTTGAACCGTTGGCGTCAGACCAACCACGTTTTGATGATAAATTTATCGTCTTTTCTGTTTTGTAAACTCTTTATTTTACTTGTTGTTTTACTTTGAATTACGGTTCTATATTCACTCCATTTGCCATTGGATTGGATTGGATGCTTGGATTCTCTGAATTCTCTCGTTCTTTGTGTCAATATTGTTACTAATCATTGTTCCTATATACTTAAAGGCCATGTATAGTTGTTGTTTTTGGTTTTTCCTCTCAATTTTTATTCTGTGTAATGTTCTTTATTCACGGTTTCTGGAAATTTTCGCTGTATATGAACCCTTGTACGATATGGACTTTTACGCTTATGTTACAGATATAATCCATCATTCTTGTAAGCTCCAAGAAGTACTTCATTTATGTTTTCACCATTCCTACCAAATCTCGTCTGGAATATTGTAGAACGAGAACGGCTTTTGTTAAAATTGGATCTTGCTAATAGACGAAATCAATGATGATATTAAACAATTTCAGAATGTCCCAACGCTGGTTTTATTCGTTTCCTTGAAACATAATTAATATTTAATTAGCTCGATAGCAAACAAGGCTGACCTACTAGCACTAAATTGAACATTAGTCCCGTGTTATATTAGGTCGACTTATGTATGTATATATATATATATATATATATATATATATATATTAACTATATTCTCAATGCTGTCACTACACCACGAGCTTTAATATACCCTTTGGCTGTTCGACAGCTGTAATTTTGCATGTAAAGGAGAACGGAGTCAACATGCTAGCGTCACCAAATTTGATAAATTATAATTATCCTACGATTATGAATTTTGAGTTTAATTTTCGATAAACAATTGGAGATTAGTGAGAATACAGTCTTTCTCATATTATTGAGCCGATAACTTCTTTCCTAAATTAAATGCTTCTAAAACTATAACCAAAATGTTTGATTTCTTCATGTATGTTAGAAGTTTTGAGACTCATTTTTCACCTTATTTTATATTGGTTTAGTCATGGCCCCAACAAGGGTGGGGTTGGTGCAACTTTGGTCGCAGGGCCCGGGCCCGCGATGTGCCCGCGCCTACCCCCCTTTTAATTCATTTTCTCAATTTATTGCAGAATATTTTACCGTGGATCCTAAATAAAAATTCAAATATTTAATTATGATAATGTCAAAGTTTTTAAATTATTGTAAATTCTAGATTAGTTACTATTTAATTTGGTGAGCACTGCATATCGATAGCAGGCGAATATAAAAGGAAGGGGGCGAGACTGTCCTGGTTACAGAAACCAGAATTTGATATTAGAAAAACCAGGACAATTTAGTTTAAAAACAGAACGCATTAATATAGTTGCAATAGTTAAATGAATATCTAGTGAAAACAGGTGAAATAAAATTCGAGTGAATAACATAATAAACAATTACTTTAGTTTGTATCAAATTTTTGAAGCTTAGGTAAGTTACAGACTATAACTATTAGATATTAGATACTATAACATATAGTTATTACTAAATAGTAATCTGACTGGATAGCTAGCTTTGTATGTCTAATGCAAGATTTGAGAAGAGGTGCGCGAATTTTATAACTTGAATACCCAGGACGCTGCTTAAAAACTATTCAGGTCATCCCAGGACACTACAAAAACTAGGACATGTCCTGGGACAACATGACAGTTGGCAACACTAATGTCGAGGCCATGGTTTTAGTTTGAGTTAATTCTTGTGGCGTTGTATAGCTCCTCTATTAAGGTGATCAGAGGCTTCACTTTTCGGTTCATTCGGATGAATGATCATTAAGGTGAATGTTCCCTTTTTTCTTCATTCCACGCTCACAAGACACACACAAAATGACAAAAAAATGAACTTTATTTGCTCATTTCCTCGAATATTCAAACGAACTCGATGAACGTTCTCTTCTTGTTCATACTTTTCATTTTTCGTTTATTCGGAGTGCGAGTGATTGATGCCGAATGACGAAATCCAACATCGTTGGATTGGTTCACTGATAAATTCATTTATCACTTTTGATTCATTTAATACCTAGACGTTTCATTCTTAATGAAAGATGCTGAATGAAAGACGGAAATGAATAAAAAGTGAACCGTCTAATATCACTATTAGTTTGTTTCCGTATTGCGTATTGTGACGTCGTGGCCTGTTGGATTTCGTCCTTGATGAAAGGAATGTTAAAATCATTGTGAATAATTCTTTTACTTACGTACTATGTATGGAGGGTGGAGCTAAGGAAGAATATCTTATACGGGGGAGACTGTCCAGCTGTATATAATAAATAAGCAGTTGAAAAACCTACCTATTCACCTATCTACAGTTGTAGATGGGCTAAAATATGTCGAGTTAAATAATTTCATATCAAAGTTCATATGGAAAATTTTAACAACTTGCGGCATGAATAATATGTCTTCCATCAAAATTTCCCCTTTTTCTTCCAATTTTCGACACTTTGTCATAAGCAAACATTGTTGGTGTATCGATCGTGACAATTGTCAAAGTATTTTTTTCCATTTCGTTAGAGGTATATCCAAAATATGTGATTTGAACAAATCAACCGCTTCTTCAGGTGTAGAAAAACGTTAACCTAGTGATTTATTTTTGATCTACTAGATTAATAAAAAATAGTTGAGTCCTAAACAAGGTCTGTAGGCTGAAAGAACTATCAAGTCAATGTTTCAACGGTTCAAAAAGTTTTAGTAAATGTGAAAGCTCGCATTGTCTTGGTGAAGAATGAGATTTCTCTGATATTTTCGAACACTTCCAGCAAACATTCACTCTAATGGATAGAAAGCAACATGTTTAGTTATCTCAAAAAAATCAGGTTATTATTTGTTCGAATTGGCTCATCTTGAAAGATACATACAGTCGATTGTTTTCAAATTTCGCATTCATATATACCCATATGGTATTTTACGATGGGCCCAGTATAGGTCCAGACCTGTACCAAGTATATACAACTCTGGCCATAGCTTGGCAGCCGTTATTGGTCTAGACTCGATGGGACTCTGAACCAGCCCTGGATGCCTAGATAAACTCAAGACTGGTTTGTATCCCTAGGCCAGGCTGGTTGCTTGTAAAAATAGATTTTTAATATATTGTTAATGGAATTGTAGTTTTTCAACAAATTTCTATTAATGCACTCTACTAATCAATGCACATTAAAATATTAGTTAAATAATAGAACGTATAAAGAAATGATACTATTTTTTATTGTTTTTATAAATAAAAATATATTATTCATAGAAAATTATCACTTTTAATGTTAAGATATATATTATGGATAATATATTAGAACAAAACTTTATATAGTTTTTCATAGTTCTGTCAATCCTGGCTAACTATAAGATGGCCGAGGTCGGGTTACCCAGACTTCAACCAGGCTTGGGCCATTATTGGTTTGCCAAGGCGGGGTTTCCCAGCGTTGGACCAAACTAAGGTCCGTTGTTCAAGTCTGGGTCTCCTACATGGGCATATATGCATGATTCGTCGCTTATCACGGTCTCATAGACACCTTTTGAGTTTTTTAGCAATCAATTCGAGTATTTTTTGAGCGATTGTCAAATTATACGGTCAAGTATTTTTCATAGCCACATGTTCATGCAATATATATGCGAGTGGAACTGATGCCTAAGTACGCCTCCAACGCAACGTTTTGTCACATCACTTTACAATATCAATATCAATATCACTTTACGCACAACATCGATGTTTTATAGCCCAACAGCCAACAGGTTTTGACGAACTTCTTGGAATTGATCCTGTAGTGACCACGATTGATTCCACCTGCCAAAACACGGTGATTGGAGAAGACCAAGCGAGTTGATTGGCAATCCACATCGAAAATCGTATGAAAACACATTCTGAGTACATTCACTATTAAGCTTTGTGATACTCCCATATATAAAACCTTCTTGTAACCATTTTTCTTTTCCTGATTGTTCTTCAAAACTTTCTGGTCATTTGTTTAATATTCCATTTTCTTCAGTTAGCATATATAATATTGTACTAATCAAAAGAGTATCCAAAAACAATTATTTGATTTCGTGGTTTCGCACAAATACATATTTTTCCATATATTTTTCATGTTTTTTTTTTTGGTTTCAAAAATATGAAACGATGGATTTTAAAACTGTCATAACGCCTCTGTAGTCAAATAATTCCTCTACTTAATCATTTCAATATCAAATACTGAGCTATTAATTAAAAGTTGTGTACTCACTCATAAAACAGATGATTGATAATACCAAAACGTTCCGGATGGCCGGAAAAAATACACAATTATAATTTGAATTCTCTCTTGTATAGCGAACTTAATCTCTCCGTTGATAGCCTTTTAGGAGGAAAAATTAAAGGTCATTTAGCCAGAAATAATGGCCGCCTTTCCCGCTCTCATGTTAATTAAATATACCCCATTATTTGATTAAAAAGAAAAGTATCCGACAAAAGTCGTTGTTTGCAAGTTGCCCATTATTTTAGTTAAATTAGGATCATTTAGTGATAATGAGAACTCAACTATGCTTGAATGTCATATTATAA
This sequence comes from Diorhabda sublineata, assembly GCF_026230105.1. NCBI lineage: Eukaryota > Metazoa > Arthropoda > Insecta > Coleoptera > Chrysomelidae > Diorhabda > Diorhabda sublineata. The sequence goes on along the minus strand of NC_079475.1, from coordinate 9,660,544 downwards.
GTGCTGCTTAACTTCACAATCTCCTTTTTTTTATAAATGTAAAGATTTCATTTACATTAATTTTTCGTGGTATAATTTTTTATTTTTAGCACTCTCTTTTAATCACTGTCTAGCATTCACAATTATGTAAAATCCAATACTAAAAATGCTTCTGGCAAATTATGCCGCATCTTTTCGGAAAACAATTTTCAAAAATAGATCTGAAGAAAATGGGAGTCCGTATATGGTGGAGTAATACCCAGGACAGGAAAAAATGAAGAAGAATAACGGAAGAATCCAAAACATGTGATGAACCACAATAAACAAGCGGTTTCTATTCCTATGGCGATATATATTATATATTTTGAAGGCAAATTAATGAAAATCAAAATTTTTCATTGAACATCAAAGAGAATTAAATCACAATATTAAATTGGGAAATGGAATCTTGATAGGTAATAAATTAAACATATGTTTTTATACCCTCTTTTGATAATGTAAATTGCCTTTTAATTAACAGTCAGAATACGTGATTGGGGTCGTTAATGTTTTAACGGAGTGAGTAATCATCCTAATATAGGCATATTGGAACAGCTTTTAATCGCTTTTCATTTTGTGTACTTTCAAATCAAAGAAAAAATGTCAACGTTGAAAACTGGTCCAAAAAATGTTAAAACTATACAACAAAATAAGATACTAGCGTTGATAATTATAGTGAGTTGTTATCCTTTGCTTTGTGAGAAAGTCGCTTCTCTAATCATTAGAACTATTTATTTAACAAAGTTTATCGGAAACCGTTTTGAAATAACAATTTACGTAATGCAGTTTCAAAAATAATCGATATTTCTGTGAATTTAAGGTATTGATAATCATTATGAACCTCACCGGACACGAAATTTATTGTAAGTGAAAGTAAATGATCTTTAATTTGGATAAATTAAGAGATACCTTCAATAATGATTCATCTGACCGAATTACTTGAGTTGATAAGAACGTTTCTCTTGATTTTTTGTTTATCATTGGATTCTTCGAGCTTCAATTACTTGATTCTGTAGGGAGTCACTTATCTAAGATATTTCCCATTTATCTCTTATTTCCAATTTTTAGGATCACTCTTATTTAAAACTTTCTTTGTCATAATCTGTCAACATCCATGTTGCACTACCAAATGTGGGTGTGGCTTAGAAATTTCTTCATTAGTAGTATTTGCATAGTAGATCTCAATCCAGCTTGTATTCGCTCCTCGGAGATTTTTAATTCCTCAAATGTTCTGTTTCCATTCCATGTCTACTGTGTTTTGATAATGAGTCCTCTCTAGCTTCCGCTTGAAGAAATACTAGCGATCAAATCAGAATTCTAGACAAACAGATGCTATTTCTTCTATTCTATTCAATTAAACATTGGGAAACATTTTCGAAACATCACATAATCAGTATAAATTGGCAATATCTCAATTACCTACAATATGCAGATAATTAATCGGTGATACAGATAAAACAAAAGAACTGTAAGGGATGATTGAAGAATCAAACTATGAAGAAACGAAAATAAGATCGTTAACTAACAACAGTGAAACAAAGCTCATCACCGAAAACCAGGCCAAATAAAGATCATTAAATTGACGAATGAAAAAAAATATAACATGAACGTCAATCGGAAAACAATTACCTATCAAGACATTTGTAGAAGAAAACATAAATAAAATAGAGGAAACTGGATCCGTACTAAGAGATATGTGATGGAATGGAATTGGAAATATCTTAACCAAAAGACGATCAATAAAAAAAGATATCAATATACTGGGGACTTTAGGGTTACAAGACGAAAGGAGGTAGACCAAAACATTAAACTAGATAATTTAAGAACGCTCGTTGAGTCAAAATAGACGCATTTCTCCCAAAATAGAGAATTATGGACGTGGAAGAGGGGGACCTTTGTTTGAAAATGGACGTATGAGTCAGATAGATAAATGAAGCTAACATGTTGTAATAACTTCAATTGAATAAGTAAAATCTAGGATAATGACTTCTATGTATACGTTAAAATATCATTTTTGACCTGCATATCGTCTACTAATGAGCTAGGAAGCAATGAACAGTATTTGAATTGAATCATTTACAAAGATTATTCAAGGAGAAAGAGTGAAAATATTTTATTATTATTTTTTTCATCGAAGTACTATCAAAATTTAATATTTTTCGATTGTCTGATTTCTACTCGATCCAAATCTATGAAATCATCACAAAATTGAATTACATGTTACATAGAAATAATTATTTTCAGTAGCATCCAATATTTTCCACTCAAATATATGAAATACATTGTGCGTTCATCAACATTATTGGGATTTTCAATAGATTAAAACATTGAGAATGTTTCAATTCTATAATCAAAGAGAATCATACTATGATTTTCGTTTCAATCCAAAACTATTTTATAGTGAAAAAGCGCATGGATCGAAACGTAGCAATGATAAATTTTCATAACCAGGGACTTCCTATATTCGACGTTCCATACAGGCATTTCAAAAATAAGTATGTACTACCAATAAATTTGTAAATTTGTGTTCAAAATGTCAATTATACACTTCATAATATTATTTACAAGAAGAATGGAATAAATAGAAAACGAGTAGAGAGAAATACGATATAAAAGAGAGATCAATTCCAAGAAGCAATGAGATTAATGGAACAAACATTCAAAAGAAAGAAGCGGCTATTCCTTAATGACCAGGTCACGGAGATGGTGCAAAAATACCAATATAATAATAAAAAAATGTGTACCATCATATTACGAAACAATACGAAGCTTTCAATCTTCATAGTACCTCAATGAGAGACCAAAATGGCAATTTCGTTTCAATAATATTTGAAGAGAATATTTTCGAGAGTCGAAAAATAAAAAAGGTGCAATAAGAACTGAGAAATAAATATAAACAGTAGCTGGAATCACCATTGCAGCGATTTAGTAACATATTTGAAGGATATAAAAACAATTAATCAACTGGATTGGATAAAATAGTAGATTCACCATTTTTATGGACTGTCCCGCAGTGTTTAAAGCTCATCCATCAATCCCACTCCTTTTAGAAAGTCAAGAATGTGGAATAGCTATAGCTGCAAGAGATCTTCTTCTATTTCATACGCCCCCAGGTATAGTACTCTGGAGTTCTGTAGTATTTTACACTTTGACAGAATGTGGGTAGAGGCCTCGTCCTCCGTGCAACAAAATCTGCATGCAGCATTATCTACTAAGTCTAGCGTTTTCAGGTATCCATAGAAGCAATAGTACCATGATAGAACTTCTGTTAGTATTAGTAGATTGTTCCTAATTAGGTTGATATATTTAGATCTTCTTTGGTTATAATTCTCTCCCAAGAGTTCCTAGCTGTCTCAGCCCCTGCAAGTTGTTCCAATAATTGGTTTCGTACTAAATTCGATATCGACCAAATCTCTAATTCTAATGACAAAGGAAAGTTGAGAAAGGATTGAATCTCCTAATCACTGCTCCATAAAAAATTGCATGATTGATGCAACAAACAAAACAGTATGGCTGACTGAAATTTATTCTAGATGTACTAAATATGGGATTGAGCACAAAATTATAAGAAGAATTGGGAATCGAGACATCTGTAGCTTAACAATAATGAAAATAGATCATCACATTTCGAGAAAAATACCAAAAAATAATAAGAAGCTGACTTTTGAGAAATTAAAATCACTGAAATCAAAACCACAAGATTATATAGGGCATATTGTGGTAAAAATTGTGTACCTTGCTCATAAAGCTTCTTCTAGCTGAGAAAAACGAGTGAAGAAATTTATTATGATTACATGTTCATAGAAAATTGAGTCTATTGTAATATTTAAAAAGCTAAATAAATCTGAAAACGATGTTGGGTTTAAATTTTAAATTATTGTGCATGCAAACACATGAATTTTGCAATTAATCGTTTATAGCACTCGTATTAGCGCTGAAATAAATGATTAAACGTGAAGTATTTTTCTCTGCTCTTCTTGCAACGCACCAATTGGTTTCTTACGTCACCAGCGCCGATCTAGTTTAGCCGGACAAGCTACAGCACTATCTACAACACGTTGTAGGATCGACGAAAGTTCGTTATAAAAATTATATTGTACCAAAGCAACACCACTATTACTGCACCAAATAAAGTGTTTTTTAGAATCCCGAAGGGAGAAAAATAACGGGAAAAATGGTGTATTGTAATGGAAAAGGGCAGAAAAAGGAATACTGCTATAAATACAAGTAATCGGTTTTGTTGGTGAAATCATTTCGAGGTAAATAGGTACTTTCATTTTTGGAATAGCATATTTTAAACTTCACAGGGGCATCACCAGTTATCGGACATTGAATCAAATTGATAAAATAATTAAAAGGGAATTATAACATTTGGAAATGGATAGTATTTTCCTCTCATTTTAATTATTTTGTGCTGAAAATCACCGACTTTTTCACTTGAACACCTAATAAACACACAAAATCAAAGTCGAATTTTCTCCAAACTCAATTAGTTATATATTTTTCAAACGTCAACACTTGATATCTCAAAATAAAGAAATTCCGTGAAGAAAAATCTTGTTTTTTCTCCATTAATATATCTTCCTATCGATCTGACTGTCCACCTCGCTCATACTGCGAATTTTAACGGTCATAAAATTGTAATTTGAGGCAAAATAAGTAGCCTTTGCGAGGAAATATATTTTAAGATGAGCTATTTAAAGAAACATGAAAAAACCCATGCTCCATTTTCATCAAAAATCATCTCTTTGTCATCAAAACAACACTTTAACTAGTAGAACTTTGTCGCTGTCTTGCACAATCGGCGCTGATGGCGTATTACCTACATGAAACTGATCTAGGATCCACAGTCGTAGCTTTTGTTCGTTTGTTAATACGAATCCTATTCATTTTCGTATAAAAAGAATCTCCTCAATGCAAATTTTAAGTCCATTGTTGTATATTGAATGTCTATGGTCATAGAAGTGAACGTGCAAAGATTTATCAAAGCACGTATCTGATTTATCGGACAACAGATTACGTCGAATATTAGAGAACATAAATATTAATTGCAAGTCTAATTTGGAGAAGATTCTGATGGTGAATTATACTTTGGTGACAGAATCATTTGTTCTTTTTTGAGCGATGAAAAATGTTTACCAATTCGTCATAAATAAAGCCCCTCCGCTCCGTCAACTGATGAAACATCACATCTGGAATTATCCCCATATGTTTGTAATTCTATCAATATCATGATTTTTATTTACTTACTTCTATAGTCATCTTGAAACACATGTTCTTTGATAAACAGGGAAAAAAATTCATCTCTTTGGAAAGCTTTTCATTTACGCGTGAACAGTATATAAAAATGGCACTTTGGGAGTGTTCGGGAGTTTTATCTTTTTTCGCCTGTAACATTTAGAAGTAACAAAAGATTATTAATCAGCATTTTTGTCACCATACTTCACTGAAAAGAATTTTGTTCGCTTTTTTCCACAAAATCACTCATCCCCGATTTCTAAACAAAAACTCAACCTTTTGGAAGCGAGAGCTTTTGAAAATCCGCCATTGTTTACGATGAAAATCGTGATATAAAAACAAAGATAGTTTGTATTTAGTACATAATTACATAAATTAGTAACAAAGAAAAAATTTCAGACTTTCATGAAATGTTGACAGCGAAAACTGAGTGATAAAAACTCAATTTCTGCTTTGGAAAGCGATTTTGATCAATATGTTTACTAGAGGATTTTCGCCATATCAATTCAAGACATTTATAGCACGCCACTCACAGAATTTCTAGAAGAAACCAACTTCTTGTTTATTAAGATCGTATAGTATAGTATTAACATCGTTGCCTATTTATACAGGGTTCGGCAATATTGATGGAACACCAATATTTCCGCATAATCATGCATTTCGTATAATATGTGATGATGTTTGCAGATTTTCCGTTTATCTCAATTTTTTTTTTATATAAAAGGATGTTTCAGGACTTGATTCGTATATGGGTAGATGACGTGAAACTAATGCTATGACATGGAAAAAATTCTAGACCGCTAAAGCTGCGAAATCAGAACTTATATTTAAGTATATTTTCTAAATTATATATGCGAACATTATGAATGTCCGATGGATGATTACGTATGTTCCTGAAGTGTGTCTGACGGAATAAATTATTCAAAACTACCATCTGAAAAACAGGGGTGTCTCTTGCCCTATGGTTAACAATCTCTAGCTTTCACAAGGTCAACTTGTACAATATAAAAACAAAAAAAATCAATTTCATTGGTAAAATTGCGCCAATGAACTGACCAGCCATATCAACATATCTCTCGCTTTCCCCTCTTCTTTTTGTGAGCACATTTAAAATAAAAATAATAGTCACGTGGCCTGCAGATCTCGCTGAAACCGGATGTGTACGCAAACGTAAGAAAAGTCAAAGGTTCAATGAAAGTTAACTGATGAAATATTTATAACGTTGAAGTATTTTGTGTTAATTTTCTTGTGATATTCAATTATACAAATTTCTTTTTCTATGTTTTGCAAACAATAACGATCACACACTCATAATTTTATGAAAACCAAAAATTTAAAGAAAAATTTACTCATAAACCTACGTTAACGAATTAACAAGTTTTTTTTCAACTCCAATTTGTTTTGTTGTAGTGGAATCTGATTTATTCGACCCAATTTATGAAAATTTTCAAGCAACAAAGTTGTAACACCCTGTTCCATGTTCTATCGACATTATGTTGCCTTAACTAATAGGTTAACTATTTATCTTACGCCCTACCTTCTATGAATACAGAAGATAATTATTCAAGCAACAACTTCTAACAAATATAACCAGCATTCCTAAAATGACATTAGCACAGAAATTGTTGTCTCAATTACAAGAAATGTAGTCAAATTGATTCGATAGAAGGTTATTGATATAATTAGAAATGACATATTGCAATTAATCTCAATTTTAAACGTGTTATGTTCCAGAAAATTATTCGTTTATATTTCGAAGGCAAACTTTATATTATTATTATTATTATTAGTAAAAATTTGTTTATTCATTGTACTATTTTAGGCCGGTGTTTTGCGTGCGGGGCATTATCCACAAATTCAATACGTTCACAATAACTCTGTCCCCGGCATATAGTTGTGATTGCCAGAATCTTTCGGTTGAAATATCCCCGAAAACAAGCTGAAAAACAGGGTTTCAGGAATCTATCGGGCTTATAGCTTTCGACAAGGTAACACAGCTGACATTGATTATAATTCGTATTTGTTAGAGTTCTAATCCACGATAATATTTGGATCTCAAATTTGGAATTTCACAACCAAATTATGTGATTAGTGAACCATGTAGATGTCTACACCCATTGTCTGTGGATATCTCCTGCGCGATTTGCGGCTTTGATCAAGATTTTTCGGCAAACAATTACTGTAGAAGTTTTTGTCATTCTTGGCAATATATCGGTTTGCAAATTGGAAGGTGAATTCTGTATTCCAATTTTTGGAGTAGTAATTGAAAAAATGATTTGAACATAAATACGAGTAACAGGGAATTTGATTTTTGAAACATACAAGTGTCGTCAACATAAATAGTTGTTAGTGTATATTGGGAAGTAGGTGGATGTGATAAAGTGCTGCCATACCAACAGAACTTACTTTTGGGTTCTTTGGGTCGAACCAAAAGATAACATGTCAATTTAGCCATTTTGTTGATATTAAAATAATATTTTTTGTAAAATTAGAAGTGATTAATAATAACCTGCTATTAGAAACTGATACTATGCTTAATGAATATCAAATATCGTTTCTTCTATTCCAGGTGAGGCTTTATAAATGGTAGTTTAAAGACTGTTTCATATCAAAAATATATTTCTTCTATTACATACTTCCTAATTACCCAACAAACGTTATATAAAGTTTAAATATAAGTTGAGTCCATGATTGACTTGTTTTTATGCTGGAAACCTTCTTTAATGACAAATTATTATTTTAGCAATCGTACTGTGACTGCCTCTGAACCCGTACTGGTTTTGCTTTTGATGATAGGTATGATATTGGCAATTTTGAACATATCGGGGTAGTGTCCTGTCTTGACAACGTACTGCGAGCTGCACCAAAGCTTTTACCTAACCAAAGTGTCAGGCAATTTTCCATAAGAATATAATTCCTAGTATCACTTTACTTGAGAATGATGTCCGATTTTGATTTTTATATTCTTTAATTCGGTTATTTATTGTGTGTCTTTTATCGTTTTCTTCTTTGGATGTTTGTCATCCTTCATGTACATATTATTTTCATCAAAAACAATGGTTATAAATTTGAATATAAATGAGGAATCGACATTTTCCAATTTATTGTTCCTTTATTTGTACGATTAATTTCTATATTCATTCCGTATATTCTCTATTTTTGAATTTCCCTCATTTTTGTTCAAATATTGTTGTCTCGATGTTTATATACAGGATAATATAGTTTTCCTTCATTCTTTGGTAATCATTTCCAGTATTATATTATTTGAAATTAATATACTGTTTCAACATCTTCATTCATCTTGTTTCAACAATTTTCTGCGAATACCGTCTGGAACGTTGAAGATAAAACAGTTTTGAAATTTGTTTCATCAAGGAAAATGCTAATTTTCTTTGAGAAATAAGTTAGTTAAATATTTAATCTACCTAACACAGTAAACTGTGACCTTTGTCGGAAATTCTAAAGTAAACAATTAAGGAGGAAAATCTAATTCCGGAAACATAGGATTTCTTCAATCATGAATGTTGTTTTCCATATTTAATGTACTACAAAAGTCTGTGAACCAAATTATTTTTAAAAATATACGCATGAATAAAATAGGGAATTAGTATTTTGAAATTACGTTGACGATAGATAAGAGCCACGCTAGAGTCGGAAAATGACTCGACTCCAAAAACTGGAAATTCAGTTGAGGGCTGCAACCATAGATAAGTCCCAGTTTTATCTTCAATATATAAAAATATAATTTCTAATTCATAACCTCATCTTCCTTGGTAATACACTTCCTCAAGATGTAGTATTCGAATTCAGTTAAATAGCTGGTACTAAAATGGGGTGAATAATTAATATTAAATTGGACGCCACCAGCAAACTCAAAACATGAAAATGATAAATTATAGAATATAAAACACAATTAAATCAACGCGACACTAATCGAAACATCTGTTTTCTACATTACCAATGATCACTGTTTGATTTTGAATTTTGTGTTAAGAAGAATTGTATGCGGGATAAAAATACTTAAGATAGGGGTCTCGTTGAATAAGTGCTGCCACTACAAATCTTCCAATCTTAACAAACGTAAAATGAAGAGATACTGTGAAGCGAATTTGCAATTTAGGAACTAATAAAAAAATTCATGCTGTTTGAAAAATATCAAGGTTATTTCATTCATTCTTATGGATGTTATTACAATTCAAAGAAAATTTATTCGTTTACTTTGTATAGTCATATTTGCCCGTAGATTAGAATTGTGAGACTTTCATGTGAACTTAAAACGTTTTTTCTTCTATAGGAAATTCCTCGTACTATCACTTCTCTTGAAACTGCCTTCAATAAAACGTTAACTGGGATGACGAGACGTGAATTGAAAGCACCCTAAAAAGAGAAACTAACGATGTAAATTACCTGTTAAGCAAAGGAGGGTCAAAAGTAAAATTTTCATCAAGCACGAATAAATTTGTTTTTGAATGATGAATAATTTGAATGAGGTTTTGAATTGGAGTGCTATTTTCATAAATCTGAATCATTTCGTTTGAAAATGATATCGTAGATAACTTGAGCGCTTTGCCAACTCAATAACAGTTTCGCTTAGGATGAAACCACTTCAACTTAGATAAGCATGAAAAAAAACAGAATTGCATATTTTACAGTAGACGCAAACGTAAATTGAAACACCAAAGACCTTTACTTTCTGTAAAAATCACAGTTTCAAACAGTATGATTGAAGATCTGCGTTGATACAGAAAGTGTTAACTCCTCAGCCCAACTGATATATGTTTATAAGATTTCCGTCGAGTCTTTGTCAGAGAATAATACTCAAATTGGAAAAAAAATTGTAACGCACCCGGCGCTATGAATCGAAAATCTAAGGACTAATTTCCTTGCTTACTATTTTCAATCGACATTTCTTCAAACTATTTTCCTTATTTTTTTGTATATTTATTTTGCATTTTTTAATTTCAAATTTTGTTACAGACAGGATGTTTTCCTTTGTAATGAATTAATTATAAATTTATTTGGAAATAAATAAATCAAATTCTGAGAAGAAGCATGATTTCATCTTCTTATGATAACATCTGAACCAACTAAGTTAATGATACTTTAGACAACAAAATATAATGACCATCGGTAGGACAGGGCAAGGCGCTCGAGATAAAAGACGTGCAACATTTTTTTTAATCACATTTTACGACTAGAGCGGGGCTAATTACATGCGCAAAAACACGATTTTTTCATTTCCTGTGAAAGTATCTTCCTTGTAGCTTCGTTTACTCTTCCTGACTGAAAATTGACCAATAACTCGATGACATAATTATTCTATGTCCTGTGTCCCTTTTTAATACGTCTCGTATTCATATAGCTTCGCTTCTTGAAACATACATCTCGTCGAAACTTATATCGTCCGTAGCGGTCCAGTATTTTTATAACTGTCACTATCTTAATCATGCACTTCAATTGTTATTTCATCAATTAACAAAATAATAAGGATTATTGAACAACCAGCATGAATCATTGTTTGGCCAATAAAGATAATAACGTAGTTAAGTTTATGAAGAATCATATTTTTTTGAGGTATGAAATTTCTTTCAAGTTACAAAAGCGGGCACTATCCAGTATTTTTATAACTGTCACTGTCTTAATCAATTGTAATTTCATCAAATAACAAAACATAAATGATGATTGAACAACCATCATGAATCATTGATAGGCCAATGAAGATAATAACGTAGTTGGTGAAGTTTTTGAAGAATCATATTTTTTGGAGGCATGAAATTTCTTTCAAGTTATAAAAGTGGGCACTATCCAGTATTTTTATAACTGTAACTATCTTAATCATGCACTTCAATTGTTATTTCATCAATTAACAAAATAAAAAGGATTATTGAACAACCAGCATGAATCATTGTTTGGCCAATAAAGATAATAACCTAGTTGGTGAAGTTTTTGAAGAATCATATTTTTTTGAGGTATGAAATTTCTTTCAAGTTACAAAAGCGGGAATTATCCAGTATTTTTATAACTGTCACTATCTTAATCAATTGTAATTTCATCAAATAACAAAACATAAATGATGATTGAACAACCATCATGAATCATTGATAGGCCAATAAAGATAATAACGTAGTTGGTGAAGTTTTTGAAGAATCATATTTTTTTGAAGCATGAAATTTCTTTCAAGTTACAAAAGCGGGCACTATCCATTATTTTTATAACTGTCAATATCTTAATCATGCACTTCAATTGTTATTTCATCAATTAACAAAATAAAAAGGATTATTGAACAACCAGCATGAATCATTGTTTGGCCAATAAAGATAATAACCTAGTTGGTGAAGTTTTTGAAGAATCATATTTTTTTGAGGTATGAAATTTCTTTCAAGTTACAAAAGCGGGAATTATCCAGTATTTTTATAACTGTCACTATCTTAATCAATTGTAATTTCATCAAATAACAAAACATAAATGATGATTGAACAACCATCATGAATCATTGATAGGCCAATAAAGATAATAACGTAGTTGGTGAAGTTTTTGAGGAATCGTATTTTTTGGAGGCATGAAATTTCTTTCAAGTTATAAAAGTGGGCACTATCCAGTATTTTTATAACTGTAAGTATCTTAATCATGCACTTCAATTGTTATTTCATCAATTAACAAAATAAAAAGGATTATTGAACAACTAGCATGAATCATTGTTAGGCCAATAAAGATAATAACGTAGTTTGTGAAGTTTTTGAAGAATCATATTTTTTTGAAGCATGAAATTTCTTTCAAGTTACAAAAGCGGGCACTATCCATTATTTTTATAACTGTCAATATCTTAATCATGCACTTTAATTGTTATTTCATCAATTAACAAAATAAAAAAATTATTGAACAACCATCATGAATCATTGTTTGGCCAATAAAGATAATAACGTAGTTGGTGAAGTTTTTATATATATATCCCCTTTTATAGCGTTATACGCCTTTGGGTTCCTAATCTCCAGGCCTGTCTATCTTGCCAGTCGTCGACTGCTAGGTTCCTTTCGGACATTGCTCTAGTGATTCCTTGTAGCCATGTTCTAGGTGGTCTTCCCCTCTTTCTTTTTTCTTTGGGGGTCCATTCTAATATTATTCTTGGTAGTCGTTCTCTTCCCATTCTCTTAACGTGTCCGTACCAAATCAACTGTTTCTTTTCTATATCTTCTACTAAAGTTCTTTCTACTTTCAATTGTCTTCTTATTTCCTCGTTTCTTATATGTTCCGTTCTAGATATTCTTGCTGCTCTCCTCCAGAATTCCATTTCCACTGCATTTAAGTTATTTTTTTGCTTTTCTGTAAGTTGCCAAACCTCGGAGCTATATGTAATTATTGGTTGTAAAATGGCGTTGTATATTCTCTTTTTTGTTTCTGGTCTAATATTCTTTTGCCACAGCACTGAGTTCAGGGCTCTTATTACTTTTCTTCCTTTGGTTATTCTGTCCCTAATTGTTTCCTCGTTTCGTCCTGTTGTTGTTAGTTTTACACCTAGGTATATGCATTCCTTACAGTTTTTAATTATTTTTCCCTCTAGATCTAAATTCCCAGGTGAATCTTCTGATCCTATACATATGTATTGTGTCTTCTCCGTGTTAACCTGTAGACCCCACTTTTGGTATTCTTCTATAAGTTTTCTAGACATGTACTCCAGATCTTCTTTTTCCTGTGCTACCACTACCTGGTCATCGGCATAGTGCAGTGTATACAAGGTGCTCTCCCCAATAGTTAGTCCCATTCCTTTACATTTTTTTTTTCCAAACTCTTAGGGCTTCATCTATGTATATGTTGAACAGAGTTGGGGATAAACAACACCCTTGTCGCAAGCCTTTGGTTGTTTTGAAGCCGTCTGTCACCTTGTTACCTATTTTTATTTTTGCTGTTGTGTCTCTGTATAGTTCTTTTATAGCCTTTATTAGAGTGGTATTTATGCTCGTTCTTTCCAGAACCTCCCATAATTTTGAGACAGGTACTGTGTCATACGCTTTCTTCAAGTCTACCAATAGTAGGTGCACTTCTTGTGATCTTACGGTTCTCTTTTCGATTATTTGTGATAGACAGAAAATACTATCTATCGTCGATCGACCTGCTCTGAAGCCGTTTTGTTCCTCGGATTCGTATGGGTGATATTCTTCACAAATGATCTCCTTTATTATTTTTCCGTATAACCTACTGAGCGTACTAGTCACTGTAATGCCCCTATAATTATTGCAGTCTTCCTTATTTCCTTTCTTGTATATGGACTTGATCCATCCTTCTTTCCACGTTTGCGGTATTGGTTCTCCATTTAGATGTCTATTGATAATTTCTGTTAGGATATTAAACAGCCTATTTGTTCCTGCTTTTATTAATTCTGCAGGTATTCCCTCTGGACCAGGAGCGCGCCCATTTTTAAGTAGTGTTATAGCTTTCTTTGTTTTTTCTACGTTGATTTTTATTGGTTCACCTGTAATCCGTATGTCTTCAGCCGGCATGTTACTATATTCAGATCTCTGTTCTCTGAGTAATGAGCGGTAATAGTCTTGCCATTTATTTGGTGATATGGTGCCTATTGGGATATTTTCTTTTCTGCCAGATCTAACATTATCTATAAATCTCCACGATTCCCTGGATTGGCGTCCTCCTATCCAATTCCTTGCATTTATTTTCCCAGCTGAGGTTTTTGGCCTCTATCGCAGCGGTTTTAAATTTTGATACAGCTTCACTATATTGTTCCTTATGTTCTGCTTTTTTAGTGCTTAGCCAGGTATGATACAATCGTTGTTTTTGTTCTTTTAAATTTTGCAGTTGTTCAGTCCACCAATAATTTCGTGTTCTCTTTTTCATTTCTTTATATCCTAAGGCTTCTTTGGCTGCTTTGTGTATGCTGTCAATTACTACTTTGGTAAGATTGTCTGTTGGTTCTTGTTCGTACTCCTGTGGGAGGTTTTGGTCCAGTCTTTGTTGGTATAATAATTTTGTGCTCTCGTTCATAAGGCTTTCTATATTATAGTTTGGTATATCTATATCTGTTAAATCTTTACTGTTTTGCAGTTGATTCTTTTGTTTGTTGTCTTTGATTATTGGCATTATTAACTTAGCTTTTATCAGATGATGGTCACTTCCACATTCTGCGGATCGATATACTCTGACATTGTGCACTTTTATCTTCGTTTTTTGTTTCATTATAAGATAGTCGATTATTGATCTTAGATTTCTAGTTATTTGCGTCCATGAATATGTGTGTATTTCCTTATGTTTAAAATACCCATTCATTATTCTTAGTAAGTTATGTTGACAGATATCTATCAACCTGGAGCCATTATCATTCCTGGTATTTTCACCGTAGGGTGGTGAAGTTTTTGAGGAATCATATTTTTTGGAGGCATGAAATTTCTTTCAAGTTATAAAAGTGGGCACTATCCAGTATTTTTATAACTGTAAGTATCTTAATCATGCACTTCAATTGTTATTTCATCAATTAACAAAATGAAAAGGATTATTGAACAACTAGCATGAATCATTGTTAGGCCAATAAAGATAATAACGTAGTTGGTGAAGTTTTTGAAGAATTATATTTTTTGGAGGCATGAAATTTCTTTCAAGTTATAAAAGTGGGCACTATCCAGTATTTTTATAACTGTAAGTATCTTAATCATGCACTTCAATTGTTATTTCATCAATTAACAAAATAAAAAGGATTATTGAACAACTAGCATGAATCATTGTTAGGCCAATAAAGATAATAACGTAGTTTGTGAAGTTTTTGAAGAATCATATTTTTTTGAAGCATGAAATTTCTTTCAAGTTACAAAAGCGGGCACTATCCATTATTTTTATAACTGTCAATATC
This sequence comes from Diorhabda sublineata, assembly GCF_026230105.1. NCBI lineage: Eukaryota > Metazoa > Arthropoda > Insecta > Coleoptera > Chrysomelidae > Diorhabda > Diorhabda sublineata. The sequence goes on along the minus strand of NC_079475.1, from coordinate 9,645,435 downwards.
TTAATCATGCACTTTAATTGTTATTTCATCAATTAACAAAATAAAAAAATTATTGAACAACCATCATGAATCATTGTTTGGCCAATAAAGATAATAACGTAGTTGGTGAAGTTTTTGAGGAATCATATTTTTTTGAAGCATGAAATTTCTTTCAAGTTACAAAAGCGGGCACTATCCATTATTTTTATAACTGTCAATATCTTAATCATGCACTTTAATTGTTATTTCATCAATTAACAAAATAAAAAAATTATTGAACAACCATCATGAATCATTGTTTGGCCAATAAAGATAATAACGTAGTTGGTGAAGTTTTTGAGGAATCATATTTTTTTGAAGCATGAAATTTCTTTCAAGTTACAAAAGCGGGCACTATCCATTATTTTTATAACTGTCAATATCTTAATCATGCACTTTAATTGTTATTTCATCAATTAACACAATAAAAAAAATTATTGAACAACCATCATGAATCATTGTTTGGCCAATAAAGATAATAACGTAGTTGGTGAAGTTTTTGAGGAATCATATTTTTTTGAAGCATGAAATTTCTTTCAAGTTACAAAAGCGGGCACTATCCATTATTTTTATAACTGTCAATATCTTAATCATGCACTTCAATTGTTATTTCATAAATTAACAAAATAAAAAAATTATTGAACAACCATCATGAATCATTGTTTGGCCAATAAAGATAATAACGTAGTTGGTGAAGTTTTTGAGGAATCATATTTTTTGGAGGCATGAAATTTCTTTCAAGTTACAAAAGCGGGCACTATCCATTATTTTTATAACTGTCAATATCTTAATCATGCACTTTAATTGTTATTTCATCAATTAACAAAATAAAAAAATTATTGAACAACCATCATGAATCATTGTTTGGCCAATAAAGATAATAACGTAGTTGGTGAAGTTTTTGAGGAATCATATTTTTTTGAAGCATGAAATTTCTTTCAAGTTACAAAAGCGGGCACTATCCATTATTTTTATAACTGTCAATATCTTAATCATGCACTTTAATTGTTATTTCATCAATTAACAAAATAAAAAAATTATTGAACAACCATCATGAATCATTGTTTGGCCAATAAAGATAATAACGTAGTTGGTGAAGTTTTTGAGGAATCATATTTTTTGGAGGCATGAAATTTCTTCCAAGTTACAAAAGCGGGCACTATCCATTATTTTTATAACTGTCAATATCTTAATCATGCACTTTAATTGTTATTTCATCAATTAACAAAGTAAAAAAATTATTGAACAACCATCATGAATCATTGTTTGGCCAATAAAGATAATAACGTAGTTGGTGAAGTTTTTGAGGAATCATATTTTTTTGAAGCATGAAATTTCTTTCAAGTTACAAAAGCGGGCACTATCCATTATTTTTATAACTGTCAATATCTTAATCATGCACTTCAATTGTTATTTCATAAATTAACAAAATAAAAAAATTATTGAACAACCATCATGAATCATTGTTTGGCCAATAAAGATAATAACGTAGTTGGTGAAGTTTTTGAGGAATCATATTTTTTGGAGGCATGAAATTTCTTCCAAGTTACAAAAGCGGGCACTATCCATTATTTTTATAACTGTCAATATCTTAATCATGCACTTTAATTGTTATTTCATCAATTAACAAAGTAAAAAAATTATTGAACAACCATCATGAATCATTGTTTGGCCAATAAAGATAATAACGTAGTTGGTGAAGTTTTTGAGGAATCATATTTTTTTGAAGCATGAAATTTCTTTCAAGTTACAAAAGCGGGCACTATCCATTATTTTTATAACTGTCAATATCTTAATCATGCACTTCAATTGTTATTTCATAAATTAACAAAATAAAAAAATTATTGAACAACCATCATGAATCATTGTTTGGCCAATAAAGATAATAACGTAGTTGGTGAAGTTTTTGAGGAATCATATTTTTTGGAGGCATGAAATTTCTTTCAAGTTATAAAAGTGGGCACTATCCAGTATTTTTATAACTGTAAGTATCTTAATCATGCACTTCAATTGTTATTTCATCAATTAACAAAATGAAAAGGATTATTGAACAACTAGCATGAATCATTGTTAGGCCAATAAAGATAATAACGTAGTTGGTGAAGTTTTTGAAGAATTATATTTTTTTGAAGCATGAAATTTCTTTCAAGTTACAAAAGCGGGCACTATCCATTATTTTTATAACTGTCAATATCTTAATCATGCACTTTAATTGTTATTTCATCAATTAACAAAATAAAAAAATTATTGAACAACCATCATGAATCATTGTTTGGCCAATAAAGATAATAACGTAGTTGGTGAAGTTTTTGAGGAATCATATTTTTTTGAAGCATGAAATTTCTTTCAAGTTACAAAAGCGGGCACTATCCATTATTTTTATAACTGTCAATATCTTAATCATGCACTTTAATTGTTATTTCATCAATTAACAAAATAAAAAAATTATTGAACAACCATCATGAATCATTGTTTGACCAATAAAGATAATAACGTAGTTGGTGAAGTTTTTGAGGAATCATATTTTTTGGAGGCATGAAATTTCTTTCAAGTTATAAAAGTGGGCACTATCCAGTATTTTTATAACTGTAAGTATCTTAATCATGCACTTCAATTGTTATTTCATCAATTAACAAAATGAAAAGGATTATTGAACAACTAGCATGAATCATTGTTAGGCCAATAAAGATAATAACGTAGTTGGTGAAGTTTTTGAAGAATTATATTTTTTTGAAGCATGAAATTTCTTTCAAGTTACAAAAGCGGGCACTATCCATTATTTTTATAACTGTCAATATCTTAATCATGCACTTTAATTGTTATTTCATCAATTAACCCAATAAAAAAAATTATTGAACAACCATCATGAATCATTGTTTGGCCAATAAAGATAATAACGTAGTTGGTGAAGTTTTTGAGGAATCATATTTTTTTGAAGCATGAAATTTCTTTCAAGTTACAAAAGCGGGCACTATCCATTATTTTTATAACTGTCAATATCTTAATCATGCACTTTAATTGTTATTTCATCAATTAACAAAATAAAAAAATTATTGAACAACCATCATGAATCATTGTTTGGCCAATAAAGATAATAACGTAGTTGGTGAAGTTTTTGAGGAATCATATTTTTTTGAAGCATGAAATTTCTTTCAAGTTACAAAAGCGGGCACTATCCATTATTTTTATAACTGTCAATATCTTAATCATGCACTTTAATTGTTATTTCATCAATTAACAAAATAAAAAAATTATTGAACAACCATCATGAATCATTGTTTGGCCAATAAAGATAATAACGTAGTTGGTGAAGTTTTTGAGGAATCATATTTTTTGGAGGCATGAAATTTCTTTCAAGTTACAAAAGCGGCACTATCCATTATTTTTATAACTGTCAATATCTTAATCATGCACTTTAATTGTTATTTCATCAATTAACAAAGTAAAAAAATTATTGAACAACCATCATGAATCATTGTTTGGCCAATAAAGATAATAACGTAGTTGGTGAAGTTTTTGAGGAATCATATTTTTTTGAAGCATGAAATTTCTTTCAAGTTACAAAAGCGGGCACTATCCATTATTTTTATAACTGTCAATATCTTAATCATGCACTTTAATTGTTATTTCATAAATTAACAAAATAAAAAAATTATTGAACAACCATCATGAATCATTGTTTGGCCAATAAAGATAATAACGTAGTTGGTGAAGTTTTTGAGGAATCATATTTTTTGGAGGCATGAAATTTCTTTCAAGTTATAAAAGTGGGCACTATCCAGTATTTTTATAACTGTAAGTATCTTAATCATGCACTTCAATTGTTATTTCATCAATTAACAAAATGAAAAGGATTATTGAACAACTAGCGTGAATCATTGTTAGGCCAATAAAGATAATAACGTAGTTGGTGAAGTTTTTGAAGAATTATATTTTTTTGAAGCATGAAATTTCTTTCAAGTTACAAAAGCGGGCACTATCCATTATTTTTATAACTGTCAATATCTTAATCATGCACTTTAATTGTTATTTCATCAATTAACAAAATAAAAAAATTATTGAACAACCATCATGAATCATTGTTTGGCCAATAAAGATAATAACGTAGTTGGTGAAGTTTTTGAGGAATCATATTTTTTTGAAGCATGAAATTTCTTTCAAGTTACAAAAGCGGGCACTATCCATTATTTTTATAACTGTCAATATCTTAATCATGCACTTTAATTGTTATTTCATCAATTAACAAAATAAAAAAATTATTGAACAACCATCATGAATCATTGTTTGACCAATAAAGATAATAACGTAGTTGGTGAAGTTTTTGAGGAATCATATTTTTTGGAGGCATGAAATTTCTTTCAAGTTATAAAAGTGGGCACTATCCAGTATTTTTATAACTGTAAGTATCTTAATCATGCACTTCAATTGTTATTTCATCAATTAACAAAATGAAAAGGATTATTGAACAACTAGCATGAATCATTGTTAGGCCAATAAAGATAATAACGTAGTTGGTGAAGTTTTTGAAGAATTATATTTTTTTGAAGCATGAAATTTCTTTCAAGTTACAAAAGCGGGCACTATCCATTATTTTTATAACTGTCAATATCTTAATCATGCACTTTAATTGTTATTTCATCAATTAACACAATAAAAAAAATTATTGAACAACCATCATGAATCATTGTTTGGCCAATAAAGATAATAACGTAGTTGCTGAAGTTTTTGAAGAATCATATTTTTTGGAGGCATGAAATTTCTTTCAAGTTATAAAAGTGGGCACTATCCAGTATTTTTATAACTGTCACTATCTTAATTATGCACTTTAATTGTAATTTCATCAATTAACAAAATAAAAGTGATGATTGAACAACCATCATGAATCATTGTTAGGCCAATAAAGATAATAATGTACTTAGCTCTGCAACTAGGTTTGATTTTCAGATGACGTATGCATTTGGCATCACTAATTAATGAAGTAGTCAGCTATATCAATTACCATCATAGTGGATGATTAGCTAACATCATGCTATATTCCAAATATAGGTTATGTACGTTATATTAACATATGTTCGTGAAGTATTTACATTCAGACAAATAATAGAGAAGAAATAAAAACAAATCAAAAAGTATACCTCGTTTTTATACACATCCAAAAAGAATTTGACAGTGTCCGAAGATACCTGTTATGGAATAGTTTCCAACGAATAGGAATTGGAGGAAAATTAATATGCAATCCAAGTATTTTACTACTAAAAAAGACAAGACAAAATGTGTATAAATCAATATCTTGACGATCCTTTATATAGTAGCAAGTAGTTAAAAACAAATTTCAAGCTGTTGAATTAAAGTACTCACATAGAGTCAAAGGTGTCACTAGAGAAATTCGATGAAAAGACGAAGCGATGAGAAAAGACTTGAATGTAGAACCTACGAGAACAATAATTGTAAAACAACAGCTTAGATAGTTTGGACACTTTTGTAGAATGAAAAGCAATAGAACGACAAAATGGATTCGGCAAGCTACAGAAATGGAAGAGGACGTTCGAGGAAATATTTGAGAAGATTCAATTGCCGAGGAGAAGAATTATGATGGAAAATTTGTGTATGAAAGAAAAAATAGATGCACTCGACATCCACAAAGGGTCTACGATTTTGAATTCTTCAAAGAATAAGTTTACAATGAATGAGCTGCAATATGAAACGAAATAATATAGAATACTTCAGCTAAATTAAGGGCCCAAAATTCAGATTATAAAATCTACATCCTTGTTGAACATTAAGAATAAGTTTCATAATGATTCTATTAACGTTAACCTCCGATTCTCATTGAGCATATAGAATAATTTGAAGGTATAAGACTTGAATTGTTGCAGACCATTCTATTGGTACTCATCTACTAAGTAATTTTTTGATAAATACTGTATGACGGCTGGTGGATCAGAATATTGTGAGAAATTTATTTACTTTCAACATATGATCAATCAAAAACGTGTAATTTAAGTCGTTTAATTAGAAACGCGATCCTAACATAAATAACAAAACTTTGTAAGGAAGCAATCGATTGAAAGAGGTACATTTCTGTTATCTGAAAAAGCATACAGCTACTTTTTTTACCTAATCCAGTCATTATCAGTGACAGATAATTAAATAATTTATTTGAGTTCAGTTGGAATAGAAGTCACACTTAAATTCATTAAGCTGCCAGTATTGTAAAATTGGAGGATAGCGGAACTGAAAGGGTTGATGATTATGGGATAATGAGAATTTTTGAGTGAATACTTCCCTGATAACTTGATATTGATAAACATGATAACAAGGTCTTTCGATTCACAGGAATCCGTTCTGGGAATTTGTGGAAATAACAACAATTTGTTTGGCAAAAAATTCAAATGATGTAGTACATGATTCGGTACTACGAAACTTCTTGTTTCCCGTCTTAAGGGGCGAAACTCACTCGCCACATTGTACAATATGCAAAACTCCTTATTTGTCTGTTTTGATATCGATGCTTGTTCTGTTAACGTCTTGACAGATATTTTGTGAATTAAAATTTATCCAGTTCCAGTTTGTAGGATTGCACGAATATATGAGACAAATCAAGCCATAAATATCCCAATTTCAACTTTCATCTCAAAATGGTAACTATATGCACTAGATAAAGAACATGTCCTTCGCTTCACATTAAACTTGAACTATTGATAAACTTTGTGAAAGCGACGAATTATGAACGTGAAGGCTTCGGATACCTGAGATAATTCGTTCCATACTCAAGTGAATCGAAGTTGAGCGAGGGTCGTTTTATTGGGCCACAAATTTGTAGAAAAGCTTACCACGCAGGAATTTGGTACAGGAAATTAAATAATTAAGCTACTTACTGAATCGCTTAGCTGCTAATCTATTTTTCCAATTCCCATTGAGGATTGTCACCTAGGAATCTGACAGCGACACGACATACAGAACAATGAAAATTCGATACCAATCTCTATAGGATCTAACTACAAAGTTTGATATCTACTGGTTTTTCAAAGGAAAGTTATGAGCCTCTGTAAGAAGAATAAAATGTGTTACAAATTTTCTCCTTTCAATGCATTTCCACTAATGGATGTTCGTTTCTCTATTCCTTGCGGTGTGTATTAAGGATTGTATATCGTGTAGTCCTGTCCACTGTCTAATATTTCGCAGCCAAGATATTTTTTTCCGATTCCTATATTTCCTTCTATTTTACCTTCGATCCGTAGGTGTTTCTCTTTTTAATTGATTCATATAATTCATGTTGTTTGCCGGTGCATCTCGAATTTCTAAGTTTTTCAATCTAGCCCTTCAAGACATCTAAGGATTCTGCGGTGCAGCCACATCTCGAAAGCTTCCAACTTGTTAATCGCAGTCGTCTTCAATGTCCAGCTTTCCATGCCGTAGAGAAGCATAGACCAAACGTAGCATGAACGTAGGATCAAAGTCGGGACAAGTAAGCAATCTTCGAAACCTCAAGAATGCTGGTCGGGCTTGATGAATGTTACAAATACAAAACCTAAATATTGAATGTGACCCTTCTGTATGTGGCTTTCTGATGCAATAAAAAAAGCAAAAAAAAAGGGGTTACAGATCCTTTCTGGAAATTTTTATATTTAGAAAGATTCATTCTACTAAAATGTGCTGCTTAGTTTCAGATTAGAATCAGAAAATTCTTTGTCTACCAGTGAATTTTTTAATGGTGGTAGCAAATTTTTAAACTGCAAATACCAGACTTTGTGCACTTCATTATAAAATAGACTATCTCTAAGTACATTATGGGAAAATGTTCTAAATATAAATCTCACATTTGAATATAGAAATTAACAAGTCGAAACTGTTTACGTCACAATATTGGCAAATTATTTAAAAAATCGGCATTTGAAATGAAAAAAAGCTTTTTTAAGATACTTGTTATTTGTGTAATAATTTTTTCAGCTTCCATAGACTAAAAGAAAGAAGTTTCAAACAAATAGATTTATTTACCAATAAATTACAGAGTTTATTGATTTAGCGGTCAAAGTAAGAGTAGCATCTCCTTTTTCGTTCCGAAGAGTCACGTCCACAGATTCGCTGTTCCTAAAATATAAATATACTAACTCTATTGAACCTAAATCATCAAAATAAAGTTGTACTTACTTATTCAGTATAACAACTGCAACTCCGTTATCTGGTCGTTTCACAGCAGCGACCTCGACACTAGATACATCTGCAGTTACTTGTAAGCGGACAGAATTTCTAGTGAAAAACTTCGAAAAATGCCCTAGAGCATAAAAATATGGTTGTTTATAAAATTCATTTTCCTCAGCATTCACAATTATCGGTGAGTCGACGTAATTTGTGGTCCACGTTGGTCCACCTTCCATATTTAGTGCCATATTCCAATCTGTCCATCCTATAGACCAATGATTCAAATTCTGGAAATTAATGAAAGTTTTAAATCTTATATCCTCGAGAGACATTCAGCTCATGAGCTAAGTCCTACCGTCCTTCTATTCCAAAATTATGGAAATAATTATTGATTTACATATAAGAAAAGTGCTGCTAAACGAGGTCTTTATGTATAGAGATTAATGTGCATGCCAAAGTTCAAAAGTCAACTATTTTTGCTTTGCGTAGCCTAACCAGGAAAATGGAAATATTCAAAGGATCCTAGAAGTCTAAAGACCTCATCATTAATCTACAGTTTCTATTGTTTTGCAAAAAAAAGGTGGATGTACTAAAGAACTCAAAATCTACAAAACAGCCGACAGTAACCTGAGGAGAAGAAACAATGTATCTAACAAAAGCTAATGAAGAAAAACTTGATACTTTAGAAAGAAAAATGATAAGAATACGTGGGCCATAACATTATGAAGAGACTATCAGCAGATTTATAAATCCCCAATTGATAGAACGAAAAGTAATGGTGAAGCTAGAAAAATAACAGATTGGGATCCTAGGCGGGAAAAAATGGAGACAAACAGTGGAAGAAGCCGCGGAAGAAGAAACATAAAAATGATCAGAACGTGGATTGACTCACCACAAAAAATTAGTTAAAGAGATCTTGAACGGTTACTATTCCTATTGGATTGTGGAACCGATTATATATCATTTTCCAATTACATCATTTTTCATAATAATTTATTGCTTTACAATCACACCCAATACTCTTCCGTTAGAACAAAAGAAACCTTCTGATAAGAATGTAGAATACGGCTAATAAAGTTTATCTTTAAATAATTAATTTATTTGACATTTTGTCTTTCACGCTTTTGGTTGACATGTTCACGTTTAATAACTTTATCGAAAGATAAGAAAAAATAATAGTAAATGAAATTGTTTTATACTAACATCTCGCAGATTTTTATTAGTCTACTTATGGTTCTCTTAACCAGTCCTAGTGAACCCACATACATACTTACTCTAATAATATTACTGGCGTAACTTTCTGCTCCGTCCCAGCTTCCCAAAATAGGGCGATTTATAATGTAACCTGAGATAAAGAATTGATATTAGGATTTGATTACATTAAATTTTATTTCATACTAGATGACCCGGCAGACTTTGTACTGCCTCAATTGATAAATAAAAGACCTGAACTTTTGTATAAAATGAACTTAAAACGAACAAAAGGAAACTTATTTGAAAAAATGAGAAAAATGCTCTGTTTTATTATTATTTTCGAATAATTACTCATGATGTTTATTACTTACTAAACAGAGATTTCGTGAAAAACTGGCAATTAATATTTCAATTTGATATTGACAGACACGCACAGTTCGAATACAGTCTGTTAATCAATTCAAAGCTTTATAATAAACTATATTTTTTGTTTTGTGATGCGCGAATAAACAAAAACGACTGTTTTCACGTGACTTATACCTCATTGTCCATGCGTGAAACAGGGAAACTCCAAGTTGATTCTGCAAACCTCCAACGATTGCGCCTAGCGATTTATTCATCGCAAATGCCAGACGTACCGGAAATTGTAAATCCGTTGGAATAATCGGTATACGCAGGATTTTTGTATTTTCCCTTTATGATTGTTGCCTCAATGACGTTATTCATCATTTTTTTTCACAGCCAGTCTTGTTCCATTGCACAGTCGAGGTTGATGATCCTGGTTCATAACAGTGTCGACTGATTTGGAGAAAACCAATTTCGAGTTTGAACTAGACCAACGAACATCAATTCATTTTTATAGTATTACAAAAATATATTATGTAAACGGGTTTGGAATAGATACAAAATGAACGTCATTCATTTAAAAGTTTGGAAATATGTGTATTGAAACATTGAAGTGATATTATAATAGAGAGCTCAAGTTGCAAATCAATAACAATGTTTTTATTCCACATTTTGGTTTCAACCTTTTTCTGGACATGTCGTATAATATTTTTCACTCATCAGCTGTAATTCTATGATAAGCTTTGTAAAGAAATATTTTTTAAAGTCAGAAAATTCCAATGTTTTATCTTATGGTGCGGCATAGTGTTTCATATCAACTCAATGGGATTATCCATTGTAGGTAATTCATTTTGAAAGAAAAACTTTTCATCGATTGAATTGTTAATATTTTTTCTTGATGTATAATTTTTTGAGTCGGTTATTGAATGATTAGCGAACGATTCGATAGACACTTGAAGAAGACATTTCCGAAATATTTGCCTTTTTAGTAATGACGTCTTCAACAGTCTTGTCAGCATTACCTTGGTAACTAATGTCAACAACTTCATTAACTGTATCCCTATCAGACATATTCTTCTTCTTCTATTTTTTCTATAGGCAATTCTGCCTGTTTCTTTCCTTTGTTGTGCTTTTAAGTTATATTATCGTTATTATCTTTTTCGGGGTCGACCGGGTGGACTGAGTAGCTCAATGACTCTGTTGCCGGTCCCAAGCCCGGAAAAGGAGGAGAGAGTGTTCAGACCAGGCTATCACCCTATCTGAGGACTTTAAATACATCACCACTCATAGAACCAAGGTTGTGCCTCGGATAAACAGGACGGATTTAACAATGATGACCTGTCAGACATGTTTAAGAAAATTACGCAGACAAACAAAAATAAACAATCACACTGCAGTCGATAATACGATGCCGAATGCCATATATTATGTCTTTAATGTGGACCAATACCGGTCGTTTTGATCAAGATGTTCACGTGATGATCACGTACTTATCATTGCTTTAGTTTTCTATATTTCTTCGATGAATAGACTTTGACGATTTCCTCAAATTTGGAAAAAAATACAAAATATTACTAGTAGTAGAGGCCTTCAAGGCCCATGACACATATTACTTTTCGCATGAATCTTTTCCACATGTTAAATTCTGGACTCTAGCTTTCAAATTCGGTTTTACCTTTCTAATATCTTCCAAGACTGCTTCCAGCATTTGTTCTTCAGTTTCCTCTTTTCAGCATCATTTTTATATGAACCAAACATCTTACTCTGTGAGATTCATCGTATGTTTTTTTAATAACTTCTTTATCTATCTCACTTTTTTCCACCAAGGTGCCCAATCCACACACGCTTCCACGTTATTTCTATGAAATCATTTCCTATGCAATTGATCACAGACGAAGTACATTCACAAAATAAACATTGTTTCGATCAGAAAATCAAGGAAAGTTTCATGAAAGTACTCACCGTTGCATGCTTCTGTATATAAAATAAATTTATCTGGGAATTCATTGTGAGTTTCGTTCAAAACGTTGGCATTGATTAAATTGTCCATATACCAATGAACTGCGGTACCATCGACATATTTCTTAACTTGCTCATCCGAAAACAACTGAAACAATTGTAATTAACACAGTAAGAAGACATGGACCTTATATATGAAAAATGATTAAATTCAATTATATTCCTTTGTTTTCATATAAATATGCCCACTGTAAAGTTTTGAATTCAACATAAATAGGGTTTTTGACAATTTAAAACTTGACACCCTTCTTTTACTCCAACAATAAACTTTGAGATCGAGATTGGGGCGGGAAGTCTAGCCTGAACTTTTATTTCTGCAGATCCAATAAATGTTCTATCATATATAGGTCGGGACTGTATGCTGGCCACTCCATAAAACGAAAACCGACTTGATTGTCCTGCATAAAGGTAAATACTCCAATATAGTCGACGTAAGGTACCAAATCTATCAGCTATTAAACCTCTTCTTACATAAACACAGAGTTGGTTCGCGCTCTTATATAAATTGTACCCCACATCATGCAGGAACCACCTCCATAAGCAATCCGATCTTCAAATTAACAATCTACCAAAAACTTTCTTGGTCTTCGATACGCTTTCTTACTTGAGCGGATTAATCCATGGAATATAAGACAAGAAATGACAGAATAAGGGAAAAAATGATATTATAAAAGCTGCAATAATTGAAAAGGTAATCTTAAAATTCAATATACTTACCTGTTCTATCAAACTTGGTAATGACATTATGGAATCGTCATTGGCCATAATCTTGATGTCTGAATGATCTGATGATCTCATTGTTGGTCCTAAATTTTCACGGATCCATTTTTTCTAAGAAATTACAACATAATCAATTTTTTAGTCCATATAAAGATACAGGCCATGTGAAAAACTGATTATTGATACTTGGTGATCTATTCACATTTCTATGAATTTACTTCGACAAAATATTCAAGGAGTCTGATTTATAATTTTTCTGGGAAACTCTTCGTTTTTGAATAATTTGCGATAAATATATCATATAAGTGATTTAAAAAAGGATTTTTACCACAATTTATTCAACTTTGATCATTAAATTTTCAAACATTCAATCCAACTATTGCAAACTGCTGCAAAATTCATAATGTTAATGTTTTTTGTTGGTGGTATATGTCGGAGTTACTTCTAGAAATGGATTTAGAAAAATACAAATCAATCAAGTGGCGCTTTTCTATGAGAAAGTTAGGAAAGAAGTTTGAAATGCATCTTACTGCACTTACTGCACAATTGAAATGACATTGCACCAATTCCAATCGCCCTTTCGATGAAAAATAAAAAAAATGATCGATGTTTGACATGTCTGTGAAATCAATGTGATGATGGTGAGCATTTGCTAATCAGAATCAAAATCATACTTCCAACATCACATATCAGCTTGTCACAGCTTTGGACAAGTAAGACGATTCGTAAAAAAATCCGAAATTGCATATGGAAAAGTCGGAAAGAAAAATATTTAATGGTATTCAAATACAGTAATTGATGGAAGGTACATATTTTACTGGAGTTTTCGGAAAGTGAAGCTGGAAAACTTTTGTTTTGGTGGTCTAAAATTTTTTAAAGCACTAATCTCCGGATTATTGAGAAGATTATAGATTTTGAATAATTCCTAGATGAAAAGCTGATCAAAGGTATTTTTATAATATTTAAAAGATATTTTCAGTAACATATCTGTAATTTCATTTCACGTTTTCCGATAGTGCAAGAAAACAAAGATTTGAGCAAAAAGTAATGATAGTATGATAAATAAAGTGATATTCCCATAATTTGGGACCATTAACATTCAAAATAGATTTTATATTAAGGTCAAAATAAAAACACTGTTAATAGTTAAAGAGCAAATGTCCAAGTTCATATGCCGGGTGCTCCGAGACTTGATGCAAGAAATTTGGGAGTGAGTAGATGACGTGAAAATGATATTTCTATACGAAAAAACATTTTTTCATACTTATATGCCTCAAAAGCAGCGAAATCAAAACTTAAATTTAAGTGTATTTTCTAAATTATACATTAGGACATTACGCATTTTCAATGAATGATCACGTAGATCTTTGTAGTAACTTTGACATAATATATAATTCTAAACTACTATCTGAAGGCCAGCGGCGTCTCATGCCTAATGGTTAATAATCAGTTATCATTTACAGCCTATACTATCAAAAGATAGCAAAAAAAATTTTTTAAACAAAAACACAGCATTATTTTCATATGATCTATTAACTTCCAAATTCTTTGCATCAAGTCCTGGAACATCCTGTATAGTTAGGTCAAATTAGTGACTATCAGTTTACATCGAGAGACTGAACAAGACATTTATTATCGAAGCACGCGTAGTAGTAGTAGCAATAAATATTGTGTTCAGTACGAATATGACCAACGGATCCAAAAATGGATTCAAATTCTATGGTGGTATTGGATCGAGCTATCAACTCCGGTCACGGTCACTTATCAAGAACTATCCGAGGTTAAGAATAAGAAATGGTGATGACTACGATTTTCTGTAATTGTGAAAATGATGGATTGTAATAATCGTGTTGTCAATTCGCTGGAGATCAGCATACATTTAATATGATGCTCAGAACCGCAAGTTTTGAAGCACCTCAATCATCTCAAAATCTGCTAGCACGATTTCTTCAAATATAGTTTTGTGATAGAAAACATATAATATAGTATCTAAATTGTTATCAAATTTCCCTACCAGCAACTTTCGAAATAATAAGAAGTTTCATACTTTGAACTTCCTCCATTCACTTCACCTATAGATTACTGTGAAATATGATGAATTGATCCTTTATATTAAAATATTTAGATACCATTTGCTCTGAATACCATGCGATACTTGGTACTTTATTGGGAAACAAATCTGTCGTTGGTTCATTTCCAGTTGATACACCCCAGAAACTGATGCCTTCTTTTTTATAAAAATCTAAGAATTTTTTAACATAATCGGCCCATGATTGATACATTTCTTCTTTGATAAATGAATTTCGTGCCAAAACACCTGGGACTGTTTTCATCCAATCCGGAGCGATCCAGGCGGCACCGAAAAGTTTTAATTCACCTTTGGTGAGTTCTTGAGCTTTCTGGATCACTGGAATCTGGAATAGAAAGAAAGTTATTTATTGCTTAGTTATTGAGTTTAACTCAAAACGTGATCTATTGAGTCAGCAGTAAACGCGGTATTTTCACAAAGAAAAGATCTTTTTACCTCGAAATTATCAATAATTTCGGCCACCTCGAGTGGAGGTGGCCGAAAAATCACGATTTTTTCGTACTTGTTTCAGTTTTTGGCTTATAACTCCCAAACTATGCATCCTACCAAAAAAGATAGACCAAACCTTTTTAAAGTATATGAAAATCGATATCGTTTAAGACTAATCGCAGCTTTGTAGTTCTAATAAGTCCCGAAAGACAGCTTTTTATAATTTTCATGAAGTTGTAGAGCATTTAGCTTCAATTTAAGCACAACCTCAACGCTGTAGAACGAACAGTTCGCAATTTATAAGGAAAAATTGAAACTTCAACAAAATCCGATTTCTCAAGAAATGGAGCTCTCGACAGTATAGCAGTTATCCTGTACAAAATTGATTAGAAATGTTGGGATATTGTTCGGGGATACCGAGGGAAGCTTAATCCGAGTTTCTTTGACGAAAAAGACTGTGCTAGATCGGGGTGGCCACCTCCACTCGAGCACAGACTAGATTTATTCGAAAACAATCCACTAAAATATCATTAATTTTCTAATTCTGTCCGGGCAAAAGTACATGACCCCTGGACTATATGTCTATTTGCATTTGTTGATAACAATGATGCTACAAATCTTGCATATATTTTGAAGACTCGGCATTAAAGGAGGAGATGCAAGCGAGGATTATAAAGATTATACTATCTATTAAATTATATAAAATGTTTCTGTAAAATTTTTGTTGAATGAGTATCACTGATATCACGATATTATTTTCATACAATTCAGTGGTATTTAGTTCAAATCCTCTTGTGATATACTCAGCGTAAATAATCCCAACAGCGTCAAAGGAAAATAAACAAAACCCAGTTTTTTTTAAACACGAAATTCATCAAAAAATGTAGGCTTGCACACATCAAACACTTTTCATAGTAACTGTATCGAAATTTGGTTTTATTTACTGTTTTTTTTTTGATAAAGTAACAAAAAACCAGCAAAAAACATACATCTGATTAAATTACATCGATCATTATGTAAAACTTATAACGAAGCTAATTTACAACGAAGTAGATTCAAAATTATTTGATTTTTGAATCAAACTGAATATGATATTTCTTTCTATCAATTGTGTAATTTTTCAGAGTTTTCATTTCTATTTATTACTTGTTTATAACTATATTGAATTACAATTATAAGTTTTTTCACAGTACAAAAATAATATGTGATATGTGTCCAACCAAAATGGTACAATAGAATAAGAGAACGTCCAAATAATAAATACGATTTATCGGTTATATCGAATCATCATGTTATTATCGATTTTTCCTACCTTATAATCATAATCATCTTGTGTTAGATTGAAGTGTTTCAATTCTGGATCTGGTTCATCATTTTCAGTATCGCAGTATGAATACCCGTGAGTAGAAAAGTCAGTTCCTCCTATTGGGACTCTCCCAGTATTATATTCAAGTCCTTCTTCGGTGTAGTACGCTCTGGAGTAAATTAGTACGAATTATATGAATATTAGCAAAACAACATTCCTTCAGTTTTTAGATGAAAAATTTTAGATAAAAAAACTCAAATTATCATTTGATGGAGTAGAAAATAACAGCTAATGTAGAGACGAACAGAAAAGTTATAGAATTAGAGATTGGAGACGTAAACGAAAAAATAAAATTTTCTTCTTTCTCTTTTTTCTTCGTTCACTTTTTTACGTGCTGGAGGAAAATTTCATTCCTCATGTATCCAATGTTTCTATTCTTCTCTCCTCTTTACATTTTATGTTGTTACCTCAATCTTTCTATCTATGAGTCTATCTATTTTTACTTCACTTCATTCTGATGATATTTTCTCACCAATTCAACTGTTTTTCCAATATTTTCTTTGTTATTTTCTCTACTTTTGTTATTTAAATCTCTTCATTTCTATATTCGCCCACTCAGTTTTTCTTTCATATAAATTGTGTTCATCTCGACTCC
Organism: Diorhabda sublineata; assembly: GCF_026230105.1. NCBI lineage: Eukaryota > Metazoa > Arthropoda > Insecta > Coleoptera > Chrysomelidae > Diorhabda > Diorhabda sublineata. The sequence goes on along the minus strand of NC_079475.1, from coordinate 9,628,518 downwards.
ATTTTGTTTTTTAACCATTAATATAATTATAATATTGTAGATCTCCATTTTGTGAAAAGCTGATTCTAAAGAATAAACCATAATAGATGAAGAAGAAGGTCTCATATTGATAGAAAAACTTTTATCGGAATTAAAGTGATTGATGAGAGACATAAAAAGTTGTGAGGTTAGGTTAGGAATGATGGTATGGAATAGCTCATGAATATATCATTTATAGGTAGAATTAACTTGGAAATTGGCAAATTCCGTTAAATTTCCATTTTTTTTGTGAAATATGAATTATAAATTGATTAGATAACCGGATGTGTTGAGATTACCTCAAAATTTTCTCTTGAAGGTCTTCTGTCAGTGATTTGATGTTAAAACCAGTTGAATCTGTGAATGCGCCTCCGAAACCAAATATCTCTTGAAACGTTTCTGTTCCAATTGAAATGATATTTTTGGCATCATCTTTCGATGTTTCAAATTTGCCGTTTTCTTTTGCAAATCTTAGTCCTTCTTTATTTGAAGCATATCCAATATAGTTTGGTGCACTTACTTTTGCGATACTTTCCAAAGTATCACAGTGAGTAGAATTACAAACACAAATAGGAGAACCGTTACCAAAATCTTTCGCTATGCAACTTTCGGCAGATATTATATGAATTCCTGAAAAAATGTCAAGATAAAGTTAAGTATATATGCAACAAAAAAATTCAAACTACTTGAAATATTATTGATAAATAAAAAATGTAGGTATTCCTTTTGAAACTCTCAATCTCTATATAAACATTCTATCTATTTAGATACATATCCACTTCTACATTATCAGTATTATATCAATTATCTGAATTAGTACTTCAATAATTCCAATGTTCGTAGATCTAAGTTTGAATTCAATAAAAGTGAAAATCTCTTATTTTTGTGGAATTCTAATCCAGTTTTCTTTCACGTATTTTTTGCTATATTGGTTTATTTGAACTCTTCTGCTTCAATTCCTTCTGGTCTGCTCTGGGAATACACAACTCGATTCGAATGAATTTGCCAAATTGTTAGAGAAATTATTGAAAATATCAGTGTTGTAATTCACATATTGATATTAAAAATGTAACTTAAAACATTTATCTGTAACAGAAGATCATCCTATGTACAGAAAAACAAAATTAACGAGAACATTGACACTGTCTCTCACTTTACTAGTTATTTCCACATTACCAGTCAAAAGTCTTTGCCAAACCTATAGTTGTCGTGATATATAACAGAATAGAGTATTCCGTTGCACAATTTTGGCATCTGTGTTACAATTTCGGCAAATAATCGTCGTGTATTTGGCTCCAATCTCTCATCAGAATATTCCAAACATGTGATTAGAAAGTAGGACATTGATTGATGACTTTTCTATCCAATTTTACCCAAGACAAATAATCTTTACGCTTTGAAGAATGATTGGGATTGTTGTCATACTGGAAGTTAAATCCTTCGTTTTTTTTCCCCAAAATCCTTTCAATGTTTACCAAGTTTCCAGTCGACCTTCGTCCAAAACAAATCATGAAACCATCACCCAGCCTCCGCCGTGTTTTTACAGTCGGGAATATATATGGAACTAATACTCGTCCTTTTCCTGAGCCCAAACACCAAAAGTTTTGACTCATCACTTTATAACATTCTCTCTGACTCTTTAGGCGTCTAATTTTCATGTTTCTTAGCCCACTACAACCTATTAATTTAATTTTGAGGTCTTAAAAGAAGATTTCTTCACTATTATCCTTACAAAATGGTCGGTTTCTATCAATTTCCTTCTCACTGTAGGAGTTCTCAAAGGAAGATCCCTAGATTCATTGATATGACCTGCTATCTGGATTCAGATTCAACTTCATCTCAATTAAGTGTACTAAAATAAATATTGGTAACCTATCCTAAGATATGGAGAAAGATCTATTTGGTTTATTTATGAAAGAAACTCGTCGATTAGATACAAGTTAACAACTAGAAATAATATTCTCCACAAATTAAACAAAGATCGCGAAATGGCCGGCAACGATTTGACATTTGACGGGAATCACAATGAATCTCAAAAGTCATTCTGAAATTTCAGTGACAAAAAGAGAGCGGTAAATAGATATTATCACTTCCAGTGTATGGTAGTAGGAATTATATGCCACCTCCACGTGAAAACAACACCTAGAGGATGAGTTGAAATAAGTTTAACTTATTGAGTAGCATCAGAAAATTTCTTAGCATAGTTCAAAACGTTGATAATTTTACTCAAAATCTACAACGAATCTACATCTACAAGAATATTGATCTCATTCTTCTTCTTTTAATGCTTATCCATTAATGGATGTTCGCGACCACATTTTTCATGGCCTCTGTATCTCTAGCGGTATGGATCAATGTCTGAATATCTTGTATACCCGTCCACTGCCTCACGTTCCGTAACCATGACATCCTCTTCCGTCCCAATCCTATTTAAACCTTCAATCTTGCCCTCGACTATCAGCTGAAGGAATTGATATTTATGGCCTCGCATTATATGGCCAAGATATGTAATCTTTCGTTTTTTCACGATGTTAAAAAGTTCACGGTCTTTATTGATACGCCTGAGAATATTCTCATTCCTCACTTTAGCAGTCCATGGTATCTTCAGGATTCTACGATATACCCACATTTCGAATGCTTCTAATTTGTTGATGTTTTTCACCTTAAAGGTCTAACCCTCCATCCCGTAAAGAAGCACTGACCAAACGTAGCACCGCACAAGTCTCAGTCTAAGATCAAGATCAAAGTCGGTACATGTAAATACATTTTTAAATTTTATGAATGTACTTCGAGCTTGTTCAATTCGGCATTCTATTTCACCATCCGAAGACCATTCCTCATAGAGCCATGTTCCTAGATATTTAAATTTTTCTACCCGTTCTATAGGTTTTCCATTAAATGTTACTCTAGATTTTCTAAGCGTATTCGCTTCCCTAGTGATAATCATGAATTTAGTTTTTTTGATGTTGATGTTTAATCCCATGTTTTGGCTATGTCCGCCTACTATATTAATTAGTTGCTGTAGGTCATCTATATTATCTGTAATCAATACTGTGTCATCGGCGTAACGTATGTTGTTGACCCAGACTCCATTGACTTTGATCTCAATGTCTCTATCTTCAAGTGACTCTCGAAAGATGGCTTCAGAGTATATATTAAACAGGAGCGGCGACAATATACAACCTTGACGTACTCCTCTGCGAATCCGAACTTGCTCAGTTAGACCATGATTTACTTTGACTTGCGCTTTTTGGTGCCAGTACAGATTTTCGTTACAACGAATGTCTTTTTCGTCCATATCCAATTTTTTAAGGAGCTGCATAAGTTTGTGATTTTGAACTTTATCGAAAGCTTTTTCGTAGTCTATGAAGCATAGACAAACATTTTTTCTTTGGTCATAGCAGTTCTGTACAAGGACCTGTGTTGCGACTATTGCCTCTCTTGTACCGAGATAATGAAGTGATTTTATTTTTTTCATTCCCTCTGCTCTTGACGCATTCAACCCTTAGATGTTACTCTAATGAGACTTGTTAGCGTTTACAATGAAGTGGATGAGATCTAATCTTGAATAGTGGTGATATCATTTTGAATTCCTTCTTTATTTGGAGCTGCATTTATTTCAATATTTTCGATGGACGCGTGATGGATAGTCCAATCTACCAAAATGCTGTTGAATGACAGATATAGCAGTGAAAAGCAGATCATATCCAACAGTGTCTCAAAAAAATGTGTTGCCCATTTCGGAAGTTGAACGGAACAAGTAAAGAGCTCCCAAGAGAAAACAGCAATTGTCAGTCCATCACCACATTTAGACGAGTTGAAGAAAATCGCGTCACCAAAAAGGTCCAAAAAGTGGAACAGACAAAAAAAATATCTTCAGAGCATGAGAAAAACGTCGTTAAAAAGAATCCAAGAAATATAGAAAAAGAGACATTGTCAAAAAGGAAATATCTAAATTTAACACACAATCTGATTCTTCAGATTCAGTTAATGAAGAGGACGCAGAGTGTTTATACTGTTAAGACTTTTATTTTAAATTAACTGAAAGATGGATAGTGTGTGCCTCTTTACATAACTAGAGAGAAATATTTGAAAAGTTGTTGTATTATTTTCTATTTAGCGTCCTTATAATTATCAAGTACTTAAGAAACCTTGAGATCCAGCTTTCAAATAACGAGACTGCTAACGAAAAAGTTACCTTTCAATAGTTTTTTTCCATTGATCGAAGAAGTACTGGAAGTCTTCTTTGGTGAGTGCCTTGAGGAGCTCTGCCGTTTTCTGCTTTACCGTTTCCATCGACTTAAATCGGGACACTCTCAAAGCAGATCTTTTTCTAACTTTTCTAACCTTTCAAGGAAATCTAGGTAGATCCGTTGAAGCAAGAGGTTTTGGTCAGGAGTGAGATTTTTTGTCAACAACTTCGCACTTTCGTCATGTGTAATTCCTCGTGTAAAATGTTTCTAGCCGTTCCTTTATTGGCGTTTACAGCCTCGGCAATAATCTGGATGCTCATTCGATGATCTGCACGCACATTTTGGTCACCGTTTCCGGAGTTGAAACAGTCACAGGGCGACCTGGGCGCTTGTCATCTTCAGTGCTCTCTCGGCCCTCACTAAAGCTCTTACACCACTCAAAAACACGCGCACGAGATAGAGAATTGTCCCATTAGGCCTTTTGCAATAATTCGTGGTATTCAGTCGAAGTTTTTTTCAATTTAACGAGAAATTTGAGATAGATACTTTGCTCCTGTTTTTAGGCACGAGAAAAAACACGTTCGTTTCAAATCGCTACTACACAAATACTACTATAGTGACGGAAACGTGTTTTGGGACGTGCCTGGATATCTGGATACCGAACGCACTACTCATCTAGGGCGCCCTCCAGGCGCGCATGCCGTTATTTAATAGCCAGACCTCGTAGTTTCGTTCGTGATAAATAATATGGACACATAAATATTGTCTAGACGTGTCAAATGTCTATGCTTTGTTTAAAAGTTCATTCTTAATATTTATGAATATAAAGTCAAGTACAACGTTTTTTAAATACAATTACGTAGAAAACTGTAGAGGTTAGAGGTTATTTCGTGATAATATGATGAATCCACATGCGCTATATCAAAAATCCTCACTAATGTCCGAGGATACATTGGACGTGTTTTATAAGTTCTATAATCTTCTATTAAACATTTTTTTGTAAATCCAACAGTAATCGAATTATGGACAAATTTTGTGAACGTTTCATGTAAATAGAAAGGAAAAATTCTGTGTTTTTATATTAATAAAATATAAATTGATATAGTTACCAACTAAAAATATGAAGCGGATTATTATTGACACCATTTTCCAATCTCTGTAATAAACAACACACTATGGTTAACTAATTCTAAAATTAAATTGAATTCCAATTAACAATAATGTAAGATAAGATAATTTCAGTATCAAGTATTAAAAAAATATATTTCTATTTATTCACTGAATTGATAAACAATTGGAGTATGTATACCTATTTGCACCTAATCAGTTTATCCACTCCTGCATTGACTTTCATTTTTCGATTTACTTCAACATGAACATTTTTCTTGACTAATAACAAAACTCCTTTTCCAAAATATGGATAGAAATTGCATGATTAAAAAATTTTAACCATTAAATAATTCATCATCTGATGTAAACTTATCAAAAATTGATTATCTCGTCTTCATCTTCCATAAATTCCCTCAGAAATTTATTAATTTCAATCAATATATGTTGAATACGTACGAAGTTAACTTAGCGTAAAAAGGTCCGATGATAGAGAGTAACCAACTGCCCCTAGCAATTTGTTTGATTAATTTTAAAAACCAGTCAACTGAGAGTCACGTAATTTACTCAGAAATTGAAAATATCATATGAGCGAGGCGAGTGAAAATTTTTATAGAAAAGAGGCATAACAAAATGAAGTTATTAGATAATTTTTGCCAGGAATGCAAACTATGGGAAAAATTGAAAGTGAAAAATTAAAGACAAAGGTATTGAAAACAATAAAAGTTCCTAATTTAACTACTGTCGAACATGGTGCTACTTACTTAAAGAAAAAATTAAAATGGGGAAGAATTGAATTGGTTTACTTACAACTTATCAAATCAAAAAAAATTATAATTATTCGAAGTGAGCATCTAACATTTGTAAATACTTCCGAAGTATATGATGTAAATTTTTTTAAACCTGGAAGAGTATTGCAAGATTTTGCCTCTAGCGACACAATGGAAGTTTATTTAATCGATTATTTCGTTCCTTTTGTACAACAGAATATACGAAGCTTTCAAGATATCCCCCCAAAAAATATTTTTTATGACTAATTACAATATATGATGATTTTCATGGCAGACGGTTTCTTTGGCATATACAACGATATAAGAATCTACTTATATCTTGAACAGTAAATTTTATTGAATTAAACAAGGTGTACCTTTTTGTTGAATAAATCAATTAACACCTTGAGCCTCGGTACGTTCCACAGACCCGCAACTGAATTTTCCCCACAGCCCAAAGTGGACTTATTTCACTTATATGATCTTATTTCAAACGTTCTCCACCGCCCCATAGACCGCATTTAAATAAGTTTTATAGTTTGGTTGGACCATTGGTTTTTTACAACCCCAATTGTAAAACAAAAAACCTTAGTTTGTTTTTCGTTTTTAATTTTTTTCAACATAATTCAAATAATATTTATTAAAATTGTTAATTCGTGCTACATTTACGTTACTTGTACCTATTTTTGGTATATTAAAGTATATAAAGAATGTAGGCATTTACCATTGCTGTACCTAATGGCAGCTTAAAATACTTATTTTTGATCTCATATAATATTTTCCAAACCATTTTTCTACGCTTTCCATAGAAGCATAAATCATCGTCCAAGGGATGAAAAAGCAAACAAAATTTTGTTTTCATTTTTCCATACTGCAAATAGAGTGTACCTTCAAACAAATATAATAGAAATATTTCATTCGAATAGGGAAAGTTGATCAATTTCAAAAAAATCATTTTTTTCTATCTTTAGATTGTACGGATTGTTAACAATTGGGCATGAGCCACTCTCTGATCTTCGGATAGTAGTGTAGAATTATTTATACCGTCAAATTCACTTCAAAGTCATACGTAATCATTTATCAAAAATTCATTATGTTCGAAATTCTGATTTCCCAAATTCAAATGCTTATAACCCTTCGTACGAAAATTTCTTTGTCATGTCATCTACCCACTCCCGAATTTTTTTGCATCAAGTCTAGGAACCACCCGGTTTAAATTATTTTTCAAATTATTCAAGCATTTCTAATGAATTATTTCTCTTTGTTCCAAGAGGCACATGGCTTGAATATTTATTAGTTCTCTTCGTCTTTCTGTTATTTTCTTGTAACTATTAAATCTTGTACCTTAACGTACAATATTGTGATATTAAGGAATAATTGATTTTAAATTCAATCCAAAAGTATTTTCTTGTTATCAAAAACCCGTCGTATACCAGCGCACTTCAATCTTTCCCAAGTATTTTAATTAATAATGATTAGGTCCCATTTCCTTTGAAGTCGTTTATTCAGGATTGTAATTTCTCATTTGATTATGTTCTTCGTGAGTGCTTAATTCAAAGTTCGTACTCGAAAAAGATCTGTAAAGTCAAATGAAATAATATAGAGCAACTCTGTTAATTCCAAAATTGATTTTTTTAGATGAAAATTACTTTTCGAGACAAATTTTATGCTATAGTTTTGGAGAAGACGCAATAGGTAGTTGCTGCAAAATTTGTTAACACTTTATACTTTTAAATTCCATGGAATTCGATTTGGAAATGGATTTAATCACTCTTTTATACAATTATATTCTCCTGATGACAATTTAGGATTATTTGGAAACTAGGAACTTGGATCAGATACATCACCTAGCAGCTGATTGCGGATCTTAATCCGAAACACCGAAACGAAATTTTCATAATTCATAATTTTCGAACGTCGCCTTCAATTTTCGGTGGAAATTTCGAATGTAAAACATTTGATTTTTATTATTAATATAGAATCTTAAAAAAGTGTCCAAATATTCAAAATATACAACACAAATTTCTGCTTCGTGGCCATACTCTTGAATTGAAATAGAACGAAAACGAACTTAATTTATTACAGTCATGAGTTCCTGTGACTGGCAGTAGCTTGCAAGACTGTGTTGTCAGTAAAGACATTTTAATGGTCCGATTTCAAAGATTTTGAATCTTTGTAAACTGCTCACCTATTGTTGACGTGATTCAGCTACGAGCTCCCAATGAAAATATTTTTTCTTCGGAATCAGAATCAAAATGTTGCTGTTCCTCCGATATGGGCACTCGTTCTAAGTTCGCGCGTCTAATTGGACGGGAATTTGCCTCTTTTTGGAAAGAATTTAAAAGAAATAGCAAGAATGTTGTTTGAAATTATTCCGTCATATTACTACCACCTGATTAAATTCTGTTTCCGAACATCTGTAGGTTATTTTCTGAACTTTTGTATTTTTGGATCATGGTGGAGGATCCTGAAACTACAGCCCACGAGCCACATCCAGCATCTTGTCCTGTTAGTTATTTCTCAAGGTAGTTACAAAAACTGAAGAATCTGGTCAATTCCTCCAAAGAGAACTACACTTTCTAAATGAGAACTAAACTATCTCTTCAAGTTTCTAGGATCTATGTAGTATTTTGAATCAAATTTTCACTTTATGTTCCTCCAAAATAGGTCAAGTTGATTTCAAAAATGAAAATTCGTTATTTATATAAATCTGATTAACTCACGAATTGATAATTTCTATTGTGAGCATTCACTCTCGGCCACTAAATAATCGGCCTAAACGAAAAAATTTTGTACTTGAAAATGAAAAACATCCTGAATGAACAGTTGGTTCAGGGCGTACCTAAAACATTTTCGCGTTAACCAAGGCATACATTTTGAAACCATACTTGTTTGGCTTCGATGGGATGTATTGTCTAAAAAAGCATCTCCCAAGAATAAATCCCTACAACTTCAAATTAAATCGCGAATTTTGATCCTATCATCGTCTGTACATGATTGTATATTGCCTCTTAGTACACCTATATGATGAAGCAATCCAATGAATGTCTTCAAATCCGTCATTTTAGCATGGCTTAACGTGAATATTTGTGTAGTTTACGATCAACAACAATGTTGTCATTGGAAAAAAATAGACTGTGTATACTCTGATGGTGAGGAAGTTTTTTCCTTATCTCTAATGACTCCAGGAATGGGCAATAAAACATTATGGTTACCTCGTCTAATATTTGAATTTGGCTTGGACTTGGAGCACTTAATCGTCTAAGACTTCATCCTTTTTGGTATAGCTATTACCGTTTTGATCGCATGTTCCTTGAAGATATACGTATACTTTTAATCGTCCAGGACTTATTTTGCTTATTTTGAAAACGATTACTATTGAATACAATCATTTTCAATCATCAAACTGAATGTCTTATGAAAATCTACTGAAAATGAATGAGTGTTTTAATCTGGATAACGAATATCGTGTGATGTACATGTTCGAATCCAAGGTAGTTATTTCCCTCAAATATTTACTCTACAACAATATTCAGCTGTGAAATTATGTCAAAAATCAAATTACCAACATAAAAGCAAAACTCTGTAATTGATTTCTAACAATTCCCAACATGATGTTTTGTATAACGTTCATGCTTAAAATATTCAGATATTCAATTACGTTCCTTCATAACACCATGTTATTTAGAACAGCGTGGTTGATTACCCTTCTTCAACGTAAGCCGATATAAGGGGGCTACACGCGATGTCTTGGCACATTTCCGGATTTTCTTTCCGAGCTGTATGAACCGTCGAAATTTTTAATAAAAGAACTCGTATGCGGAAATACTGATACCATTTTCACGATGGAATCAAGCCAACAAGAAAAATGATATACCATAATACAGTCATTTCGTACGAGAATATATATGGGACGATTAAATGTAAATGTGCCTACTTCTGTTACTTCTTTTTATATATTTATTAGGAATGATACAGAAGAGGAATTATTTTTACTTATCGGCTGGTATTAGGATGTCTTGAAGCATAGTTTTAACAATTATCGTAGTTATCAATATTTGGATACAAACAATTTATTAAGACATGTGTTCGCGGGAGATCACATAGAGAGCTCTTCAAGGGGTTTGGATACATAACTTTTTTATACTAATTCTATAGAAAAAACCTTTTAAATAGTTTTCTTGATTGGTAACAATTAGATATATAACATCAACATATTTATACCGAGTGAGTTTTATGTATAGAACGCCTCAATTATCCGGGAAACGGTTTGTACGACTTTTATTAATTTTTGTTTACAAGAGTTTTGTACAACGGCCAGTATTATGATGATATTTACATTATTGTCAGATATTTCCTTTTTCCGAAAAAATAATGAAATCTGTTATTTGAAATAGATCATTCTGTATATTTTTAGCTTTTCGAGATCATTTAAAAATACTTAGTCTTCTAGGTGGCTATGACTGCTAGAAATTTGAAAGTCACAATGTATCTGAAAAAGATCGAATTGATACTTTAGTGTTATTAAGATATGCCGATAGAAGTCAACAGGAGACTTGTAATATATTTGATAATTCATGTCCTAACCGAAATCCCATAACAAGATCTACTGTCAGTGAATTAGTAAAAGAGTTTAACGAAATCAGAGCGCAGAAAAACTGCATCAACTGAAAACAAATCTTTAGATGATTGAGGTCTTTTAGAAGACGATCCACACTTGAGTACTAGACAAATAACCAGGGAACTTGATATTTCACTAATATCTGTGATGAAAATTTCACTTGATAATAATTTATATCCATACAAGGTAACGTTGGTTCAAGAGTTATCAGATGACGATTTGATTAAAGTTTGCAGACATAATGGTGGAAAAATTTTATAATCAGAACGATCCAAATTTTTTAAATTAAGATTCTGTAAATTTTGCGATAAGGCCACTTTTTGTATTAATGGAAACGTAAATCGGCATGTAGATACTGATCACTTAACAATCTAAGTTGGTTGCGTGAATCCCATAGCCAACATCTTGAAAAACTGAATGTAATTAGTGATTGAGTGATCCGGAGTATTTAGGTTTATTGGAAAATAGTATTATACCTGAGTTGGCTCCGATATTTCCAAATCCAATTACATTTAAAGAAAAAAGCTTCATTATTAGAGATTTACAGACAATATTTGGCTAGAACAAGTTGGTACCCGACCTCCCTATGCTTGTGTGATGAGATGAGAATGTTGTGTCAATTAACATTCCATCCTTGAACCGCTTATGTAAAATATGAACGTAGATATATGACTTTATTGACAAACCTGGTACATACAATATCGCATATCGGAAATTTCTTACAGAGCAACAAATACCCAAAATTATGGTGAAGTGAGAATATTCTGTATACTCTTCGAATCAATATAATCGTTTTTTTGGCTTCAAGATCAAACCACAATAATTTTTGTTCATCCATCTATGTTGAGATTTCATATTCACGTGTTATAGCAAATAAATCGTGTTATAAATTAGTGACCCTTTGACCGTTTACCGTCTCCAGGGAGCACCGAATCGTGTTGGATGTTTTGACCCGGATTATAGTTTACCCTTTAAATGCTCATTCTGCCTGGTATATTATTGACTACATAATTATGTTAACGATGTGTGGTGAAGGGACTCGAGAAATTCTTGGAAATAAATTGAATGAATAATCAACTTGAAACTTGATCTGCTACAACTAGAGCCGAATTCAGAGAAATAATCAATAATTTAACTGAAAAAAGCAACTCATTTCTTGATGATTTGGTTCTCAATTGTTTGAAAAATTTAACATAAGTTTTTAATGGAGTGGTAGTCTACGACCAGGTGAGCTGAAATTTGATTCTTCTCTCACAAAATCCACTATTATTAATTTCTGCAAGATTAATAATTCTCTTTTCTTCCAATAGTAGTTGACAAAGAAAATTTGAGTTTGAACATGAATCAAAGATGAGGCAGAATCAATGATGGGGGACACAAAGATCAAGGGTTGTTGTGGGTTAAATGTGTAGTGAAGAGGAAATAGAAATAAATCCTCACACTGACCAAAACCTTAATCAATGCCGAAAGTATTTTCATAATATGATAGTATTTATGTCTCAACCTTCTTGATTTTAGGTCTCTTCTGTTTCAAAATTAGTTTCCTTTGATAATTTTTCAAAGAAAGATAAAATTGACTTTTCTTTTAGTATTTATCAAAATATTTTGATATATTTGATGTATTTCTTTCAAAAATTATTAAAAAAAACCTAAAATCAAGACAATTAAGAAACATAAACATGATTATCAAAAGGTCTAAGAAATGAAAATTTGAAGAAATATGATAATATATACAAAGATAGAATTTCTGAGCGAGGTAATTTAATCCACGAGACTATTATAAAAAATAGAGTTGGGGAAATTGATTAATTTCGAAGCAGTTTCAGGAGAGGAAAAAGAACACAAGAAGTGGTATTTACATTGAAACAGAAATTAGAGAAAAAACTGATAACAAATGAAAATGTTTAACGCGGTTTTATAGATTACAAAAATGAGAAGCTGGAGTTGAATTAAACAAATGAAGAGAAATTATGACCAATCCGATGATGAAGCATCATTCAGTAGCATGGAAGCAGTTATTGAAATCAAAAAACAGAATAACAGTATGAATATTAAACTAATGAAGCTCATTATCGAAATATATGAAATAAACTTGAAATGTTTGGACCGTTTTAAATAATTATGCATAGAGATACAGAGCTAAGCAAATAAAGAAACTGAATGCAAGAATAAGCAAGGCAATTATACTTCGTTAAGCGTTAACCAGATATTTGTTGAGGAGAAAAGAAATAACAGAAATTATCAGAATGGACGTATATGAATGAATATCAATAATCCGACTATTTCTTATACGTTATAGTGGAAGAAATTTTCTTGACAAGCAAAATTCAAGGAGCAGAAATAAAGTATTTACGAAGAGTTTAAGGGGTCACCAGAAAAGATTTGAAAGAATTCAAGAGGATATATAAGAAAGATGTGACTAGCAGTTGCTAGAGGGCGAAACGCACACTTTTCTCATCCACTCTAGCCATTATCGAAATTGATTCTCTTTTCGAAGGTATCGATTTTTACACTTCGATCACGAGAACCAGAATTGAAGAGCTCAACGCCGATTTATTTAGATAGAATTGAATGAATCTATTTGGTAAATTCTAGATCACAGGTATCCCTTCTGCTCCACGTGGTGTTCCCCAAGAATCTTATTGCATCAACATCAAAAACACCATGGAGTAAGATGAAATTAAAGACAAAATCAGCGAAAGTGACAAGAATGCAGTTATGGAGAAATGCAATCAGGTTATTGCTTGGTTTGACGCTAATCAATTGGAAGATAAAGAAAAGTATGAACACAGAAAGAACTGTATCAAGGAGCTGACGGAGTTCCGGGAACCGGTGGCTCTCCAGGAGCTGGAGGTGCTGAACCTACCATGGAAGAAATCGATTAAATATGAATTAAGTTTCGCTAGCATTACCTTTCAGACAAACTTTTCAGAACAAAATAAATACCTCTGGTATGTTATGTTATTTTTTTGTTGGTCTGCTCTAACATATTCGTCTGGTATATAACAAACTACTAGAAATATTTTCCTAACAAGTACTTAATGAAAACATAGTAGTTTATACCCTTGGCCGTACGTAGCGAAATGTACTCTACTTCGCAACTTCCTATTCGGATTATCCTTGTTACTAAACGTAGTATTTAATTAGTTTTCAACGAGAGCAAATAACAAGGACATAATAGTAATGTCCTGAATGTGGTTGGACATCGGTTTAACAGAGCATTGAAATACAAGCGACAGAGCAGTAATTATTAGTTGTAAGCTCGGGCGTGCTACTTGCTCTACGGTTGACTATTGGCTTTTTAGTAATGAAATCAAACATTTATAACCTTTTGGCATCAATTCAGTTAAATATGGAGCAGTGTGAGTTATAAATTTTGAGCTTATAGCTAAAAACCAACATAAAATGCTTTTTTAGCAAGATATATTGCATTTATACAAAGAAGCTCAGAAGAAGATGGTAGAGAAAAATATTTGAGGTTTTCTGGTTGGAAATATTTTCGTTTCGCGATTCGTATTCAAGATAAAGGACGTTCAAGAAAAAAACTTCTATACATCATTCACGATTTTGCTGAATATGTTTTGGAAGCTGATACATCCAATGAATTAAATAAATTAAATAATTAAATTTCACATCAAAAAGGTACTTCTGGTAAAACTAGATACTGTGTACTGTTATCTATATATTTTGATTTAAAAATTATGAAGTAATAACTAATAATTATAGACCTATTTGGAGAAAAAAAAAGTCAAGAGCGACATATTTATTGGGGCTAACTCACTCAATAGCAGTATTTAAGGTAGATTCAAGATCAAAAAACAAGAAAGTGTTCATGTGCATATATTATATGCACAAATCTTTGCAAAAATATGTATACATTGAAATTTCAAAATGTAATGTATGCATTACAATATGTATGCAATGGGTAAGTACGATGTGTTGAGTCAATTTATACACTTGCTGCGTGTCTTATTACTAACACTGACACTAATTTTATCTCTTAACTAGTCACTAATACTCAACTCACTAATTTATTTTTTTTACTAATTTTATGATTGTTGGAGCCTCATTTAAATACATTGGTGAGCAAAAACAATCTACTTAGTTGACATTCTTTCAATTGCTTGTCACTGGGAAAAAAACTAAACACGAAATAGTATTTATCTTACTTAAATCTTGGAATTAGCTTTGAAATTATATCTACTAGAAAACACGTTAATTAGACTGATAAACCATGGCGCTCAATTCACTTCTCAAACGAAATAGAGAGTGTGTCTGTTTGGTAGAATCTATAGAAGACCTGGAGATAAATTCACGCAGTGTTGTATAGAAAAAAAATGGCTTTCGGAAGAATGCTAGTAGCTTAACAATAGCGTTAATGGTGAGTTAACAAGTTTACTTATTAGTGGAATAAAATTTGATCCGTTTAGAAATGAACAGTTGATGTTGTGATGTCACCGGCCGTTTCAAAATCGATAAATAAGAAAAATAGAAAAGGAAAGTATAAGAAAAAATCTGGAAAATCTGGAAAACATAAACTATTGCTGGCAAGTGGAAAAACGTTGTTGTATGTGGTGTGGATTTTTCCCTGTTCCGAGAGAAGTGAACTAAAATATATTCATTGAAATTTCAATTACATTCAGTATTACCTCATGAATTTAGGATTTTCTATTGGGTTCAGAAATTAAATATGTGTCTTTACTTAAAAGGTCAATCCACACAAGTAAAAGAAGTAGTCAAACACTCTCCATAGTGAAAATGAGATTTTGTATGTCCCTCATTTTTTAATATGAACAACAAGCTACTCATCGAGTTGGTTCGGGAACCAGTTCTTTACAATATGGAGGACCCCAAATACCTGAAATTCATTGTGGAGAAAACTGAGATAACTCGAGCAGACACGTTTAATCACGAGGAGGTGTGAATGGCGAAGAAAAATTTATCACGTACATCACCGAAGGCTACGAAAGACTGTAATCAAGAGTGCAGTTCCGTCATGGATATGTGTGAATAGTCCCTAAGAATTTATAACTGTTTTTTTACAATATTTTTCCCTTTTTCAGTGATAAAACACTTTATTTCTAAAATATTGTATTGTTTAATAGTAAATTTCAAATGATTAATTTACGAACTTGCGAGATTGTGACTAACAAAAGATAAATAGAAAAAACGTGTTCCGAGTTACATGCGAAGAATTTCTGAAGGACATTTTTAAAACAATACCATTGTATCTAATATCATAAACATGTATCAGCATTTATTCTATTTTTGTATGAAATAACGTAAACATGTATCAGCACTATTTTACTATAAATAAGATGTTTGTAAACAATTCGATGATATTTAATGTTTATAATTAGTTCGATCTTGAGATTAATTGTATTCATATAAATATTCAAAAATAAAGTTTTTTAAAAATATATTTCGAAACCCGAAATATATAATTGGCGCAGTCAGTAGGATTAGTGCGGTCGCGAGTTTACGCAAAGTGCGATAAAGTTCCGGCTAAGTACTCCAGTACCTCAGCACTAGATCTACGTACTCAACGAGGGACAGGACTTCAGATAGCTGTAAGTGCCAAGTCTCCTTATTATTTTGATTCCTTATTATCCATCCTTATCAAAACTTTGAATAGGGAAGAGATAATTTAATAATTTTAAACATATTATTTTATGAACGATTTTGATAAATTATTAAATACATTCAGTGAATTAAACTTAAAAGATAATCCAGAATATATAAAAATGGCAACGTCAAATCCAAAAACCCTAAATTGGGATTTATTTAAATTAAAATTAGAAAATATTAAACCTTATGATGGAAATAAAAATACATTAAATAAATTTATAAATCGATGTGAGAACCTTATAGAGACGTATTCAGTCTATAATGATCAAGATATTAATAATCACGTATTAGAATGCATACAAGAAAAATTAATAGATAAAGCCGAGTTAATGGTGGGAAATAGAATTGAGTTGAATACATGGTTTAAATTAAAAGAAGCCTTGATTCAATGTTTTGCAGATAGGCGTGATTTGGATTGTATTTTACAAGAATTAACAAGAACACGACCATTTAAAAATGAAAATTTGATAGCATTTGGTAACAGATTGCAATTATTAAAAAGTCAGACTATACAAATTATAAGTAATAATTTAAACTTGGGAGAAATCGATAAAAGATGTCAAATTAATCACTGTGAGAAAACAGCTTTGAACACCTTTATTGCGGGATGTTCAGGCGTTAGACGTAACAATATGTACTTAAAAAAGCCTAATTCTCTGGAAGACGCTATGGCTTATGTAGACGAGTTTGAAAATTTCGAAAAACTTTATGGTCAATTTTACGAACCTAAAGTTAAATATAATAATAATAATACTAATGTTCAAATGAATCCATCAAGAAATAATAGAAACAATCAACATAACAATTATAATTCTTTCTACCGACAACCTAATAATAACAATTATAATAGATATAATAATTATGATAGAAATAATAATAACTATTATAATGAAAGATACAATAATAATAACAATAATAATTTCCCTAGTCAACCTATAAACGTAAATCCAATACCGCAAAGAAGACAAAATTACCCAACGAATGCGCAAGTATTTGGTCCTAGGAAAAATGTTTTCCACCCGAACCAAATACCTGTAAATCGTTTACCTAGACCTGAACCGATGTCAACGACATCAAGAAATTTTTCTGACAGACCAAGTAGACGTATAAATAATAATAATAATTATAATAATAATAATACAAATAATAACAAATATATTAAATCACGAAATGAACCGAATTTTACTTCTGAAGAACTATATAATAATAATTACAAAAATAAAGAAGAAGAAGAAGAAATAATTGATTTTCACCATTTGTTTGAACACGACGAAGATAATGATCGAATCGTAAATTTTCGGAAAGAGCCTCGGAAAAAGAATCAAACATAGAAGAAATAAATTTTACTCCTAATGATGCTTTAACATATTTTGAAAATTTTATAGAAATTAACGAATCAAAACCCAGTGAACAAGTAATTGAAATAAATTTCACATCTAATAATTCCTCACCAGAAATTAAAAAATTAATAAAAATCAAAGAATCAGAATTAAATCATTGTAAAAAAATAAATGAACAAGTAGAACTAGATCTTAGTAAAATATTTGATAAAGAAGAAAAAGAGAAATTAAATGTAACAGACAAGAATTCAGAAGAAAATATTATAATGGTAGAACAAATGAATAATGATACAAAAGGAGAATTAGAATTATTTGATAAAGTGGAATTAAACAATACAGGATTAGATAAAATAAAAATGAATGAAAAGGATAATGAAATTGAAGTAAACGAAAATGTAATAGAATTAAACAGAGAAATAAAAGAAATAAATAATGATATGACAAAGGACGAAAAAGATATGAATGATGTTATGAAAATAGATAATGATATATTAGAAAAAGAATGTTATCTTATAAAACCTGAATTAAATACAAATATATTGAATATACAAAATAAAAATAATATGATTAATAAAAGAGACTTGAATAATGA
This sequence comes from Diorhabda sublineata, assembly GCF_026230105.1. Taxonomy (NCBI): domain Eukaryota; kingdom Metazoa; phylum Arthropoda; class Insecta; order Coleoptera; family Chrysomelidae; genus Diorhabda; species Diorhabda sublineata. The sequence continues at coordinate 9,610,249 of NC_079475.1, read as the reverse complement.
AAATGAGAAAATGGTTATTAATTATGAAACAATTAACAAAGAATTTGATAAAAATAATAATGAAATAAGTTCAAAATATTTCAATAGAAAATTAGATGCTAAACTAAATGAAAGTTTAATAGAAGAACAATTTTGGAAAAATAGATATTATCATTCGTTGAAATGGTACGCAATTCAAGAAATTATAAAATGGATTTTTATACAAAGACTTTTCTTTCTTTTTTATTATTATGTTATAAGAATAGATAAGATTTAGAATTAATGGATAAAAAATATGTAAAACATAAAAATTAAATATTAGTAAACTTTTAGAAACTATAATAATAAAAAGTTATTATTAATAAGAATATATATATAAGAAATTTAATAATATAATCCATAACTTTGTTTATTCAACTAATGGGAAAAGAAAATAATATAAAAATTCAAATTATAATCAGTATAACACAAATGAATCATTTAAAACAATACCTATAACTTTGAATGAACCCCTTAAAGCTCAACCATTTGAAATAAATCAATACGAAATTCACAATTTTAATTATTCAAAAGAAGATAAAAAACTAATTAACGAAAATTATAATTGGGCACGAAACTTATAATTGGCGCAAATATAAAATAGATATAAATCAATTAATTAAAACAAACCTATGAGTTCAGAAGACGTAGAAAACTTTATTAATAATTGTGAAATGTGTTAAATGAATAAATATAATATAAACCCTTCAATTAAATTTGATTTGATATGTCAATGTTATTAAGATAGTAGATCTTTCATATTCAACAATAACGAGAAAATGTATCTATTTCTCTTACAGTCAAGCTTATTCAATGTCAAGTATGAATGGAACTTCAGTTGTTGATAATATATTAAATTACGTTACTCATCATGGGTTACCTTATAAAATAACAGCTGATTGTGGTTCAGAATTTAAAAATAATGACCTACAAGATTTTTGCAAATTACACAAAATTGAGTTACATTATACCACGTCTAAAAATAGCAATTCTAATTCACCTGTTGAACGTTTTCATTCCAGTTTAATCGAACATTTTAGGTGCATAAAAGAAAATAATAATGATTGGACTCCCGATCAATTGATAAAACATTCAATATTAGCATATAATAATTCAATTCATTCCGTAACGCAATTTACACCATTTGAAATTATTAAAGGCCATATAAATAACCCTGATCCATTCGATTTAGACGATCATTTAATAATATCTAATTACATACAAAATCACAAAGAAACCTCCAAATTATTATATGAAAAAATTAAAAATAGAAATGCTAACATTAAAGAAAAAATAATTAATAAGAGAAATGAAAACAGAAACGATCCCCCATCCTATGAAAACCAAAACATAGCCTACATAAAAACAAAATTTCGAGACAAGAAACTACCTAAATTCAAAAAAGCTGAAATTGTAAAAGATTCTGGTATATTATTAGAAACAAACAAAGGAACGTATCATAAAAATATAATTAGAAAACCAAAAAACTAAAACAAAAAAATTGTTACAGATAATGAAGCTGACAATAGTATTAACGTTACTATTACTTTACAAGACGACCAAAACAGAAGACATAACAGTTACGAACGTAAATAATTTATTATTACCTATCAATTTAGGAACTAGTAATCTTATACATAGTAAACATACTTTCATATATTATATAGATTTAGAATTCATTCATAAACAAATCAATAATTTAAAACAATATTATTATAACCTAAGAAATAATTTATCTCAAGCGAACGCAACAAATCCTATTTCATACCATAACTTAGCTGAACAATCATTGAGTAGAACAGAAATTTTAATTAACACTTTAGATAAAAAATCAGAAAATATTTACCCACATTTAAGATTGAAAAGAGGACTAATAAATGCTGTAGGCAAAATAGATAAATGGCTTTTTGGAACTTTAGATTCGGACGATGAAGAAAGATATAATAACGCTATAAATGTCCTACAACAAAACCAGAAACAAATAATTCACGAAGTTAATTTACAAATATCACTACATAAAAAATTAATTGATCATTATAACAAATCGATTACGACTCTATGGGATAATCAACGGAAACTTTTTGATAATATAGAGAAATTTCATATTTCAATTGAAAATAAAATAATAACTTTAAATAATTTTATAACATTCCAAAGTACAATTTCACAGATTAATCTGGATTGTCAGAGTTTAATTACATTAATTGATAATATCGAAAATGCAATAACGTTTTCTAAATTAAATACAATTCACAGTTCAGTTATATCAAGCCAAGAAATTTTAGAAATGATAAAATATTTAAGCACCATTTACAATGAAAAACAAATACCAAAATTTATTAATATTTTGACATATTATCTCTTTCTTGGTTCACAAGTAACCTTTTCCAAATCCAAAATAATATTTGCTACCCATGTTCCTATCCTAAAACCTAAAACCTACGAATTTTTTCATTTATACCCCGTAATTCAAAACCATACAATATTTATACCTCCGCAACCTTACTTGGCCAGAAGTCAAAAAGAAGTTACTTTCATCAAAGAAGAATGCCCCGAATTAGAAGGAAAATATTATTGTAAAGAAACTTTCAAATTACAAGATGACTGTACTGTTGAACTTTTAAATGGACATTCCGGTAAAAATTGTGTAATTCGTGAAATTAATCTTCAAGAAACAATATTGGAACAAGTAACAAATGATGAACTTTTAGTGATCCCAAATTTTGAAACTGATGTAATTTCTAAATGTGTATCAGACCGCTATTTTAAATTAATGTATCCATCACTTATAAAAATTCCAAAAAATTGTAATATTCAAGTAGGAAGTGAAATTTTCTCAACTAATGTACAAATTAAAAAAGGGAAATCAATAATATTACCAAAATTAAACTTTAAATTTTTGAATAATCAAATTTATAAATCCCCTAATTTAACTAATATAGATTTTAATAAATTGTATGAAATTAATAACATCGCTAAGAATATAAAACCAATTCATGAAATTTATAATCCACAAAGTCATGTATCGATAGGACTATTTACTGTAATAATAATAATTTGTATAATTTTCATAATATTTTGGATAATTCGAAAATATAAATATAAGTTTGTAAGAAAACATAAAATAGAAGAAATGAAGAAAGAAGACATCGAATTAGAAGAGGAAAGACAACAAAGGATGAAAAATACCTCCGTCATTTTTCATTCTTAGGGATGGAGGAGTTACATGCGAAGAATTTCTGAAGGACATTTTTAAAACAATACCATTGTATCTAATATCATAAACATGTATCAGCATTTATTCTATTTTTGTATGAAATAACGTAAACATGTATCAGCACTATTTTACTATAAATAAGATGTTTGTAAACAATTCGATGATATTTAATGTTTATAATTAGTTCGATCTTGAGATTAATTGTATTCATATAAATATTCAAAAATAAAGTTTTTTAAAAATATATTTCGAAACCCGAAATATATAATTTCCGATTTATATTTTTCGGTAATCAAATTTTATTTTTAAAAAATTTATTTGATACCAAAATTACAATTATTGAATGATTACAATTAAACTCTCAAGCGAATTAACTATAAACATTACCAAGTTATTTACAACAATCCATATTTATCATAAAATAAAGGCTGATAAAGTGTTTACGATATTTAATACAATTGCGTTTTATAAAAATGTCCTTCTAGAATTTTCTTCATGTAACTCGGGAGAGACATTTTTATATAACGCAATTGTATTAAATATCGTAAACACTTCATCAGCATTTATTTTATTATAAATATGAATTATTGTAAACAACGGTAACGTTTATAGTTAATTCGCTTCAGAGATTAATTGTAACCATTCAATAATTGTAATTTTGGTATCAAATAAATTTTTTAAAAATAAAATTTGATTACCGAAAAATATAATTCCCGAAAAAAGGTTATTCTGTTTCTTACACGGTTATTCCAAGGAGATTTTTCCAATTATATTCTTTTCAATCAATAGAAAAAGGGTGATCTAGAAATTGTACATTAATTTAAAACTGATTGGCACGAATATAGATTAAAGATAGATATTCGGTCATTTCGATGATAAAGGTTAACCAAATTGACTGTCAAGTTTACATATGCGACTTGTTCTGAAATCATATTTTAACGTAACGTAGAAGACCCTTGTCAGGGGTACTTTCATTCGTCACACGCTCCCACTACCGTCATAATTTCTTGCAAAAAACTTCCGATGGTGTCAGTAAAACATACAAAATATATCACGACACTCCCACAATTAGGACCGAACAATATGAAAAAAACGAATTGTTATAGATTTACAAAGGCATTGTGACGAGGGTTGACACTTCCATTTTTTTAAAGATAAAGTAACTGACAGGTTATATTTCCACGTGGGTATTTATGAAGAAGATAACCGCAACCTTAAAAACGGAATATTGGAAACTTGAAGTAATTATCCAGAAATTGATAGCGATTTGAACTATTAAAGAGTAATGGCGGTTATATTGAAGCCTAATTAATTTGCTTTTATTTCTTATGTCGACTCAAAAAATAGAATTGACACATGACCAGTATTTTTCACCTGAAATTTCACTTCTTTTTTCATAAAATAGTGAAGGTTTATTTCAATTTTTCACTCTGCAAAATTCTTATAGCGTGATGTGGACAATTCCTTGAAATGGGAGTTACAAAAATTGAGTTCCTCCTGCTTCCCGCTGAGCTCAGTTATTATTATTAACTTAACAGTTTATTATGCCCTTTTCCGATACGCCCTTTCCTTCTAGGGTACGGACTCGGACTAAGCAGTAAGGCTCATTGCAGGGAATTCTTCAAAAGATTCAAAATTCTGACTCTTCCTTTCTTATTTATCTTTGAATCAGAGAGATCGTTGCACGGTTATCCACTAAGGAACGCGGAGCACGAACCACGTTCAGAATTAGTTAAGGGCTCAATATTTTATAATGCAAAAAAATCGTCAATCACTTGCCAATTGAAATCAAATCGATATCATCTTCTCCCGCATGTGCCTTCTACTCTGTAAACGTCTTCTAATAATAATATTAAATGCCCGACATGCTGCATACTGGTTTAATTTTTGCTATGGACTTGTCTTCTTCTTTGGTTGCCCTTTTCTAACTGAATGTTGGTGATAACCCCAGCAAAGTCATTTCTGTTTCTGGCCCTTCTTATCAGCGTCTTCAGCCTTGAAGCCTGTCGTCTACCAGGACCTCGATTTTCTCTTCAATCAGAAGAGGCAAAAGTCTGTATTTGTCATTTCTATATATGTGTCCCAGATACGAGGTTTTTATTAATCGTGTAAGTTCTCTGTCAGTCTCATTCTTCGTTACTGATTTGAGCAGTCCAGGAAGTTCTCAGCATCCTCCGAAAGATCCACATTTAGAAACTTTCTAAGCGCCTTAGTGAGTTCATCTTAAAGGCCTGAGCCTCCTTTCCGTATAATAAAGTGCTGAATACATAGCATTTCACCATCCGTTGCCGGATTTTAAGGTCAATTGCTCGGGATATAAACAATTGTCTCATTCTTAGAAAGACATTTATTGTTTTCACGATGATTGATCTCATTTCCATATCTGGGTCTATATCTTTTGTTATCCAACATCTGAAATATTTAAATTTCTCGACATTTTCGATGATGTCACCATCCACGTTGATAGACATGGGAGGATAGTCGGATGTTTTGAAGATAATCAAGGCTTTGTTCTTTATGATGTTAAGCCCATAATCGTCTCCCATAATTTCTATGCGATCTAGCACTTACATTCAAGAGCTATACTAAATATTCGTTTTATTTCGTAAACCTCTGCTATATGTGATATTTTGAAGGTACAAACTTATTTCCGTTGAGTAATTATACAGAGTGTTTCCTAAATAATCTAAAATATTGTAGTCACTAACTTAAAACGAAAAGTTCCTATAAACATGTGTGATAAGTCTGGATTTATGTAGAATTTTGAGTTGAAGTCACCACTTATTAAACCTCAAGAATGATTCGATCTTTCTATTTTTTTTCTAATTTTTGTCCCTATTTTGAGGTCCTCTAGCTGCTGAATGATGCAAATGGATATAGAGGTGAATTGACTCCAATCTTCATTTTCTCTTCTCTCTGCTCTTTATCGATTCTTATGTGGGACACTCTATGTAATCACAAAACCTCTACGGAATATATTAAAAGTGATCTGGTGTTATTGAAGAATTCGGTGGTTTTTAAATTCCATATACTAATAACCACCACAAACCATATCATCTGTTTTTGGGGTAGTAATAATTCAAAATAATAATGCCACATATATTTGTCTGAATCTAGGAGAATTTTCGTGTTTCGAATGTAATTTACGTGCCGTCATAAACCACATTAGGTATTTTTAGTGGTTTAACATACGGCTTTGGTTTTGGAATTTGAAATTATTCCCTTCACAACACGTCACGAACAAGTCTTAACATCTGTGTATGTTTATTGTGAATCGTGATGTGTGAAATTTTGCTCTAATAGCATAGTAAAAAATAAATTATATTGTAAATTGGCCGCTATTCAACTAAATTTTTCAGTAGAATTTGATATTTTATTGAAATGAAACGATAAAAGTTATAATAATAATTATTATCTATAAAGAATTAGTAAATAAATGAAGATAAGAACATCATTGATGGAAGAATCAACAGTTTTATAAATAATCATTACACGTTGTCCCCTGCTGCAGCAAGATAAAATCGAGACTAAAAAATGAGAAACAAATTACCAGGAGTTCAAGAAAAGTTCAGTATATTCGTTCCAATTATTATCTAACATTGATTGGTTAGTGGATTCTCATTGAGTCTTCAGCTACTATACAAGCTCATCCAGTATATACCAGTACTGCCACATTGATGAAAGTATTATTATAGAAAGAAAAGATTCACCTATAAATGCACATCGACAAGTTCCATGGTATCAAGCTGGATTGATTCAGGGCATTGAAGTTTGAGCGACCAAATGTTTTTTCAAAATAGATTTGAGAATTAACTTTGTTCATTAAACATTTTTTCCTGAGCAAAAAATCAGCTCAGATCCTATTATCGTCCTAAATGCTCTACAAACAAATATAAAAATAAAATACTTTGTTGAAATTAGAGAAAAGCGAAACAAGTCTATAAAACTTTTGAAACTGTTTTAAAGAACAGTTTTTATATTGTTGGTAAATTGGAAGATATTCAGTTTTTTATTATATTCCTCAGCATATCGATTCAACAGTAGTCTTAATAACTACAAGGGCTGCTACTTGAGTTTTGAGTTTATTGGTGACCGTAGGTACTCAGAAAGTCTTGTCATCTAAATGAAAAAATGGAAATAAATTACGAACAATCTTGCATGAACATTCGGCTGACAAAAAGAATTGTACGCGTTGAATAATTTGACCATTGCTCAATGTCGTGTCGATTGGTGCAAATAAATGTTTAGAAAAGTCGCAGTGCTTCAAAAGACTTCTATAAGATCGTGACAAATCATCGATCTATGCATATGGATCCGAAATTAATCAAACTCGACTCGCGCACGAAGCACTTCGAAGCAAATGGTCGTCTGTACGGTACACCAGCATTTGTTTGCCAGAAGAGGTCCAAGAAATTAGGGAAAAATTAAAAATGCGAGCTCTCAAACATTAGTTGAAACTAAAAATAAATTTCGAGTTCAACATTTTTCTACACCTGAAGAAGCGGTTGGTGCGCTTAAATTAGATATTTTGGAGATACCTCAATCGGAATGGAAAAAATTCTTCGAAAATTCCTCCAAAACATCCAAAAGTGTGATAATCTTAATAGAGACTATTTTGAAAAACAATGAAACTATGTCTCAAACAGTCTCTAAGAAATAATTTTTAATGGTTATTAATTTATTGATAATCTCACGTAGTTCGGATTTGAAGTTGAAGTTAAATGTTTCAAAGACAGTTACATAACCTAATAATATCTATATAAAAAACCACAGAGTGAATTAAACGCAGATATTGTTCTAATGCAACATCGAGAGATCTGCTTTTGATGGCTTTGTTCTTTATCAATTTGGCACTCGACTGAGAGCTTAAAACGAAATCGCTTGTAATCCTGAGGTTTCAATACTAGACCGAGCGATTTATGGAAGTCAATTATTCTTTTGAAATTTCCTGATCCTGACATTCATCATTGATATAAAATCACAAGACCCACATATAGAGAATATATAGAGCTAAGATTTTGAAAACAAATGAACGTAGGTATATGGAAATCAGCATGAAAAATAGTCAATTGGAAAAATGCAAAAATGTATATTTGTGTAAATAATGAACGATGTTTCTTTTATATGTTGAAATTCCCTTGCAAAAATAAAACATTGTATAGCAGATTTAAATTGTTCTTGGAACGTCAAAGTGAGTTTTTAAAATAGTGTCACATTCTAATTATTCGCGTCATGCTATTGAGTGGCAGCAGACAAAATAGTCAATATCAACAGTTTTTTATCAATATGGGAAACAATTTTTCATTATACTTATCTCAAAGCACCATCTGCTTTACAAAGACGTGAAGGTTCATTATCAGAACAGAGCGGATAATTTGTCCTGATTTTCATTTTTTTACAGTAAATGATAGAAATTAATTAATAAAAAAAAACAATTATTCATTAATAACACTCTTCTTGAAACAACTACATGTATAGTTAAGAGACGATCAGGGAACGTTGGTTCTCCACCAATATGGTTTCCGAAGAACGCCTCAACCCATGTCCGGTGTATTCCTTGGGATTTCTCAGTTTCAAGTATTTCGCAACAAGTTTCGACACATCTCTGGTGGTATGGCATCCAGAATGTTGGCGTAACACCTACGAGTTCGGTATGCAATGAATAATCTCCTGCTGTGCATATTTTTATGCTGTAGATCTCCATATTTACGGTAAAGTGCACAGGGCTTGATTATACATGCTTGGTACTGATAAAACTTCTTGACAAATAATTTTCTCTATCTTGCAGAAGCTTAAAAATGAAGCAACAATTATCGTCCACATCGTGTAAACTCAAACGTATTAAATCATCTCTACGACATGCTCCAACACTAAAATCACTTTTGCAAGTATATATTGTTTTTTGGATATTTTGTATTGCTAGCAATTTCTTTCATAGCTCAACAGCTCTTTAACATCAAGAACCAACTCCATAACATAGAAGATTCCATATTTTTTGCTTTTCCGACAAAATAAACTAAAAAAATATCCTCATTGACAGTTTTAACTTTTTTGAGATCTTGCCATTCCATGGAAAGTTGATATTCGTGCTTATATCTCGACCTGGATTTTGCTGGTAACAAATCATCATTGGCTAGCTCTAATATATTCTTAGAAATAAAATGATGAACAACTCATTTATGAAAAGGATGAAGAGATACAATAATCAATTAAGAAATAAAATAGAAATTAATCAAATTCTCCATACCATATGTACAAGGACTCTCGACCCAACAACTATCGAATTATTTCAATAAATTTGAATTTAGTATAAATTATAAAAGACATAAAACATTATCCAAATATTTCTCTAAATTAAAATCTAGAACACCAAAAAACAAAAGAAGTAATATTATATATCAAGTAGCTTGTACGAGTTGTGACGTTTTCTGCATGGGGCAGACATCTCAATATTCAGAAAATAGACTAAACGATCATCAATACGACACGAAAAATTAAAATTACGATAACGAACCAAGGAACATAGATCCAATTATCTACATACAAAAATATTTGAGTTTAGTTCATAGTTCCATTTCGTAAATTTCAATACCATTACAAATAATTTGATTGATGACGTATTTTTGAGAAATAAAAACTGAGGAAAAATAATTTCTTTATGTTAAGACAGGTTTATTTATTTATTTTGGTATTCGTGATTGAGGTGATTTATTGATTGATATAAATACGTACATTGTCAGTTCCAAGTGAATATTTGTCGAAATTAAATGAAAAAGCCTAAAATCAAAAAGATCTTGATACATGTTGGTTGGAATTTTGAAAATTCTCGACGTTTCGGCTCCCACTTTGGAGCTATTATGAAGAGAAGGGTGGGGATTGGGTAGTTATTCGTTCATTGGTGGAAAGCAATTCGATTCCGTGGTTATATACTTGGAGGAAATTGGAATCTCAATTTAGCTCAAGACCAGCAGTGATTTTGATTGTGTTTGTTTTCATTTTCAATTTTAATCATTTCATATTTGTTTTGTTTAAGATTTTTGCCACTTATATTGATAAATTTACGTTTTTTATTTCATATTTATCTATACATTTTCAGTGTGCTGTTCCTATAAGAAAATGAATAGACCAGGATTGTGCTTAATTCATTGATTTAGGGTGTATTCGATTTCGCTAATGATTATCATCTCATTGTCTTCATTTTTCCTCATCTTCTTTATTGCTAGTTCCACTATCTTAATAATGATACCAATATCCCGTTACTTTTCCCCATTTTTATCCTCGTTTTATAGGTATTTATATAATCAACATTCTCTCTATAAAACTCAGATTGGAGTAGGAGAGGAACCGGTCAATATTTTTCAGTAAATCATTTAACGTTAATATTAAAATTTTAAAATCCTACTGACCGCGCCAATGATGTTTTTCCATTACTCAATACTGTTATTAACAAGAACAGAAGACAGTTATGTCGGTTATTATTTGATACTTATTTTTACTATTACTAAATTAGATTAACTTAATCTCGAAATATTTTCGAGGCAAAATACATAGAGTTTTGTTGAAATTCGAAAGCTTCTCACTACGGTTCACTAATTATTCGGATGAAAACAACATTCCGCCACCTATAAACAAGTGAAATTTCACATAACTCTGAATAAATTTCAACTTTATATAGTTTCTAACAGAGAAAATTTCGGGTGAGTGAATATAGTTTCCTCTTTGAATATTCATGATATTACGCTTTCTGCTACATATTCCACCACTTTTTACTATGGTTCCTGGTTTACTATGGTTTTCTTATTGGGAATGTGAGTGAGTAAAATCTATTCGTTACCAGTAGTTAATTTGTATTGTCGCGCTAATTTTGCATCTTATTAATAATAACCTAAAAGTGTAGTTACCATTTTCAATTTTATAAGTATCCATAATGATTCTTTTATCTTTTGGTGCATAAAATTAATCTTATATTTCATAGATTTAAGTACTGATTAGATTTAATCGATCAGTACCTGACAAGTTTGCATCGACCCACCAAATACACTATTGAGAAAAAATTAATATGTAATTGATTTAACTTGCTCAATTATGTAAGTTTGGAAAGAACTAAATAGAAAATTTAGACGTAATATCAAAACCATAATTATCTTACAACAATAGCTTGGAAAATAACTTGTCAAGGCCCTTTCAATATATAATACAAACTGTTTCCAATTCTGTCATGTAAAACCAAACGATTTCCCTCAATCGATGTTTGAGTCACGACGTTCATACTATTGTTATAGAATCTGTTGACGGGAAATTGTCTTGGGTATAAACATGAAGGCATAAATGTTCGACTACAAACACTACCACTTAGATCAACTGACATTAGGTGTCCTTAAATAAATCAATGCAGCTTCTTTCCATAAATATGCGACTGTTCTCACGGGTATTGGATATTGATCATTCTTTCAAATATATTTTCAACTTTTACTTGAATTATAAGAATAAAAAAACGATTGAAATTTGCCTAAAACTAATACGTGAACCTGGACCTATTCCCGTTTAATATTTGGCTGCGATCTTGATTTATTAGCTGATCTATTTATTACCATGTTCGTCTCCAAAGAAACTTTTTATGTAAAACATAAAGAAGATAGTGTCTCAACTTCAATATGGAATCATTTTTTAATGAAGGAGGATCTACCAAAGAATCACACACATATTTATTATCAAAAGATTTCTTTGAACATCCACATCCAAATAATTACCACAAAATAATGTTGCTATCTATCTATAGGTTATACGGTTTAATTTAAATCTGTTTCTAAAATGCACAACCAAGGACATCCACTTGTAATAAAATATATATGAATGTGAATATTCATTCAATATGGAGTCATTGGAATTTTGGAAAAACGTCCTTTTGAGCTTGATATTTCACTGCATACTGATCCTGTGATAACTGCTACATCTTCCAGTGATATATTGAAGTTGAGGATATAAAAAATTTGAGTTTTATTATTTTTTTACCAATAATTAGATTAGTTGACTCTCGTTGAGGCTTTTTGAGAAATATTTAATTCAAAAGAAAACGGATAGTGTTTGTTATTTCAGGAAATATAATCAGACGTAGTATGTATAGTAAGTTTTTTTCATTATTGTTTACAAACGAATTGGGAACTGTGTTTTTTAGTTATTAAACAGACCACGAAACGGATCCATTTCCTCATTAAATTAAGTTAGGTTAGGATCACTTACCAATTAGGTTGGGTTATTGAAAAAAAAGTGTTTCAGCACCTTACCTAACCTAACCAATCAACTCAATTAATGGTAAAGTCTTAAGATCTTAAATCCGATATCTGAGATCTCGATGAATGGAGTCTGCGTCTCGAAAACGCTATATTATCCTGTTTTTATAGTGATTTCAAATAATATACACTCAAAGTTTATACTAGGAAGGTGATTAGTGAATGTACTGTAATTTTTATATTCACTCAACCACTAATAAAATATCAGATATTTCATTTAAAATCAAAATTGAGAATTTGATGTATCCCAGGAATCAATTAAGTTACTCATTTAATTATAAAAACTTTATCGAAACAAGAAAAGATCTCCTAGTAGATGTTTCATATTAACAATAGAAATAATAGAGTAAAAGAGGGTTTTGTTCCGAAAGAAATTGAAATAGAGCGAGGGGTGTACGCATATCAACAATGATTGGGAGTTCTTTGTTGCGAGAGTAAATACGGCCATTTTTCATGTTCCGTAAACAACTTTTGATAAACGATGACAAATATTGAATTATCTTGTCGCTTTAAGTGCTTTCAAAGATATTAAGTTTTAGGAGTCTTGGCTGGAATTTACTTACTAAAGATATTATGAATTACTAATAATCAGATTCTGAATAGCTTCACACGAGTCTCGAAAGTTATGATTTTTCAAGGCATCTTCTTCCATTTCGAAGTTGTTAAACTAGACACTGAACAACAAAATGGTTGAAGAATGACATTTTATGCATTGGTATCTATTTCTGGAAATATAATTCCAATTTTATCTTATTTTTAGGGCATAAAAAGCCAGTGCATATTTTTTATTTTCAGATCTAACTTATCTCACTTGTTTTCGATACGTTTTACATGCAAGTTTTGCGGGCATCAGATTTTCTCATTGTAAACGTTATCTGAACTGATATGCTAGCATTGAAATTGGTGAATCCAGTTTTGTAACAAATTCAAATGATTTGGTCTGCAGCTACAGTTGAGGCTGCTATGAAGGTATCGTCTGTAGATATCAGATACAGAAAGCTGCCACGAGGTAGTCCAGATTATATAGTCGAGAAATATTCCACCACATCCTTTTTTTTCCTCGAGTTTTTTTTTTTTTTAATTATGTTAATTATCCTATGACATCGTTGAATTGTGGAATGTTTATAGCTGAAACCGAATCAGTATCAGTACATTTATGGGAAAAACTGTTTGGATTTTATGTAAAAATAGTGTTTCTATTACAGGTGACATTATTTTGAGTAGGCTTATAGGGCTATATGAAGTAGCTTTTGCTAAGGGTTTGCCAGATTTTTGAAATCAAAATAACCTGGGCATACTTTCATTGTATTGGATAGTATCAAATATCAATTGCAGATTATTAAAACCCTTGCCAACAATTTTGTTTGATTTACTTTAAAAGGCAATCGAATCATTATAAATTGGACGGCATTATATTCCCTTATTTAGAAATATGCACTTAATTGTAGTCCTATTTGGAACTTAGAAAAGAATCAATAATATAACTTGCTACAACTGAATATTAAATTATAAAACGTCAATAGACGAGTAGAATGTACCTGCCTGTAAGGGAGTTTGGTTTAAGCGGGGTAACAGCCGTGTACTGAGCCCTTTTTGTACCCAATTTGTTTTTTTTTGTGGAAAACGATATTTGAAAGCAAAACCATTAAGGAAAATAGATTCTTTGCAAATAAAATAGAAGGAGAAAAAGCATTTCTTCTCCAAAGTATATTTATAAAGAATAATGGTAGTCATGGGGGGGTTGTAAAGAGGGTGATACAACATATTCATCTTCTTCTTTGATAACATGTTTAATACAGTTTTTCCAAAGCTCTTGGCGTTTTGCTGCTAGATATTTCTTCTACAACCTCTTTACTAAGTTCTACATTTTCGTGATTCTGATTTTACCTTTGCCCATCTTAACTTTATAGGGTTGAATATATGTAATAGTGAGGAGGTAGTCTGATAAGAATATGACCCTGTTCTTTGCATAGCTTGTTAATTTAATAAACTTTACACCTTCAATAACAGAATTTTTATATGGGGAGTAAATATTATTCACCATTTTTGGTATGAGTGCCGTTAGTATTTATGAAATATTGATGGCTCTTCTGCAATTAATGTTGAAAGAATTATACCACTGGTTTTCTTGGTAGCTTGGTAGTAGTCCCCTGGTTATCTAACGACATGAAAACGACAATTTTGGAAAACTTTTCGGACAATGTAAGAAGGAATAGTATAACAAAAATAATAATTACCAGTTCATTACCTCTCATTCTCAGGTGAATATTACTGGACTAATATTTATCGATTGGTACTCACTTCTTCACTAAACGTATTTTGCAAAATACCTTTCGTGACTACGTAGTATAATCAACTAAAGTCTCTATGATTTTCCTGTTGCATACAACGATGAAAAATTAATCAATTCATCATACGCCGAAGATTTTTTATATATTTTCAATCATTTATCCTACGCCTATGCAATTGTTGCATTTTCCAGCGTAGTATATTTCCATCGTATCCTCGAATGTCACATCTGGTGAAATGTATCTTCTGCTTGCCGCGAAAGTTAACGTAAAAAAGGAATTTTTGAAACACCTGCATAGTAGAGAATTTCGTTAGAAATTCTCCAGAAATATCGCCGTAAAAAGTTTTTGTTCTAAAAGATAGAAGTAATGGAACATTTAAAATTTATAACTTGGAAATTTTAATAAGGATTTACATAAAGTCCTCTTAAAAGAAAGTTTCCAGAGCATAATATTGGTTTTTTAGTTCCATGTGCTTTTGAATTGTGAATTACACCATTTGTTCCAAGTTTTTCCGATATTTAACCGTTTAGAGCATCTATTAGCATAATTTAATTTTTCATATTATAACTTTCCTTCCCAGCATATGCTACAATGGTATTTTTTTCCATTTGGGTTCTGCATCACTCCAGGAATTATTTGAAACATTCAACTATAGTCGGCAAATGTATGAAAAACTTTTTGTAACATAAAGTGAATTTACAACTGTCTTACAGTTTTGATTTGGAAATTTTTTATTATTGAATCTGATACAACAGCAAACAAATTTGGACTTTATTAGGTAATTTCGTAATCTGGTAACGTATGGATCAGGATAACCTTACACAGACCTGATGAGGATATAATGCAGATCAATAATGAAGTCCTAATCAGGTATCAGGATTACTTCGTATGGTTCTGATCAGGATTACCTCATGAGATCCTTATAAGGATTACATTATATCGTTGATTGGGTTTATCTTCTGTATGGACCTAAGTGGTTCACACGAGCAAAAATAATTTATAAGAATATAAAAAAAATAATAACATTATCTTTTCATCCAACTTTCAAATTATAAATAATTCTCAAAATAATTTTGTTAATGAATTACTTGTTTCCACAAACCCTTTCTAGATCATTTCACTTGAATTATTTTTTCTCATTTATTTAAATTTTCAATTTCTTATGAAATCAGTAATTTGTAATGTAATATACCAAATTTCGATATTGAATATAAATTTTCTCTACTTGTATGAACCACCAATTCAAGAAAAACTATAACAACGGCACATTTTCTTTCTCTGTATGTACGAGCCGTTTTTCTATACATGAGCAGCAAGTCTAACTTTGTTATTTTGAATTTTAAGTAAAATTTTGGTATATTTTTGTCTAAAGAGTGTGTTCGAAAAATGCATACTTTTTGAGTTATTGATTTTTTTGAAAAAAAATTTGACAGTTTAAAAATTTATAGGGTCTGATAATTTTTTTTTACGAGGATACCCTTAAATATATAGAAATGGTTTCTATTCGATTGCTTTTAGCAAGATGTATTTGAATCTATTTTGAAAATTTTTTCAATCTATACAAGGTGCGTATAAAAAGTTTTCAAACTTTAACTTCATATTTCTTTATTTTTTTCAATTGAACCAACCGGTTTTTTCTATTCAAATACATTAAAATTATTAAACCCGAAGCTCAAATTTTTAATTTATACTTTTAGTAGGCTTCGTAATTAATGACACGTATATAATTTAATAACGAATAAATAAAATAAATGAAATAAATAAAATTTGGACCTCACCTGCATCTCTAAAAATTTACAGAAAACATTCAATATCTGGATAACGGTAAGGTTTAGGTATAAGAAGTATGCCACATTTTTACTCTTAAATGTATTAAAATAGGAAGAATTAGGTGATTCTATTTAAAAAAATTAAAAAATTTCATATTTATGAAGTTAAATTTTAAACATTTTTTAAACACACCCTGTATAAAATGTTAAAATTTTCAACATAGATTCAAATACGTCTAACTTTCTTAAGGGAAACCACACAAAAACCATTTTCATATCTTCAAGAGTATCCTCGTAACAAAAATAATTTATAAAGGTCTGCAATGGTCAAATTTCTTAATAAAAAAATTAATAACTCAAAAATTATGTATTTTTCGAAAAAAGTTTTCAGACAAAAGTATACTCAAATTTTACGTAGATTTCCGGTAGAACTAGAAGTCGTCAATCTTTGAAAATATTTTAGTTCAAAAGATCGTATTCGAAAACCCAAACGTAGAAATTTTCATTATTTTACTATGAGTATTTTGCCATATACAGATAGTTTTAACACGTCGTGGGACACCCTGTATATTATTATGTTAACTATATTCAGACATTTCTAATCATGCAAACATTTAGATCTGGTATATATTGATATCACTTTTTCTTTATATTATTGACGAAATCTTGGAGTAGTTTACTTTAGTTTGAAAACTTGATGACAAATAATTTTTTTTTCTAACGGTTCAACATAATCTGATCTCAGTGTGAACCTCGTAAGGATAACCTGATAAAAAATATTTTTCTTTGTAATAAGGTGATCCCAAGAGATTCCTTATATAGACATGATCGAATAAGTACAATCTTCTAAATTAGACCACATTAAACCGAATCCGATACAATAATATTAATGGATTCATCTGACGAAGAACTTCCCGAAGCCATTTTGAAGGCTGCAAATGAAGCTAATTCCGAGCTGTTACCTGCCAAATCCAGACTAAGGTATGAGAAGCACGACCATTTTATTACATGGTATAAGGAGAAAGGGGCCAATACTTATAAGGAAGAGGTATTTCTTGCGTATTTTTCAGACCTAAGTTAGGTTTTGAAATCTAATACATTATGGTCCCACTATTCGATGCTAAAAATTTTGAAAGTTTAGTAAAAATAAAACAAAATTTGGATATAGGAGACTTCCATAAGCTAACGTTGCTTCTTAAACAAACAAAATATTGGTTTTCGAGCACAGCTAGCTCCCGTTGAGGTATACCTGATGATTAAAGAGAGTACCATTTTTGCACTGGTTGGCGCTCTCCGCAGATCCGAGCTTGTAAATATCACTGTCGACGATATTCAAGATAAAGGCAACCTAATTGTTGTGAAAATTCCAAAAATCATTCGTCAAGATCATTTGTTTTATCTGAAGAAATAAATGATGGAACCTATTTGAAAGTGCGCAGATTTACGACCACCTACCATTCCACACCGCCGATTTTTTATTCATTATAAGAATGGAAAATGCTCAGTTCAATGCGTTGGCGTAAACACTTTTGGTAAGATGCCAGCAGAGATTGCTTCACATTTACGCCTACCTAATCCGGAACGTTATACAGGACACAGTTTCAGACGTTCTTCGGCAACGTTCCTAGCAGACTCCGGCGAAGAAATAACCAACCTAAAGCGTCTCAGTGTCTGGAAGTCTACTACTGCCACTGAGGGCTATTTGGAGGAATCCGAGAATAAGAAGAAAAAAATATCAAATAAAATTCTCTGTACTACAAATGACTTAAAACTGTAGCCGTCACCGTCATCTTTATGCGACCTGCAACCGATGCCATCCTCACCGACGTCATCTACCTTCCAATTGAAACCAAATAACTTCCACTGGGCCGGCAGTTCTTACTAGTCTACAGAATGTAACAAATTGTGTTTTCAACATTAATATTTATAATAATTAGTAGTTTTTAGTTAAAGTTTTATGTTTGTTGGAACAAAATAATTTTTGAAACATGGGTTGGTATAATTTTTTGTATATACGGTCGTAGAGAGAATAATGTTCCTAACTCATGCATAAAGTGTCTTTCCCACATTTGACCGCTTGCCCGAACTCCGCTCCGCGTCGTTCGGGACAACTGCAGTCACTTTCCACACTTGTTAGGAAAATAACTATTTATGAATTTTCATGATTGAAAATAGCTGCTCATATATATGTGTAATGGATTTCAGCTTTCTCTTTGAAAAGGTATGTTTTAAACAATTTGGTTAAACATCGTTTAATTTAGACTCAGAATAAGTATTTTGAAATGTTACGCATTAGCACCGAAACTCGTAATTTGCAAAATAATCTGAATACAGGACTTTCCTCTTCAATTGATCAATTAGTTGCACATCATGTGGAGATTATATAATGAGGTTGCTTTTTTTTCTATTTTCTTGGACTTCTTCTATTCTCATAGAAATACTAAGGTTTATAAATTTGGTATTTTTCAACTCCTTTGTTTTTAAATCATGTATAATTTTTGTGAAATCAGTATACACAAAGTTATATCCTTTCTATATTGAGTTGTGTTCCTATTTATCTCATATTTGCAACGCTGTAACTTGAAAAAAGAAATAATGCAGATGTATATTATTATGCTGGAATTTTGAATTAGACAATTGAACATAAACGTTTCAGGTAGGTGTCTGTAAATTTCTGTTTAGCTTGTGATGCAAACCTTCTTTGTAGTGTTATTTTCATGGTATTTTCCTCTATCTACTCTTTACCCTCACACACAGACAAATAAATATTTAAGTTTGCTTGGTGACATGTGACATTCGTTCTGTTTTCACAAGCTTTATGAACGCTAAGAAAAATGTGAAAAATTCGATTACTTTGGATGCCAATACATCAATCAATCAATATCTTCTGTTTTATTTATTTTGAGATACCATTTACTAGAAGGTATGTATAGGATCGTAAGAGGCGAATAATCTTGGATCTATGTATATTTACTCAATACTAAACAACAATCAACCATATAGATATTTCAACATGAAGATCCATCAAAAGTTGTTCGCACATGAAGCACTTCGAATCAAATGATCTCCTGTTTTATTGGACTTAATTGACATATTGCCAAAATTCCATTGGAGTCAATTCCGAAAAGTAAATTAGCATTCGTTTACCAGAAGTATTCGAAAAAATCACCACCACGACAATGCGAGCTCTCACATATCAGTTCAAACTAAAACGTTTTTGAATATTTGAGAAATCGTATTTTTGGTTCATCCTTTATACATTCCAAGTTTGGCATCTATTGATTTTATCTTATTTCCGAAGATCAAAGATAAAATGTAAAATCTGAACACCTGAAAAAGAGGTTGATGCGTTCAAATTACATGTTTTGAAGGTACCTCAATCGGAATGGGAAAATTCTTTGACAATTTGTTCAAATCCATGCATAATCGAACCCATATTCAATTAGAAATATTTGTTTTTGACTATCTCAAAACTTAAGCTGCAATACTGGTATCAAAATTATTATTGCGACTATTGTAATTTAGGAAAATACAGAATACCTTGGACTGAAATAGCAACTAACTTAAGAGCTTAGACTAGACCGATACAAATCACAGAAAATAAATTTTAGAGATTGAAATACTGATTTTTTTTATATTTACAGCATATAATGGAGAGGTGGAAGATACCAATTCCTCCAAATTATAAGAGAGATTCTCTTTCAAGAAACTCACATGTTCAGTTCTGTTTTTCTGTCTAGAATATCAGGCACATTTGTCTTTGATCTCAATTATTATGTTAAAAATATTTATGAATTTTATCTGTTTCTATACAATAAACATCAACAAAAAAGATGAAAACATAAATTCTAGCTGTTATCTAAAAGCAATATATTTCACAAAAGTATGAACGTTTGACCCTGTTTTGTCGTAACTCAACTAAAAGAAAACTGAATTTCATCCTTTTCTTGTAAGAGTGATACCAAGCGAAAAGATAAACTTTTTATTTTATTGTGTACGAGGTTATAACCCTTTTCCCGCTAACATACAAACAGGTTTTTATCAGTTTTTCGTTCGCGTCCTCCTTTCAATTCGAAGAAGAAAAATAAATTTCTTTCCGGAAGCAGTTAGTTATCTTTTTTCTTGTGAAACTACGGAATGAACGACGAGCTATATACAGTGCGATCATTTTCATGATACGAAGAAAAATTTCTAAATCCTTTTGAAATAATTATTCAATCCAGATAACATGACATTATTATTTTTCATGACCTAAAGGGTTATTTTGTCAATTTCTTTCATTTTCTCAACTTTTGAATCAGCAATATTGTCTGGTCTATTGGAATATACTTTAGATTTCAAATACCCCCATAAGAAGTAATCGAGAGGAGTCAAATCCGGGGATTTAGCCGGCTATTCAATCGATTCACGTCTACCAATACACCTTTTGGAAAAAACCTCGCTTAAATAATTTATAACTGTACATGTAGATTTAATGGAGCTCCGTCTTGTTGGTAGCAAATAGATCGATGTATCTCATTTGGATGATTAACAACAAGTCTTTGTAATGTAGGCACTACTAATCTAGATAATCCTCACCATTAACTGTGGTGTCGAAAAAATAAGGGCCAATAATTTTATTGTTAATCATAGCAGACCAAACTTTCACTTTTTTAGGATATAGAGTGTGAGCCTCATACATCCAGTAAGGATTTTCTATGCTCAAATATCTACTGTTCTGTTTGTTAACCGTTCCGTTTGAATAAAATGTCGCTTCTTAAAAAAAACTTTGTTTGTGAACTGCAAAACTGCGTTCATTCTGTCTAGCATCAATTGATAGAATTCTTGCCTCCTATCAGGATCATCTTCATTCATTCTGAATCAACTGAGCTTGCTTATGCGGATTTTATTCAATCTCTAGAAGTATATTGAACATTTCTACTTTTTTATTTTAGGTTCTTCTCTCATTGTAATGTATAAAATACATTTTTTCTTCGATTATAACAAAAATTGATGAAAATTTTTTGAATTTTCGTTTGCCATTATCACTTCGTTCAACTTTCTTCAATAGCAATAATTAATTTCCACGCTTTTCCACTGTTTACTTTCATATCTATTGATTACATATCAATGATTAGAATGCATTTTTTCTCTGAATATAACAAAAATTAATGGAAATTTCACTTGCCATCATTACTTCGTTCAATTTTATTCAATAGCAATTACTAATTTCCATGCTTTTGAACAGTTTTCTTTCCATATCTGTTCATTTCATGTCATGCTTCGGATATTTTCCTCATTATATCGTATAAAACCGTTGTTTTTCATAATATGAAAAAATGTCATTAAAATTTTCTGAATTTTTGCTTGCCACCGTCATTTCGTTCAATTCTCTTCAATAGCAATCACTAATTTCCATCTTAATTATAGAAAAAATGAATTGTTTCAGGTTTTTTGCTCATTATAATGTATGAAATCCGTTGTTTTTCATAATATGAAAAAATGAAAATTAGAATCTATAAAATACATTAAACACGTTAATTTAGAAAAATTGATCAGAATTTTCTAAATTTTTTCTACCTTGATATCAAAAATACAATTTTTTTTGGCTTTTCTTACTAATAATTTGGTATCTCCAAAGATTTTTCCTGATTTTTAACAGAACAGATATGAAAATACCTGATTATTTCTAAAGTATGTATCAATAGATACAGACAAAATTGATGATTCAAAAATTCCTTTCCAACAAAGTGCCACACGACTCCCTCACACATTTATGGGGGTGCTTATAATTCAAAGGGTGTTCTGGAGGGTTACAATTTTTTCATACTGTAAACTGTCAATTCAAGGATAAAAATCGACCTTCGTTAACCAATCCAAATCACATAGTGATACACAATCAAAGTGAATTGTCATTAAATGTTTTATTATTTGGATTCACCCTGTATCAGATCTGATTGTTATTAACGGAATAAATGTTTCCAAAATTTTCATTACTCTTCGAAAGATTTGGTCACAATTGATCTTCATTTTCGAATTTCTCTTACTTCGTAAAGCAAATCACAACCCCATATTATTTTAATTTAAATCCAGAATTCTGTTACCAAAGTCGCTTCACCTATCAGAGAAAACAGTAAATGTTATGAAAAAATGCGAGTTACATACAAAACTAACTAGCGAGCCACTTCCTTTCATCCTATTTTCAGCGGCAGAACTTTTCTCGAGCGAATTGCCTCTTGAAAAATTGATAGGATTGTTAAAGTCCCTATTTACTGCACGGGTAGGTTTTCATTATTGCCTTTACCTAGACAGGCGGTTTTATTGTGATTACACCATCATTCGACGAGGACAATCGAATCCACTTGAATGGTTTTAAATCCCGTCTCTTCTTGAATCAAATGAATAATTTCATGGAGACCACCGCGTCATCCAGATATCAAATTTTCACGCAACTCCACTATTATTATTTCAAAATTTGGTCACTCGAATAAGAATATATCAATAAATTAGTGTAATACTGTCGTGTTGTAAATAGACTCCACTATTTTGTTCAGAAGTTCGGAATTATTCACATGAAAAAACGATTTTGTAGTCACGGGCATCTTTTGTCGCAAAAACTCGTAGTAAAAGAATTGAATCCTATTACATTTATAACATAACTCAATAAATCGTGTTACTGATACATAGATGGCGCTGCAATTGTCAAATCCATATGACGTTTTTGAAGTATCAGCTTTCAAAAAACTAGTTGTGAAATTACATGACTTTTCGATTTGTCAGAAAAAAGTCAGCCATTTAAATGAAGCTACTTCTGCTATTTTCAAAACAATAAATTCAAAACTATTCCTTTTGTTAATTTATCATTGCTTTTTTTGATGGGTAAAAATACTGCAAAAGCTTTAAAAGTATTATCCGGACTCTGCTCCATCGAAAAAAACTATTTGTTATTAGTTTGCTTAATTTAAACGTAATCATTCAGATATCGATGATGGTGAAAGTTCTGGTCGTTCAATTGAGGTAATTAATCCAGAATACATGAAATAAAATCCACAAATTGATTATATCAAATCGTAAATTGGAATTGCGTGAGATAAATGGAGTCGTAAAGATATCAGAAGGTAAAGCGATTAAAATTGACCATAAAAAGGCTTTTTTTCAAGTAGGTGCCGCGTTTACTCACTATCGATCAGAAACAACAGCGTGTTGATGATTCAGACCAGCTTTTGGTCATGTTGATACGTAAAAATCAAATTGGTGACAATGGATGAAACATGGATCCATCAGTTCATTCTGGAATCAAAACGATCATCATTTGAATGGACTGCAGCTGGTGAACCAGGTCCGAAGTGCACAAATGCACAACAGTCAGCCGGGGAGGTTATGGCTTTAGTATTTTGGGATCCGCATAGAATATTACTCATCGACTACCACCAAAAGTGAAAACAATCAATAATGAATAATACATAATACATCGCTTCACCAATACAATGCACCGATTCACAATTCGATGGTTGAATTGAACGAATTACACTTCCAATTGCATCCTCATCCAGTGTATAGTCCAGATCTGGCCTCGCCGGTAAGAAATTCGGCTCAAATGAAGAAGCAATTGCTGAAACTAATGACTATTCTGAGACAACATGTTTGTATTGATCTTTATGGAGATTACATTGATAAATAAAATAGATTCTCAGCGTTTTTTTAGTTAGTCACATGATTTATTGAGTGATGTTAGGTAGTCCCGGGATAGGTGAAACGACTTTTGAAAAAAGATAAAAAATTCTCGGTTGCTTCTAGACTTATTTCCAACATAGTTTCAAAAGAGAAATTGAATATTCGAGAATTTTCGAAGCACCTATCCTTTTCTACAGTTGAGTGCTAAATCTGACGAGTTATTTAACTTATGTTGCAATGGTTTTGATATAATATTCAAGAGTTGAAAAATAGGTTACAAAGTCTTCTTCTATTTCAGTTGCAATAAAATGTCTCATGAGTTGGGAATTGCCGGCCAAAAGCTTAAGACAACATAATTAGAAATTATAAATGAAATAAATGTATTGATCTCACTACTACATCATACGGTATATCTATATTTAAAAAATTAATCTACCTGGATATGAATGAACATAAAATAAATCGCGGCAAAACCAATTTCTATCGCCCTTCATATTCTCTACAATTACCGACTTTCTATATCGTGTACTAACGCACGGATGTCGTTGTACAGATCAAAGCTTCTCTGGAAAGAAAGTAAACTGAAAAGTTCATGTTTTAAAACTGGGGTCCCTTTGAAAGTGATCAAATCACCATGGAGTATGTCTCAAAGTTAATTGGTTTTTATGGCACATATTATGTGTTGCAAAAAAGCTTAGATTCCATTGATAAAAGACCTTTCATACTAGTCACAAAAGGTGAGATGAATTTACCGGAAACACATAGATTCGATACATTAAAATCGTTATATAGCAAGAGGTTCAGTGTTTTTCAATTTGATATGTGATAAATATAAATTGCTTTATCTTCTTTTCCCCATTACTCCCATCATAATATTTTCTCAATACAATACATACATATTGGAATTAAAAGGAACAATCCTAGAAAAAAATTCATGACCAGTATCCAGATTTGATACACTATAAAATTAAGCTCAACAAAAAAGTTTTTATATCAACAATACAAGACTTTATTATGGAGTTACAGAAGATATAACAAGAACATGTGATTCTAGAGACGAGAAACATTCTTAAATTCATCTATATTTACGAAAGGTGTCAAACTGAAAGACCATATACGAACTTTCCATTAAGAACGAGTCAAAAAAATTGATACGAATAGTCAAAGAGCTCAATGAACATCCGAGTTGCTACGCAGATGATGCTGTCCTCATGGTAAAATATGAAGACAATCGATTCAACCAAATGAATATTGAGATATTTATCCCCAAGACAAAGTCTATAGGTAAAGACCCAGTAAGTTATAATTTGGCGGATAGTTATGAGCTTTAACTATCTTTAACTATAACGTCAAGCAATAGAAACATCTACGAGAAATGATACAAAAGAGTCCAGGAACTCTGGAAGTTGGTTAAATGACGAGGTGTGTGTATGGGCAGGTATCCATGCGAGAAGTCTGGCGAATCCGTTATCTGGAGTTATCTGGAGATGTTCGAAAATTTACGTAAACAAATCAACTCTGATCCAGCACTCGTGATCATCCGTTATTCAATGCAGGATAGAACTTTCCTGCACTACTCCTTAATGTTCATTTTGAATAATGGACAGGTAGACAAGGATTCGTTGAGTGGCTTGCATTGTCATGTGACCTGACACCCTGTGATTTCTTTTTGTAAGGTATTCTCAAGGACCGCGTTTTTGCAAGAGGACCACGCACTTTCCCGGTCTCCGCTCCACCGGACCTCAATTAGAACGCTTTTTCGAATTCCTTCTTAATAAATTCATATTGCGGCTGAATTTTATAATTTTTTTTCAATGAAATTATGTTTTGTTATGAAAAATTCAACACGCAAAGTTATTACAAAACCGATTAATGGAAGCTGCTTCAAAATTTCCATAATCCAAAAAAGATTATGTAATCCACAGATTCTCTCGATTTATCAAGTATTCAAAGTAACGTCGAGCTGAAATTCTACTAGTTTGTTCTAGCTAATATATGTCTTTGCTTTAAAATCGTGTTCGGTAACCTTAAATTTTTATTGGAAATCCCTTTGCCGTCTGAAGCGAATTCAAAATACATTATAAGCTTTCCCTGTTATTTATTATGAGAGGAAACTATTAAAATTGCATGGTAGCAATTCTTCTTTCCAAAACTACCGAAATTTACTTTAGATTTTCAAGTTAGGGCTTCTTTGGGCGAGAATTGGTTATTTATTAAATATCAGCACTTAGCCAGAGAAGTTTTTAGCGGAAACAGAGGATTTACTGTTAGGGAAAATTAGTTTTATAGAGATCGTTAAGTCTCTAATGTTCCTATATTGGTTCTCTAAATAATCCTACCTTTAATAAAGTACTTTAACAAACAAACAATGAATCTATTAATAAATATCTTATTGATTTCGAAATTGTGATTCGGTTGATTTTTCGATAAAAAAAATAATACGTGTGGTTGATATTCATGAAGTAAAAGTTCGAGAAAAGCATTTTTGTATGTATTTTCCTACTAACAGTAACTTGCAAGCAATACATTATTCTAGTGGATGTGAAATTCCCGTTTCAACGCGGAAATTTCGATTTCGAATTTTTTGCCTAATAGCACCAAAATTAGATAGAAAAAATTGGTATTGGAGACAAAATATGTTCAACCCGAATTGATGTATAACTTATTTGATAGTGTCTCACGCTTCTGTCTCATTCTCTTCCAAAATCAAGTCGAAATCTTACACCAATCTTGCTGATAGATAGTTTTAGCAAAATTTCTAATTAAATCAAGCTGTATCCTCGAACGGCTGAGGATGACTGATATTCCTTGCATAGAATTTTTATCGAATGTGACAGTGACTACCCTATCTTCATTTTTCATTATATCTTTTTGTGTGTCTTGTTATTATATATATTATAATTGTAATTATTCACGGCTAATGCTTGGTGTATCATTCCATCATCTCTATTTGTTGCTTCTAAATATTTCTCATCATTTATGAGCCTGTCAAATCACGAATTTGAAGAAGATGTGTTTCGCAGAAGCTAAATCAAGACTAGAACATCAAATTTTATTTTTTAGAAGCCGATAATTGTTCAAAATCTAAGATATACAGAAATCATGAAAATGCGAGTACATTGAGAACTTTCATGAATAATCTGGTCACATGAAAACGTAAAAATTTGCGATGATATCCAGGGTTGGGTTATTGATGTTACTACATCGATAAAACTAACAAACACAAATGGAAACAGCAATGAATATTTGTTTAAACACCAAATTCCACATTCTCATTATCATGTTTCGCAAGAACAATCAGACAATCCCTCTTCATCTAAACTCCCCGCTGACTAAACAAAAACAGAGTATTCCTTTTGGATGGTAGTCAACAATGAGTTTCGTCGTACTAATTATCAAAAACAATGTGATAAATACCACGTAGTTCAATATAGCAGATGTTCAGTGCTTCGAAACATTCCATAACCGACGCATTTCCTTTTTAAGGTGTAGATTTTGGTAGATTACAAAAGTTTTAATTTTCTACCAATTTTCTACGATATCTTATCAAGCGGACTGAAATCTCTATTTCATCACTGAAACTTGTTTGAATTTTGATTAGTTGATATTTCAATGCTTTTAATTCTCTGGATCTATTTATGTTAAAGAGATAAAAACATCCAACAAATGATAAGTTACTTTTTCAAAACAAATCAAAATCAAATTAAACTTTTTCTTTAGAGTTTCAAGATATAATTAAACCGTTAGTCTCCAATCAAAGTTGAAAGAGTCTTTCGGCTTAAAGCAACAACTTACCACGATCGAAATCATCTGAAAATATTTTTGGTTGTCATGTTTTGATTTTTCATAAATAATCTCATCACGATTTATCAACGGTTTCATATTTATGAGGATGATACACTTATTTTGATGGTTCGGGGAATATGATGAATTTCATAGTATAGAATAGTTATTCATGAGAATTTCTTAGCAGAATATAAATTCTAGATGTCTTTTCATATACAACTGTCCTAGATTAACAAATCTTCATCTTTGTCAATTCTGGTGCATACTGCTCACTGCAATTAACATACAAGATATACACTACTTGTTAAAAGTTTTGGCCCACCTCATAATCCATTCATTGAATTTGGAAATAATTACAGCGTTATATTATAACAAATTTATAAATTCTTTTTCATATTATCGAGCGAAGGTCGAAAAAGTGAATTAGCAAACTTCATTTGTTATTATTTCTTCGGTGTTTATAATTGCAGCTTTAGTTAGCACTGTGAGATGTAAAAACGAGCTGTAATTTATACTTTTTGGACCAAGATTTTTGTCAAGTTTGCATACTAATTGTTTTTCTTTCCAAAATTCAGACTTAAAGGTTTCAAAATGAGTGAAACCAAGTAATTATTTGCTGAAACAAATAACGACAACCGCTGCGCTGATGATAAACGTATTGTATTGATCAGTAAACATGATGGACGACTCACAGTCCTAGAGATAGCAGCTTAGATCATTGAATCTAGGGATCCGCTTTTGAGTACTTCTACAATGAAAGAAAAATGAACGAATCTGTTTTTTTAAGAGTAGCAGTGAAGAAACATCTTTGAGTCAAAGCTTGAGTTTTTTGGGCTCAAGATAAAAATGTTACTAATATCACTAATTGCAATTTATTCATTAAGTTGACTTCTCGTTAAAGCGCAAGAGCCAAGCTATTTTCTGAGACCTATTTCTGCTGTGCAAAAATGCTCGAAAAATTGACTTGTCAGTGGAACATATTTCTCCTCTAGACTCCTTTTCACACCTTAGTGATCCAGCTCTGATACAATTGCCTACAAAACAATCTAATTCATCTTCTTCTAGAGCAGTCTATATCTTTATTGTGTTTGGATATCTTTTGCTCTATTGAGTTGAAGTTCAAGTTGAAATCTTTGGTATTCACTTGCCTCTTTACTGGACCTGTACGGGCATTCATAATATTTCTAATCCGTCTCTTAGTTCATTTTTCCAGATTTTGTGACATATATCCAAACCTGTAACCTCTGCTTGATCATCATTTTCAATCATGTCATAAGGCTCAGATTTTTTGTTTATTTCAGAAATATTTGGAAAAAAAGTTAATAAAGGTGCAGTCGTGGCATTAATAATAAAGATAGGAAACTTAAAAACATCTCGTAGATTTCATACTTTCACATAAGAAGGTCAGAAGTATCGCGAAGCTCTATCCAATAATATTTATATTGTTTATTGTGTAATTTGAAAACTATATATTAATCCAATTACCTATTTTGAACAGTTATTTTCAGATTCACTTCATTATAGTGAAATATCCTATTCTGAAATGCTTGTTGAGTTTCTCCAATTTTGTATGCGGAAAGAAACTTACTTTTTGCAACAATATTTGTTTTGTAAATATAATTTTTGTCAGGTTTAGTGACGTGAGACAACGATTCACGATATCCTCAAAAAAACATCTAGAAATGTTAGGTCTGGAGGATTAGCCGGCCATTCCATCAAATATCTCACTTGAATTCATTCATCACGATATATATTGTACAAATATCTTATTACTGAACAGTGATAATTTATACAGAGATCACGATGTAATAATTTTATTTCTCAATTACCGAACAAACCTAAATTATCTTTTAAACTTATACACTCGTTATTCACTGAGATATAACTCACCAGTTGAATGAATATTTCAACACACAGTCCCAATGATATAATCATCCAAGATAACTGTCCAAACATTGACTTCGTCGGTAAACTGAACATTTATTTTCACGAAACTTGAGAAGAGGAGATTTAAGTAACCCAAATCTCATATTCCCATTAAGACAAAAGTTATTTTCATCGCTATGATGTGAATTTTTGTGTCGGAGAGTTGATGAAGAATCATTTCTAATTTATAAGAGTGTAATTTGTTCCTTATACTTTACTGTATAAGTATATCAATTTCCATTTCATCACGAATTTGTGGTTTGCGAGATAGTTTTGCATTATTAATACTACCAGTTGTTCCAAATTTACGAAGAAGCTCTCTGGAATAAGTCCTCGAAACGGGGCAATCGAGAATCCTCTCATTAAAAATGCTTCCTGCTGCATGAATATTTTCTCTGGTTTCCCAAGTATTTCGATCGTTGCTATTTTTTCACAACAGATGAACTAGTTATTACATGTATTTGCATTTTGAAATTAACGGAAAATACTAACACAAATTATGAGTAAAGAAATTAGTAAAGAAATCAAAATAGATTAACTTTGAAAAAGAAATTAGTTTATTTGAAAACAATTCAGAGACCAAGATAGAATTTCGAATTTTAGTATCAACTAATCAAATTCATAACAGATTTATTTAGAGCCATCGAAAGCCTTGTGTTTGAAATAAACATTTTAATTTAATTTAACATTTAATCACCTACTGATTATATGGAATATATGAAACATTGATTCTTGGAAACTATGATAAATTTTTTTATCTTATACCTTCTATAGGTTTTTATCGACAATTTTTTTTTCTTTTCTGTTTCTTTTGATTGGAATTTGAGTTTAAAAAAATTGAATATATCGACGTTTCGACCTATTCCGATCTTCATTTAAACAAAACTTCACGTTGAGAATTTGCAGAGTTATAAATAAGTAGCAGTCCTCTATTAAATTATGAATAGCTGCATTGAAATTTATAAAATAGATTTCCAACGATATAGACACAAAAGATTGCTCAGTTCTATATAATCTATGTCAGAAATTTTGGAAGGGATAGGACACCCTTGAGAAGATATCTGAGGTCACCATCGTGTGATTTTCTTAAATAAATTTGTGTTTTCTTAAGTACTTCTAGTTTGGTTTTATTAAGACAAAAGACAAATAAACAATCTATGTGTTTTGGACTGTTAATTGCGTGCAATAATTTGATTTATTTCATTTATTTCGAAAAGTATGTTCGCTATGCAAAGCTAAATACAAGTACTGTGATTTTATAAGCAAATGGGCTTCTGTTTTGTAGCAATAGTATTTTCATTGGTAATCGTTTTTTCAGTTCGCTTTGACTGGAAGAATATGTGCTGTTGCTGTATGCAAAAACAATCAATCAACCCTCAAAAGCCCTCAAGTAAACTCGGTATTCCATTATTTCTCATAAGGTATGGACTTAGTATCTTCTACGATACGAAATGAGTAGATACATAGCTGATATTCAATGTAGACGCTGCTGCAATTTATCCAGATCATCTCTGTATATTTTAAAATATTATGCTTATTTTTAATATTATTACTATTTCTAGGTTCAATTCTTCTTTTTTTTAATACATTAATTCCCTAAATAAATAAATCAACAACTAATTTCTCTATGTCTCCATTTCATTTTTCAAAATCATTTCTTACTAAAAAGTTGATGGAAATGCATCTATTCAACTGAAATAATATATTTTCAAATTTTCGAAACCTGATTATTCTTTTGCATGAACCAAATTGTTGTGAAATCTAACGAAATACAACATACAACGTAACATTTGATTGGACCTTGTATATAATTTTGCCAAACACATTTCTTTGTGTCTATAATCGTTGAACTATTTCTAGATATATTTTATTTCCCAATTTTTTGGTTGAATGTTTGTTTTTTTGAAAATCCATCATATATTAATGCAATTTCATTTTTTTATCGTATTGATGTGTTTTTAAACTTGATTTTGAATATTGGAATGTGTGTCCTATGTAACAAGCATCAAAAACATTACGACTACTTGATATATAATATTATTCCTTTTTTATTTAGTTATTTTGGATTTTAGCTCGTTCGCGCTACTACTTATAGCTACTCCTTTTCGATTTTTGTCCTCTCCACTCCACCATCATTCTTCTCCCAGCTCCCAATCTATCTCTTCAAATATTTCATCATCATCTTCCAGTACTTCTTCTATTTCATCATTTGTTATTTCATTTTTTCTAATATGTCATTCTCTCAAGCATCTTATTTTCCTTCCTCTCTCAGTTTTCCAATACTTTACCTCGATTCAGCATGTATATAATTGGAAATTAAGAACTAAATTTGCTCTATAAAGAAGTCCTGACTGCTGTCCATGAATATACTTTCAAATATCTTATCGGTGTCGGTGATCAGCTATATTGGGCGGTAAAATGCAGGTTTTTTAGCCAGGTTTGAGAACGAGAATCGCTAAGATCGATAAAAGTATGAAAAAATCAGACTGGCGTTGGATAAGTCATCTAAAGAAGGTTTTTCGATGCCTCATTATTCCAATTTTTCTGAGAACGGATTTTCTCCCAGCTCGACAAGTTGAGGTGAAGGTGAAGTGAAAGAGATCGACATTGAAGTTTAAGTGAAGCGGAAATGTATAATTTAAGTTGATGATTCTGTAGGTGATTCCTTCAAGAAATTGAGATTGTTAATTGGAGCTGATACAATATGTAGTCTATAGTCTAAGTCGGATGTGGTGACTCCAAGACACCGCTATATAAACACATTTTTTCCCAAGTAATCAAATGATTAGATGTCTTAGGTAACTTTTAGGTTGAAGTCCCAGCGTTAAGGCTCTGAGTTGTCCCGGAAGAAACAGGACAAAACGTTTTACCTAACCACCGCTTATTTTTTTTATATTATTGTAGGTGTTCTTTCATCTAACTCCAATATATTTTCACATTTTTCTTAGTCTATTCCATTTGGAATAATGTGATGTAGAATTATGCGGAATTATGTTTCAACATGGTTCGTTCTGAATGTATAACATTCGGCGTATCTATTCATAGAAACCATTGTTTTCGAATTCAATAAACCTAAACTATCTATACGTAGCGTGATAGATCCATTTTATTGGGAAAACCTGACAAGTATTGTTGATATTTATGTACCGTGTCATGATTGTACTCGTTAAATGAATAATGTGATTTATATTAGATTGTAATTATCATATCGAAGCCCTGTATTATGTCCCGCGAATGTTGCATAAATCTATTGGTTATTATTTGCTATCATGATACGTAGCTTTAACCCTCGACATGCATTAGAGTTTGAATGAGTGTATAGATAGTTGTATTCATTATTATTCGTTAGCCAGGATCTGATATTTTCGAAATGATATTTCTATTGACTACTACGTGCATCAATTTCGAAAACATTTCATTCGAACACTAATTGCTCAAAGCCACAGAAATTAGTTTGAATTTATGGTTGTTGGTATTGGTATTAATTCAATTCTTCGATTTCTATATTCAAATTCCATCGCAACCATTGAATTCCTGAATGGTTAGCAGAAATATGAAATTAATAAGTTGGAAGCTACCCGGCTGTTCATCGGAATATAAATGGAAAATAATGATTAACCCTCTTTAAATTAACTTAGATATCCTAGATCACTATTGCCTTCAGCTTGTAGAAAACGAATCATAATTCGCAATTCACACTTAGCGGGAGCATTAATAATGGAGAATATGTTTACGTGGCTGTAGCATAGCGCCGACTGACACCTGAATGTTAACAATGGCGAAATTTGTAGTGCGAGAGCTTTGAAATAACCTACAGCGCATACCCCTTTTTCTTCTGCCCGGTGGTCTTATTGATTTGAGAATAATTGTTACTTCAGTTACTTCCTAAATGGTCAAGTTCAAGTCTAGAGGATGATTCATTGTTGTAATGTGGTAATTCCATCAAAGTATTTTTTCTGCATCTGCATTTGTGCTTTTCACAGCAGTAGCTATTGTCTTTTTAACTTGATAGTATAATGGTACTGTTTAATGCATCTTTCTCCACTCGAAGTAACTAGGTATTTGAAGATTTTTCTCTGGTTATGATCAATTTATGACAAGCAGTATTGGGAGCATTTTCAATGTCAACTGCTACTAGTGCACAGCATTTCATTTTGAACTCCCTGACTGCTTGTAATACGTACAGCTCGACATCAATAGTGGATTTCTCTTTGCAGATATTTGTGGAACTTTCAATTCTTTCCCTTCGGTTAGTCAATTTCTGATTATTGTTTCCAGAAACTTACTACAATAGTTTATCTCAGTAAACCAGTCGTCGTTGTCATTCACGATATCTTTGATCTCGTTTGGTTCTAGTATCTTTATGACGTCTGAAGGGATGCTGTCTGGTCTTGGTGCATTGCCATTTTGAATACTTCCATCTTCGTTGGCTATCTTCTGATTAGTAAAATGTTTGATGTTATTTAGTGTATTCTCGTTTTGGTTGTCGTATAACAGGAACACCCTGTAGATCTAGTATCGTTATGTATCCTAGAAATAATAGGAAGACAAAGACAAACAAATTCATACTGATTTTCATTGTATTGACAAAACACTAACTATTCTGTACTGTTTACCTAATTCTCTCAATAATATGACACAACGTGAGTCATATTATTGATAGTCGTTATTGAAAATGTATACAATAATTTCTCTGTTATTATTATCATAGTTAAATTAATTGAAAGCATACATTAACCAATAATGGATCATTATGAAATTATTAGTATTTCGAAATTATGCAAAATGTGTTGAATCAACTGCGAACTATTCTATAAGAGTTTCACAATATCTTCCCAATCCCGATGCTGTTTATTTCATTGATAATACTTCATAATGCAATATTTAGATGTGAAAAAAAAACTATATCAATACCATATAGAAATTACACGAATTCAATTGGAATTGAATATTTTCGTATAACATTTTGATTAATAATTTCATCAAATATATATAATAATATAAATCTAACAGAAGTCATGTACAGGAATTATTAACAAACGATTTTGATCACCTTTTTCCAATGCAACTGATATCACCTTTAACACAAAAAATTACTTAAAAAATACAATTATTATATTGCTAATATCGAGTTCTACGAAAATCCTTAATAATAAATCATGTGGATACTAAGATTATTGACTATTGTTAACATTCAGGCGTCAGTCGGCGTTGTGCTACAGCCACGTAAACATGTCCATCATTATTAATGACCCTGCCTAGTATGATTCGTTTTCTACAGGCTAATAATTTCATCTAATATCGTTGTAAACCTAGGAGAAGTTATGTATTTCAGGAATTATTAACAAACGATTTTGAACACCTTCTTCTAATTCAACTGTTATCAACTTTAACAAAAAAAATTAATTCAAAAAGACAATTATATTCTATGTGGATACTAAAATTATTGACTATTGTTGACATTCACGCGTCGGCGTTGTGCTGCAGCCACGTAAATATGTCCGTCATTATTGATGCCCCCGCCTAGTGTGATTTGTTTTCTACAGGCTGAAGATTACAGCTCTGCAAAAATCCATCCTAGAATGAGTCGTGTGTATAGAGAAAACTTCATGAGTAATGGTATTCATGTTGGAGTTGAGAGAATCGTTGAAGAAAAACCGCAGATTCACCATTACTTCTTTCTCACCCGAGTTTCCAAAAGTTTCAAGATCTGTTTTGTACTCTACTTGAATTCATTGGCGCCAAATTTCTTTGAAGATGGTATTGAAAAGCTTGTCCACAGATATGACAAATGTCTCCATCTATTAGGTAGATCATAAAATTATTGTTCTATATGAACTTGTCTGTTATTTATGCCTATCGGAAGTTAAAAAAACCGCTCCCGTATATGGTTGGGTGAGTCTTTTAAGCTTTTAAACCACTATACATCTACACCGAAAAAATCTATTGCCATCAACTGCCATGTCTATCTTAGGATAGTGTTTTGCTGGACAGTAACATACAGAGGTCGACCACAAAGTATAATCATTTCTGGACGTATCGAGAAATTCCTTATGCAGACATATGTTCATCAATCTTCAAGATTAAACTACTTGTAGTGTTTTTCTTCATCAATCCGTTCAGTTTAGTGTTAATGGGAGATTTTGTAAGACCACAGCTGAGCTTTGCTCTTTTTGGCAAGGATTAATTCCTCTCCATTGCTCGTTATACCCTAGAAGACTTATAGCTATATTAAGGTTACTTTGTTTTTGTCATATAGCGATATTATAAAGTGCTTCGCTATCTTAGACGTCCACTTGATAGCCTTCAGTACGTTTAAATCCTCTTAATCATCGGAGAGAATATCAGAATGCTTGTAGATAACTTTTAGTCCAGCATTGATTACCTCTTCGAATAGAATGTGTGTGTCCATTATGCTATGTATTTGGTTAATATTTTTACACTTTTTTATCAATTTCAAAATTTTCAGGTGACTTGTCAGATTTCCTTGAATCGATTTTTTATCCTGAATCAGCTTGTAGTCGCTGCGAAATGCCTCCGTTTTCACTTTAGACTGTAGTGGCACATATTGACATGGAGCTTGTAATAACCAAACAAATTAGTGTTCTGATTTTAGTCAGATGTTCTGGTTTTTTTATATCTATTGTTTAATAAGATGAAAATGAGTAAGTAAACATTTGAAATACTGCACATATTAACACTAAAATTGAATGTATTCGATACACATCGTGACTGCATTGTATTTGGTCGTGTAATCAAAAAACGCACAGTATAATGCAATACAATATAATCAACAAAATCACGAATATTTCGGAATTCAAATGATTCAATACTTCGATATAAATTGATAGAAGTACAATTAATACTTGACTAGGACTAATTGTCATAATATTGTTCGGCATAATGCTCTGCGAATGCTTCATAAATCTATTGGCTATTGGTTGTCGTTATTTTCTGTTGCATCGAATCAGTTCGAAATAGTGTAGTTTGCAAATTTGAATTTTCAGTTCTGCCCATTTTCGAATTATACCTTTGTGTTAATCGTATAGGAAACTATGTCAACTCTCTGAATATATTTCGACTATATAAAATGGTTTGATGATATTATTAACAATTTGTTTAACGTTTTCTAAAAGTTTGTCACGATATACTCAAATAATTTTTGTGATTACTAGGTATTGAAATGAAACAACATGTCACTGTACAATAAATAAAATGGAGTAGATCATTTAGTTATCGAAAATCATTTTCATTCACTAATGAATTGGAGTAGTTGGTTGATGATACGGCCGCTTGACATGATGCAATACAACGTTGCATGCAATTTATTGCAAGGTCAATTCATTGCATTTTATTTAATATTTGTGTGCGGTTTCAAAAGGGAAATAAAAAAACTAAGTAAACAAGAAAAGTGGTCAGTGGTTTTGGATGGTGGGCTAGGCTCTGGCTAAAAATTAATTGAGAATAGATGAAGAAAAACTAATGAAAATAAAACATAAACTAAGTACGAAATCCTTGGTGACAGACGTAGTATTAGTGGATCAAGAACTCATTTTTCCTTTGAACGTATTGCACGGTGTATTGCACCATGTCAAACGGTCTATACGGAGAGAAATAGATCAAATCAAGCA
Source organism: Diorhabda sublineata (assembly GCF_026230105.1). Taxonomy (NCBI): domain Eukaryota; kingdom Metazoa; phylum Arthropoda; class Insecta; order Coleoptera; family Chrysomelidae; genus Diorhabda; species Diorhabda sublineata. The sequence goes on along the minus strand of NC_079475.1, from coordinate 9,572,668 downwards.
TCAATATGACAATAAATCATTATACAACTAGTGTTATAAGCTGTAACTTGCTCACCCACTTATTTTGAATAAAAATTGATTCGTTTTTTCACAAATACACCGTTACCTGATCCTAAACATATATTAAAATATTGGAAACAATTAAAGGTTAAGAACTATATAAAAAAATTACAAACCTCATAGATGTCTATTATGAGAGTTTCCTGCATCTGATTTTAGTTTAAAAAATTTCAATACATTGTTAGTAGGTAATATCACAATTTTCACCTGTTAAAACTTTATATTTACTTTACTCACTACTACACTTAAGGAAGCTTTCAGTATCGCTGTCATTGTCATTATAGATAATTTGTTTTGCGCAATAAGTTGAAAAAAAATACTAATTGACATAAAATTGCAATGATAGTTACACTAAAAACATATACCTAGGGTTCCTGTTTTGTTTTCTCGATAGTTAAAGGGTTATAAAATATGTTTCTTCATCATAATACGATTTTATTTTCTTCAAAATATTTGGAAAGTGATCTAATGAAATAAACAGGTTACTAGAGAAGCACCGATAATTATGGATCATAATCAGACAAAATAGAAAGTAGAAACTTCTGATGAAGTTTGTTATAGTTACATCAATGCAAGCACACACACGTCCAATGCGATTTTATGGGAAATAATGTACTACGTTAATATAAACGCATATTAATATGAACGTAGGTCAAGGTCAAGTGTCAATCCACAATCCGCAACTCTAACGGTGAGATTGAACCAATGCGTTTGCCGAATACTAAGAACCAGCTCAACTTCTTAGACAATAACTTCAATATTAAAACTGCAATTGAATGCAGTGGAATATTCATATTTCCTGTAACTTCCTCTAGGAATAATTACCGTGAACCAGATAAGAAAAAACATTATAGCAGTCATACTCTAACTATGAAATGAAGAGCTGAATTAACTCAAAGAATTGTACAATGCAGTATTGAGAACGGATTATTTTCAACAGTTGTCTATTTGTCTATTAACATATTAATAGACAAATTAGTCTATTATCTTCATCGATTCACAAAAAAATGTGCAAATATTTCGAAGGTGAAGCATACTATTTGGCTGCATTTTCAGATATCGACCATGTCTTCCAAGACAAACTACAAACTACAAAATTGCAGCAATTTGTCAATATTATAATTATATTAATTATAAGAAAGTTTTTTCAGAACAGTGTTTCAACATGTATATACGTAATTAGATTTTTTGCGTTGATGAGTAACAATAGATGAAACCTGGATCACTTCGGAATTAGAACGATTATCATCTAAGTGGACTACAGCCGGTGAACCACATCCGAAGCATCCAAAGATTTACAAGTCGATGGTAACGATGGTTAAGTCCTCATCCACCGTATAGTCTAGATCTGGCCCCCAGTGACTATTGGCTATTCGTTGTTCTCAAAAAAATGCTCGCCGGTAAGAAATTCAGAAACTGAAGCCTACTTTGAACCAAAAAATAAATTCTTTCACAAGCACGGCATCGAGAAGTTAGAGAAGCGTTGGATTGATTGTATTGCCCTTGAATGAGATTACATGGATGAATAAATCGATTTTTATCAAAAAAAAGTGTTTTCCACAATAAAAATATTGTGAACTACGGTACTGATATTATTTAGGTTGTCATAAAGCACAATATAGCTGGAAAAACAAGTAACAGGAAATATTTTACTCCTAATTCAAAACATTCATTAACTTTGTTATCTTTAAAGCAGAATTTAATATTTTTAACTGCTTAATGACCTGCACAAAGTGTACAATTAGTATTTTCCATATATAACACCCTAATCTCAAAAAATTGTACGCGGATTTTGTGCTTTACGGAAAACAGCCGCAGGTTAAATACGGAAATATTACACTCGTATTTTCTTTCAAGTACAAATTTTAATTAAACCTAATTGCCAAGTAAACAAAAAATTACATTTTGGAGAGCAGAATGAGAAAAACTTATCTTGAAAACTGTATTTTGTTATTAATCAAACAGGTCAACATGTTTTTGTTGTTAGATTATTTAAAATATGAATTTTTCCAATAAGAAATTGCACAAATAATATTTATGAAATCAGTATATTCAGTTATAATTTTTCGAAAGAACTATTGTTTTTTTATTTTCCTGTTTATTCAATTTGCTTGCTTTTTCACTTGCATACATAGCAAATCTCAAAATATCGCTTCATCTCCATATTTAAAGTTATCTCAAGAAAAAATACTTGTCTTTCCTCATCTACGTGGTGACCAGATCAGACTACAAATATCCTTTTGCATTATTTTCTGTTCCCAGACTCGGTGGTGGAAGATTTTTTAAAAATGAAGAGGTGATGTTTTTTTTTCTTAACATCTTGACGATTCTTATTATAAAAAGGGTCGCGAACTCATAGAACATCGCTGGAGTAAGTGTATGGAGCTAAAAAGAGATTACGTTGAAAAATAAATATTTTATTCTTTCAAAATTTTCGTCTTTTCTTTGTTGGGCCTCGTATTTCTGGGACTATCCTCGTACTTTCAGTTAACTGTACTACATAATGGGATTTCTCAATATTTTTTGTATTTTTGTGTGTCTTCTCTCCATACCCTGTGTCATCTTAAGTCTCTCTTATTTTCCTTCTCATCGCTGTTACCATGTATGTTATTATTTGGTATAATCCTTAACCCTCAGCTTCTCTATTGCCAGTTGTATTTATTTTTTTATTGAGTTTCTGCTACTTTTACTTGTTCTCTAATTACTTTGTGAAAGACGACAATCATTTCCTTCTAGAAGATGTTTATGATTGAGTTCGAATTACTTTTCCTTTTTTTCTTAGGATTTTAATAGCTTCAAATAACAGTTTTCAATACTTTCCAGCTTGTTGCAATGTCTTTTTTTCTCATTAACTGATATTTCCACTTCCGTTTTCTCCATTATATATTTTTCGTAGTCTGATTGTGCTTTTGTTGTTAGATATCACTCGCATTTCTATTTTTTTCTTTCAATTCCTTCTTTCATTACAAATTCATTTTCTTCTGTTGTTGTTAAGTATTCTGAATCTTTTTTCTGCTGTGTTTTCATCATTATATCTTTAAATTTTGCCAAAATTTTCTCCACTATCACTTCTTTCCGGATATAATTTTTCATTCATGTTTTTCGTTTGATATTTTTTGTCTATTCGTAATTCATCGCTTTGTACTGTAAAATGATGAAAATTTCATTGCAACTAACAGTATTTTAATAGTAAAATATATCTCATATTCTATGGAATTATATATCTATCTTATCTATTGTATTTAATGGTATCAAAAATTCCTAATTACTTGTATGGTCTATCAAATTTCCATAATTCTAGCCTCAAAGGATTTCAGGATCTCTTTCTTTTAGCATCCCACCTTGATGGACCCAGTTTTAATTTCTTCAAAATCAACAGTCATGCTTATGCTTTTTTGGTTTTAAAATAGATGTTGAATGATGCATATATTCCTATATTTTTCATGAAAATTAAGGCAGAGCTATGAATCTCAACCAGAATTTCCTCATAATATTTTATCGATGTATATAATGTCAATTTTTTTGTATTTTTACAAAATTTTAGCATCACAAGGTGCACATTGTATATTTCCAGTCTCTCTAGGGCACAAGTCATGTACAAGTTTCTATAATTTTTTTCAATTAGTTCAATATTCGTTGTAGATCATGATAAGTTCCTGGCAGAGCTCCTGATTGATCTATATCAATACAGACTTTGTTTGATAATAACATTTTTGAGGAATTCTGTTAAATTTTTTGCTTTGGCGTCGTGGGTTTTTCATAAAAATTACAAGATACAATTGTTTCATAATTAGATTAGACATCAATCAACTACGAAGACACTTGGACCTATTTTTCACCTATCAGCTTTCCTGGTTTTAATATATTGTGTGTTAATATGGTTTCCACTATCAATGATATCCTCGAATTTGTTGTTTCTTCTGGTTTCTAGTGAAAAGTTTTTGTCTGGTGTTAATTCACTTCAAGGCATCAAATAGCTCTTTTTGTACTCTTGTCCTAAGTTTCTAGTTACCTTTTGTTTCCTATTTTCATATAAGCATGACTTAACGATTTTTGGGGAACCTATGAAAGGTGGTAGTTTTATAAAAGCTGTTGCCTTGCCCATCATCGTCAGATAATCAGCTTGTTCATTGACGGTGTGATCTGTACCCTTCATTTTTTTATACATTGAGTCAAATATATTTGTTCTCAACTATGTTAAATATATTTCTATGAAAGTATTTCTTCCATTTTTTTCGTATTTATACACTTTTTCGAAACGTTTGTAATTATTATTCTATAGACTCAGGTACGAGTTAGCTTAGAATTAGTATCATTATCGTATTGATGACCTTTTGGTCTATTTTCTAAACACTGAGATGTCTGCCCCATGTAGATAGCATCACAATTAGTACAAGGTACTTAATATGTAATATTACTTTTGTTTTTTGGTGTTTTAGATTGAAGTTAAGTGAAATTTTTATATATTTATTGAAATAATACGATAGTTGTTGGGAAAGTGGAAATGTTCTATTCTCTGATGTTTTATTTTATATTTGTTTTACACTTGATTGTAGTATCTGTTTATCTTTCTCTATAATATGTTGTTTATAATTTTTTCAATGCAGTTTTTGCTTTTTGCATAGCTAAGCATCTAAATTCAGAATCTAATAGTTGGATAGATCTATCAGTCAAACTTATCACTGATCTTTTTTGTGACATAGAATGACAGGAATTAAAATTCAAATATCTCGAGGACTAAGATTGTTTTGTCTATCATTCTGTTCTAACATAATTGTTAATTTTATTTAATGTGATATCAAGAAAATTGATTTTATTATTTTGTTCAATTTCGATTGTGAATTGTGAGTTTTGTGTGACAAAATTGAATTTTTTTTGCTATAACATGTTTTTCAAATAATTAGACAATGGAGTAAGAAGAGTTTGTATACTTGAAACAATCGGTCAAAGAGGAATGTCAGGCTTGTGCAGTTTCGACAAACTTCAATTTTTTTGCATCTGATCGTGAAGCAAAAAGTTATTCTCGTTCAAAGAATTATAAAAAAAATAATAAATCACGAATGAATATTTAGAAATATGAACATATCAAAAAGTCATGAAAATAAGAAATTTTTACATAAGTTGTAGTAAAACTTCGACCTCTCAATCTTCAGACTTCAACTGAAATTGAGATGCACCTCGTATGATATCCATTATTCACTGAAGCATGATCCTCATATCACCTTTTGATGTGTCGCACCAAGGATGTTCAATCCATAAGAACGAGAATTCAGTATCTTAGATTGAGATAATAAATCATCAGTTGCATTGACAACATAACAATTACTTCTAAATTATTAAAGCGGAAGCAACAAGAAGGAAATTGGAAGTTATTCTATCGTTATTAAAACGGTAGATTACGGTGAAAGCGTAGTATCAGCAGTTGTCCGACTAGAGATAAGGGAGTTCCTTATACACGTATGAAGGGAAACAGATGGAGTGTCGGTCTAAGTAATAGCCCTTGTGTACTCGATGACGAACAGCTCGGTTTGAAACTTAGTTACTGTGGCAAAGGGCAATGCATCAGACGTCGAGTTGAAGACAAACAGAGTCGCCAACAGAATAGACCCATCGTCCTGATAAGGGTCTCCAGATGCAGCAGACAAAAATCATAGTAGATATAGGTCGAGGATGTTTATCATATAATATAATGAAAGGAGAATATTTAGATGAAATTTAGTAATCTGGAAAAAAGAAAGGAAATAAATTATTGTTTTTTGAATAGTTCCCGATACAAGAAAGAAAAAAGACATTTCTTCTACAATCGTTTTTACCATTGAAAATCTCAAAATAGTTATTCATTTATGCTATAAAGTTTTCTTCTGATAAAAATCTCTCCCCTGAAAGTGAAACTTTGAACGCTCGTTGTCAGTTAAGCTGATACGATAAGGTTGAATTAAGCTCCTCAAAATTTTAAAGTCGTAATTTATGGTGCTGATTTCACTAATATTTACATAGGCTTTCAAAATTTTCCGAAAAATACTCTTAAAAAATCGCGTTCACAAATTTTTCTACACTTTTTTTGTATTATTTACTATAATCAATGAACACACTATATACTAGTAAATTTCCGAGAAATGGGGGCCCAAACTCGCTGAAACCGATAGTCTCAAGGGTACTGCGATAACACAGAGCGAGGCAGATTTCCAATTCAATTAAGAAAAACAATTAGATAAAGTGATCGGATTCTTCAAGTAGAGGAAAAAATCTATGTTCGTTTTCGAGTGGAATGACTGGATCAGCAGCCCTAGAAATAAAAACCGGAACAGACAGAAATCGTTCAAGAAAATAATTTATAAGATTTTTATCAGTACTTCCTTTGTATTTTTAATTGGTGTTTGAGTTCAATTGAATTCTACAATCTCGTAATAGGAACCATCATCATTTTATTAATACTTAATATATACTTAAGTAATCCAAATTTTTTAAATAAAAAATCATATTTATTGAAAAAACTCTAAATTAAGATCACATAATCAAGAAAGATTTCTATGAAATGGTTTAAGAAGTAAAAAAATGAATAAATTTGGAAAATTCAGAGCATTTGATTTAGCAAATTAAATTTGATTTATTGTGATCGTGATTGTGATGAAGTCCACTCATATCAATTCATCTTAAACCATTTCAGGTTAAATACTCTCTTTCTAAGATGAGTTGTTTTCTTACATCCCCATGGTTAGTTGACTTCAAAAATTATATATCTTATCATCGTACAAAATTACAACTAATTTTATAACTTGTCAATTTGTTTAGCAAACTTAATAAGTTATTTTCATCATCATAAATTGAATTCGATATATATTAAGTTATTTGGACACGACTGTAGACTTCCCTATATCATTTCGCTACAGTTTTATTCTACGGCATATTAATTAACGAGACTACACTGGTTTTCTATCTAAAACATTTAAAAGAAGAAAACAAAACCAAAAATAAAGTATAAACCGTATTTACCTGATGGTTGTTGTTTGATCAAAGCAATTCTTTGGATGCAAACTCCGTCCAAGTATATACCTTTTTATTTTGATAATTCTTTGACCGTCAGTTTCTAGGTTAGGAACAAAGATTTCAAATATGGTTGGTTCCAAAGTAATTTCGGCTTTGTAATATAGAATAAAAGATTCAATCACATATTTTCCATGCTGCTCAATGACCTTTGCCATCTTTCTTTCAGCTTCATGACTCCGCGATTATAAAATGTCTCGTACTTATCAGCAAAAAACTGAATCAGGTGCGATTGATCTTCATTCGTGAAAGTTTGATCACTCAAAAAATTCTGCAAGCTTAGAAGTAAATGGTAATCCGATGGTGTCAGTTCAAGGTTGCATGTGGCATTATTTGCCCACGAGTTGTCAAAGATGTGTGAGGCTTTGTATTATCATGATGAACACTAAGTCTAATGATAACTATCACAAGAAGCGTATATGAAAGATTGAAAGAAAAAGTGAATGCACAAAAATCAGACGGCTTTATGTTAGAAAAAGGTGGCGGTCTAAGCCCAACGGCAATTGGAAATTGAAATAGAAAAATGCAAAACATTGACAAGGAACGAGAAAAGTGGAATCAAAGTGAGACTAATAGCAAAAGAAAAACAGAAATAGGACAAAATAGAAGCATAAGTTTAAATTGTAAGAAGAAACTTACAACATAAAAGAATCGAAGAAAAAATAGAAGAGAGAATCTCGAGCTGTCTTGGACGTTTAACAACATTGGAACAAAATAAATCAATAGAAATAAAATGGGAAGCAATAATTATAGGAACAAGGGGCAGATCAAATAAACATGTAACCAACAAATATAAGAAAACAAAAACAGCAGACAATAAATCAAATGATGATAGTGGCACTGGGCAGAAAAAGATGAAGGAAATGGGTGAATGGATATTAAATATATTTCTTACGACGGAAAACGGAGAAATGAGAAAAAGAAAATTGTGTTTGTTCACTGTATAAATATTAACATTACTTAACCTAATTTTATTGAATTTTTAATGGCAATCTCCTCCACATATTTATTTCAAAATGCGGTAACTTTATATTATTTAAAATACAGAAGAATTGGACTTTTTTGGTCTATTCGTCCCAAAGCCATTGTTGACATTCAGGTGTCAGTTGTGTTACAGCCACGTAAACATGTCCGCTATTATTGATACTCCCACCAAATGTGATTCGTTTTCTACAGGCTAATAATTTCATCTAATATCGTTGTAAACCTAGCAGAAGTTATGTATTTCAGGAATTATTAACAAACGATTTTGAGCACCTTCTTCCAATTCAACTGTTATCAACTTTAACAAAAAAAATTAATTCAAAAAGACAATTATATTCTATGTGGATACTAAAATTATTGACTATTGTTGACATTCAGGCGTCAGTCGGCGTTGTGCTGCAGCCACGTAAATATGTCCGTCATTATTGATGCCCCCGCCTAGTGTGATTTGTTTTCTACAGGCTGAAGATTACAGTACTGCAAAAATCTATCCTAGACTGAGTTGTGTGTATGGAGAAAACTTCATTTGTAATGGTATTCATGTTGTAGTTGACAGAATAGTTAAAAAAACCGCAGATTCACCATTATTGCTTTCTTACTGGAATTTCCAGAAGTTTCAAGATCTGTTTTGTACTCTACTTGAATTCATTGCTGGCAACTTTCTTTGAAGAGGGTATTGCTTGTCCGCAGATATGACAAATGTCCCAATCTCTTCGGTAAATATGTGGAAAAGTAACCAATTTTTTGCTAAAAGAATTATTGTTTTATATGAACTTGTTTTTTATTTATAGCCTATCGGAGGTTGAAAAAAAACGGTCCTCGTATAAAACTCCGATGTATTTGATACCTAATTGGAAAACGATCAAGATTTCATTAATGAAGTAACTTAATAAGGCAATTTCTGAGTAAAATCCCGATTTAATATACATCTGAACATTTAGCAAAATTAATCAATTATTGCAACCTAATGCAATTGTTACATTCAAACACTGTTTCATTTTCTATGTAGAATATTAATTATGAGTGATCACTTTCTGATTAATTAAAAACCATACTGTGCTGTTTGTTTACTCCCCATATTTCATCTTTTTGTCTAATTTTCATATTGCTCTTCTCTTTAATGATTTAAGATTCCAATTACTCAGGATTGAAATGTACTACCCATTTTTGATAATGAATTTCCAAGAAGGCAGCTTTCAATTTATACAAGTATACTTTACTTTTTGTACAGAAATCTACCTTCGTTGTCTTACCAGAGCCGTACCAAAATTATGTTCAAAATAAATGGAGAAAAATATTAGAAACTTGTAAGAAACAAATTTAGTTACAAAACTTTGTTATCTTCATCCTAATTAGTATTTATAAGCCTAGTTGTTTTCGTTTTAATCATTTCTAATTGACTGTAAGGTACCTAACATGAATTTCGTTTTTATCATTTTCAATTAATATCAAAATGTCGCTTCAACTTTTGGTGATTGCTGTGCATATAAATTTGAAACTAATCAACAATCGACTGTATAGGTGTGTCAAGACGAGCCAACTCTAACAAAACAACCAAACAAATGGTCACCTAAAGCGTAAAACGGCAAATTCTGAATGGTACATCAGCAAGTTTTTGCTCGATAAAATCAGCAAAACTAATCTCCACCACAAAATTGCGCGCAAACGTTTTTTAACAGCCAAAACATTGAATTGATGGGTCATTCGTTGCATTCTTTCAAACCTAATGATATTTTCTCATTCCCGCAGATCAAAAATAAATTACGAGGTCAACGTTTTTCTTCACCTGAAGAAGCGTTGATGCGTTCAAATCACATATTTTGGAGGTACCTCAATCAGGATGGAAAAAATGTCTCAAGAATTCATGCAAAGTATACTGATTTCAATAGTGAATATTTTGAAAAATAATAAAGCCATATCCAATTGAAAATATTTGTTTTTATTTGTCTATCTCAAAACTTAAGTAGCAACCCTCGTAATGTCGATAAATTAGTGAAGTGAAAGTAAGTTAATTACTGAGTGGTTGAACAGAAAAATGTCTAGAAAATGTATATCATTTCACGGATTCCTCTTCAAACGAAGAACAGATTCTCAAGTTATTGTAAATTTTCAAAATAATAATAACAATTAAAGGTCAATTGATATCAAATTGTAAATTATGTTCTATGCGATTGCGCCGATGTTGGTTTCCATTATGGAAATATCACATTTTCAACAGTATCAACAGTAATAAAATTTCATGAAATAAATCCTTTGTTACAGTTTTGATGTGAGAGGCAAACCACTATCTCAAGCACGCCACTGGTCGGCTCCGGAAGTTTTCGGTACCAGAGCTTATTTCCGTACAGTATCCGAGCCGGCGCAACTCGTCATAGACGACATCCGGCGTCACGACGAGGGCGTTTATCGGTGTCGAGTTGATTTTCGAAATGCTCAAACCCGCAGCTTCCGTTACAATCTTACGGTTATTGGTAAGTAATACATTCATTTTGTTCATTTCGTAGGAGAGATTCGCAGAAAATTGATATAAAATCTCTATCAAAGCTCGTTCTAAGTACATTATTCACGAGTGAAATAATTCATATGGCATTGACACCACAGGAATTTTATCGAGAATAAAACCTAACATAGCTTTTATTCACTTTTCAAAACGTTCGATAATAATTGAACAAATGATACGAGAGTTTACTACCAGGAACGATAGCGAGTGGCATAAATCACTGAGTGATTCATTACACGCGAGTAGAATACTAGACTTTATTTACGACTACTAAGTATTTTTGTATAAGTTTATTCATAACTTTACATTTTGTAATTGCAAAAAGTCGTATATCAAAAATTTTTAATGTGAAATTGTTTAAAAGTCGTATCTTTAATATCTAATTTTTTGTAACGGCGAAATGTCTTATGTCTCAAAACATCAGAATTTAAGGTGAGTTTGATTTTTTTTTCTATTTTTTTGCCTTAGATATAACTAAAAAGATATTCCTATTTCTGATACTTTGAATTTTTTAGAAAGTGCAAAATTGATGATGGAGTTGGCTGCAAAGATATTTTTAAACTCAAGACCCTGCTTCGCACGTCAAGAACTTACTTAATAGTAATTCCAATGTTTTGGTAGAAAATACAGACAATGATGTTGACAAAAATTAAGAAAGTGTTGAAGAAAATTAAGTGTTTCTTGAGCAAGGTCTTATTCCAAGATTTGAAAAAAGGGATGCTATAATTCATTACAATCCTGGTCGAATAGAGCTTTCCATACCGCCGAAATAAAAAAGAAACGTCTTAAAGGAGAAATCATGAATCCAAAGAACTGGGAAAGGAATGTATCTGCTGCTAAACGGAGAAGAAGGGAATGCAGATTGAAGAAGCAACAGCATGAAGATAGCCCAAAATACAACGTTAGCAAGAGAAGAAAGAGCAGAGAGTTTAATAATCGATGCAATTGCAAAAAAATATTGTACATCTAGTCCTTGGACCTTACTGGGAAACTAAATCATAAATGTATATGGAATATTTCCCGTTTATGTTTGGAGAAAAACACTTAACCTGCTTCAAGAGTGTGAAACTTGTATCAAACACAAATTAAGCAAGATTTCTGAATATTAGTTTCAAAAACATCAAAACAAAAAGGATGGAGAAAAAATAGAAAAGGACAATGATAAGGAGAAGTCCGAATAGACAAATAATACGTTGATGGTAGAGATTATATGGTGAAACTAGATGTTGGACATGTACTGAAGCGACCAATTAATCAAGGGTGCAAATTCCTAGCGGTTCAACTGAAGCACAAACTGATGAAGGTAACGACAGTCAATGTTTGGAATTCCTTAAGGTCGTTCTGAAAACCCTACTCTTGTGAGTCATGATCCATTTCAATCGCCTTTCCAGCAGCAGTCAGCAGCCCAAGAAATAACCTCAACTAGAGCAGCCGCTGTTTACGACGAATGAACCAAACCAAAAGCCCAGATTTTCCATATAAGTGGGAAAGATCTGTTGCATCTATAGTTATTGTGGTAGAACTGATTTTAATCTAGCGAATTATAGACAAGTCAACAAGTACAAGCCGTTTAGATAACCAGCGTATTTTCCTATCACTTTCTAGTTACACTGTATAAGTGTGATTGAAATATATCATTTAATATAGAATGGAAATTCAATTTATAAATTTTCCTTTCCTTATCCAATTAAAAGTTACAAATTATGAGATTTTCTCATAGCCTGAATTGATATTTTAAAGTGATCAGGTTATTGATGTTGTTTAATCAGATCAATTATTTAAATAAGATTATCCAGTCTGTTGATGACGCGAATAAATACTCCAAAACACAATTCGTTATTAATGTCTTTCAATTTGCCGAGATCGATTTGCTATTAATCATTTTCATGGATTACGGGAAACAATAAATTTCAAGCCCTCTTTGTTTTCTATATCTCCAATTGGACGAGTATTAGTTATGATCAATTGGTTTAAAGAGATTAAACCTGGCGTGGAGTTTTGACATGAATGACTGTCGACGAATGGAAGAAGACTTCCGTGGAAATAAATGAGTATACGTGGATTAAAGTTATGCCAACTACTGGGAATTTATAATCACTTCTGGAATTCCAGATGAGAAATTTAACTGCACGTTATTTTCATTCGTTAGATTGAAATTGATTAACGAAAAATAAATGGATAAAAGAACTTTGTTGAGATGAGAGCAGGATTTGTTTTAGCTGTACAATAAATTTACCAGAGCACCAAGCGAGGAAGACATTGAATAGAGGGTAACCTTTCATTTGTTTGACCTCATTTGCCTACTAAGAAGATACTTTTCTATTTCAAAACAAAAAGATTTTTTGAATTAATGTTGAGAAACTCTCTAAAGGTTATTGTGAGGATGGTTGAGGGTATATAATGAATTGAAAAAATTAATAGATTGACCGGTTTCCATTATTTTATAAACAAAACTAAGCATGTGTCGCTTCCTGCGATTCTTCATATTTAGAAAGGAATTTCTGTTTAAGTGCGAAGCTATGTGATCTCGATAAGGTGAATTTAACAAAAAACGCATGCAGCTGTTTTGAATTTTAGAATGGAAATGGAAACTGCAATAATTATCGAATTAGAATAAACTATATCCCCATTATTGTCACTTTTAGCTTTTAAGTCAATATTAAAATTAGAATTTCACTTTTCTTTTTCTTTGACATTCTTATATGCTTTTCTTGATGAATCGTTTCGATTCTAGGTCTCTTTCGATGGAAAATTCTCAAAAACTGGTGACAGATTAATGTTTCGACTTCTTCTTTATCAAAAAATGAATTGACACTTGCTTAATCACATTAATAGATCACCTTCAATATTAATATCGGAATGAATCTGTTTTAAGAAAAAAAAATTATTTTTTCCACTACCGTGCGAGAATTTGAAAAATAACATATTCAAGAGGAGCATAAACAAATACTACAATCAATTAAAAAGCAAAACAAAATAAAACATTTTTCCTTGTCGTATGTATGTAAGGACTTTCCCAACAACTATTACGAATTATTACAATGAAAACAATATTGGTATAAATCATAAACGACATTATATTTATTGAAATATTTCACTAAACTAAAAAATAGAAAAAAATAATATCATATTTCAAGTACCTTGTATTGTTTGTGACGCTTTTTACATAGGACAGAAATCTCAGTATTTAGAAAATAGATTGGAAAGTCATCAATACGACGATCTGTATCAAAGCGCGAAATATCAAAATTCAATTACAAAAAGTTAAAACTTTCCAAAATGGGATTAAATACAAAAAAAAGTGAAATTCGTAAATAATTTACATATAAAGGACTGAGAAAGCTGTCAATTATCATAAAAGTTAAATTGATAATTCTATTGGATAATTCTTAATGCAATTACGAATAATTTAATTGATGGCTGCAGCATATTTTTGAAATGAGAGAGAGTGAGGAAAATTTATTTATATCTATAACAGAATCATCTTTCTACAGTCCTATCGTTGCCATGTCAGTTAATCTGAACCTGCCATCGAAAGAAATGTCTCTGCAGCCAGATAGATTCGGAAAGTCATAAATAACTAACTCAAAGATATGTGATATTTAACAGTTTCTGTGAAAAAACCAGATGATAAGCCTGCCAATATCCTTGAAACACCCTTTTTCAAGGATATGCTGTCCTCTGAATATCCTGAAACAACTGTGGTACCATCAACCATAGAGCTTCTTCACTAAATATCAAAGCATTTCCTCAGATGTATTTTTTTCTAAAAGATTGTGCAGTGCGGCAGCCATGAATAATCTTTGTCTGAGCAGCTTTGTGAGTCCAAAAAAATTTCAAATATACCATGTCATCTTCATGAACAATGGTGATATCTGACTTCTGAATCTGATATCTGAATTACTGACTTATTCATGTGTTATTAACATATGTGCAAGTTTTGACCGCCGATGTTCACCAAGTATACCACACGTGAAAACCTTTCGATTGGTGTCTTTTCAATTTAATTTCTAGGACTTTATCTGTTGATAACACAGTGGAGTTTTTCGTTGATAAAATTTCAGCCTCAACTTCCAATATTCATATAGTTCGTGGAATTCACTAATATTTCTTATCATATACAATAATAATAATTTTCTCGAATCATGGATTAGCTACAATGTTCAATTTATGAGAAATTATATTGAAATTACAAATTTGAAAGCTTTTTTATAAAAATACATAATAGTTGAACTGGGGTTTGCAATGAAGGAAGGAAATATGAAAAGGTTCAAAGCAGAGCTCTCGTCCAAAAGAGTTGGTGTAAGAATTATAACAAAAATAGTTCGATACAAAAAGACGAAGTGTGTTGAATGAAGTATGGTAAAAAGCGGAAATAAAAAAGATTTTCAAAAAATGTTATCTGCAAGACATATGAAGTATGATTTAAATGAGAAATATATTGCAACAACAAGTTTTCAGGATAGATTTACTTAGTGTAACTTTGAATCGTTTCTGATTATCCCTGCTTCGGCTTTAGAACAACGCACGCATTCCCAGGTAAAAATGGACTTAATTCTTATACAATTTTTGGTTATTTTCTGTATTAGATTGTAGACCCTTAGTAATAGTTTCATTTCAACAGCAGACTAGATGTTGCATAATATTTAAGTCTTTCACATTTTGAGCAATTATAACTTTTACCCATAGCATCAAACGAAGCAATTAACATATTTTCAATTGCTCCCCTACCTCATATTCTTTTCCATACCTAATTGTTTTTTGATATAAAAAGTAGTAAATTATTTATGGCGGTGGAGGCCACATCCCGCAATTCTGGCGGTGTGAATTTAAGTAAACATTCCACTTACAGGATGAACAAACTTTTAAATCCAAATAATATTCAACTGTCAAACAGGAATCAGTGCTACCAACCGACCGATTCTTGCTGGAATGAGAAGTCTTGTGATTCTTATATTTTAATATACCATTCAAGAAAATCCACAGTTAAATTATTGTATTCCAGTTTCATAAAAATTCTGTTCATTCAAGAAATTAATTTGTTCTAATTTTAAAAGTTATTTGAATAATTATCTTCCTCAAACTGATGGAAACGTACAAGTTGATTAATTTCCAATTCTTGCTTCACAGTACTTCAACTCTTAATTGGTCCTGCCCACGGGAACTTTTTTCTGAATTGTTCGCTATGGATCTAGAACAAAAACCGAAATCGAATGCAATCTGACAAATTATCTAGATTCTCTCTTTTCTTTGTCTGTATCCTCCGTCAATTAAGAATTTTCACCCCGATCAGAGACCCTATTTCAACTGATTGTGGTTCTTTGTTCTTGTAGATTAATCTAACAACTTTCCAGTCGATGGGTACGCTATTGTCAGACGGACATATTCATTCCTGAGGATTTGCTGTTTGTGGACGGTCAAGATGATGAACTCCATGAATGATAGTAATAAAACATGTCAGAAAGGATAAAAGAGAATATGAGAAAATATATTTCAACTAACTCAATAGCCGGAGAACATGTTGAAATTTGCTTTTGAGAGAATATTACGGAAAACTGAGCAAATAAAAATCGTATACAGGCTGAAACATTTTCAAGTACATTTGACTTTGTCTTAAGTATCATTCCTTCTTCATTGTTTCTCTGTATATACAGTGTGAGTCATGATGAACTTTACATACTCGTACCATACGTAGAGCATACGTATTAACACAGCTTATTTGATTCTTAAATTTTTTTTATTTACTATCAAGCATTCGTCTAATATTACCTAAACTTGAAATTTCTGGATCGGCATTGACTGAATCAATTGAGAAATTTGTATTGGATATTGCACCTTATATAATATATTTTTGAATGTGACCACTAACCTTCCGGACAGGTCATTAAGTCTCTCAGACCCGACGTTTGGAAAATCAGTCGGTAATTTTGGTAAAATCGCTGTAACGGCCTATTGGTTCGTCTGTGAATTATTTTAACTTTGGTCTGTGAATCGCGGCGCCCCGGTTCACGTTTTGGGTTTTACATGAGGCTTGTTTTATTTTACTACGGTAAGCTAGGTCTAAATGACATTTATATCTGGAGATTTGTGGGCTGAAGCTGATTCAGAAGAAGAGTTAATCTCGGAGCCGGATGACTAAGAAGAGGAGTTGGCTGTTGAAGAATCCCAAAGTACCAATAGTGAATCAGAGAAAGAGTGCGATGATAGCAGTGATGACAATATAACTTTGTAAAATTACCGAGAATCTCAACTTTCATTGGTAAAGATGTAACCACACGTTGGAAAAAACATTATCCAATCACAACAATAAGAACTCGAGAGGAAAATATCATCGTTCGATTTCCAGGCATCAGACACTGTGGAAAAAATGCCAAAACACCTATAGAACTATTTTTAACCGATGAAAAGTTTATCATTATAGTGGAAAATGCAAATCTGTACATTTATAGATTAACTCAAGGTTATGCAAAATGAAGAAGAGGAAAATTCGTGGATCTATGAGAAATAAAAGCTTTTCTTGGCTTATTATATTTAGCAGGGACTCACAAAAGTGGACTATTTAATACAAAAGAGCTATGACGAAGAAACTAACTTAAGATTGAACGCTTTTGGTTAGTTATGTCTCACGATCGATCTCATTTTCTTCTACGATGACTTCATTTCGACGATTTGACAACAAGAGAAGAATTTTGACATACTAGCTTCAATCAGAAGCCCATTTGACCTTTCTGTTGAAAATTGTAAGAACACAGCTAGAGAAAACACAACGATTGATAAAAATCTCGCAGTATATAGAAGACGATGTGATTTCAAGCAGTATATTCCAAGATACGGAATAAGAATATTTGCCCTAGTCGATTCCGCTACATCTTATACTTCAAATCTGGAGGTATATGCTAGAAAGCAGCCTGGGGTCCATATGGATAACCTAATAACTCACAAAATATAGTATTGAGGTTAATAGTTAAAAGTTAATTGAAAGTTGATTAGCGTATAATGTATAAGTTCAACTATAATAACATCAACAGCAACAATTCAACAAAATCTTCAATTTTGGAAATTCTTTCCACTGGTTATTTCATTCTGTAATACAAAGCTATCACATTAGAAGTGGAAAATAATTTCATTCAATATTTCATACTATATTGATTTCATTCTGTTCACATAAACGACTTTCCTTTGAAACCCTTCATTACGCCAGCAATGCTAGGGATTACAGAAATAAGACGAGGAGAGGTCCCAACCAAAGGCTGAACTGAAATCTGTTAAGGGCGAAGCCAGAGGGATCATATAATGAAGTCCCTATTGATTTCCTTGTAATCTCTATGGCAGATGGATATTTTCATTATTCTAGGTGCACCCATTTCGAGAAATATGCTGCTTTTCATTGGTTTGACGGAGTTTTCTTTTCCTTTAATGTGCATTTGACGATGCGATAAATCCAAGACTGATATCTTTTTCATGGCTGTACTTGTTCGTTTCTGAGACATCCGCTCAAAAGATAAAATCCAACTACGAAAAAATTCAGGTAAATTTTCTCTGGTTAAAAAGTCGGTGATTGAACAGCATGACATTACTCGAATTTGAAAAATGTTGGATGTTATGAAAATCTGATTTAATTAGTGTCCGGTACAAGAATCGGCTATCACAAATTTATCAGATTATATAAAATCCAGAATACTTGTTCATATTAATATTTGTTCAATGGTAGACAAATTCGGAAATATTTCAGTTCTTTATATGAAGCTTCACCTGCTGGCTATAATTTCAGAGTCAATAATGATGGAAACTCTAAAATAATCTATTAACTTATTAATAGTAAAATGAAGATAAGGATTTTAATACTTCATTGGAAAATAGATGACAGGTCAGTAAATGAGTGAACTCTAAGGTATAAACCAATTTTTTTATTCTTCAGAAAATCAAATTACTTCAGTATAAATAAAAGTGAACGATTGATGTTTGAAATTTTTTTTTATTTACATTTATCGTACCTCAATATCGCTGGTTATTGACACAAAAACAAATAATATGTGATTTAAAAGACAATCACATTATATGAGATTTCATTTTTTTATCGTACAGTAGGAAATCTTTGTGCAGCATTTGACATTTTCATTGAGATTAAATTGATGGTATGTGGTGAAGAAGTGGCTCTCGAACTTATATACATAAAAAATTTCATGTACTGGTACTAAGTAAATTATAACTGCAATATTGAAAAAATCCTGACAAAAGCCTTTTGTGCAGCTTTGTATTTAAATTTTTGCAACTATATTACGCATTATGTTTGAAAGAAAACAGAAATATTGTTTATAAATATTTTTATCGCATTGAAGAAAAGTACAAAAAAAACTTTAGGATCAAAAAGAGGTCACTTCTTTCCTTTTTTTGATATGGGTTGAGCCCAAGCAAGTTTCCAATCTGCATAGAAGAGACCTCTTCCATATAATAGAGAAAAATGTAATACCAAAAGACAAATATTATTTTTTTTCAATGTGGAATCACATTTTGTAAAGTCCATATCACATAATTTTGATTCAAATCTTTATGAAGCCTTTTCGCTAGGATTCATTCATGTTAAGTTAAGTACTTGACAGATATTCGTAAACGTGTTTGAACAGGATTGAATGTCACTACATACAACATACCACAAAATTCAGTAAGTTGTATTAAACCAAGAGCAATATGTTGTTTTAAAGATTAAGTATCTCTGTAGGTTAGTATTTTCGATATATGACCCAATATTATTATGAATGTCAAAGTACTTGAAACTTTGAGATATTGATAGTCGTTCCTTGGATAGTTCTTGTATAAATATAGCGTGCTTTGTAAAAAGCTGGGAAAATTTTGTTCGGAGTACCTCGACGCCAGGAACCTTAGTATGAAAATATCTCTTTTGAGCTTAATACTACTAAGATGGGAACAGTCACGAGAGTCACAGTCATGAAAACACTCTTCAAAATAATTTTTTACTGCAGACATTACCTATTAATTGCCAGTCAGGAAGTCGAGGAAAAGGATATATTCCGAAGGAGCTGAATCTGGAAATTATGGTGCAGGATGTGAAAATATAAATTTTGATTTATTAATGTTGGCCATTCCAATAACAAATTTGTGAGCTGGTACATTGTCTTAATGAAACAACACTTTCTTCTTAGCCAAATGTGGCCGTATTTGCTTGATTTATTCGCTCAAACGTTGCAATTAATTCGAAGAACACTCGCTATTAATAGTTTCTCCTTTTTCAAAATAGTTGATGAAAATAATCTCACACAAATTACAAAAAAAAGACGCGATGATCTTACTTGGAGATGGAATGTTTTCACATTCTTTGGAGCCAGATCTTTTCTTTCATGTGTGAAGTGATGTTTCGTCCATGGTTATGAAACTGCGCAAAAATTTGATACACTCAATAGAAATATCTTTACGATGTTTTTTGTTCCATTGCGAGCAAACGCAGCATTCAGCTTGCGCACAGCTTTCCAATGTCCAAATTTTCAGTTATTATGTGATTTAGTACACTTTTTGATATGCCTACTATGTCTGATAACTTACGCACTTACGACGATACTCCAGTACCACTTTGTGGATTCTCTTCAGCATTTCTTGATCCATCACATCATTTGGCCAAACACTACGATGCTGGTCTTTACAGGTCGTATGGTGTCATCCAAACTCTGCTTCCCAATATTTTACTATTGATGACAAAAGAGCAGTCTCACCTAAAGTGGGATCTAATTCAGCTTTCATATTGGTAGCTCTAATCCTTTTCATATAAAACTATTGTATCACATAACGATTACCATGTTTAGAAATTCAATGGAAACGTTGACTATTGATGGCTTCCAAACAACTTGGCGTCTTCAAACTTACAACATATTCTGTATAGGGTCTATATTTTAGTATTCACGTGACATTGAGTAATCATAACCATTCATTGTAACTCCAGAATTCCTTATTTACAATGGTAGAAATGCTTTCAAATAATAACAACATTAAATTCATAATAGTGAAGTTTCCAGGACTTTTATTTCCGATGTAATTTCATTCAAAAATATTGTATACAAAAAAATTGGAAAATTCAACTAGAATAACAACAATTTTTGAATAAATAATGAGCCCGAAATAATGAGAATCAAGAAATCGTCAGACGTGCCTTTTTTCCAATTACCTTTCAGTTTCTTGTTCACACCGCATGACAAGGTTTTTCAATATTATTTGTCAAAACAAACTTTTTTTTGGAATCCAAAGTTTTTTCTGTTTTGTCACGATTATTATCAATGTAATAATGCTTGAATGAATTTCATTTCAGTAACGCCTATGTAGTTTTGCTTGAGAAACCAATCGGTCTTCTTGGTACTAAACTCAGTTTTCTATACCTCGTTTATAAACGATACTTTCTTGTCAATATATAATATCATTGAATCTATATTATCGGAGATATTAATTTCAGTTTAGGAAGTGGATAGATGCCCTCTACTGCATTTAAATTGTAACTTGGAAAATTGAATTACACAGAATATCAATATTTGCAGCACGAAATTTACTATTCGTGTTGTTTTGTTTAATACGATTTTCATTCTAAAAAAGCAAATAATTGTGGATACATTTTCGTCCAAAAAGAAATGACGTTGCTATTTTTTTACTTTCAGTTTTTTGAAAGTAGCACTAAACCTTTATAAACAAGTTGACGCGTTTCAGAATATTTGTACAAAGAAAGAAAACGTGCAGCGATAAAATGTAGTGAGATAAGATGTAGTACATATTCAATTACCCCAAGAATACTCAGCAGAATTTCTGGGTAACTCAGTATGAGTAATATTTTGGTTTCCAGAAAGATCTACGCAAAATATGTGTACAAACAGTATACGACTTCCCCAATAACATTAAGATCGGTTTTTTTGCATGGTTGTAGGTGACGCGTTTACTCATACTTGATCAAGCATTTTGAACATGTTTACACATGATAAATCGGATTTTTTACGTGAAAATGTGACAATGGATGGAACATGGATTCACCACTTGACTTCCAAATCCGAAGCGTTCAAAGGCTACCATTGCCGAATCCTTATGACGTTCATTAAGTATCAACTTCTTGCTTATTGGTGAATAAAAACACGTCCAACAATGTATTCAAAAGTGCTATCCGGACTCTGTTCCATCGAAAAAATCAATTAGGTCGTCCAATTGAGGTGGTTACTCCAGAAAACATCAAAATAGTTCACAAATTGGTTACATCTAATATAACCTGATAAATTTCGTAAGATAGTTGAGGCCATGAAGATATCGAAAGAGTGTTTACATTTGATCATGAGAAAGCTTTTTTTTTAAAATAGGTGCCACGTTTACTCAGAGCCGTGTTAATTTATGAAATATGGATCCATCACTTCATTTCTGAATTAAAACGATCATCATCTGAGCGAACTAAAGCCGGTGAACCACATCCGAAGCTTCCAAAGACATATCAACAGCTGGGAAGGTTACCGGTCTTCATCGAGAGTCTTCTAAAGAGAAAGACAATCAATAGCGAATACTCCATAGGATTTTTGGATCAATTGAATACAAAATCAAGAGAAAACGGCCTCATATGTCCCTACAATATCAACAAGATAATGCACCGATTTACAAGTCGATGACAACGATGGTGCAATTGAATGAATTAAAGTTCGAATTGCATCCTAATCCACCGTATAGCCCAAATCTTGTCTCCAGTGATTACTGGGTATTTGCTGATTTAAAAAAAAATGTCGCTGGTAAGAAATTCAGCTCAAATTAAGAAGAAATCACTGAAAGTGACCTATTTTGAAACAAAACTCAAATTTTCCTACAAGCACGGCATCGAGAAGTTAAAGAAACGTTGGAATTATTTTATTGCTCTTGAAGGATGAAATTGTTGAATAAAATTGATTTTTGCCAAAACAATGGTTTCTCTTAGTTAGTTATACGACTTATTGATGATGATGGTTACTTACTTTAAAATGTTTATCAATTTAAATGAATTCGTGTTGACTACAACAGATGTGTTGTAGTCTATTCAATTCAATATTAAATTCTCTCTCTTAAATTCTCCACATAAAATTCAATTATACTTCAAGAAATGAAAGTGAGATCTTTCAATACAAAAAAAGCATATAAACTTGAAGTTTCTATCGCTACTAAACTTATTTCTTTCTATCCACATTAAAAAATAATAGATTGGCATCCATGTATCACGTGACGCCAAAAAGTCGACAAGATTCACATGTTTAATTATTTCGAAACCTTAAGTAACCATATGACAAATATATTTATTGTTTTTAAAGATGAATTGATTTCAAGTAATGAGCAAAACCACAAATCGGCAAATTCTAAAACTGCAAGTCCCAAGAACCAAAGCTTCATTTTTTTCTGCTCCATAAGTAATTTTTTTGCTTTCATTACTTGTATTTGAGGCTGTGAATATTAAAGGACGGACAAATGGATTGAACAACAGACGAAATATTTTCATAAGGTGTCTCTTATCAAATAGTAAAAGTTTGGAATTAGATTAGACAAAAATGTCCTGACCCACCCTAATAAACATACATTATCCCAAATAGTTGAAATGGATTCATTGAAATCCAAGTTTATTCTCTCATGTTATATTCCCTCGACCTTCTACTTTACACGGATGAAATACGAGTTTCTTTGAGAAACCACGAACGATAGCAAACTGCAACTTGGTGCTTGCTATTTCATCCAATTTCAAATCAACCGTGTCTTATTATGGTTTCCGTTCTAATATAGTTTCTTTATAGGCGAATTTTCTCGTGAATTTGCTTTAATTTCATTCAAAAGTAACTAACGTTGCTCTCGGCAACGCGTAGAATGCGAATTACAACCGAATCACTTTAAGTGTTCGGGTTTCCAACTTCTACTGCATTGATAGAGAAAATGTTATTAGAAAATGGGAAAAGGAGATTACTTTATCAATTCTCTCAGATGGAATCTCACAAAATAAGTGATTTCATCGAAATAAGGGTAACTACAACAAAATTAAATACTATTTTCTCAAATTAAAACTATATTTTTTTGATAAAAAATATGTTCATGAAACAACTTTATGATACTTTCATTTCTCTTGGATTTATAGGGGAATTTCGACATGAAATATTATTCTATGACTCATAGCATTGATTAGAAAAGTACAGAACACACCTTTGATCTATAATAACTATAATAACATTTAGGTAGTAGCAAAAGAAAAAGATGTGTTGAGACAAAGTTCAAATTTCAAAGGCTCAATATCAGGTTATCAACGTCCTCGCCTAATAACTAATGAAACTACCAACTTGATAGACTTCACCATGAAAAGAAGAACCAGGATGGTCTTGGAAGAAAATATGTTCATGATTCAACGTAATCTCTTTTTTCCAGTGATGTTCAATAATTTCGAAATCCTTTTTATAATAAGAATCTTTAAGCTCCTCAAAATATTCATTAACTACAAATATCACCTCTTCATTGCTGGAAAATCTTTGACCACCGAGCCATTTTTTCAATTCGAGGAACAGGACATAATCCGAAGGGACTAACTCTGTTCAATAGGCATAAGGTAGCAATAAAAATTCATATTCCATCATTTTGGCTATTGTAATAAAGAATGTGTGAGCTGGTGTATCGTCTTGATGAAATAACACTTTCTTCGTATCCAACTGCAGCCGTTTTTGCCCGAATTTTTCGCTCAAACAATTGTTAATACTTTTTCCTTTATCAACATTCCAAAAAATCGACGCCATGACCTCACCTGCGATTTGAATGGTATTTGCCTTCTTTGGAACCGGTTTTCTCTTTTCAGTCCATTGTTTTGATTATTCTTTCACTTCAGGTGTGAAGTGATTAAGTTATTTACCCACATTTCATTAATTGTTATGAAACATCGCAAAAATTTGGCTTTTTTTGTGTTTTGGTTCCATTGTAAGCAAACACGGCACCCATCTTCTGCGTAGCTTTCTGTTAATATGTTAAATACCGCACTTTTTGATATGCCTACTATATCGGTTAACTTAGCATTTTCAATCGACGTCGACCATCATACAGACACAGACCACTTTCTTCCCTTTCATACAAAAAGTAAAACCCACGATGCTTAGTTAACAGACTAACAAATTCTAAACTTTGCTTAAAGAACGAATCGATATCTCAGTAAAACTCAAAAATAGAAGGAAGTTAGACAATGAGGCCAAAACCTTTTTCCCCATTATATCTAAGAATGAAGCATTACGAAACTCCAGATCATCACTCTTGGTACCGTATTAAATAGAAGATGGAGATGTAGCTAGAATCAACCCATTATCTGAACTGAAGAATTAGAATTGATAGATTAGATCAGGGGTCTCCAAACTTTCCAGCCTTAGGGCCATAAAGAATACTCCAGTAAGTTCCGAGGCCAAAACGATATTATCATTGTTGCCGGTGGTAAGAAGTGAAATAGTCCACTGATGAAAAATAAAGTTCGAAAAAGTATGCAACGTTTAAAAAAGGCTGCAAATCGGTCTAAAGTCCGCCTAGTGGCAACACTGCATACTATTAATTTTTCTGTCATTATCTGTAATTTCTAGATTAGTCGTAGTGTACGAGCCATGAAGAGTAACGTGACACGACATCTGGTGGACACAAGCGGAAATAGATAGTACCTTCTATCTATAACAAATGGCGCTAATAGCACGTACAGAATAATCTCGTTGGTTCGAGAAAGTTCTGGTGTCTTCTACTCACTTCTAGATGGCAGTAATTGGAATATATAAGAAGGCTAGTGGCGCAACCACAAGTCAGTTCCTATGACACTGTTGTAAAATAAAATAGTGTGTACCTCCTTAAAACTTGTTTATGCGTGTTTGTAACAGTATTTTGTATATTTGAATTGTTGCTTTTGTGTGTGATTTAGTAGTATGGAAAAGAAGCGAAAAATTGATAGTGAATGCAGAAAATTCAAAGATCAGTGGAACATTCAGTATTTCGTAATTGAGTCCTGTAACAAGACGCTATGTTTGATTTGCAATGGAAGCATAGCTGTTCTCAAAAAATTTAACATTAAACGTCATTAGAAAACAAAACATTTTCAAAATATACAGGAAGTTTACGGACATAAAAATTCGAAGCTATGAAGCGAGGATTGAAATCGCAGCAATCTTCATTTACAAAACTCAAAACTGAACAAGAGGCTGCAACTCGTGCCAGCTTTCGTGTGACTGTTGAAATTGCAAAACGTGGAAAATCATTCACCGATGGAAAAATGAACAAAGAATGCATAATTGCAGTAGCCGAAGAAATGTGCCCTGGAAAGGTAAAAAGGCAAATTTATTAAAACCAGTCAGTATGTCAGCAAACACTGTGGCTCGAAGGGTAGAAAACATCGCTGAAAATATATTATCTCAACTGTTCGACAAAAATGGACATGTTGAGTGGTTTTCTTTGGCCTTGAATGAGTCAACGGATGTGTCAGATACTGCTCAGGTGTTGATTTATATTCAAGGAGTAGATAAAAGCTATGAAGTGCATGAAGAACTTCTTCATATGTATAGTATTCATGGCACAACTACTGGTACAGATATTTTTAAAGGAGTTGAAATGGCCATTAATCAAAAGAACCTTCGATGGAAAAACTTGAAATGTTTTACAACTGATGGAGGCAAAAACATGAGTGGGAAAGATAAAGGAGTGGTCGCTTTTTTGTCAAAGGCTGTAGAAAATGAAGGTGGTTCGAAACCATTAGTCTTACATTGTATCATTCATCAACAGTCCTTGTACGGAAAATGTTTGCATATGTTCCGATAGTTCCGACAATTTATTGAAGAGATTGGAGAAAATGACTTACCTTATCATAATGCCGTACGTTGGCTTAGTTTTGGGAAAGTCCTTCAGCGCTTTTTCGAACTTCGAGCAGTGATCAAAATTTTTTTGAATGAAAAACCTCGCCCTCTCACTGAATTACAAAACAACGCATGGCTGTCGAAGTTAGCATTCTATGTTGATTTGATAAAACATGTGAACGAACTGAATTTGAGATTCCAAGGAGAAAACCAGCATCTTCCTGATTTATACACTAATATCAAATCATTCTGGAAGAAATTGATATTGTTTCAATCACAACTATGAAGTAAATGTTTTTTAATATCCAGCCACACCACTGAGACCTAGTTTCGTATCGATTTTGCAATCGAAACTTTGAGTGCCTAATCAAAATAAATTTTGATACTCGTTTCTTAGACTTTGATGCCATTGCGAATCAAATTAAGATTTTTCAGAATCCTTTTGTTACTGACATTGAAACCCTAGCCCCGGAACTTCAAATGAAAATGATTGATCTACAGTGCAGTGATATAATTAAGAACAAATATCAAAACTCATCTTTGTTGGAATTTTATAAGAGTTTCCACTGACACAATTTGATTATTTCCATAAATTTGCTCGTCGGTTGTTCTCTGTTTTTGGTATTACTTATTTGTGTGAGAAGACCTCCAAAATGAAGTACATAAAAAATGTTTACAGATCTAAATTAACTGATGAGCATCTTAAATCTCTTTAAATAATTGATACAAGTAAAATTAGTCCACAACTAAAAACTATTGTCAGTGGTAAATCTTAATTACATAAATCTCATTAGTATTTCATATGTCATTATGCTTGTTATAAGTTATATTTTTATTTAAAATGTATAAAATGTTAGTTGGATTCATTTCAATAATTTGTTAGTTATTTAATAACTGTATTATATACTGAAGTTTAATTTTCTGCATATTATACATGTCTTTACTCATTACAATTCTGTGTTTCTTTATCCAACTTATCACAAAAACAATACCAATAAGCCTACAACAATGTTATGAGTAGTTAGCCCATGACCATATCAATGTAGATGTCATATTAATAATTATTCAACATAAAATTAGAATAAATAGTAAATAGTATAAATAGTAAACTAAATTTAATTTGCTATAAAAATATGTTCTCTAAAAGGAGTTTTCAAGTATGGTAGCTCTCCGCGGGCCGGACAATATCTGTCTGCGGGCCGATGTGGCCCTCATGCCGTAGTTTGGAGACCCCTGTATTAGATCTTAACATTTCGGCTCACAGTGTACATCCTGAACTCCACACATAGATTTCAAAGCAGATAGATTAGGAAATATGGAAGGATGTAGTATCCAGCTAGATTTTCCAATTTTTTGCTTCTATATAAGATTATTTTTCATGATCCCAGAGTGCACCCCTATTCTGTCTTTTCTTTTTGTAATTCAAAAGTGTATATCCACACCAGTAGTATACAAATGGTGTAAATTCAACATTTTATTCTCTCAATTATAATCACATGAATGAATAATAAATAATATAATGAATATTGTGTTGAAAACTAGAAGGAAACACATTTAATTATCTCTTATATTTAATTGTAACTAACTTTCTAAACTGTACTACGCTTTTATGTCGTCAAATAAACTTGTTGCCAATAAAACAGAGAACTAAATGACTAAATGTGGGGGTAGGTCTCATCGTCACAACTATAAATCTACAGAATCTTCCAGCTGAAAATCGCTAATATGCCCTAAACACGAACACTATTCAATTAATTCGATAGTGGTAAAAAGTGCTATATCTAAAGCGATGTTCAAGTTTGTTGGCATTACTAGCGTAATTATAGTTAACAACTCGGTGCTTTGGGGTTAAAAAAATGTGGAAAACTCATTAAGGGGGTTGTGTGCAGATATGAGGGTATTTTGCAAATTGCTGCGGCACTTGAGGTTGCACTTTACACACAGATGCGTTATCCCTTCATTTTCTGATATTAAATTAAAATCCCATAACTTTCAACTTGTAGATTTTACATTAATGATAGAGTAATGGCGTCGTGAGAGGGTGACAAAGCCTTTTTCATAACGAACTGCTTTTGCATCATACAAATCGCTTTGGAAAGAACTTTAGACTTGCAATATTTCAACTTTTCACGTTTTGTACAAGGTGTATACGGCTGCTACTTTGTAAAGTATTTTTAAACTGAGAGAAATATACGAAATGAGTGTGAATCATCTTTCAAATATCTACTTTTTGTTTTTTTTTTAAAAAAAGGAGCATGTAATGAGACTTATTACTGAAAAAATACTTTAATAGATTTTGTGATACTTTACAGAAAAATTATTGAGAAAACCAATAACCAAAGTTGATGAAAGTGCTGATTGTACTCATATACATACAAATATTAATGAAGGACGTAAATTCAAATGTATTGTATATCCATCACCTCTAAGGGGTGATTTATTCTTAGTTGAATACTGTAACGAGCTAATCTCCGCCCTGGAGCCAGTCCTGCTTGGATATAGAGCAAGCAACTACTTTCCTGGCTAATGCCTCGACGAATATTGAGTTACAACTCCTCTGAAGAGCTTGATGTCAATCGACCTTTTTGTCGATATTAACATACAATTGCGAGGAGAATTTGTAACTACTGACTAGTTTCGGCGTTATTACGTCTCATCAGAGCAGTTCAACAGCGCTCGTTCGGGCTGTAGACCCGAAATGAAGACATCATAATTTTTGAGATAAAATTTGACGGTCTAACTAATTCAAGTCTTTATCAAAATATTTTGAAATATCAAAATATTTCAATAAAGACTTAAATACGTCGATTGATATCTGTCTCTCAGAAATTATTAAAAAAAACTAGTTTTGACACAGAATGGATCTATAATCAAAAACATTTAGAAATATGAACATATTAAAAAGTCTAAAAAATAAGAAATTGTAAAATGAGTTTCTGCAGCGCAGCTTAGTTCAGTTTATAATAAATAGTCGTAGTGAACAAAAGGAATTATAAAGAAATGGAAGAATTTAGATAAATTATTCAAGTTAGTTAAGTGATAGTAATGACTGAATTATTATAAGTTAGTGTAGGGTATAGTGTTTAATAAGTTGAGAACGTGAGAGACTCTTAATTCACCCTGATAAAGATTGTGGAAATAAATAAGAAAAATATTACCATACGTTAGCAAAGCTGTAATTATCAATCAGCAATATGTGTCTTATGAATCACGGAGATACAAAAAAGTGAACAATCTATTTGTTTCAGTATAGTTGATTTAGATGTTATAAAACGTGGTTAAGCTACATCGTGCATATGTTGATTTTAACAAGGACTAGAGTTGTGGTTGTTGCGTGGGGTTGAGCTGTCCTAACGGAGAGGAGGAAAGCTATGAACATTGGACAGAACGTAAAGAGAGCTCTAGTAAGTAAAAACGGTTCACATTCAAATGTAAACAGCCTTTCTGAGGAATTAGCAGCCGACGCGTTCATCAAATTTTCGATTCTTTCACCATAATCGAACAGGAGCGGCTTCACGGTCCATGTCGTGGAAGCTTCTGTACATCCACGCTTTATAACTAATGGTTCTCTGGTCACAATTTTTTTGGAAATACCAAAAACAGAAAACTATTTCAGAATGACAAACAAGTAGGATGGATTTTCCGACGTACCAGTTATCTTTGGAAAAGTTGCAGCAAAAACGGAAAGATTGTATCAAGAAGTTCTAATAGAGAATTTGAATTGTTTCACCTTAGTTTCTTTTCTATTTTCACCGATGAACAATTTGTTCCATGTTTACAAATTCACTGAAAACTGATGACTGTCAAACAAATTGGGTTTTTCCTTTAAATAATGATGTGTGAGTCAGAAAATATATTCAGGATAACGACTTTAGACAAAACCATAGTCATAACTCCTGTAAGATGATTTTGAGGTTGTTTCTGTAGAAGTATTAACTGCTCACAGTCCATGGATACTACAAATAAAGAAAAAACTAAGTTGAATGGAAAATTTTACGAATGAGATTATCTAAGCTTTCAGCTATACATGAGCAATCAAATTATTTGGTACTATTATTTACAAAAGTGAATTTTATCGAAAAAATAAAACTAGTTAGGTCGGCTTATTTTTGTCAATATTCTATGCTGAACTTCCTATAAACATGTTGTATTGATTGTGAAGGTTGTCTGAACGATTCTTAGTTTCAAAATAAAGAAATTAGCACATCAATATGAGTTGGGAAATATATTTGGATAAAAAACTCATTTGAATGAACATAATGGATCAGGTTTGAGTGAAATCAGTTTTCTTTGTAGATGAAACTTGGATCCCTTATTATACTTCTGAAACAAATAAATAGTCAAGAGCGTTGATTCCAAAGAAATAGCTCGCTTGGAAAAAAAATTTAAAGATAGTTTCATCGACCAGAAAAGTCTTGGCGTCCGGTTTCCAGATAGTTCATCGTCCATCTTCAAAAAAAAAGAATATTACGCATCATTTCTTGATAAAGTAGAAGATTCCAAGAAATCCACCACATTTTCCATTATAAACATAAGGGAATTCCATGAATTGCACTTCTAATCGGTTGATCACTCAACATTTTAACCACAACCTACACCCAGCGAATTTTTTTTGTACCCTAGCATCAAAATTTCACTTTCGCGTATTTTAAGAATTAAGAAGGAAAATATTATTTGGAAGGGTGTAAGTAGTCATGATTTCGTTGAAATATGTGTATGAACTTTGTTTTGTCGGGAACGTTTCGAATAATCCTCGTACCATCAACATAGTTTTGAAAATGAAACGGACTCAATAGTCTATATTTTGTCCGTCATAAATTAAATTGAAACAGATAAACATAAAATATCAATTGAAATGATTCCGTAGCTAAACCATAATTTGCCGCATTCTGTCTAATAAATTGAAATGGAAGAATCACGAAGTCTAATAACCAATTCACTGAAAGCAACATCTCGAAATATATATCTATATATATCAGCAGAGTTGGTGTAGCGAGCTACCGGATAGAACTGAAGTTTTCAAAATTGATATTTGTTGCAGCCGCTATTTCAATTGACTTTTCAAGCGGATTTGGAGCTTCCGCTAACCCATGGGACACAGGAATTGAAAATTACCAAGATGTAATATTCTCTTTAACTCGACTACAGCTGCGATAAATTTCATTTGACGAGTTCGATTTATTGCCTCTGTGTATTGTTCTGTTTCGGCAATTTAATCTTCATTCTTTCTGAAAGAGGGTAGCTGACTTTATCTCTAGAATTTACAATGATTGACAAAATTCAATTACCAAGCTTTGCGCGTCAGGTAGATTTTAAGTATAGTGGAATTATCGTAGATATTTCTGTATCTCCTGGGATACATTTTTCCAAATTAATTCAATTTTCCGACTATCGCTTTCAGTATCGATGCTAGTTCAAATATATTGGATCTCAATTAAATTTAATTACTTTGCAAAGCAATGCAAAAAACGTTTGTTAACACGACTATGAAATATGAAGTGAATATTTGGTATTTGTTGACGACAAAGTTCTCACAACAGTTGTTGTCGAGGATAGTTGTGCCTATTTAAACAACATATATCCCGGAAAATAACAAATCAATATATACGTAAGAGCAAATCAAGAATTTCGCTCTGACCAATAACCACAATGAGAAGAGTTAAATGTCAGCTTAATCGAATGCCAGTCTACTCAATCGTTTCCTATATGCTACTCCAGTCCAATTTAAAATGTGTGTAAATAAACTATACCGGAAGAAATCATTGAAACCAAAAGTAAACAGGAAAAACAGATCCACCATAGACGCAATATTCATTATCTAAAAAATATCTGGAATAAAAAATCTCCTTGCTTAGTCGATATGATTAAGGCTTCTGACAGAGTGAGATTGATTGAGAAATATGGAGATAAGAGAGAATTAATCAACCTAATACAAGATATCGATACCCAATACAAAACAAGAATCAAAGGACATAAAACAAGATATAAATTTAGATGAGGAGACTCACTCATAATTTGATTTGATAATAGATTAAATAATAGGAACTCTGTTCTATAGATAATATCTAAATGCTACTAAACCTAGTAACATCTAAAGAACCAATAAGCTGGAAATCGATTAAGAGATTATCCGTTTTGAAAACCTGGCAACGAAAACAACATCTCATGGAAAGCTTTCTAACGATGTAAGAGAACATAGAATGAAAACTGCAGGAATTTCGGGATGCCAGAAAAAAATAGTTTGAAATAACAAATACCGAAAGTAAAATCAAAATATATAAAACGAGATGCAGCAGAAACAAGACCAGATAAAAGTACGATACTACAGACGATGATAACAATAGAAATGAGGATAGTGGGAAGTATATAAGGCAAAACTCCACACGACAGAACACAGAGTAAAGTTATTGAACAGCAAAGTAGAATATAGGACATAGGAAAGTGACTGAGGTAGAGACAAAAATTCTAACCAAACATATGAGAAGAATTGAAGACTTGTTAGAAACGCATCTAGAAACAGAAGACTACATGGATGACCATCTAAACAATGACGAGAATGCTGAACTTCGTCTTCCGAGGAAGACTTGCTGGCAATAAACAGGCAATAGCCTACTAATATGGTCATATTAGAAACAGGAAGAAGAAGCTTCTATTTCCATCTTTTCATTTTTCTATTTTGTACATTTTTTTGAAAATTTGAGGATTAGTGTGTAAGCTGCAGCTGGGACTACTCTGATTATTAGTAGGTTTATTTTTGCTTTATCATTGAAAATGGTTCATCAGGTACTATTTGATTATATGATAATGGTAAGATTGTGGTTTGGATTGTGAAGAAGAGAATATATAAAAACACGAGTGATGATAAGTTTAAGATGCTGTTTAAGTCAAACAAATTCGCTCTCATAAATTGTCCAAGACACTTCAGATTCTTCGTAGCTGCTAACGGAAAAAAATGATAATTTAACTAACTACATAATCTACTAATGTTCAATTTATATTTGATCACATATTTTTGTTAAATATGAATCTAGCAATGTTCATAGATAATTATTTATTCGCAGTGAATATTTTGAAAAAATGATGATGAACTTCTTTCCCTTGAAATAATTTTTTGTCAGCAAACTTTGTTTTTTGAATAAGCCTCTACTGATACAATTCAAGATAAACTGGAATCTAATGATATGAATTCTAGCGTTGAATTATTCATAGATTTCCGGAGGAACGTTAAACACATTTCCTCAAAAAAAGTGTTGGAGATATACTGTTTGTTATTATTCCCAACATCAATTTATTTGCTAATACAGTTACCCAAGTGAGGAGAATCATGGTTAGATAGTTTTTTGTTTTCATGAAAATTGCAGAGAAAATTATTGAGGCATGAACAGCCTAAGACCTTCAAGTTTCAGTTATTTATCGACCATGAGCTTCAATATTGACACACATTAGAGAATACATTCAAAGAATATCCTTTATGAATTTATTTCAAAGAAGAAAAATTAGCAGAAATGGATTTGGTATTGAGAGTCGATACTTAGCACTGCTTCAAAATCATCATTATAGAATTGAAGTATGTCATTGCAAAACAAATTATACCACGTTATGTGGGTCCTACTCCATACAAGAAGCTGCTGTCATTTAAACTAAAAAAATTATTGGATATTTTGACCAAAATATTTTTTTTCATTTGTTATCTGCCTAAAACGAGTGAATTTTTGTACTTGAATTGATATTCCTGTTGTAGGTCAATCAATATAATTTTGCAAGTTGTTAATGTGAAGTGCTAAAGACTGCAACAGGTCGAAACGTTTTTAAAACAAGGTCTGAGAAATAATAAGTCAAAACATCTCCCTATACATTCACATATAATTCAATCCATTAGGCTTTTTGTTTGCGCTGAGATTAGTTTCCAAAGAATTGAACTTATCCACCTCCTTAACAGTTTATTATCTCCTTATTGAGTCGCATCTCCGATCTACTCTCCCCTTCTGGGGTTCGTGTGGTGTGACTCAATTTGAGCTAATCTTCAAAGTAAAAAAGAGAGCTGTTAGATATTTACTCGGACTAAACAGCAAAACTCCTCCAATTTCGGAAAGATCGTTGCACGGTTCTCCACTTAGGTACATGGAGCACGATCTTCACTTACCTACTTCGCGTTAAGGGCTCAATATTTTACAATGTAAAAAAATGCACAATCACTTGCTAATTGATATCAAATTGATATCATCGTTTCTCGCAATCCGTAATAATTTGAGGGTATACATACTGGAAAGTGCCTTCTGCTATGTAAACGACTGTTTATTTTTCAGTTTTTACAAACCTTTGCTTACAATTTTTAACAATTTTTTGACAATAAAGCATTTCTCTTTCTATCACATTATGATTAGTGAGTTGTCACTTTTATAAAAAATTTGGAAATCGTAAAAAGAATGAAATTGGAAAGAGCCTGCAATAAATTATTCAAATTATTACCACTGATATAGATTAAGCAATATGATATCAAATTATAAATTTAATTCGTAGTTTTGAGCTAAATGTGTCTCAGATGTGTTATGAATATATTCGCAAAACTAAAACATATGGAATTTGGAAATATATATTTGAATAATTATTCATAAACGATTGTCGAATCTCCAGGGTATTCAATAGATTTGAATAAATGCAATTGGAACATTGCCAGAAAAACGTAGATTACAGATAACTAGCTCGTACGTGTACGTAAATAATTGATGACTGACTCAATTAACACCCTCATTTTGTTTAGTCTTGAATTCCATTCAATAATATAGTCGTTTATAATATTTATTACAAAAAAATTATTGGAAATTTAAGATTATTTTTATATTTCATTGGATTTTTATATAAAATGTAACGAGGGAAGTAAACTGTACGTTAAACCTATCTATAGAATGAGACAAAATAATATATCGAGGATTTTCTCGACTTAAAGAATATAATGGTAGCTTCCTATTGAATTTTTCGTAGTATATAAACAATTGTTTCCCCTTACATCCATTGTTATCTCTCTAAAATGGCTCAAAAAGTTCTTTTACAATTCTTGGACCACTAATCAAAAACAGATGCAAATATCCCATTGACTGCGCCAAAAATATCCTTTATTTCAGAGTAATCTCAAGTTTACATGGATTTAAGGTGAATTGAACCTGAACTTTGTGTAATTGACGCAGAGGTATAACTATGAATATCACCATAACTGCAGCTCAGTTAACCAGAAATATCATTTTATAATGTCGAGAAATATGGGAATTTTATTTGAAAAGTTTCTTTTTATTTGATTTATATATAATCCAAATCATTTCATTAATTTCATCAATTCATCATTTCATTCTTATTTTTCTTTCGAGTCGAGTTTTTCCATATGTGAACTAAGCTAAAAGCGACGTACAATCGTCTCAAAGATACTGAGATTGTCATCATGAGGTTTGACATGTTTTAATGGTGAACGTAGTCAAATCGTGTTGTCATACGAGTTGTTTCAATCATGATCGCAATTCGCTATGGGATAAATTTCCAGAAGGTCGTCCAAAATCCGCTGTTGTGCTAGAAAACATCGATGTTCTGCTAAAGACATATTGCACGTCATACCGTGAGATTGAGGCATACCTGGGCATTAGTCCCATTTGCATATTGGATGATTATTCAGCTGCAAAAAAGATTTGTTCATGTTGGATACCCCAATCGTTGACAATCGCTCAAGAAAAGCTCGTGTCGATCGGTGCGAAGAAAATTGGACCGTCTATGAGATCTTGATGGTCTAACAATAATTAATCTGCGCAAATGAGACCACAGCTAAGCAACAATCGACTATATGAGTCTTTAAAGATGAGCCAGATTAAAAAAAAATATTCGCGCACGAACCACTCACCTGTTTTTTGCTCAATCAACGTGGATCGGTCAAATCTAAATATGATACCGGCATTTATTTACCAGAAGTGTTCGAAAAAATCCGGGAAATCAATCGCAGAAGCTCAAAGCTCAACCAAAAACGTTTTTGAATAGTAAAAAATATAGAATTGATTAGTCTTCTGCATCGCAGTCCTTGTTTGACACTCAATTTCTTCTTACTATCGTTGATGAAAAATAAATTGTGATGTAAGCGTTTTTTTATACTCACGGAAGCGGTTGATGCGTTCAAATCAAATGTTGAACAAATTGGAAACTTAAATAATTTGAGACATCAACTTTCATCAAAACTATATATAATTTTGACTATCCGTCCACGGTTCAGTAGGGTAGCAGTGAAGGAATGCAAGAAGAATTAAAAAAAACTGATAAATACCTATACATTGAAGTTGGAAGTTACTTCACCATAGACTTATTATTATTACCAGAAATACTATTTCCGCTTAACGTGTAATCACAATTTGTACCTATTCCTTATAATTTATACTAAATAATTATTTCGTGATTTTTTCGATAATTTTACTCAAAAAATTGAGAATATCATTCATCATCTAGTATTTTCTATCGTACATAGAAGAACTAGAAATTATTGTGAATGCAATCTCGATTATTTCCAACCTCCATTTTTTACAATATCCGATGAAAAGTTCTCTATGAATTTCATATATTTGCTCACTCTATTGAATGTCGCTTTTTCAGAAACTTGATATTTTCGAAGGGCTAAGAATTATTCTTTTGTACCGTTCGTTTCTTTTTTTTTCCTGCCGAGTTAAAGTGTTTTTACAGTTGGGCGGTTGTCGCTTTCTGTTGAATGGTCATCAAATTACTGAAGTGCTTCAGAGTTTCTTTCATAATGGGCGATTCAGGAATTTCATCATAAAGTGATGATTGTGCAATTACTAACCTGACGACGATTTGGGGGATGAAAATACTTCCTTTATCTTTTATCCATGAAAACATTGATATTTCATCGCTCTATACATGGTCTCATCAAATTTCACACGGGGTTTTTTTCTATATAAGTGCAAACTTTTGATATTTGGCTGAAATTTTAGGGCTATATTCCAACTTTTGTGATTGTCGGATTTTTGTCTAGAGAGATTGACTGAAGAAAAAAGGTTTCTAATATAATTTCAGACACAGATTTGTTGAAAATGTTGTAGAAGTGTTTTTAGAAGTTTAATCTATCTCAAATGCAAGTATTTGAGTGAAATAAAACATTTATCATCTATCTATGTTAACGACGATAACATTGAAAAAGTTGAAGAAAAAGTATTTGAGAATTGTTGTGTTGTAATCCCAGGGATAATAAACGCTCTCATTATCTTTCATGTATCGACTAAACATTTTTTGGTTATTGTTTTGGATATAAAGCGTGAGAATGCTAGACATGAAGCTTTTACAAAAATAACATCAAGTAGAGATTGACAAAGAGATGAACCACCTCGAAATCGATCAAAAATCAAGGTTTTGCCATTATTTTTTTCTATTACCGTGGTTTGGTTCACCATTTGTTCCAGAGAGTCAAATGGTCAATTGGTTTTGGGATTATGTGGTGCAGTTCGACGTATATATGGACATTCCAGCAGGATTGGGTCTTTTTTTTAGCAAACCATGCTTTTGTTATTATTTTCCATCCCTTTCGGTGCCGGAAATTCTCTATTTCGTTTCTCGGCCTGCCTCTTCTCCTTGGCCACCATGAGTTCCGTTGCATTATTCGTTCGATCAATTTCAGTTGGTTTTCTTCTCATTGTATATTCAGCCCAGTTGAGTTTTGTGCTTTTATGTATCTCACTATATTTTTCTTCTACAGCTATTTCACTATTTTTTCGTTTCTTTGCTCTTCTTTTTCCCTCCCGTGTTGTGCTTGGACCGGTTATAGTTCTCATTATGTCTTTCTTGGTTCTTTCAAATTCTTCTTCTTCCCTTTTATTGTTTACTGTTGTTTCCATCACATACATGATTACTGGTCTTAATAGGGCTTTGCACATTTTTATTTTGTTTTGTTTGGTTATATTTTTGTTTTTTAATAGTTTCTTGTTTCTTCCATAAACTCTGAAGCCTTTTTGTATCATTTCCTTTATTCTGTCTCTGGTTGTTTGTCCCAACATTATGCCTAGATAGTTAAAAGTCGATACTGCTCTCTCTTTTTTTCCTCATATTTTTATAAATCTTGTTTTTCCTGCATCTATTTCCAGTCCTTAATTACTTGCTTCTTCTTCTAATTTATAGAGCGCTTTTATCAATTTCCTCTGTCCATTTACTAATTATATCATCTGCGTATAATACTATCTGTTATAATGTTGGTGACATTCATTTCACGCCTTTATTTTATCTGTCTTTTCTGATATTGTAACTTGGAATCTGACTTTAACGTCACTCTTATTTAGTATTATTTCTTTTAATTTTCTTAACTTTCATGGAATTCCTTATCTTTTAAGTTCATCTCTAATTTCTCTTCTTTTTATTAAATCGAAAGTACTTCTGAAGTCAATGAAAACTACGAGGGCCTTTTTTTTAATCTCCGATAGACAATAAATAGAAGACAAAGAGAAATGAAACAATAATTTTATCACCAGGCTTTTCAATACCCTCTTCAAAGAAAGTTGCCGCCAATGAATTCAAGTAGAGTACAAAACCTTGAAACTTCTAAAAATTCCATAGACAACGCAGTAATAGTGAATCTGCGGTTCTCTTTAATCATACTACAAATAAAGTGAAATACGAAGAAATTATGAAAGACATCAAGAGAGGAGACACTCTAGAAGAAATGTAGACAAAATTCATAAATATAATAATACATGCAGCCGAAAAAATATGTAGAAGGACAAGAATAGTTAGCACGCAACACAAGACAACAAATTGTTGGTCGAAGATGCAATTGAAAAGAAAAAGAGAAAATACATAACAACAAGAGCACCATTAGAATATGAAACAAAAAAGAGAGGATAGAAGTTCAAAGATTAGTTAAAGAACAAAAACAGAAGTTGAGGAAAATGAAAAACCATTTTTTGTCTGCGATTAAAAACATCAGGAAAACAAGTAATCATAATAAGAACTCCCATCATCAACATAAAAGATACAAAAGGAGATAAAGATAAAGATGTTTATGTGGCTGTAGCACAACGCCGACGGACGCCTGAATATCAAAAATGGCGGAGTGTGTATTGCGCGAGCTTCGCAGTCACATACAGCGCTTTCTTCTGCCGACCCTCGTATATGTATGTCACTTTTATAGTCCATTTTATTTTCCAATTGCCATTTAATCATTATAAATATTTATTTCCCCCTTTAAAGGGTTTCTGATTTCATATAGAAAAAACTGAAATTTAAAAAAAATTATGATTGCAGGTGTTTCTGAGGATTGCTTTTTTTAACCATCGTGTATACATGTATTTAGTTACGACTAACCAACCAGTTAAACTAAAATTAATAAATTTCAACATCTGAAAATAATATCACGATTTCAATTTTCGATTCTGGCTACAAACATTTTTTTCATATCCCTTAACCTCGACCAGCGGATTTGAATGAATGCAATTTGTCGAGGGATAACTGTAAACGCCGTATAACAGATATTAACCCTTATCCATTTTCCTCTTTCATTGATCAATTCGGGTTTGTTTCCTCGCCACGTTCTATTTTATTCACATATCTAAGTAGGACGGAGCTGGCAAGCACGATTGCCACTCTATATGTAACGTGGTTGTAACCAAATAGAATTGTGACTTGCCTGGAAAATGGCTGTTAGTTGATCTGTGGACGGAAGTCGATTGCCCTCGGTTTGTACGCGGCACTCAAGTCATTGACATATTTTCAAGTTAATGGGATTTAAACGACAATCAGATTGATTGTTTCTGATGTATGCATTTGGTAAATGGAAATTCATATAATACTCATCAGAGTTGTACGATGTGTTTGTATGTTAAAAAATGTATCGATTTGTTTTATTTAAGGTATTGATAAACTAAAATGAATTCCCTAACGGGGTATTATCACTGAACTATGAAATACGAGAGATCTCTGATGGAAAAAAGTAGCTTTTGAAATATTGAAATACTCACTATAATTGGAGAAAGTCTTAGTTTTTGTCATATTACTGATGTAATCTGGATTAAATATTACAAATCCCGTGGATAAATATCAAATGGGAATTATTTTTTGCGTTGAAAATCAAAAGATAATTTACGTAAATGTGATACTATGTAATTTATGTTATACTAGATTTTTGCTTTTTAAAAGTAGCCATATAAACACGGATAATCCTAAACCTGGTGCCATTATTCATTTTAGATATAAGTACATCAGAAAAGTTATAGAACTTCTGTTCTCTTGTACTTATAATATCGAATGAAATTACGTAAAATAGACTAAGTACTTTCAAAAATCCGGTAATATTTGAAACAAAACAACCTTCTTCAATGTGAATATTGTTATCGTTAAAGATTCTGACAAATTTTTGAATATATTCGATCGTAATCCTTGTTATTATCTCCGCCGACTACTCATAGTGGAGGAAACATTTAAACTCCCGAAATGAAAATATAGTCGAAACAATGAATTTCATCAGAGGAAAGTCGAAAGTTCGATTACTTTGAAAAAAAAATAATAGTAGGATGAAACCTATTGGCAAAGGAGAAGAATATGATGAAAATAAAATGAAAATTAATTTTTCGGAGATTTAAGGTCGGAAAGGGAAAGGGGGTGAGTTTTTAAGGGTGAAAAACGGTTTATCTCAATCTCCGGAAAAACTACAAATCTTATAGAAAGAGGTCAGATAGAAAAGTTTTTTTGTCTCTGTCAGTTTTTTTACAAAGTTTCAAAATTTATTTGAAAAATATAGAAGATGAAGTTTTTGGTTTTCTATTTTTATCTCTCACAAAAATCTTTTTTTTTTCTTAAAGAATTTCATAAAAAATTTTCCTCTTCGTGTTCTATATACACTGTGGTTGATTTGATTTGAAATATTCATTTTTTTCACGTTACACGTTATTTTGACATAATATCAAAGGAGCACCCTAATTTTCAATCGAAAATACTCCCCTCAAAAATCGTCTTTTTTAAAAATTCATTGAAATTTCTATTTTCTGATTGCGTGAAAAAATATTACCATTACCGTGATGAATTTTCTTAGAAAACGCAGAAAACAGACGAAAAAAACTTTATCAAAATTTCTCTTTCTAGTTACAAGAAAAACGTGAAATTTCATATGACATTGAAAACATAGGTAGAGTAAAATATTAATAAATATCCAAAAATTGAACATAATGGTTAAAAAAGATCTTTGAATGCGAATTTATTTTCGTTTTTTTTTGCCTTTTGTGAGAAAGTCTACCAAGGCCGTGGTATTTTTCACACTATCAGGACATAGATATTTCG
The DNA here is from genome assembly GCF_026230105.1 of Diorhabda sublineata. Lineage (NCBI taxonomy): Eukaryota > Metazoa > Arthropoda > Insecta > Coleoptera > Chrysomelidae > Diorhabda > Diorhabda sublineata. Next base: position 9,530,947 of record NC_079475.1, on the reverse strand, counting down.
ACGAACCAAAGTCTCATTTTTCGAATTTTCTAAGTGAATTTTCAGGTTATGTGAAAACGTAAAAATACAAAAATTGTAGATCTCTCTCTTAACCTTCTACTTTTGCCTGACAAAGAGATGAATCCTTTTTTATTCTCAAAAAATAACTTCCTTCCTATTCCCGGCCTCAAATCGTGCGTAAATAATTTTTCCCTCCCAATTTTATTATATTTTCCTCATTTTAAAATAGGTTTTATACTACTTCTCCACTTTTTATCATATTTATACGCTTCTACTCTTGTCTAAAATACCAAAAATGGCTAATAAGGTTATGACCACAGTATTTGGAGATTCCAAAAGTTATTGATTATTGATTGATCTGGCTTCCTCAGGATATTTTCAGTTCTCAACCCTGATAAATATGAGTTATTTTAAAGGCTATCTTAGAAACATATTCCACACTTTAGACTATAATACATACAGATCTTATACTGAGATATTAGGGGTATGTAAGCGCACTATGTAACAAATTAAACTGGGATATAAATAAATGTGCTAGAGATAAGCTAGACATGAATATTTGTACAGTTACATACATACATAAATCGTAAAAAAGTATAACAATCTATTTTATTCAGCCTCTTTTGACATTGATTTATCAGTGTTAGTATATCCCACCACTTTATTTACGTTAATTAGCCGAGCGGTTTGAGGCGTCAACCTCCGGATTCCGATTTCAGACATTTTAGAATTTTCTAGACTATTCCGAAAACTTTGAGGTCTTTTCAAAAGTCCTCATGCATTAGAAAGGGGCAGAAATATATGTTTTCACATTTTCGCCAACCACAATCACCCTTAATATGACGTGGAGACCAAGGGATATTTACCATCCCAAGTTGATTGGAGTTGGTGGTAATAGAGAAAATCGTGTCTTATTATTTTCGGAAAGCTCACTTTTTTTGGATATAAGGATATAATTTCTTTTTCATTGCATTATCCATCAATATCTTGATGACTGCTGTCTAAGAACATCGCTTTCTTGTAGCATTTGTTGATGCCAATCAAGTGATTCTCCATATAAGGTTTTAAATTTACCAACATCAGTAAATTTGTATTATTTGAGAGTACAACATTAATATTTGTGCGCATGTGAGTCCGAAAATTTTTTTTAGAATTTAGGAGATCTACTATACTACCTGAATCAGTATTTCTTGAAAATTTAACAGCTAGGCTGCAATTTCTCCAGCCGTTGGTGAAAACACTGTTCATACTACCACTACACACTCTGACGTTTCGATAACTAACGACTTTTATGTCAAGTTTTTTAAGTTTACCTTCAGTCTCTGAAATCGATAACTTGGTTATCGAAACGTAGGCCATACAGTGTAATTTGCACCTTGTTGGGGATTTATGATACTAATAACTAAGGCAATTTTATTTTTCACAATAAATCGAAGTAAAAAGTGGAAAATATAGTTGGGATAAATCTAAAAAACACGCTTTTGAATCGCATCGAACGAAGAAGTTCAAAATAATAGTATAATTTGAGGTGTTTTGTTGAATATTTCTCGTATGGCTCTTTTCCACTTTACATATTTGGAACATTCTGCATTTTTGAGGTTAGGTGTCATTTTTTGGTTACATGCTAATCATTATTTTAGATCGTACTCTTTGGTTTTAATTCTTACTCTGTTCTTCTTCAAAAATTCCTCAGAAGCAAAAGCCACGTGCAGAGATGAGAAGACAACAGCAAGCGAAGCAACAAAGTGTTTTGAGAGCAGCTGGAGCTCCTCTTCAGATACCAGTTTTTCAGAAAGACAAGGCAGCTAGAAGAGCGAAATGCAGACTAAGCGCTGTCTAAATTTCATGTGCAAAGATTGGTCGATATTTAATGGTACTAGGTTTCAATATGATCCTTCAGTTTGATATCATAGTCATCCTTCAATTGTTATTGACTATTAATGAATAAAAATGTCACTATTGCTATGTTTTCAAATGGAAAGATGAAACTATTGGAATGTGCTGTTCTAGTTGTAAAGTTTCTCTTGGTGAACTCTGATACTTATTCAATGGCTTCAATGCGAGCGAAGCCGCGGGTAAAAGCTAGTATGTCATAAATTATTAGCGAAATTATTCAATTGAAGAAAATTTTCCTGTTTTCTATATAGTATTTTCATTAAAGCCGCACAAGCTTTCTTTGAAGTTACGGAATTTTTCAATAATAAAAAACCTCACTGGATTCTTTGTAAGCATCGGTGAACATGAAGAGGATTTGAAATAATACTATTCATACTCACACCAACAATGCCAATGCTCACCAACAATCAGATTTTGAGAGGAATTTCCAATATATTTGTCAGATTATACCATATATCTGTCCTCAGCTTCTTTCTCATTGGAATGCATGTATACGAATTTTATTTCTTTTCCATTTACATTGTGAAAAAACCAGAATATCATTGCGGTAGTATCCATATGAATATCGTGAATTTATAAAAAATTTTCCAACGTCGATTTTCATCAACCGACGCTTTGAAATTGAGTAAATAACAGAGAATATGAAGAGGATATGAATTCCTTTGTGAAAAAGTAGAACTATATTGAAAAATCTACATTTGATAAAGTGATCCATATTCCACGATTTCAATCTGTATATTACAATATTAGGGAAAGGTACTTCACAAACCAGTCTCTATTTACTTGAGACTATTGACAATAAAATTAGGAAATTAAGATTTGCAATTATATACCTCTGAGTGCAATCAAAAGCAGAACAATCTTCGTGTTGTGATCCAACAATCCCATTGTTGAAAAATATCATTTTGAATACAATTTTTGGTTCACCGTCTTCTTCAATAGGTACTAGTAATTCAATAACCTTCTAAAAAAGGAAAAATAGGACACTATAAATATGATATGTTTTCTACCATATGAAAAATTCATAGATTCATAGTCTAGTGATTGCAGTAGATTGAAATTCATACATTTAAACACCTAATATCATCCAGACTGAGAAGCTAGATGAGTGAGAAGAAAAAAATATAATTACAGACTGTTCAATAATCTTTCCCAAACTCCCAATAAATCTCCTCAATTAAACCCAAATCAATACGAGTCAAACGTATCAATTATTTGGGACCCATCATGTGCCAAAGCAGCAAATAACAACTTTAGCAACAAAAGTAATAGCAAACGACTATAATGAGATAATCAAAACGAAAGTTCAGTAGAAGTGGGAAAGTGAGTAGAACAGGTCGCAGACAATATTAAAATCTATTAAACCATACGTCCAACCATGGAAAAACAATTTTAAAAATCGTACGGACCAAATAAAAATCGATCAGCAATATATGAATCTTATACTGAGAATCTAAACGTGAAAACTTAGTATTGAACTATCAGAAGTAGAAAAACGGAAATGCAACTTCCCAAACAACATAATCTCTCTCCTTAATTATAATACCAAATATCTAAAAGTCACTCAACTGTATCACAAATTGTGAAAATAATTCATATATTGAGCAAATCAAAATGCTTTTAAGAATAAACATTGAAATTTGGTGTTTAATTTGTATTCTGAACTCCTCAGATTGAAGTGGTAGAGATAATGGCAAGGCACAAAAAAGTTTGTTATCAAGATACAACGTCTGATCGCTTTATTGCTTCAAAACTAGCGATTCACGACAGATTGTCTAATTCTAGAAAGCCTTAATGGACTGGTGGTTAAATGCCATAACTTCAACTTTGTATTGTGACTGTAATACGGAGATATTCATACCCAAAAATCACCATCAGTTCATGGAAAATGTCGTCTGTATATGTCTTGAAAATATTTAGAATATACAGTCAATGACTATGTAAATGTAATCTCATTCCATTGTAATGTACCCAGAGAAAATTGTTAAAAATACAGACACAAACAATTTATCAAAATCTGCTGATATGTTATAAATCGAACAAGAATTACCAAAATAACAGGTCACTAAATTTATGATTGTTGTTTTGATTATTCCAATAGCATTTGATGGACTGAATCGATGATATTACTGGTTGTCGCAGTAGTTTCAATCTGAAGTTGCAATCTCTGGACGCAAGCCAAAAAATGTGTCTCAACTTATATTGAAAAGTGCTGACATCTTCAGGTGAAGTCGGGAACTTTTCTACTAGTAGAAAGAATTTTTACTGCTGTGACGAAATTTTGAGAAAAAGGATTCCTAAAGGATCAAAATAGGACAAAATATAGTTCAGGGATAAAAAAAATCATCATACCCATTCAAAACCGATTCTAATGTAATTCAGATTGTTACGAACTCTTCCTCGACATAGACAGTGTACTTTGTGATACTTTCACTACGACTATTTATTTAAAAACAACTAACGGTATCTACACAAGCCATTTATACACCTAAATAGAATTTTACAAAGAACAAAAAGAAACGGAAGAAATTATTAAAAATACTCTCCAAGATATTATTTAGAAGAAAAACTGTAATTGAACCATCTGCTACTAAAAAATTGTTTATACTCAAACATCAAACGAGTTCCGCCATATGCGCCTTCGCCAAATTTTAAAATTCCATTGTAGCTGGACAGAGCTGGCTGACGGATCTATTTCGCGAACTTGTTCGTAATCATACTTTAATAAGTTTTGTAGTGCTGGCATTAATCACGTTTCTATTTACGTTATTATTTTTTTTCTCAAATTTCCTCCAAATTATAGTCTCTTAATAATAATAATAAGAAGAAAATCGTGTAAATATGCTGACTAAATCATTAACGATCCTAGGAGTTTGAAATGCAATAAAACTAACAAGCTACCAATTTTTCATACGATATGAATCATAGTTGTTTCCGTTCTTAACACTGCAAACACATGTACATTTATTCAAAACAAACCGTGGATATTCGTAACGTATTACAAAATGTAATTAATCATCGCTAGGAACATTTTAAATATTGTTGGAATGGAATGTGTTTCCATTTTTACGAATTTGTTCATCCATCTTTCTTAACACTGAGTAGAGTCACGTTTATAATACAGATGAATCGCTTCGGATTAATTGGATATTTACGAGCGAAATCATCCAATTCAAAGCTGTGTTAAACGTGGAAATAACAAAAAAATTAATTTTTTATTCGATTGTTTTAAGTAGGGATTATATAAAATTGGATGATTTGAACAGCATTTCTCAATATAGATGATTTCGCCGCAACTACTGGTAACTTTGTATTCAAATTTCCTAAGAATATGTTTTGGAAACTAATACATCAAATGAATTTGCTTTAATGTCTAACTCTCATAGAAGGCGCTAGATACACGGTTCGTATCAAGTAGTATCGAATATAACTTTTTTAATTTATCTAATAATAATTAGATTGAACGTTGAACATCATTCAATTTTATTCCAAAAAGGGACTCTTGATAAAACTCGATACTGTTTACTGTTTTCGAAATATTTTAATGTGAAAATTTTGAAGTGATAGCCAATGCTGGTATAAAGCATTGATAAAGTTTTTAATTATTATTATTAATAATTAATAAGCATTATGTGAATTTGAGAATTTATCGTCGTCCAAATGAGGTCGATGAAATTGTGACTGACGCTTTTGTTTTTAGTAATCTTTCTCAAAAATCTAGTCTAATCAGTATATGATCTTGTTTATTAAATTTAAATAAATATGAGCATTGAGCTGCTAGAGATATTAGTCAATTAGATGATCTTGTATTGCGGTTGTGGGACTCAAACTGTTTCATATAAGGTCCCTAAAAGCTGAAAACTGTCATTCCTTGATAGTTATGTCTTTGAGTCAATGATAATTACATTTCTGAAACCTGTTATTTGCTAAATTGAATATTGTTAATCATAATGTACTAAAATTTTTTAATACACTGACATGTTATTGAACTGTTTAACGTTTAGAAAAATCTAGTGCAGCTTTTCCGCTTTATGCAGAAAAGTTTTCACGACGAAAATTACTAAGTAAAAATACATTTAGAGCCATTTAACAACGTTGTCAAGAAACTGGGAATATTATTTTAAATTTAGTTGATCAAAATCCAACAGTTAACATAAGGTATGTGGCAAGAGAAACAAATGCGTCTTCTTAAAGTACTTAAAGCATACTTAAAGAGCAATAGCTACATCTTTATCATTACAGACCAAGTCCAAAAGCTCTACCAGTTAGAGTAGATTTTTGTCAAACATTACAGGAAATGTGAGTCCTCAATCCAAATTTTTTAAAATTTATTTAAGGACGAGGCAACTTTTATGCAATAAGGTATGTTTAACTCCCATGATGAGAATCCACATGTCAAAAGGTTATGACATTACCAACACTCATTTAAAATTGATGTTTGGGCAACAATTTTAAGTGACAAATTGATAGGTTATCACATTTTACCTGGAAATTTAAATGGTGATTTGTACCAGGATTTTTTAAGCAATTATTGATTCGAGATATATAAAAATTTAAGTCTAAACGAGGAAAGATCTCTATTTTTTATTTTAGAGCTCCACCGCACTTTTATAGAAGGTGTTTTAATCAGTTGAGTAACTATTTTCGGAATCGATGGATTGGTAGAGGTGCAGAAGCTTTGATTCATTGGCCTCTTCGGTCAGAGGTAAATTCACCTCAAAAATTGGAAGAGAGAGTCCTGACTGCTGTCAACCAGTGTGGTGGTGCACCATCCTGTTGGAAGTAAACAATCGGTTGTAATTCTTCCAGCTGAGGAAGAGCAAAGTTTCGAATCATATCCAGGTACACGCAGCCAGTAACTGTGGTTTCTATGAAGAAGAAAGGACAAATTATTTTGAAGTACAAAAGCCGACGCCAAACATTAACCTTTGGGTTGTCTCGTTGAAGGATGTGGGATTTCAAAACCTCAAATTCGTACGTTATAACGGTTTATTGTACCAAACACATGGAACGTGGCATCATCACTGTAACACACCTTTTTCAAGAAATCTTCATCATGCTCAATACGTTGTAATATGTCTACAACAAATTCCACACGTATGGTGGATCTGTTGGTAACAGTGCTTGCAGCAACTGTACCTTATAGGCATACAGACGCAACTATTTATGAAGAACCCTGTGGATTGTGGTTGTAGGCATTTGGAGTTGCCTTGAAGCCTGACGAATTGTTTTCGGATTGTGAGGGAATGTTTGACGTATTCGCACCACATTTTCTGGACTTATGCTGTATAATCCGGCTCCATTTTCATACAATACTGATCCGGTGCTCATAACGCTTGTGTGACATGCACGGAGAGAAGGTTTGGATGGTGGGTCTCTTTGGAATTTTGTCCTGAAGTTCCGTTGAACGTGTGTATCTCTATGAACCATGACACGCATTGTGCTTTCTGTTGTGGTGTCTACATCTTCACTTATAACTGTTCAGACTATTGAAAAAAAAACTTCATTCGTTGTAGTAATATATGCAGAAGACAAAATATAAATATCTTGTTTATGATTCCAAGTTATGAATTTTTTAAGTTGTAAAGATAATTTTGGAACACCCTGTATTATAAGTGGAGAGTAGTGTCCATACCAAATGCATATTTGAAATATTTGATTATTTTGTCAATCTTCCCCATATTTCTGAAAATTTTTTATATGAAAGCATATTTGAGAACGTTTGTCAAAATGACTAAATTTTCACCTGAATTTCTCAATTTTCGTAAAAATATGATTGTCCTAATGCGACTCTTTGATACAATGATGAAAGTGTGACGACCTAAACGCCATTCGAAAAGACGTAAGCGCTTAAAGAAACCAGAAAGGACGTAATTGCGATATCTACCAACACTAAAAGTTATTGCAGTGAAAACAATAATTACACATAACAAAACAAAGTGATAATAATGGATTTCCACAAGAAAATTACGTAAAGCAGAGGTTTGAACAGGATTTTGGTATTTTTTATGTGAAATGGGGAAAGATGTGAGGTCGTCGTTATACTCAAACTTCTATTAGTCCAGGAGCCAGATATATTATTTGTTCTTGAGAGAAACTTCGTAAAATGCATCAGGGATTTATACTATGAACACCCGCGACCGTCAGCTGTGACTCCGTGGGTGGGGCGGGCAGTGGCAGCCTCCCACACATGGAGAAAAAAAAGTTGATAATGCATTTTACGAAGCTTCAGTTGGGAGGAGCTTGGACTATATCATAAGTTGCTACAACATTTGAAGAAGACGGTTATGAAAATCAGATTAATAGTGACCACAAATCTTATTGTTTATTTGTTGGAAAAATCTCAAAACATATTTCATATAACTAACTGTGCTTGTGTTAAGCCCTCAACAATCCAGTAACTCAAACTAACGTGGGTATATAAAACCTTGTTAAAACTGAACTTCTAATCTGGAAAGTTGGTCGTTTCGATTTCGTAAACCATGACGCATCTGGAACGAAAGTATTCGTTCAAATTACTCGGAAATTTTCAAAAAAAAAATTGCTTTTAATGATGATTGAATACTACGAGCCTGTGGTAAACAATTTATCAACTTTATTCGAAAGTCTATTCAGTATTATTCCAGAACAGATAAATACAAAGCCGGTTTAGGAGCAAAGCGTTTCCGGTAATTAAATATTAATTTAAGAATCATTAATTACAAAGATAAATGACCCTTTAAAATATTAATTAAGTGAAGGATAGAAACCTTAAATGATGCTTGGCCTTTTTTACGGTAGATTTTTCAATCTTTTGTCGGATTTGAGCCGAAACGGTAGATAAATGGGTGTTATAAAAATACTTCCTGTAATTGGTCTTTAGAGACTGGGTATTCAATTAAAAACAATCTTCGTAATAGCTTCAAGCTTCGCAACATCCCATGAAAAATTACTACAAGTTGCCAATATTTAAGACCACAAGAAATTTTGAATAGATTAAGGTGGGACCCGATTAATATTGAAAGGATTTACTGCATTACTTTTTAATAACGACACCGTTTTATAATCCAGAAATTTGTTTTTTCTCGCATTATATGCGTAGAATAATATGACGAATATATACGAAGATGGTCCCAGAAGTACTTGGTCTGATCTAGAATTGAAGGTAGTTGCTTGAAGACCAGACTGCAGAAATTTTAAAGATGGATGATCGTCGACTGAGAATGCGTGAGCTAACGGACATAGTAAGCATTTCAAAAAGTGCGATACATGAAAATTTGGACAAGATACTTTTGCTCACAATGGAACAAAAACAGAGTCTTGACGATCTTGATCATCGAGTGTTTGGCATCGTTTCATATCAATAGATGAAACGTGGGTCCATCACTCCACAACCGAAATAGAACAACAACAACACAATGTACTGAAAAGGAAGAACGCTTAAGTGAAGTAATCAAGCAAAAACAAGACAATGCACCAGGTCCCACATCGGTTGTTGCAATGGCCAAAATCAATGAGTTGAAGTTTGAATTGCTAGTTCATGAACCCCATTTGCCAGATTTAACCTCCTTGGAAAATTTTTTATTAACAGACTTAAAAAAATGGGTCGTTGGTCAACGATTTTCCAACAGTGAAGAGGTGATGTCGGCAGTTATTGGCTATTTTGAGGAGTTATTTTATTATAAAAAGGTTATCGAAAATTTTTGTGTTTTCTTTGTTGGGCCAAATCATTCTGGGACCATCCACGTATTATAAAGTTTCTTGGATAACGATTCGTGAATAAAATCATACGTAATTTTACATTAAAAACCTCATGACACTAACTACAAAGCTAAAACCACTAATTACTTTTATTCCTCGCTGCGTATATTCAATATTCATTCCACTGCTCTATTGTAAGCTCTTGTATTATTTATAATCTTGTGTCCAATAATAGACAACACCTTTTCAGAAACTACAGTCCATTTACAATAATTTCCAGAAAATATTTCATGATTACTTGATAATAAATAAAGAAATTCGCCATCTTCTACAGTTTCCATCAACCTCGATTATCACTGATGCCGTTGGATGACGTGCAGCTGTGTATCCGTCACATTATAGTTTCCACTACAATACGCTATGACCGGCGCTGGCAGATTATGTGCCGATGTCTTTTTGTCACAATATAATAGATTTTAAACCATACAGCAAGTTACAGAAGGAAATAATCATCTAATAAGTACACTCGAAACTTTATTAACTATAACACTTATTTTATAAAATCAGAAAGTCATCTATCGCTTAAGTTAACATTCAGTTTATAGTTCAACCAAAAAGTAGAGGTGGATTAGTCATTTGAATAATACATAATCATCAATGAATTCTCTAAAAATGTAAAAGGGGAATCCTATCAATTCAACTGACGTATTGAGATGAAGAAGTTATCAAAATATGTATTCCAAAGAAACTATTCATAAAACATTCACAAAGTTGCATATATTCATGAATAAAATCTTATGAATTATTCATCGCTGCTTCCGAGTAAAGGAGATGAGTAAAATTTTCATTTGGCTCTATTTATAATTGGACTGGAATATGCACTTACATCTCCATATTTCAAGTACCTTTACGTAAGCTTATGTATTAATTGTGTTAATGCTCTTATAGAGTAAATGAATCGAATTTACTATGAAAAATCCATTTTAGGAAAGTTAAAAACTAGTGGTTATCAATATTGTGAATAAATTCATATTTATATTATCATAGAATTGACGTTTTCGTAGTTTTCCGTGAAATTATACAAAATTCTATCTACTAAACTCATAAATTGGACATCGACTTCGTGTCCTGTGCTTCAAAATCCGTAATTTTAATCATATAATATCCAAAAGTTTTTCAGTCAATAAATTTGAACTTAAGAAACAGATATTATGCTTTGTGCCTAATAATAAATATAAATAAGTAAATCTAACAGAGTCACGAATTGTACCATCTCACATCTTCTTTATATGGACGATATCAAGCTATACGCAGCAAATAAGCCTCAAATCAATTACCTCGATCTAACAAATCGATTCTCCACTAAATACATATGAAGTTTTAACTGTCTAAGTGCAAAACTCCTACTCCAACAGAGATATTCATTGTCAAAATATTTTATTACTCAACATATTCTCCTCTTAATTGGATACATATATTACAGAGAACCTGCAACGTTTCTAGACCTTTCAAAAAAGTGTTTCTTCTTACTCTGCAAACCAGATCTCCACAGCCTTTATAACCTCCTCGTTGGAAAAAAATTTACGACCTTTCACACTTTTTTTCAGTTGAGGAAAGAGATGATAGTCGGACGGAGCCAAATCTCGTAAATAAGGGAGGTGTTCTAATAATTCTAACCCTACATCACGAACTTTTTGGATGACAACATGAGATGTGTGAGCAGAGGTGTTGTCCTGCAAGAACAAAACACCTTTGGATAGCTTTCCGCTTCTTTTCTCTTTAATTTTTCCTGTAGAGTGGCCAGTAATGTCGAAAAGTAATCTCCAGTTCTACCCTTATCCAAAAAATCAATCATGATTAGTCCATAGCAATCCCAAAAAACTGAAGCAAGAACTATTTCAGCAGATTTTTGGACACGAAACTTGTTAGGTCTTGGAGAGAACCAGAGTGTCGCCATTCCATCGATTGTTGCTTTGTTTCTGGATTGTAGTAATGTACGCAAGTCTCATCCATAGTAACAATTCGGTTTAAGAAGTCTACATCGTTTTCTAATCGAGCACAGATCGACCTCTATGCTTCTACCCTTTTGGTCAATATTGAAACATTTGGGGATCCATTTTGCAGCAATTTTTCTTATGTCCAAATTGACGTGAACTATATGAAGAACGCGTTCGTATAAAATATTCAGTGCTCAGATATCCGTTTTAGCCCAATCCGATGGTCTGATAAAATCAAAAACACAGAGACACAGAAACTGGCCTTCCCGATCAGTCATCATCTTCAATGAAAAAATTACCTCTTTCGAAGCTTGCAGTCCAATTTTTCACGGTCGCATACGAAGGACATTGATCACCAAGGGTATTAAGCATATCTTCGTAAATCTGCTTACCTCTTAACCCTTTTAAATACAGGTACTTGATGATGGCTCGATACTCCAATTTTTCGATTTTCACAATTTCGGTGGAAATCTTTTTTAATTCAATTTATTGCGTAACTCTGGTTTACGTTTTTGACGTCAAACTTTACACTTATACTTCTAATAAGTTATTGTTCTTTGCTATGGTAACGCATTATATTTTTTATGCATGGAACTGGTCTAGACTAACTAGATATCAATACATCCTTCTACCTAGGATTTCAATAAGCTAAGTAATTGGACCAGAAGCAGGCAAAAGCTAGAATCCACCATCAATACACCATAAGAGTGAAATCACTTATTCACTAAGTCCGAATTGAATGCAGGGAATCAATTCCCTCGCTACGCCTCTTTTAACTATCTTATTTATGACCCTGAAGTATACTAAAACAGAGATAGAGAGTTTTCGAAGACTGAGACGAAGAACTGCAAACACCACCATTTTTAGAACAAAATTACCCCGAAATGAGGATGGGAGAGGCTTCATCGACCTTCTTAACTTATACTCTCCACAAGTAATTAAACTACGTGAATTCTTTTATAGGAAATCAGAAACCTCAACCTCGCATCATCAAATCTGATCTGGTCATGGAAGGCACTGAACGTGTATATATCATCACAACCTCAACCAGCCACATGTTGACAAAGAAGCTTCACACTGATAGTTTACTAACGGAAATTCTCTTTCCGGAAACCGAAGGCTTCATGATGGCTATCCAAGATCAAGTTATTAACAAGAGTAACTACAAGGAAGGTTCCGGATACTCAATCGGACTGATTCAGACATCATTGAGATCGCATAATAATTGATACTGCAAGAATGAGAATCAGAAAGTGAAATTTAACTAACGGAGCAGCTCACTTTTGTGAAATGCCTTATTATAGGAAAAATACAAAAAAGAACATAGAGGTCAGTGAACATATAATACTCAGATCAGAGTCTAAACTGATACTAGAAACAAACTATAATATAGTGCCATAAAATGGATCCAGGTATATAACGATAGATTCCAGAACCAGAACACCGAGACCATGTACTCTACATCCGCGAGCAGACATCGACTGATTGAACTTACCAAGAAAAGAAGGAGGCAGAGGAATGGTGAGCAATCTATAAGATCGCCAAGAAAAACATGAAAACTAAAATTTTGGAAAATGAAACAGACCAAAAATGTCACATTTAGCGCTCGGTGAGAAGGCACGTGTTGATGTATCCTAATCTTCATTTACGGTAGTAAACATTGAAAGAATGAAACGTATGATCGAGTTGGATCTGAGAAGCATATATCAAGCGATACAAGCAACTCCTGGTGTTAGATTCGTAGCAGCAAATTAAATGTTGCATCATTATCTTCATGTAAAAAAACGTTTGATGATTGTTGACATCGTATTTTTCCCCAATTTATAACAAATAATAAACTAATTATAAAATATTTACCTGCAGTTATTGCTTTATTATTTGCTGATATTCTTCAACCTGAAGAAACATTCACGTGGTCGACGTTTCACGATGAAGAATGAGATGACTGGCATCACAGTTTCAAGCAGTGAGAAATTTGTATTGATATAGTTGATGATTATTTTGAACATGAATGAAATGATTTTCATAAGAAGCCTTCAACTTTCCTTGTATGACAAACAAAAAACCCTTCTCCTTGTGTGATTGTAGAAAAGTATTTCATGAAATAAAAAAACATTATTTGGTGCTAATTATGAATATTTGTTTTACAGTTCCTCCCGAACCTCCAACAATATTGGATCAGTACGGTAGACTTTTGAATGGAACTGTTGGTCCTCATGATGAAGGTGATGACATAACGATGAAATGCCGGACTGTTGGAGGCCACCCACAACCTGTTGTCAGATGGTTGGTTAATGGTCTCATAGTCGATGATAAATATGAGCATAATGCTGGAGATGTCATAGAAAATGTTCTTGTATGGCCTTCTGTTAGTAGAAAAGACCTCGATGCCCTCTTCACTTGTCAGGCTGTCAATACTAAACTTACAGAACCGAAAGAAGCGTTTGTAGTCTTAGAATTACGATGTGAGTATCTGTAAATATGATAACTTGTAATCTTATTATATGATAAAAAACTATTTGGGTTCAGTAATAGTGATTAGATAGAAAAATGAGTTTTAAAAGTCCATTCAATACCAAGAAGCAAAGCTTTGAGATCTTCAATATAATGATAATGTATTATCAAATTTTGAAAACTAGTGCAGAGAATTCTTAAAAATATTTCAAGAAGTAGAAGTCGACTATATACGTAGTCATAAATCAAATTGAGATTGATTTTGATGGAAATGACATTGCCGATAGTGACAATATAGATAATTCTGACAGTGATAACAGGAAACTTGATAATAATGATTCATTTGAATCGTATGTGCACGAAATTTTTCCAGTTGAGTATAGCTCAAGATTTAATCACTATGTATGAGAAATGTTGAACAGTTTCAGAAATTCCCTTTCCATTAAATGACCTACTTTTTCTACAAAAATTCTGGGATATTATTATTTTGGGAGAGAGCCAAAAGAATCAATCTTTTTCATATCTGGAATTAGTCTTATCTACAATTATCAACTAATTATTTAATCTTCCTTATTTTTTCTTACCTCTTAACATGTTGTGGAAACGCTCAATTTCGTCCTATATAATGAAGTAGGCTTCGCTACAAATGTCAAGAAATATTTCAATCTTCTACATTTTCATTAACTTATAACTTGACGTGATGGAAAGGCTCAATTTCTATTATTATCTTGGAGCAGTCTTACGTACGAATATAAACTAATGCTTAAACTTTTATACACATCTTGAAATAAGCCAATGTTTAAAATTCCACTATTGATCATAATCTCATAACAAAAATAGAAAGCTCTAACCAAAATGTGACTTTGAATTGTTGCAAAATATCTTTAGGAAGTCATAATAAACACAATTCTATGCTTGATGCTCTCAAGGTGATTTCAGTCTAGTCTTTTCACTTATAAATAATTGTAGATGAATTGCAATTTCATAACCATGTGAAGCTCTCATGAGCTTCAGGTCTGCACGTTACCAAACTAGCTAAAGTGGAAAGCAACTTATTCTTGAAGATTAAATGATTAAAAAAATGTGGCAATATTCCGTTGTTGGAATATGAACCATTGTTTGTAGATTTTGGGGCTACCATAAGGGATAAGAGATAGTTAAAAGCTAACCTAACCCAACGTAACAATCTACAAATATTGTTTCAAATGTAACTAACACAAGATTAATATTTTGAATGGGTTTTTATTGGAATTTATGCTTATTTGATGTATCGTTTATAACTAAAAGTATTATTAAGCGTTTAAGACCCTTTATTCATTTAGTAATGGACTATGATATTACTGAAATTACACAAGAAACTCTCAGTTAACTTTTATAGAATATTGAGAGTTTGATCATATCCACGCCTTATCTATTCATACCGATACAAACTTATCATACCTCTTGTATTCCTAGTAGATTCAAATGGTTTCCATAAGTTTTCATGTTGTTCCTTTTCCAATATTTTCATGGTATTGTTTATATTTTCAGTACCTCCCCTTACTGCAACCATTCTCAGAACGGAAAGCCCTTTAGTTGCCGATAAACGTTATGAAGTAACTTGTGAATCAGCAGGATCGAGACCTCCTGCAATAATCACTTGGTACAAAGGAAAGCGGCAACTCCGCCGAACGAAGGTAAGAGTTTTTATCTTAAAAATATCAGGTCGTTTTTAACGATTCATTATCTCAAAAAGGTTATTGAAGAATTTTCAATTATTAAAATATTGCTTTATTTCTCCAAGATAATAGTTTTTGAATGGTTCTGAGAGATTGTTTTTATAAGTTTTATATTCTTTTCATCGAAAAATTTGGATAAATACAAACGGAATTCTTAATACTCTTGTTAGGAGATTCTCCATACTACTCGATGTCTGGCAGATTTATATTTTTGAATAAAATAGAAACAAAACTAAATGAAGACATACTCGATACATAAATATGATTTTTAGAAATCACTTATTCCGCAAGTAATGACGGCAATTATCCATCAAAACTATGAGGTTTCTATGAATGATAATTATAATGAATTTCCTGTACCTGTTATATCATGAGTAAGATTTTTTATGGTTGTTTTACCTGTATATATATATATATATATATATATATATATATATATATATATATATAAACAGAGAAATGCCTTATTGTTAAAAAATTGTAGGAAAAAGATTCTGAAAACTAAAAAACAAACAAGAAAAAACTAGATAAAGATACAAATGCGATAATTCCATTATACCCAACAAAACCACAATGTTTATAAAATTATAGGTGATAGTAATAAATAATGATTAGTATATGAGTCCAAAACAAAATTAAACCAGTTTTCAGTATTCCCAGAATTGAATAATATTATTAGAAGTCGTTTACAAAGTAGAAGGCACTTTCCAGTAAATAAGCCCTTAAATTATTGCGAAATGCGGAAAAAATTTTTATCGATTTGTTTTCAATTAGCAAGTGATTGTGCATTTATTTGCATTGTAAAATATTGAGCCCAAAACTAATTCTTAACGCTGAGTAGTGAAACGATCTTTCTGTACTTTGAGAAGCATACTTACGAATTAGACAAATGGATTCAGAGATGGATAAGAGATACCGAATGGAATTTTCAATCCGTTCAATCAATTCGCCACCTCCAGGTAGAGTAAGAGCCAAACCCTTATTCGATATGTTTATCTCCTATTTGTCAAAAGTCTGGAAAAAGGTTTTTAAAACTTTTAATAAGCTCTAAAGGATTTTTGTGGGCCCTTGGTTCCTATTCCTCAATTTTTTACTTAGAACAGACATAAATTTTTGGATCAATAACTCCGGTCATATTCCTTTTGAATATATATACAGCATGGGTCTTACAGGTTTCTTTTCTATCTATCCACTCGTTTTCCTGGATAGCTATGTCTTTCATATTTTGTTCAATTCCTTCCTTCCAGGTCCTTGAGGGTCTTCCTCAACTCCTTCTATTCTGCGGTATTCTGTATTCTCTCTGAACTCGTGACCTAACTTCATTTCGTATCTGCTGGATATCCTGCACGATCTTAAGTAGTCCATTTCCGCGGCCTCTATATTTTTCTTTTGTTAGTATTTTGTGATGTTCTGTTTCAAAGATACTTTGTTCACAGTGCAGGTATTCGATTTGTAACCAATTATTCCCCAATTATTCCTTGCAAATCCACGACTTCTATTTAAAATCAAATTTTTGCTAATGTCAACTTTAATATAACCTATAAAAACACTCAATCTATGGTATGGTTTGAGAAACTCATCTGTTGGCCGTGGTGTCATCACAACTAAGCTAGAATTTCTGGAACAAATTGTTTAAAAGCTTCAGTCTCTGAAGACGATAACTTGGTTATCGAAACGTACGTTAATTAGTGTAAAGTTTCGTGTTCATGTCGTTGTTAGTGTATTAAGAATGTCAATGACAATATAGAAAGTATAGTTTTTTATGGTTATCACATTTTTAGAAAATTTCATTTTATTTTCCATTCCGAAATGAAAGTAATAAATTTCTGTTATATTTCATCTCGTTTAATAATGAATTGATTATAATTGAAGTAAACTTTTAAACGTCATTTATTTCTGTCTTTAAAAACAGTTTATTTTTATTTTTTAATAAAACTGAGAACTCGACGTGGATGACATTCCCTCCATAAAAAAGCTAACAAAGACCCAATATAATAATGAGAAATGCCTTTCAAG
Source organism: Diorhabda sublineata (assembly GCF_026230105.1). Taxonomy (NCBI): domain Eukaryota; kingdom Metazoa; phylum Arthropoda; class Insecta; order Coleoptera; family Chrysomelidae; genus Diorhabda; species Diorhabda sublineata. Next base: position 9,513,186 of record NC_079475.1, on the reverse strand, counting down.
ATAATTGTGTTTTAGGTTAGTCAACTTGAAAACAATATATTTATTCTTTCATGTTACTAGCTGTTTTTATTTGAATTGCGAGCTAGTCAATGCTCAATTGCAACTTACTTAGTGTAGTTAATTCTCTAAATGGTTATATTAATGTTTTGGTCTGCTTTTATAAATATATCTTAAGTTAGGCAACTAAGTACTTTCGCTTTTCACTATAGAGAACGTTGCTTTATGTTTTGAATAATTTTTCAAAGATGAGTAACGCTCTGGTCGGCCTACTAAAGTTGATGACCAAATCAAAGTCATAATTAAAGAGGTTCGTCATATATCTATTCGAGAGTTTGCGAAGAGGCTATATGTATCGGAAACAATAATTTAAAAACACTAAGAATGTCTTGGGTTAGTTAAGAAGCTTGATATTTGAGTACCAAAGAATCAACGTTTGCGATATGCACCTTGAACGAATTGAAACCGACCCTTTCTTGAGATGAATCATCTCTGGTGATGTAAAATAACATAGTTTGATAACGATCTTGGAGCAACCACGAGAAACAAGCACAAACCACATCGAAAGCTGAAAAACAACAAATTTGAGCTACTTCCAAGCAAACAAACGATCAATTCTGATGTTTACTGTTAACAAGAAACTGGAGTAAGTAATAAAAAAAAGCGGCGATATTTGTCAAATCCGACAGGTTTAGTATTCCACCGTGATAATGCAAGTCCTCACACATCTTTGGAAACTCGTGGAAAAATATTAGAGCTTGGCTGGGAAGTGATACCACATTCTACATAATCTGGCAGCATCTGATCACCATTTACCTCGGAGTTTGCATAATTCTTTGATTGGTGAAATTTTCACAAATGATGATGACCTTCAATCGCACTGGTTCAGTTTTTTGCTGTTAAGGACCTGAAATTTTATGAGCCCGGAATCATTAAGCTGAAAGAAAGATGGCTAAAGGTCATTGAGCAAAATGGAAAATAAATAATTAAAAAAAAAATGCTTCATTTTATTTTACAAAACCGAAATTACTTTGTCGCCAATCCATATAAACCATTCTGATTTGTAAGATAACCACGTAAATTTAGGTAAGAAATACTAAGAATCAAGAAATTATTGCATTTTTTGATAACAAAAATATTGGAAAATATAGAATCAGAAGCTTCTAAATTCATTATCGAAATATTTCTTGATTATTAGATCTGATTTGACAACATTGTAGCTTGAAAGTAATTTGAAAATTCCAATAGATCACTCTGATAATTCAGAACATGATAAAGATATATCAAAAACAAAAATTTCATTCCTTATCAAGGTTGAGGTAGTACAAAATCAAATTTTACAATAATAGAGTGAAAATGGTGCCATATTGTTGATATTCCCTAATGAAAACGCAGTCATTTCGTTGGCTATTTTAATAGGTTAAGTTGTAAAATTATTTCAAATGATTATAATCATAATAATCACTTATTTTAAACATGATCGGTGTTTATTTAAAACCGTTCGTCGTGGTCTTATATAATCTACGTTCTAAGTAACCTCCTAAAGAGAAGTTTAAATAATTTGATTTGAGAATCTCGGTGGCGATAAAATAGATTCTTTTCTACGTATTCATATGTCTCGAAATGGGGTATCAAAAACTGTTTATCAGATTTTGCTCAATACAGGTATACACCATCTTCTTGTTTTCACTCTGACTATTAGCATTTTTAGGACCAGCAACAAAATAAGCTAATTCTGTAACTTATTCTCCTCTATTATTTCTATTCTTGTTAGAAAAGATGTACCAAAAATCTGCAATTCTATACAATACGCCTCAAAGTGTGATGATTTGTTATTTCGTAGTCTATGGCACTTCGAAAGAATATGGATAGAGGTACATTGCATCTTCTACTGAACCTTTAGTATCAGATATCTAAGCGAAATCTTCGTTGGTTATAGTTTCAAAAGGGTATCTTTGCCTCTGTTGGTTATTCCAGTAAATAATGTTTTTCTATCTATATCCTTTTCTATATTTTCTGTAACCAATTTCACAAGGAGTGTTTTGCTAATCCATTTCCTTCCACTCTAGATTTTCCCAGAGCCAATTGGAGGGTGATTCACCCTTATATGACTCGTCCAGTCATTACCAAACCATCAAATGAAATGATGATCCCTTTTTGTCGATAGTTCGTTATCAAATTGGAGTTGACATGTTCGCTAATTCCAAATATTTTTGCTTGGAAAATATGTATTGTCGCTAAATATATTCACACAACCCCTTTTACATAGATAACTGATGGGGTATGTTTAATAGTCTCTTTGTGAACATCCTCTATTGAACCTGATAGAAATGAGGTCTTATCCAATATATTGTTTTGTAGATTTACTTGTTCTACTTTCCAGAATTCCTGGTCATAGCTTTAACAGTTTGATAAATCGCTGTTATCATTACAATATTCGGTTTCTAATATTAATTTTGTGAGCAACTTATTTACCATCAAATTATACATCCACCTATTTTTGGGCTTTTATCGAAAGTTATTCGAAATTAGAAACAATAAAATCATTACCGGCATTGTTTTCAGCTTCAGGAATTTGTCTGAAATGTCGGGTAAACGTATATTAAATTTTCAACTTACTTCAACTTTTTTAATAACTAACTTTTTTTATGATTGTATGGTAAGCTTATATAACAGGATTTATTTATAAAACACAGAGAACGTGATACGAGTTTACTATTTGTGTTTTGGAAAAATTAATTAATCGAAAAAAAAAGTTGATCAGAACAGGATATCTACTGATAATGTGGTAAGAGCTAAAATATAATTAGTAAGATGAGAAACACATGGAATCATGGCACAGATTACATCTAATTAATGTCGACTTTGGAGGTATTAGTGCAGGAATTCTCAATATGTGAACATGGTAGACTAAGAAGCATTTACCTTTCAGACTTGTTAAAAATTGTAGCATCAAAGCTTCAAAATAAAACCCATAAAGACAAGGAGTGAGCTTTGTGAGAAACTATAGCTGAAGCTGAAGAAGAAGTACCTGAAAAGAAAAAAACGAAGACTACCTACAAAAATAAGAAAAGCATATAAGAAAGGCTTTAAGAAAAATAACAGAACGGAAAGAGGTCAGTTTACAGAAAAAGGTGCCATCAAAAACAAAACCAAGTCTCGCAACCGTAAAAAGTTTTGATATCCATGTAATACCAAGTCGGTTGATTCATTCACTGTGGTCACTATAAGATCTTGTTATATTAGAACTTAATAACTCAAACGTCTTGGTATAACATGGAGGCTTGGTTTTTTTACAAGTTTTGTTTTTGATAGCATACGATTTAACCCAGGAAAATTTTCTAGAGTCAAATGTACAAAGAAATGTTAACAAACTATGAAAATAACATTATGAAATTAAACACAAAATAGTAGACAGAAAATGGAGAAGTGGCATTAACATAGAAAGAATATATGAAAAATCAAATGTATGACGGATTTTTGCGGTTTATGAAGAGAATTTAGCGAGAGATATACTACAGGGAATATACTTATGGGAGTATTCAAAAACATAGACAAGGGAAAAAAGAGAAACTTTATCCTGTTATGAGATTGGGAATCCACCAACAACGTTCATAAATATGAAGATAAACTGTGGTTCATGAAACGTTAAAACTATGCATGTGTACCAGTTCTTAACATTTCTTGTCAAACGACGTGAAATGCTTCCCCAAAATGTCCGAAATAATCCATTTGTGAAATAGATTTTGACTAAAAAGAACGTTTCAGATGAGTTAATTCATAGTAAGCGATATGTATTACGAAAAGTTCATGAATGCAGATGAAGAGGAATATGTTCATACTGAACTACAACCTCCCGTATAGAAGCATCTAATTTATGCAGCAAATGGGGTTGCGTTGCGGATGAATGACAGAAAAAATACAAAAACTTCCTAGTGATTCTAATAATGATGAAAATACTCCAATATTTTTGGTGAAACTTGTAAATTAACAATATTTCAATGGTCAATCTTGAGTACGGTAGAAAAGGGTACCTGAATTAACAAGACATTGATTTCCTCCTAAATTTAATATCGAAGATAAGGAAATATCCATCATAAATAATTTGGTGGATATGCAGGTGTGTGCAATCCTTATATTTCTTTTTTTTACTTTTTCACTGTATTGTAGTAATGTAGTATGTTCTGTATTATGTTCGCTTTTGCATATATGAGAGTTTACGACCTGATAAAGAAAGACATGATTATTTTTATCTAACAACAAACTTCCTTTTTAGTCTGTACACTTTTCCAGTGGTTCCTAAACCCTTTTCACCCAAAAATAACTATTTATGTATGCGTTAACATTTTCGTTTGATTGAAACTTCTATTCTGCAGCTGGAACTTTGATGATAGCAAACAGAAAAAATCACCAGAAGCTAGATCTGGTAAATGCGATGCGTGGTTAACCAATTTTAAATGCAATTCGTTAATTTAACCATGGCGATCTTCGAAGTGTAAGAGATTGTTTTGTTTTGATAAAAATTTGTTTTAAACGATGCAAAATATTATTTTGTTATCGTTATAACGCCTTGAAGATGAACAAAATCTGATGACCATTCCAAAAAACAGCGGGGATCACTTTTGCGGTCGATAAAACTGTTTTATGACAAATGGGTCCTTTTGATCCGCCTGTAGCCTCTTCTATTTCTGTAATATCAATCTAACGCTTGTCTAGAACAATTTGGTGAACTTTTTCGACGGTATCGCTGGTTGTTGCAGTTTTTGATCGTCTCGAAGGCTCGTCGGCGTCATCAATCAACTTTATATAGGCACGTTTAAATTCATTTGCTCAAAGTTTTACGGATTGTGCAGTATCTCCATACATGTTGACTAAATCACCTTTCATTTGCGAAGGTGCCTTTCACTAACAAACAAAATTACTAAATTTTTTCATGTATACGATTATTAAATTTAAAATAGTTGATATTTTGAGTATTTTCCAACGCATATATTTCTAAACTCATATCGATAAGTGTTGACATCTTCAGGTTGAGGTTCGTAACTTTTCAACCAAGTCTCGTATTATTGTTTTGTTTTATTGAGTAAATAACATTACGAAGTCGACCCTACGGAGATTCATTAGAGAAGAGAGGCTATTATACAACAAGATATGCTTAAGTCTTGAGGGAAAAGCACTAACTACCCCAATGCCATACATTTCTCAACTCGCTTATCCTTTAACCTTTACTTGTGTGGTTCACCGCTAAGGATGTATCATTTCTCACGCTAACGCCACACGGGCCTTAACAAGTTGGAAATCTTGAGTTTGATAGGAGATCAGTTTAATTAGATACAGTTTTGATCTATAGAATATAACATCTGAATTAAATGTTGTGGAACAGCAAAATAAAATAAATACGTTAATGAATAACAGAGGACATGTTAGTGAAAATTGTTAGAAATGTCGTAGGAGTGAGTATAATGTGACAATGGACAACAACATTATTATATTTGCAACTTCCTGTACGAGGTTTGGCTATTAAATAACGATACTGGTTACGATAAAGGATAAAATTATAAAAATGATTCTACAATGTCCCCTCTAATTTACTTCCGTCTTTTCGCCACACATCTTTCAATACGTTTTTTTCCATTGATCGAAGCAGTGCTGGAAGTCTTCTTTGGTGAGGAGGTCTTCCATTTTTTTCTTTACCTTCTCCATGTACTCAAATCTGGTCTCTTTCAAAGCAGATCTTTTTTTAACCTTTTAAGAAAATCTCGTTATTTAATAGCCAGACCTCGTATATCATTTTTTATTGGTTCTTCTTGATATTCTAGACGTAATTTATGTACAACGGCTCATACTTATCTTCAACTGTTTTGGAAATATCAAGTATTTTGTGATTTATTACTAAAATTGATATTTATAGAGGGAAATTAATTCATTTCACAAATTCGCTAAATTATACTTAATCTCATTTCTAAATCAGCTATTAATATTGATGTTAGCAAAAACTATTTAAGCGCTTTTTTATTGATATGACATAGAAGTTGCTCGCTTGAAGTGGAAGATCAGATCATTATCAATATCCAACGTTAGGGACATATGAATTTTCCTAATAATAAAGAAAAATAATATGCATCTAATTAATGGAAAACGATTTCCACAGGTTGGATGGACAAATGATGACAATTTTAGATAATAATGTGATTCAATTGGAATCGATATTAGTCTAATGAGAAGCCTTACTATTCTGAAATAGTTATTGTTGGAAATCATATCAAAGATCTCTTATTGGTGGCAGCTTGAATCGTAAAAAATATTAAGAACTGCTCCAAAATAATATCTGGCCAACTTCTATGCTGATTCTGCAAACCCACCAGCAAGTTATAGTATCGCCCCATTACCAATTCGAGGTTCTGAACCAAATTTTCCAAATTCGGTAGAGAAGGAAACGTGGATCGATAGAATGGCCATCGGGATCTTTCGATCTGACGCCATTAGACTTCTTTTGGGGATTTGTACGGGAAGTACATGGTCCAACAAACACAAAAAAATAATTATTTTTCAACGTCATTTCCTTTTAACTTTCACCAGCGATGTTCAATAAGTTCGATACCCTTTTGATAATAATAATCGTCAAGCTCCTAAAAATATTCATTAACTGCCGACATCACCTCTCCATTGCTGGGAAATATTTGATCACCGAGCCATTTTTTCTAGCCTGGGAACAGAAAATAATCCTAGGGGGCTAAATAATAGATTGAAAAATAAAGTTGCCCCTGTAAATTTTACGGTTTGTTAACTATTGGACATGAGACGCCACTGGACTTCGGATAAAAGTGTAGAATTATCCATTTCGTCAACCACGCTAAATAAACAAACGAAATCCGTTAAGAATTCGTGATGCTTGAGTGTATTATTTAGACAATATACTTAAATATAAGTTCTGCTTCCCGAAACACCCTGTATAACTAAATAACAATTAAAAATATGAGGATAGACAAAATTTTACCGATCTTCTCAGTGGTTTTAATTATATTGTAGACAGTTTCATATCCTACTCATTTTGTAGACGTCCTTCCAAGAAGCGGTCACATGGCCTAAAGCCAAAACCGAATCCGAATTATTACCGGCGACAGTATATTTGGTTATTTTAAAATTATATTAAATTCTCATCCCCCTTAGGTACATTCTAGTATTGATATTTAAAACAGGGTTCGCTGATAGTTTATATAACTTAATAGAAGATAAACATAGCGATCGAAGCCTCGGAGTCCTTCGCAAATTGGAATAGTTAAATACGCCAGTAAAACGCTAATATTAGCAATGATAACACAGGAAGTCGCTGTATTATCGAGATAACTTTAATATACCCTAAGACGTGGAATATCGAACTGTATCAGTATAAACTGTTTAGAATTTGCATATAAAAAGCTGTTCAGTTGTTAAAATCTTTCATAAGTATTATAGAAATCCTTGCATTGAATTCTAATTTAAAATGATTCATGATTGAACGTAATTTATATTAGGTACGTTGAAACACATTTGAGGAAATTTAAGTATTCCTAGTTTATCAACCAATCTTACTATTCCATCCAACATCGATCCTACCCTCCCGCTTTTCTGTTTTGTTATTGATACGCATTTTTTCTCCTTTTTTTCCTAATTGTATGACGAGCTTTGGAACCAGAATTCCTGTTTTTTAAGCGAACACAAAATGCAGTACACCTCTGAACCTTATTTTGAAAATCTTGTATAAAAGTATTTCCAGATTGATTTCTATTGACACTGTTTTCTGGGGAAGGACAGCCTTCAATTCATCGCTATTTATTCACAAAATATTCACAAGCCTTTGCATTCCTTACTTTGAAAGTCTTGTTTAAAAATATTCCAGATTGATTTCTATTGACTCTGTTTTTTGGGGAAGGTCACCCTTCAATTCATCGCTATTCATTTACAATTTATCGTCGACTATTATCCTTCATTTCTTCAGTCCTTCATCTATCTATTCCAGTCATATACTAGACTTTTGATATATTGAACCATCCACTTTCTGGTCTTCTTGGCATTCCTTCAGTCTCCATTTTGGAAATTCTTCTTCCTTGTCGTTTTTTTAGATTAATTATTTGTACTTTATCCACATTTTGGTTAGGTTATGTACTAAATTGTAGTAGAGCCTGAAATTGTCATTATCGAGAACCTTCTGCCGCTGGTACTTATAATACGGTGTACAAGCATTGAGAAGACCGAACTTGTTGGCCATCTTCTACAGAATTATTCCACACGTCGGCTGCAACAGATCATCAACATCAATACCGATCTTGAAAACATTCTGGAGGGGTGGAAACGATCTGATTGAGTTTAATGCTGCAAATACCCAGGCTGCTGTTTTTACAAAGAAGGGTCGCGCTGCAGCATCCATCAACAAAAATTCGCTTATTAGGTGTTGAGGTTGGGATCAATGTCCTGACATAGTCACGTGACCGATATAGCTAAGACAGCATCACAAAAACTTGGAACCTACTTCAAGTTCAATAACCTATACACTCCGCAATAGCTTTTAATCCTCTAAAAGGTGAAGATTCGTCCATCTTTGGTATGGAGCTCGACTTATGATGTACTCAAATTTGACCAGAAACTTGTACAGTTTAGAGCTTAGAATGAAGGTCGATGATCTGACTCTGTTTAAGCAAAGCTACCACAGCAGATGCTCTTCTGAGCTGTCATACAGATACCCAGAACGTTAATTTATCAGAATTTCTTCCTTTGGAGAAGTGCGAGGATGTGGAAATAGATACCGAGGCACGTCTATCTTGAACACTATAACCTGCAGAAAATGAAGATTAATATCCACGGGTATGTCCATACGACAGACACTATACGAACTATTGGAGTGTAATGGGGTTCACCTTCTTGCTTGGTTGTCATATGAAAAAAAGAATATGTAAAAAAACTAGGAGAAATACCAAAGTAACCATAAATTTGTCAAAGAATTTGGTAATATAATCAAAATATACACAATATTCAAAAATATGGATTTGCCATACGATGCAAGCTTCAGTTGTTCATATTTTTTCACAAACCTCTTTTAGATTTGAGAATTTCGATATCTGCTTTTGTTACGAATTTCTAGAACTGCATTGGAAAAAACAGAAATTTTCCATACGCTATATATGAGATTTGAAATGTATGAATGTTTTTTCTCCGTTAAGTGAGCAGACAACCGTTCAGTTGAAAAAAATTTGATTATAATTACAAAAGAAAAAAAGATGATCTCTCATGGAAATTGATTTCGAAAGCGTTTAGAGTTACAGTGGAAAAATGAATGACCAACGATAATTTTTCATGCAGATTTAATTAACGTATCACAGAGAAAGGAATGATTTATTAAAACGGGTCACTTTTTTCATGTTTCAAGATTAATTCATCGGTATTTATCATTGCCGTATATGCTGAATTGTGACGTTGTGTGATCTCTCCCATAAAACACTATGAATGTTAATCATTTCTATCGAACAATTACAATAAAATGACTGGCTCTGAAAGCGTTAATATCACTTCCCTTGAAATTTCCAGATTTTCATTGTTTTTATTCTACCTAATGCATATAAAATAAGTTCTAGGAAAAATTCAATGTGGTAATACAAAAATTTTGGAGGTACGGCTTTGAAATAACTATCATGATCACCTTCTAATAGATCCAAAACATCTATTCAAGAGCGATAGACGAAACAAAGAGAAAGCAAATTAATTAGAAATACGAATAGGCAAGAGGATATCTTATCAGTTGCAGAGGAATTGAGAGAAAATGTAGATGTAGTAAATCTTTGACCATAGAAGAGAAAGCAAGAATGATTTGACGAATAATTGAAGGTGATCTTCAATAACATGAATGAAGCAAATATGACATATATAGACCTCAATAAATAAGCAAAAAATACGTCTAACTCACTATACAGTTTCGTAGAAATGATTTATATGAAAAAACAAAGTTTGTGGAGTCAGTTAGTTTATATATGAAAGTAAGAAAATCAAGACATTATATAAACGGAAACATCGATTTATTTTAGATAATGAGAATGCCCTTTTCTTGATGACAGGAAGGACAAATTAAAAAAATCAAGCTATTTTGAGCAGCTATTAGATATCAATGGAGATTATATAAAAAAAGATACTCCAACATATTTATAAATGGAGCTGAAAACAATAAATTTATCAGGGAAAATGAAATTTCTAAAGAAATCATTTACTATAGTGGCGAAAAATTACAAATAGGTTGTGGTAAGACGAAAACATTCCAGATATATGGAGGAAACCTCAGAATAATCTGGGATATATTATTCGAAGTATAAAGACTGAAGAATGATATTCCAGTGAATCAAATTCTAGAATTTCTCTGCATATGTTTATAATAGCTCCATAATTGCAAGTTTTCTTCTCTATTCCGCAGAACCAACTATCTAACTCAGCAACTTTGTCTGTGATAACCGCTTTTTAGCTATGACATAAAATCTTCACTTTCCGCTTATCTATTTGCAGTATTTACTTCACCCACAACAAGATAGTTTGTATTTTTTATGTTTATGTTCGTCTACAACCATGCAAATCGATCCACTGTGTTTTTTCCTTTCCTATAACTAACGGTGTTTCTTAATCCGCGAGTAGGGAATTCTTACTAAAGTTTCAGGCTATATCAGTGGTTGAGTGACTCCAAGCTTCTGATTTTCCTATGTCCGAGTTTCAAGAGCAGCTCTATTACTATTTTATGTCATTTCTGCGAATCATCTATACTTTACTCAATTCCAAAGCTGTAAGAATTTCTTGATTCGATTGATTATTTTAACCAGCCACTACAATCGCTTTTTCTTATTTCAATTTCTAATGAAGATTATAATATGAGCTGAAAATAATATTTCAATGTCACGGTTTCCTTCAAAATTTGAATAAAATGGCTAATAATTTCTGGTGATAATAATCTGTAACGAAAAGTAATTCAATTCCAATTTTGCTAACGATAGGAAATTTCATCACAAGGGTAAATTTACTTATGATGAAAAATATTTGCTTTCCACGTTTACCCGAGCAAAATTAATATTATCAAGTCATTTGTAATAGACCCTTTGTTTATTTATTGTTCTAGTATACAAAAGCGGTCCTCAAACCTTCAAAGCCTAGAGCCGTGCTTGAATTAGTGACATTTGTAGTAGCTATTATATGGAAAATCAGCCTCTCTCGAATAATAATTAATGAATTTTTCTTTTCATATTTTATCGTGAGCTAGAAAACATTCAAAACTCATGAAAAATTTCCATTTGATTTTTGTTTGTTAAAAATACAGCTCCTGAATTCATGCGACAAAATTCTGTTCGGATGAAATTAAGATGAGTTTTTCCAAAAACAAAATGTCTTTATCCCACCCCTTTATCACCCTTTTGTAGTCGGTGACTCAAAATGAGTTTGTATTTATTTTCTTAAACATCAAATTCTATTCGTTTGTATTATTTTAACACCAAAATTACAATAATTACATAATATTATTAGATATGTATTATTGTTAATATAAATGAAATCTATCAGACACAGGATCGCGCTAACTAACTACCACTACACGAGCACTCCAACTTACACTGTCTAACGCGCGTTTCCATAACCAAGTTATCGTCTTCAGAGGCTGAAAGTAAACAGATAGTATACAAGTGGTGTAAATAGTCATTTTCATCAGAATTCGATCTTGGCATCCTGGACGAGAGTCTTATTTAACTTCTTCTCAGCCTTTTCGGGACCTTTTTAACCTCGCGTTCATGGTTGGTTCCTTCAGAAAATTGTCTCCTTAAACATTTTACAAACACTCAAAAATATATTTGCGTAAAACTTGATTTTGATACACTATTCCTAAATCAGAGATAGCTCCGAGTCGACGGTTGGTTGAAAAGAGTAGCATTCAACAAGCAACTTCTCACTCCTACTCACACGCAGACCATTTTTACTCGAATTGAGCGTTGATAAACTATAGTAGCAGCGCCTGAAACATGAAACCTGATATGGATATCGACGATATCGTTTCAAGTGATGATGAAAGTATTAGTAGAATGTACACCGCCAAAAAGTTTGAGAATCATCAATTGTCAATATTGTATATGTATATTATGTGATAGTAGTGGAAAACCATATTTTTAAGAAGCATTTGAAAGAAAATACGTGATTTAATTTATAATTAGAAAAGCTTTGGAATGAAAATATGATAAAAAAGTATGTCTGCAACTCACAGTGTAATGAAAAAATGAGATAATGAAAATTGACGTATAGAAACTTTGTGAAATATGGATACTGTGTTTGCCATTACAGTGGAAATTTTGTTTTATTGCTCGTATTATATCTCCGTATATTAGCTTGAAGTTTAGAGTCTACACTTTCAAAGTTTCTACTTATATACCATTATCGGAAACTCGTTATACCGTTCTCATTAATTCTAAGGCTGACGTATGTCGTCGTTCGAATATTCAAACTGGATAAATTGGTATTGCTTTTGTTTTGATACCTCTTCTATGCGAAGCACATACTAGTCCCACACAGAATCATTAAATGACGTTGCAGCTCTCTCTCCAAATCATTTATACGTAACAACTACTTTAGTCCAAAAGTTCGGGTGTTTGGATGAAGTTTTGTTTATAACTACTCTTACTATCACGTTTAATTATTTGGTGAACAGTATAGAAACTAATTCACTAAATCCTTGTCTATCTACCCTTACGGGTGTAAGACGTGGAGTTTAGCTAGTCGTTCTTCCAAAATTCTTTCGGTGTTTTATTTGTGTTAGTACCTCATGTAGTTTCTGTCTAAGTTGATTTTCCTTTATGTATTATTTGCTTCCGTCTTTCATCTGGTCTAATCTGGTATTTTTCACAATCAATATACATTAATTTCTTAGATTTTTAAATACAAAGTAAACTAACTTTTATCGTTTAGTTATATTTTTTTATTATTTTACTTCAGCATTGAAGCTTAATAATTGAATTTTCATTATAACTAGAAATATATAAAACAATACTTTTACCAGTTTATCTCTAAATAATTTTTTCACGAAATGGGAAGTGAAACATGAATGGAACAAAAACAGCGCCGTGAAGATGTTTCCATTGAGAGCTTGACAATGTTCCATAATCATGGATGAAACGTGGGCCCATCACTACACACCGTGAACAATAGGTTAATCAAAACAATGGATTGTAAAGGGCGAACCGGTTCCAAAGGCAGAGACCGTTCCATCTGCAGACAAGGTCAAACAAGGACAAACTATCAACAGCGAGTTTTATGCCAACCTGCGTGCCACGTTTGAGTAAGAAAATAAAGTGAAAACGACCGCATTTGTTAAGAAGAAAGTGTTTTTCATCAAGACAATGCACACATCTGTTAATACAATAACCAAATTGATGATTTAAAGTTTGAATTTTTCACCTCATGCATTCTATTCGCCAAATTTAGCTCCCTCGAATTGATTTTTGTTCCCACGCTTGAAAAAATGGTTTGATTGACGATTATTATTATAAAAATTCTATCTTATTGGGACATCGCTGGAAAGAATCTATCTATGGAGATAAAAGGAGATTAGGTTGACAAATAAATATAATTTTTCCAAAATTTCTATATTTTCTTTATTGGGTTAGGCATTTTGGGACTGTATTCTCATTCTTTCATAATAATCATGTAACAAACTACTGTGGAATATAAAAAAAAAATTCTCTTGGATTTTGTTTGACGATATTCAATATCAAACTCCAAACTTCTCAATGTTAGTTAAGCATCCACGTCCCCCACAGATCTATTAGATATCTTACATACTATTTTTTGTCGATTCAATGCTGTATTATAGTTATTATTAACACGTTCACATTAACATTTATTTGTAAGAAAATTTTTACATAGCTTTAACAACAGAACTTATTATATTATCTCATTTCTTCCATTCGCTCAGTAGTCGGTTGGTCGGACAGCGTTGCCAGTTTTCATGAGTTTTGAATTAATTCTGGCGTGAACATACTCCCCGCGTTGAAAGCATAAGGATGGCTTTCAAAGGTCAACTGGAAGGGGGCAGATTTTTTGAAAGCTTCTTTTGATGATTTCTCCAGAGGGAGTTCTTATAGAAGCGACCCTAGCGATACCGTCAGGGCCTCTATGGAGCTTGCTGATTCTACCTAATAACCACTGAGTGGGCATAGTGTTCTCGCCTTTCACTAAAACGAGAGAATCTTCTACTAGATGGCCTTGGTTGGACTTCCATTTGGTGCGTCTTTGGAGCTCCGCAATGTACTCAGATTTCCATCTGTTCCAGAAGTGCTGTGCTAATTGTTGTACGAGCTGAAATCTGGAAAGTCGATTCATTTTTATGTCGGTGACATCTTGATCAGGTGCTGCAATTATTGGTCTTCCAATCAAGAAGTGAGCTGGGGTAAGAGGTCCAAAATCGTTGGGATCAGAGCTCAGTGGGCATAAAGGACGCGAATTCAAAATCGCCTCGATTTGTGCGAGAACTGTGGCAAATTCTTCAAATGATAAATGAACTTGGGTCAAAACGCGCCTTAAATGATGCTTTACGCTTTTGACAGCTGCTTCCCACAAACCTCCGAAATGAGGAGAGTAGGGTGGTATAAAACTCCACTCTATATTCTGAGAGCTACATTTCTCGATTATAGTGTTGCTGCCATGTTTTAGAAAATCCTTTAGCTCTCGCTGTGCCCCGACGAAGCTTGTTCCATTGTCGGACAATATTTTTGATGGTTTGCCTCGTCTAGAGACAAAACGATATAGCGCCTGAATAAATGATTCTGAAGAAAGGCTAGAAATCAATTCCAAATGGACTGCTTTAGTTGATAAACAAATAAATACGCCAATATAACATTTACTTAAACGACAACCTCTACCTTTCTTATCGTTAATCATAAATGGCCCCGCGTAATCAACTCCCACTATTGAAAATGCACTAGAAGGATTAGTTCTATCGCGCGGTAAGTTGGCCATAATTGGCTGTATGGTTTTAGCATTGAATTTGAAGCATTTCACACAATTCTTAACAGTCTTTCGTGCAAGATTTCTACCGGATATAACCCAGTAATTTTCTCTTATAGTGCTTAAGAGCAGCTGAGGGCCGCCATGCAATAGGCGTTCATGTTCTTGTAAAAATAGTAGCTTTGAAAAATGATGCTTTGAATTGATCAAAATTGGATGCCTTTTGCCAAAGGAGTAATTTGAATGTTTTAGTCGCCCTCCTACGCGTAGCAAACCATCGGGTTCTAGAAAGGGACTAAGACTTAATAGATTACTATGGGAGCTCAAAGGCTTGTTATTTTTCAATGTTTCAATTTCGGTAGAATACGATTGAGATTGACAAATTCGAATGAGACATTTTAGAGAATCACTTAACTCCTGTACTGTAAGAGAACCGCCTCTTCTGCGATTTCTCTGAAGACAATTATCCTTAAATCGTAAAATGTATGCCATTGTTCGTTGCATTCTTGAGAAATTTGAAAAACGTTCAAAGGGAAAACTCAGAGTAGGGGGCGCAACATTGGTCAGAAGACTGGATTTAAGTTCAGGTAAATCATGAAGCACCTCCAGCTTGTCATTGGGCCAAAAACTTGGGTCCTTAGCTAGCCAAGTAGGGCCGCGCCACCACAAATCAGAGTTTAAAATTTGACTAGGATATATTCCCCTTGAAGCAATATCTGCTGGATTATCGTGGGTGGGGATGTGCCTCCAATCGGCGTGTTTAGTGAGAGACTGAATTTCTGTCACTCTATGGGCCGTGAATGTTTTTAGCAGATTCGGGCTTGTGCGTACCCAAGCTAGAGTTATAGTTGAGTCCGACCAAAGTGTGAAAGATTTGAATTGAATTTTCAAAGCAGTTTTAGCTTTATCTGTTAGGCGGGCTAGAAGCAATGCTGCGCATAATTCCAACCGCGGGATTGGTATTGTTTTTATAGGTACCACCTTTGCTTTGGCGCATAACAGGGATACATGAACCTTTTGATCGGAATCAATACTTCTCAAATAAACACAGGCTCCGTAAGCCTTTTCCGAAGCGTCAGCGAAACCATGCAGTTGTAATTCAACAGCATTCTTGCAAATAGCTTGTCTGTTTAACTCAAGATCGTTCAAAATAAGAAGCTCCTTCTCCAACCTTACCCAATTTTCAGATATAGCTTTTGGAATAGCGTCATCCCAAGCTAATTTATTTTCCCATAATTTTTGCATTATCATTTTTGCGATAATAGTACATGGGCTTAGTAAACCAAGGATGTCGAATATTTTTGATATAGTAGATAAAATTGTGCGTTTTGTGACCTTTGTACCTATAGGATTGGTATGAATTTTATATTGAAGCTTATCGTTATTGCAAACCCATATCAAGCCTAATGTTTTTGTTTTGCCATCATGCGCAAATTCTAGTATATCGGATTTTAAATCATTTGAACTTATATTTTTGAGCGCGTTGGTGTCGTTAGAGCACCATTTTCGGAGTGCGAAACATCCCGATTTAAGAGTGTCACTTATCGCTTTACATATGTATTGCGCATGCTCAAGTGTAGGTGCACCTGTTAACAGGTCATCTACATAAAAGTCGTGCTTAATGATTTCGGCTATTTCCGGGTTCATTTCTTGAATATCCTCAGCGAGTTTAGCTAAACAGCGTATTGCAAGATAACTGGCAGAGGCTTGCCCGTATGTAACGGTATTTAGCTGGTAGACTTCCAGGTTATCACTCGGATTTTCGCGCCATACAATTTTTTGCAAATGCCTTTGCTCGGGCGTTATTGAAATTTGCCGGTACATTTTAACTATGTCTGCCGAAACTACATAGTTATATTTCCTAAACCTTAAGACTATTGATAGTAAATCGTCTTGTAAAACGGGTCCAATGACTTGAATATTGTTGAAGGATAGACCGTTGCTAGAGGGCGCTGATGCATCGAAAACTACCCGTAGTTTTGTGGTCAAACTCTCTTCTCTCAAAACTCCGTGATGCGGCATGAAATATTCGAAGCTTGAATCATTGCCGTTACAAATTGTCATATGGCCTAGCTCTTTATACTCGTTCATAAATTGTATATATCTGCTGTGCAGCATTGGATCTCTCCTGAATTTTCGTTCTAATGCATAGAAACGTTTTTCGGCTTGAGCTTTCGACTCACCTAAACTAGAAGGTTGTTGCTTCAAAGGTATAGTGACTGTAAAACGTCCGTTCGCGTCTCTGGTAGTAGTTTTGATGAAATTGTCCTCGCAAAATTGTTCATCTGGAGAAAGTTGTCGCGTGCTAGATATTTCCTCGATTTCCCAAAATTTGGCTATTGAATTTAATAATTCCTGGTTTATACTTAAATTACAAGAAGCCTTTTCAACGTTGTTAGTACTTATTTGCCCAGATACAACCCAACCTAGCACTGTATCAATTAATAGCGGCATATTTTTTCCTAACGAAATTTTGTTATTGCTTAAAATTGTCCAAAATAGGTCCGCGCCAATGAGCATGTCTACTGGTCCGGGAATATTGAATTGTGGATCAGCTAGCTTTAGATCACCTGGAATCGCCCAAGATTGCGTGTTGATTCGACAACACGGCATCACACTTGTAATCTCTTTTAGAATATAACAATTGCCATGCGCTTTAAAATTGGTATGTATAGATTTAAATGAAACCTTACACCTTTTACTGACCTTTGAAATATTGTTTGAAATTCCGAAAATTGAAAGATCTGTTTTATGTGTCGCAATATTCAAACGCTTTTGCAAATCCTCCGTTATAAAGGAAGTTTGAGAACCACAATCTAATAACGCTCTTGCTTTGTGAAAATTATTGAAATTGTCTGAAATGAGTAAACAGGCGGTAGATAATAGCACCTGCCCCGCCGCTGGTACCACTACGCCACTGCTTAGTGCCGCGGAACTTGAGCTCGCGTTGTCCGCTATCTCGAGTTTTTCATGCAAAATTGTATTGTGCCAAGCTTTACACACTTTGCAAGGCCCTAATTTACACTGTTTGACAGAGTGACCCGAACGCAAACAGTTATGGCAAAGATTTGATTTTTTGACAAAATCTTTTTTTTGTGTTATTGTTAATCCGAGAAACTCTGCACAACGATATATTGAATGCTCTTTCTTGCAATAGGAGCATGTATATGTACTTGAGGTCAATGACCTTACTCTACTTTGTTTATTGAATTTATTTTCCTCATTACTAAATTTTGAATCTGATTTATTTAAACTGAGACTGTTCTTTGATTCTAACATATTAAGAAAATTGGAACGTTTTTGTAAAAATTGTAGGAATTTATCTAACTTTGGCAATTCTTCCTGATCTCTATTTTCCCTTTCCCATTCAAGATTTGAGCTAGTATCTAATTTATTAGTAATCCAAAAAATTAGTAGAGGATCCCAATTAGTTATATTTTGCCCCAATTGTTCAATAGATCCCAAATGTTTGTGAATATCGTCAGCTAAATTTTGTAGTTTTTCAGCTGTCGGTTTTTGTATATTTTCTAATGAAAAAATAGCTCTAATATGTTCATATATTAATTTTTTAGTATTGTCAAATCTTTTTGAAATTGTGGCCCATGCCACTTCATAATTGTCGGCCGTATATTTGATTTTGGAAATGGACGCCGCTGCTGTTCCTCCTAGTGCACTTCGCAAGTAATAAAATTTTTGAATATTATCTAATTTTTTACTATCATGAATAAGGCTTTTATATGTGTCCCTGAATTCTAACCAATCTTCAAAGTTTCCACTGAATTTAGGAAGTGATATATCCGGAAGCTTTATACCCTCGTTTTTACAACAAGCTTTGTCTGAAATCACGCTAAGATTTGTATCATTATCGTGATTATTGTAGCTTTGTAAAATGTTTTTAGCAACAGCGATTGCATCATAATATGAATTTTCAAATCTCTCTCGTTCGATTAATTGCTCATCTAAATTTATATCATCCTGTAACTCTATTTCTAATTGATATGATTTGAATTCGTCAAGATAATTTTCGGCATCACGTAACCTATCTTTTAATTTTGTAACTTCTGTTTGGCTTAAATTAGATATAGTTGCAAATTCATTTACCGCTTTTGTGAAAATAGTTAACTGAGCTTTAATTACACCTCTTTTCTTTATTAGTTTGCCAAGTTCTGCCATTTTATATTGTCAAATTGTTCAAGCACAAACAGAGAAGCTTTGAAATCGCAAATGGAAAGAAAAATTCGGAAATAAATAATTTGGAACAAACTCACTCTGATTTCGGTCGAACTGCCTGATTCTTGCAATTGAACTAGTCGGCCAGTTGAGTTGATGTCTGGTCGCCGTGATATTGTATCGACTACTTGTTTGGTCGATCACTTTGCACTCGTTGATAGTTGCTTGCAGCACGTGGTAAATTGTTTTTGGGTTATAGTTGTTAATAATATATTGTTTATTGCGAATTTTCACTGGTTTTGTTTATAATCCGGCTCGAAGGACCATTTTTTGTATTATAGTTATTATTAACACGTTCACATTAACATTTATTTGTAAGAAAATTTTTACATAGCTTTAACAACAGAACTTATTATATTATCTCATTTCTTCCATTCGCTCAGTAGTCGGTTGGTCGGACAGCGTTGCCAGTTTTCATGAGTTTTGAATTAATTCTGGCGTGAACAAATGCCAAAGACTGTTTTCGAAATTCATTTACGGTTATTTAGATTTCTTTGACACCCATCGATTAGCTATGCCGATAACATTGGACAACGACAATCTAGAAAGATTTGAACTAAAATTATTGAGAATTATTGTGAATGCACCATGCAACGTTATTGCTTGTTTCCTTTATATTAAGTCAGTTCAGAATGAATATCTCTACAGATAGCAAATAAAAAAGGTGTAGCTGAAACGAAAATGAAATCTTCACTTTCTATTCAATTTCTATAAATATAACCACTACAGAACTTGGTATCAACGAATGCAAAAATCAATTATTCATAATAAAAAAATACATCAATAAAAGGTTTCCATTTCTCATATATTTTTCTAGGAAGAAACACGGGAAAACATTACAATAAGTGAGTTAAGCTTCGTTCCAACAACAGAAGACGATGGAAAATCCATAACATGTCGTGCAGAAAATCCAAACGGCACAGGCTTGTTTCTCGAGACTTCTTGGACAATTGACGTCGTATGTAAGTAGTTATTCAATTATAATCTTCAAATGAACTTTTCGAAACTAAGTACATAGAAATTGAGTATGAAACATAAAATTAATGTAGGTATATATATATACAGGATGATTCATTAAAAATGTCCAATCTCTGAACTGTAGATTCTAGACCTCAAAATATGATGATTCTGCTCAATATGCCTTATGCAAATATTGCTATTTTAAATTTTAATTTCGCAATAATTTTTCATGTTTTCACAATTTCTCTTTGAAAATTGACAATTTTACGTTTTTGGCATGAGGAATTATAATTTGCACTCTAATTTAACATTTCTAATAGAGGGCACTAGTTACACTTGTTTGTGTTAATTAAATCTAATAAAATAAAATAAAATAATAGAAAAATATTGAAAAACGTTAAATTCTACAAAAAAAAGTTTTTCTATTTTGATTCGTGTAATTCAATCGGTTATCGAGTTATTTACTTCTAAAAAGTTTAATAAATTATAATTTTTTCATAAAATGATTTTATTGTTCCTTAAATATGTAACAGTAACAAATTTGTAAGCAAAAATAAAAAACTTCAAAGCAAATGCTCAAAATGCCCACCATTTACTTCAATACAGTTTATAAAGATCTCTTAATTTCAAAATCACATTCGTGAATTAAGCCAATCATCTATTTTTAGTATACTGAAGAGGGAAAAATTGCATCCATATCATTACACTCCTGTTCAGAATTTATTAACTCAAGATTTACCTAAGCGTCTACATTTTGCCCATTTTTAGAAAGATAAACAAAATGTTACCCAGATTTTTTGGATACAATTCTTTTTACATACATTTTCAGCACGAGTTTAAGGTTAACATTTGTTGTGGTGTAATATGTGGGTATTTAATAGGTCCTTTTGAACTGCCAACCAATTTAAATGGACCTCTTTATTTAGATTTTCTTCATTCACACGAATTACTAGAGGATATACCTCTCGCTTTAAGACAAAATATGTGGATTTTGCACGACGCAGCACCACCACATTATTCTTTACTTACAAGTTCGTCAATACTTCAACGAACAGTTTCCGCATTGATGGATTGGTCGTGGAAGTGAGTTTGCTTGTCCACCAAGAGGCCCTGATTTAAATCCTTTGGATTTTTCAATTTGGTCGCAAATGAAGGCATTAGTTTACAAAGAAAAAATTAGTTCTCTTCCACAACTGCGACGGAAAATAGAAGAAGCCACGGATGTAATTAAAAATAATAAACAAGGATTATTTGATATTAAGAGAGGAATAATAAATTGTTTTATGAAGAAATTCAAATTAATTGAACTTTTTTTTGTAGAATTTAACGCTTTTTAATATTTTTTAGCCCAAAAAAAGTTTACTTTGATTTAATTAACACAAACAAGTGTAACTAGCGCCTTCCATTCTCAAAGTTGAATTAGAGTGCAAATTATGATTCCTCATGCCAAAAAACGTAAAATTGCCAATTTACAAAGAGAAATTGTGAAAACATAAAAAATTATTGCGAAAATCAAAATTTTAAATTTAAACTTTGAACACACCCCGTATCTCGGAAACTAGCAATATTTGCATGAGGCATGCTGAGCAGAATCATCATAATTTGAGATCTAGAATCTACAGTTCAGAGATTGGACATTCTTAATGAATCACCCTGTATATATATATATATATATATATATATATATATATATATATATATATATATATATATATATATATATATTGTCTATTTTATCTCCCTTCCTTGTTGGTTGGGATCTAGTTGCTTTATTGTCACCAGATGATTAGGTTTTTCAATAGCTATTACCTCTCCTGCATTTTTCTTCATTATTCTTGGTTCTTACTCCTGTTAGTGATAAAACTTTTCTCTGATCTGCAGGTAGTTGGTGCAGTTTGTAATTCATCAACTTCCTCATCTGATGTGCAGGTATTCCTAAGTCTTCCAAATTAATTTCACTCTAGATACTGGAATTCAGCTAAAGCCCCAATATGTAGTTCCTTTTCTATTAATTTTCTTGACATCTTCACATACGATATTGAGGTGCTTTGTGTATTTTTTTCTGGTTAATAATTAAGTTTTCTCTTGCTCATCTTCTATGGATCACCAGGTCCTCTAATAGATCCTTTTCTTCATAATTATTCTGCTTGAGGTAGGGATCCATTTATTCTAGTGCCTTAGGTGCTTGGTGTATTTTTTCATGCATGCTGGGGTGGATTCTTAGCACTTTAAATTTCCCTTGGTAGAAATCTCACAACAGATATACGCATTCAACTTGACTATCATCTAAACTGAAATTTCTTGGTCAAAAAACGGAATTAAATCGTGAATATTTTCATGTGATCATTTTCTATAACTTTGATGTGGATTTAACCATCAAGTCGCTGATGGAGCGACCGTCTTGGTCGATGGTTTTCTGAATTCAATCGTGGTCAAATTTTGCTACAGGATGGATGGTAAGATCATCCAAAGTCCGCTGTATCAGAAAACATGGATGCTGTGCGTACATTTGGCTGTAGAGAAGATTTGTTCGCATTGAATGATTTGACAATTGCTCAAAAAAACCTCGTGTCAATTGGTCCAAAGAAAAAATTTAATCGCGGTGCTTCAAGAAGCGTTTGATTGTGACAGGCGACGAATTATGGAACTATGCATGTGAATCCAAAACCAAACAACAGTCGATTGTATGAGTGTTTCAAGAAGAGTTACATAAAAAAAAATGGTTCGCACGAAGCACCTGGAAGAAAATAATGGGCTGTTTTTTTAGAATAAATGGACATATCTCTACCGTTACATTAGCGTAACGTGAAAAATCAATTCTGAAGTATTAGAATCATTATTCACTTGGACAATACGAGATATCTAGCATCAATTCAAACTAAAACGTTTTTGAACAGTCAAAACATCGAATTAATGCTTCATCCACTGTACAGACCTTACTTGGCACCCAATGATTCCTTATTATTTAATTTAATTTATGAGGTTAACACTTGAAGAAGTTCAAATCACATGTTTTGGAGGTACCTCAATAGGAATGACACAAATTCTTCGAAAATTGATTAATCCTTCCAGAGAATTATCTGTGAAACAATCCACATATTGATTTAAATGTTTTTATTTCATTATCATTTATCTAATCAGTTATTTCAATTAATTATTCGTAACGAATTTGAAGATGAAAATATTTGTTGTAACTTTATTTATCATCGTTTCCACTGGAATTTATGGAGTTGAAAGTGAATTGGTTTATCGAAGTTGTCAAAAAGAAAATTATTATATCACATTTTCCGTCAGGAAAAACGTATACTCACAAAGCAGAAAATCCCAATGTCACCAGATTTTCACGAAAACTTTGCGGGGAATCGACGTTGTGTATAAGTAGGCTCTTAGAAGGACATTTGTTTTCTCATGCGTATTTATCTTTTTATTTTTGGGTTTGTGGTGGAGAAATTTTATAAAATAGACTACGACTCAGTCATACAGTTTAATGGTATTCGATAATTAATTTTTGTTTAGTCTTGTAATTGTCTTAAAAATATAAAAAATCCAAACAAGTATTCTTGATATTCATTGAAATACATAGAAAAATTTCGTAGATAAAGCGTACTTAATCTGAGAAAATTGTATTCTAAAATTTCATGAATAAAGACACACGACAGATTATTTATAAATTATAACAAAGGGAAAATACACTCAGTTTTGGAAATTTGCGGCTAAGGAATGCAGAATTTCTACTAAATTCTAAAAACCACAGTTCATTGCCTTCTTCGAACTGCAGGGACTTTTTCTGCTGATAATGACAATTACAATTCACTTACAAATAATAAAACCATCAACATAATTCGGATACTTCACTTTATGCTTTAACAACAAAATAACATGAAGAAATATCGTTCACTCATTTTTAAATTGATATTAATAACTCATTCACACGGTTCCTGGAAAAATGAAGTACTTAACACGATCAAACACTGTTTTATCTCACAGGTTTTCAGGACTCGCCCGCGCCTCATTCTTCAATCGTATCTATTCGTCCGAAAAAACAGTTCTTTCGGGACCTGTCATTGTGAGTGAACATTAAAAATATCATCTCTATTTGTAATATCAACTTTATTGCGATTTATTAGGAATTTTAAGAACAATGGTTTTCATTTTCTAATCAAAAATTAATAGGTAGTCAGTTCTTTTTTATCAATTTGATAAGTTTTATAAAGTGAAGAGTAGATATATTTTCAAATGCAATACAATTCATTTAGGTTTGTGCAGGATTTCGATCATTAATGATAAAATATCGTGTGTTAAATTCATTCAAAACCAAGGTTTAACAAAATGGTGCAAACGACCTTCCAAAGTATCTTTTTTTCTATAAACAATATGCCCCTTGAGGAATAAGCAGGTTTTGAGAAGCGTTCGACGGAATTGTGTTTGGAAAAAAACAGATTTGAGTTTTCTGTAGTTCGTATTTTCCTTCGTTTTGTGAAAGTTGAGGTAAAGTTGGATGTAAACTGAGAGATGTCAGTTCTTGAATAAAGTCGACTGTATACATACTTCCAACAATTTTATGCTTTCGGTATTTTTGAAATGCCTAGCACGTATGAAAAGGAACGCGGGCGAATAAATTTGATATTCTCGACAGTTTTGCAAATATCCCAACAATCAGTCGTGTATTATGTCTTTCAGAATCGCATCGAGATTCAAATATATATGAGAATGTATTTTCAGAAAAACTTAATGAATAGTTGTCAGTTTCATATAAAAATTGTATCAAAATATTATTAATGAGCTGGACAGAAGTGGATGGATTGTGAAAAAAAAAATCAGGATATTCCAGACAGAGGAATATTGAATTGAATGATTAGTACCGTTAGTGACGCAAGAGGGCGTTTTAATTACGAAATTATCTTCTTCAGAGATCTTCTCTATTATTTCAATTGCACATAGGAGTTTATCTCCTACAAAGGGTTTATTCGCCCCTATTTCATTGGAAATTCATTCTTTTGCCTATCTCATTTAACTTGTAGACTCATTCTGATTCGATTGTATTTCATGTCATTTATAATATGATGGTCTGATCCAAGTCTAAAACTGAATTTTGAGGTGAAGTTTTTCAATCTTTTTTGGTATTTCTTTCTGACGCGTACCACAAATTTGAACAGTTTCTGAGGGAGGTGTCGACATATCCCTGATGAGTCTTCCTCTAGACATTTTTATTGAATTTTAGTAAATTAGAATCAATTCAAACGCAGCATGTTTTATCCAATGGAAACCGCTTCTCATTTATGTGAAAAGACTTGAAACATTCAATTCTAAATATTTTTTCAATCAAATTTTATTTTATATTAGTAAAATTGATTTCTCGAAATGTGCTAATATTCCAGTGATGTAATACATATTGAAAAAGAGTGTTGTTGAAAATGAATGAAAAACAGATCTACTTGATTTTTGTATTATGAAAGGTATTTCCTCCAACTTAGTGGAAGCTACTTCCTGCTTTGATCTTTCTTTTAAGTTGGTATCAGCACAGAAATAATAGTTGAGGTATCCACTTCACAATTATAGAACAGAAATAAACAAAAGTTTGAACATCAACATCGGAAAGTTCACAAGAACATTCCAAGAAGCTTTCTGGTAAAACACTTAAACATCAACTCTGTTGAACATTAAGACTAACCTAACTTATTAAAAAATAAAATCGTTAATAAAAGAAAACGTTACAACAAATGACACAGATGATACCAAATTCAATAAAGCAAGTCAGGAACTAAATAACTATATTCAACAATACTTTAATAATTTAATTGCTATAAAAAAATTAGATCGTCCCCAAGTTTCAAGTTCCTCCATCCGCAGCTTTGGAGGTCATTGGTTAAAAGGCAATAGCCTTCGCAAAGCACTTACAAAATGTTTTTGAACCTAACTCCGCAGAAACAGATGAACATGAAATCAATATCAATCAATATTTGACTAGTCCTTACCAACTAGGACCTAAAAATTAATAACTAAAAAAGTACAAGACGCAATCAATCTCCTAAAAATCAGAAAGAAATTAGCTGAAATAATCATCAAACAGGAAAATTGGCTGAAGAAGTAACTTCCTATAGACCAATCAGTTCACTACCAATACTGACTAAACCGTTAGAGAAGCTTAAAAAATACCCATTTTAAATCAAAACCAAGTTATTCCGAAGCATCATGGATTCCGAGAAATACTTTTGAGCAAGTACAAGGAATAATAAATAAAATCATGTAAAATCTGGAAGATAAAAAATACTGCTCTTGGATATTCTTCAATGTAAGTCAGGCCTCTGATAAAGTCTCTCATTTCAAACTTATTTGTAAAATCAGGAGTCAGTTTTCATGGTTAAATATCAAAACAAATATTCAATTATTCATATAATGGACGCAGGTGCTCCCCAAGGCAGCGTTTTGGTCCACTTCTATAATCTGCAACACATGAGTCTGTTTTACTAGCTTCACACCGAGATCCTCCTCAAACTGCATCACAAGCAAATCTCGACCAGCTGCAGCATTGGTCAAGAATATGGTCGATTTCACTTCATTCTCGCCCCAATCAATTGGCTAAGAACCCAGTGTTGGAACCTAGTATCACACGTAGACTCAAAATTTTTACCCCATATGACGTCGCTAAATCTATTTTGTGATACCGGTAGATAGTTGCAAAATTAGAGAAAAATCCCACAAGGTATTACCTGTATTTACAATTTGCTTATTGTTCCACTTAGAATAAATTTGGTGAAAGAATAGGGAAAATACCAAGTAACAATCTACATCTTCCCGTTCACATGAATCGAAATCTACAATTTATACTGGGTATTCAACGCTATCAAGTCAAAGATTATGGTTTGGATAATTGTTAAGGCATAAAAACGTTTCCTGGAATCGAAAAATTCATTTCCAAATGACTATAAACAATTTTTGAACTTGATAAGTTAGACCTTGATATTTCGAAGAATTCAAACGGGATTAAGAAAATATCTTTTATGATGATCCAATTTGTACAAGCAGCAGTTGAAAATATTCACATATTTTGTTATAGCCTCTAATCACTTCAAATCTGGATTACATTGACATTCCAAGAACTTATCAATATTTATGAAGTTGACAAGATATGGCGAGATATGGAATGAAGAAATTAGAACAATCGTAATCAAAAATAGTAATGATGAGAAATTGATTTCCAAAAATAGCAGCGCTACGGTGAAATATATCAATATAATAATAATTGTCACAATCCACCACATGTTGCTGGATTTTTTTATTTATACGGCTACGATAGTGGCATACTAATGTAATTCATATAAATATTTTTTTAAAATGAATATAAATCAAAATTGTGGAAGATATGAACCAAACGACACGTAAGTTCAAGAAAGTCCGTCCATGATTTATGCATCTTGGGAGTTTTTTATTCTCTCTATCACCTTATCCTTCGTAGTCTCTGGGTGCAGTTGACAATGCTTTATCCTGTTTTGTATTTCAGATCCCCCTATTGTGACGCTGTGCCTGGGGAGCACCCTCAACGCCGACGACATCAAAGAAGGTGACGATGTCTACTTTGAGTGCCACGTTACTGCCAACCCCTACTGGAGGAAACTCACGTGGCTGCATAACGTAAGTAATATAAAACGCATTATCAAGGATTTGCTAACTGGCGCATCACATATAGGATTTTCTATTTTCACGTGAAATATAATTGCCGAAACGATTTGATTATTGCGAACATTAAAATTAGTACTTAGTTATCTGATATAGACAAACTAAGCATATTTTGTAGTTTTAATAAATAATTTATGAAATATGCGAATATTTATGTCCAATGTTTCGCGCAGCTTCTCAATTTCATGACATACTTAATTGAAATATGCCATTCATTTAGTGTTGGTACTTGGAACCAATTTTTAATTAAACAGATATTCATTAAAACTACTGCTAATTGTGAAATTTGATACAATAAAACTTGGCATCAGTAGCATTATTCATCAAGGTGTTTCAAACCGAAATTACCTAATGACAAGATTTATGACGCAAGAAAAATCTATTATCAATCATTTATGATACGAGTGTTGAGAGTAAGATGTTATTTTGTGAGTGAAATGACAAGATAAAATCGGTCTTTAAATGTGTACGAGATCTGGCTATTGAATAACGAGACCAGTTAGGTTTTTTGCTTTACCGCTTCCATCGATTCAAATCGGATCCTTTTCAGAGCAGATCTTTTTTTAACCTTTCAAGGAAATCTCAGCAGATACGTTGACGCAAGAGCTTTTGATCAGGAGTCATATTTTTTGGCAACAGCTTCGCACAGACTTTTGTCATGTGTAATTCCTCGTGTAAAATTTTTCTAACCGTTTCTTTATCGGCGTTTACAGCCTCGAAAATCATCTGGATGCTCATTTGACGATCTGCACGCACAATTTGATTGATTTTGGTCACCGTTTCTGGAGTTAAAACAGTCAGAGGGCGACCTGGGTGATGGTCATATTCAGTGCTCTCCCGGACCTCACTAAAACGCTTACACGACTCAAAAACACGCGCACAAGATAAAGAATTGTCCCCCTAGAACTCTTACAACAATTTATAGCACTTTTTCATTTAACGAGATATTTGAGATTTTCTTTACACATGGTTTTCGGCACGAGAAAAAAACACGTTCGTTTCAAACCGCAACTGCGCAGATATTATAATAGTGACGGACACGTGTTTTGGAACGTGCATAGACAAGATATCTAGATACCCAACGCACTAGGCGCGCAGTCTCGTTTAATAACTAGACCTCGTATAATACTGTAACGTTTTTCAAAGTGGAAATCTCGTCCATATTGGCAGGAATTGATGAGATAAAGGTGGCAGACGCGTCTCGAATGGATAAGTTTCTGGATCAAATCCGTCTTCCAATTTGAGATTCACCAAATAAACAGCTTAGAATTTTCCCCTTTGGTGTTTTAAGACACACAACGTTTCGAATCGCCCCTGTAAATGAATATGTATTAGTTCCAATCGTCTTAGCGATACAATAACCTCGTATAAACATTGATAACTGTGAAGGTCGGCTCGTCTCGGCGTGCTTTTGTAAGTGCTAATAATTACGACGAAAGTTCATCTACTTTATGATTTGTTCGATCTCTAAGTGAAATTTTATAAATGAAATGTTATCATTTCAATCGACTATACTGTTTGATGGATTACTTCGCATTCCAAGCTAATCTAAAAATAATTATACCCGCATTTAGTAAAAGCTGAAATTTGAATTTTTCATTAAATTAATATGGAAGTTTGGACACAACTCATTATTGAAATAACGACTTGCTTACTACTAGCGATATGTAATGAAATATTGATTAACTTTAATTAGAAAAAAGAAATTATAATTATAATGTAAAGAATGACGATCAATTTTTTTGCTTTTAGAAGAAGAAACTTTGAATTTTTGAACAATGATGTCCTTCAATTTCTTATTAAACACTTAAAGAAAAGTCGAAACGTTAATTTTTATTTATCTTTCAAAAATTATTAGAATTTTCAAACAGAAGAGACCTAGAATCAAGAACATTTAGAAACATGAACAACACAAAATTGAATCACATAACTCGAAATATACTGGTTCGAGATATTGCTTCATCACCAAATTCAAAGCCTAATTGATCAGTTCATTGATTCAATCCACGTAGAAAGTCATAGAAACCATCGCACGAAAATTTTTTCGATTTAATTCAATTTTTTAACCAAGATTAATGTTTCAAGTATATCTAAAACACTCAAACAAACTCAAATCTTCCCCAACTCCCAAATGAATAAAGTGACGATGAATCTGATAGTACAAAATCAGATTCCGATATCGATATTGATGAAGATGTAGATTCTATATGATTTTAGAAGAAAAAATTTCAATATTTATCGATTTTTTCTATATTGCTTATAATTAATTGGAAATGAAAATTGATAATTTTGGCGTCTATAAGAGATATTTCTTACTTGATTGCCTTAAAAGACGACTTGACAGATTCACGAATTTTTTTTAGAAAACTTTAGCTTTTACAAAAAATTGTTCAACATATTTCTCATCAAAAAAAACTTTTTCTACAACGTGGTATTTTTTATTCCCCCCTATCTTAATCACATACTGAAATCAAAATGATTTTCGAATTTTTTTTTACTTTGGGAAATCGATAGACCTCTGTTTTGTCAAATCAATTGGTATATTTTGATGGGAGAAATTGCCTCCACCGACTAGGCTAATATTTGTCAGAATGATAAGACTCGTATATCCATATTCCGAATATTGTCAATCTCATGATTCAAGAAATATTGATGTCATTCTGTAGTTCCTCCAAATTGCTGCGGCTTTTTGCTTATAACTTAATCTTTTAGTGAGAAAATGCTTCCACTGACTAGACTAAAACTTGTCAGAATAATA
This sequence comes from Diorhabda sublineata, assembly GCF_026230105.1. Classification (NCBI taxonomy): domain Eukaryota; kingdom Metazoa; phylum Arthropoda; class Insecta; order Coleoptera; family Chrysomelidae; genus Diorhabda; species Diorhabda sublineata. The sequence continues at coordinate 9,482,576 of NC_079475.1, read as the reverse complement.
ATACTTATGAATCCATATTCTGAATATTATCAACCTCATTATTTTGGAAATATTTCATTTTGTGGTGTCTCTCAACTGCTGAAGTTTTTTGTTTGGATATTCAGTTCTGAAGTAAATTAGGTTCAATCAAATTAATTATTCAAAATCAGTGGTTCAATCTATGACGTAATTTTCTCATTCCACATACTTGTCTTCTTAGAAAAAGGTATCAGCTTTTTTATTACTAATATAAAAGTTCCATAAGTTTTTCATTTCGTTGTGTCCGTAAAATTCTGACTACAGAAATGAATATTTTAATAAAACATACAATTATTATACCGTCAAGCATATTTCCTACATTGTATGTAAATTCTTCGGCTAATAATTTATTGTGCAGCTACAATGTTTTATAAGCACAACTACAATGTTTTATAAACAGTACGTATACAGAAATGATTTCTGATTTTCTAAACTTTGCTGATTAACGTCATAACATAAGTATCTCCACTACAAGAATGAAACTAAGAAGGGTCTAATGCACAGAACACTATTTATCTATGTGAAATTGAAGCTTCTGATGATTTTCAGTTACCTGGTTAGGTTGCTTTAACATTGAGGGGAAATTTTTAGTTACAAACTCGTTTGCCATAAGTATTTAGATATTCTTAAATATGGAGAACAAAATTGAAAAATACTAACTTCCCAAAACTTTGAAATAAGTAGTTTTTATGTTTAATTCATTGCATGAGTATAAAATTGGAAAATATCACCAACCTAATCCAATGAAACCTAACCTAACCTAGCAATGCAAAAAAAGGGTTGACAGAATATTTATGGGAAAATTGAAATATTTTAATGTACATTATTATAGCCTGCTTCTGATATTTGCTTGCGTTGCAGCTCCCTGGCTGAAGAAATTAAAAAAGAAAAGGATAATAATAAACACAATTAGCTTCAAATTGTAGAAAGATTCCAAATTCTGAAAGCCAAACAATTCTTTTCAAATATTTTGAGTGTCAAAAAAATTGAGTGAGCCTGAAAGTTCAAAATCCAAAAACCAACTGTACACTAACAACCAAACTGTAGTCAAAAGGTTCCTCAAAAGACCAATATCAAAAAGGTAACATATTTATCTGCACCTGGATTGAGTATGAATTTGATAAGGGCTCAAAAGAAGTTGCCTCAGCAGTTTTACATCGCCAAAAAAGTCTTTATTTATCTCCTCATAGTAAGATAAGATTTTATTCGGACGGTTATGATGGACAGAATTTTAACAGGAGTTTAACAATGGTTGCCATGTGACATTATTTTCTCATTCAGAATGCACCAGCACATTAGAGGACATTGTCTTTCGCTATCTGATCCCGTTTTTGGTGTTACAGAGACTGTGATACCTAAACTGGATTCTACTCTGGATGAAGATGCTGATCAAATGAGGTGACGACTCCTGCAATGTTGAAGAGAATCCACAAAGAGTTATTGGATGATCGGAGATCAGCAGACATTCCTCACAATGGAACAAAAACAACGTCGAGAGGATAACTAAGAAGAATAATTCTCATATATTCCCTTCTGGGGTGGAAAACCCTCAAGTTCGGTTACTAACCTATATCAAAATGAATCGATAAAGCTCGAAATTATGAAAATAAAATTCAATTCAATATCCACAACCCGCAACCTCGTCTTGTGTAATCAAGCTATCATTTTTCGCGAATACCAATGAAATATGAGATCGTTACAGATGTTTCCTGTTCATTTTCATATCTTAGGAGCACATCCAGGTCTTTTCTCTTTACAAATATTGTATACAGATTATTTATTGGTTTATATAAACGCGGAAGCAAATTTTGAAATTTAATTAAATGCATAAATTTAAAGCGTATATGGCAAAATTGAAAAGTCGAGGATGAAAATTGATATGCAAATCATTTTTTACCTCACAATATATAAACGAGTAGATCGTATAATTTACATGGTTTCGATCTATTGCCAGGGGATTTTCTTCTCTCTTTTAAAATCATAGTCGTCTGGATATTTAATTCTATATATTTATAATTTTACTTGAATATGATAAAATGATTTCAGTTTAGTCTTTTTGCTTGTAAAAAAATGTATATTTTACATCGAAATTATAGTTTGAAACAATGATTTCTAGCCCTCTACAATTCGAAAATTTGTTTCTGTATTTTGATCAATTTTTCCTAATAAATAAACATGTTTTCAACTTGTTTTACAATTGAAAAGATTAAAATTTTCCTTCATCTAATATTATGGAGACTAAGATTTCCTACAATTTCTTTGTATAATTTTTTTAATGTGAAATTGAAAAAGTTGTCAGTAAAAATCACGATTTTCGTGTGTGTTGAGCTGTATATGAAAGTTCCAGAGTAGATGTGTCGATATGTTTTCAATTAGGAACCTAATATTCTTTATAGGACAAAGTTGAACCTAATTACTATAAAATAATACAATAAAAATATTTAAAAATAGAATTTCTTGAGCTACTCAAAAAATCAAGCTTCCGCTGTATTTAATTTGTAGTACAATCTCTAAATGTCACTTTCTGGGGAACATTTCGTGATAAAAAAGATTCAAATATTTTTTTCTGCTTTTTGAAAATACACTATATGTACTGATAGTTTCTATTAATCGATAGTCATTTTCCAAATTTAGACAATGATCTCACAAATAAAATCCGTGAAGGTTCATACATAAAGACAACTATTTCATCTCATCCATATTCTCTCAAGTTCTATTGTGATAACCTTCATGTTGAATCATTGTAAGCTTCATAATATGGGAAGACAGTTGAATAGTTTATCAAACTACCTCTCCAGAGCAGCAGTCATCGAATTGCATTGATGATTTCCAGCCTTCGATAGAAGAAGTCACTTTGAGAACATGAAGATTTGGAAAAGACTGTCAGCTTCATAATATGGGAAGACAGTTGAATTGTTCATCAAACTACCTCTCCAGAGCAGCAGTTATCGAATTGCATTGATGATTTCCAGCCTTCGATAGAAGAAGACACATTGAGAACATGAAGATTTGGAAAAGACTATCAGCTTCACAATATGGGAAGACAGTTGAATTTTTTATCAAACTACCTCTCCAGAGCAGCAGTCATCGAATTCCATTGATGATTTCTAGCCTTCAATAGAAGAAGACACTTTGAGAATATGAAGATTTGGAAAAGACTGTCAGCTTCAGAATATGGGAAGACAGTTGAATTGTTTATCAAACTACCTCTCCAGAGCAGCAGTCATCGAATTGCATTGATGATTTCCAGCCTGTGATAGAAGAAGTCACTTTGAGAACATGAAGATTTGGAAAAGACTGTCAGCTTCATAATATGGGAAGACAGTTGAATTGTTCATCAAACTACCTCTCCAGAGCAGCAGTTATCGAATTGCATTGATGATTTCCAGCCTTCGATAGAAGAAGACACATTGAGAACATGAAGATTTGGAAAAGACTGTCAGCTTCAGAATATGGGAAGACAGTTGAATTGTCTATCAAACTACCTCCTCTCCAGAGCAGCAGTCATCGAATTCCATTGATGATTTCCAGCCTTCGATAGAAGAAGTCACTTTGAGAACATGAAGATTTGGAAAAGACTGTCAGCTTCACAATATGGGTAGACAGTTGAATAGTTTATCAAACTACCTCTCCAGAGCAGCAGTCATCGAATTCCATTGATGATTTCCAGCCTTCGATAGAAGAAGTCACTTTGAGAACATGAAGATTTGGAAAAGACTGTCAGCTTCACAATATGGGAAGACAGTTGAATTGTTTATCAAACTACCTCTCCAGAGCAGCAGTCATCGAATTCCATTGATGATTTCCAGCCTTCTATAGAAGAAGTCACTTTGAGAACATGAAGATTTGGAAAAGACTGTCAGCTTCACAATATGGGAAGACAGTTGAATTGTTCATCAAACTACCTCTCCAGAGCAGCAGTCATCGAATTGCATTGATGATTTCCAGCCTGCGATAGAAGAAGTCACTTTGAGAACATGAAGATTTGGAAAAGACTGTCAGCTTCATAATATGGGAAGACAGTTGAATTGTTCATCAAACTACCTCTCCAGAGCAGCATTTATCGAATTGCATTGATGATTTCCAGCCTTCGATAGAAGAAGACACTTTGAGAACATGAAGATTTGGAAACAACTGTCAGCTTTATAATATGGGGAGACAGTTGAATTGTTTATCAAACTACCTCTCCAGAGCAGCAGTCATCGAATTCCATTGATGATTTCTAGCCTTCGATAGAAGAAGACACTTTGAGAACATGAAGGCGATGAAGAGGGAACAATATGGTCCAATTCAGCAAAATGTAATGTCTCATAATTTTAAGAGAATTAATTTCTCAGTAAGTGACGCTCTTCCATGTATTGGCCATTGATGGAAATTATCAATTTTAAAAATGGGAATCTATATTTGGAAAATCGGGATCAACTATTCAATCAATCAACTTCGAAACTTGATCTAAAAACATACAATTCAATAAACCGTCTTAGTCCGGGAGCGGTCAATGCTGCCCTGTGAAATTATAGGTCCAAGGAAAAAACAATCGCTGAATCCAAATATGCCCGGCGTTTTTGCGAAAAACTAGTACGTTTTGTACAAATGGCAATTGTTTATACAAATTACGAACCCAAGGCTTTTTCGGTTGAGTCAATATTTTTATGCAAATATAGCCCATAGTAAGAAGATAAAGTCTTCTGTCATTTTTCCGCATAATTCGTAATTAAAAATTTATAAATCGACGTTTTTACTAACTTTCGATGTTAATAACTTCTAACCAAGTGAACATTTTTAAGAATTAAAAAATCGTGTTTGTTCTTCGAACCTTACTCTACAAATTGGTACACTTAGATATTAGTGTAGGTTCGGCGTATGACACTTATCGCAATTGACAATCAAGCGCTTTCTCAACGCTGCAGTGCTTAGCGACAAGCCTCGATCACCACGTGCCACACGCAGGTTAAAAAAAAAGATCGACAACAAAATTTTGGCATTGATAATAAATTAAATAAAGGAATTCAATTTTAACATCAAAATTCAGTTTTCTCCGGTTTCCACTCGTAAGTAGCAGTAAATAAGACAATGCTTGATGTGTGTTTTTTCTGCTCGCGGAATGGGCATGAACATTGGCCACGTTTTTGACATATACTGTGATGAAGCGGCTGAAAATACATAAAATACATACTGTTTCATCCGTGGCACTATGATTGCACACAGCAACATTGCCCGCTCCCGGACTATCTACAGAAAATGTCGAATTATTTATCAGAATATTCGGGAAAACGCTTTCCTTGTAGACCTACGTTGGATTGGTCACTACATATGACAACAGTTCACGTAAAAGCTAATGGGAAATGAAAAAGAGACGAGAAAAATGATATAATCTGGAAAATAAAACTCTTGTTGAGGTTAAACCGCCCTGGCACTGTATTTCAGTCATATTTCGAGGATTTAGATGTTTAGAGATGATCAGTAATATTGACATCAGATGCCGCCGACGGTTTTAAAGCGGATTACATTATATTTACGTATTTTTATAGCTTGTCTCAATTTTTTTCCATCCGAGCTCAGGAAAAACAGACAAATTGATATTTCGTGTCATAATAGTCGAAAAAAAAACATGGAGAACACAATGTATGATCAAGATACATAGAGGAGTTTTATTTTCTACATTTTGTAGCAGCAATTGCATTTCCATTTCCATTGATTTATAGACACTGATCAAAACATCCACTTGTAGAATTGGAAAATAAATTTATGAGGGTTATTATCGCAATACTATAAAAGCAATGCGTGAGTACATAAATAGAGTAAATATATTCTCATTTAGAGAGGATTTTGAAATTATTTATTATACAACTAACTTATGACTAACAAATTTTGTATTTCTGGTTGCGATTAAATTTAGTTTCCAACCTCTGTTTTCACTGCTCTTCAAACTTATCGAAATACTTCGTATACAACGAGGATTTTAGGGGAAATGTTTGTAATTTCTGGAAAATTATTTCAACAAGTTTGATTCCTAGAATGAACAACATGATTTTGAAATTTTATTTGTTAATTAAATTTCCCGTATTGGTTGAAGTAGTTTCTAATTTAGAACCAATAAACATTGTAATAGTTCATCTGTTATATCTCTCAAAGTTGATTAAAAGTAGAAACAAATTTTAATCTCGAATGGAACATGAATAATTCACATAATATTATAACAAAAAAGGCAAAATGAAGTTTCAAAAACTATTTATTTAAATTGCAATAAACTTAAGACCTTTAGTCTTAACTTACCACATTTGGGCGGGTGCAATGATTGTCATTATTCACTTAAACAAATTTTAACCACAAATATGAAAAGAACCTCCTAAATGATGTCGCATGAATTTAGAAGCACCCTGTATGGTTTCTTTATTGTGTTTCAAAATATTCTCAGGTGTTGACCTTGATCTTGATTAATCTTTGCAGTTTCGCATCTATACCTTGTTGGAAATGGATGTAAAGCATTTCTATTTCTATTTGGTGCTCTTGTGCTTCTTCTATTTCTTGTTTTATTGTGTGTACTTTATCCGTTTTCGACCTACACCGTGTAAAGCCGAATTTATATTATCCTAATATTTCTCGAGAGCTAGTAGCTAATCCTTTTATTCTTAATCTATGATTAGTGCATTGGTGTTGATCACATTTCTTGAGTATGGTGATAATTTTAGCATCCTTTCCTCAAACCATATTTTTATTTATACATCATATCTTAACCATGTGCTTTTCTATGTCTCATATTCTTATTTTATTCATGATTTCTTCAACTTCTTCTATTGTTATTTCTTCTGATAAGGTTACTTTCTACATCTAGGTAATTATGTGCAAAATTTTGCGTGTGTGTTTAAATAAAAAATATTTTCTATATTACAATTCATCAATAACCTCCTTAAATCCTGGAAATACCATGAAAATAACACAAGGAATGTAGTTTACGCTCCAGAAATAATGAAGTGTCCTCGTATAGTCTCAATTGTATGTAATTTCTCTTCAGGAGAGTTTTGAACTTGAAACTTGATTAAAAATTGAATAGTAGACTTAAGAGCTTGTTTAGGTTCAGAAACGTTGATGTTTGATCCCTTTCGGTTACGGCCGTGCTTATTGTGATAACACAACGGCAAAGTGGAAGGGACAACAGCGATTTAGGAATGTTTCAGACACTGATAAGGACAGGAAACGAGAATCCTGGAAGGTCTAGAACACAATAAAATGAAAGTAGAAAAAAGGGTAGCTGACAGCAGTGGGAAAGGCTTGACGGTCTCTCCAGGATATTAAATAAAGGATGCCGCATCGAGTTTACAGGAACACATTTGTTCAATTTTCAAGAGAAATTATGGAAGCGTTCATTATTTCCTTAGGGTTTCAGGATGTGTATTTCCTCGAGATTTTTTTAATATATCCTAAGTTATATATACTCTTGCAGTGAAATTAGTTTATCGTAATTATGATGATAATATTGAATTTAATATTATATTTCACACTCTATTTAAGAATGTAGAAACATCGTCTATCGATGAAAAAGTGATTCCAAAATTTCGTACAATTAAGTAGCTACTGCTCTAATTTTGTATGTCTGGATACTATGTAATGGAAAACATCAGGAGAATTTGAATTTACCGAGAACCACAAAAACTTTAGTCCGTTTTCGAGTGCGTTACAACTAGCGATTTTTAATCCGTTGAGTTAAGGATGCACCTGGATATTTCAGGTAAACGAAAAGTTAATCCTAGTACATAATACAACTCGTGATGGATTCATTGACAGTATAACCTGAATTCCTAAAATCTGTGAAAACTGTAATTTGTAAAATTCCATATAACACCACAATAATACACACTTGCAATTGATTAGGTTAGGTTAGTCAAATAAAATAACAGAGTATGAATTTGTGAAGCAGGTCTCTCAGAAATACTAGAATTAATATGTTTTTTATGTATTTCATCGCGTGTTTAAAATGTAAAATATTTTTCACTGAAATGCACTGTGAATATATATTTCATTTTTTGTTTTCTATTAACGAGCTACATAATCTTCCGTCATGAGTTGTCTAATCTTCACGACAACCACGATCACAAGTTAAAATAGCAGGTATTGGTATCACGAGCTGATGCACGCCAGACCAGTCAATACCTAACTTTAGAATACCCTTTCAGTCTGCCGTTTTCACTAAATTTTGGTTCCTGTCGACAAACTGTGTTCGAGGTTCTCAGTCCGTTAAAGTAAGCAAGTATAATTATTGGACAGATTGTTGCAAAACTTTATGAATAGAGAGAATGATTGAGAAGAAGTCAAAGTCCCAAAAAAAATCAGCTGGAAAAGTTATGGCTTCAGTAATTTTGGATAAGCATGGAATGTTGTTTATCGACTATCTCCAAAAGGAAGAGACAATCTATAGCGAATACTACATGGAGTTGTTGAAGAAAATCACTGTTTTACCAAGACAATACACTTGGAATTGCTTCCTACTGGCTATTCGCTTATCTCAAAAAAATGCTCGACGGTAAGAAATTCATTTCGAATGAAGAAGAAATTGATGAAACTGAAGCCTATTTTGAGGCTAAAGGCAAATCTTTTTACAAGCGCGATATCGAGAAGTTACAGTAGAGTTGGAATTATTGCTTTGCTCTTGAGAGAGATCGATTTTTGGCGAAACAAAATGTGTTTTTCTTATTTAGTTACACTTCTTGTTGAGTAATGAATACTTGCAAAATAGGTGGATATAAAAATGCAGTCAAAATAAAATTGAGGAGTGGTTGCAATAGGCTGGAGAATATGAAAATATTCGTAGAGTGATGAGTCACAGTTTGAGGTTTTTTGGTCTAAAAGAAGAGTATTTGTGGTAAAGTGAAAACCAGTTCCAAGATCTATATGTAATCTCGACTGTAAAATACGGCGGAGATTTGGTGATAGTTTGGGAATGTTTTGAAGGAAAGGCAACTGGAGACCTGGTAAGAATTTAACGTATTTTGGATAAAAGAGGCTATGGAAAATATTGGGAGAAAATTTAGTAGGTTTGGACCAGAGCCCCCTCGGCATTAAATTCATCTTCTAGTATAACAACAATCCCAAGCATTCTTTGAAGCTGTGTGTATTTAAAAGAATGGGAATTTAGCCCGACACAACTCAATTAGGTTTTTGTATGGCAAATTGGACAAGGAAGTTAGAAAGCAACGTAATACTTCCCATCTTTGGACAATCCTGGAGCCAAATAGACGAGGATCAATTGTCGAAATTATTATAGAGAATGCCAAAATTGTACATCGAAATAATAAAAGCAAAACGAAGTTACATCTATGAATAAAAAATTTAAATTTATAACAATTATAGGCTGTAGTTTGGATATTACTATATCTTTATCGATATATATTCTTTCAACATTAGAGGATAATTTTTTTATACTTTAAATAAGGATAGAGTGGTTTATAAAAAATATTTTCTAATCCTTAGTTTGGTTTGCTATTGAAGCGTTATTTCCAGTTTTTAAAGAACCATATTTTTAGGTTATAGGTTTTCAGTTAAGCACAGTAAAATGTAAATAAATCAACTATTTGGCATTTATATTGATTTCGTCTTGGAAGAAATTTAATAACCTTGTTTTCGTATCTTCCCACTCTTTGTGAATACAGCATTTTATCAACATATTATGTTACGTACGTAATTTATCGTCTAATTAAGTTTTGATGCATTCCACAGTCAAATTTCAATTTCCTCCTCTGATAACCATTGATTTGAAATTAATATTCCTAAGTGAAGATTGAAGAGAGATAATGAATTTAGGAGCATATCATACACGAAATCATGTATTCCAATCAAGAAAGATTCCAACGCACAAATAGATTTGTTTCACGAATATTGGAGATTTGTTTTTATTTTTGATTATTTACGACAATAATTAATAGTGTAATGATTAATATACAGGGTATTTAAAAAAAAAGGTTCCTAGTATGCATAGAAAACTGAAAAATATTTGGGGTCTGCTCAGTAGAAAATTTTCGTAACGCCTCCAGTATTTAAGATAAGGGCGTTGCAGAAAAAAAAATGTTGGACATTGTTTACGATTTTTCAAAGTTTTCGAAGCTGATATATCCAATTAACTCGTTTTTATGTCTGATTCTTATAGAGGGCGCTAGTTATACGGTTTGTATTAAGTAGTATCGAACATAATTTTTTAAATATTAGATTTATTCAGCAAAATTTCAAAAGAACTGAAAATTATCCAAAACTACACCTAAAATGTACTCTTCTTTAATTAGATGCATTTGTTTATCGAAAAAGGGGTAACACAAGCCAAAAAAACTGCGGGTTTGATGGATTACTGAAAGAAAAACTATCAGTTTATTTTTCACTCAAAGTTATTTTTGGGAACGCTACCGAAGAATTAGTTTTTTATTGGTGCCCTACTAATCTTTTGAACTAATTTCTGAAAAAAAAAGATGAATTAACGTCCTTCTAGACAATGTTATGGAGCGTATTTTTTGAGATGCCCAATTTTTTTTAAATTCTAACAGAATTCCAACAACTGCCGTTATCTTTAGTCAAATAGCTTACACCTAGAACTTGAAATTGTACTTCTCTCGTAAAATGCATTTAAAAAATTTTTTCCAGCTGTACAGTTTCTGGAAATTCATACGAGTCAAAAAAATAGAGAATAGAGACGTTTTCAAAAAAATTTGATGGAAAATAAACTGGGGACTTCGAGAAATAGTATGATACCTGTCTCTATGATGATTTTCAATAAATTTATTGTTTTTTATCCCATACCGGAGCAATCTTGCAGTTGATGAATAAAAAAAGGCTTTCAATCACATTTTCTGGGGAAACAAGTAATATTAACCAAGAAGGACGACAAATTATTGTTATATTTTATATATATAATTTAATATATTTTCATTCTGTGAGAACAGTTTCTTTATGAATGTTTCAGTTTCAAAAGTATGTTCTAATACACATTTTCTTATTGTAAACTGAGAATTTTGGTAATTTTATACTTTCGCGCTCTAGAAAATCGAAAATCATCCGATTTCGATGAATTTTTTTTAAATCTTCGTTTTTACAGCGAATTTAAGTAAAAAATTTTGGGAATAAAAAAATGGAAACTTATATTGGTTTTAGGAACTTTAAATGTTCATGAAAATGCGCTCATTCACTTTTTTCTAAATAATCAAATGAAGTTGTCATATTTCTTATCTTAATCTACACAAAACAAACGAACAAATTGAAAAAAATATATACAAAAATGTTGATTTATCATATTTTTATAATTAAAAATAATAATTTCTCTTGAAATTGACCTTTTCTCACATATAATAGCTAGTAGCTTTTTTATTAAGAAATCATTGAAGTTATATGAACAAAAATATTCTCAAAATCACTTATTGTAATCAAGTGTACAATAATTATAGTTAACTTCGAAAAATTGAAAATTCACACCATTAAAAAAATGGTATTTTACTAAGGTTGACTGTTAGAGATAAAAAATTAATGAATATTTTTCAATTTTTTCTCCAAAAAGTTGTTTTTCCATATAAATTAACTGCGTTTGATGCTTTATTAAAAAGTTATGAATGATTACATGCGAAGAAGTGCGTTTGAAATCACATTTAAAGTCATAAAACTAAATGAAATCTCCAGGTGAGAAATTTCTCATATTTTTTTTCATAAATCCGCCGTAAAAATAAGATTTAAAAAAAATTATCGGAATCTGATGATTTTTTAATTTTCTGGAGCCAAAAAACGAGACGACCACGAAAGTATAAGATAACCAAAATTTTCGTACCTTCTGCCACCAATTTTCTTGTCAAAAATTTTTTTCTAAGAATATTTATTACCGTGGAAATTATTCCATCAGGTAAAGGAACTAGTTACCTAAATGATGGCACATAGAAGAAATTTGAAAATTTATATATAAATCTATGTATTGTTCATTATACTTGGTTTCTAATCTGTATAAATTTTCAACTTCTCTTAATTAGATTAATTCTGAAAAAAGAGAAAATACTAATAACGAAAAACAAAGCAGAAATTCAATTCTCTCGATGTGAGAAATTTATTGTTCAAACTTGCTAACAAAAAAGTATAATAGAATTTTTTTTCTGATTTCAATCAACGTAATTCGACAACTAAGATCCTTAACACTTTTATGATACAATTATCAACTTCAACTTCAACATTAACATTAACAAACTGTTTGGACTACATACATATAGACCAATGTCTTCCAAATATTAGATAAGGCGTGTTTACTGTTTCACGTTATTTAAACTTTTTTGGAGCGAACTTCCTAGCTGGTGGCTAATGCGCTTATTGGTGTCTTGTGGACAACTTGTTAGTATGTGGTTGACTGTCAGTTGCATTTGTGAGGATCAGAAGCCGCCATTGAATGTCCGTAACTCAATTGAGTATTCCTGATGCCTACAACAACTGAGTATCTACGACTCATGGGAGGTAGGTTCCTGAAATCGATGGACCGTTGAATTTCATGTAGCTCAATGTTACAGCTTGCCCAGTGGTTTGCCCATCTGTTGCGAATACAACGTTTTATGCCTTTGCAGCTTGATATGCAAGTTCAGTACCAAGCATGCTAGTGTAAAACGATACCCAGATTAAAGAAATGTTAACACCAGAGCTTGCAAGACGGTCAATGAATATTCTGAATTATAGGGTGTACTGAATATATTTATCAAATGAAGTTAGAGATGTTAGCGATATTGTGCTTATTGCTGATTGTTTGTCATCAGGGTCTAGGGAGTTTGAAGTTTGGAGACGCTGGTCAAAGATGAAAGATGACATCCTTCGATTATTTGTTGTCAATTGGCTACGCCGACCTTAAATTTAGATGCGCCAGCCTACAGAATGTTTAAGGTATATGTTAAGATATTGAATTTTGGTTGTTGCTTTGTTGTAGAAAATTAAAAAACAATCAAAGTAACAAAATTATCGCACCTTTTCCTCACTACATACGATCTTCGTGCGGGATTTAATAATTCTATAAAATCCACAATGTCCAAATGAAACTTGGATAGATAACATCAGTTATTGAAAGATGAATTACCTATCAAAGTTGTGGAGCTAAGGCTTATAAGTCTTTGAGGAGGATACATTATTGTGAACATTCTTCACCTGTCAATTCATAATCTAATAGATAGAAAAACCCTAGAACTTGCTTGCAAGTTACTTTTATCCAACAGCAGAATGAAAATGACAATCCGAGCAGCAAAAACTGAGATTTAAGATTATTATGATAATCGTTGAACCACAACTACAAAAAATATGTACTATACTATGAAATTATATGAAAAATAATATCCTATCGATTCCGTTAATCTCATTTCTCGAGCTCAAATGATTTGTAGTGAGTTTTTACAGTATTTAACTGAATCTATAGTGTTAATCATCATTAAAGTCAACACCTTAATGACATCCCTTTCGGGAATAATCTATTCTCGCTTACTACGGCCATGTGTAACAGATTATCGAATTTAGTTCATAATGTGAAAGTTATGGAGTGAAAACGATTCGATAGTCATAGATTGATAAAGAGAAAATGGGAAAACCTAATGAACTATGAACGAACAGAAGGGAAGAATGATGTAGAAAGATGTCACTAAATGCAATCGTTGTTGAGACCTATAAGTTTATATGTAGTAAATGTAGTAGACAAAAAAATTTTTACAATGGAATTGTAGTGATTCAATAGTAGTTTCTAGTACTTAATTTGGAAAATTGAAAAGTAATTGAAATACATTTAGTAATACAAAGTAAATCGAAAGTTTTGATGACTTTCGTAAATTCAACAATATGTGAGCATCTAATTACAAAAACTGAAAAATAAAATATCATAAAATCTAGGAAATGCTGAAAGGCAATATTCATATAATTATAGTTCTTCCAATATCAATTTAAGAAAACAGTTATGCGAGGAACAATCAATATTTCGTACCAAATTAAGAAATGAAAAATAATGTTCACTCCCCGTGTACAATTCGGTAAATATCTAACAAACTGTCAGTCCACGTGGACTCATCATCACCACTGTTTACCAATGGAAACATCGAATCGTAAACTGAAATTCATTTCTATTGGCCGAAGGCGTATTTACACAACTTCTTAGAAATATTCCTGCGATAAGCAGTGGCGTAGCTAGGCGAGATTTATTTAATTAAATAACTTCTTTAATTAAATAGAAATATGACGTTCTTTAGACCATGTGCGAATGAAGAAAATGAAATTGTACAGTGAAGTGAAAATAAAGAAAGATATTAATTAAATAATGAAGATTTAGATATACAAACACAACAATTTATTTCAAATTTAATCGATTGTTTGGAAAAGGAAAACATTCAGCAATCTGATAATGCAATCATAATAAGAATTCGTGAATTAACTGGAGTAGATGAATTTTCCATTTATCGATTAGTCGCGGAAGGGGTTGCTGTGGATTATTTACAGAACCGAAAAACTGAAATCAATTGACAAAGCTACTCAAGATTTTATGCGTAGAACAATTTAGACATTAGAAGTAATACAGCAAAAATTAGCAGATTTTTCAGAATACAATTATACCAGTTTGGAAACATTGCGTCAAGATTTATCAGCATGGGGTTTTGAATACAAAAAACTGATGGTATTGACCAAATCGTCAAGGATAGTTCGATGGCGACAAGATTATTCGCTTCAGATAGAAGACTACTGAAGTTCTAAGAGACATATAATTTATCTAGATGAAACATGGTTTGACAGTCACGATATAGTAAATAGTACACGCTGGAAGAAAAGACGGTTTCGTGCCTAATGCTCTATTCATATCTGCTAAAAATTGCGCAGATTATTACCATGAAGATACGTCAGTAAAATTATTTGGAAAGTGGTTTAATGAACAGCTTTTACCTAACATTCCACCACCACAGTCAGTAATCGATATGGACAACGCATCCAAACACTCGCAGCAACTCCTTAAGATACCAATAGTAGTAGTAAAAAAGTTTGTGGGTTCCTAATCGTGTCTCTTGCACTATAAGATAGGTTTTCCTGGAAGTTTTCTCATTTTCCTGCCATTATCTGTGTGTTCTTATCTACTTATTTCATCGAACCTATGGTGAGTTTGTTCATATCTTATTTTTTGATGTCTTCTTCCATTTATCATTTTGATTTTTATCTTTGTCATCAAGAAATGGTCCAAGTCCATATTTGCTCCTCCAATATGATTGTCTTCAACTTTTTGGTACAAGTACAGACTTTTCATCTGTTTCTCCCACTATGGTCAGTATTATTTTGTGTCTTTTTGCACTCGAATTTAGAAGGGTTCATTTTATGAAAAAACTGATAAAATATATCTGGAACAAAACCACTCGATTCATTCGTTGGAGAAGTTTTTGAGAAGAGTAAGTAATTCAGTCAAAACAAACAACAAAAGTTTGTTGGAGTTTCACAGTGAAAGGTAATACTCCATTTAAGAAACAGTAAATATTGAACTTCTTTCTCTGAAGACAGTAGCTTGGTGATCGAAACGCGCATTAAACAGTGTAATTGTTTTTGTGTAGTGGTAGTTTGAACATTGTATTCAGTATGAACTATTGCTCAAAGTTCGATGAACCTATAGGCAAACCGATCGCTTTTATTGAATAAACAGTTCAGATGTACAGAAGAGATTGAACTAGATCAGATAGCTGATTATGATGATTTGATAGATAAAATTCCCGAAAATGTTTGAGAAGTAAGTAGACTACATAAATTTATATTGAGTTCTTTTGAAATTTATCGAATTAATCGCTACCGGAAGAAAAAGGAGAAGGATAGGTTCGGTAATGAGTTTTTCCGAGCGACTATACAATTCTATAGAATTAATGGGATCCGTTCTTCCTGCAACGAGAATTCGTCTATACAGTGTTTATCGGTCGTTGCAGCACGGTAACTTTTTATCTTTTATCTGAACAGGGCTTTACCAATTACAACCCGCATGTCCGTGACTCTATCAGGGTTCATGACACGCGTTTCATCACGGACGTCGAAAAGACGGATTATCTTTAATTATCCTAGACATCGAAACGATGCCGATGCCGGGCCTTTACCGCCTAGCAACTACAATTCTGTCGCTATTCCATTATGAAAAAAAAATTACGTCAAAATTCATTAATGCAGAGGCGTGCTTTATTAGATTGAAGCAGGTTTTTAGACGTCAGAATTGATCAAGTAATTGAAGTTTGACGTTGAAAAAATGCTTTTAAAAGGGTGTATTGGATAGTGATTATTGTCAAAAAGAGCTGAAAAAAGCACTGCTGTTGAAAGAATGTGAGAAATGCGAGAATATAAAAATGCTAGTCTCTTATATAGAAAATGGATAAATTAAAACATACAACGACGAGCTTTATCGATATGTATATGGTAAAGTACTGCGACTAGTATTCTGGAAATTAGCTTTCGTGGGTTTTCCGAAATGTCCGTTTCAGCAAAAATTATTTCAGTTTTCTGGTTATTTCTGGTATTTTGAACGGAATACTATGGTTTTTCTTAAATTTTTGGAATCTACGCAAAATTTCAATACAACTCTATTTGAGGCATCGTATGCTTAAAATCGGCCATTTTTTAATTATTTCGCATTTTCGAAATTTTTGGACACGTGCAACCCTTTACTAAAAAAATTTATATAGGGTGGTCAGAAAATGTTGCCGAATTTCGTTATCTAAAAATTTCGAAAACTGAACTTTTACAAATTGCAACCCCCATTTTTTTCTTCACCATTGGATTCTACGCTTTAAATTGAGGAGGCTTTGTTAGTAAATTCATATATCTCAAATTAACTTGAAAAAACTGAAATTTTCATGGTTTTTAATTCTCGGTTGTCTGAAGAAAAGCTACTATATCAACAAACAAAGAAACAATGAAAACAGCTTGACGTTTAAGCGCTGCACATTCAATTTTTGATATGTCAACTTTTGTTATTCGTTATTCACCATCAGCAAGTGAAAATTAAAAACCATGAAAATTTCAGTTTTTTCAAGTTTCTACAAAAACCGTTAATTAATCACTAACGAAGTGTGAAGCGTAAAATCCTATGGTGAAGAGAAATATGGGGGTTGATATTTGAAAAAATCAAGTTTTTAGATAGCGAAATTCAGCATCATGTTTTGAACACCCTATATAAATTATAAAGGTTTTCCAAGACTTTGAAAGCTGTAAGTGCTATTTGCTCAAGTCTCCCAAAAATATTAGACCCGACTCACTTAAACTTAGAAATCTAATTTTGTGAGTGGGGGGCGAAATAATTAAAAAATGGTGGACTTTAGGCATACCATGCCTTATATAGAGTTATATTGAAATTTAGCGTAGATTTCAAAAATTTTATAGAAACCATAGCATTCCGTTTAAAATAACGAAGTTTGGGTTCACTTTCGATACAAACGGAAGTTACAGATAACTGAAATTATTTTAGCTGAAACGAGCATTTCGGAAAACCCACGCAAGCAAATTTTCAGAATACTAGTCGCAGTAATTTCCCATATGCATATCGATTCAGCTCGTCGTGAAGGACCTGTGTATAGTCTTATCACCCATATATTAACAAGAAATTTGTGAAACTTACACACCAACTAGATTATTAAGTAAATCATATCTAATGATGACACCTGCGAATAAAATAAGTTCATTGATGGCAAATTAACTACTTTCAACTCATCTTGTTATGAATTTTGTTAAAGTTAAGCTGAATACGATGTATTAAGAGATATGGCCTTCTAAAAAAATAGAAGATAATTATTTTCCTTCTGGAGTGAGGTTTCTATAACACTTTCCTGGACTAAACTACACACTGGGGTGAATCATTTAACAAACTGTCAGAGAGGAACCAAGAAAACGTCGTTTTTCCTGGACTATTCTGCAAATTTTACTAAAAGATCGTTTCCTGTTATTACGATTACTTTCGATCAGAATTTATCGTGTTTAATGGTGTGAATCATGCACTCATTATTGAAGAAACTATCTAAAATGTCGGAAGGAATCAATATTTGACTGATCTATTACTCCGCTGTTATAAGAATTATTTATTGTGTGCTCTTTATAAACCTTTAGAATAGTGAAATATCTTTAGAATCAGTGAACCATTAGCCTTTGGAATTTGTAAACTGAAAAATATAACAAGAGATAATATGAGAAAGTCAACATCGTAAAAGTTATTGGAACGAAGTGCTCTGCTAACTTTTACGATGTACTAGTACTAAAGTGTCGACTCTAATAATGGTTTTAAGAAGATTAGTCTTTTTTCATATTCTCTTGAGAAATGTTTCTATAGTATCAAATTAACGATTAATGCAGATAAAACGATAAGTATTTCTAAACGCTTCCACGCGCATTTCGAATTCTTTCTTGTATTTTTATTCCATAAATTAAGATAAATTACCGCTCTTGTTTTTAATCCAATTGGTATTTTGATTTACTAAACGATAATGACGTTAAAATTATGGTTGGAGATGGGAACATCGAAAAAAGGGTCGTGAAAATATAGATTTTTTGTAAAAGGTCTGAGGAAGTTATTGAAAAATTATATTCATATACATCTATCACATAATATATGACACCTCGTACACGTTCAATTTAGATGTCAATCTTGTAACTCTTGGTATGATTTTCAACTCAAAAAAGCGTGCAGATTATAATTCTAAATGTTGCCAGGAATCGTTTTGGTCCTCTTTCGTTTTACACGTCACTTTCACTTTGATATGATTATAACGATTATTTTAGTGAGAATATTTAATTGGAGAACAGGAAAACCGAAACAATAATTATTGATAACAAAATTTTCTCATTCGAAAAAGCAAATTCGGACACGATAGATAAAAATTAAAATTATCAATATCTTTAAATGTGATTTTGAATTACTTTTTTTCGAGCCGAATCGCAACCACTGAGATCGTGTAATTTTGACAGAATAACCACAAATATTTTCTCCAAGAAATTGAGCAGCCAGATGACATGCTGAAATTAATTACTTCTCAAAGGAATCATCGAATCATGAACCTAAACAACCCAGAATTGCAAACTTGCTCCAGAAGTAAATTCTAAGAATGAAAACATCTGTATCAGTGCTATTGATTATGATAAAGCCAAGTTTGATCTCACCGATTATTATGAAATTTGGCATGAAAGTAATAAATACCCCATCGTCCAAAAGTTATAGTATGCCAAAGTGTGCTTTTCATGGAATGTCAACCATCGGAGCGAAATTTCTGTCTAACATGCATCCTCTTGAGGCCTAAGAACTTTCTTCCTTTTCTTCAAATGAGGCTGTTTATCCGCGATATCAAATGCTTAAATGACGCTACGCAATAGTTGCTGTTCATGGTGTTTCCTTTTTTTAAGATAGTCTCAAAGATTATTATACCATGAGCATCCAAAAATATTGATACCATAATTGTGCCAGCCGATTTTTGGCATTTTCTACGGTTTGGAATCGGTTCATTCCATGCTAACTCGAATAATAGTCATGTTTTATCCATTGTCGTGCTGAAGTTTGGGTATATTGCGATTGAAGAGCTCTGCTTACTGCTCAGGATCTTCCACTCATTCTTGTTTTTGGTCAGAGAGCTATTGCATACCGAAATATTCATTCACGATATATCTTCAGTTATCTCAATGAACTTCACTTTACAGGTATTCGAAATAATTTTTTGAAAATTCCTGATGTCTTAATCGGTGACAGTCTCTTTGAGGCGTCAACTACATAACCACCGTCCTCGGTGGTTAAACCTAGCAAATCACTTCTAACTAGCTGATTACCCTAGTGCAAAGTCAAAATGATAGTTATCAAGCAAATTTTTGGTTTCTCTATAGTACTTTTTTGACAAAAATCAATACTTCATTTCATACATTTTTTTCTATTCATTTTTCATTTTGATCAATTGCTTCATCTAAGAGGTCTAATTTTCTACATAGCTTCCGAAATATTTTGGGCACAATTTCTTGTATGTCTTCTTCATAGAACGTTGCCGCTTTTGTTTTTAAACTTGTGGCAACATGTAATTTCACCTTTTCGTTATCGTTGAAGTGTTAACCATCAAGGAAAGATTCTAGATGTAAGAAGAAATGAAAGGGAAAAAGAGATCTGAGCTGGAGGATGATCAAATATATCAAAGCTAAATTACTGTGAGAATTTTTGTCACGTAAGTTTGGGCACAATTTCTTAATGTTTTCGTGGTAAACATGTACATTGATTGTTTGGCTTTGTGGTAAGAAATTAATGAGCAAAATGCTTTTCTAACTCTACAAATCAGTTCAACAATTTCATTCGGTTAATTAATCAATGAATTGAAAATATAATTCTTTATTCTGCTACTATCATATTAATATCCAGCTCCATATTACTCATTAATATCAGTATACATATACGCTTTGTTTTTACTGTGATTTAGAGCTGAATTTTTGATTCACAACGTGAGTAATCAGAATTTTCGTTCTTGCAGATTTCGTTGATACAAAAACGTAGATATGAAATTGAAATGATCCTTCACAAAGTACTTTGTTGCTATAAGGGATTTGCACTCTCTTTAATTAAAATTCGTCATGAATATATTTTTCGTTATGTAAATTGCAGTAAATATTTTTCATCTTCATCATCTTGATTAATGAAACATGAAATCAAGATTAATGTAAATGAATATTGTATTCATCAAACTCTATATTATATAATTTAATTTGTGAGGTGTATGATCTGAAAAATTCTCATTTTTGTTCACGAGGATGGCTCCAGAATTATCTTGCCTGATGGCGCTGAGATAGAGATGGCGCTAGCCGCTTGAAAAATATCAATAGTTAACGTATTTCAGTGATTATATAAACAAGGAAAAAATTTCTCATCGTTATTTGATATAATACCTATGTTTGGAAAGCCTTAGCTTAACCTATATAAAAGTTCACATTTTTCTCTAATTACCCGAATGTTTACGATTTATTTTGAATTCTAACAATATAACTCCGAAAATATGTTGCTTTCCATCAAAAGTTCATGTCCAATAATGATTTTCGCTGTTGCTGGTCCGTACATGGACGCTGATATTTTTTGCCTATGGTCTACCCGCATTTTTGGGATCTGTCGTAGAAGAGATGTAAAATAGTGCATCGTGATTTCACTTCTATAATCTAGAAGTGGCATTTTACCATTCACAAGATAAGAAAATAAATACGCATTGATAACTTATATATCTAACATTTGAGTAAATATAGAAAGCTACAATTTTTTGATATATTTTCGTTCCAGTCCAAGAAATCTACTCCTCCCATAAACTTATCATATTCTGAAATCAAATTTGGTTCAGGAATACTTTTTTTCGCTTATTCTGTTCTGGACCATCTAAAAGTTTTTGACAGAGGTAATATGCTTTCATGGTTGGAAAGCATTTTTACACAATTATTGTCTTCCCATATTACCCCTAAAACTTTATTTTTCGTGTCAAACCTACAGTGGTATGCGCCTCGATCTTCTTTTTTCATATCTTTCTCAGACTTTATAGTGCAACTATTCATTCTATATTCCAGAAGTTTTTGGACCAATGAAAAATTTGTAAAGAAGTTGTCAAAGTAGAAGCTATTTATTCAGTATTGTAAGAAGTCTTTCTTCCTTTTAATCTTGTAAAAAATCCTCACAAGCTAATCCAATGTTAATTACAAATCATCAAACCTTTAACTGTAGATTTTTTCATCAAACCTCTATCATCAGTCTATGGGTTGTTCATCAAAGAAAATACTGTCTTAATTGGTGTTACTTACTTAACTTACTTACTCAACAATCTTGATCAGATTGGGGGTTGCTATTTGATTCTCGTTGAAATGGCCAAAAAGCTTAGAACATTTTCTTTCGCTCTATTGTCTTGTAGTCTCTAGTAGCATAATTAATAAAACTTTGACGATATTCACATGCACTTTCCATTTCCAAGGATTTTTTCAGGATGTCTTTCTTAGTTTTAATCTTGTAGTAAAAAATCTTCACAAGCTAATCCAATGTTAATTACAAATCATCAAGCCTTGTAGATTCAGACAGAATTCACGAATTCAAGTTCAAATTTATATTTCTACAATTGAGGAACGATACAACTCACACATGACAAGACACCAAAATGAAGCTGCAGTAGGGTAAAGCTGCGCAATCAAATGGGACTCTTGGTACTTAATGGGTTAAACAAGGCCGTACGACTATTATCGCAATGGTGGACCAAATTAAAATTTGGACATGATAGAGCTGTGCCCCAGATAGGTACCGCGGTACAAAAACACATTATATTTTGAGCAAACCCCAATTATTTGTCAATTTTACACCTGTCTTAGAGACCGGGTCACTTTAATGGAAACATCTTATGCATATCATGTAAATGAAGGCACAGAAACAATTTTTAATGCTACTTAACTTATAAGTCTCAGTTGTAATACACTTTATCCCCTAGCAGGTGAAGTTAGGATCTAAATAGACCATCTTGGGATAATTGCTCGATGCCAAAAACTACCTTAATCTCAATGTTAAGTAGAATTGGCCGTGGATTTGATAAGAGAGGACTTTTGAAAATGGTTGAACTAAAAATAACGAGAAGTCGGCGATAAAGTGAAGCCGATTTATAGAACCTACGCTAACAGAGGCAATAGGCATCGCGGGTATTCGCCAGAATTGAGCAAAAACGGAAAAATCAATTTAACACTTTCTGGTGTGTATCTATTACAGTTTGTGCGATGCTCAAATAAATTTGAATATTCTCATGTAGTAGATTAGTGCTTCCATACGGTTTTACATTTCATTTTACATTTTTGTTTCAGGGTGTAGTGCTTAATCATAATTTGGCCAGTCGTACAATCTTCAGTAATCAAAGTTTGGTGATGCAGAAAGTGACAAGGCAAAACGCTGGTCGATATCGATGTTCCGTGGTCAATTCAGAAGGAGAAACTGTCAGCGACGAATTGGACTTCAGGGTACAATGTAAGTACCTTATAATTTTATAATCTTAGACGTATTTCAAGTAGCTTCAGTATGGATACTGGGTTTGAATGCGGTTCTCTCCTTTTAGTGGGAGAAAATTACTACTATTCAAACCTTTATGTAGTACAATACAATAACTGTAAATTTTTGAAACTAGATAGGCTTTTATGCAATAATTCACGAAAATCGGGTCATGAATCTTTTTTTTTAAACGAAATATAAAAACCTCCTTAGCAGTATCGGAAGAGACATTTTTACTAAAGAAACAACTAAAAACATGTTAATTTCTAATGGTTAATTCGGCTTCATCCCGTTTCATCAAATTGGTTTTCGAGAAAGGCACTAAAACGTCGATCAAGTTCACAGAAGCCTTTGGAATGTGCTCTATCAATTTCATAGAACTATCCCAAGCTTTTGATAAATAATTCTAATGGAAATTGAAGCAGGATTACCTCGTGGTAATATACTAACTATCGAATATTGTGAATATTGCTTATTATACTGTAATTTTTTCCGCAGGAAAACACCACGAAGAACATATGGACTGATAGAAAGCATATCAAGTTGATCAGAAATAAATCTGCTCATGTTAGCTTCATGAATAAACGAAGCCATACAATCATAGTAAAAATAAACAATGCTCAAAATACTTATATTAACAATTCAAAATAATTCACGATTTCGATAGAGTATTCACGTTAGAATGAAAAGCGAAGAACTTGGTATGGAATATAAAAGTATGTACTGGCTTCTAGGAAGAAACTCCAAATTGTCCAAGAACTACTTCTCTACAAACTGATATTGAAGCCTGTTTAAAAAGTACCATTTTAGCGTTTTCGAAATAAATGATGCAACTAGGTACTGTCGTATCAGTGATCTCTATAAGAAATTATTGATCAGACCATAGCCCATAGTCATGAACTGATACTACAATATGGAAACGTTGAAGTTATACAGCTCGTTGTCAATGCAAATTTAGTGAGAAGTCTCAATAGGATTAGGTTATTTAAGTTAGTGAACTAGTTTAAATGACTGTGTTAGTTAACCCTTCAAAGTGATATTTCATGAGAAACGTCCGACTCGCAGACGGATATGGGAATTCAGCTTCTCAATATGTTAAAGCATTTTTTAACTCCATCTTACTTTTTTTGTTAATAAGCACACAAGAGAGAAACTTATTAATAATAAAATTATTAATTTCTTCATCAGAATTTGGAACAAAATTGTTGATTGGTAGTTGAACATAAAAGTTATAAAATAAAGAAAAATATTCAACATATGTAATTAATATCATTCAAATATGAAAATTATGATAAAATAAATCCAAATAATTATGAAAAAAGTATGTTAGTCTAAACCAGAGGTGGGCAAATACTTTTAAGCTTACGCTGTACACACGTGAATGTTTTGGGTCAAGTTCAAGTTCAATAAAAGATGATAGTAATAATATTATTATGATATAATAAAACCAATGTTTTAAAATTTCACTTACAAAGAATCCACTTTTTCAATTAATTGTTCTATTAACAAAATAAAAAATTTAGTTTCAAAATAAATGAAGAGTACGAAATAAATAAAAATAAATAGGAAGCGTGCTGCCACCTGTTGTATTTCGAAGATTAAGAGGAGTGCACGTTCAATTCTATGTTATCAGCCTCCAACGAGCTTTACGAAAGTAGAGATTCTTTCGACCAATTAAAAAACGATCTTTGGTACAGTGAAGATTTTGCGCAACAGAGATTACGTGTTCCAAAGGGCAGTTAGGGTTATAGAAACAGTTCTATTTTGTGTTTCATCTGACTAAGGCTGCCAGGAGGGTCCTTTTGATACTTGGCTGATAGCAAGAACTGTTACTAGAACCGTGCCTAGCCGAAGATAACCGTTGTAAGAGCGGTTCAGATCATTAGATTGAAACCCCTCTAATCTAAAAAGTAATTAAAAAAAAACAGAGTATGGAGTAGATTGGAACCCCCCTAATCTAAAAAGTAATTAGAAAAGCATGGAGGAGATTTATGAGAAGTACTTTCCGTAACATTTTTTTCAAAAACTCAGTTCAAATATACGTTAATTGAATTTTATGTGAAAAACAATAAAGTAGTTGTGAAATTAGAATTACAAAAAAAAGTAAGCTGCTAATGTTTGATAGCACATTTATATAAAGACTAAAGAAATATAACAAATAAAAAGAAAAAAATGACAGTACATAAAAACGAGGTAGGTTCGCAAAAAAGGAATTCTGACCTGCTTAGGCTGGATCCACATTATAGTATAAGTCGATTACGGTTCGTTCGTGATCCGATCTCGGTCTGGTGAATTCCAATCACATTCACATCCGA
This sequence comes from Diorhabda sublineata, assembly GCF_026230105.1. Classification (NCBI taxonomy): domain Eukaryota; kingdom Metazoa; phylum Arthropoda; class Insecta; order Coleoptera; family Chrysomelidae; genus Diorhabda; species Diorhabda sublineata. Next base: position 9,457,253 of record NC_079475.1, on the reverse strand, counting down.
CAATTTGACTTCGTTCACGATTTAGTTTTGAACCGTCAAGAATCGAAGTCTGATGTATAAAGTATCGTAAAGTATATATCATTAATAAATTAACCTAAAATCAAGAACATTTAGAAGTATTAATATATCAAAAGGTGTAAGAAATAAGAACTAAAGGTATTTGATAAACGCGGCCGAAAAATGTCATTGAACATTTTGATTGAAGAATTAGGTGATATATCTTTTAATCTGGATGAAGAAAATAATATCAACGCAATGTGACAAGTTCGATGTCGCACAGATAAAATTTCTGCCCGCGATTAGAATTGGAATCGACTGGAACTTGACTTTTACAGATATAATGAATGTACACATTGGTTTTAATCTAATAATATTTCATCAGAGCCAAGATAGGACCGTAACGAACCGTAAACGACCTTATAGTGTGGATCCAGCCTTAGAGTTCAGTGAAGGAAAGATAACATACAGTGTTGATGAAGAGAAGGGTTGAGGTGAGGCATATAAGAATCCTTAGCCCTCAACTCGTTCTCTAGAGAGATATAGTACCAAATCTGTAAACTATATCCTGAAGGGTATAAAAGCATTACTGCGACTTGAGCTTTGAAATTTGGTAACACTGATTTAAATATGTCGAATCTGACATTTCCCTCATGAAGTTTGACATTTTTAATGGTGAACGTACTCAGAACGTGTAGTTGTTATACGAGTGCTATTTTAGTTATTTACAGTAACTCAAGTAAGTAACTACTTCTTATGTTGTTTAAAAAATTTAATCTTGGACATTTCGTGAAGGTCGTCCGACTGTCGTACTAGAAAACATCGACGCCGTATGTAAACTAATATTGCAAGATCATCATATGACACACCGTGAGATTGTTATATTGGGCATTAGTATGAATACTCAATGATATAAAAACTTATCCCATAAAAACTAAATGTTACGCATGGAATTATCTTCTGTTCATTTAAGTATATTCTTAAAATGTATTGAGTAAGTGAATAAAAACGTAACAGCGCTAATATTGCGAATTATTTCCCTTTGCCTTCTCCCCTTCTTGATTAAAACGTTAATAATAAATAAATAATATATATAAAAATCTGAGAATAAACAACATCCGACTGAATAGGTCTTTCAAGACAAACTAAATCTAACAAAAGATGTTCGCCACGAAGCACTTCGATGTAAATTGTCCTACCGTTCCATAGCAATATATAAAGGTCAATTCTTGATGGTACACCAGCAGAACTATTAAAAACAATCAGGGAAACTAGTCGCCGAAGACGACCATCACTACAAAACGAGCTCTCACACATCAGTTCAAATGAAAATATTTTTGAACAATGAAAACATCGAATTAATGAGTCATCCGCCGAACAGTCCTTGTTTGACACTCAATGATTTCTTCTTAGTCCCGCAGAGCAAAAATAAATCGCGAGGTCAACGTTTTTCTACACCTAAAGAAGTGGTTGAAGCCTTCAAATCACTTGTTTTGCAAGTATCTCTATCAATGGGAAAATACCTCGACAATTAATTCAAACGCATGCAAAACTGCTTTCATTTTTGGTTTTAATAGATGATATTTTGAAAAACATCCAATCTAATTATGAATATTATAGGAATATCGCTTAACACGCAAATGGTAGTATGTCTAGGATCATAAGATAATGGGTTGCGTTGGATTAGAATCCTCTGGACCAGATTTTGTTAACAAAAAAATACTCTATACTTCAGTGTTCAAAAAAATGTTTTTAGTACTCTGATTATTATCATATTTTTGAAGCATGCGACAACTGAAATTAGCATCGCAGATTCATCGCCCAAAAAAGCTATAGGGCCTCATACCAGGTGAACTATTTCAATTTATATTATCATTAACCAGTATACTAACGAGTTTATTACATGATGACTATTTCCAATAACAACAATATCAAACTATTATTACAAATATTGTTTATAAAGATATCGATAATTGAGAGAATACCCATTAGCGAATCCCATTAAGAGCGAATATTAGGGTTAATTCTTAATAAGAACGATTCGCAAACATTCTTGTTTCAAGTTGGGATTATTACTAGCCATTATTGGTTTTTGATATGGGTATCGGATAACGAATAAAGAAGGAACGTTGCTGTTTACTTCTTGGACTTTTCCTCTACTTACTTTATCATTGAAAAAGGGCCTACACATGATAGAAATGCGGCATTTGAAATTGCATTTTTATGTTAATTAAATGGCCACGAGTGCCACGGCCAGGAAATGTATTTCGTGGTTAACACGATTTTCTGGATATGTTGGTATAACGAATAAAAGGAGAAGATAATGTACTAGAAGGAAGAGTTATGCGTATAGTCTAGGTCAGTATGATATACAGGGTGTACAGTGATTTAGATGAATGATGAATCAATGAAATATTCAGATTATTTATTGCATTCTGTAACGTCTCTGTCTGAAGACTCCTCTTCCTCAAGTGGTATTGGGCCTAAACTTTTTACTACTTAGACGTTTTTATGTTGCTCGTTATATTTTGTCTCCATTATAGTCTGTTTTCTATGGAAATCAATGTGTGAAAATTGACAATTCCATTCAAATTTTTTATTTTAAAGCGTATCCAATGAATGTATACAATGTCATTTCCGTCTTTCTTACTTTGGAGGTCTCTGTGGTAGCGCAGAGGTCACATCTTCTAAGCATCATCTAGTTAGATTGCTAGGAAATTGTCGTTTAATTTACGAAAATTTGAATAATTAGGCACTATACTTTACAATGCGAAAAACATGTAGAATCATTTGACGATTGGAATCAAATATATCTTTTCGGAAGAATTTGAAAGCGTATTTACTGGAAAGTGTTATTAGTTATTATTAGATTCTGAGCATTTTTAATGCTGGATTAATAATCTTGTTGTTGATATTTTAAGTGTTTCTTCGGTTATATCAATATCTTCATCTATTGAAAAGATATAATGTAATTTCCAAATATCTATGATACGGCATTAAATATCTCAATACCCTAGAACTCAGATAAAAGTGGTTGGGAGGGAATTTACCTGCCTATGAAAGGGTATGGAAAGTTTAATACCCTTTTATACCTAGTAGAACCGAATCAACCAACACCCTTGTGAATGATGTGGGAAAGCTGTTTTTACATGTATTGTGAATAACATTTGTTCAAACAACTAACAAAAAAGCTCTAGCCCCAAAGACTTTTGTATATAAATTCTAAAGCTTCAGTCAAGTTGTCTTTTCACTGTCACGCTTGATGTGATCTACTACCGTGACCACAGGACATTCGAAATCTTTGTTATACCAGGATAATTGTGCAATCAAATAAAAAGATTTGAGATCTCCATAGGGTAATTTATGTAACACAAAATAAAAATATTATTAATGCTAATCTGCATTTAAGTGAATACTTTTGAAAATATGATTTTTTTTTACTACCCTGTCTATTTCAACTGGTGAGATTACAATTTATTCATTTACGAGTGCTGCTAATTTAGTTTTGCAATAGACAAATGAAAACTAATATTAATAATTGGATATGACTCTATTTTTTATGAAAACACTCGCTTTTGAACCAATTGTCGAAGCATTTTCTGACAAACAAATGCTGGTGTACCATTCGAAATTGACAGCTCTACGTTGATCTAATGAAAAGATGGAAACATGTCCAGTTATTTCCAAAAAGCAGGCGACCATTTGCTTCAAAGTATTTCGTACGCTAACAACTTTTGTTGGAGTTGATTCGTCTTGAAAGTCGCATGCAGTTGAGCTACAGATTGAGCGTTAACATCTCCTTCGACTCAAAAAATCTCTTTCTCAGCGAGCATGAAAAAGTGTCATAATACCAGATCTTCAAAGACCAATTCATGCTCTTTCGTTTCGTTTTATCTGGTTTTTGTCACGATGCATTGTCTTGTTGGAATAAGACTTTTTTCGTTTACAAATTTATCCGTTATTTAGCAATTTGATTATTAAAAGTTCCAATAACTTTAAGTAATAATCGCTGTTAACAGTTTTACTATTCTTATGATATATTTATGTATTTTGTACAATGGACATCCCAAAATACTGATGTTATCGCATTGCCAACCTACTTTTTCTTCTTTACATTCCTTGGAGTCGGTTCATCACATACCGTTCACTCACCTCATTGTCGATTGGAATAATGCTGCTCAAATAATCAAAACCTTGTTGTTTTTGATCGATTGTGAGTTCGCATACCCAACTATTCATTTAAGATATCTCCATGCGTTCCTTTGACAGCTCTAAAGTATCGCAAGCCCTCTCAGTCAGTTTCACTTCGAATTTGTCCAAAAACAACAGCGTCCATCATCCTGTGCATCGTCCTAAGCGTTTATTTCGCTTCTTTAAACTTAACGAACTTTCCAACGGTCGATTTTCCTGTCCCAATAATGTTTGTTAAGCCACAATATTCTAAAGTGTACAGTGTTTAAAAATTATATGGATTCTATACCAATAGCGCCATCTAAGTGTCAGCCTGTAAAGCTTACGTTATATAATACACTGTCTTACTGTATTTTTATATCTTGTATCCTTTTTCTGTCTTTATTCATATGCTTGCTTGAACACAAGTTTATTGATCAATTTTTCTCCAATTACTCATTGGAAACTTTCAAAAACAACTATAAAGTTCCCTATATTTCATGGAAATTGATTTAGATATTTTTCGTAAGTATGCTTCTAGCGTATGTATGAAATCTATGATGTCAATAAAACTTAAAATTGAAATCCAAGCCTGCTTGGCTGTAAATTATATATTATGCATGAGAAACAACACAGGAACGTAGTTTTTCTAGATAACTTTTCCAATAATTATTGACTAAAAGCTTTAGGTCAGAAAATTAATGATATCCGTCACTACAATAAAATACTTTCGTTCAACTCTTCATAGATTTTTCACTCTGAAATTTATACAGCATTTTTGAGCAATTGTGGGATATATCAAATTTTTGAGCTTATATTCATGACATTATTTGTTAACAAGAACTAAGCATAAAATGGGAAACGCTGTAATCTAAAACCGCACATTTTGAGAAAGCAATTTTCAGTCACCGATCGTAATAACAAGTTCAATTTTCCTACGATATAATTAATGTCCAATGTCATCCCTATGTACTGCCAGAAGCGTTGCTTATCTAGCTTCAAAATCGAGAAGAGATGATGATATTTTCTATAAACTGCTGGGTCTTGATCCACACATTTTCCAGTAGCCCAAACTCTTCATCTTAGGATGAACTCGACATCGTCACTTCATGAAATCAGCTTTGTCACTGGCAGAAAATCAGCGTTGTTGGTGCATGAACCAGCAGAAAAACCAGCGCCGGTTTTCAGCGGTTTTCACCCACTTTTCTTCTCGATAACAATTATTGTGAATTTAAGTTACTGCACAAATTTATTCTGTGGTATACAGGATAAATCGGCAATCAAAACTTCTAGATATTCACTGCACTATGATGTTAAAGCATCTGAATATTCCGAGAAGGATTATAATTCCAATCACGTTTGCACTTACATATAACATTTATACTTTAGTTAATAGGCTTTTCCGAGTATTACTATACGTGAAAATCATTTCAACATTTCGGAATATATCATATAGTTAATGTATGTTTGTAAGTATACTGACAATTCCATCAGTTTGCATTAAGACAGTTGGTCCTTTTTAAGTTATTGACAATATACGAAAACATGTTATTGAAACTGTCTACCAAGATTTTAATGGGCTCAGAATTGGGTTGAGATGAAAATGTAAGTGGATAAATATTTATCACTATTATTTGATGTGTAAAGTTGTCAAAAAGATCGCCTGAAACAGAGGAAAGCACCAGGACTAAGTGACATTACATGAAGAATAGAGAAGATCATTCCAATCCTGAAAAATGAAAACCTTAAGATGTGCGACACTCCTGAACACAACTTATAAAATTCTGAGCCCACTCAGAAGAGATATACTAGCGGGATATATTGTAGAGAAACTCGGAGAATATCAGCGAGGTTTCAGAGCTGGCACATCAACAATAGATGCAGTGTATGTGATGTCAGAAACAGTAGAAAATTTCTATGAACACGAAATGGACCTGCATGTGATGTTTGTGTACTTCAAAAAGGTTCTTGATAGTGGTACCAAGAGGAGAATAGAGCAGGCAATAAGAAAAAAGGCTGAGGCCGAAATTTTTACAGAGGATTGACTAGCAGAGGTGATTTCAGTACAAAGAGGTGTTAAGCACCGACTTTGTTGTATTACCAGGGGAGACTATATCTCAAAACAATACGTAGATAGTAGGATATGCCGATGACCTCGCACTTATGGCAAGTCCATGTTGGTAACTAGTAGAATGACACTTATAGAAGGATATCATTCTGGATAGGGATCAGTTACAAAGAGGGTGATATTTTGAATACTTGGGGATGACAATAACTGAAACAAATATTAGAAGCATTGTAGAGGCGGAGTGAATCAGAGCGGCGAATAGAGCGTACTGGAAACATGTGAGGTTTCTAAGAAGTAATGGACTGAGCAGGAACACAAGCAGGAACATAATGGAAACTGTCAAGACCGATGGAGGATACCTAAGAAGGATAATGAGCCCCGAGATCAAGAACGAGGTGGAAAATGGTGATATAGTGGTAGTGATGAAGGTTGTCAAGCTTAAATGTTTTGAACATTCACAAAGAAGAGTTCAGAAAGCCCTGTTATGGAAGGTAACAGAGTGGAAGACATAGAACGGCCAAGACTCGTGTGGAATAGCAAGTATTGCAGGATATCACAGCGGTGGAGATGAGGAACTGGAGAAAAGTCGTGGAGAAAAAAGAGAGGCTTGAGCTTTTCACTTCAGTAGCCATACTGAGCTTTCACAAGTATTTGAAACTCGCACGCGTAGGTGCGTTAATGTGTATTGCAGTTTCTTTCTCCTGCATGTACCAACTTCATTGCAGATCGTCTCATGCCAATTGCCTCCATCTTTTTCGGCAGAGCCTGTTTTGCGAGATGAATGCTGCATAGCCCCCACATTTGATTGCGGACCCTGTAACCAGGATCAAGCTCGCCCCCCCTTCATGTTTATGCTACAAAAATTGAATGGTAGAAGGAAAAGGAATCCAAAATTGCACCAGCCTCACCCTTGTGAGGCCCATGGATTGCTGAAAGATGAAATATCGACACTAACAATGGGATCTGGCCTATTGATGGATTTGATGATCCCAATTTGGCGAACGTCTCAGTCGTTGTTTTTGTTGACAGGGCACTTAAATGAACTGGACCTTATAGCCTTTTACCACTGGTTCTTGTAAGACTTTCTTACAATTAAACATAAGCTCCAATTACACTGTTCCAGACATAGTATGCTCTGATTGAGTTAAATTACTACATTTTCATAATACTCACTTCGGCTGCAAGACAAAAAATCTATAATAATAATTGTAAACAAACATTTTTTCGTAGCAACGAATTGAATTAACTGGATATTCGACCACTGAATTTTAATTAATGAGATAGAAGTGATATAAGTAAGCAAGATATCTAAAAAAATGTTTCTTACATACAATTAATCATGTTAGAATGGAAATTTATTGCTACTTGTACATTTCCATACTTAACAAATTGCATTTCTATCAAAAATATGGTGATAGTTTGTTTTTTTCAAAATGAAAATTCATCTATGAGGCCGCTTCCTTCGTTAAAGCTTGAAAAATAATAAAAAATGACTGCATTTTGTATAAAAGTCCTTTCCGATATCTAACTTAAACATTTTTCCAAAAATAACCACATAATTCGATTTTCAATGAAATTATTTTTCATTTCACAATTTGAAATTATAATTTCAGGGAATTCGAATTATCCATTTATGTATTACGTTAGTAACAATTCCATTCTACCATCAAACATATTGTGGGTTCAAATTAGAGCTCTGAACAAATATTCCAAAACGAACATTTTGTAAGTTTTTTTTTTCATTCCATTGATTAATTGAATACCGGATCAGTTCTCGATTCGTTGAGTACATTTTTAATTAATAACTTACATAATTGTTACATTAATTAAATATCAGTAAATTCGTATTTATCACATCGACGATTTTACGAATGATGAGTTTTAATTGACCATAATTCCAATAGATTTTATCAATAATTTCTGGTCGAAGAAAAACAGTATGAAATTCAAATAAATTGCATAATTTATAACAATATATACATATTAATTAATCGTAATAGGGACATATATTATACACTGCCGTTCAAAATTTCCCTCCATATCTCTAATCATTAGTCCTGCCGTTCTAGATGTACATTCGTCGTGGAGTATCAAGGAGACATCGCTGATGTAAAAAGTGTGTATGTCTTTTCTCTCAAGAAAAAATAATCACCATGATAATCCTGAGTTCTTCCGAGGATGAGATATTTTCATCTCTGTATCCGTATAACAAATTAACGACGTAGTAAACGACGGAAATCTTTTTTAAATAATCACCAAAACATAACGATTATCCTTAATATTCGTTGGTATCATATTCAAATTATTATTGATACTTCGTCCATTTCTAAATCAACTGGAGATGTTGAACTCTCCCAAGCTAGCAAGCTGAACTGCGATTCTCCAGATTCTTTAGAACCATCATCGCTCTCTCAACTTCATTTTTCTTTTGTCTTGAACTAAGTTCCTTCAAACAACGTTTTATTGCTTCGACTCTGGCTCCTTTCCTGTTCTATTTTTCTTATATCTTTCTGACTATGTCTCTCTTGTAGTTTTCTTCCTTTTCTGGTTTTTCTATTTCTAACAATTGTAGGATAACATCTTATAACTTCTAGTGTCATGGGAAGATTTTGCCTCTGCCGCCAAGGTGGAAGGCTCGACAGTTTCGGTAACAAATTCTTGAGGATTTTGGAGCTCATTCATATGACTCCATGACACGCTGGTGGAAGGTTCTGGTTCTAGAGCGACATTATTTGTTTCTGGATTATTCACGCATCACTCTATACCAGCCATTTTCGCCCCATTTCTCCTGGATATTTTAAATTCAACGTTTTCTCGTATTCACAAGCAAGCTTCCCAATTTGTACTATTCTACATAACGCATGTTTGCAGCTATTACTAATTTAGACAGTCAATCGTGACTCATCTTCCAAGGAGAAGACTTGTAGACTCGGAAATTTAGAATGTAAAGTCCGTGAAGATCCAACGGCGTTAAAACCATATTCATCATTATCAGTTGCTAAATTTCTGTGACTATACATTCACTTCTTGAATCCGAGTACCTTTTTGATTTGATTTGGTTGGAATACGTCAATTCAAGAAAAAATATGTTATTGTACATTTTATTTTACAGAAAAATTGTTTTGTTATGCTGATGGTTAAAAAATCTAAAGAGGAGAATTCATAGGCGTACGTGCCCCGTGTCTAATTGTCCGTGTGCACCCCTTTCCTTTGCACAAAATCAAAACACAATTATATACAAAATCTAAATTAATTTGAAAAATATAACAACTAAAGCTCAAAATGAAGAATGTTAATATTAATCAATCATCACCATTTTATGATAAACATAATTCTACTTTGAGTTATGAACTGATTAACCGCGAGGGAAAACATGTTGTCTTGTCAGCAGATACACCGTGGTGCGACTGGTTACAACTATGCACGCAAGCAAAGGCGTGTTTATGAACCGTTTAATTTTTCTGTTGTACTAACTGTACGAATGTGCCCCGCGTACCACTCTTCCCTATGATATATATGGTCAAAAATAACGTCACAATCAATCATTGTTACAAATAATTTGGAATGGAAGCGACATCTACTTTCAAAGGTATTAGATGAGTCCAATTAATGATGATAATCTTGTTTGTGTTCAAACGAGGGTTGCCTGTTAAGTTTTTACAATCGATAACAAATATAATTTTGAAAAAGTTGAACATGATTATTTAGAATCTATGAGACTCAAAAACACTATTTGAAGTCATAATCTCTCTGTTTCTAATCACAACTAACTCATAGATGTCGCTGTTGAAGAATAAGAGAATATGCCGCAAGCTTTTGTTGAACTTTTTAAGCCGCGGCTCATGAATGCAAAGATAAAAAGTACCAAAAATAAAAAAAAAATTAAGCAAATTATGGTTATGTTAAGGTCATCTTCAACTAATGTGAAGATGTTCATTATCAATTCAATGTAACTTAGTTTCATTTTGTGTTGATGTTGTGAATATTCAGATTAATTGGGAGACTTATTTTAAGAAATTTTATGGTAAAACAATAAATAATGTTCTAAAAATAAAATCAAGTGGTCAAAATAGCATAAAAAACGTTGTTTATCGTCCAGTGGCCATATAAGATTACGCAGGTCTTAATTCTGGATTACCCTTTTTGAATTTTTCCCATAATAATACCTACAAACCTTCACCATAACATCTACAAACCTAGAAGTCAATAAGGTCAATGAGAAAATGTTCAAAAGTAACAAAATATTATGTAGAAAATATTGAGAGCAAAAAACAAACAATTATAAGACCGGCAGTTTCATATGCATCAGAAACATGTACATAAATTGTTAAATGGGAAAGAAAATTCCTCAGGAAAATATATGGCAATGTCAAAAAGGAAAAGGTTTCTGAATAAGACGTACACAATTTGTAACAACAGAAGACAGAATATCTAAATATCGTTACTGCAATTTCTATTAGTATATCAACTCCTAGAGATATCTGGCTTCAACTTGAGGACGCGGCCCCCCATCTCGCAAGGCCTGTTCGTATCTCGTTACTGGATATCCAGGCAGGTGAATGGATTAAGATCTCTGAGTTCCCAGAGCTAAATCTTCTGATATTGTTGAAGCACGAAAAACAATTTAATCCAAAATAACTTCGTCAATAAAATTTTGACGCTCATTGTTTTCAGCTGTATTCTATGAGTTAATTTCTTATTACATTGTTATTAATAAAGAATAATCGATTGTGATTGAAAATACTAAACCAGAACATGAATTATTACATTGTTTCCAAAGTTTCGTAACAACTCCACAATATTGTAGGAGTCATATTGTAAAAAGTATTAATGTTCCCTTTCCTGTTGTTGAAAATAAAACTATTTTATCAAAAACATTCGTTTTGCTATTCGAATTGTGACATTTATTTTACCAAAATTAAATATTGCATGAATATTATTCATTTAGAAGCTTAGACACAAAATAGTTGGAAACAGGGAAAATAATGTATAAAGTCAATGAATATTCATATCGATACAAATGAAATTTTTATTATTTATCGCTCTATTTCGTATAAATCGATTTTATTATTAATCCAATACTCTACTTATTAACACAACTACTAATATATCAAATAATCAATCTTTCGCTACGTACTTCTCATAATACGAGGTTGGGCTAGTAAATAACGAGACTGGTTACTAAAAAGGACTTCATTATATTCCCTCTCGTCAAACACCTTTCCATAGGTTTTTTCCATTCATTGAAGCAGTTTTGGAAGTCTTCTTTGCTGGTGTGCATTTAGGAGCTCTTCCTTTACCGCTTCCATCGTCTTAAATCACGTCCCTTCAAAGCAGATCCTTTTTTTTACCTTTCATGGAAATCTGAGCAGATCCGTTCGTTGATTCAAGAGCTTTTGGTGAGGAGTCATATTTTGAGTTTTGATTGAATGCAAATTGTTCAATTAAAAATTTTTAAATAGTAAATATTCAATACTTAAATAGTAACTAATATCTGTACATTATGTTTTGTGGTATTTTGTATATATCACCTTATAGAACAGTTTCCCATGAGAAGTAACATGACACCCACGTTTCTGTCGCTTAATCAAGGATTTTTATCGAACTCAAAATAAAGAAAGTAACATCAGCTGCCTCATATCTTATTCCGAGTAATCTTGCTTCTCTCTAAAAGCATTGATTCGCTTTCACAGCCACGTCACTCGAGACTGTCAATTACACGTAACGCGGCATTTCGTTCTGTTCATTTAATTCAACATTCAACTCTTTATTCCACTGGTAGCGTAGCGAATAAATATTTATTATTATTGTTATTCAATTCTGAATTTAACATACTGGAACATATTATTTTGTTGATGCTCTGTCACTTGTTAAATTCGTTTCATCAAATAACGTTATCCAAAAATTATTTTGAATAAACACTTAATTTTATTTAAAAAATATGTACCATGATAGATATAAGCAAAGTATAAATTTTTCTTTACATTCATCGAATTCTTGAAATCTCTTCCTGGCTCCGAACCCTTCTGGAATATATACCACAGAACAATGAAAAAAACACTGGAAAAGAAGGTAGACCAATTATTGGCACGACCTACAGGGCAAGGGCTGATCCAGAGTCATTAGTATTGGGACGATTCCTCTCTCAAAGACATGGCATCTTTCGACTAGACCAACTTCGTTTACCCATAGAGTCCTACACCGACTCCCGGTTCTTTTTTCGATTAGTTTGATTTGACTCATATTAATTAGTTTATGTCAGATTCTTATATTTCTTCGTCTTGAATTTCATGAGCATTTTGTTTTTGTTTCATTAGGTATTGTTTTGATATATGAAATATTTGGGATTATTAGCTCCCTTTATCCACGGTGTAGAAAGACAAACTATAACCAGAGTAGATCCGCTGAATGTAATAAGTAAGAATAATCTACGAATACTATCAGGAGCTCTTTTGGGGCACTGTCACCTCAACAAACACCTGAAGACGCTAGATTTAGCAGATAATGCGGCAAGCAAATTTTGATGCATAGGTGACGAAACTCCAGAGCAATACACCTGGGAGCGTATAAAATAGAAGACGAAGATCTATGGCAAAAAAGAGTGGGAATAATGGATCAACTGTAATCAAGAGATCATTTGGGTCGTAGTGAATACGATACCCAAACATCCATGCATACAAACAACTGTGCATAATTAAATTTTTAGGCTCTGGCCGCAAAAAATCATTTCTGATTTTCTTATACAGTACGTTTCCTATAGAGAATTGGTTATAAATTCTCAAATATTATTGAAATGGAAAAGTCAAACTGATTCCAAATACGTAATAAATTATAGAGTGTCTCATTTTGATATACTGATATAGCACAACAGTCTGAAACATCCTGTAAGATTGGAAATATGAAGATTAACGAAGGATATAATTCCTCAAGTTTTTTATCTCAAATAACAAAGGAAAAACTGAACTTTATCACATTAATCAATAACCCGATATATTTTCTAACGTATGATCAAAGTTATAGTTATGATAATAGTTATTTTACAATCATTCATCTTCTTAGATAAATTATTATATAAATGTTGTATGTATACTTTTCAAAAGTTCATTCTTACCGTTATCTTCATCAATTTAATTTTTCATTTCCGACGTACTAACAGCTGGTGCCCAATTTAGTTTTAACAAAAAAGAAACCCGCGTTAAGTGGTGATAAACTGTGTTGTGTTAGGATAAAGACATACAACCCAAAAGTGTGTATACCTCTGATGTTTTTAAGCGACCATTATGGTAACACTGTGGATTTTACGAAGTAGTTGATTTAGAGCTCTAATCGACTACAATAACGATTTTGGACATACTCTGTTGTACATACAAAGTGATCCGTAATTAGCAAATCTTAAAGTCGGAACAAAATTAAATTCGTTAAATATTGTTATTGATAATATAACCACATATTATTTCCAGTTACAACTAATATATGAAGAAACATAATAAGAATATAAAACTTATAGAATAACCGAAATTTAATTATCACGTTACAGAGCTGAAATGTTTTACAACTTTTATAGATAGTCTTCGGATACGAAGAACATTGCTACGTCCTCTGTCATTTTGACAGGTCCTCATCCTCGTACGCGTAGACTCCTTGCTCTCCCCTGAATCCTATGGGAGATTCTAAGAAGTTTTTTCTTTTTGTCTTCTTGGTCATAATATGTGTGTGGGTTTTCACTGCCTCAGGGAAACCCCTCCCAACTTTCTTCGACAAGGAAATATCCAATCTGAGTGGTCGTCCTCTGCCTCATTTACTTATAAAATGCGGACTTACCCTGTCGGAGGGTGTCCTCTTGTGATTTGACTCGAAAATATACGAAAAAAATACGAAAAAAATACGAAGGTATTTTGATTTATAAAATATAAAAGGTTGAGTCGGAGCAGAGCTAGCAGAAAAGAGAGAAATTTTTATCAGGCTACTTGAATCCACTTTCACTGCATTTCACTAACATATGTGTTTACTTTATGAAATCAATCACTCAATTTACACCTCTCTGGAAGCTGTTGTATGACTTCGTGAAAATATCTGGGCTTGTCACGTAACCATTCGCGTATAAAGGATTCTACCTCCGCATTGCTTTTGAAACACAGTCCAAAAATGCCTATTTTAATGGACCAAATAAATAACTCTTTATACCCTTGCTGGTAACACGTCTGAGTTCCCGCTCAAAATTCATAAATCTTGGCAACCATCTTGATGAAATTTTGCAGTAACCGAGTCATTTGCTCAATACTCCCCAAGCAGATACCAAATTCTTCATCCATTTTGCTTACAGAACTGCTTCGATATTCCAAAATATGTTTTACTACGGCGCTGACGCTCTTAAACTTGTTTGCGCTGCGCATGTGGTAAGCTTCTACATTATCTTTAACCAAAAAATAATTATGCGTTGCTTATAAGCCACTGATACATCCTTATCGTTCATGGTCATTAGTACAACAAAAAGCGAAGTTACGAGGTCCTGATTTTTCCTGCAGGCTTCGTCACAGACCATTCTAACATCCATTTTTACCATATTACGCGTTTATTCAAAAATTGCGATCTATATTTGAACCATCCTATTATATAAGAAAACCAACGTTTGAAAATGGACTAAGATGTTAAAATTCCATTCCACATTCGATTAATAAATTACTATATGTGGTTAAGAATTTCTTTATTATGTGATGCATGAATTCCAGATAAGATTTTATTGAAACTCTACTTAATTTATAGTTATAAGTACAGGGTATTCTAATGAAATTGCATGATTCGTCATGTGATCCCAGCGCTATAAGAACATGTGTATGCCTTTCCATGAAATTTCCGAAAAAAATTTCAACGAGGCGTAGCGGCTGTATTTTAAACTTGACGTAATTGATCTGTGCCCTCAGCTCATAAATTGTTCAGTACCTAGAAATCGTTGCTACGATTAATTGATTGTTTCCTACGCATAGTAGGTAGATGGTAGCATCCTAATGAAAACACATCACATCCAGCCCACTCAAAGTTAGCTTATCAAATAACATGTAGGAAGAAAGTTCTCAAAAATTCTTCACCTACAATACGTCGGGTAAATATATTAATTTATTATTGATAATGTTATTTTGAGGAAACTCACTTTCGAAACTTCAAATAAAGCTACTATCGTACTCCGTGATTAAATTAAATACCGAAACGTACTTCTAGAATTCTCTTGTGGTTATGAGGATCTCACCAAGTTCCAAAGGTCTATTTGAATCAACCTCCATGTGTTCCTAAAGAAGTTGAACTTTGTTTGGATGTAGTCTTTCTTTCTTTAAAAAGTCTACCAAGAACAACTCACTAATATTTTGTTGTGAGGAAATTTGATTTGTAGTCATATGAGGGTTTTTTTCTGAAGCTTTGCCTCGTCACTTACTCCTGGTCTTCCAGATTTTAGATCGTTTTCCACACTACACAGTAATAGATTTAGTTGTAATCCACTTCTTGTTAGTCTGATAATTCATTCTTCTTCTAATTCATTGAAATAGTTAAAGCATCACTTGATCCATCAACATATTACAAAGAATGCCGGTTTATCTTTCTATAGTGTTCTGAGAGTTCCTCTGTACTAAAATTCTCTTTATTATGTCTTCATGCAATACTCCACCTCTTGAATTACTTAATGGTAAACGTATCCCCTAGCTTCGATATAACTATATTTGTATGGCATATCCATCAAACGAATTTCTTAATATATCACTTAAAGTCGAAAAACTCCTTTTAACTTCATAGGAAAAAGTGGCATCATTCGCTCCATTTCTATATTTGATGTTAATCTAATAAGTTGTATTGTTCCAGTTGCTCCTACTTGTAAACACGATAAAGTTACCATAGTCGGAGCATCGAGAGGAGAGAGTGTGGATATTTTGTGCGAAATAGAATCCGATCCACCAGCCAAAAGTTATAGATGGAAATTCAATAATTCTGGAGAAACTATAGATGTCGCTGCCGAGAGATTCGCTAAATCTAGTAACGGAACTCACAGCGTTTTGCGATACACACCGGTGTCTGAATTGGATTATGGATCTCTCTCGTGTTGGGCTTCTAATTCAGTTGGGCATCAAGTTGAGCCATGTATGTTCCAGCTAGTTGCAGCAGGTAAGAATATTTTATCATTATAATGAATACTTTTTTACGAAATTGAAAGATTTTTTTTGCTCAAAAAAATTCTTGTTTATAATATATAGATACCTACTCAATATGAGCGGTTCCTTGGAAAAATAGGAAAGATTCTTGCACCAGAGCTTTGAAAACGGATAAGAGGGAACGTTTCAAAGGTTTACATGGTTTCCATGAACTTAGAAATGAAATTGAATATCCACCACAACGGTTTAATGACATATAAGAGGCGATGTTCTCGAATATATTTAGACATTAGACTCTGGTCTATAATAATAAGTGAAGCTACATAGCTACGAGTTAGTTGGTCTTTTAGTAGGTCACTCTAATTTAGTATCTATCCTTAAATGATCAATTGAAATATATCCTTGATAAGAATTGCTATATGAGTTAACCTAATGTGATATTTTGCACCTGTTCATACTCAATAACTTGTTATTAAACTCTCAAAATCAGCTTCACTACTGTTTTCATTAATGTGTGATAATATAGCTTACTAATTTCATGTTTAGTTTCTTAGACTTTAGTGAAATATGGAGGTTCATATAAGATGAAATTAAAATAACAAATTCTTGCGAAAAGCCACGTCATATAGCAATGCACGTAACTTTCTAACTGTTGTATAAATTACTGTTGCGTGAAATGAGCTGTCATCAAGAAAGTAATAATAGCAGGATATCAAGGGTTGGCGCCCTCGTTATGTTCCTTTCTTATCTCAATTTTTTGTCCTCTTGGCGCTGTAAAAAATAGGTTAATGTACCTTATATTTTAAACCAACATAGATTCCACTATCACCAAATAGATAAAAATATCTAAATTTAAATTTTCTCTGTTAATATAAAATTCTTTTATTGGAAAAATTGAACATTAAGAACTTTCCATAAATATCTTTTACCACAATTAGCACGGATATAAGTCGGTTTCAACACATTATATCAAGTACATAACAGAAAATGAATGTTTATAGTTGCAAAACTTGAAATTCATGCACATCTTCGCTTTATAAACCCCTACGATCTCGTCTACGACATAGATCGTGAAGCAAACCCTGTTCGCTTATGATGATGTGATGATATTATTATCCTTAATGGCTCGCAACCGACTAGAACGTCATGTTAATGTAATTAAACGTTTACCAGCCAACCTCACTTTCAGCTGCGAAACACTGGTCAAGTATAAATCTAGCGTAGTCGTCGATAATATATATTCCGACAGTAAGTGACGTGTTTGGAATGTATCGAAATATTTTATTTATACTATTCACCTCTGAAATAATTTGGAAATTTAATATTACGAAAGTGCACCTCATTTACCATCGAAAACTATACATATAATCGGCGACTACGCTAAATATCTACCTGACCAATGGTTCGCTGTTGAAAGTGAGGATGGCGCCAGCTAGCGTTCGCTGAGGAATGTTTAACTACATGAATCAAATAATGACGCTCTTTGACGTTCGGGTCTCAAGCCTGAATAACGTCGAAACTATGTAATTCAGTATTCGTCGAGGCACTAGCCGGGAAAGTAGTTGTTTTCTCCTTTGAAGAACAGCAGAATACACTTTTGAATTCCCGTACTACAGTATGCTGTATATTCTTTTCCAGGAAAACCCTTTCCCGTGAAAAATTGTTCTCTCTCCAATCAAACGAGCAGTTCAGTTGAAGTATATTGTCTCGCTGGGTTTGATGGAGGACTTCCCCAGCATTTCGTCCTGGAATTGTATTCTTCAAATTCTGCAGTGGCTCGATTTAATATGACCTCTTATACGGAGCCTTATTTCTTCTTGGATAATTTGGAGCCCGATGTTACATTCAGAATAGTTATTTTTGCTACTAACGTCAAAGGAAGGAGCAAGGGAGTTGTTTTGGAAGAAATCACATTTAGGGATGCCGAAAAACGGACAGGTAAGAATCTTCATTCAACAAATCAAGATAGAACAATAAAAATTGTATTACGAGGAATTCATAGAGCTCTATTCATGTTTATGTATTTTAATATCCTCTAAAAATACGGTTCTTTGAAATAACGCAATAACTTGACTACTTTGCTTTCTCTTTTACTCCCATCAAGATTAGAATTTCGCATCTCCAGAGTTCCTTTCGCTCCACAATCTAAGATCTTTTATTTCTCGTGCGTTTGATGGTTGTCGCATCCTTTAGTGTTTTATCTGAGCTATTTCTATTTATACACTTACGCTGAAAGCATAGAGATTCATCCGCTACCACTAGGACAGCCTATGCAGAGACAGTTCGATAGAAGCTGTCTCATTACACCTTGTCTCTGTACCATCGTCATCGCTTTGCATTATTAGTTTGATCTCAAGGCGTCTGACTTGACCTCCGCCTCATAAAGAAGAATTTAATGAATCGTCGTCATCAGCAGTCTTCGTTTCTCCGTCCATGGTCCGTTAATATTTGCCAATAAGCGGCTATCCAGTAATCCTAATATATCAGTTCTTAGAGTAACCTTAAATTACACTCTGCTACATCGAAATTCGACTCCATAAAAACGCTCTAAATGCATGTTTAGAAATTGTCTAACTCTACATATTCAGAATAATCATATACATAAACAATTATTTATATCCACTGGTGACTTCTTCAACCGGTATCAAATCTGAAAAAGAAAGTAGAGAATCTACCATGCTAACTGAAATTGAAAAAGCGTGTTTAGCATATATTTATCTCTTTTATCGGAAGCCAATGAGCTGTTACTGAAAACTCCGCCTAGATACCATCGAAGTTTAATCTAAAATCAATCCTGCATAGGTAATTCGGTTCAATAATTGCGATGGAACACTCGACCTACACTGATAAACTCTCCGTATTAGATTAACGAAGAGTGATGAAACATCTATTATTCCAAAAGGAGGAAAAAAACTCCCATTATCAACGCTCCACTAGAGAAATCTACATAAAGTTTGCTTGTCCTTTTTGCTAACAAAAACATACTAGAATTTAGACAAGAAATTGATTATTTGTAAAATACATGGATATTTGAAGGGGAACGTTTTATTGACATGACAATAAATCGTCTCCATTTCAGAAAACGATTTCATTAAAACAATGGAAATAATTTTATCATTGAGGCAGACTTTGGTTCTAAAAATATTATTTGCGTCCAAACCAACCAATACAAAAAGTAAAGAGCTAAATTTTGTTTTGGGGCCCACTAAATGCCATTCGACTTAATCATTGAGGCAAATTTTGTTTCTGATAATATCATTTGGACTCAAATCAAGCAATACAAAAGGTAAAAAGCTAAATTTTGTTATGGGACCTAATAAATGCCATTTAACTTAAACATTGAGGCGGATTTTCATTCTAAAAATATTATTTGGGTTCAAACCAACCAATACAAACGGTGAAGGGCTAAATTTTGTTATGGGAGCTACTAAATGCCATTTAACTTGAAAACGCACCAACTGTCCCATAGAAAGGAATTACCAGATACAATAATCTTTGTTATCTTGAGAAAAGTGGCAATGAATTTTATGGTAATTGAGAATGCTGATGAAACGAATAAAGAAAACGCATCCCAGAAAAAAGACGCCATGACCTCGCCTGCAGATGGAACGATCTTTACCTTCTTTGGAGCCACTTCTTCCTTTTCAGTCCATAGTTTTGATTGCTCTTTTGTTGTGAGTGTGAAGTTTAATCATATCAAAAGAAAGCAAAAGTTAGGCTCTATTTTTATGAAACAATCGGTGGAAAGACCTTCAAGACGCTGGTTTTTGTTCCATTGTTAGCAAACGCCGTACCATGCCCAAATTTTCAGTTAATATGCGATGTAACACACTCTTTAACATTCTTACTATATCTGCTAGCTCGCGCTCTTTCAAACGACGATCATCCATACTGCTTTGTGGATTTTCTTGAATATTTCTGAAGAATAGAATCTAGTTCATCTTTTATATTACTTGGGCTAATGTCTTTCAAATGAAACGATTTACTCGAAACGTTCTGGTGACTGATGGCTGCCAAACAAATACTGAACAACGTGGCGCGTCTTCAAACTTGTCAGTCAGTAGTATTTTCCAAGCAACTGCCGCCATCTCTAGGTCAGGCCAGGTACTTCTGGGACCATCTTCGTAGTACGAGAATCGAATCGGACTCCAATCATAAACGGGATTGATTGAGAAAGTTTCAAACAAGAATCAAGTGACAGAATTGATTCGAATTTTCATAAAAGCTGTAGGTACAGGATAATCCTACAATTTTGATCACAATATTCATTATTTTGAGAATTTGTTTTGCAATATTCACGTCAATTTTGTTGGTAATTATTTGTGCTCTTTTTCAAAATATCCCATTCAATTCGCATGATTTTTTGTAGTAAAATTGTATTTTCGTTCATCTCAAATGTGGACTACTCTCTATTTTTTGTTGGGATGTATCTATCGATAAGTTTGGTACTGATGTATTTTCATTTGCAACAAACATTGATACAACCAATGATAGTAAAAACATAGAATTAACCACTACTATTCCAAAAACGCCACCGTACAAACACAACTTCGGAGTATTTGGCTTCGAAATTCATTGTATCATGTTTGGGAATACCAAAAAAGTTATTGTTCAAATTTGGTAGGAATAAAAACCAACTCGTTTGGGGCTTTGTATACCATAAAATCAATTCCATTTCCACGTACTTTTCGCATTGTTTCGTTTATAATTCGAAACATTTTCAGCAAAAAATTCTCTACTTTATTTAGAGAGCTTTCGCTATTGGAAAGGTTCCTGACACTGTAGTCCGGATAAATATTTGAGTGGAAGGATAAACATCAAATGTATCAATGTTACTAAATAATTTAGTTGGTTGAGTAGAAAAAATGATATTGATAGTTAATTGAAGAAATTTAAACTATTTATTCTCTTTCTATATTCTTACGAATTGTTTTTAATCAAATTTACCGATTGAATTACTAATTACAATCGATTTTTGAGGGTGATTATTCCAAAAAAGTCTTGGATCTAGCTTTTGAACACGTGCTGCAAAAATTGGTATGCCCAAACAATGACACACATATTTTTTATTTTTTGGGATGACACCTTTTTAAGAAAATACACTATAAACAAATAAACTCTAAATAAATCGTACAAACGTACCAAAATCGATTAAACTCGATCACAACATGGCAAGGGTGAGCATAAACATTCTTGGTATAAGTGTGGTGAAGACACTAACACAAAAGACTGCAAAACATGTATTTATGATTCGTGAGAAAATTCTCTAAACAGAAGAGAATCATGAAGATGTAGAACCTGCTCAAACGGTTGGTTCAGTACTAAATTATCAATAATTAACCAAATTAGACGAGGAAAATTTGAAAGAAACGTTGATCAAAAGAACAGGCGTTGTGTATTACCACGACCGCACCAAGCCATGATCATGATGACTCGCTAAAAAATTGATTTGGACTAACTCATATCAAAACTATTAAACTCTGACAATATATTCATGAAGAAATGATCGAAAAACATATTACCAAGCTTTTTATCACTGAACTGAACTGATTAAATTGTGGAATTACTCCAAAAATAGGAACAGATTATGGATAATAATGGACATTCAGCTCAAAAGTGATTATAATTAATAATATTTCTCTCTCTGGGCGGAATATTCCAGTTCAAATATTGAATACCCTCTACCTATATCTAAAAATTGAATAGATTCGAAATTCATTCCATTTTAATTATTAGAAATTCCAATTTTTATACACAATCATTGGAAAAGATATTTTTCTCATCTCTCTTTCAATTATACTTTGAATAAACCTTTTTATTATCTTTTGGTAAATATACGAGATTCAATTGAGATATTTGCTTTATATATTTTAATTTAATGAAATCATTCCTTGTGATTATCGGAATTTTTTTGAACTATAATAATTATTGAGGTGGACTGGGAAGTTCGTTGACTAGCATAGGACAAAAAAAAACTGCCTAGCTAGCAGCGGAAGTCAAAATTATATTAGGACTTGAATCACGTCATTACGATTTCCAGAGGTACCTTTCGTGACCCAAAGATGGCGGTTGTTGTTTGGAAAATACCACTCTAGGTATTGGATAGTACACAATCTATACAACAAATGTTTCAAGTAAAAATACGCTAGTTTTAAGTGAATTTGTGAACATATTTGAAAAGTATTTGCCAATCAGTATCAAAGGTGAACTAGATTCACCTCTAGGTAACTGCTTCTTCTTTATCAACAGTAAAATATTGGTTAGGAGAGCGAAGTTGACCAAATGAGGTGAAGTTTTAAAAATATTGGAAAAAATCTACAAAGCGGTACTGGATGATTATGAACAAAGGCATTTCAAAAAGTGTGGTGTTAACTGAAAATTTGGATATGAGAAAGCTGTGCACCAGATGGATGGCGCGTTTGCTCACAATGAAACAAATGCTGCGTCATGAAGATGTTTCTATCAAGTGCTTGACTATATTTCACAGAATTTTTGCGCCCCTAACCATGGATGAAACGTGGGTCTAATCATTTCGGCTCCAAAGAAGGCAAAGACCATTCTATCCGCAGGCAAAGTCAGGGCGTCGATTATCTGGGATAATTGACTCAAAACAAGAAAATCTATCAATTGAATTGCAACCTCAGACACCTCATTCACCAGATTTAGCCTCCTTGGAATATAAGTTCATGAAAGCTGGAGCATTGCTCCGAGGAAGTTTCAAATCCTCGTCTCAAATCAATTCGCCATCATTGTTTAATAGATTTTTAACTATTTCCGTCCAAACATTCACTTTTTCAAGATATTACGTATGTTTCTTTCATTAAATGAGGATTCTCATTAGACCCATAGTGGTAATTTTGACGTTTGATATGTCCATGAAGTGTAAATGTGCTTTCATTAAGATATCTTCTAATTGAATCACATACATGATTTGTTTAAAAGAACGTTCTCATTTTGAAATCGTCTTCAATGAGCTCCTGGGTTGGTATAATTTTATAAGGATGCATTTTATTTCTATTTAATATTCAAAAAATTGTTTTATGGCTAATTTTGAATAGCGGGGCTGCTCTTCGACCAAAAAAAAACAAAACTGCTTGTCTATTTTACTAATTGTTCCTGATACTGATCACTAGTTTCATGCAGGCACAGAACCAGCTACTGAGTTTATGAGTTTTTAATGAGAAGAAAGAAATATTTTTCATTTTTTTCTTATTAATATCGGTAAAACTGAACGCTGGGATAGTTTTGCAGAATTTACACAAAATTAGGAAGAACGGAAGGAGACAACGTTCAATGTAAATCACGTGCGTTTGTGAATATGTCTATGGGTTCCAAGAGCCTGTAAAAACAAGCTAATGGAATAAAAGGTAGAGTAACGGGAGCTTTTAATAATATTGTCGTACAAATGTAGCAAATTTATCTGAAAATCGTAACTAAATTCGAATGAACCGTTTGAATATTTGGTTTAGGTAAAAAAATGCTTCACATATATCGAAGGATACACCAAATGGAAAAAAATTAAATTAATGCAGAGCCATCTGAAAAATGAGAAAAAATGTTACAACATGTCAATGAATGACTATGCTACACTTCCAAAACTGAATAATTTTACTCACCATATTATGTAAAATGGATAATAAAACATTTACTAGTCATTTATATAGAGAGTGTTTATTTCGTAGTAATTTCGATGTAAACATGAACATATCTTTTTGAATATTTCCATAAATTTGGGAGTAATTTTGATAAAATATAGGTAATAGGGTTTTGCATTGTTAACACCCTCAGTGCCAGACCCCAAGTGACCGTTTCAAGAAAAAATACAAATTTGAAAAATAGTTAATTAGAAATTGATGCACCTCCCAGGCCATGTGTATCTATGAAGGCAGAACCATGTACACAAGTGTTCCACTTAATATGCGAATGAGTAAAAGAAAGACACATTTAGAAAGATCATTGAGAATTAACAGAAAATACTGGCCCAAATAGCAGGTCAGCAATCAATAGAAGGCATCGTAGCTTTGGAATGTCGGGACCAGCTTAGACTTTTCATAAAGCAATCTGGTATAAAAACGGTCGCCAAAAGAAACAGAAGAGGTGGAAGCATGATAAAACCTGTATGTATTGAAGATTATAATCTAGGTAAATCGTCAATAGATTTGAGTGACTTATGGGTCAGTTTTACATAGATGTACCAAATGGTATCGGAAACTGATGTTTGAAATTATATGGAGTACCAGCTTAGTGAACGCCCAAACACAAATTATTACAGATGTGCTCGAAAGATCCAATCACACATCAGTGACTGCTACACCTAACTTGGTCAGTTCTAAACATTACCTAGTCCCGAATATGGAAGATGAAGTGAAAAATTAAGCTCGTTGTTTTGAATGTTATAAGAAATACGGTAGACAAGGAAAAACCATCGATGGAAAACTACAAAAAAGCTTCCCAATTTGTAATAAAATGACTTATGAAATAGCAGGTCAGCAATCAAGTGAAGGCATTGAAATGTCGGGACAAGCTTAGACTTTTCATAAAGCAAAAGTGACCTTTTGTAAAAGTTGTTTCAATGATTGTCACTAATTTTTTGTTTCAAGTTCAGTTGATTATAATTATGTTTTACTATTTAGTCTTTTCCAGTGCCTTAATAGAGATAGTTTATGAAATGAAAATATAAATGATTTTGTTGACTACTCACCTCCTATCCTAGAAATATTAGCCTAAAATTAACAAGTCTATAAAATTTTTGTAAAAACACCGATTCCCAGATCATCTACATCGGAAAAATGCGACAATCCAGGGCTTTGATTTTTGTGTAATAGATTTATAGAAGACGTGTTCTTAAAGAATATACAACACGCTTACTTACCAAAAAGATGTAAATACTTTTGAATACACAGTGCTCCATATACTGTGACAAAAGATACATATGGCGCCTAAAGCCCATTTCGCACCAAGCCAGTCCAGTCCATTCGCGTCTAGTCAAGTCACGTCAAAATTTGCTTTTGCACTGAATATGTTGCTTGTTGTGTTTGAGTCAGTTAGTCAGTGTTGTGACAAGATGGATGCTCTTCTGCAAGCCATAATTTTACTCCGATTATACAGAAGAAGGAAGATGAAGAAAAGACGAAATTTCTGTTGGGTTCATTCCATACATTTAAGAAGACCAGTGTTCGGCTCTTTTAATCACCTCTTTTCTGATCTACTTGATGACCTCAAAAGGTTTTATAACTATTTTCGCATCAACCCAGATTTGTTTCTTCAACTTATAAATTTGATTGCTGAATGTATTCGAAAAGAAAATACCAACTACAGAACTGCCATTTCACCGGAAGAAAGACTAGCTGTTCTCCTCAGGTAAAAAAATCATTTCCAATAAACATCTAGGTAATCATTATGAAAATATGTAATATCATAAAAGAAACAACAAAAATAAAACAATATTATTAGTACAACTTAGGTAACTTAATTTAACTTAACTTTGACTTAGATACTTAAACAATATAATTATAAATAAAGAAAACCATTTATAGTTTCTGAAGAACATATCACTTGAACGTGTTAATGTTGTTCCCCTCTTCTAGCGAATATGCAGCACTAGTGGAATCATCGGCCACACAGGAAATTTTCACTGATGATGGATTCAATCGATCTTCAACTTCAATCCTTAAGACCTACAAGTATCCACAGAACGAATACAAAGGCAATTCAGATCCGAGAATAATTAACAGAGTATTTCATGTCACCAGAAAGTTCTGTACCATGGCAAAACGAGAAATATCGGGATGTTTTGTAGACAAATATGTATCTCTTTTTCACTAAAATACTCGTAAGCTGTAATAAAAACCTAGTTACTTACCAGTTGTGTTCAATTCTATAGCTATGCTTCTCCATGCAGCAGCAATAAAATCCCGATCTCTGTGCTTTGGGTGTTTAGGATCGTATATTACTTCTTTCGCTTGCACTAATGCAATTAGTGCTTCTATATCCATTTTCTCCGTGCAACTTTCACGACTGATTGATTCTTAAAATTTTCCACCGGCTTAGTCGCAATAAGTCTTGGCAAGTCTTGACGCGTTGGGGCTTGACGGGACGCGCTTAGTATGAAACCAGATTTACACATTCTCTTTGTTTTAATGGTAAGTTAATATTTCCAATTCAAAAGCGTACGACTTAACTGGACGCGAATGGACTAGATTCGCTTGGTGTGAAATGAGCCTAAGGTGTTAAAAACGCGAGTGACTTTTATTTAGTGATACACTCATACCCGAACGTAAAAGTATGCGCTAAATATGGAAGCGCCGCAGGAGAAGGTCCATTTTTGAAATCGCACGGAATAAGCGCCAAATTTCAATATAATACATAAAAAGCGAAAAAAAGTTGAAGAATTTTCAGTTATTTATGAATTTTATATCCTTTCATCCTCTCGGTGTCTTCCATCATTCATATTTTTCTCGCCTATATTGTTAATGCGTAGCTCATAATTCATATTTCATGCCAGATACTCCAAACGTGATTCCACCAAAGTTATTACAGTATCAAAATGGATCTAAAATGGATTAATCAAGATTAATTAAGTAATTACTGCAATAAAAACTCAACAAATTTATTTATCACACCTTGTACATATCCTCCACGCCATTTACAAGCCTGTATCTCACAAATTAACAATATTAAAGAAAATTATATTTAATATATCTTATTTATTTACATTATATATTGGGAAATTCTTGAAGGAAATAAAAAATCTATTTATACTAGATTTGATGAAATTTCGTCCTTCAGACACATCCAGATTAAGTCCATTATGAAATTTTTTGCCGGTAATATCCGAGATATCGACAGGATGTTTGCATAAAAGGGCAGGGCAGGCGGTAAATCGTTGCGAAGACCATCTATCTTGAATTGTATTGGAATGATTGTGACAACGATCGGAATTGAATAGAATGGAGAATATAATGGACTCTCTTCACGATAAGACTGAACTGTGTAATTGTTCTCTATACCGAAGCCAACCGCACCTCTTTCCCTTCGAAGTTTACAGGGCGTGAAAGGACGTCTTCTGTATCAAATTCAGTATTCAGTATTACAATTGCGGTTCCACAAAGCAATCGATAGTAATGGGGTTGTGGGCGGATAGGGGTCGAAGGCGTATATTGTTTGAATTCGATAAATACAAACATTGCTTCCATGCATTCGTATTGTTTCACAAAATAAGCAATAACTACAATGTATAAGCTATTCCACTAATTACTCGTTAGTATTATTGTAAATTCTTATTATCTAAATTCAAAAAACCACTAGAACGAAGTATTCAGTTCAGAGATTGTTTTTTTCTATGAAATTTATATGTTTAATTCCAGTAGAAAATTTCCCTTCTTATGTATCCCTACGTATATCTCTCCTAATTTATAGTGAGTAAAATTGAGTTCAATATTTTTCTATTAAATGGGAGACGAAAACTTGAAACTACCAATTGTTTGCCAAAAGACATTGGAAAAATTCGACATAACTCAACATGATAATATCGGCTTTTACGGTGCTACCGAAACAGCTATAAAATCCAAACGATATTTCATCCCTCACACAGGCTCGATTAGGTATTTAGTGACTTGTTTTCCACACACCAGAAATAAACTGTGTCATTAACGATTATCATAACAATAAAACAATAAAAATAAAACAAATTTTTAGACACTGTCTCTTATGTTCTTAATTTATTTTATACACTATACACTTCACTAACTTATAATAATTCACTTATATCTATCACTTAACTGACTTGAATAATTTATTCAAATTCTTCAATTATTTTCCATTTTAATCTGTTCACTACGACTCTTTATCATAAACTAACTAACTGCGGCACGCAAACTCCTATTATACATATCCCAGAAGAATTCTTAAAAGTTCTAAAAAATAAAGAAACAAAACAAATAAGTGAATAGACTTTTCTAGAAATAATTCAAAAGAAATAACGTAAATAATCCGCCTGCTATAATTAAAACTTATATAATAACAAAAAGTCGAAGGCGCCGTACACGCCAAATTTTATAATTCCAATACATCTAGGCAGGACCGGCTCCAGGACAAAGACGCCTTCATAACAATAAAGACATTGTGCAAAACAAGTTCAAATATTGCATATAATGAATCATGTTCAACATTATGCAAAATTCACACTTCTGCGACATGGCTGCCACTAACCAAAACTAAGCCTTTAGGCAGAGGCAGCTGGTGCAAAAGCGCTACAGAATCTTTGAAATTTTTGAGTGAAATTAGTTGGGGATCGGAAAAAGTTCTAACGACTTTAGTTCGGTTAATATTCATCAATGAAAAATAATAAAGAAAATTCCCTAATTTTATTATCACTGTACTTTTTCTATAAAATCTATAGTATCTCTATTATCATTAAGAAAACATTTTTTTTAAAAATTCAACAAAAACATACCTACTTTTTAAATCATTAGTTTAATTAGTCAACATTTTGATTATCAATAAAGTTGAATTCTCATTATGATGGATACTACGTTGATTTGAGTTTGGATCTCAATCTTATCTTATTTCAAAGATTTGTCCATTAAGAAACTTCCGCAAATCAAAAAACTGACCGTTTTCCCACTATTTACTCACGTGATCCTTATGTCTGTTCACGTGGAGCTCAGTTACTTCTACTTCCAAAATTCTTTCTCTGTTAATTTAGCCCGTTCAGGTTTTCCTTGATCTTCCTCTATTTTTCGCTCTCATTTTTTTGAGCACTAATATTTTTCTTATAAACATTCTCCCACCCAACCTATACATGTGTTCGATCCATTTTGTGTGATTTTCGTAATGTTCTGCACTTTTTGTATTTATTATTTGTCTATATTTTTTGCCGAATAAACTTATTTCCGTTATTTCCATTTTTTTCCTGTTAAATTTTGTAACCCCATGTTAGTTTGAGTATAACTACCCTTCCATCATTTTCCACCCTCACTTCCTTGGGTTCAATGTTCAATAGAGAGATTTTTTTATCGCGTCGAATAGTTTTCCTGCGGTTACTGCACTTTCTGATATCCATTTAACTAATTTGTAATATTCTGGTATCATCGAGCCGAAGTATTTGAAGGGTTTCATTTGTTTTGTGTCTATTTCCTACTTTTAACTTTATCTATGTTTTGATTATTAATGTTTTCATTGATTGGTTGTAGGAACAAGATTTTATTTTGGGGTAGGTACGTCCTTTACGAATATTATAAGCTTAGTATTTTTCTATTAATGTAACTGCATCCATTTTACAGTGTCCTACTTCATAGCTATTTGAAGTGATCTCTAATTATTTTAAGACGTCTTATATCTTGTTTTCCCAATATTTAATGAGGCATAAATATAAAACCAAACTCTTTGCTATCTTAGACACTAACCTTTTTCAACGTTTCAAATTATTTTTCCGTGAAGTGCATAATTTTGTAGTTATTATATATAAACATGAATTTTTTTATAGAAAGCAATCACTGTAAATTAGAACAAACATCGTCACAATTCAACTGTCAAACCTGGAAATATTTGCTACCTTCAAGCAGAATAAAGTTGGTGTTGTTAGAAAGGATTTCCAGCCGTTGGTCAATATTCAAGTTTACACGTTTAATAAACGTGCTGCTTAAAAAAATTACGTTTCCATAGAGCTCTAATATAAATATTTCAATGGAAATTTAACTGGAAAAGAAGTATGTTTTATTGGAATTTCCAAATCACCCTGAACGAAATCCCTTTATCAATCTTCTTCCAATTCCTACTGTACTTTTTTTACCTCAATTATTTTCGATTACGCTCAACCCTTCGAAAGCTCATAATGAAACATTTCTGCGCGCTTCACGGCACATTCCATTATCACTTGAAATTCTTACCCCATTGTTATCCTGAGTCGTGGAATATTCAAAATCCAATGGTTTTATTAATGACCCATTTTAAGCCTTTCTGCGTTACTCTCAGTCAGCCCTCATGATCGTACTGTTATTAAATTAGTTTTTATGTCGTCTCGTCCCGTCGCGTTGTGATAGATTCGAACCTAAAGATGCTTGCCGAATTATAATTTTTATCTCTTTGTTGAAGAGAATTAGTCCAGAGTCATTTATTATGAAAAACTCCTTCCGATGAATGACTAAATGCTTTTTAAATTCAATGTCACCTATCGTGAAAGTTGGAATGTTAAGTGATATTGAAAGACTCTCTAAATGAAAAGTATGAAGGACAGACATGAAACCAAAACCTAAATGGATATTATACTATTTTCCATAGATATGAAATGATTCTAAACCATATCTAATGATTATCTTCATGAGTTAACTCTATAAGTTGGCGACAAAGTTATTATGGTTTCGTAGTATAAAATAAAACATTTTTTTAACAAAACATAGTCTTTAATCAATCTTCCATTTTGCTCAATGACCTTTCTTTCAGCTTCACGATTCCTCACTAATAAAATTTCTGGTCTTTATCAGTAAAAACCTGAACCAGATGCGATTCAAGGTCATCGTTATTTGTGAAAGTTTGACCATTCAAAGAATTCTGTAAACCTCGGAATAAATGATGATCAGATAGTATTAGATCAAGGCTGTATGGGGGATTTGGTATAACTTAACTATAACCCAGCCAAGCTCCAATAATATACAATGACTCGTGAATTCAAATAAAAAATTCTGATAATTTTTTTACCTAAAAAATATGAATTTATGTCTGTAGCACACGATGGAGAAATACCGATATCTCCAATAGTAGGAATTCTAATAGGAGCGACTCTCACTATGATAATCGTTATATTGATCATCATTGTGAGAATTAGAAGATCCCAAAATCCTTCAAGAGATGGAATTCACGTACAAAAAGTGTCAGTTGGAGTCGCACATCAGCAGAACACGGTATCATCAACTAAACCACTAATTAGCAGTGCCTCTCCAAGAGATTTAGACGAGAGAGATCCAGATGTTATTCCAGCTAAATTTGGTACGTATATTTATACTATTTCTATCGCTTTTTATTTATATACGAGTAGTAGAAAATCTTATTTTGTGCCAAGTAATTATTGTAGTTCTCGTAGTGTCGTCATTTTATACTGCTGGATAAATCTAAGCCACTCACCAATACTTTACGACGAAAATCTCTGGCAATTGAAGCCATCCCACATTCTGGACTTTTTAAAAGGAATGGGATTGATGGATCAGATGTAAACACTGGATTCTATAGTATCGCAGCAAGAAATCAGGATACGATAGATCCTTTGGGTCGCAGTGTATACGAGACCCCAAATACTAAACGACGCCACTGCTTATCGCAGACTGTATGGCAGGAATATTTCGAAGAAATTATGTACATACGCTTTCTGACAGCTTCGGCCGATAGAAATGTATTTATGTTTACGATTCGATGTTTTCAATAGTAAACAGTTGGATGAATTTTAACACACATTCATCAACTCCACGTATACTGACGGTTTGTTAGATGAGTAAACATTGCCGTGGGAATTAATGTAATTAATATTGGAAGGACTATAACCGCATCTTTAATCTTGATAGTTGAGGGTACAAAATTTAAAAAAAAAATTGTAGTTTTTTGAAAACTGTAATGTTTTTATGAGATATTCAAATATCCGGCAAATATTCCTCGTAATCGCATAGTACTAAAGTTTGTCCTTCAGGGATGAATTCGTGAAAATATTGTAGTTTACAAATAATATAAAAGTCATTAATATGTCTTTTCAAATTAATTCAACCAACTATTGATTTTTTTACAAAAACTAGGGTGTGATAGAAACCACAAAATTAACCTTTTATTCCTTGTTGATGGACATTATACCATATTATTATAATATATTTTCCCTTCTTTATAATATATTATCATCGATGTAAGCAACCCTCCGCTGTCTTATATTCACTTCATATTTCAAGGAAAATAACCTTTCTCAGCCCGAATGTATATTAAAATCTATTTTTTTATCTGACAGGATCACCTGAGGGAGAAAGTGACAGACAAGTGGGATCCTTAAACGGTGCTCAAGTTCCACCGGCAACCAGAAATATCTCAAAAGTACAGAACTACGCTCAGTCTAATGTTCCTTCTCCTCAGTGGATTAGTCCAGTGATCAATGAACAGGTAAATGTATTTTTTCAGGTTTCACTTATTAAAAAATCATTAAGCTAACCAGAGTATGAATTATTTATATAATTTGCCAGAATGGAATGGGTAAAAACTAGTGTTACAACATAATTAGGATAAATATATATGTATAAGGTAATTCATCACAAATTACACACATCTATTTAAGGCTCTATTAATTCCAGAACATTTTGTCAAATTATATGTTCTGTTGATGAGATAAACAATTACAGATCGATATTATCATAATATAAATAAAATGTAAAATATTGTTTGTTTCAAAAATAATACAAAACTAGAAATAAGATGAAATTATATTCACGCGTCTATAAGGGGTCATCCATAAATTACATAATACGAATTTCATTATTTTTTGCTCGTTTATGTCACATATTTTGTAAATTTCATTTGGAAATTATTGAACGAAAATAGCGGTTCCATAATCAGTATTATTTCCATTTGAATCATTTTTTAATAGAATCAACATCAAATAAAACAATTAACAAAACAAAACATATTAACAGAATTATATTAATTAAAGATATAAACTTAAAATCTTGAGTCTATGAACTTTGAATCTATTCCATTAAATTATATATAACTGACATAGCAGCCACTTCGTTCTCGTTTGGGTTGTTGATGTCAGGAACATTAATTGTGTCGACATCTTTTTTATCTAATCATACAGCATTATCGTCATCATCCAACAAATAATTTTTCTAGCAGCAATTCTTTGAGGACAAAACATTATGATAGATAAAATTCTTGTTCCATCTTATGTAATTGCTTGTGTTGATTATTGGATTTTGTATGATGCAAAATATAGTTTACAATGAAGATTACCTAGATCACTATTCTTGTTCATTTCAAAGTTTGTTTCGTAAGCTAAAATCACAAAATAGTGGTTGATAAATCAATAAATTGGTGTCTTATATTTACACAGATATAGTTGTTTTTAAGGTTTTCGTAAAGTAATAGTTTAAACTTCGTGTTTTAACATTTAGACTATAATAGATTTTGAAATGTGACGTCATGAAATGTAGGACGACTCTCAATCCCTTGTCACACAATGTCACACTCCGTCGTCCTCTTCCCACCCCATTAACATGTGACGTAATTTATGGATGGCACCCTTATGGTTAAAAAAACAAAATAATGAAATGAAATCATATTTAGTTAGCTTCTTTAATTTATTTAAGACTAGTTGACAATATCTACTTTAAATTATTTTGTCCTTCTACACTCTAAATTAAGAATCTATCTGAACTGATAGTTGGAATTGTTTGAAGTCTGTCCAATTTGTGTTATATCCTTCACTGGGGCCATTCTAAAACTTCAACGTTTCTCAATCATGTATAGTCTTTTTTTTAAATACGTGAATAATAAAATGATAAAGCATTATCAATCCCTAGGCGTATCAAATATTTTTTAAGTTATACTTCGACTATAATCGTATGAAACATTGGTTATGTAGGTATAAGGGTTCAAACTTTGTTTTTGAACAACCAGTATAAGTAGAGATACTCCTCACAAATCAAAATCAGATGATGAACTGTTAAAACCAATATTCACAATGAGTGGTTTGATCATTTTATCACAGTTTTTAGGCTTCACATTACGAAAATTATTTTTTCTTGAATCTTCTTCTCTTATCTGTGCCCTACCAGTTCAATCGGATTCAATTTGAAATCATATGGTGAATACGCTGTTTAAACCACCACTACACCACAATTACACTGTATAACTTGCGTTTCTATAAATAAGTTCACCTTCGGTTTCTGAAGATAATAACTTGATTTTCGAAACGCTCGTCAGGCAGTGTTATCGTGAGTGTTGATGTAAACAGTATGAATATCGCGAACGGTTTCAGAAATTCTAACTTTGGTGGAGATCAAATCACTGAAATTCCAAGATTCTCTTTAATTTCATCAA
Organism: Diorhabda sublineata; assembly: GCF_026230105.1. Classification (NCBI taxonomy): domain Eukaryota; kingdom Metazoa; phylum Arthropoda; class Insecta; order Coleoptera; family Chrysomelidae; genus Diorhabda; species Diorhabda sublineata. The sequence continues at coordinate 9,422,816 of NC_079475.1, read as the reverse complement.
TTCGATATTTTTTTATATCTGTTTATGAATGAAACACAAAGAATACAGTTCTCACAGAACTACAAAATAGCATTTATGTCACTGGAACGAGTAAGTACATTCAATACTGAATAAACTACCATAAACAAAATCGTTTAAACTGCCAATGTGAACTGTTCTGTCTGCGCCCTTTTCTGTTGGTGAATTGGAAAATTATTTCAAAAAGCCTATCTTTGACTTGTATCAGTTTTATCTGGCGCTGGTCCAGGTTCTGAGCTCTGAAATCCATGACTTCCACGTGCCTTGTCCTGGTTGCCAAATTTATAAGATGGTAATCTTATATAAATGTGATATTTGACATATTATCACAATATATCCAACCATGGAGAAACATGAAATATTCCATTCGCGAAAATTTACTTCAAAATTATTCTTCTTCTTCCTGCTGTGTATAGGCATCATTGTCTGTTTTTCTTCACGTCATTGCCTCTGCTCAGTCACCTGGGAGGTTGCCACTCCATCTTTTGCCAAGTCTTCCAATGCTTCTTTGTCCTGCTGGTGATTTGTCCCTTGATATTTTCACAATTCGTTCTTCCGTCACGCGGTCAATGTGCTCATTACATTTTATCTTTCTATCCAGTACCCAGTCATTGATATTATCTATTCCGCATGTTCGTCTTATGTTTTCACTCCTTTCTCTATCCAGTAGTGGTCTTCCCGCTATTCTTCGAACTATTTTCAATAATTTTCAAAATTATTGTTCGATACTAAATTCTAGCATTATAAAAACAAATTCATCAATAACAATTTATATATTTTCCAGTACCACCAATACAAAAATCCAGTTGCTATGGTGAGTGGAACTTTTCCAAGAGAATCTAGGCCAAAAGATCTTCGATTGGGAAATGGAAGTTCAACAGTCCACGGCGTTACGGACTTGGAACTAAATGGAATCGCTATAAAAGAAAGACTGATGGCAAATCGACTACCAGAAAGTTGTGTCTAAATGTTACAATATTTTTATTTGACAAGTAGTATTTTGCAAATGCTGGTTGGCTTACCGTCCACGACTAGACGTATATATAAATATGGATATTTTTGATAATAAAAATAGATTATTCAATGAGAAATTATTAGCAAAGCCTTTTCTCAAACTGTTGGGGTTTCAATCCTCCTTGTTGTTCTATTTTCAAAATGTCTGCTCCAGATACTGAGCAACCTTTGGTGGTAATTTTCCAATGGTTATCCACCAGCATTTACTTACAGCTCGATACTCAATTTCTTCATTTTCCTACATTTTTATTGACTGTCAATTAGAACTATACTTTCAGAGGAAACTTGTCTAAATGGATATAAAATAATTCTAATATTGAAATACAATATAACTTTTATCTTCGAATATATGTTTTATTATTTAGTGATTATAAAAAAATATCATCAAATCCAGTGGAAACATCTCTAAAAGCACAAAATCTAATAATTTGTCCATTGAGATAACTTGAAAATATGGACAAATTAGACACCAAACAGGAAGTAGATTAAAAGTAATTAAATCTTTAATTGGTTTAAAGTTTCACCTCATCTTCTTAAGTTACAAAAGTTTAGTGCATTCACAACTTTTTTCCTAAAAGTTTCCGAATGTTTTTTATCATACTACTCCTTAGTTCTCAAACTCTTGCAATCAAGTGAAACACTACTTAAAATGCTAGTAACGAACTTTTACTTGGAAAACTAAAAAGAAAGAACTTTGTTTTGAATGCATTGTCATTATAGTCCACATAGGAGCTTTATTTTTTATTTATGTAAGTAGTTCTCAATTTCGATTCCTTACAGTTATTTCAATTCATTCAACAACAAAATATTTGTCGATGAATCGTCCGATTTCGATTTTCAATATTGAATGATCACGAGATCCACATTAATCATAATTCAAATTAAATCTCTCATATTATTTTCACAGGTTCCATCAATCGTATCCTATTTTTCTTCATAATACGTAACACAGCTTCCATCAAATCACAATGGAAATATGATAAATCAGTACATTGTTTAAATGCAGTGATTACTACTGTCTATTAGATTTAACTGGAATCAATTATTCTGCCTTGGACATTGTCATATCAAATTTCATATTATTATAAAGTTATATATGAATTAAAGCTTCTTCCTCGATAGTCGATAGATATTCAATCAATAACCTAATATGATACATCATTCATTGCCTGCCTGTTTAACATTTCTTCTAACTAATCTTCAAAATAGTGATGATGATAGTCAACTGTTTTGACTCAGAGAGTAAGAAGCAATCATCGATTCTGATTTTAGAATAGAACGTTTGCATCCTCCAAAAGAATGTCTTAATCTAATGGAATCCATAACAATCAGTTGCTATTCCTTTTGTTATAAGACCATCATTCTACGATATTATTTCTTTCTTCCTCTTTTACATTTTACACTTGGATTATCTCCATCTTCTTTAGAAGTCTTCATGCCCTTTCCAGCGTGATATTACTGGGAGTTCAGTTTTCATTCTTCTTTTATCCATTACTTTATAGCCTAGTTTGTCGGGGTCTTCATTTCGTTATTTTCTTCTACTTTTACTCTATTTTTTTGTTCATTACTTTAGTTTCATTTCCATATATTAACGTGGGTACAATTATTGAGTTGTAGACTTTTGTTTTTGCGTCTTCTATTATTCCTTTTTTCCGAAAATTAGGTTATTAAGTGCATTTGGGCTGTTCTCACTCTCTATATCTATATTTTCTTCTATTAAAATTAATTCTTTATTCTTGTATTACCAAATCTTCTCTTCTCTTTCGGATTTTCTACTATCCTTTCGCAATTCTTGACATTTACTTCCATTCTATAATCTTCTATTGTCTACTTTTCCTTCCATTAAATCGTCTGCATATACTAATCAGTCTATTTTCACCGTTTCTAGGTTTTTGTATCCAATTATCGTCTTCAAATCATAGTTCTCCTCTTCCATTTTTTTTATCATCCTATTCATGATAAGTATTGATAGAAGATGACCAAGATTATCTCATTGTTCCATTCCAATCTCCATCTTAAGTTCCGTCGATCTTCTTTTCCATTTTAACTTTCCGTTTTTATATATTCCTTCCTATTTCTCTATAAATCTAGTCATATGCCACTTTTAAACCAATGAATGTCATATTTCTTCTCGTTATATTTATATGTTATCTATTGTTTATTTCCCTTTTCTATATGTATTTAGCTCGTCCTCCATTTTCCTTATCTTTGATTCGATTAATCTCGTGTATGTTTTTAAGCCAATTGGAAGTGTTTTGACGAGTTTTGTTTAGTATTTGAGTGTCAGAACGCATTCAGTAGAGCTTGGAAACTCGTCAAAAATTTGTCTCATGCGAGTTACTTCTATTAACGATGGTAACATCAAAAAAATTGATGAAATGGTGTTCGAAAGAGTTTCTCTTATGGATCATATTTTGGGTATAGAGTGTGTCATAAAAAAAACCTCAATATTTCGCAAAAACAGCGTCGTATGGAGGCCATCAAAGAGATACTTGAAAACGTATTTGAGGACCTCACATTTATCAAACTATCAAACGAATATATGGCGACATCGAGACTGCCCTAGAAACTCAAAATGAGCCGAAACCAAAAAGAAAACATGTCGGTTGAGAATTGGAGTGATACACATCGTTTTCACGGAATGTGTGTTCCACAATCAATTCGTTCGAGAGGTTCAAAGATATTTTATATTATTTTAGTTCCTGAAATTCCACAATTATTTTTTTTTTGAAGAAAAAAATACTATCGAACAATTATCAGAAATATCCATATTGTACACTGAATTTGTATAGACATGCGAATTTTTAGACTGAAATTGTTGAAATATGTATATAATTGATTAAAAATAGTGTATGCTTAATCTACTGGAAAAGCTGTAATTTTTTCCAGGACAATCTCTAACCGTTAATGTGAAGATTAATGTTTGTTTCAACTATAATAATTCACAAAATATACCGAACAACTCACCCTATGTGATGACAGAATATAGTTTATATTCTCATGTGCTACAAAAAAACATATCTGAATACTTTATCAACGATCCATATCGTTTTTTATATAATTTTTGAAACTATTCACGAAATAAAAGGAAAAACAATATTTCGTAATACACTGCTCAACAATTGATACAGATCAAAGTAAATTTATGGTCAATTCAAATATACAAACATGGGCCTTGTGCCCAATTATAAAGAAATTTTTTCCTGCCTGTATCCTACTTTGATTGTTATTATTACCTTTAGCGGAAAGTTTGGAAATTTAAAATTAAACTCAGCTGATATTTAAAGCTCCAGGTCCGGTTATTTTGATAAGATATATCTTCAGAACTCGTTTACATGCATTAAGTCACGGCTGGAATCATTTTGTGATGAATGGTAGGACCTCTCAAATTCACGGTGGTTGGCAAAAACGCACCATATCTCAAACTAAAGACTATTACTGCAAGGAGGAATCCAATCTAATATGTTTGTTGCATCGATTTGGGATTGCGTAGTTCACATCTGCATTTATTCTAAATTCTGTACGTATTAGAATTCAGTCTTCACGGGACAGCTAATTATGTATCGAAATATATTTTCCGAATACTTTCCCAAGCAAATTTCATCAATTGTAGAAATATGGCTCTACAATTTACTGAAACAAAGTTTATGCTTAGTTAAAGATCAAAAACTTATACCATATTGTTGTTCATTGTTATTGAAACTAGTACATATCTAATTGCTAAAAATAACTCACATAATAATGAAAATATATTTTTTTTCTCAATTGCCGTGCTGGAAAAAGTACCGAGCATCAAAATTTTGAAAGTAAACCACAAAAATGAATTGTCATGCTAACATAAATTTACAACGCAATCCTAGGACTCAGATACTCGGCAAAATCATCTTGATGAACCAGGCACAGATTCAATCAACGTGTCATTTTACCATCCAATAAGCCTGCTACAAAAATGTCCAAATTTCTTAAAAAACTATTCCTACATAGAAAAACTCTCCACAAGAATGGATCCCTTGACATCAATTTTAAAACCGACATAAACAAAACCGGATATTAATCTGCTGTTTTCCATAATATCGGACAGACTTTTGACAGACTGTGGCAGTACAAAATTGAAAGACCTCTCTCCCCAAACTACTATCCACTTCTAAGATCCTACATAGCCAACAGAATCTTCCAAACCAAAGTTGACAAACAAAAGCTGCAACTTATTCCTATTGCAGCAAAGGTAATGTACTAGATCAGCTTCTTTTCGTACTATTAAGATCTATCTAAGCAAAATGAAAGAATGAAAGGAAATGGAAGCAAATCAACTTAATGAAACAATCACATTAGGTAAGGGTACGTTTTTTGCATTCACGCACAATTAGAAATACTACAAACAGATAGTAGTAAATACTCAGGAATCCACCTAGACAAAAACTGGATACATCATATCAAAAGAAAAAGAGAAAAAAGTAGGTTAATATGTAGAAAATTCAAAGCCTCACTTAAAACAGAGCAAAGTCTGTCCTAAACTATGTGGACTCGTGGAATTAATCTGTAGGGATTTGTCAACTAGTACATGCTTCACGGTATATATCAAACCACACAATTCACGTAGATATGAGAGTGCTCACAGTACAAAATGATATCATCATAGAAACCCATCCAAATTCACTGCTAGAGAAATTGTTGAGACCAAAAAAACTGGGAAAATTGGTCAATAGAACTAGTATGAGGTATTGGAGGTAACATCACTGGATATAAAGCTCATCAAGACATTAAAGGTTGTAAATTATTTAACACTGGTGATCAAATCAACTCAAAGAATGTATCTGCATCTGCAACTTCCGGAATATAACATAAAATTCTAATAAATGATTCGATATTTATAATTCTTGGTCTCAAAAAAACAAATTGCATTGACAAAACTTGATATTTGCCAACAAATTGATCAAAGATTATGAAAAACTACGGTCTCAGTTCACTTAATTCTATGCCAAAAGCCTCCTAAACTAAGACGACTACTCTCAGTCAACGCGAGGACACTTTCCATTGAAGCAACTCGTATTTTTGGCTAAGCCTTGATTCACTAGCAGTGAAATTGCTATTACCTCTGAGGATTAAAAGAAAAGATTAGAAAACAAGAAACGAAGATTTTGAGTGCATAAAATTTCATGGCAGTATAAAAATTTTTAAACATATTTTTGAAAAGTATCTTCTAGTACACATTATAACCATTTATGTTTATTGCTTCATGGAAAATGTAATTTTAAATTTTACTTCTCGACAGACACAATTTCTCTTCTACGGGTTTGAGTCCTCTCAACGTATATTGGATACGATGAATATATGCGAAAGTGCTGCGCAAAAGATAAAACGAAATTGCTTATTCTATGACACCAGAATAACACATATTTTGGCCCAATTATTCGGACGAATGTGATATTTGACATTTCAGAGCTGGTTTTTGAATATCGGTACGATTCCTATCCATATCACTTCAGAATCAACATTTGCTACTATCAAAATAATCGTGCTTAACTAACAAATTCTAAATATAAAAAACATATTTGTTAATAAAAAACGGTTGCCATGCGTAGTTGAATCTATCAATTATCTCAAATGTAATTTGTAAATAAATATTGTATTATAGATGTATATACATATATAGATAACTGTAATGTAAATAAAATCTTTGTGCAGATCTGTATTAACATATATTCCATGAATTTGGATGTTAATGTGTATCGGGAAGGTAAAATTAAGTGAAATTGTTATTTTTTATTGACTTAGATGTCTGCACTTGTTGTATGTATGCTGTTTCGATCCTCAATAACGATTCTTATAATAAATTCAACAAAATAATAAACAGTTGTTGATTTTTCTGAATTAGAATTTTTGATGATAGAACATCATAATTTGGAATATACAGGATGTTTCAAAAAAAGGTGATCCCGTCTCTAAGATAGATACAAACCGTATTCAAGATAAAAGGTTTTGGGAGTTAGATATGAGGTCATCATAGTGCCGTTGAATTATTTCAATTCTTGAGGTGAATTCACCTCTGTAGCATAAACTATTTCTTTAAGATACAACCAAACTGGGTAATTCAAAGGATTAAAATCGCATTATTGAGGTCAATGAATCGGAGCTTCTGCACCTCTACAAATCCATCGATTCCGAAAATGGTTAATCAACCAATTACTACACCTTCTATCAAAATGCGTTGGAGCTCCATCGTGCATCCAAAACATCTTCGCTCATTAAGTTGAGTTATGTCTTCTAATATCTTGAATAAGTGATTGCTTGAAATTTAAAGTTCCAAGTATAATGTGATAACCTATTAATTTGTAACCAAATTTCAAAAGAGTGCTGGTAATATGAAAATTGGGATTGAGAACTAACCTTTCTTGTAATGTTTTACAAAAATCCACTGTAACTGGTAGATATCATCTGACAAGAGCTCTTGGAATTATCTGTAATAATAAGGATCTAGCTGTTGCTCTTCAAGTATCCTCCAAGTACTTGAAGATGACGTATTTCTTGTCACACTTATCACGCTAATTGTTGGATTTTGATCAACTAAATTTGAAATTATATTTTCTTTATTAATGGTTCTTGTTCTACCAGAATTTATTTGTTTAAGTCTTACCTTCCCAGTTTTTCGATAACGTTGTTTATTGGCTCTGAATGTATTTTCACTTGGTAAGTTTCTTCGAAGGAAATTTTTCTGAATAATGCTTAACAGTTGCACTAGTTTCCCAAACACTTCCAAAGGGTAATAAACCCGGTACCGCAATAAATGATCATCGAATTGTTATTTGTTTCATACTAAGTCCTTCAATAGCTCAATACCCACACTTATTTAATTTTGATAACCTATACTGATTAGATTTTTGTGAAACATTACAAGTAACGAAAGACCTCAGTCCCAATTTTTTTAAATGTATCCATTTTATCGATGGGGTCTCATAAACGCGACAAAAATTTTCCAATTCACATAATATTTAATAATAATTAATAACTGTATTAAAATTTTATACCAGCTTCGGTTATTACTTCATAATTTTCAAATCAAAATATTCCGAAAACGGTACATCAAGTTTTATCAGGTGTACTTTCTTAGTATATTGGATGTATCAGCTTCCAAAATATATTCGCATAAAATATGTATATATATACACATGAATTTTTTACTCAGCAAATCCCAAATATTTTTCATTTTTCTATCTACCTAGAGACCTTTTTTTGAAACACCCTGTAGAATATAATTGCAGAAAATTATTAATAATAATAGTGAAGGCACATTGTGAGCTACAAACTAGACATTTCTCTATTTTTGGACTTGGTTATACCAATTGGACTTTTTTACTTGTGTTTATATTGTAGCTTAATTATTTTTTTGTCCAATATTTTTTCAAATGACTATTTAAAGGTAAATTGATGCCATCTGCATCGTATTTATCAAAATTGCCTTACAACAAAAATTACGATCCTACACTAGTTTGAAAAAAAAACAATCCTACCTTGAAAAATTCATATTCAGAACTCAAATAGAGGACTGCTTCAAAAAACATATAAAATAACTAAATTATGAACTTTCGGTAATTTTTTTTTTCACTCCTACATATTTCTAACATTGTTTATGCTTCCTTTTCTTATCAGAGAAGGTCTAAGTTATAGTTTTTCACAAACAAAACATTCATAATATTTAAAAATAATCTTATCATCCTCATAATTACCAATTCAAATATATCACGTGTAAAATTGAAAATAAGCAAATAAAACCCTTTTGTATATTTATATATCGAAAATTATTTAGAAACGAAAACTTTTTGAATATTGAGTAATTATTGATATGAATATTACTTTCCATAGTCACAGATTTCACTGCTTGGTTACCCATTTCTTTAGTGATGAGTGAGAAAACTGATCTTGTTTGTTATCCACTAAAATGTAATTAAAAGTTTCTCTGCTCAGTATTAAATTTATATTTTTTCAAGTTACTTATCATTAGTGGACGACAGAACTTATATTTAAACATATTTTCGAAATTATACATTAGAATATTATGAATTTCTAATAAATTATTACCTATGTCCATACAGTGTGTTTGACGGAATAAAAAATTCTACACTATCATCTGAAGACAAGCAGCTGATAGGACTTTTCAAAAACTATGATCGGCTTAGCCCCATCATGTTCTGAATGTTCGGAAATTAGCGTTTTAAATCTCGTTCTGGGTTATAATTCACATTATAAGTGATCTACCTGATCTACCTGACTCATATTTCTATATATGTATGAAATAATGTGTAGAAATTTCAAGTGAGATAAGACGCGTGATCCCTACAGCCTCCTATTCCTATGGTATTGAGCCTGGCACTGAGTTTAGTGATTAAGGAAAAGACTAAGCGAACCGTATGAAACTTAGCCGGCATTAAATTCCTTGGAAAGAAGCGACTACCTCCTAAACTAATATTAGAGGATGATTTATATGAAATAATCATTGGACTTTTCCTATTAGATGGTATGCAAAGTAAATTTAATACTTTTGTCGAGGGAATGGACATCAAAAGCGCTTCTAGTATATCAGAATTCATTGATCATTTTCAATGTATCTTTGGACAAAAGTTGACCACCATCATGACTATTTGTAGTTTCTTCACAGCTGATTTAAACAATTGACTTTAAGTTTCGCTGGATTTTATGGTAGTCCAAGTAAAACTTCTTCTAATAAAGAGTTTTTAATTCCTAATTAATACTTTTTCAAAGTAGTTATTTCCAATTTGTAACTGTCCATTCTGATCTCGAATTTTCGAGAAGTGCATGTATTTAGTTTTATTCAAATTCATGTGTAGCCCAAACCGCTTGCTGACTTTTCTTACGATTTCTGTAATTGTTTGAAAATCTCAGCTATTAAGACAGTGTCTTCAGCAAATTTCATGTTATTAACTGGGACTACACTGCTAGGGCTTCCTGGATAATTACTTCGGAATATGTATTAAAAAGTATTGGTGATAATATGCAACCCTGTCTTATTCCACGTGTTTTATGTATTCCTTCAGTTATTTTTTCCTCTATATCCTCTATATCTTGGTTATCTTGTTATTATAAACTGTTTCAATTATTTTGAAAGAAACAACAAATGATGTTTATCTAATACTATGAGTTGTTTCTCTTTGTAGAAATGTAAACTTGTTATTACCGATAAACACTCATAAACTCATTAGTATACATATTTTTACAATGTATTATTCAGAAATTATTTCGAAACATTTACTTTATATATAAATGTTCATTATATTGTCTTTCCATTTAAATATTACATAGAAGTATGAATCGTTATTGAAGATCAAAGTAGTTCATTCGAAATCCAAAATTAGTGGTTTATAATAATTATTGTGATATTTTCCGTAGGCTAACCCTGTTTAGCGTTATTAGATATCAATAAATGTATATTATCCCTCTACTAGTTTCATTTCGAAATATACAAGTACCTTCTTCGAGGTAGGATCGTTCTTAAGCACCATCTACATATAATAATAAACTAAAAAGATCCCTACCCTGCGATTGAAACATTTATCAAAGAAATTAACATTTATAAGATGTATATAATCGCAAAATAGTACAGATGGTATGTAATAAACATGAAGCAATTAAAGAGAAAGACGAAGACACAAATGATATATATTATGAAGAGTTGGAAGTGCTAATAGATACTATACTAAACACAGAAATTGTAATTGTAAACGCAAAAGTTGGCCAAAAGGAAATGTACAAAAAGATAGCAAGAAGAGAAAACAATCACGATGAGTCAAATAATATTAGACTGAGATTGATAGATTTGACAATCGAAAGAAATATAAACACCATAATTACGGACTTTTAAAGAAAAAACATGTATACAACAAGGCACTTGAATGATCAAGCAGATATTCGGATCACTTTCTGGTAGGTGTCAAAATTAGGATAAAAAAAATTGAGAAAACAATAAAAAACAAAGATTAAACAAATTCCATACGTGAGCATTTTGAAGAGGGTGATTATTGAACGAAAGCATACGATAGACATAGAAGAATACAGCCGAGAAGAAAGCCACATACAAACATTTGAAATAAATCGAACAAGCAGTAACAATCGCCACGAAAAAAAATAAGACTGAATAAATCACAGGAATATAACATAAAATGAAACTAAGACCAATTAAAAATTATAGAGAAAAATTTGAAACGAAAAAAACTTCTACAACGATGTTAAAGACAAAAGAAAACAAACAGAGAGTACTGCTAGGTAATAGAAATAATTGAGTCAACGGAAATCCTATCATGATATGCTGCACAGATGCCTCCAAATCCTCAATAGAATCGGAGGCAACAACCGAATAGTCTTTCCAGAGGTTAATATTGTCTTTGAGGTTTTTTTTTTAATTCACTTTGGACGAAAATCATCTATGAAGTACATTATCCATTGAGAGGCACCTAAAATTAAGACCATATGCACGAAAACATACGAAAAGTTCTAAGAATTGGGAAACTAATTTTTAGTAGCGCGACTCTGAACATTCTTTTAACTTTTATTTTTATTGAATTTTGTAGAAGTAATTGACAATTATTTATGAATGACAATTAACATAAATTAAATTATAAACAATATCCAATGACGTTAAGGTGACAATAAAAACGTTTTAAAACATAATGGAAAATGTAGTACGACTTGACATGACTGAAAGTAAAGTTTCACCTCCACTCATCATCAAATTTGATGAAACTATAAATTCTCAGAAGTTACAAGAAAATCTGGAGGGGAGATATCAATCACGTTATGTCTACATCACAGCACTGACAGGTGAGTTTTTGGATAGTACCTGCACAAAGTGTTTGTTATGAAAGGAAACTATTTTCGAAACAAAAAATAATATTAGAAAAATCGTTTTTTCGATTAAATTCCTTTTTCTTAAGAATTTTTCGGAAGCAATCTTGATCTGAAATCACTGCCAATAAATGAAGTTTCTTTTCAATTCAAAAAATTATAAGAACTTTCAAAAAATTGGATCATATCCAATGAGAGGAATAAAATGAACAGTATTTATTTCAAAATTTGACTAAGCATCATTCATAGCGAATATCATTGTAGTGCATATCAAAATGGAAGCAGAATGAAATGGAAATTAGACAAACATTGTAGAACATCTAAATTTTGCTACCACTGCTGGATACTTAACTGGTTCAGATATACTTCCGAGGATTTCTAGAACTTCGGACATCGACCTCTAATCATCAATAATCATCAAATCAATTTCCATAATTTTTTGATAGTAATGGAAAGATCTTCCAAGCGTGAAGATAACTTCGCATCTCTAGTTGAGAGATGAAAACAATTCCTATTGATCAGTGGGATCAACGATTTTCTTTCATTTTTACACTTAAAATAAGTATCTCAAATAAAGTTCGGATTTTTGTAATAGACATACAGAATATTTCTAAATTCATGGAACAAAATTCAGAATATGAAACTAAGATGAGTCTCTCCTATAACGAAATTTTCACAGTCTACCCCTTGCCGAGGTATCTCGGTGGTGACTAAAATGAGTTTTAATTTTTATTTCAAAATTTCAGTATCTATCTATGTGCCTCGTTATTCTAAAAATATAATTAAAAAAGCAACGGATGATAATTTAATGTTTTTTTTTTTTAATAGAGCCAATTAATTTGAAGCTATTTCCAGATTAAATACATTTATGGAAGTAGAAAAAGTTTTTCCAAGATAAAAAAAATATTCGAGTATTGAAACTGTGAAATACCCAAAGTCATATTTTATTCAAATAAAATAAAATATTTAATTTATTCAAACAATACTAAATTAGAATACAAAAAGACCTCTACTGAAATAACAAAATTAACATTAACGACGATAATTACTAATATTTGCGATAAATTAGCCAATTCTATGAACTCATATGATAAACCGTAAACAATGTATTGTACTGATAAAAGGTAAACACCCGTGGAAATTTCTTGGAATTCCAAACTTTTCGATGAAACAACTTCTTTTGCCACTCAAAAAATATCATATATAGGTCATCTGGTTTCTAACAGAGCCAACAAATATGTAGTGTATGTGGCACAGAACAATGCAATCGTCAATTAAAGCTTTCTTAAGTTCTGATATTTTCTATTTTCGTCCTATGGGTGTAGTCCCTTACAGCTGTTTGTCATAGTCGTCTGCTGTATTATAGATGGAGAATTAAGTGGAACCATCAATGGTATCAGCTTATGTTAAGTATCGATCCCCTTTTAACATAAAATCATAGTTTGGGGTACTTTTGTATATGACAGCGGTTAGTGATGTTCATTTGTGGTTCCATGACGGCTCAGAACAATGTACAGGCAGTTATGGAGCTGAATGTGATTCCATACCCTCACACTATGTAAAACCTCATTTTCTAGTCAGATAATTCCAAAGCACTGCCACTAATCTATTATTTTTGAATTGTTATCGCTTGATCTGTATTCATATGAACAACCCTAGTTGCAAGTTGTTGGACATCCTTCACAGTTTCTGCAGCTCTTTCTCATGAAGTTGAAGTAGCTCAGAATAAGGCAGGTACATCAATGAGTGTAAATAAAATCCCACAACTATTGTGGACACTTTCTCAGTAAATGGTCTATTGAATTTTCATGAAATTAGTAGCATTGAATAGTGTTGAATTATATGAAAAAATTCATATGCATGCTAGTCACATTGAGGTGAAAAATTAATAACAAAATTAAGTTTGAAGGAGAATTCCAAATTAAATTTTCAATGAAGATTAATTTCGCCCTTTCAGTGTTTAATGAAAAAATTTAACTCCAGTTTGTAGCTCATTTTGATAAATTAGTAGCTGAACTTCCTTCTTAGGTAGAGAATTTTGAATTGGAAGGTATCGATAAGCAGATCGATTGGCATATTACATCGCAATCTACTTTCTACTGGTTCTAAAACTAGTAGCTACTCCAATTTAGATCTTTCAATAGATCCTTCATGATATTCACATTTTGATGGCCCAAATAATCTACAGTTGACTTTTATCGTCCAAATCGAGTTTCTTGGAATCTTTATTTATGAAGCAATGACTTAATCAATTTTTATTATTATTAATGTTATTACTGTTATCACTATTATTACTGCTCAGTACTAGGGAAGGGAATACTAGCTACTGAAGACCTTGAATTTTTCTCCACGACAGTGAATAAAGTCAAAAATGAACAAGAAGTTAAGTCATGACAAATCCTGATAATGAAGCCCAAAATCCTGTTACCTTTTTTTGATTTATAATTGATATGTGTAAATACTGTAAATACTGTAAATAAAATATATACATTGTTTATAACTTTCAGCATTATATACATCTTAACACTTCCTTAAATTATTCTAATCAAAGCTTTCCCTCAAAAGTTACCAAGGATAAGAGAATGATTCATAAAAAGTTTATGTAAATTATACGTAAGCCCGATCCTGGAAACTACCGAATACATTTTCAGGAAAATTTGATATTCAATTATGTGTCGCGTAAATGGTGTCACACTTAATAATTTTCTGATAAACAAACATTGTTATATGGTCATGAATAAATATATGAACAGACTAGCGTGAGAAAGCTCTTGAATGTACTATATAGGAAATATAGTTTTAGTTCTTATGAGTATGTCTGATAGTGAAGCTTTCAAAGTTGATTCTACCATAAATTCCAATAAAATACCAGAAAATGTGAAAAGTAAATATCGATTATGTCGTATGTACATAGCGACTTTAACAGGTGAGAGACGAGAAAATATTTAAACTTGTGAATCAATGTCTAATTAAAATTTGTGTAAAACCAAGCTTTTTAATGGCTGTTTATGAAAAAATCTAGCCATTCACAAGAGTATAACACCTACCGGAACCTCCAATAGAACTAGCGGGAGAGAAAATCCTGGAATCGAAATTTTCTTCCAAAACTTGTATATTGGAAACAACATATTGAAGCTTCAGAGACTGTTGACAGGACAAATAGACCAACAATCATTATTGTAGATAATAATATTTGCCATCTTTTTTATTTGAAACTTTTTTTTGTATAACGCATAGGTTCTTAATTATAGCGCTTCAAACTTTTTTCAATATGGTTTTTGCTAAATATATATAACATATAAACATTATGCTTGTATTATGCTATTTTATATTATTTATTATAATATATTGTAATATTTAAAATTATTTATTTTTTAATAGAACATGAAAGTTGGTATTGAAATTAAATTTTTTATTTTTCTAAATTTAACTTGAATCTGAGTTTTCCGAAAAATCGCTAAACCGTTTCAATTGTTGCAAATTTTGTAAAATTCTGCGTATATTTGTCTGTACTATTTTCTCTGTTTGAAATTGTTGCCGAAATCACTAAGAGAAAAAGAATTTTACGAATGTTACTTAAAAAAAAACGGACTCAGACATTTGTTATAATATAAAAAGTGCGCACTATTTTGCGGGGTGAATCTTATTTTTTTCGATGTTGACAAGACACTCATCGCCTTGGGAATCTGCCTTCTGCCTCCGCCATATCAAACCAGCTTTTCGGTATCCGCAGACAGCTTCGCAATTTTTGATGCATTTGCACGATATTAATTGCAACAAACTCGACGGTGCAGGAGCCATAGCAATTCGAATTCGTTCAAGTCCTTGTGCAGTTCGCTTCCAACCCCATTTTTCAGCGTCGTGATAAAATCCAAGCCAAGTTTCAACCTGGTGGTAGACTCAGACCGAAGTATATAGTACACTTTAGGCGCATGATTGAATATACGGCATTATAATCTCGTTATAATCTCATTTACAGCGTAATAGCTCCTAAACTATAAATGCTACGGGAAAAAGTTTCCAATGAAATTCATAGAAAATTTTATACTCTATAATGCAATGACCACCATTTTTAATTTATCATCAACCATTAGGTAAATATTTAGCAAAAACCATTTTGAAAAAAGTTTGGAGCGCTATAATTAAAAACCTATGCGTTATACAAAAAAAAGTTTCAAATAAAGAAGATAGCAAATATTACTTTCTACAATAATAATCTACACAATTTTTGTCGTAAGATACGCGGTTTGCCAGATATTTAATAAAATGTGTTTTTCAAGATGACTGCTGAAGTGAACCCCCCTCCCTTGACACCCACTCTGATTTACATTCAGGGGACTCCCCTGAACATATTCAAAAAAATACCTGTTTCCGTACTTTTTTTTCAGTGTGCCTTCAAAGTTGCGAAATCAGAACTAATATTTGAGTAAATTTTCAATGGATGATTACGTTCTTTTTGTTTGATTCGATTAAATTCATCGTTAACTTTTACAGGGACAACCTGTACAATCTAAAAATAGCAAAAATTAATGTATCTATCGATTTTTCAATAAAAAGGTACTCTTTGTTCAAATCGATAAAATAAATGGTTTAGGAGATATGCACATTTTTAGATCGTCGCACATGTCGAGAAAACCGTTCGTCATAAAGAGACATTCTGAAAAAAATTATCATAAATTCTAATTATTTGATGTTAGAGATGTTAGAACACAATCGATGAAATGCCATGGAAGTCGAGGATTATCGAGCAAGATTCGTTGGTATATATATAAACAAGTTGATAATACATTTGTTGGAAAAGTACCATTTACAGATAAATCTGGTTTCCCACAAGAGATTCTAATAAATTCTCATAATTTACATTTATGGGTAGATGAAAATCCTTAAAACGAAGAATCACATCGATTTTGTGTTAATGTGTGGGCAAGAATACTGATTAATAATTTATTAGGTCCATTTTTTTGGATAATAACTTGAATAATCAACTATACTTAGGATTTCTCTAAAAACCACAGAGACATGTAGTTCATGCACGATGAACTACTTTCCAAATGTTCTAAAAAATCATCCCAATAGGTGTATTAGTCGAGGAGGCCCATTTGCATCACCACCAGATGCTCTGAATTAAATATAATGGATTTTTTTGAGTATATCTCAAAAGCTTGGTGTATACAACATCAGTAAATACAAGTAACGCAATTATCAATAGAATAAACTTCTTTATAAGATAGAATCTTGGAATTCTCTTCCAAATTCAAGGAAATATCATCCGTTGACTCCAAAAATGTGATGTTCGACAGTATGCACTTCAATTAAAAATGTATGATTGTGCTTTAATACTTCCTTTAAGTATTTTCAATAAATAATTATAGTTTATGATAATTTTATTCAGAATGTCTCTTTATGGCGAAAAATCCACACATCTTGTAAACCTTCCATGGAGTTCTGATTCGGAAACTTTAAAGGCATATACCTGAGAAGCGAGGAGTTGTAAGAGAAAATGTTTTGTATGTCACAGCATCTTTTATCACGTCATCTACTCAATCCCGAATTTACTGCATCAAGACCCGAAACACTCTGTATAATTAGTATAAAATTATTAATATATAAGTTGGTCAAGTCTATTGTGAATGTTTGAATGAACTAAGTAAGTTGAAAACAGTATTTTGTTTCAGCAAATATTCTTTTGATTGCTGCTGGTTTCACTTTGAATTGGGCCGCACCCGTACTACCGATGCTTTTATCTAACAACACCGATATCAATCCATTAGGAAGACAGATTTCCACTTTGGAAGTTTCTTTTTTGGCAGCTACTACAAATATTACTGGTTTTCTGGGATTTTATATCATGGCAAAAGTTTCCGATAGATTTGGCAGGAAAGCAACTATGATATTTTCAGCTATAATTCACGCGTTTTCTTTCAATGTAATTGCATTCATCGGCAACATTTATTCGTATTATATTTGTTTGTTGTTAATAGGTATTGGATTTTCTGGAATAGTTGTAAGCGTTTCCGTATATAATGTAGAAATTTCAGACAAACATAATAGAGATAGAGTAAGCAGTATAGTTGGAATTGGAATACCCATGGGTGTGTTACTTTCTTTCCTTTTTGGCTCGGTAACGTCTGTCAAAGTATTCAGTATAATTAATGCAGTACCGGCATTCCTCTTTCTAATATTAGGACCTTTCATTATTATTGAATCGCCAGTTTATCATTGTTTGAGAGGCAGGAAAAACGAAGCTCTAATATGTTTAGAACGTCTTAGAAGATTTGCGAGCCAACGAGAAATAGAAACAGAATATTTAGAGATATTATCGAATGTAAAAGAAAGAGGAGAAAAGAAAAACTCTGTTATCGATTTATTTAAAACAAAAGCATCAAAAAGAGCGTTATTGCTTTCAATATTTTTATCTACCGGAAGACAAACGTCTGGTCTTCCTCTTGTAATGACCTTCATAGGCATCATATTCAAAGATACCGGATCAAGTTTGTCAGGTAATAGAATCGGAATTCTATTGGGATTTGAACAAGTTATATCCATAATACCAATGATATATTTCATCAAAAAATTAGATAGAAGATATTTCGTCCTTGCTTCATGTTTAGTAGCTTCCTTCTCACTATTTACTTTGAGTTTATCCCTATTTCTTGAGCACAGTGATTATAACTTCAAAGAATACATCCGATGGTTACCTCCCGTATCCGCTTTAGTGTTTATGCTAGGTTATAATCTTGGATATGGTCCCTTATCATTGTCTTTAAGTGGAGAATTATTCAATAATAATTTGAGATCGATTGGAGTTGGAGTGGGTTTGTTAATGGAATGTTTGTGCACGTTTGTAGTGAAATTCACGTTTCCTTTACTAATAGAAGCTTTAGGACTACATTTCAGTTTAGCAATTTTCACTGTAACGGGTTTGGTGAATTTTACAGTGTTTTACCGATTTTTACCAGAAACTAGGGAAAAATCGCTTAGAGAGATACAAAAATTATTAGAAAATTGAAAACTATTCGGTATACTTGTATATATAAAAGATATGATTATTGTATAGCTGATGATGATGATTATACTAAATACAATGATTTCAAAATTTAGTTTATCATTTATTATGACCTATAAAAGCAATACAATGCCATTATTGTTCATTATCTACTAGAGAAAGATAAATGAGCGATCAAATTTATTTTAAAAAATAATACTTCCCCTATTCTAGGTTCGTGATAATTTGAAAGTGGAAGTTTTTCTTCAAGAATAAATTTGGTGAGTACATCGTCACACCTGTAAAGTTTCCAATTGTTTCGACATGCAGAAAAAATAAAACCGCGGTTTCAAAATAAAATAACTCAATATGTACAGGTTTACACTTATGAATATAAATAATAACCTACCTTGTAGTTTTTGGAGAAATATCATCATGGAAACTTAGCACCAGGACATTAACTGTTTCTTTGCCGAATCGAAATTCCACTTCACTTTAAGGAGTACACTGATTTACTCGTAGCCTAAAGTTTCGAAGTACCTTCGGCCTGAAAGTTTCATTTTCATCAAAAGAGTCAGGGGAATCATCATTAGTCTTTCCAAACTAGCCTGTTTCGAAATATTTCAGAAGATTATGATGACGTCGTTTAAACTGATTTAAAATAATATATGAATTGAGTTTATCAAACGGAAGCAAAAGGAAACAAAAATTTAGGATAGAAACGTATTTATGACAGCGTCCTTTGCATCCTTTGCGTTTGAACCTTGTAGCTTCTTTTGCTTCACCAATAATATGTATTGGTTCTACAAGGTCTAACTGAATTTCTTTGCATGGTTTCTTTTCTCCTTGTTTGGTCATTATAATCTAAAAACAGTTGGGCCCCTAAAATGGACTCCCAATACATTTCCTCCTTTCCATTTTTATTCGTTGCACTGAAGAATCAAATTAGACTTTATTATAAATTATAAATAATAAAGCTGTGTTTGTATCAACATAAATACACTTTGTGTTAATTATTTGGAATTAAAACTAGAGAAAACAAAGTTCAGATAGTTTTATTTAATATATAATATCAATAAGATAAATAATAATAATAAACTAGATTTAAAATAATGCTGATGATTACACAATACACAATGAGTGGTTATATTGCAGGTAAAAATATTTCAATTTACAATCAAGACGGGAATTTTAATACAAAATAATGGATCTATATCAGGATCATCAGTGAAGGCTTCTATTTGCAGCATTCCTGGTCTCTGAAAAAAAAAAATAGAAAATTGGAAATAATACATTTGGTCAGATGAATTAGAACGTGACTGTATTATCTTGACTAACGACGAGATCTTGGGACGTTAAGTTTCGCATTTGCTCACTGTTGATGATAAGAGTAGTCCAATGAATACTTCCAGATCTCATTGACGCGGTTTAAGTATCGGTTCATAAATGTAGATGAAACCGGGATCCACCACTACACTCCTGAGTTGTAAGAATAGTTAATAGATTATAAAAGAGCTACGAAAAAGGTAAAGACGATTTTAAGTCATGGAGAAAGTTCTTTGGGATTGTGTTCATCGACTATTTTCGAAAAAATAAATTATTATGCCTCATTGCTTAATAAGGTGAAAAGAGAAATTTTAAAAAGGTGTAAACTGGTATATCTCTATTAAGTATTGACTCTTACCATTTTTTTTTTCGAATTTATAACACAAAACTGAAGTTCTATCTATACTCATCACGGAAATCCATTGTTGCCAGTTGGATAACGGCTGCAAAAAGAGACCGGGATGATTTGAATTTATTTGGAACGAAGTTCGTTGAAAAACAGGTGAGTATCAATAATTAAGAATGATATACCTGTTTATACCTGGTGTTTCTAGCGCTGCGGCTGGCTGAATGTTGACAACAATCCTAATCTCAATTCATGACATAATTTTTTTTAAATAACGTGAAATTGTCTTAAAAAACATGAAATATACTAAAATCAATTACAGGTTATTGAAGTTTTTATAGTCTATCGTTTTTCCATTTTATACTTTCTTAACATTGATTTAAAAAATGTTTTATCAAAAAAAAAACAGATGCCTGGAGGATCGAGCAGTGGGATCCTGTACTATTAGAAGAAGAAGGAGAAGAAGAAGAAGTTATAATTGGAAAGAAAGTTCTACAATGTTCTGAAACGTTGCAAAAGCATTTAAGGGTTGGTAACAAAAATTTCGGTTCTGTAGTATAAAAGAAAACGCTTTCGTTCAACAAAGAGTCAACTATATATTTTTCATTTTGCTCAATGACCTTTAGCCATCTTTTTTTCAGCTGCATGATTCCGCATTCATAAATTTCTGGTCGTTATCAGTAAAAAACTTAACCAGGTGCGATTGAAGGTAATCTTCATTTGTGAAAGTCACTCAAAGTTTTCTACAAACTTCGAAATAAATGTTAATCAGATGCTACCAGATTATGTAGAATGTGGCATCACTTCCCAGCCAAGCTCCAATAGTTTCCCACGAGTTGCCAAAGATGTGTGAGGCCTTCTAATATCATGGTGGAACACTTGACTATTCTAGCCGTTTTTCTTTGATTGCTTCATTCAATTTTATGAATTGTTGGCAGTAAACATCAGAATTGAACGTTTGGTTCCTTGGAAGCAGCGCAAAATTTGTTGTTTTTCAGCTTTTGATGTGGTTTATGCTGGTTCCTAGTGGTTGCTCCATGATTGTTTTTGAACTATGTTACTATACAGGACCCTTTTTTCATCACCAGTGATGATTCTTCTCAAAAATTGGTTTCACTTCGTTTAAGGTCCATATCGCAAATGTTGATTCTTTGTGTTAAAGGAATTCGTGAGGTATCCAAATATCAAGCTTCTCAACTAGCCCAAGACATTTCAAGTGTTTTTCGATATTACGATCCTCTTCAATTATATCTTTGATTTGATCATCATCAACTTTAGTAGGCCGACGAGAACGCTGATCATCTTTGAAGAAAAAATCTCCAGAACGGAATTTCTGACAATTCTGACAGATGCGCTTTGTTGAGAAAGTGAAAATACTTACTTGTCAACCTTATTTAATGCAGAAGCTGACATTGGAGTTCTTTAGTTGAATATTGGAGTGATATGATGGTTATTAAAGTTCGTGATATTTTTCGTCTAATAAAGCTTCAAGTGTCAGATTAACTGGTACATTTCTATAATAGCGAATTAATGGCCATGAAATGAACAAAATTCTTTTCTTTAACAAATAATGTATTTTTTTCTTGAGTTTATTTTATTAATAAATGTTGAAGACAATTTTAGTACAGTAAATAAAATCATTCAAAAGTCAGTTCAGAGGACGAAGGATTTTAAAGATAATATGCTCGTAGTTTTTCATCGGTTTCTCCAATTGCTTTTTTGACAGTTCGATCAACACTTGAATTTTACACAAAAAGAAACCAATTGTCTTCATACAAGTATTAAAACTAATGTACAAATTCGATTTATATAAAATTTGGACATGAGAACATTACAAACTAATAATAAATATCCGACCTTTAAATGAATCCCAGAAAATTCGATTTCTCCCAAGAACGTGTATTCAGGTCTAGCTTCAAGAGGACATGACCATGACGTACATACATCTTCGGGTGTTATTGGTACACTCCAGTGTATGCCCATTTGAATGAATTCCGCAGATGCGACTATAGTTGATGTTGGAGGAATCTCTGAAAACACAATAGCTCTATTATTTTCAATCAAAAACTGGATATGTGAATATAGAAGAGATGTAGACGATCGCTCCGTAGTCAAGTTTAGATCTTGTATACGTGTAGTGAACTTGAGTAGTCTACACTCCAGTTTTTGGATGCTAGTGTCCTGAGTAAGTTGATTGCAGGTTGACGTTTTTTATTCAATATCAGAATGTGTTAATTTTGGATCAAGTATCATTCCTGGGAAGTTCACTTCTTCCACATATTCTAACTTTTCTTTATAAAGATATAAAGTTTTGGACTGGGGTTGAGTCCTTTTTGAAACACTCGCTTTTCGCTATTTTCGATGTATTAAATCACACCCTACTTATTTTTGACCAATGTTCTAGTGTGGTTATTGTTTGTTCGATGTTTTTATGTGTTGTTGTCATATTTTTTCCTCTGCAATAAATAACAAAGTCATCTGCGTTTAATCCGTATTTTACTTTGGTTTGCAATAATCAAATTTATCGCTACGAGAAATAACACTGAGATTCGACACTTGTGGTATACCATTTTCTTGTGTCTTCAACTGGGTATAGATTCTATCCACTCGCAGTTGGTACTGACGATGTTCTAGTTATGTTACCTCGTATTGGCCAGTCGTAGAGTGCTTCAATTATTAAGTAATTCCACAATGTATCAGTCGCTTCACGAATATCAGAAAATATTCCGATTTCTGATTCCAGATGCCTGTTGTTAATTATCTTCTCAAGAACTTTACCCATGGTACATGTAAGTGATTTGCTCTAAATGTTTCTGGGTCTGATTTCGAATTACTTAGCTTAGGGAATTTTTTTCAGATTTTGTTTTTAGATTTCAATAGAAAAACATAATTCGTAGAATTTTCCACATTTTGAAATATGAACATGTCAAGAGTGTTCTAAGTTGAATTTTACACCTCATATTTGATAATTTAACTCAATTTTTCAGTTGTGGGGTATTTTACAGGAAATATTTGAAACAACATACGTGTGCCATCCACTGTTATCTCAATCTCTTGAATTTTATCAGTACTAATTTCACAAGGCGTCGATATACAGCTTCCTAATTTCACTCCTACTGTTTCTACTGTATACCCTGAAAAAGACAATGAAAATAATCAATTTGTCAATAAAGCGATAGGGAATAATCGTTAAAACGGCCATTTTACTAAAGCCGCCTCCAATTGTTTTTACTTTTCATAAAATCTACCTCAAAAATAGAGCATTTGACACATAGCTATTATTGTGCGCGTGCGTACCTGCCCAATATGTCATAAATTAAATCGATTTCATTAAAGCCACCGTTCCGACAATTTCCTGATAAAAATTAGGAAGTTCTTTCATATAACCTTACCAGCGAATAAATAAGGAACTATCGGAATATCAGTTTCAATAAAATCGACTATATTTATGACATATTTGACAGGTACGGACGCGCACAAGGCACCAGTAATAAAGTGCATCTAATAAAGTTACTGCCGTCTTTTCATGCAAAGGAAGACATTAAATTTGTCAAAATCCGCCTTATGGCTCTTCTTTTATTAAATCGATGGCTAGTTGTCTATATGTTTTGTCTATGTGTTTTCAAAAATACACAACAGAATTCATGATATTTGCTGTATAGTTTAGTTTTTTTTTTCATTTTTGATTTGTATGCGATGTCCAAATTCAAAAAATTTCGTTTTCGCTATGCTGAAAATATCGTTTTGTTTGAAGGAAATCTGAATTTCAGCACCACAAATTTAGTCCTACCACCTACCAATCGTGACGCTAATGTAATAAAAATCTGTCATTACTGTCAATGTCAATTGTCAAAATAAATAATCATATGAATAAATTCACCAAACGCTTTTCTGATGTGTGTTCTAAATAGAAAGAATTTTGTAAAATTCAATGCTCAACACCAAATTATTGCTTGCGTGAAAATCATTTTCTGGAAAGTGATCTAGCAAATTGGTAGTTTCGACAAAGAAAAATCGGTAGATGGAGCTAGTAAGAACAATTTGACGCCTAGAAACATGCTAATCTATCAAGTTCATCGGAATACAATAGCCAAAGGGCTTGCCACGTCAGAATAGGATTCATGGAATGTTATGTGTGGTTAGTACTGCTGTAGGTACAGAGTGGAAACTTGAACTTTGAAACTCAAATGATCAAAAAACTTGAGGCATTTGAGATGTGGTTCTATTGATACATCCTGAAGATACCGTGGACACTGACAGAATCACCAACGACGAAACACTAAGACGCATTGGTCGCTAAAGAGAGCTGTTACAATTATTAACCTATAAATACCTACTGCTACAGAAAATAAGAGAAGACGGCAAGAGAAGAAGAAGATGTGAAGCCATGAGGGCCAGCAAAATAACGTATAGATCTTCGGTACAAACGCTGCTTGTTACAGAAAACTTTAATTGAAGTCTTCTGTTCTGTACGCTCACTGATGCATCAACGCCATCAGTTTTGTATGCATTTGTGTATGCGAAGTGAAATTGTGAAAACTTATCAAATCTAGAGGCAAATTCTTTACTAATTAGGGCATTGGAAATTTCTAGTTTGTTAAAATTGCACATTGTAGTGTCTATTGATATTGATAGACAATGTAGTGGAGTTTGAATTTTGTTGAGCAGGATGTTTAGGCATTCGATTTGGAGCTCCGCAAGAATTTGACTGGCTCTCACATGAAATGGCGGATCAGTTTTGGTGTCAGTAAAATGTGGAATTTTGTAACGATTATACTTGTACTTTATGTTGGAGTAAACTGAATTCTGCTAGTTTGTGCTAATGGATTGCGCATATGGATCGCTTCTGTTGCTATTCTTAGTGCTATGCTTTGACTGATTTCTAGTTGGTTTGAGGTAGTTGTATATACAGTAGAGCAGTAATAGAAATTAGAGCCAATTCACAATTCGAAATATTCTTGCAAGTAGGATTAAAGAGTTGATAAAAACCTTTCAATGAGTAGGAGTATATCATAATTAAAAATAAACGATTACGAAATACGTCATATTCCTTATCTTCAATTTAGATACAAGATTGTTTTATAATTTGAGTGTGATCAAGAGCCTTTCAAATCAATTAATAACAATCAAAATGCGTCTATTTTGATTTTCTTTTAATTCGTAAATTCGTTTAAACATCAAAATAAACAGACTTCATATATCTTATCATAAATGTTTTATCGCATATAGGATCGAGATAGATTAAACTGATTCCAAATGGATTCAAATTAATAAAAAAAACGCAATTGAAATATGGTAAGAAAGTTGTTTCGGTGCATCGTTCTGGAGTACATTACAGATTATAATCAATTATAAGTGGTTAATGGATTGAACTGGATTGATCTGGTCGTTTTGGAAGTTTTCGGAAGAGACTGTGAAAGTTTTTCTCAAATAAATAACACTCGCCAGTAGAATTAACGCATAAATTCTCTTTTTCTATATTAAAATATAGTGCAATGAATTTATAGGAATTTTACCAAAAATGTTCAATTTTGATCAAAAGCATATTTGACCTAGAACTTCCACCCACAGATTCAATTTACGCGAATACTACGGGAAAACAACATAAACATAAGTAACATTTTTTCATACGACCCCCCTTTTCTAAGTTAAAAATCTTTGAAGTTACAAAATCAGAACTTATATTTGAGTATATTTTCTATATTAAATATTCGAACATTATGAATTTTTATTAGATGATTACGTATGTTTATAAAGTATGTTTGACTGTATGAATAGTTCAGTCAGGGGCCAATTTCTAAACTTTAACTTCGTTCAACTCGATATATGGTTCGCCATAAAGTGACATTCTGAAAAAAATTATCATAAATTGTAATTATTTTTTGACATAATATCAGACATTTCTAATTTCTAATACTTATCAAAGGAGAGTAGGAAAAAGCTATAAAAACAAAGAGTCAAATTCGTTTTGTGATAATGTGTGGGCAGGAATGGTTGGTGATAATTTAGAAGGTTCATAGTTTTTTTTATATTGACCTGAATTGAATGGTCAGCGATACTTAGAATTTCTTCAAAATGTTTTACCACTCATGTTATGTGGTATTCCTCTAAACATTTGCAGATACATATGGTTGATGCACGATGCTCTTCCTAAAATATCATCTTCATAACATTTTTCCCAGTATAAAATACAATGGATTCATTTTTTGGGGGATATCTTTGAAGCTTTATGTTAAAAAATCGATTGAAAATAAGTAAAAGTAACAGATTGTTGACCATTGAGCATGAACCACCCCTAATCTTCAAAAAGTAGTCCAATAAAAATTCATAATGTTTGAATGTATGATTTAGAAAAGATAATTAAATATAAGTTCTGACTTCGCAGCTTTTGAAGCCTATAACTCAAAAACGAAGGGTCACAGCATTATTTTCACATCATCTACTTGCTCCCAAATTTTTTGCCCTGTACATACTCATAATTATTATTAATATATACAGGGTGGGTGAGTCAAAACGGCCGACTGCCATATCTCAACAACGAATTATCTCAACATTTTAGATTCTTGAATTTTATCGTCCCCAGTAATTACATGTGATGTACACTCATTCATCATTATTGTGGTGAGTTCTGTTAATATTTTTGGATCCGTAATTTTGTCATATCCTATAATAATATGTCTCTTTTCAGGATGTCAAAAGCTTGTTTGAAGTTTATAAATAGTCATCTCCAAAATGAGTTTCCCCACAATATTCAAACTCGAATCATTGATGGAAATAGAAATTTCCTTTCTTGAATATCGTTTTTTCAGACTAGGTCTATTAACTATCAGATCATTTCCCCCGTATTTTAATATCACATTAACGATTTTTTCTGGTTGTTTAGTTTCAATTTCTTAATGGTATCTTCTAACTCCATTGATCGTTAGCGGTTGTCTTTTTTTTTCGTCTATAAAAACACCTTTTGCGTGGAAATCATTTTCTACCATCACGTTTTTCAAGTGTTGTACCCATGCCCTGTTTTTTCCTATACTGTAGCTTTTTTCATGCCATTTCATTTTCATTTATATCTATTTCTCAGTCTTCATTAAACCATGGATTTTTCTTTCTTTCGGTGTTTTTAATTTATAGTGTCCAAAATATATTTTGACAGTTCATATTTATGTCGATTTCTTCTGTGGACTACCTCTAGTTTTTTCTATGTTCCATCTCGTTTTGTTTGCTATGATATATTTTCTATTATTACGAAGTTTAATTTTAGTTATCACCAGAATGTGGTCTGAGTCGACATACGCTCTTCGAATGGATCGTACATTCCTGTATTGTACTGTATTCTCGTTTGCCCTTGGATCATTCATGTTGCTTCATGCTTCAATTCGTCTTCAAACTTGATGCTAACTATATGCGTTTTCAAATCTGTTACCATATAACAAAATCTGTGGCCATTCTTTACCTGCTACCTGCTATATTCACTGTAATATTTTCACAAATATTCATGCATTTTAATCTTCTATGGCACGTATACTATTATAGTCGTAGTGTTAGATACTTAGGATTTCAGTGTTATATATGAAAGTCCACTATTTACTCTTTTCTACTCGAGTATACTTTTTACTGATCATTAATCCTGTACCATTCCTTTCTTATTTGTTTTCTCCTGGTTATAATAACATGAATTCACATTTATCAATTCTTTCTTCGTCCTTCCATCTTAGCTCTTGTAGTAGCAATCTTTCTATGTTATGATTAATAATATCTCTAGCTGTCTCCTCCATATTTTCTGGTCTTAGTGAAGTTTTTATATTCTATGTACATAATCTAATAATGTTTTTATTTTTACTACTTTTTGATTTTTTAATCTCATAATTCTTGTCTCCTCCAATAGTTTCCTAGTATTTGCTTATATGATTTTCTGGTGATACTTGGTACATTATCTTATTCTTTTTACCATTAAAAGAAACATGTATTTCAACTAAATCCATAATTGAGATAGTATTTTGTAAATAAATATTGTAGATTCAATTTTTTTATCAACTCACTTGACAAGAGATGTTTAGACGCCCGATCAAGAGATTATCGAAAATAAAATCATTTACGTGATTCATTCGCTCAAAATCTTAAAAATTCATATTATCACTATCAATTACAATTTTTGATATGATTTAATTTTATAATTATTTCAAATAATCACGAACTGATCCGACGTAAAATTAATACAAAGTATCTTTTCATATAAAAATATATTATAGATATTTTTTCATATCTAGAACATGAAGAAATCTTGTATAATTTTTAAATCGTCAAATACAAGCAGAAAGTTAGAAGATGATATCTAGAAACTGATATTGTTTGGAACGTTTGGAATAAGACATCTAATATACTTGTTACAACCTGTTCCGATTAGAAGAAGTGAGCTAGATGCTTCACATGATGAAGCGTAATCTACAGACCTAAGATACTAAGATACTAAGCCTGGTACAAACTACGAAGGTAAGCAAATACTACCAGAAGTTGCTTCGTGATGTAGCATATACCCCATGGTATATACTTAAATTTGTAGTATCAACAAGAACTCTTTTTTAATTCATACTGCAAATTAGCCACACATACTTAGAAAATCCCCAGAGATGGGCTTGATACTACCAGTGCATAAGAAGACAGACAATAAAGTTATGGTGATGCTCCCATTTTTAATTAAAGCACTATCCTCCTCCACTCTCCGACCATGCTTTTGGCTACCATGTGTTGATGACCTTTTATCATTTGGCACCTCAAACAGCTACTTTAAATTCCTTTCTACTCCATCTGAATGACGTACATCTTTGTTGACAGTTCACGTTCAGCTCCATCTGAATGACAGTTCACGATGGTGCCTGGAGGACGAAACATTTCTGCCCTAGCTTGACGTCAATTTTCTTCGCACCGTTTCTCTTACTCCGTCTATGGAGAACCCACTTACACCAATCATTTCTTCAACGCTCAATCCCATCATCATTTTCTTTACTGACGAATTCAATCGACCATCTGAAATCAATTTTTTGTAAAAAAACATTGATCCGGAATGATTACAACAAATCCCAAATTTCTAGGAGCTTCCATAAATCCACTTGTTTGAAGAATAAAGAGAAAATATCCCTTATATTGAAGACATTACAGATAAAATCTACAAAATCATCAATCAGCAACCACTACTACCATGGAATGTATGAAACCACCTGCTCAGATTGCCCCAGTTCCTATGTTGGCCAGACAAATCGACGTATTTCCATCAGAGCAAAGGAACACTTATTATCTGTCACTAATTCCGATATTTCCTCCACCATTGGATATCGTGTTCATACCAGACACTCAATCGATTCCAATAGAATCAAAACTATCGCCCTACTTCGCTCCTTCAAATCCAGGATTTTTCGCGAAGCTACAAATTATCATCAACCTGGAAACACCTTCCTCATCCACTTCTTTCCAATACCACTTTGGCCAAGGGGTCCCTATAATTACAAGGTACATGCGGCTAGATCACCAGTTAGCGCAAGACCAGCAGTGATTGTGTTAGTGTCAACGATGTTCTTGATGGTAAGCATATTATTTTTAATCATATTTTAATCGTTTTCTATTTTTTTTTGCTTTAGCTTTCCATTTCCTCGGTGAAATTCCAGGAAGTAGGGATATTGAGGCCTTGAAATTAATTAATAAAAGGGGTGATTCATTACGTGGAGAAGGAAGATTTTGATAAAGGCTTCAAAGTGGGATCAGATACGTCAAGAATTTTCGAAATTCTAATGAGGTTCAACACGAGATGGCTGGATCGATTTGATTGAATTTTTTTATGCATTTAGATGGCGCTCTGGATTCTCAAATCAGCCCGGCAGATGACGCTGCAATCGGTATCTAGGTTATTTATCTATACTGGAACTAGTGGGAGTCTAGATAATTAACTTTCTTGAATCAACATGGTTTCGTGTATATTGAATGTATTTAGTTCATTCTTTGACATTCTAATTTTAGTTTAACGTATTCAATTTACCATGACATTTTAATTTTCTCTTGTATGCTTTGATTGAAGGCATAATTCCAGATATACATGCTAATTATATTAACCATGCGTGGCTATTTTAGCCTTAAAAATATTGATATTGACGCTATTAAAGCACAAACTGAAATGTGTGACAATGAAATATTGTTCAAATCGATCGACATTGCTAGCGATCCTGACGAAGAAGTTGAACTATCCTGTTGAATTTTTAAATTCGCTGGTTACCAGGAATGCCACCACATGATTGAAGATTGTCTCACCTATAATTTTGCTTAGACATTTGAATGTGATATCTTGAATTCTTGAATTTCCAATTCGCTGGGCATTTGCTATTATAAGTAATACGGTCACACAATGTCGATTTGTGAGTTGGATCCGGCCTTATCACGAGGTCGATTATACGCGGCGTATTCTCGCGTTGGAAAACCGTTTTTTCATCAAGACTTCTTACGAATTGATTGAAAATATTGTTTATCAACTCGCATTATAATAAAATTGAGCAAACATTATTAATTAGAATAAATTGTTTTTAAAAAAAATATGTTATTTCAAAATAATCACTTGAAATATCGTGCAGGACAATGTCTATCGGGTTCGTGAAAACAACAATTAATCATGAATTAGTTCCATTAGCATTAATTCATCAATTTTTTAAACCGTGTTATATTTGGAATACATATAGTGTTATTTTACGCCCTTTCTAGTGAAAAAAATTTAAAAACACAAAACTTACCACAATCCATAAATTCAATAAAACCTCTTACGTCAACGAACAGAGTAGCCAAAGCAAAAAAAATAAATTTAATATTCATTTTTTGAAAAGCATGGATACCACTTCAACACTGAATAATTTTACAATAAATGCCTACTTTTAACTGGTACTAAATATACTACTGATAATTTTGATTATTTGAAACTGATTAATACGATGCTTAACAAATTTTTAGATATCCAAAAGATCAAAACATTCTCTACAGATTGATAAAAAAATGTTTAATAACATGGTATAATTGTTCTAAAATTAAAAACTTTTTATTTTCGTATTCTATCAATATAATTTGAAAATCATCTATTAAATCATGCCATCGAAGTGAAATTCAATTTCTTTTACTTATGCCCAACCTACTTACATCTTCTACATTAAATGCAGGCATATAGTATGTCGAGAGGCTCATTTGAAAAGTACTTGAGCCCCTCAAATTAAATCTAACATCTAATTATTATTTTATTAATGTTTTGTAAGATTTTCTCCCAACGAATTTATTCCCTTTGTCTTTTTTATTCCAAAAACCAAATATACTACATATAAGTATGCTAAATTTTGTAAATATATGCTTTTAAATCATTAGAAAACAAAATGAGAAGACATAGCAGGGTTTTGAAAAAAACTGCAGCAATACTTAAGCACGCGTGCAACAGTGAACCAATAAAATGCGTTTTGAACACCTTTAACCCGCCCAAGTCTTTGGGATTGGATGGAATCTTACAACTCTTCTTCAAAAAGAACAAAAAGAAATATTTTGAGCCGATCATTTCCACATCGTTTCCACTTAATACTATGGAAAACAACGTCGACAACTACATCAAAACTGAAACGGACACAGCATTATTGCAGCTAGAAAACGATATCTCAAATACTCCGACGAAAACCTAGTAAAGTGAATTTTTAGACACACAATATGCTTTTGAAAATACTTCACATGAAGTTGTCAAAAAAGTTGCATTCCCAGCTATGTAGAGCCTGGTAATCTTATGTGGACTGACTGACGGCGTAGCCTGTTAAGGTTATGCCAACGACATCGTAATCTACGCATTGAGTGGTTTTGGGAAAAAGTTTTTACACACAATGCAAAGAGCAAATTGGATGATATTGTTGAACGGTGGGACTGGACGTTTTACCAAGGAAATCTCTGGAAAAAAACATGAAAGAAGATAACCGGTGGAGTCACGATAGGCTCGATTAAGTGTAAAAACTCTGCAAGGAAGAATTGAGGTTATAACCCAAAGAATCCCTTATTTGGGATACTACAACTTTACTGAGCATCAGTCTGTCGAAGTTACAAAGACTGACCTATCAAGTGCAAACAGGGCCATAAGAACATACCCAACACACACTAGACATCATTCTAAATCTTCAAACTTTCCATATATTATTGGAAATCATAGCGGGGAAAACCTCAGCATGGAATATACTAGAAAGATTAGCTATGAGAACAAAATTACCTCAAAACTAATGCATGGATGGTTCCAGAATAGTAGAAAGAATTGGATTATGACGGTGTCCAATTCTACGGAATTGTCGCTAAAAGCGAAACAAATAGCATGGCAGCTATTAAAGCTGTTAGCTTCAATGTTAACATTAAAGCTGGTTTGGGAATGCAAGAACAAGTTAATTCAGCTAGGCTTGGAAATTGATTTTACTCAATATTTAGGTGAATATTTGTACAATCGAAAATAATTTTATGACGAGACACTTTTGGGCCTCCAAAGTGGGTGATAATTTTTATTCAACGATCTCTTACATTCTTTTACCTTAGACTATTCCGTTGTTTTTCTTGTTCTGCAGAAAATGATTCTTCGATGACACGTTGATATTCAGTTTCCTTTTCGGACGACTTCGTCTACTTGGAATTATGATAGTTTACGTTTAGGTAGTTTAGGTGATAATTATAACCATCTGGAAAAACTGTTTGTGGAATTTTTTAAAGAAATAATATAAATTTTCGTACCCTATGATACTATTGATAGATAGAAAATAACAAAATGGTTGAAAATAATCATCATATACTAGTAAACAACATTATTTACAAATAAGATATGTGTGATAATAATAATATGAATTAGTAAATAAAAAAAAGTCACCTTGAAAATTAAAACATGTTTGGACACTTGGTAAATGTACTTCAACTCTAATTAACAGATGTTAAACGCAAGAGGAGTTGTCGTTTTGAAAACGCATTAAATCCCAATTAAACATCTCTCTGAAAGGTATTTTAAAGCAAAGTATCCTAAAACCCATGTGCTAACTGAAAAATTTAAAGAATTTTTATTTCATTGCTTATTTGTTAATGCATGAACAATTTGATGAGTATTTATTAAAATAAACTATGTATGAGTACGGTTAGTCTTCTCAATCGATGGAGATGACAAATATACAGTAGTTGGGTGTGTTTTTATTGCTGTACATATACAGGCCAGTCTTTGTACCTTCCAGAAACTGATTTTCGTGATGTAGAACTTTGGATTATAATGTAATTTCTTCCCTGCGAAATTCCTGCATACCATTAAGTCTCTAGTTGGTGACAGGTTGGTTCTTGAAAGTGATTAGATAGGACTTTCAGTCCTGCTGGTTAACAACATCATCCAATATGATTTGTGAACTGTGTGGCAGAGCAGAATCTACATTACTGGGAATGAAAATGTTTTGACATCCTCATGTAGAGTATTTTCAAAATTATTGAAGGCAAAAATAACATGTATTGAATACCAATAATTTTAAGCAAATAAGTTAAATTGTAAGCGTGGAATAGGATGCTGGGAAAATAAAAAACTAATCTTTTGAAACTTTATTTTACTGTTGTAGGTGATTGCTTTTCAACTAAATAATACTGACAGGTACTACAAAACACATTAAATTTTTCTCATCTGATCCCTCAAGGGCCCATTGCACGACAGTTTGTATCTAAAAATTTTAAAACAAATTAGAATTTCTTCTACGAAACTTTTTATTAAACATTGTTTTTAAATTGAAATTTGTTTTATATCCAAAAGTATCACACTTGTATTAGTTTCATATGTATGTATGTGTGTAACCAATTTCTTAGATTAGATTCAATTCAAACTTCTCACAGTCAAAGATTCACGACAACGCACTAATTCAATCAAAATATCTGATTATCCTGATTATATTTAGCAAAATCCATAAATTTCTTTTTGTATCCTTTGAATGAGAGTGAGAAAGTGAAGCAACATTTCTAGATTATTAGATAAATGAAGGAAAAAAGACTAATTGAATGGAAAGCTCTGCTCAATGAATAATTTTTAGTTACAGAAAAAATCGTTCGGATAATCTTCAGACTGGGAATAAGACTAATAAAATCTATCGGTTACAAAACGCAAAAAAAAGATATTATTACCAACAACTTCATCGTTAAGTTAAGAATTATTTTTTTTTCTTTAGTTTGATCACAGCCTAGTGAATTTTTGGTAAACTATCATTTCATATGAGGTTGAATTATGTCGATATAGATATTTACGGCTAACTATGAAGACAATTGAAACAATTTTTTCATCATTCTATAAAACTCCAAACAATTATTTGTTTGCCCACTTTTTGCTGAATCCATCGCCAACATTGATCCCAACAAAACAACGCCAGTAGAGCCGTAAAATTTTGAAGGTAGATTGTTAGAAAAGTTCTTAAAAATGATTGCCGTGGTTACAATTGATGGAAAAATCTGGTTAGGTTCGATAAGTAAAAATTATGTTTATGCATTCTAAGAAGGTGACAGTTTGGATGGAAACGTAAGCGACTGACCGAAGATTTGACCACTCATTTCTTGATAAATGGATAATGTTATGAACCAGAAAAACTTATCAACTTATCAAATTACATCCAACAGATATGCTAAAAAACAGAGTAAAAGAGATCTTATATATGCTGGAACGAAACCAGTGCCGTGAGGATATTTCTATCGAGTGTTTGTTAATGTTTCAGAGGAAAAAAGCCGAATTTTTGCACCTTGGATGAAATGTGGGACCATTACTTCACAACCGAAACCCCAAAAAACAATCAAAACAATGGACTGAAAATTGAGGATCGGCTCCAAAGAAGGCAAAGACCGTTCCATCTGAAGGCAAGGTCATGGCCTCGGTTTTTTGGAATACGCCGGGATAATTACCATTGACTATCTTGAAAAAAAAGAAACTATAAACGGTGATGACTAGTATGTGAACTTATTGCGAATAAATCAAGCAAAAACGGCAGCATTTGGCTAAGAAGATAGTATTGTTGGTGGTCAAAAATTTCCCCGCAATGAAGAACAGAAAAATGTAGCTAAAAGGAGATTACGTTTAAAAATAAATTTTTGTGTGTTGTTGTGTGTTTTTTTGTTAGGCCAGGTACTTATGGGACTAATTTTGTGTGTATAAAATGATGTGGAAGAATTCAAAGTGGGATTAGATAATTTAAAATTCATAGTTTTTGTCAAGTTAACGTACTCGACTGACGCATCATCCCTTGCCTGCCGCACGACTGACGATTGTTTTCTTTTTCTAGTTGATATCAATTTTGTGTAAGAATAATTCCACATGGGATATTATTACCTTAGGAAAGTTTTTTTTACGAGTGCAGCAATGCACCCACTACTAGTAGATTGACTGACGGTCGGATTCGTCATTTGGAAAAAGAAGCCGCTGCGTCCTGGTATATTAAGTCCTATATCTTCCCGGAGGCACATACCGAAATATGTACAAACATGATAAATGATAGTGTCCATTAAAAACCTACCGGTGCAGAATTTGTTATGTTTGTATTCAATGTGAAAAAATAAACTAAAATGTAGTAATGTAATGAATTTATTTTTTCAATATGATATGAATATAATTAGTTGGTGATGTTAACAATAAACTCGAAACAAATAAGAGATTTTCCATTGCTTGGATCCACGAGCTCCCAATGAATATTTGTTTGAATCTGGAAATAATTGGAAAAGTTAGTAGCTGTTGAATTAAAAGTGTGAATGTTAAAATTAGAGATAAAGCATTCATACCAAAAGATAATCCCAATAGTTTTTATCACAATAAAAACGGTAGATTTATACAGCATGTTACAGTGCAAGTTATTAATAGATAAAGCCGATGTGGCTTAAGATACAAAATACTTCTATACTCAAATGATTATCACTATGTGAGTAGAAATGATATAAAAACTTTACCTGTCTCAGTTGCGTCAATAGAAAGATTTTTTTTCAAAACTAAAAATAATTAAATACTTCCACGACCATGAAGCATGAAAGATTGTCAGATCTTTTTATTATATATAGAGAGAGAGACTTGGCAGAACCTTGTGGGTCTGTCAAAATTAGAGAAGCTAAATTTTAAGATATTAAACTTTGTATTTGTATTGTTGATAACTCCTTTATAACGTGTGTTATCTTAATGGAAAAGACATTGTGAACACTCATTTAAATTTTGAGAAAATAATCAACCCAATACCCAAACAGTACACTAAAGAAAATGTCTCCAATCCAGCTTAAACCGTGAAGATGATAAGGCTTTAATGAAGTGATACCTCATACGCATAATGAGATACGTATCTTCGTCTCCAAACTATTGAGAAGAAATTTGATGTGGAGTAGTGGAACGGCATTTCAGCCCACATTCGATACATACACGATGGTCAATGCAATACAGTAAATAATTTTGCGATAGAATATGTTAAAAGTATTGGAGAGGTAATTATTTGATGTTTTCCTACTAAAGGAATTCCTCTACCTTCAACTAAATAATATATGTACTATTTCAAATTTGTAAGCATTGTCAAAGATAAAACGTTATTATGATCATCATGGGTTCTATCACCACAATGATCTTTCTCTATTTCTTAGAAAGTTCGTTCTGTCAAATCACAGTTTGACCCAAAAAAATACGTTTTTCACTTACTCTTGGATAGATTCTCAAAACTTCAAATCCGTCACTATAATAATAATCTTTTCCGGCTTTCATTTCACAATTTTCGACCTTAGTTTTCTTATCTGCTTCGTAGATGTGAGAACATGCTGATTGTCCGTCTACACCGGGAAAGGGAAGTTTTGCCGTCAGGATTTCAGCAGTTACTTTATTCACAGCACCTTTCACATCGTGATCTAGAAAAAAAAATTGAAATGATAAGCGATAGACAACAGACGATAAACAGATTCCTCAGAACAAAAATTCTATTACTAAAAAACTACACAATAAACAAGTTGAATAAATTGAAAATGTGTATATGAGGAACATGTTGGGAACTGAGAAGTTTTTTCCAATCTTCAAAGGAATTAATTCTACCGACTTCGGTTGCTCCTCAGATTCACTCCGATTTGATACACTAAATATATGCGAAAATATTGATTTTGGAGAAAACGATTCTATTTAAAAATGAATCTGACAATATTTGAAACCTATTTGAAAGGTTGAATACATTTTCCACGTGAATATCAAGGGCGGATCCAGGGTCTAGACAAAGGGGTGGTCATTAGTATTAGGACGAGTCCTCCCCCAAAGACATGGTATTTTAAGCCTTTCACCCACAAAATATAAGTTAATTACGTTGTTTTTGACAGCATAATGACGCAATTTTTACTTTAAAATTCAATTCCTCATCGACTTTGAAACAAAAAACCAAGTTAATTAATCATGGTTTAAGGGGGTCATGAACCCCATGACCTCTCCTCTGGATCCGCACTTGGTGAATCTATTATTTTTCTTTGGGTGGACAACGTTGCTTTCTTACCCCTCGTCGATTAAAAATTCGCTTTCGATTTCTCACAAACAGATATTTTGGATCATAATTACCAAACGAATAGAATCACGTCACAAATGTCAATAGTTTTTGTTTCTAGAGTTTTTTATAAGCTTCATTTTTTATTTGTTACTTTTTTCTCTAAATATAATACTATCGGAGATACGTCGTGAAATTTTTATAAGGACCTAAGGGCAAACGAAGCTTTGTAAGTTGAAGTTTGTCTAGGGATTATTTTTTCTCATCAAGGACAAGCTTTGGAAAAAATTTTAGCAAAATCTGGCGGTTCAAGTTTTCGGAACTTTACCTTCATCTTCTTGACGTTGGCGATTAGCATGACAAAACTCTTTCTATCTTGAGCTAGTCTAAATAGCTCTTATTCCAGTCAATTCTCTAATATTATTCAACCAAGAGGCTTGTTTCTTTCCAATTTCTCTACGACCTTCAACTTTACCCACCATAATCAACCGGAGGATATTAAAGCGGCAACCACGCATTATTTGTCCCAAATAAATTATTTGCCCGCATTTAATGTTATCCAACACACGAACAGAATTTGCTCTATTAAGAACAGCATCATTTGTTTGCATAGTTGTCCACCGTATCTTGAGCATGAGTCTATATAACCACATTTCAATATGCTTGTAAGCGATTAATGGTAGATATTTTTAAACTCCATGCTTAAACACCATAGAATCTACCATATCTATTGCCTTGCATTAGAAAATTTTGTTAATATTTTTTCTTACAGACTAAAATACACAATGAATGAAGAAATAAAGAGTCAGCTTGAGCATAGGACAGACCCAAGATTGGAAAGATGCTCATGAAATTTGTTCAGAGCTCAGACATTGAAATCTTGGAATAAAAGTGCCAGCAAATGTATAGACCTGATTTAAAACAATTGCTAAGTCTACAAAAAAGAAATCCTTTCACATCACAGTTATGAAGACTTGGGATTTCTTGTCTGTTGGTAATTTCTTGAAGAATATAACCAGAAAAAAAGCTGTGCTTGGCCATCAGAAGTACAAATACAATACAAAATATCTTAAAGGATTTGATTTTAATAACACCTCTTAAAAGTAAATAATAAATCGCTCGAGTTACGTAAAAAAAAATCTAGATTATTCTAAAAACTAATAAGCAAAAGATCATATTTTGTAAACATGTGTCAGCATTCATTTTAATATAAAATAGGATTACTGTAAACACTTGGTAATGAATTGTGGTTAAATCGCTTGTGAAATTAATTCATAAATTTTCGGACGGGCGGAAAATATGACTGGCGCAGTCAGTAGGATTCGTACGGTCGCGATTTTTTATGCATAGAACGATAAAAGACTCGACAAATATTTCAATACAGAAGCACGAAATTCACGTCCATCAAGGGACAGGACTTCAAATTACTGTAAATGCTAAATGTCCTTATTTTTCTTATTCCTTTTAATCTATCCTTATCAAATTGTTGAGTAAGGAAGGGATAATTTATAAATTTTGAATACTGAAATTTTATGAACGATTTAAATAATTTATTAGACACATTTAATAAGTTAAACATAAAAAATAATCCAGATTCAATAAAAATGGCAACGACAAATCCGAAAACCCTTAACTGGGAATTATTTAAATTAAAATTGGAAAATATAACTCTGGGAACTTTTAATTGAATATCACGTTATTTGACATAATTTCAAGTTTTTTCTTATGTCAGTAAGCGATATTCGATAGTAAGAATGTTTATTTATTTATTCATCAGTTCTCCAAATAATAATTGATTGTATTTTAATACTTATAGGGATATTTTAAAAGCTTGGTATATGCAAACACAACTTCCATTATGACTCTATAAGCCAGAATCTTGGAAAGCTCTTTCATGTTCAAAGAAATATCCTCCGGAAATGTGTAAAAGTGCAAAGTGCCTGCTTCTAATATTTATTATAGTTTTTATTCTCTTGTTTTTATTTTATGGAGTTCCCCAACTTAATCATAATCTATTGCAACTATGTTTTGACCGTTTATAAATCGATTGTTATAATTCAAGGTGTTTTGTCAAGGGCGATTCTTATTGTTTAGAGTGAAAAAGATCCATTATTCTTTGGATAAATTACAAGATTGGATTCCTAGCATTGCTGTCCGCTGATCATCTCATTTTTCAACGCCGGAACGAATTTATCATTTGAAATGTTTATGTTTCAAAATAGTCTTAAGTTGTCTTCTGATTTGAAATTCAAATACTTAAATTATTTGAGTAAAATTTCAAGCTCTATTTTGTAAATTTTGATACTACTACGAACAATTTGATAGACGTTTCTACATATTTTTGAAATGTGGAAACTAATTTCTCTTGTTACAACAGATTTCTATTTTTATTTTAATATTCATGAAGTTATCTATTGATTATTATGAATACGCAAATTTTCTGAATGAAAGTAGTAGAATCGTCAGTGGTTTCCCTGTTTAAAAAAAATTTTTTAAATCAGAATAGATTTTAAATCAAAATGATTTAGAAACATCAACATATACAAAATTTTTCTCGTTGCTTTGTTATTTCTTTTAACGCAAAATCTTTAATGCTTTCATTTATTTTAATACAAACTTCAGGCTAATTTTTCAAAATTTACTAAACTATTTTTCATATCTTCAAAATTTAAATAGATCCCTAGCTTTTGCTTTGTGTCAAAGTAATGAATTTGATACAACAGATTTGAGAAACATTTTAATTGTATTGATAAGAATTTAGAAAGTTGTTTAGATTCATTCTCAAAAAACATAAAATGGTATGAAATGTAATGTTTAACTTTCTTTAGCTTTTTATTTCTTATTGTTAGATCTTTTTATATGTTTTTCGTGATAATTTGTCTTCATTTTTGGTCAAAATCAGTTTAAAATAACATGTTAAAGTTGACGATTCGACTTACTTCAGTCTTTTTCAAAATATGATTCGACACTGACCATTTTCATACCGATAAATTGATTCTCTACCTTATTTATATGAAAATAAAAATAAAATAACAAGAGAAATTAATTTATTTAATAGAACTGTAAATTATTTAGATCTTTATTGTAATTGTTATATGTATGTGAAAATGACCTTCCAATCTACTTTCTCAATACTGCGATGTCTGTCCTATGTATTTAAGTGAAATATTATGTTCTGTATGACGTAAACTGAGATCATGTTTGATGAAATAATTTGATAGTTGCTGGGAAAATCACTGTACATATGTTAAGGGAAAATCTTTTATGTATTTGGATACGAATTTCCCTCCTTTCTATATAATTAGTTTGCTTATACAAAAACCACTACTATCAACTTTTCCTTACG
This sequence comes from Diorhabda sublineata, assembly GCF_026230105.1. Lineage (NCBI taxonomy): Eukaryota > Metazoa > Arthropoda > Insecta > Coleoptera > Chrysomelidae > Diorhabda > Diorhabda sublineata. The sequence continues at coordinate 9,381,414 of NC_079475.1, read as the reverse complement.
AAATAGTTTATTGGTCTTAAGTTCGAAGATGATTTATAAAGTTTTTAGGTGGAAACTCAAGAGTGAATTGTGTTTCATTCTCAGTCTTTCGATAAAAAAAATTGAACTTATATATTTCAGTTTTGGGATAATCATTTATATCTGCTGATATTTAACCCTGAACCACCGTTCAAATCATAACCTCCCTGCTTTTTGTTTACAGTAAAAAACTACTTTCAAACATTGTACTGTGCTTCGAATTGAGGTCCACAGTCTGGTCAATGTCAAGTCGACTAATATCGGATGATAAATAATCATTCATGGAATATTTACAATTAATTAAAAATTATATTTTCTGTTTACTAAGGATTCCTTGGTCAATAACATCCATTAATTCATAATTATTCGTAGCTGCCAGAAGGATTTAGCTTTATGTAGTTGTTTAAAAAATAAAAAAAAATTTCAGTTTGTTTTCTTAGTTATTATTATTACTAACACATATATATATATATATATATATATATATATATATATATATATATATATATATATATATATCTATAGCTAAAGAGCAAAATATTCGATCGAAAAGAGTTTAGTCAAAACTTAATACTATTTCCAATAAATTGTGAGTGAAGAAATACCTGCAAACTATGATGAAAACAAAATCTTGAAAAGTTTTTATAGACAATATCAAAAAAAAAATAAAAATATAAGATGTCCACGAAAGCCTTATTCAGACTTTAGAATCATAATCCAAGCAAAGTATAGAGTAGAGTAAGAAAAAAACCAAAAGCTAAAATCTAGTATATCTCTAAAGAAGACTTAAGTAGTGTATTGGAATTTTGAACCCAATTTTGCTTCGAAGGCTGTGAATGGGATTTGGTGATGAATCCGGGATCACGAGCAGAATCAAATAAAAGTTATTCACCAGAGAAACACGATTATACCAAATGATTATCTGTTTCTTTGGCATTACTATGATGCTAAAGCGACATGGCACGTTCAATACGGAATGGTAAACAACCAATTGTTTGCCAGAAGTCATTGGAAAAATTCAAGAAAACTCAACAAGACAATCTCAGCTTTCACACTGCTACTGAAACAGCCAGAAACCGAGCAAATCATCTGGAAACAAAGCCAGATTTGTGAACATACATTTTTTCAAATAGAAAATTTGCAATATGCAAAAAAACAGTGGATATTGTTGCAACCGCTCTAACCCTGCCAGAAGTTGATTTATCTACTTTAAATATATTAAATAAGATATAAAAAAAGTTCCAGCCATGTGGAAATACCTTAGTCGAAAATGGCGACCAGCTCTTGGACTAAAATAATCAGCAAGATTTTCGTGTCACGGTTGGTTTATATTCATCCTTCAAAGTATATGCGTAATCGATGCTCAACGCTTAATTAATTTCAACTCATTGTTTGTAATTGAAAAATCTTGTATTTTGTATATGATGTACCAATAATATCTCACTTCTATCAAGGTCTAGAAAAATAATATTTATAATATAATTTTTAGATAATTTTTAAACAACTAATCATATTCTTGACATGGTAATTATTTAAACATTATTTCTAATTGTTTCTGATGTCGCGGCGATGCTATTATTTCACTTAATATATTATTATATAATCATCACTTCCACGGCCTTGAGCAATGATCATTTTGCATACTTCCAAGAAGATACAATAATAAAAGAAGTTGTTTTTTTTTAGAATCCGAGGAAAACAGAAAAAAGCACCAGCAACACATGACTCTTTTCCTGCTTTTTTTCTTAGTGCCATCTAATTAGGTGAAAAACGTTTCCAAATAATCACAAAATAGATATAAGTAAAAACAAAAAAAATATCTCTTCAACTTGTTATTTCTTAGACCTATTGACATGTTTATGCTTTTAAATCTTCCTGATTTTAGGTCTCTCCTGTTTCAAGATTGGTTTTTTTTAAATAATTTTTGAAAGATACCTTCCTTTAAGTCCTATTTGACAAAGCTGTTCTTAAGATCAACAAAAAGAAAACCAAATTTATGGTAAGAGAAAAATACAAAATGTAGATCTGTATACAGAAACAGTTCCCATTGAGAGAGTACACCTCTTCAAATACAATTAAACACTGACTCAAAGATTAAGTTTAGAATTGAAATGGCAAGATCCACATTCATAAAAATGGGAAAGCTCTTGAGCAACAGCAACCTAAGCATTGGTACCTGATGGCGAGCCACGAAATGTTACCAATTCTCCACGCTGCTTTACGATATGGAAGGGTTGACACAAAAAGTAGCAACAATACAAAAATTAGAAGCTTTTGCAATGTGGCTGTATAGACGCATTTTAAGAATACCATGGAATGATAGAGTTACCAATACGGAGGTACCGTGAAGAATGGTTGTAACTATTAAGAAAAGAAAAATTTTTTACATACATCTGAATCACATAACTCTCGCAGATTTTACCCGCATAAGATCAAGACTTATCCTCTGACAGTTCACGACTCTACAGCTCAAAAATGGTTCTTCCCCCTTAAAAAACTGAAAGTATTTTGAAATATTATTAGACAGTTAATTTCACGAATCGTAATATTTGGAACTTTTTATGTTTGTGTGTAAAATAACAATAGAAAATAAACACTTTTGGATAAAATAAATGAAAATTGGATTGCAAATATTGACGTAAACGTTTAACGCGTCATTTTTAGAGATACTGTACTCTATTTCTAACAAATGACAGAACTCTGAAAAGGGAATGTATCCCTCTAAGATGTTAACATTTCAGCAATACCCTAAAATATATATTGAACACAACCAAATATCCAGATGATTGTTTTCTGTAGTACCATTTGTATATAACTTTACCCATAATATACACACTATCAAAAATATTCGAAAGTTTTCTTATTAATGATAAAAGAATGCTGATGTGTGATATAATCCTGTTTTTCAGTGTATATTATGTTGTCTTGACAAGAAGTTAAAATTATTTCAATTAACCTTAATTTTTTAAAGATCAACTTGAAAAATTGAACAAGAATAACTACTTATTGCTTGAAATGTTGTATATACCAATTTTGTTCTACTAACTTAGTTGTATACATTGACCAACTTAACAATAAATGACCTGAAAACAGAGCTATTAGAAATTGAACGCTAATATCCAATGTTATAGGTACAGTTAACAATTTTTATATGTTCCAATATTTGATATTTTAAGGCCGAACTCAGAATTTTATTGTGTATATATATATATATTTACAGTGAAATCCCACAAAATTCCCTGATGTTTTCTGTTTTAATTTAGTTACAATTCCGTAGACTTAAGAGTATGAGTATTTAAAACATCCGTAGAGGAATCGAATGAAGTCTAAAAGCTCTAAAAAACATGATTCTTCTTTCTGCGACACATTGCGATCGCGGCCTTTATTGATACTCCTCAGGAGCCGGAGGCGGCCCGCGGGCCGTATCTTTGACATTACTGCATTACGTAGTCGTAGTGCGCATGTCATTAGACGAATGTTTTGCTTTCAACGTTGACATTCGAACGTAATTCGAACGAAATTTTCTCGACCCGTGTCACTGGAGCTCTCAACATTGGAACTAAGCTGATTAAACGTTACGCTTTTTATATGGAAAACCAAAGTTGCCAGTACATTACAGTTTATTTCAAAAGAATTCATATTTGTTTTTTACTGTTTTGCCACATTTTTATTTTTTCGGTGAGGTTCTAGCCTTCATTCAATGTTCAGCCAACATTGAGAGGCCAATGTTGCGCTTCATCGTGTAGTACCGGCTTTATAGCAAGACATATTCGACAACAGATGAAAATAATTTGCTTACAGTATTAAGCCGGTACTACACGATATTACAGTCAACGGTCTAAATTTGTGCTCATATTCAATAATTTACGTTTTTTGTTATAATTACGCTCTAAACTTCTGAACTTCTAAACGCTCTGGTCAATCTGTTTACTTTAGAAAAATATATGCATTTATTCAATCAATTTATATTCAATATGATTTTCTGTATATACTATTTTTTTAAAAAAATTAGGAATTGTCTTTATTTCCAATTGCTTTGTATTGAACTTACCTGGAGTGAATTTGAATTCAACCTTCAAGAATGTATCTTTTTTTGCTACACACGGTGGTTTTGTACAATTTTGAAGATTAACACGATCTTCTAGATCATCGTATTTTATTCCTGCAACAAAATTTTGGAAATTAAACATGTGTATATCATATCTTTTGAGTTTGCCACAACACGATAATCCTATTGGTAATTACTACCAAAATTATGATGAACTAAATTCAGCCAAACAACATAATATTCATTCCAAACTTTTCTGGGTGATTAACGAATTACACTGTATATAGCAAATGCTTAAAGTGGTCGAACAAATAAGTGACGATCCCACAAAGCGATATGGATGATCGTCGACTGAAAGTGCGCGTGCTAGCAGATGTAGTAGGCATTTCAAAAAGTGTATATTAACTGAAAATTTGGACGCGTGTGCTCAAGGTGGGTGCCGCATTTGCTTACAATGCAAGGTCATGGCGTCGGTTTTTTGAGATGCGCGTGGGATAATTTCCGTTGATTATCTTGAAAAACGAAAAACTATCGACGGCAAGTAATATGCGAACTTATTGTAAGATTTGAGCGAAGAAATCAAGCAAAAATGACCGCATTTGGCTAAGAAGTAAGTTTTGTTTCATCAAGACAATGCAGGAAGTCACAAATTCGTTATTGCAATGTCCAAAATTATTGATATAAAGTTTGATTTGCTACCATATCCACCCTATTCGCCAGATTTAGGATCCTCGGATTGTTTTGGTTGTTTTTACGAGCTTATTGTAAAAGAAGTATCGTAGTTATTGAACATCGCTGGGAAAAGTGTATAGATCTAAAAGGAGATTGCAATGAAAAATAAATATGTTTTGTAGGGTACTTCTGGGACCAATATCGTATGGTTCAATGTTTTAATGACAGATAAGAGACATTAAAACACTCATGTGAAATTATCCGCGAGTATTTTTTTACAAAATCAATTGAACTTTTGCGAAAAAATATTAATAGAGTGGATAAAAATTTTTAAATACGTGTTTTTCTACATATTTCACCTAAAAAATAGAAGGAATCAATTAAATATTACAAAGGTCAGCTAATTAGAAAACAAATGACAAAAAATTGTGATGTATTTTCAAAATTCATCAAAAAAAAAATCGCGTATATTAAATTTTCGCACTTACGCACATCGTTCGTTTTGAAATTGAGGCTCCAAAATTTTTCCAAATTTCTTTCAACGAAGGAGACTTTTAATAGAAAATTATATTGTAAGTATTTTTATAACCTCACAAAAAAATGAATGGTTTGTGACCGGTTAAGTATGTTCAGTGAGTGACTGAAAGGCTCAACATTTTCTTTTGAACATGTAAATGTAAATGTAAATACACAATAGTTCAAATAACAAAACCTATTCGACACTCAAATATTCAATGGAAAATTTGAAAACATGTGTCCTAAATTTTTTCATCCACTTTTTTTGCAAAAATTTATTTAATTTTGTAAAAAAATATTCGTGGTACAAATCCGTGGACAGATATTTCCTTATCCGGTTTTCCTTCAGTAAAATTTGAAAATATTATTCGCAAAGGGGGTAGAATGTTAATGTTTTGATCTATCAACGGCTCATATTTGATGCTCATTTTCCCTGAATCATTTTGATTATAAAGTTTTTTATCTCATATTAATCAACAATTCACTGCAAGCCCAATTAATACAGTTTGTATTCCGAAGAATCGAAAAACAATCTATTCTACATTCTAATTTATTACAGTTTTGATTTAGTCCCGGAATATTAGACAACAATGATATTTTCTTCTTTTCTGAAAAATTAGAAGTAAATTTCACTCCTGTTTCTGGACAAGGTAACCTTGTATCAAATATTAACTACCGTGAACGAGATCCAAGAGGTAGATCTCCATAATTTTAAAACTCTGATAATTTTTTAAATCTCCGATAATTTTGGTGGCTGTAGGAATACCAGGAAGTATAAGAAAACTAGAACTAGAACGAGAAATCAGAATATACGACGTGATTGGACAACATCCATAACGATTTGACCAAGAATTAATAGCAAACACAAAACGCTCAATCCAGAAGAGTATTGGAGAGGTCACTAGACATTGTACTGTTGATGCAAGACTCGAAATAATGGGAAGTTATAACAAACAAACATTGCAAAAAATATAGGGGAGATAAAATAAAAGATCGAGTATCTACATTGTCGGTGCTTTGTTTTGCCGAAAAAACGACGTCAAATGCTAGTCTCGAAGAAATATCTAGAAACTAGAAATAATAAAACTTCATTCTAGGCTAGAAATGATTGAAAATAAGCTATAAAAGGACATTGTTAAGTGTTAAACTCAATTTATAGCATGGGAAAAATAAACCAAGACCAATCTAGTTCGATGTAGACCCTATCAACCTTCTCCGTAGGCTTTTCCGTTACAAGTTAGTTGAATTGGTCTCTATGTGTAGCTACTCGGAATAGTTGTTTTGGTACCTCGCATTATATGCCCGAAATAATTGACCTTTTATGTTTTTATGATGATAGCACCACATCTTGAAAGCATCTTTTATTAATGTTATCGGCTTTAAGCATCCACGTCTCACATCTTAAAGATATATCGGGACAGGAAAAAGATATTGACAACTGATTTTTGCAATTTTTTTTTCAAATTAAGTCTTCTTTTATTTCGGCACAAGTATGATAAGCCACCCCTCAACGATCGTCATGAAACTCCATACTTAGATTATGGATATCACGAGAAATCGAATTATCTATTTTCTGCGAAAACATTTACTTCCGGAATTACCGGAAGTGGCCATTATCTCAGAAAGGCTAACTGTTTGCGATAGGTCTCATCAAGATCTATCTGTATGGGACAAGTCATAATTGACGTTTGCACAGAAGAGTTTCTGTGGGAAAAGTATCCAAATGCATTATTTTTACGAAAAATCGATAAATAAAATGGAAATTTGGTAATTTTTGTAAGGTTAGGTGGGGTAAGGTTAAGTTAGGTTAGGTTAGGTTAAGTTAGGTTAGGTTAAATTAGGTTAGGTTAGGTTAGGTATCAATATTCTATTTATAGTGTTCCATGATGATCGTCGTAGGGTGTCTATCTTACTCTTTCCTATATTTCTCAAAAATAACTATATTATTTGAATAAAAAAAATGATATCAAATAGAAGCAGACTTTTTTGAAAGGTACGATGATGGTTTTGAATTTTATTGATAACCTCCAATGGTAGAAATACAAATAATTTTCAGGTTATTATCGAGGCTACGTTTGTAATAATTTATTTCCAGCAACTGTACTATAAATGGCTTCTGATAAATAGCCGAAAGCTATTGTCATTTGGTCACCCCATGTCTACATGACACAAATCAAGCATTAAAAATAATCTTTATAATTATATACACAAATAACCCACAAGCAACTACTGTTAGATAAGTACTTGTAATTATACCATTTGAATGGTAACATGACGTTTTCTCTTGTTACTAGCTACGATAAATTTTATTTCGAGTAGTATGTGTCGAGATTTATTTAGTTTATTATGGTTTGTTGGTATTTAATAGGCATTTTTTTATTGCTATTTCAAAAAAAAAATACATTTAACAAACCAACTATCGCATTTTCTATAAATACTCACAAACTATTGAATTCTTTTTACGAGAATTTTTTTTCACATTTTAAATATTCTCTGTCTGAAATCATTCACCGTAGAATCCAAATTTATATACAGTATGGGAATATCATCCCCATCCAGCACCCTATCTAAATTATAAGCGCCCCCTCGACAATTTTAAATAAAAGGGGGTCGTGCGGCTCCTTGTTGGAAACGGATTTTAGTCCTCCGTTTGGCATTATGAAGTTTTTTAAATTCGGTGCAATCATAAATGAGAAAATTGATTTTTATTATGGCAAGAATTGTGTCTTATTGGACTTTATTTTTTTGAGAACTTATGGTGAGGTTTATTTAGATTTCTTGATTTTTTTATTAACTTCTTAGTAGTGCCTACATTAGAAAGACTTTTTCCTAATGTTAATAATCCAAATGAGATGGATCGATCCAAGGTTACTAGAATAATAGAAGGTTTGTGACATGCACATGCTTTTATAAACAAACGATCAGCTGCTAGAACACCAGCTACGTCATTATGTTTACATTTTTGTTTTTTTTATATTTTTATGTTAAACAGAACCTCAACTAACATTATGTTAGTTTATCTTCACACGTAGAACTAGAAATTAGAACTAGATTTTTCCAATAGGTGGATTGGAAGACGTGGAATGATCGAATGACCAGCTAGGCTTCACGATTTGAGAGAGAAAAAGACAGAGAGAAATGCTTTATTGTCAAAAAATTGTAACAATTTGTAGATAAAAGCTTGTAAAAACTGAAAAACCAACATAAAAAAATTGCGAAATTCGGGAGAGGATGATATCGATTTGATTTCAATTAGCAAGTGATTGTGCATTTGTTTTGCATTGTAAAATATCGAGCCTTTAAATAATTCTAACGTGGAGTAGGTAGGTAATGATTCGCGTTCCTAAGTGAAATTGGAGAAGCGTGCTTACGAATTAGGCAAACGGATTCAAAGATAAATAAGGAAGGAAGAGACAGAATTTTTAATCTTTCAAAGAAGTCCTTGCTGTTCAGTCCTAATGAATAATTAATAGCTCTCTCTTTTGTAGTTTGAAGATTCGCTCAAATTGAGTCATACCACACGTATCCTAGAAGAAAAGGGTGTATCGGAGATAAGCTACTCGATAAGGGCATAATAAAGTGTTGAAGAGGTGGATAAATTCAGTTCTTTGGAAACTGATAACAGCGCAAAACAAAAGGAATTTTATTTTCTAGATAAGGCGGCAATGTCTAACTCCCATTTCAAGGAATTGTCCTTAATAAGCGCTAAGGTTTAAGGGTGTTTAGGTCACTATTTATGTTAGTGGCAGTCGTAGGAGACGGTCTTGTGGGTTTACGTTTCGTACGTTGTCTCTGTCTGTATTGAATGTTTGTTTTGTTTTGATTTGATTCGTCCGATATCATTAAGACGTGCTAGTTTTGCTACTACATGTGTTGTTTCCCCAAACTTGACCAGTGATATTTAACTCTTCTTAATTACGTTTTTTGAGGTTATTTAAAATCTAAAGTATATTTGAATAGACCAGACAATATTACTGATTCAAAAGTTAGGATAAAGGAAGAAATTAACAAAATAACCCTTGAGGTCATACATAATGTTGTACGAGAATTCCAAAGCGGTTAATGTCAAGAAGTGAATGATGGTCATTTAACTCAATTATAACAACACAGGGACTTTTCAAGACATTTGGTCGCACAGGTCAAATGCTTCTTGAACGGTTGGCAAGAAATCTCTTCGACTCATGAATACAAAAGCTGGAGCACCATCTTCAACAGTACTTCGAAAAAAATGGGGACTACGTTTACAGATAGACAAACGATGTATAAACTCATAGGAATAAATTAAAATTTATAGTATTTTATTATATTACAATGTCAGAGAGTCTAACCTAAATTTTCAGTGCTTACATTTTTTATAAGAAAACTGTTTTACAAAATTTGTCAATTTTATTTTATTCTGTTTATGATTAAAGGTATTTTGTTTTTTCGTTTGAAATTAAATAATTTGCAATTGCTCACCAAAATTATTGTTGATATAAAACCCTTTGTATCAGTGAAATGAAAACATTGTATAAATTATATATAATCACAGTTAAATAATTGAAATCTAATTATCGGTAATATATAATCATTAAATGAAAATTAATTCTTGTATTGAAACTTGTTTTTCTGGACAAATTATATATTTCGATGTAATATTTTTCACAATCTGAATACATTAATTTAAAAGTGTTACTTCAGTTGCTTTAGTTCAAAGATCAAAATTTAAGGTTTTTTAGATTGTTCTCCTCAACAGTTAGTTTTATCGAAAATAGAACAAGCAAAAAAATATCGTAATTCTAGTACCTACAATATGAACTACCAGATTGTACTTTTCGTGGAAAAAGGCTAAAAAGAGTCCATTTGGTATCAAAAAAACATGGCGACAGCGTAAATTTTGTGTGTAGGACAGTTATTCCCTCAATGATTTTATACAAAAGCAAACGCAAGCTTCTCAAATGAGATGATACTTCACCTGTTATCGAGATTAATACTGCCACATTCGTAAAATGGATTTAACATTTTTCTAAAATCAAACCTCGATTACATCCACACCCTCGAAAATCCCAAAAAGATTTTAAAAAAAAATGTCAACAACTCAGCTACAAAATGTATGCTTTAGTTTTTGGAAAATTTTGTGAAAATGGCTGAAATTCAACAACTTATAAAAAAGTAACCAAACTTGTCAACTATGAAAAAATCTAACATTAGTGAAAGTAGTTTTTTTCCTATCACAGAGTGAGTTCAAAGGTATAACCCTCACCTCAAGCAAAAATTCGCTGCTGGGTGTAGCACAGTCACAGACATATGTATTTCAAGTTCACCCAGACAACCAGCAAAAAACAATCCCGTTCATGTTGTCGTGTTTCCAAAAAAATTTTACAAGTCTGAATTTTTTTACATATGCCGTTGAAAATTAAAGACTCCAACGAGTAAAATGCACTTTCTTACATCACGAAATGTTAAGTTTTCGAGGAGATACAGCAGTTTCTTCTTCAACCGGTGACGTAATTTCTCTCAGACGTGGCGCGAAAACTTTTTAGTGAGATGCGACCCCGAAGTTTGAGCCTATTTTACAAAGAAATGACAGCTCTTAGGGAAAAATTACACAGAACTATTTTGTAGAAAATTTCTTAAACTACATTTTTGGTTCTTTCACTTTTTCCGAAATTTGGCATAGATTTCGAGTTATTTTGGAATTTTGAAAATTTAAACAAAAATATATCGCTTACCTAAATTCAGATAATCAAAGACATAACTAATTTTCGTGGGTCAGAAGCTGTGATCACTGGACTAACAACATTGTTGATGTGCCTGAAAATCTTTGTTCTTATATGCCTATTTGTTATTTCGGACTTTTTATGAAAACATAATTCCGTCCATTCTGCTCGCCCCTGTATAATAGTGGTGAATCAATACTGTTATACTTTTATGACGACTTATCAATTTCGTCTCTGAAAATGTCTTTGTGAACGTTACCCACGCTTCAACCGTGCTAAATATTTTTCCTCAATAATTATTCCAATCAAGCAGTTAATACAAGTAATTAGCTTCTTTTTTTTTCTAGTGACAATATAAAAATATAATTATCGACCTTAATTCAATGTTCAATCAAAGGTTGAATTAAAAAAAAAACAAATATAAAAAAGTGAACCAAGCGATAACTATCACTAACAGTTACGATGCTACTCTAGCAATTACATTCGAATGTTTTTATGTACCGATAACGCAACTTACAGGGATAGTTTTTAATTTATTACACTATTAAGTGTGTCCACATCTCACTGGTTATCTTCTAGAAACTCCCAAAGATAAAAAATACACGACATAACATCGAAAAATCGTGAAAGCTATTATCAAACTAATGATTATCATTTAAGCCATTTTCTATTTATTAATAAATATGTCATACGCTATAACGACAATAATGTCTTCTTTTGGTTCCTATTTCTTGTATAAATCATTTTGATCGAACATAAAAACTAACTGGTACCATGTTTGTAGTACATCGAGGACACACAAACTTATCTGTAGCTCCTAGGAGCAATAGCAGTTCTAGTTTACGACTAGTATGGTTTCTGCGGATTGCTAAATATCTGGTTCATCTGTTCTTACTTACTGTCCTGCATTTTTTTCCATCAATTACTGTTCGAGAATTATATTCTCAAACCAATGAATGATCATTCGATTTTAGAATCGATGATCTTTCAAAAATGATTAATAAATTTACGACTACCTGATCTCAAAAAAAAATACAAAAAAAATGAAAAGTCAAATTAATTTCTCTTGGTGAATTAACATAGTTCTTTTATTCAATTTACGTTTCAAGTGTTATTTACTGTATTTGGGCGCAAGACAAGTTTTGTGTTTAACATTTTGTGTAGTGTAGTCATATTTTATTATAATTTTTTATCCTGAAAGTGTCTCAATTTATATCGACAGAAGTCAATAAGGCACCAACTACTGTAGCTTTACGACCTAAAGTAGTTGCTAAATAAAAGACTATTCATAGTGGCGTATGTCTTTTAGCCTTATACTAAAATACCGTTTTGTGCTACCAAAAATCAGCAACTGCTACAGTCTAAGTGCTGTACAGTTAACAAGTACGTGCAGCGCTCCTCACGCTTAGATATAAATAGGCGTGTGGGTAAAGTGGTTGAAGAACACGGTCATTTTCCAACCATCTTTGTGGTCCTTCGAGCCGGATAGCAAAAAAGGTATTTACAGAGCCTTTCTTCATACTATTCTTCGAGATTATATGCAATTGTCACAGAAAATTCAACTTCCTTCAAAATATTCAAGTTCCTGTGTCCCTAGGCAGCAGTAACTATCAGTATTCAAGGTAGGATCAAACCTTTAATCTTCCCAAGTGCATTGTGTGTTAAAAAAAATCAATATATTGCTAGTTCATTTAATATTTCCAAATATTCGAACTCAATTTAGTATAATTTCAAGTTTCAATTGTAAAATTCCAATCTATTCTATTTCGTACAATTGCAAGTGAAATTTCCAAAAAATGTCTCTGGAAAATTTAAAAACACAGAGAAGATCTGTGAAATCTTCTATTACCAGAATGAATAACTGGATAACTTCCCAATCTACTGTTACAAATGAAACTGCATTTATGAATGAATGTATAAACAGACGCGACAAGCTTGAAAAGTATTTCTTACAATATGAAAATATTCAAGGTCAAATTGAAATGCTTATTGAAAACTCTCAGGATGAATTATCAGATAACGAAGACATAGACTTAGTTGAGAAAAAATACTTCACAACTAATTCTGAACTATCTAGAATGATTGATGAATTGACATCGAACGATAATTCAAACTCTCAGAGTCAAACTAATAATAATTGTAATATCGACGTCAAGTTACCTGATATTTCCTTGCCTAAATTTAAGGGTCAGACGTCAGAGTGGCCTTCATTCATTCAACTCTTTGAAAATCTGATTATTTCTAACAATAGCTTAACAAATATCAAAAAATTGCTATATTTAAAAGCTTCCCTTTCTAACGAGCCCTTGCAATTGATAGACGATCTAGAAATTTGTGATGACAATTTTCAAATAGCTATAGATACTTTAAAACAAAGGTATGATGATCAAAGTGTTCTACTGTATAACTTAATTGATCAAATATACCAACAAAAACCTGTGAGCAAAACTTGCCCTACGCTTTTACGTGAAATAACGGCTAAAATGTATAAAATTATACAATCAATGTCAAAACTAAATTTAAATCCAAAACAGTTATTAGATTATATTCTTATTTTCTGGATAGATAAAAAACTAGATCTACCAACCGTAAATTATTTGAACAAAGTAAAAAACAAGGTGAAATCCCGTCCCTTGAGAATTTTTTCGATTTTTTGAAACAACGTAGTGGTATTCTAGAGCGCACTCAAAATATTCAAGCTTCTACTTCTAATTCAAATGATACTAAACAAAAGTTTAGTCCCAAATATTCGAAAACAACTGCTCACGTGAATTCTATGATTCCTACAAACAGTCAATCAGATTGTTATTATTGTAAAAATGCTTCACATCGTATCTATACGTGTGAATCATTTAAAAATTTGTCTATCAGTGATAAATATAAATTCATACATTCGAATAATCTCTGAAAAAACTGTCTAGGAGGTCGCCACATCACAAGGGATTGTAAATCTCTAAAATCTTGTTCAATATGTCAAAAAAGACATCATACTTATCTCCATTCTGACTCTTTCCGTGCAATTGATAATGCACATAATAATAATAATGGTTCTATTTCCCAAAACCGTTATAACAACTCAAAATCTATTCACTCCAATGTACATACGACAAATGGTCAACATCCTCACACCAAATCGATAAATAATCGAAATAATAACTTTAATAGTCAAATTAACGAAAATTCACTTTCTCACCAGGCTACTGATAATCGACAAAATCCTTCTAGGCCACAGAAGAATTATGATAATGCTGAAACCAACGAAAACTCACAAGATAATAATTCTAACGTATCTGCTATACAAACACAATCCTTATCTGCTCTATCCACTGAATGCCACGTGCTTCTAGCTACGGCTAAAATAATTATGTATGACTCTCACAATAGCCCATTTAAAACTACTATTCTGCTAGACAACGGTTCCCAAAACTCATTTGTTTCACAAGAACTAGTAAATAAACTACAATTGAAAACGTTTGAAAAAACACTGCAAATTTCCGGCATATCACAAACAGTATCAACCACAAATAAAATGGTTCATTTAAAATTCTTTCCACATTCCAATCCGATCAAACACTTTGAAATACCTTGTGCAGTATTGCCAAAAATTACTTGCAAATTACCGCAAATTACCACAAGTCCACACGTCTACCTACTGATATTATTCTAGCCAATCCAGAATTTAACATACCATCGGAGATTCACATTCTAGTTGGGGCCGATTTATATTACAAACTTCTTACACCAGGTATCATAGATCTCGGTAAAAAATTACCTAGTTTACAAAATACTAGCTTAGGCTGGATAATTGCTGGAACTATTCCAAACAGTGCTTCTTTTAATTCCGTGAATATTCAATATTAATGTCCCGAGTGCATGTCAAATTGTCGATAATTTAATTTTCTCGAGTGCGCATTCGCGCACTCTAGGAAATTATGAGACAATTTGACATGCACGAGAGGGCATTTTGGCAGACTATTTCCTGAGAAAAATTTAATTTAAAATAAACTTAATGCGAGATGACAGTAGCGAAGTAACAATAAGAAGTGGTGGAAGCAGCATAGAAACACCATCGTCGGCCTCCAGTAAAGTTGTATATTCTAATTGCATTTTCAATAATTGTTCCTTTTCTTAAAATATAAAATTAAAACCAAATGATGTTTATTAATCCTAGACGAAAATTTGGCACTAGTGCAAATTATCGATAATACTGCACTAGTGCAGTATTATCGCTGAAATTTGATCGTTGCTAGGTAAACATAAAATATTACAGCTTTTTGGTTGGCTTAAATTTTTCGAAGGAAATAGTCAAAATAATGATTCCGTGTTTACAAGCTGTAATCATATTTCTATATCGAACAAAGACCTAAGTTCATCTCTTTCTAAATTTTGGGAACAGGAGGAAATTCCTTCTAAGAGTATTCTCTCGTCTGACGACGAACTAGCGGAAACTATTTTTCAAAATTCCACACAAATTCTGGAAAACGGCAGGTTCCAAGTCAAGTCCCGTTGAAATCTGAAAAAGAACACCATAAACTCGGTGAATCATTTCTGATCGCTAAAAGGCGATTTCTCTCGCTCGAAAATAGAATCCATAAAAATCCAGAATTATTTTCTGAATATAGTAAATTTATTTCTGAATATGTAAACTTGGGACATGCAAAATATGTCACTCTTAACCTCACTAATTCAAAAAACGAATTAAAATATTTTATCCCACACTTATGCGTAATTCGTGAACAAAGTATATCTACAAAACTTCGTGTTGTCTTTGATTCTAGTTGCCCTACCTCAACAGGTGTTTCTTTAAATGATATAACTTTGAAAGGGTACCAGGTGCAACCAGATCTATTCGATATTCTTTGCCGTTTCAGGCTAAATAAGTTTGCGATAACTTCTGACGTACAAAAAATGTTTCGTCAAATTTCTATAAACACAGAACATCGTTTTTTACAAAATATATTATGGCGAGAAAATCCTCAACAACCCCTGCAGTGCATTGAGTTATCAACTCTAACTTGTAGCGACAAGAGTATTGCAAGAGATTGCAAATAATAATAGTTCCAATTTCTCTTTAGCGGCAAACGCCCTCATATCCGAAACTTACATGGATGATATAATTTCAGGTACAAATTCTGAACATGAATTGATAAAATTAATTCAAGAATTAAAAATTGTATTAGGAAATCACGGGTTCAATTTACATAAGTGGGCCTCAAATAACTCAAACGTTCTCGCTGAAATTTCTGATTCAAACAATTCTTCCTTCTTACAAAATCCTGAAAAATGCATTAGTCTTGATTTAGAAAATTCTCAAAATAAAGTTCTAGGCCTAAATTGGATCCCAGCTTCTGATAATTTGAACATTTCTGTCCCCACTACCTTTTCAATATTCCCCGCAACCAAGAGAAAAATTCTCTCAACCATATCGCGATGTTTCTATCCTCTTGGACTTTATAATCCCATAATATTGTCTGGAAAACTTTTGGTCAAACAATTATGGCAAGCTAAACCTGACTGGGACACAGAGATATCAGATCCAGTCATACTGGAAAAATGGCATACATTCGTAAACTATCTTCCTAAGCTATCTCAATTAACTATTCCAAGATTCATTTTTTTGGACAAATCTATCAATCTCATCGAAATGCATGGTTTCTCAGACGCGAGTCTGAAAGCTTTTGGGGCATGCGTGTATTTACGAACCATTTATTCTGACAATTCTGTTTCCTCTAATTTAATTTCGGCAAAATCGCGTGTATCCCCCGTTTCTACCACAATTACACTTCCTCGGCTAGAATTATCAGCCATGCTCCTACTGTCTAATTTAGTAGACAAAATTTATAAAAACTTTCAAACAAAGATTAATATTATTTCTGTAAATCTCTGGTCCGACAGCCAGATCGCTTTATGCTGGCGCAATGGTGAACCCAGCCGTTGGACAGTATTTGTAGGCAACAGAGTTGCTAAAATTCAAGCCTTAACTAAAGATCATTCATGGAGGTATGTAAATACTATCGATAATCCCGCTGATTTGGTGTCACGTGGCACTAGCGCAAATAATTTAATTTCTAATAAACTTTGGTGGCATGGACCGAAATTTCTATCAAATCCCACTCTCGATTTATCAAAATTTGATAATTTTGCATACCCAAACCTTCATCTTTCTGACATTCCCGAAACAAAAACTGTCGTCATGACTACCCCAACAGAAGAAAATTTTCTTTTAACTTTATTTTCTAAATTTTCCTGTTATAAGAAGTTGCAAAGAACAATGGCGTACGTACATAGGTTCATCAGAAATTGTAAGAATTCGAACAAATTTTCTGGTCCTTTGACAGTATCCGAATTGAGCAAATCTGAAATCTTTATAAACAAGACCCTACAACAAACTAAATTTCAAAAGGAAATTAATGAGATTAAACAGAATAAAATTTTATCTGATAAGCAAATAAATAAGCTGAAACCTTTTTTAGACGATAAAGGAATGCTTCGAGTCGGTGGACGTCTTGCTAACGCTGAAGGTAAGAACAATTTACCTTCAGTCTCTGAAAACAATAACTTGGTTATCGAAACGCGCATCGGACAATATAATTGTTAGTAATGGTGTAAACAGTATATTCAGTATGAATATTGCCAACGGTTCCAGAAATTCCAGTTTAGTCAAAATTCAGAAAGTTAAAGAAGTAAATTTATAAGTGTATTTTGAAAAACACAAAAAAGTTCAACTCGAAAGTGTTTGTGTAGCTGGCAATATCTTCTAGTGTTCGTTCTTCTACATTTGTTCTTCTGGAAATTCTGTAACCACCAGAATATGTGTTATATCAATGCAGCTTTATTTCTTAGACAGTCCAGACAAGGATTTATGTGAGATGTGAACCCGGCTTTAGATTGTATCATCGGTGACGGAATGTACTTTTACTTTTTATTATTATTCGCATAATTCACTATATATTTGTACTTTCATTCAATTTCAAACTGGTTCTGTTAATTTGTTTATTTCACTAGAAGATTTTTTTATTTCTATTCCTATTTTTTATTTCTATTTCCACATAAATATTTGAGAAAAAAAATTAAGGGGATTCTATACTTTCACAGTCCCTTCGTTTTTTGGCTATAGACAATCGAAAAATCATCTGATTTCGATGATTTTTTTTCCAAAATCTTCGTTTTTACGGTGTAATTATGAAAAAAATATAGAAACTATCTCACCTGGAGATTTCATAGAGTTTTATGACTTAGATAAACGCACTAATTGTTTATAATTTTTTTACAAAGCATGAAAATAAAATAACTTAGCCGATAACCTATCGATACCGCAGAAAAGTTCTCTAAGGCTACGGATCCTCTCCTTTAATTTGATAGTACTTATACAGCGAATTCATTGTAAAGAGAAGACAAATTATTTCAAAACAAAATAATAGTAATAATAAAAGTTATTAATCAATTTAAAGACAAAAAATATGTTATTTCATTGAAAAATATTCTTAGTTTAGTTTTATTTGTAAAAATAAACTTGTTTTCTAAAAACATTAAATAAAAACCAACCTGGGCACCAAATTGTTGTTTATTACTTTTTATTCAATGAACCATAATTATAGTATAAATGAATCTAACAATATTAACAAAAATTTATTTATACATTAATATTAGAAAATAAATTATATTATGTAGAAAGTACTCACCGTGTTTATTTTTAGGACATTTCTTAACTTCCGTAGCAGCAACAAACGCCGCGGTACATAAGAAAACAATTAGAATGTATTTCATATTAAACCGGTACCTACACTTCACTTAGCCTGGAAATAACTACTTTGATTTGCGTTCGAGTAGGTACTACCTAGACTACTGAGCTAAATTCGTTACTCTCACTCCAAGAATATGTTTAAATATGAAGATTCGTCCCTGAACCCCACCAAAACCACAGTAGTTATTTATTTAAATGAACGATGCAAAACAATAAAAAAATTTAAGCTCATTTCCTAGTAAACTTGATTTAAATTATACATGTGTTGGTGAGTTTTACGTGAAATATTTATCAATGCATTCATTTCTGGTATAGGAAATATTGTTTACATGAGGATATATTCAGAAATATAAAGTCTACGAGGGTTGATACTTGACTTTTGAAATGGACAAATAAAAGCAAATATTTATAATTGGATATGGTTTCATTGTTTTTCAAAATTTCTCCATTGATATCAATACACATTTGCACACGTTTGAATCGATTGAGATTGAGGTACCTCCAAAACATACGATTTGAACGAATCAACCGAATAAGAAGAAATCATTGGGTACCAAACAAGGCGAATGATCCATCAATTCAATGTTTTGCCTGTGAAAAAACTGATGTATTAGAGCTCGCTTCCACAATTTGTTTCCTTAATTTTTTCGACTACTTCTGGTGAACAAATACTAGTATATTATTCAGTATTAGCCGTTCTACATTGGTCTAATGGAATGGTGGCGTCATGTCCACTTATTTCGAAAAAATCAGACAACCATCGAAGCGCGTTGTTGGCGAACAGCTTTCATAGGATTTGGCTTCTCATGAAAGATCCATACAGTCATTTTTTATGCATAGATCCATGATTAGTCGACCAAAAGTCGAAGCGAGTTAATCGGCACAATGCTGTTGGTTTTATCCACGCCGAAAAAATATAAAATCACCTAATTAATTAATCAACCATTTTTTCAAATAACGAATTGATATTTCATATAAATCAACAAGGAATGTGTAATATCTTTAATAATTTATATCCTAATCGAAATCCCAAACAAGATTTATTATCAATACATTAGTAAACTGGTTTAGTAAAAGATTTATCCAAATCAGGCCGCAGAAAAACTGCATCAACTGAAAACAAATTTTCAGATGTTTGTATCCTGATAGAAGACGATCCACACTTGAGTACTAGACAAATATCCAGGGAACTTGATGTTTCACAAACATGCGTAATGAAAATTTCTCGTAATACAAATATAAGTAAATTCCATCCATACAAAGTAACGTGTGTGAAAAGTTTGCAGACCTAGTGATGAAAAAATGTTACAAAATGATCCAAATTTTTTAAGTAATGTTATGTTTTGCGATGAGGTCACTTTTTGTATTAATGGAAATGAAAATTGGCATACTGGTCACGTAACAATCCTCGTTAGATGCGTGAATCCCACGCCCAATAATAAACAATTGGTTCTTTTTTCAATTAAATGGTTCGGCGTATTCAGATTTTCTGATTAAAAAAAATAAGGTGATTTTATATTATTTTTTTGACTATAGACAATCGAAAAATCATCTGATTTCGATGAATCTTTTTTTTTAAATCTTCGTTTTCATGGCGGATTTATGAAAAAAAATATGGGAAATATCTGGAATTTTCTGGAAAACAGTATTATACCTTATTTGGCTCAAATATTACCAAATTCGAGTATTTGAATTTAAAAAAAACTTCATTATTGGGAATTTTGAGACAATAACGACAATATTTGACTACAACAAAATGATGCCCCACATCACTATGCGTGTGTGGTGAGGCAATACCTAAATAATATGTTTCCCAGAAGATGGATTGGAAGGCGTGGTTTTATCAAATGGCCCCCGCTATCAACCGAAATGAATCCTTTAGACTATTTCTTGTAGGATAACTGAAAAAACATCGTTTATAAAACAAAACCTTCCAGTATTCAGGAATTATAAGATAGGATTACCACAAAGATATGATGAATTGAACAGTCAGGGATGCTGCAAAATGTATTGCAAAGTTTCAAAAATCGTATGGATTGTTGTATTGAAATGAATGGACAATATTTAGAGCATCTGCTGTAATTGCTTTCACTGTATGTTTTCTAAAATTTGTAATTTCTCTATTTTACAAATGTGGATCTACTTATAACATGACAAAAACCTTTAAAGATTTGTCTTCAGTTGTTGTAGATTTTCTGTGCCATGATTTGGATAAATATTTTACTGCACCAGCTTCGTTAAACTTTTTACTGACATTAGATCTTGTTACGAAATTTGTATTATCCTATAAATTATTAAAGAATATTCAACTTAAACGAGTTTATTCAATCGTAGCCATCTAAATGTACAATTGCGCACAAAAAAAATCGTACATGCCGTTCCTTCCCTATATAAAACTCACTCTGATATCCTTTACACTGTCTTTAAACTACAAAATATAATTTTTAAAAATTTGTTTATTGTATATATTGGAATTAGATACTGATTGAACCGGACGATCGGCAATTCATTGTACATGTGGAAAATTCGTGGATTCGAGTACAGATTATGGAGACCTACTTTATGTTCTCATTACATGGATTAAGGTTCCTCTTGACTCATTACATTGAGCATATAGATAATTTAGATTTCTATCAATTCAACCAACGAATATCACAAGTCGGGGCACAAATCAAAAAGTTTTTTCCAAAGGGTAAATTGAAAAAAGAAAATTAATTGTGTAGCTGGAAATATCATCCTTGTGAAAGTGAAATTTGAAAAACTAACCATAGTCTAGCTCTAACAACGATTTAGAAATTATTTGCGTCCTAATTCTTTGTAATTACACGAATACAAACATCAATAAACATTCTGTTATCACAATTGATTACTAATTCAAAACAAAAATATTTTTAAAATAATTTTGAGTTGTGTTAACATGTGATGCAATAAGTGGTGTCACAAAACTAACAAAAAAGTGTGAAAATAGACCCTGTACTATCGTCACATTGCAAATGATAAACATTTCGTTTTTAATCATACTTATATTAAAAAATCGTTTTTGTAGTAGCAACTGAAATATGCAAAAAAAAGAAATTCTGTTTTGCTGCAACTGCTCTGATAATTAACAAAAAATACAAATCTCGTTCTATAATGCCTCGACAGAATAAAAATTCACGTACGTCCTTCATTTATTGAGTTGAAGATTTACTTTTAGTTTAACTTGCAATTACGTAAATTTAGGTTTAATTTATTATAATCATTTACGAGTTTGCTTGAAAAATTTCCAATCAATAAATAATATAGTTTATTAGTAGTTAATTGTCCTTAAATATTGACTTTCAACGTTATCAAAAAAAGTGTTTATTTTTGATAAATCATCTTTGGACATTCATTGTTGTTTCAAAGTTTTGGTTCATGAATACACATTGCATCTAAACAAAATAATAAGAAAATCCAATGACTACGGTAGTAGTTAGTGGTCTCTGGACTATAGGGTGGATGAGGAAGCAATTTTCTTCCTTGAATTTTGCAATCAAACGATCCAACAACTCTATGTAGTATTCACTAATATTTATCTGTCCCTTTTGGAGATAATCGATGAACAATATTCCATGCGGATCCCAAAATACTGAAACCATAACCTTCCTGGTTGACTGTTTTACCTTTGGAGGCTTCGAACCTGGTTCACCAACTGCAGTCCATTCAGATCATGATCGTTCTGATTCCGGAGTGAAGTGTCACATATTAACGAAAACATCTGATTTATTAAGAGTAAATATGGCGGAACACTGATCTAAATCATCAAAACGTTGTTGTTTGTGAGTAAATGCGATACCCACTTCGAAAAAAGCCTTTTCATGGTCATATTTTCATGCATAATTGTAAACACACTGTCTGTTCTCACGGCATCTCAGACAATCTCAATTGACGATTAGATATAATTAACGTGTGAACATTTTTTGTTGTTTTCTAGAAAAACCACTTCAATTGGACGAGTAGAACTTTTACCATCAACAGTGTTTGTATGACAACGTTTAAATTCATCAAAATGATTGTTAGGCTCCATCTAGATCCATATTTCCATACAAATTGAATTCGAAAATGGACTCGACATGACATTTACATGGACCATTTAAATGCAATGCTAGATTTGCTAGATTTTTGGTATCTAGACTGTTTTTTTTTTCGATTCAGGAATGTAGTAGTGGATTCAGCTTTTCAGCGTTGAAGAAGCTTGAGAACGCAGCACCCACACAGCGAATAGCTTAGCCACAAATAATTTTCCAATAAGTATAAAAAACAATTGGGTTTTTGTGATACGTCGATAACCTCTTCTATTTCACTTACATTCATCCGAAATCTTTTGGTGAAATTTTTTGATGACACCACCCCGAACGCGCCCCGTCACTCATTGGGACCCTTAGATCACTTCTAGAATACCAAAACGCTAAGTTAGATCCAAAACAAAATCATCAGATCTGTGAAGATTTGTTTATAAGGTGGTATGAAAAATCATTTCAATATCAAAGTTTATTTATTCAAATTGAACGAATTTTTTCTATTTGAAAATATTTTCTTCATATTTTTTCATATAGTGGAGGAAATTGAGATGTCAGAACAGGATCTGAAATGTTCTTGGGGACCACATCCTACTTTCGATCTATCGTCCTCGCATATACCCCAACTGTTACCTGAAAATTATAAGAGTAATATTTGAATGTCATTCTTATTTATTAGGCACAAGATTTATTCTTTACAAAATGTACCTTAAATCCCTTATTATCAGTCTTTAGCAAAACCCCGACGCCTGCCAATTACACATTTTTTAAGTAAAACATGAAACATTTCATAGTTATTTGCACGTCTTCTCCTGTCTAACCGTAAATTTGAGATCTTGTGGCCAAAATCCACTCAAAAGTGCAAGTGGCAGCCTTCGGAGTTAGATTTTCCAGCCAGGTTGATCGGTTTATGATATAAATAGCTAAAATTCATATTCTAAATAATAAAATAAAATTAAATGTGGAAAATGAGTCGACAGTCTATATTTTAAGTTCTTCTCTTCAATTTGTTATAACTATGGACATCATACAGACAATATTCAGTAATGGGATCATCTTAAAACAAATCAATTCGAAATTTCATTAATTCTTATCAATTTCAATGTTTTATTTTAGCTTTTTACCGGTTTTTTCAACAAAAAACTTCCACATAATTTGTTTTATAAGCTAGATTGAGCGTCCGTGTTGACTTTCAAGAGTCTTGTTTTTTATCGGTACCTCGATAAAATAAGGAAAAAGTACAAATGTAGAAAATGAATCATATATATTGTCTGGTCTATTTAAATATACTGTGTTAATAAAACAAGATCTCAAAAGGAGGTTTGTAGAATTTATAATAATGAATACCCTTGTCAATACGTTTCGCAGTCTACAGTTAGCAAAAGTTTAGTGAAACTGGACATGTAGAAAATATTGAAAAAGAAGAAATGTTCAATTTACTGATGAAAAAAAGTTAGATGTACTTGTAGAGACTGAGGAAAATCCGCTTAAGACAACACGAGAACTTGCCGCTGACAATGATGAAGAAAAATTACAAAATTCAGTTGATTCAGAAGTTAAATGAAGATGATCCAGTAGAAGACAAGAATTCTGTAAATTTATGATGGACAAGATGAACGCAGTTGCGGTTTTTTCTGATTAAGCGACTTTTCATTTAAACGGAACGGTTAACAAACAGAACTGTTGAGAAAATTCTCAATGGAGGCGTCAAGCTCACACTCAATATACTCGTACTAAAAAAGTGAACGTTTGGGCCGGTATCATTAACAATAAAATTATTGGCACTTATTTTTTTGAGAGCACAGTTTATCTAGATTTTTTGGTTAACTTCTTAGTTACAAAGACTTTCATTTCCTTATTAACAAAATTCATCGATTTCCTTCTAAATTCTCTCCTAGTTTATCAATAAAAAAATCAATGTTATCAGCTTTTTAATTTAATTTCTTTTTGGTATTAAATTTTTCTCGTTATCATAAATGGAATTTTTCTCCGGATTTTTAGGAGATTTCTTATTTTTACATGTTCAGAAGACGCGATTTAACTGAGAAAAGAAATAAAAAAAGAAATTTCTTTGATACATTATAAGGTAATTTACTAATATTTTGATTTCATTTAAGTTGAAAAAACAATAATAGTCCAGTCATTATAAGAGGTTGACCTCGAAAAATCGACATACGCAGTATATTACCACGTAAAAACTTGTTTTTGGCATCCTCAAACTATTATCAAAATTCACATATAATTGAATGGTGGCAAGTTTTGAAGTCAGGGGTTAAAGGTCACAAAAATCGATTTTATTTACATTTTTTTGCAAATATCTCGATTTCTACGGGTTTTACGCTATTTATGATCATTATCTATATTGAAGAAAATTTAATTCTCTACAACTTTTGTATCAAATATTTTGTTATATCTTGAACTATTTTCGAGATATAAGGCGTAGAACGCGCGATCATAAAATTATCAGAGGTTAACTGGTAGTCCCGATCAAAATTCCTAATATTGAGGTTATAATTCATTTCTAAATATATAATTATCATTTTTTATAACTTTTAGATTGAATTCAATCTTTCTTTCTAATAATTCCAAAATTTATCATATCAATAACACTCTTTCGCTAATTGAAATATTACTAAGGGATATACTTTAAAATTACATTACATTCTCATTTACACTAATAGCATTTAAGGCACAAAATGATTAAGTATATCTTATTTAAAATGTGTGTGCTCTTTAGCTTGCGGCCAGAGTAATGCATAAGCTTGTCTCAATGATGTACCATATCAGATATTAATAATAAAAGAGCCTTTAACCCAGAAATCATAAATGATTTGGAGACAAATGTCGTTGACGATGATAATGAAGAAGAACTTGAAATCCTGCAGCAGAGAGATTATAACGACGATAATGAAGAAGAAGAAGAAGAAAATTGAAGTTAGAACTTTTTCTCAAAATTTTAAATCTATTAAAAGGCACGTCTAATAAAAACATTATTTGAAAATTAGTATAAATTAGATTCGAATTAAAATACAATTTAAGTATTTTCCTCAACAATTTCTCAATTACATGGCCAGGTAAGTGTTTTTAAATAAATTGACACTCAATTCAAAATAAAAATAAAAATGAATTTCATCTAAAAGTTAATAAAAAAATGATAATTATATACTCGTATTTAACAATAAATTATAACCTGGCCGCGCGCTCTACTTCCTCTATCTCGAAAACAGTTCAAATTACAGAAAAATCTTAAATAAAAAAGTTGTGGAGAATTGAATTTTCTACAATATTGATAATATATACAAATAGCGAAACCCCATAGAAAACGAGATATTTGCAAAAAAATGAAAATAAAATCGATCTTTGTGACCTTTGACTCCTGACTTTAAAACTTGCCAGCATCCAATTATATGTGAATTTTGAGAATAGTTTTAGTATGCCAAAAAACAAATTTTCACGTGGTAATATACAGGTTATGTCAATTTTCCGAGATATTTACCTAATTTGGCCTAAGATGACTGGACTATAAGTAAAAGTTCTTTGAATCCATTTAGGTCATTAGTCGATTAGAAATATACAGGGTGCAACACTGCTCCAAAATAACATATGAGCATTTTTTTAAACAGAACAACCTTTACATCCCGCATTTTATAGTTCCAAAGTCTACAGCTATTTGAAAGTAAAATAATCCAAAGTAGTTTTTTGTCATAAATGTATGTTTAAATTCCATTAATTAATTGACATTGTAAAAAGTTGAGGATATTTATTGTAATCAGGCAATTTTCAAATTTAACTATATTCACCGAATAGGAAAAAATAACGAATCTCATGATCAAAGATCAACATGGTGGTAAAAAAAATTATTTTATGATATGATACCTAACCAAATTAATAGACCGCAGTTTGAAGTATTATGAAATTTTTTAGAAGAAGCTTCAACTTTAATTAGTATTTTAATTTCCAGAAATTAAAAGTGCTGCTCCGTACACCCGTCAGTGATTGATTTCATGAGTAGAAAGTAATGGACCACATTTTCAACACCTGGGGCGCCACTAATTACATGTTACGAATCAATTAATCAAGTTGTTAGTTGTTAAATTTGTAACATGGTTTATTCAATGATTTGTTCTTATTGCTAATAATATCACCATTATTATGAGAACAGTTCAAATCAGTACAGATAGGCCAATATAAGAATTTTCCATCCATGATAAAGTTTCAATTGTTTGGGCAAGCCTACTAGACGTTTTCTCATATTAACGTGACTGTGAAGAATCATAAATTTAGCTAATTAAATTCAAGGTTTATTATATATATTGCGATTTATGGTACACGATACTAATAGGGACCCACATCATAGATGATTAATTCCTTGTGTTCTTTGGACACTCTAATTTCATTAAGGTATCAAATTACTTACTTTATTTTGTGTCGGTGACTCTAACAACAATACTCATAGATATTTATAACCTTTAATATAATACGATTTTACAGTATTTAAGAGCGGACTGTAAACAGTTAGATCTCGTATCGTCGTCGGATTAATGAATTCAACTTCTTATTTTATTTTCTAATGAATAGTTTATCCAAAGGAGTTTTGATGTTACATTACATCACAAGAGCTGTACTTATAAGCATTTTTTGATAAACAAGTCCCCACCTATTATTCGAGAGACCAAAATTTGTGAGAAACGCTCAAAATTGAGGAATTCTAATATCGTATATAAAGTGCCACTTATAGTTTGGTGAATTTAAAAAAAACTCTGCTTTTCTAATTTTAGATTTTCAAATAATTTTCTGAAAATTATTTTCACGTCTTTTTCAGAACCATTTTTTTCCTGAAACTGTAATAAGGCCGACCCGGTGTTTGCGGCAAAAATATTCATTTCCACGTGGAAATTACATACTTCAAACAAAATCTAACGGCTGGTATTACATCCATTTTGGATATTTGAGTACTACAGAAATTAATCGAAACTGTGTCGCAAGACTGGGATTCTCCCACAAACATTCATCAATTAAAGAAAGTGAAGAAAAAAATGTAATTATCATCACCTGTTACATAAGTCCATCTTAATACGCATCTGGGACAGTCGATATTGGGTAAAACAACTCTATTTGTAACTTCAGACATGTCTTCTGTTACTGTGAAGTTTGTTGAACCATCTTCTAATAAAAGTGATTTGAAGCAATCTTCTCCCGACTCAGGTGCATTGGGATCTTCCAACTCGCAAAGGCTACAATCAAAGAACAAATGAATGTAATCGGTACAATGGGAGTACACAGTATGAATCCATCATACAAGCTAGAATTTCTGAAACCGTTCACTTGAACTAACGCGCGTATCAATAATTGAAAATGACGTTCTCTGAAGATCTGGTGTGTAATTGTGTGGAAAAACTTTGGGCTCCTTCTCGTACTGGCCTATAGAGAATCTGACCACAAAGATCGACAACCAATGATTAGCGAAAGTTAATATTACTAGTAATTGAATCAAAAGTGCAAACCCTGGTCGCTGTGAATCAGCGAAGAGTGACTCCAGGATCATTCCAAGCTCAATTAACTAGATTACGAGTATTCAATTACCGAAAGCGAACCACCATAATGTGGAATAGGCAAGACACAACTTCTCTAAAACACCTAATAACTGATTGCCCGAATTTCCAATAATCAAGACAAGAGAATAACCTTAAGCAAAAGTTGTAATATCCATAATCTTTCCAAATATTTAAACGACATTAACATAAGTACCCAGAGATGTCAATGATCGCGAAAAAAACTAAATAAAAGTCCGACGTGCTTCAAAAGAGTTACCTGTAACATACTTCAATAATGCTACTGGTTGGATGAGAGATAATTAAGATGAAGAATAAGAAAAGAGAAAAGAAAAAATCGCGTTTCTGTTAGATATCTGAACGACTCATCCAGATAGCCCATTGTTCAACTCCAAACATCATAAAAGAGTTCAAATTGCATTACCAGAATAGTCTGCTACAAATATTGTTACTGAAATTGGTGAATCTGATCATCTGCAACTGCTACTGGATAGTAGTTATAACATAGAAAAACCTCACCAATCACAATTCACAGTTATTCTAGAATGTTTAGCAGGAAATCAAAGATATTGAATAAGTATAAAGCTGAGATGAAGAGTTCAAAAGTTGTATAACTATTGACGAGAATAAAAAATTCAAAAGAATGACCAGAATCTTTTCAAAATCTCGAGGACGATGACAAAAACAATCTTTTTGTAAAAGAGAAAAATAAATTAAAAAAAACGAACGAAATCTATAAGCA
The DNA here is from genome assembly GCF_026230105.1 of Diorhabda sublineata. Taxonomy (NCBI): domain Eukaryota; kingdom Metazoa; phylum Arthropoda; class Insecta; order Coleoptera; family Chrysomelidae; genus Diorhabda; species Diorhabda sublineata. The sequence continues at coordinate 9,352,383 of NC_079475.1, read as the reverse complement.
GCGGCTATAGTATAATATACAGAGTGTTCCAGGACTTGATGCAAAAAAAATAATGCTGTGACGTGAGAAAATTTTGTCATACGACCTCTCATTTCTGAGTTATAGGCATTTAAAGTGGCAAAGTCAGAAAAATAAGTATATTTTCTAAATTATACTTGAGTCCACATGGGAGGTATATCAGTGGTTGAACAATAATTTTTTCAGACAAAGAGATGGAAGATTGATGGAAAAAATGTGTTAACCTCAATTGGATAGTCATATTTTTGCTTTTTTTCCGCTGTCAGAAAAGTGATTCCAGCACATTTTCGATACTCATATTAAACAATATTTATTCGTATGCCAAAGACTGAAAGTGCTACTTTGTTGGGCGAGTCTGAAAATTGCTAGACGAGCGAAGCGAGGCGAGGAACAGACGAGTACACAACATTTTTTATACGACCCATAAGATCTAAAACTTTTTCAATTACACTGAGGAAAGAAAATAAATAATAGAGAATTATAAACATCAAGAATATAGACCATAAAATAGAACTATTCCAGATTTTAGATTTTTCTGGAAAATAAGCGAGCACTACGTTTTCCGTTGGGTTATTCGCCTTTTTCTTGCGACATCACTTATAAAGAGCTCGTACTGTTTTTCGTACCTTGCACGAGATTTATGCGGCAACGAATTAAGAACGGCCGCATTGCTTTCTTCGGTGGCGTGAATTCCAGTAACTCTTCATGGCTGATGTTGTCTTTTTCATCATCATTAATTGTTATTCACTAATTTAGACAAAACTTCGGATAAAACAAATAATTTCAGAAAATTAAAAATTTAAGGTTATGCAAAATCATCGAAGTGAATCTGTCAACTGTCAACATTGAAGTGGCTACTCCAGAGCGTCTCGAAAGTGTTTTGCAGTACGGAGCTGTCACTTTCACTACATGGAACACTTAAAACGCAACTTTTGATATGAAAATTAATACAGCGACGAACAACTTTCAGATGGCGTTGTCTAAAAAATAATTTGGTAAAATGTTTACCTTCAATAGAGAATTGATAAAAGAGTGATATTTTTTCCTAACGGAATTTTATATATGAGGGTTGGATATTAATAGAAATTTGTATCAAAAAGTGTCTGTTTAACGTAATTTCATTAGAGAGATGCCACTGTCGCGAGGGTTAAAATTTGAAATTAAGCACGAAGTAGTAACTGATCTGATTCTGATTGAATTAAAAGGACTATCAGAGATTGATTAAAATCACTTACATAAATATGCTTCTTCGATCTATTATCACAACTAACACTTTATATTCATTTGCAAAAGTTCTGCAAAATTATCAAGAATCCTTTACCTTTCAATGTTAGAGAAAGTAACTTTTTTTTTCTTCATTAGTGGAGCAATAACCAATTTTTTGCCGCCACTTTGATTTCTTACAGGAGTTATTAAGAATATATAAACTGAAGAATTCTTTTTTGTGTGTTTCTGGTGGGAATAGGTATTATAACCGCTTCTTCAAAGCTCGTCCCGGTGTACCAGTTTTGCGGTCGGAGCTTTTTGAAACTTTTTACAGCCCTTCAAATGAGTATTTCAATATCATACCGCTTTTATATCAATTTACTACCGGACACTTTTTGATTTATTTGAAATGGTTCTCATTATCTTCTACTTCCATAATTTTCCAATTTTACGTCTTCTTTTTACATTTGAAATAAAAAAAAATACTGTAGCGGTTTTTTCTGTTTCATTGAAACGAAAACGATACCCGGTAATTTATTGAGATACCCTCATATTTACAAAGTAATATAACTAATTGTAATAGTTTTCTTTCTAACCTGTATAAAAAGTAACCCAAATGATTAGCAGTGACATTGATAGATACATTAATAACAGATCCACCTTTATATTCTTTCGCAATTATACCCTGTCCATATGTACCAGTATTTTCATTATCTTGAGGATGTTCATCGGTGTATGAATCACCGCAGACCCCACAATTTCCATCATTTAAAATATGTTGTACCTAAAAAATAATTCAAGTAATGAAATATTCGTCGAGGCACTAGCCAGGAAAGTAGTTGTTTTCTCATTTGAAGAACGGTGGGATACATTTTCGAAATTATTTCAGAGGTGAATAGTAGAAATCCTGTATTGTAATACATTTTGCACACCTCATTTACCATCGAAATCTATATTATCGGCGTCTATGATAGATTTCTACGTGACCAATGATTTGCAGTTATAAGTGAGAATGGCGCCACTTGGCGTTCGCTGGGAAATGTTTAACTGCATGTACCAAATAAGACGCTGTTTGATGTTGTATTCAGTTCGGGTTTAATAAAGGGTGTTAACTGCTCTGATGAGACGTAATAACGTCGAAACTAGTCAGTAGTTATAACCTCTCCTTGCGAGTCGCGAGCTATTGGGGATGTTGATATCGACAAAAAGGTCCATTTATATCACACTCTTCAGATGACATGTAATTCGTCGAGGCATTAGCCAGGAAAGTATTTGTTTTCTCATTTAAAGAACGGTGAGATACATTTTCGAAATATTGATTTTCGAAATTATTTCAGAGGTGAATAGTAGAAATCCGTTATCGTGATACATTTTGCACACCTCATTTACCATCGAAATCTAATAAATAATATTATATATTGTCCAAGAAATTTTGAAAAATTATCTATTTTCTGATTCCTGCCAACTGAACTAATTAACCTTTTTTTGTTCAAAATAATAAAAAAAAATATTGGCAGAACGTATCCTGGGGTGTAGCTGCTCTTGGACCTCGAAACATTTTGCCGAAAATTCCCACCCTGGTCAGTGATTTTCTGACTTCTGCTTTTTACTATTATCGTTGAAGAAATATGTACAGCTTAGCATATTTTCATACATCAACATATAAGAACAATATTTTGAAATGTATTTTTACTTTCTATATCTTCCGTTATACGAGGATTACCACTTGAGTTTTGAGATAGACAAATAAAAACAAATATTTATAATCGGATGTGGCTTTAGTGTACCGATTGAGGTACCTCCATGTAATTTGAACGCATCAACCATTTCTTCAGGAGTAGAAAAACGTTGACCTCGCAATTTATTTTCGCAATCTGCGCTAATAAGAAAGAATTATTGTATGGTAATGACGACAGATGATCCATCAATTCGATATTTAGACTGTTGAAAAATGTTTTTGTTTGAACTGATGTGTGAGAACTGGCACTGTCGTGGATGGAGAATGATTCGTCTTCTGCCATTGGTTTCTCTTATTTTTTTGAATACTTTTTGCAAAAAGTGCTAGTATATCATTCAGTTAAGTTATTCCGAAAAAAAGGCGACCATTTGCTTCGTACGTGAAACCCATACAGTCAATTGTTGTTTATTTTCGGGTTCATATGTCGTCGCCTATCATGATCTTATAAACGTATTTGGAAGCCGATTTTGGACCACCTTCACGACATTCATCCTGTAGCGGAGTGTAACTACAATTGAATTAGGAAAACCGGTGAAACACTGTACTAAAGATAGCAGCAAGTTGATCGGCACATGGCTGGTAATCCACGTCAAAAATCATAGAAAATCATCACGCGAAAATGTTAGTGATACACTTCCATTTTTTGACCAAGATGAATTTTTGAAGTATCAATTGTCAAACTGTCAAATGTCAAACTTTGTTATTATTAGATTTGACATATTTACATCAGTGTTGCCATCTCTCAAAACTTAAGTACCCATCCTCGTAATTATTTTTTAACAAATCTGTTTTAGTATAAAAAGGAGCAATGCCTTCTTGACGTAAGTATATTAAAAGTATAGAAAACGTGCCTTATCAATTCATGATTGAATTGGGATTCTATGGTAACAGTGAGAAATTATTTCTCACTATAATAGCGGATATTTCTCACTGAGTGGTAAATTCTCTTCCATAAACTTATAGGAACGAGGAGAGAAGTAGAGGATTTTATACTATCCGTAGAAAATAATAATTTACTCACATAATAGCCACCACAAAACAATTGATTGTCATCATAATTCACAGGTGCTAAACTATTAAATCGCCACAAAGAACTTCTCCCTGGTGGATCTAACATCATACCGTGTCCAGATATTTGATATACCAAGCAAGCAACAGAAACAATTTGCAACAATAAAGTCATTATATTATCGCTATTACTTTTCTTATATAATATGTCTAGTATACATTTGGTTCTTTTATACAGGAAATTCGATAGGATTAGAAAAAAAACCAATAAAAATGATAATATGAATTATTTTATATTAGTGATATAAAACAACAATAAAAACCGATAAGCATGTAAAAACTTCAACTATTTCTACATCTACATATAACACAAGCTTTCCATTTCAAGAATTTTATCAATTGGATATATTTAATTGTATAAGGATTATCATCTTTTCGTAATAATTTTTAAATTTAATTTTGGATTGAATAATGGAAAGCCAACTAAGCAAACAACTTAACTTGGTGACAACAACCGTAGCTCCACGAACTTAGCACCTCATTTGTGGAATTTAGATTAACCCATCTGAAAGGTCAGAAATTGGTCATAAAAAGTCAATTGGTCTGATTAATTGGTCAGTGTTAGGAAATTTCAAATTAAGAATTGAAGTTTTTCAAGATTATTCACAAACAAAATAAAGAATTCCACCTATGCGCAATTGATTAACATTACTGAGAATTGGTTAACCTATATAAATATATGGTAAGTTTAGGGCAATGATTATTTACAAACAGTACTTTTCTATGCCCAGACGAAGTGAGAAATACATATTTTTATAATTTCTGTACACTTCTGTTCACTGAAAAAGCATTTACTCACATTTTAAATGCGTTTAAAAGAGTTCAGTTGAAGTAAAAGTTTACTTAATGCCTCCTCAGTAAATTCAAATTGAGCAAGATTCAATTATTGCCATATTGGAAGATGGCTGGTCTACCAGAATACTGACAACTTAACTAGGTCTGAATGAGAGTGTCATAGCCAGAATGGAGAAGCGATGAAAACAAGACGTGACCTTACACAGAAATCTGCGGTCTAAAGAAAGGAAACTTTCAAAAAAAACAGTGCTGCACATGCTTAATGTAGAACAAATTTTCCAAGCTTCAGTTTTACGGCCTTTAGACGAATTGAAGCTTCGCTTTTGAAAAACTGTACTAGTACTAGAAAAGCATAATAATGAGTTCGCAAATTTTCAAGAAATATTTGAGGTTAGATTCGTATTGATAGGTTTAACATTTGCTGGAGGCTTGGTGAAAGGTTCAACCCGGAATTTTTTCGTTTTCCAACGACCTCTGTAAATGCAATAATAACTGAGTTATTGCTCGTTAACAGTTTGCTATTTTTGAAGAATCCCGAAATTGAGAACCTTCAACCTCAAATAACTTTGTGAAAAAAACTTTAGAGATCTTTTCCAAAGCACATAAAAAAACTTTAAAATCAGGACAGTCAAAAGTCTTTTGAAAGAGTTGACAATTATAACAAAAATAATTTGATTGGTTTTGAATGCTTATTTTAGGAAAAACAATTAATTGAATTGGATACTGCATTTCCGTATTCTTGAAAAAAACCCACAAACTATTCATGTTATAAAAAAATGTTTCAAATATTAATTGTAGAGTTTTTCTTGCCAAAAATTTTGAGCCTCTTTAAATATATGGTAACAAGAAAATTAAAGGAGATACATTAGTTCAAAGTTTGCATTGGCATACCAAATTTGAGCTGCACCCTTTTCGAAACCGGGGGTTGAAAAAAGTTTTAATTGATATGACGTTAATATGCTTGAAATCCCCTACAAAATCCTTTTCTAAAGATTTTCTAGCTTGAAAGTTGAGCCAAAATGTAATGATTATCCTCTCGCCATTACCACTCTAATTGAAATTCATCGTAATCCACTCCCAGTTAACTTTATGCATTATTGATTTGATCCTTGTGATTCGACCGGTTTTGATGCTTATTTTAGAAAAAATAATTGATTGAATTGAATACTGCATTTCCGTAATCTTGAAAAAAACCAAAAACTATCCATGTTTTGAAAAATGTTTCAAATATTAATTGCAGGGTTTCTCTTGCCAAAAATTTTGAGCCTTTTTAAATCCATGTATCAAAAAAATTGTAGGAAATACGTTAGTTCAAAGTTTGCATTCGCATTTCGAAAACAGGGGTTGAAAAAAGTTTTAATTGATATAACGCTGAAGTGCCTGAAATCCCCTACGAAATCCTTTTCTAAAGATTTTCTAGCTTGAAAATTGAGTGAGTTATTGTCGAAAAACCAGTTGCTTTCTCTTAAATTTCGGAGCACGAAGCATTATTAGTGATAATGTGATATAATTATTCAAAATTGTTTTTATATCATTTTCTAAATAAAGAATTTCAATGATTTTAAACATTTTCTTATTATTTCTGTAAAAAAAAATTTTGTTGTTGACATTTTTGATTATTGAAGTTGGGTTCCAGAAGGGTTGAAATATTTAAAAACCAGTACTTTTTAAAAATACTGACGAAAAATTCCCAATTCAATATAAATAAACTTTTGAATAATTTTTAATTATAAAAGAAGATTATTTTTTAACTCTCCATATGATTAGGGGATGACTTGGAGAGGTTTATTGAATCTGATGGGCAATAAAGTGCTTAAGAACATTTTTACGAATAATACATTTAAACTTGTGGGTGGGTAGTTTGCACCCCGCAAAATAAAAAAAATCCGGTTCGGCACAGGATAGATGTAGAAAAGGGCTTGAATTCAAATTTTCATGAAAATCGAGATTTTGAAAAAAGCTTTCAATATTACTACCCTCAGAGTATGGTATTTGGAGGGGTTGCATGGATCTAATTAATCATAAACTTGTTTGAGAATATGAACACAGATCTATGAATAATTTATTTAAACTGTATTTCACTCAAATACATGTTAAAATCGAGAATTAATAAAATTTGTATAATTAGGGATAGTTTTAACTACTAAAAAATAAAAAGTAAGGGGTAATTAGAGTTTAAATCCAACTTTCTGTTAAAATAGACGTTGATTAACAAAATTCTGCAGTTCTAATGAATTTACCGCTGGTTCCTCGCTTATATCTTTTGCTATAATATGAATTATTAAAGGTTGTAATTATATTTTACATAAACGACCATAAATCAGAAATAATAAAAATTATATTAATGAATTGTTTATATTCTAAAATCTCAATGATAAGAGGCAACAAGCGATTCATCATATTCCGAAGAGTTCCAAGTATTGAAATAAGCAATAAATTTGTAGTGAGATATGAAAATAAAGAAAATAGATTGCGTCGACGTAAGTACTTATTTTTTAATACTATTGGATATTAGTTATCGTATTTGTCCCACGATATTTAATGTGATAATGACATGTAATAATTTATTTGTTTTATCACTTCATAGAAATTTCCACCCACAACTTCCATTATTCTCAATATTTATATAAGAAAACATTCCTAAATTCTTTTATGAATGATGTACCTTATTTGTACTATACTCGCCCTTACCATCGACAACAACATTATTAACAACACAGAACAAGGAAGAAAGTAATTAACAAGAATAACTAGTATAATCAATAAAATACGTCGTTTGGTTAAGCTGAATTTCACCCAGTACATACATGTAATATCACTAGGATAACATTTCTAAGAAAACTTTTAAAAAATCCTCCAGGAGGTTTCCTCCACTCGACATTGATTTGGTAATAAGACGATGCTTTTTCTTGTGAATCCATATTTTTCACAAAAACTTTTTGATTTGCTGGATCATGATATAATTTGATTAAAGTTACCACGACATTATTTTGGAGCAGTTTCAAATATTTATCTCCCCGCAAGTTGCCATCAATGACAAAGAGGACAATTCCTGCTCCAATAGTAGCTTCAATATTCGACCAGAAAAATATGGGTTTTCTTCTCAAAAATCCTCCAGGAGGTTTCCTCCACTCGACATTGATTTGGTAATAAGACGATGCTTTTTCTTGTGAATCCATATTTTTCACAAAAACTTTTTGATTTGCTGGATCATGATATAATTTGATTAAAGTTACCACGACATTATTTTGGAGCAGTTTCAAATATTTATCTCCCCGCAAGTTGCCATCAATGACAAAGAGGACAATTCCTGCTCCAATAGTAGCTTCAATATTTGACCAGAAAAATATGGGTGTTCTCCTCAAAAATCCTCCAGGAGGTTTCCTCCACTCGACATTGATTTGGTAATAAGACGATGCTTTTTCTTGTGAATCCCTATTTTTCACAAAAACTTTTTGATTTGCGGGATCATTATATAATTTGATTAAAGTTACCACGACATTATTTTGGAGCAGTTTCAAATATTTACCTCCCCGCAAGTTGCCATCAATGACAAAGAGGACAATTCCTGCTCCAATAGTAGCTTCAATATTCGACCAGAAAAATATGGGTTTTCTCCTCAAAAATCCTCCAGGAGGTTTCCTCCACTCGACATTGATTTGGTAATAAGACGATGCTTTTTCTTGTGAATCCATATTTTTCACAAAAACTTTTTGATTTGCTGGATCATTATATAATTTGATTAAAGTTACCACGACATTATTTTGGAGCAGTTTCAAATATTTATCTCCCCGCAAGTTGCCATCAATGACAAAGAGGACAATTCCTGCTCCAATAGTAGCTTCAATATTTGACCAGAAAAATATGGGTGTTCTCCTCAAAAATCCTCCAGGAGGTTTCCTCCACTCGACATTGATTTGGTAATAAGACGATGCTTTTTCTTGTGAATCCATATGTTTCACAAAAACTTTTTGATTTGCGGGATCATTATATAATTTGATTAAAGTTACCACGACATTAGTTTGGAGCAGTTTCAAATATTTACCTCCCCGCAAGTTGCCATCAATGACAAAGAGGACAATTCCTGCTCCAATAGTAGCTTCAATATTCGACCAGAAAAATATGGGTTTTCTCCTCAAAAATCCTCCAGGAGGTTTCCTCCACTCGACATTGATTTGGTAATAAGACGATGCTTTTTCTTGTGAATCCATATTTTTCACAAAAACTTTTTGATTTGCGGGATCATTATATAATTTGATTAAAGTTACCACGACATTATTTTGGAGCAGTTTCAAATATTTATCTATTTACCACTAGCTTTAATATTCGAAAAATTGATGTGTGGCTAATATTGAACAGCTTTTCGACCAAAAAAATATGGGTTTTCTTGCATTGGCAGCTACTTTTTTCATCTGTCTCACATGATATTGCGAAACTGCTTTTCTATTTTTGGTGGTAAATTTAGAAATTTTTCGTATATAAGCAAACAACTTTCATTAATGATCCTGTGTTTTCTTCGTATTCAATCATTTGTAAAATGGTTATTTCGTGCATTTCTGTTAAATTGACCATTTTTCTTATATTATCATGTACAGTTAAAGAAATTTTAATGAAATTAACACTGATACTGTCCACTACTGTTATGCAGTTGCTAAAGCTATAAGAAAATAAAAATAACTGCAATTCATATCAAGGAGCGCTGGAAATAACTTTCTCGATATCAAGAGACAAATGGAAAATAAGTACTGATTTTATTGTAGTGAAAAACAAGATTTCAAAAATTTAATAATTGTTAACTTATCGTCAACATTAAATGAGAAATTTAGAGAAAATCAAAATATACCGCTTAAAGGATTTTCGTAAAACGTTACAAAAAAAGGTCCTCAATCCGAATTTTTGATTATATAGTTATCCGTTTTATCACAACTACTTCATAGCAGAATCGATTATTACTTCATAATACAAATTACAACTCAAAATACACCGAAAACAGTACACAATGTTGCCAATAGTTCCGGAAAAATCGTGATCAATTTCTATAATTTTTACCCAATTGCCTTGAATATAAATGGCGTTGCGAAAACTACTTACTGAGTATAAGTTTTATTTTAAAATAACCCCTTTGAAATCTACGTATTTGACCAGCTTTTTCGAAAGTTATAATCTCTGTAGTTATTTAGAGCGGGTCCTATTATTTGAAACAATATAAGTGTAGAATAATGAAGATTCAAGAAAATCTAAGAAACAATAAGTAATTAATCCTTTTGTTGGTCTGTCACTAAGAACGCTCAGTGTTTACAGCTGATTTATAAATACCAATTTATTCGGAAAGTCCAAGTTGTGGGACAGCTCTACCGCCTGTCAAAGATCTTAATCTCTCATACTTCGAGAGAATGTGAATTATAACTATAAAATAGTAAAACAACATTCAGTACTGTCTGATTATATTTATTTATTTAAAGAAAAAGAATTTATAATTGAGAAGCTAATCAGCTGTACGTATTAACAATATAACAAATTCTATTCCATTTCAAATCCTTGCTTCGTTAACTCAGTAGCAGTAATTGAAATATCAGAACATGATCTAAAGTTTTCTTGTGGTCCACAGCCTCGTCTCCATACGTCGTCATCACATAATCCCCAATTATTACCTGGAAAGCAAATATTCATTACCATAGCACCATACAAAAGTCATGAAGTTAGCTGCGAATTGAACTTCAGAGAGATAGATGTAATATGCAAATGCTCAGACAAACATAATATAAAATTTATGATTCAGAACGCTGTGCAAACCATATGAAAATATAAAAAGGATTTTTGTACTTTAATGAATAAACATACATGCAAGCAGAATTCATCGCTAAGCAACTGAATCAGAACGGCAGTTATCTGGGAAAACGACAAATCACATCTGAGCGAGCAAAAATTCAAATTATATAACGATATAATCTTCCAAAATGTACATTGTCATAATTTTTAAATGTAATTTCATTTGGTAAAATATTGTGCATATTTTTTGCTTCCTAAAGTATTGAGCCCTCAACTAATTCTGAACGTGGAGTCAATATTTTGAATCTTTAAAAGAAGTTCCTACAATAAATCCTACTATTTAGTATGAGTACATATCTGACAGCTCTCTTTTGTAGTAGATTCTCTCAAATTGAGTCGTACAACACATAGCCCAGAAGATAAGGGCATATCGGAGAAGCGACTCAAAAACTGTTATAGAGGTTGATGAGTTTAGCTCTTTGGAAACTGATTTTAGCTCAAAACAGACAGAACTTAATTTTTTAGATAAAGCCGCGATGTGACATAAAATATCAGCTGATTGTTCCATGCAAGATGTCTAAATAGAAATGATCTGATATTACGTCTGCGACCAATGATTCCTTAGTTACCTTATCTCCTAATATCATTAAGAGTCTTCCAAATATTGTTGTATCAATTCTGGAATAATTTTTGTATGTTTTCTCATCTAATTCCAGGGCTGATCCCACCATCGTCACCGGTGCTCTTTTTTGTCCATGCAGCATCAAATATAATGACTCGGTATGATTTTAGATATCCCGAAAATATTAGAGGTAGTAGAAATCGAGTAGAGCTAAATAAGATGTTTCAATAAATAAATCGATGTTTCAAATTCTAGTTTTAAATAAAATTGTAATGTAGTTTTTGAACCAACATCTTCTCGGCTATAAGAGGCAACCCCTTAATATGGTACCATCAAAAGTAAATTTTTCGATCCTATGCATCGTTGCCGTTTAGTTCAACCCAACTATTTCCAAGGTCATAGCTCAAGACGTTTTCCACTACACATACAAAATATCTGACAACAACGCACTCAGCTAAAAATATTCATATAGAAAAACCTAAAGATTTTCAAACCAAATTGAAATTTGTACGAGGTTTGTGTGAAAAGTTTTCAATTTAACAGAAAAACAAGACATTTTTTTCATAACCATTTTTATTTTTCAACATAGTCTCCTTTAACGTCCATGAGGTTATGAAAGAGGAGAAATTCATATCTGAATACACCACCACTACACCAACACTCACAATTACATTGTGTGTGATACGCGTTTCGATGACCAAGTTATCGTCTTCAGAGACTGAAGGTAAACTAAAATCTAATGTCCTGTTTTATACTGAATTTTCCCACCAATAAACCTTCTCCCGCTGGAATTAATTCAAATGTGACCGAAATTATATTAGGCAGACTAAGAGATCCGTTATTGTCCGGTTTAAAGAGCATTTGAAATATGGACAGATCGGTAAATCAGGTATTGCCGATCACGCTGCCATTCAGAATCATGACATAAATATTGATAATGTAAAATTATTAAAAAATGATGGAAAAATTAATTGTTGAATGCATTTTAAAGTATTGAAATTGCTAGTTATAGTAGTAGCTTAAATAAGGACAAAGGGCCGATTCCTTACAGTCCACTCTATAGTTTAGTAGTCTTTGAAGACGATAACTTGGTTATCGAAATGCGCGTCAGACAGTGTAATTATGAGTGTTGATGTAAACAATGTATTTAGTATTAATATTAAGTTTAGCCATGGCGATCGTCGAAGTGAGAGAATTGAGTTTTCTTAAGGGATTCTATTTTATCAAGTAGTGATGCCTGATACTCTCCTATTATTATTTTGCCTTTTTGAACTCATTCCCATGACTATCCCATAGAAAAGTCGTCATCACTTTTCCGGCTGATGAAATCGTCTTTGCCTATTTCGTAATAGGTTTGCCTTTTGCACTCCACTGTTTCTTTGTTTCAGGAATGTAGTGGTATACACAGCTTTTATCTACAATTGCCTGGGAAATGAACATTCGAATATGCTTTCGGTTCAAAGTAAGCAAACGCTGCAATCAACGCGCGAATAATTTACGCATATATAATTCTTCAGTAAGTATATAGAAAATGCGTTCTTTCGATATACCAACAGCTTCTCCTATCTCTCCAACCTTAATCAGACGATCGACAGTACCATTTGATAAACTTTTTCGATGATATCGCTGATAGCTGCAGTTTCCAGTTGTCACGAACGCTTATCGTCAGTCAAGTTGATGCGACCACGTCTGAATTCAACTGCGCAAAATTTTACGATTGTAAATGATGGCTCAGAGTCTGAGTACATAGTGTCCAGCTCCTCTTCCAGTTCCTTGGAAGTTTGCCTTTCAAAAACAAATATTTAATGACAGTTCGTTACTCACGATTCACATACGGTTGTCAAACAAAAATACAGTCAAAAAATAACTATAGGAGTTGTAGATTGAGATCCTAATTATGATTTTAGTTTAGATTAGAGTTCAAGTTAATTTAAAAGTCGTTTTATCGTTAATTTTTTAATAATTTATGTTTGGTATCTACTTCAATTCATATCTATTTATCACCTGTTATGTAAGTCCATCTTAATACGCATCTAGGGCAGTCGATATTGGGTAAAACAACTCTATTAGTAACTTCAGATATGTCTTCTGTTACTGTGAAGTTTGTTGAACCATCTTCTAAGAAAAGTGATTCAAAGCAATCTTCTCCAGATTCAGGAGCATTTGGATCCTCCAGCTCACAGAGACTATATAACAAAAGAAAAATTTGTTGAAATATTTGTTCCTAACCACACTTTATTTTGACAATGCTGATGGTCACAAAATTAGACAAATATATGGTGAACTAGTTTGTATTAAGATTGATGCAGTTTTTCTGCGTCCTGAATCAGTTTCGTTAAACTTTTTCACCAATTTACTGATAGTAGATCTTGTTATGGTATTTCGGTTAGGATATAAATTATTAAAGATATTACAAGTTTCTTGTTGGCTCATACACCTATCACCATATTCTCTTTAAAATATCAATTCGTTCTTTTTCAGATAAACATTCCATTATGACTGTCAATAAACTTGAACAATGATAATTCATTTAAATGTCAAATTTGTTATTGTAGCAGTCGTAGCCACCTAAATGTATTATTTTAACTTCGGCGATAACGCATTAGATGAAAAATAATAAGTATTTCTTAAGAATTCCGACAATCGAAGAATATACAGATTGATCCATTTGAAATAACAAATATAACCACCATAATACCGGCCATACCACAAGCCTCTGGTATACAAAAAATTAGAAAAATCGTAGAAGCCGTCTCTGAGATAATTGAGGCGTTTCATACATAAAACTCGCTATGTATAGGTACTACTAGTTTCTAATAATTAGTTAAAATAATCCTATTGAGTAAATAAAAAATGAATTCTCTTGGAAACTAAAATAATAGTGAAAGAATAAACCAAACATCATTTAATACAATAGTGCTTCTAAATCGGTAATATTTGTACTGCAATATTTGGCAACATCACTGGCAATAATAGACTGGCCTATACAACTTATAACAACAACAAATTCAAAAACTTCAAAAATAGAGATAAAAGTCGTATTAATATAAGCGATTGCTCATTGGATTTCGAATCACCTCTAAAAAAATAGTTTCCAAGGAAAAAAAATTTAATTGTTAACAAAATAACATGACGAAGATTATATTTAGTTTTTCGTTAATAACTCGTAAAATATCAATATTTAAACAATTTTGAAAGAAGCTTGTTAGAGAGAAGAATTTGACACTTGAAACAATCAAACCCGGTTGGAAAAAAAGTTATTTCGCCATTTTTGAAAAAGTTATTCAGTTGTTAAAACAAATTTTAAACAATAAAACATTTTCATTTTATAATTTTGATTCCCGCATCCCAAAATTCTCTGATTAGACCAATTAGAAGTCATTTAGTTTCTAAAATATGAAAAAAAAAATGGAGCAAATAATAACCAAAAGAATTTGATATCAAACAATATTTTCGCAAGTGATCCACCAGCAACGTATCTGCAATAGATAAAACTATATTAGCGATATTAAACACGTTTGGTTATAGTGGTCATGACAAAAAATAATGTCACCTAATACTGCACAGTCTGGATGTTATTTTTGGCAATGTTGCCGGCCATTCTATTGCAGCCAAATATTACAGTCAACATATTACTCGTTTAGAATCACCATTCGACTAAAAATATTTTTAGCTTGTCTGATGATGATCGTTTTGATTCCGAAGTGAAGTTATGGATCCATGTATCATTCATTGTCACATATTGACGCATAAAATCTGATTTTATACGTGTAAACACTGCTCTGAATCATCTCCTCGTTCTTTATGATCGACTGTAAGGATTTTCTTGATGTTTTATTTTTTTCGATGAAGCAGAGTCCGGATAACACTTTTGAAGCAACTGTACTGTACAAGTTCAGTACTTGTACAGTACAGGAAGCAATGATTAATTAACGAACGCAATTGTTTTGAATCCATTGTTTTGAAAATAACAAAAGTAGTAGATTCACTTGAATGTCTGTTTTATTTACACATAATATTTTGAAAGTTGGTACGTGATAAACGTCATATGTCAGCGCCATCTATGTGTAAGTCACATGACTTATTGAATGATGTAATATGTTGATTACGTTGATTAAAATCTAGTGAGATTGTGGTAAGTGAATTTTATATAAAGAATACCATGATCAATATTTTAGAAAACCGTATAATGATAAACTACTGATGGATCGAATATTTCAACACTTTGTATTCTCATGTATAATAGCCTTATCTAACCTGTATAAAAAGTATCCTAAATGGTTTGCAGTGACGTTTATAAATACATCGATAACTGAACCTCCTTCATATTCCTTAACAACTATACCCTGTCCATATTTACCAGTATTTTCATTGTCTTGAGGATGTTCATCATTATATATATCACCACACACACCACAACTTCCATTATTCAAACTATGTTGGACCTAAAATAAAACAGATATGAAGAGTATGCCATCAAGGTAAAGAAAAGACTCAATAATGACAAGCAGAAAATAGAAAAGCAAGTTATAGTATTATCTATGCATGAATGGTTCTAACAACGTATTGAGTATCCCAGCATCTAAGTAAGCATAGGTATCACTGTTTATTTCAAACATTTCATCTCTGATAATTACTTAAATTTGTTACAACAAATCCGAAATCCCTAGAAACATCTATAAGCTTACACTCTATTCATGTATACAATCTGTGACAAAATCTTCAAACTCCACGGTATCCTTATAAACTTTAATCCACAAAAGAAACTTTCATACTTAATCTATCAATGATGAAACCCCCAATTAACATCTTTAAAATATGTTGTATGAAATTGCCACATTCCTACATAGACCTAACCAACCAGAAACACTTAATGTCTATTCCAAGGGATCTATTGTGTCTGTTTGTCTTGATATAGCACTGGAAATTCTCAGTATTCATAACTGATCAATTTACGTAATGCTTTAGAGTTCTGCAGTCCCTCACATTTTGTCACAGCAAAATCTGTACGTTGTATCTATGCTCTTTCTCAAAACTAGTAACTTGTAGCTGATTCCCCAGAAGGGGTTTGAGCTGTACAGCAAATGATATTTATCTGCAATTGAATACCTATGGTGATTCTGTAATGGCTGGCAAATATTCGGGTGTTGTAACTAAATTAAAACCGAAAATTTTGTGGTATTTCACTGTATAATTAATCAAGAATCATTAACATCCAAACATTTGAGGATGAAAGAACTAAATTATTAACAGTTCAGGTAATTTTTAGATTTGGACGAGACGTTTTATGATGTCTCTTATTTCAACGAAGTTTCTAAGCTCAATCGAGGGATAGTTTTTCACTGAAATGTATTCAAGTCTTTGAAACAAAGTTAAGTGTACGAAAAATATTTAAAATCATTCGGCATGTTGAATAAAAAAAAATTGGAGCATTATTCTCAATTTCTTCAAAATCTGATGACACAATTCATCAATTATTTTGAAGACTTTTACAAAATGAAATTCCCAATTTTCAACAATGCATTAAATTTTGTAACTTCACTGGTACGCGAAGACGACGACGACATAGCACCCAGCAAGTTAGATCAATCAACTCCTGAAGGAAAAAGCGACCACCATCCCTATACCACTGAGTTTACACAAAAGTGTCCACCAGACTCCAATCCGAGAGAACCTCCTCGAAATGAGTTCGTTAAAAGTCAGGTATTGTCCTTAGAGGACCTCCAACACCAGATGAATCTTGGAATGGATACAAGAAGAAGTTACTTTGCTCATAACCCCAAGAGGTTTGCATCCGTTTTGGTACGGAGAAGAGCGTCATCTCCTATTGTCACTCGCGAAGACAATGACGACATGGCGCTCAACAAGTGGGATCACCCTACACCTGAAGGAGAAGGCGAAGATCAACTCTATACTACTGAGCTTGCCGGAAGATTCAAACCCTAAGAAAGAAGAAAACCTTCTCAAATTTAGCTAATTAAAAATGAAATATCGTCCTTAGAGGACCTCCAACACCAGATGACGACGACGACATTTGCAAATTGAGTATTTTGAAAGTAAAATTTGGAGAGGTTAACGTATCAATTTTTATATATAATATTTCAAACATGCATTTATGTGAACAGATTCTTTTCGTTATGAAAAAAATCGCACAAGACTTACGAATTAACATTTTCAAATAAAAAATGAGTGAAGTCAGGTACCTGGATCATAAAATTTAAATGGACACATTGTATAACTTTTAAAAATGAAAGTATGTACTCACATAGAAACCTCCACAAAAATTCTGATTATCATTGTAATTAATCGGGGCTAAGTCGTTGAATCTCCACAATGAACTTCTCCCTGGGGGATCTAACATCATGCCGTGTCCACGTATTTGGCAAAATAAAGAAGCAAGAAAAACAAATAGTAACAACATTTCTCTAATGTTTTTATCAAATTTGTTCAAAAATACATATCTTATATAGTTGATGGAAAACATAATTTAGATCCCAGATTAGGTAGCGTAAACAGGATATTACATAGATTATATTTTACGACAAGTATTAATTCTCTTAAAAATAGTGATAAGCAAGTTCAAACCTCACTAATTTCGCAAATATTGCTTAAATTGTCTATCAGAATTATGGGATTTCTCAGATATCACTTTTTTAATAACTAAAATATTATAGCGACTGATTTATTATTTTATTTGTTTTGATATTAAGCGCTTCTTATCGCGACCAAGTTTATATCGATAGTTTCACTATTTACCTGTATGAATTCAATACAATGAAGTATGTACTAAAATCCTAAAAAAAGACACATACAGTTATTGCGATGAGTCTTCCTAAGGTCCAAAAGAAAAACTAGAAAGAAGAAAATGTCTTGAAGACAATGTGCTCAATTTAAATAAAATCGATTCAAACTATGACTGGTAAAAACATAACGATTCTTCACAGCAAGATTTGTTCAAGTTGGTAATCAAAATTGTTGATAGAATCTTGTTAAACGAAAACTGCGATGGCTTTCAAAAGGTAGGGTGTTAAAACATGTTTGTGCTTGAATTAAATAAATACCTTCTCAAATGAAAAAGACATTGATCACACTGGTTTAAAGAGCGACTAAAATTTTACTTTATATTGGATATTGCAGCGAAGTTGGATAAACTGCAGACTCAGAAGATAGAAATAATGATGATAATTGAACCTAATGGCCCGTTGATATGTAAATTATTAAGCAACAAAATGAAGTTTATCTAATATAAATAGCATTTAATCTATGAAATTCGATAGGTTTCTCCTCTCATAACGGGTACCTAGTCTGTCATTTCATAATCGAATAATCAAATTCAATAAAACGTCAAAATTCTCAGTCATCCATCTCATAATCATCAATAAATTTCGCAATAACTACAAAGGAATAAAATATAATTTCAAGTCACTTCAGCGTTTCATACAATGTGCGACTGTTCACCATGCCCAGCGACAATTATACAATATGAAGAACCAACTGAATATGTTAATATAGATATTCATGCGTTTCCCTTACCGCCACCGCCACCACCGCCACCTAAACCCGGTGTTCCACCACATTTGCTAAAAATTTTAGAAAAATATCCATACAATTGGCGGTTGGACCAACTATCAAAACAGGTAACTACTCAACTTCGAATAATGAAATTATCATTTTTAAGAATCAAAAAAGGGATAAATTCTGGGCTCGGCACAACTTTGGTAGCCGAAAAACCTCGAAAATTTCAGATATTTTTCGGTTTTTTCGCAATATCTCAAAAAGGAGTGGTTCTAGCAAAAAACAATTCCAATACAAAGTTGTAGAGCATTGAATTTTCTACAAATTTTATAGTTAACTTTTTCTTCTACGACCAATAGGGAACGAGCTACGGCATCTCAAAATTAGACCATTTTTCTCAAAATGGAAAAAATCCAAGTAACGCCTTCTTTTGTATGTGATATTGCGAACCATGCATTCTTTGATGCTGTTTTTGACGACTTAGATTTTTAAAGTTAATCTTGCTCGTTTGCCACCCACTTCTGATGATGCTGCTCCAGATTCAAGTCTACTAGCACCCAGAACTCAAAAGCCTACTTGAAAGTGTCTCGTGCACTTGCAGATCTGGACGTCAGCGAGCTTGCTCGTGCGTCAAAGCCGGTTTGAAATGCTCCAGCATCTGCAAGCAATGCAGAGTCACCGACTGCGATAATGTCCCACTGTACTCATCCGACCTGAACACAGATGGTGTCACCTCAAAACCATGGATGAGTTCTACGAGGACCCACTCATCATGGCACCTGTTCATTAGGACCGTCGAAACACGTAAGAGGGAAATGAAGTGAAAGAGGCTTTCTTGAAGGAAGGGTTATTACAAATAATTTTTCAAACAAATCAAAAAACTTCGTTAACAACTTCGTCTCATCAATTCAATTCATTCCGCCAAAACTTCTCTAGTATATTATTCAGTGGTTATTCCACCTAATACGAGGTTTGTCTCTGAGGCAATCAGCATACGTTCATATCTCCACGTCAAAAAGACCTGTGTTGGTTATGGAAATCACCAGTAAAAGATTGTTGAATATAGTTATAGTTGAATATAGTTATCCAAGAAGTCTATACAGTAGAATCCAGACCAAAAAGTTGGTACAAAGTGAGGACAATATTGATTAGTTGTGAACCAGGGATATGCTCCATACAATCCCGTCGTAGCACAGTTTGCTGACAAAGAAAATGTGGAAATCAATGTGACCAATGCATTGAAGACAATTCCAGAAATAACTACTTCATTGAAGTGTTGTATCTATTTAATCGATGTATTATACTATTTTCATAATATAATTACTATTGTAGGTTCCACGAAAACAAAGATCTAAGTTCACTGGGCCTCCAAAGCCTTCACGCCCAAAAGTTCCAATATTGATACCAGAAATACAATTTTTTGCCGATCATTTATCCAGACCACCTTTGAGGTAAGCCAATAAAAGAAAAAGTAAGTCGATTGAATAGAATATTCATTATCGAAGTATTTTTGGAATGTTATATTGTTATTAAATATTATACTGGATATATAAAAACCACATTGAAAAAATTGAAAACGCTTCAAAACAAAAAATTATCAGAAATGAGATTTTTGACTTTGGAAACTCAATTTGTGATTATTTTTTGCGCTAATTGCTAAATTCTAATTCGCTTTGAATTCTTAAAATCACAGCCATTGATTCATAGATGATCTGAAGTATCTAGAGGTGACAATATTGTAGAAAATGAAGGAATACCTACTACAGCAGAAAATAGGGAATAATTCGATGAAAGTTGCATTCTAATTTTCAATGTTTTTGCATGAAAAGTTATAAATCAAAAAAATATCTTCGAGTTAAGTGCCGCGATTGCTTAATGCTGATTAAATGCTCGCTCCCATTATAAAATTCGAACAAATGTTTTGATATTTTCAATTGTTTTGATGAAATCTCGCAGTGGATGAAGCTTTGGTACACTCTAGAAAAAAATAAAGTGGAAATAATAAACATCATCAGAAGATGCCACAAAGAAAACAGAAACCGTGTTTTCTACCCATAAAATCTTGCTATAGAGAATAATTTTGCCTTTGTTAGAGAAAACTGAAAATTTCATTGAAAATTACCGTCCTCGTATGTGTGAAAAATCCAATTAAGAGTTCAAAAATTAACCTTGTACATAGTTTTTTTGTTTTTTGTTAAAAAAAAATTATTTCATACTTCATAACAGATAAATGAATACATATTCCGATAAAAACTGAAAGAGAAAGAGATCTAATAAAATCAAGACGATTTAAAAACATAATTAAAATTATATAGGTTCAGTTTGAGTATAGATGTTATAGATATATTAATTAAAAACAAGTTTCGTGAGTGCTCGAGTTTATTGGTGAAGTAATTATCTATGTATTAATAAATTTTTTGAATATTCAATTCAATGACCTGATTGCTATTGTTCAAAATACGTTTCGAATATCAACTTACTCTACGTAAATTAGGTTCCAAACACAAATAATTGAAAAAGTTTTGAAAATTACTACAACAAACTCTTAAAGGATATTCAAATATAGAAAAAAAAAGTTGTTAACTCGCAAAAGAAAACTTGTCGACCACAGTCGTGGGGTATTGAAGATACATGGGAAGTTAATATCGTCTTTTAACTGCGAAAGTTACGTGAAATAAGATCTGAGAACTTGAAGGTATTGAACTTCTATTACATCCAGCATTAAGTCCAGAGCTCACACCGTCCGATTACCATTTATTCAGATCCATGAGAAAAAATTGAATCCAAAGGAGGTGTTGGAAATGTAGAGCGACAACTATTTGCATCCAAGTCCAAATAATGATTTTACCAACGTCTTGAAGAGCTTATTGAATGTTGAGTTAAAACGATAGAATATGATGGGCTATAATTCGAATATTGTGGTTTTCTACGTAGCTGAATTAGCTAAGGCAGCTTCACAAAAAATTGGAAAATTCCTCAAGACCAAGAAGTTGTATACTTACCAACAGTTTCTAATCCTCTACAAGCTGGTGCTCTCGTCTATCTTTGGAGTATTGTTCGCACATTTTGGAGCATACCCTGAAGATGCTAGACTCAGTACAGACGAGGGTAATTCGATTTATAGATGATACAGAGTTGACCAGAAACTTGAACATAGAAGAAATTTCGCTGATATGACTCTGTTTCTGAGCTGTCTAACATGAACACCAAGTTGGCCTGCAGACGCCTAGAAACTAATTCCTTGTGGAATCAGCTTTCAAGACACGTATCCATATACATCTCCACGCGGCAAGAACTACTCCAAGCTACTCCAGTGTAATGAGGCTCACAATCTTGTGCTTACTTTTTACATATATAACATATTTCATGGATATATTTTTAAACATTGTTCTGTTTTCCAATTTTAGGACTGTCATATTGAATAAAAAACAATTCGGACCAAAAATAACCAAAAAAAGAAGGAAATATTTCAACAATATCATTAAGAAGACATGGAATTCCATTTACAACTATTACAAGAAGAAAGCCAGAGACAAGAAAATCAGGTAATGTATAGTAAATTTTCCTTGAATTCTAGTTCTACTGCAGAGAATGTCGTTATCTCTCTAAATGCATTTGAACATTTCGAAACCTAGTTGTACTAGATCTTTAACTTGAAATTGAATCTTCCCTCAACCTATATTGTATATCATTAATCTCTCATTTACTTGAATGAAAAACTATTATTACATTTAATATAACAAATATGAAAAGCTAAACTTAGCTCCACGTTTTTTTGAACGAATATTTTTTATTTATATTAGTTCTATTCATGAGTTCTGGTGCAATTCTACTTCTAAAAATTAGGTAATTTTCTTTGAGATTAAGTTTGGTAAGGAGCTAACTATTCACAAAATCAATAAGTCCTCAAAATAAGTGAAACTAACATTTTTTGGGCTGACTATAACTATGTGTATTGATATTCCAAGTTCTTTAGCAGATGATCAATAAAGTCCTAGAAAAACCATGTTCATGTTGAGTAGCACACAAAGGACATGACACTGAGTATAAGAAATCCTGCTGATAGACAAGTTTTTTTTTTAATTTCAGTATAGTAGAAACTGTGGAGGTTTTCCATTACACGACTCAATCTGCTAGAAAATATTTTCTATATACTATCTTATATTTTAGAATTCAAACATAATAACATAAAATCGATTTTCTTCTTCATAATTCCAACATACGTAATAGTTTCTTTAATTTGACATGAGTAATTGTAGAAACAACGATAAAATTGATGTAACATGAATAATTGACAGTATTAAAAGTTGAATTTGACGTAAGCTTTGTTTACTGTGTTTGTTTTTGGTGAATTTTTCGATTGAACGTGTATTTATTGTTAAAATCAGTCCTTTTGAGAACAAATTTGACTTTTTATGCTTTTGCTTATGTTACTATTTACCTTTAGATTGAAATCAGCTCGCACTTTAAATAAAATGATGGAGAATTAGTTGCTTATATATCTGAAGTTCTAGTAATTCAATGTAAATTGAATATTGAAGGCTCGGTGTAATGAAAGTTTTAGAATACAAAAAGTTCTGCACATTTTCAATTTGAATGTGATAAATTATAACTAATTTATAGTTCACTGTTAAACTTATAAAAATGAAAGTAAGAGCAGAGAAAATAAATTTGGGCTCCAGCTAGACCTTTTCAAAAGTTAATCTGAGTTGTTTCTGTTTCTAAAACCTTTATTTGTTTAAATTGTATTTTTGTTATCCTGATGATGGTTATATATTTACCGAAACGTAGATTTTCAAGTTCAATCTTATATTTTAAACCTATAGCCTATCCCCCAAAAAAGTGCTAATATAAATCAGTTCGTAAAATTCTATTTTAATTTAGTTGAGAACAAAAAACATGATACTAGGTGTCTCAAAAATTATATTTAAGAAAATTGTATATAACTGAAGCTAATAATCAAAATAATGATAAAAAGAGTAAAGTCAAAGTATTTATATGAAAAGTTTTTTGTGATGAATAAATCATGTTCAGCTTATCTGTTTTATGATGTTGTATCTTTATATTTCATAAAAATAATGATATTTATATAGTTAAGAACAAAATTATTATGTTTGGAACGGTTTCTTATAGAAGAATTGAGTTGACAAAACGAAATTCAATAAAAACCAAACGTTTACGTAAAGCTTCGAAGTTATATCGAGAAATAACAGTTTAGACATCTGTTCTGGAATTCTTTCAATTAGCATCTTCTCTATATGTCTATACCAACCACCCGTGTCGACTATAGAATTTCGTCATTCCACCATTTTATGGTCTTTGCATCCTTGAAAAACCTGCTCCCTCCCATCATCTATCTTTTAAAAGACATTCAAATATTTTCTGATGGTTTGAATAGCTATTAGAAAAAAGTCAATGAAATATTTCTGGTCGTATTTTCTCTCTCTGATATAATCTATGAACCATGGATGATAAAAAATCTATCTATCGTTTGTATTTTTAGAGCTTTGGCAGGAAAAAAGAGCCTAGGAACAAAAAAATCAGAAAAGACATTGGATACAAAACGACTAGAATTATTAGCTCAACCAAAAAAACTTTTTGTCCCACCCAAAAAAGAGGTAACTATTTTATTATGGTATTATTATATGACGGGAAATTCAATTTCTAAATGAGGTATCAATTGCTTTGTAACTCAATCCACAGGTACGCACCATAAATAATCACGAGCGACGATTCAATCAAGTTTTTTTTATTTGAAAGGCCGTTTCAGATGATACAATTAGTTGAGATAATAAAACATTCTTAAACATAGAAAGATTCAAACCTTTTGAGCTATAATAATGAAAAATTGGCCTGTCAAAAAAGGTGGTACTTTTTGGTTAAGTATATGGAAGGACTTTTGAAAGACCAAATCATGGATCAAAAGGTAGTTCTCAGAATAAATTATGGTTTGTTTATCTAAAAGATCGATATTGATGGTAGTGCTCTGTTGGATTTGCAGTTTTGTCGATTTTGAATGGATCGGTCTTCAGAAAGCTACTATTTCTTTATTGCTTCAGTCATATGCCAGGAGATTCCCGGTTAGCATACTCAAGATATCCCAATATTTACTGGTTAACGACTTTCTCAATTGACCTTGGGAACAAAGCAATCGGATGGTAGTTTTTGGAAACCGTATTCTTCCCTTTTTTTTTGGTATTGGATTGAACCCAAGCAAGTTTCCAATCTGCAGAGAAGAACCTCTTTTATATGATAAGGAAAAGAGTTTGCAGACTTATTAGTTCAGCTGCTCATTTCTTTAATACGATTTGTGGTATTCTATCAAGGCCAGTGGTTTTATTGATGTTTAAATCTTCACCAAATCTGAATGTTGGAATGCTATGTTTGACAGACTGGGTGGTAATTTTCCTCACGAAGCAAGATTTGAATTTGCGATCCAACAAGTATCCAAAAAAAAATAATTGATAGTTTATTTTTGATAGTCTTCACAGACAAATGATTTATTTCTGGAAAAGACAGTTAAATATTAAAAAAAATCCTGAAAGCTCTGAAGAAGAGCATGTGCATCAAAGAAGTCTTAATCTCAAGTCAGTCGAGTCAATTCCCAATCAAGGAGAGAATTTTTAAAAAAGAGCATTCGTTTCCAGAATGAAAGACCAAGGATAAAAAGTACTATAAGGTACTTTCAATTAAACCAAATCTGATAATATAGGGAAGGCGTCTCAAAATATGAGACAGTTTCTCAGAGAAGACATTCTAGATTTAATGTAGCTCATAGAAATTGCTATGGAAAATCAGTTAGAGCGATATTTTTAATAAAACTGAAATATTTTCATAAATTAGCAAAATGGAAATTTTACAAACGACCTGTTACATTTTTCATCAAATATTTTTATAGCCACTAGATTCCTTTCTCCAATTTGATTATTTTAAGGTGGCAAAAATTCTTATTTTCACATAATCCTGATAAGAAAATTTGAAAAAAAATCCAAATATTTTATTGGTGATACTGCAAATTTTAGCTGTACCTAAAAGTACCAGAGGAAATTATTTGAAACGGTGGTTTTACCACCCATCGTTAAGTAATCAATTCATCCGATGACTTTAATATGATCGCTTGGAGCATGTCATACAATCTATTCATGATGTTTTGTTTCAGTCCAAGAAAAAAAAGAAAACGTGGAAGGAATGTCCTGATTGTGCCGATCATTTGGACACATTAGCAGCTCCAAAAGCACGGAAAGAAGTACCCACCAGAGAGTTAGGCGTAAGTTTCCATTAATATAGTTTTTTTTAATTTAACTTTGTCCACGGATAGGGGAAACGATTTTTTCCATTTTTCAGTCTATTTCTGCATGAGTAAAAACTAATTGATAGCATAATTTTGGAAATTTTGTAAAAACCTACAGTAAAGTGTCATTGGCACATACGACAAATAGTTCTTGGGATAATTTGTTTAGAAACAATATTTACCAAGCTTCTAAATAATCGGTCAACCCTAAATTTTAATTTATTAAAAGTTTATTTCATAAATCGATTGATTGATTCAATCGAAAAATTTTATTAGACTATAATTTTTTATTAAAATAAAAGATCATTCGTAATTCATTTGCGTATCTCAGTTTTCAGTAGTTAGTTAAAATATTTTTTCAAATTTTATTTCAAGTATTTTCGTATTACATAACATTTGTATAAGAGGATGGTCCTAGATGTACGTGGCCCAACAAACAAAAAATAGACCCAAACATTGCCAATTGCTCGATGGAAACATCTTCACGACGCGACGCTGTTTTTGTTCTTGTTGGCTAGCTCTCAGGATTCGCAACCTTTTGAGGATAATCCCGCCAATACCTGGCTCAACAATTTTGTAAAAGTATATCTTTGTTTTTCAACGTAATCTCCTTTCAGCTCCACACACTTTTTCCAGCGATTTTCAATAAGTTCGATATCCTTTTTATAATAAGAAACTTCTCGAAATAGCCTTTAACCGTCGAAATCCCCTCTTCATCGTTGGAAAATCTTTCAGCATCCGAGGGACTAAATCTGGTTAATAAGGTGCATCAGCTAGCCATTCAATATTTAATTCATTCATTTTGACTATTGAAATAACGGATGTGTGAGCTGGAACATTGTCTTGATAAAACAACACTTTCTTCTTAGCCAAATGCTGCCGATTTGCTTGATATAATCCTATGGGGATAAATCTGGAGGATAGAATGCATGAAGTAGCAATCCAGACTTTAATTTATAAATTTTGGCCACTGGTGCACTGTCTTCCTCAAAACTTATTTCTTAGCCAAATGCGACCAATCACTTCGAGAAGACTACTGGCCTCGACCTGCACTCTCAAGTGCCTATAAGGATTCATTTTCTTCGCATCAACCAGAGACAGAGGCTACTTAAAAGTTAAATAAGTTCAAGGCTTAACCTGATAATAATCAACAGATTGTATTAGTTGATTTGCATTCTTCCAGATAGCTGAGGGAAAGTACTGGAGAGTTTAACCTCTTTTTATACAAAACGTCATAGTTTCTCGGTAATACCAACATTATTGGTACGGCCAACTACTGGTCCACTCTAGGAACTGCTGGGAAAGTGTTTGTATCTGTAACCTTTAGCTGGCCCGTTCATGGATCTATAACATACAGTCGGTTCGATTTTTTGTTTTTTCGCATGAATTGAAAAGTTTCATTGATCGCATTCAGAGAACGTAACGCTTTGCGGAAGTGATCGGAAAGGTGTTGAACTTTCTCTGGCAAGCCAATGTTTGATATTTGTAAATTGTTAGTTTTTGACCAAATGTATTTCTTACATATGGATTGTTTTGTTTAGTGCATTCAAACGAAATTATTTTTGCTAAACTTAAGGTTGTATTATGTGGTGGTATTTTGTCTAGTTTCACGATGTGTATCCAACACTCAATCATTTCTATTTGTAACACGTCACTCTCGATGCCGTTCGTGTAAAAGGATTCAAACCTCAGTTTCAGCAATCGTTTCTTCATTTCAACTAAACTTTTTACCGGTGAGATTTGTTTTGGCATCAGCGAATAGCCAATAGTCACTCGGAACCAGATCTAGACTATACAGTGGATGAGGAAGCTATTTGAAGTTCTATTTAACCATCGTTGCCATCGACTTGTGAATCGGTGCATTGTCTTGGTAAAACAATGGTTTTTGGCCATAATAATAAAATATGTGTGAGCTGGTGCATTATCTTCCTCAACACTTCCTTCTTAGCCAAATGCGGCTGTTTATGCTTGATTTCTTCGCTGAAACATTGCAATAAGCTCGCATAATACCCGCTGTTGAAAGTTATTTCTTTTT
The DNA here is from genome assembly GCF_026230105.1 of Diorhabda sublineata. NCBI lineage: Eukaryota > Metazoa > Arthropoda > Insecta > Coleoptera > Chrysomelidae > Diorhabda > Diorhabda sublineata. The sequence goes on along the minus strand of NC_079475.1, from coordinate 9,324,326 downwards.
GGAGAAAGTCAATGAAAATTATCCCACGCGCATTCCAAAAAAACCGATGGAACGGTCTTTGGTTTCTTTGGAGCCGGTTCTCCCTTTTTAGTCCATTATTTTTATTGATTCTAGTCTCTAAGGGTCCGAACGTTTCTTCCATGGTTATGGAACGGCGCAAAACATTGCAAAACACACGATGGAAATATTTTCACGACACTGTTTTGGTTCCATTGTTCCAATCGCTCTTTTTTAAATTCCTACTATTTCTGCTAGCTCTGCATACTTCCTGTCGACGATCATCTAGTACCACTTTGTGGATTTTCTTCAACATTTCTTTGTTCGACCACTGCGATCATGATCTGCGCAAGTCGTACGGCCTCGTACGACTTGCGTTCACTGGAAACGTTCTCTATTGATGGCTGCCAAAAAGAAATACTAAACAACGTGATGTTTTCAAATTTGAAACATATGATGTATAGATTGAGTACTTTCTAATACAGTGAAATTTTTAAACCAACTACCGCCATCTTTAGATCAGGCCAGGTACTTGTGAGACCATCCTCATAAATATAATGAATATATCGGGTGTACACTAACCAACTAATCTACTAATAACTTCTAATAACTTTAAAGTAAAAACGTTACGTTCATAAATAACAAGTTTAATATAAAAACTCATCATTATAAGTAGAGCTGCTTCTTACAAGTCCAAAAACGAATTGGAAATCCACTTTTTTTGTCTTCTTCAATGATATGATTTACTGTCAAAAAATCATTATTTCTTGAAGAAACTTCTTATTGTTAAACTTGTTGTAAATTACCAGATAAGATACAGCACTCTAAGCTATAGTCAATGAGATGTACATGCTGCTCAGCTCAATATAATCATAACGGGGATGCATCACTGAAGGCGATGTGGTTCCCTTTCTGATTTGTTTCTCCTCAATACTTATAGTAAAAACTCAATGCTAGAATAATTCAATAAATATAATAATTTTTTTAGTACGTAAATCCAGCAGCACTAACTTATACCCCAACGGAAACTATTTTGAAATTATCTAGACAATTTGATAGATTCAATAAAATATTACCCCCTTTGGAACTGGGAAAAGTAAATAAGAGTGCACTGCGATATAAAAGTAAGTATTACCAATAATTAAAAGTAATTAGAAGGTGAATTCAACAACTTAAACTACTACTCACTAAACGCTTTCAGTTCTGTCGAAATAGTTGTTTTTTTTTTTCGATTTAAAACATTTGTTGATAAACTTGAAGTAAACAGAATGGATACGACGTAAAAACCTACTTACTTTAAGGCTAAAGTTAGACCTAAAGAAAGAACTCCACCTCAAAAACTATCCAAATCACCTCAATGATGAGTCTGGAGAGCTTTTAGTTCATTATTATAATAATAATGAAAGCTATAAACTATATAAACCACTTCGTGGACGAGTCTGAAGAGCTTTTGGTTGATCTTTATAATCATGACATTTCTGATCTTTTTTCCACTCCATGTCTTCCATTTGAATACTTTACTTCCTCAGAAACTATCCAAATCACCTCATTGCCGAGTCTGGAGAGCTGGTTCTGGTTCATCATTATAATCATTGAAGCAGTTTCACGTCTCCTTTAGACATATCTGATCTTTTCTCCACTTTTCCACTTTGTTCCTTCCATTTGAATACTTTACTTCCCCAGAAACTATCCAAATGACCTCAAGGACGAGTCTGGGAGAGCTTTTAGCTCATTATTATAATCATGAAAGCTATAAACTATATAAACCACTTCGTGGTCGAGTCTGAAGAGCTCTTGGTTCTTCTATATAATCATGATAGCAGTTTCACATTTCCTTTAGACATTTCTGACCTTTTTTCCATTTGAATACTTTTCTTCCTTAACTAACCAAACCACCTCATGGACAAGTCTTCTTCAGCTCCTTTTTATCAATTTAATACTTTTCTTGTTAAATACAGGATTATTGATATCCTTTGGTTCATCCTTAGCGATAACTTCATCAACCTTACTAAATGCTTTGTGTTACTCCAATACTTGCGTCCGCGGAGCCCCAAAAATCATTTTCGACAAGTTTGAAGGTATAAATGCATTAAAAACTACAAAAATTCTAGCGAACTCGTTGCTCAAATTTGTCACATTGTGATAAACACACATTAATTAAATATGGCGTTGAAATTTCACACGAAGATCAAAAAAGATTGTACCAGTTTAGAAAAAAAAATAATTTGTTATTCTATTTATTCTATTTCATGAGGGTGATTTATATTTTGGTTTATCATTTGTTTTTTAAATGTGAGCCCTCTCTCTAACTAGCCTAACCTAACCTTGAAATAAGTAACAAACACATTTTTTCCAGTTACTCCTCGCATGGATGCTTTGGCGGTACCTAAGAAACGTAGTGAAAAAGAAGTAGAAGATTCAGAATGGGATCCTTGGGCTATATCGAAAAATGCATTAAAGTATAAACCGACACCAAGAATTTTAGAACTAGCGAAACCCATCGAACGAGATTAATAAACGCAGAGAGCGAAAATAATATTGTCCATATCAGCTTAAATGATAAGCTTTCATTACTATCCTATTAATTATTTAATGAAACTTTTAGTAACGATGCAGGAAATAACTTAATTCATGTCACGTTTGCTTGGTTTATGCAGCAAAAATTAAAACTAAATTGAAATTAACATTAAATTAAACTTTCTTGGTGGTAATTTTTTGGATAGAAATTCCCTGTATGGGTCTTTTTGGACATACAAATGTGGAAAGCTCCCGACACTGTCTACCAGTATTTTCTCGTCTAAAGGACATTAACGACTTCCAGATTATGCTTTTTTTCTATTTTTTTTTTTTTTATTATTTTTAAAATAAAACACCACGGTAGGAATCGGCGCAATAACCAAAAAACAAGGATGTTATAAACAAAACAATACAGACTGAACTAATGTATTATGTGCTCATAACCTCACAAAATTGAAGAATTAAAATAAAAAGTTAAAAGATAATCTCTTGGTTCAATTTTTATTTAAATTTACTGTTAATTTTTTTTTTTAATTTTGGCTGCATAAACCAAGCTTTTGTCTTTTTCGATAGTTTCCATTTCTTCAAGTAGTTGTACACGTTGCTTCTAGAAATGATCAATTTCATATAGAAAGACAACTTAAATCACAACTTAACTTTATTCAATATAATTCAATATATTCAAAAGCATTCTTTCCAGTAGTATCTTTTGCGTCTGGTGATATATCACCAAATACATTTCTTTTGGCATTAAAATACGTTTGTTCTAATGCTTCTCATATTCTCACAAGGACCTAGAAGGTCAGAATGAAACTATAATCAACCCCCTCACGCAATATTCCTTTGTTTACTTTCCATTAATGCTTCTAGAAATGATCAATTTCATATAGCAAGCCAGCTTCAATCACAACTTTCTGGAGTATAATTATATTCAAAAATATTATTTCCAGAAGTGTCTTTCCATTAATGCTTGTAGATACCAGTTCCTTTTGTAATAAGTTCGGATGACGTGTCTTGGATAGTCTACAATCTAATATTTAAAACAAAATCATTCACATGTACTGGAATTTTGATGTAAATTTATCACAATTTACAGCACTTGAAGCTTCGAGATCTTTTTTCTTTTATAATGCGGCACGTTACCTTGATTTATCTCCTTGTCCATATTCATATGTAACTTCTTCACCCTGCCATTTATCTACTTCTCATTTTCCAGTCAGCAGTTGTTAACTACAGCTTTTGTTATCTATATACAGTATGCGCCAACATATACAAAACTAAGTCATTAAAATAGAAGTCAATAGAGTTTCCCGATCATCATCCTCAATGGAATAAAGAATCAATCAGGCTGTATGCTTATTAGTGTTAAGAACCACACATTAATCAATAATTGTGGATCATACAGTATGGCCACATATTCAAAATATATCATTACAACACTTAATTGACGTCATGTCCATGGTTGTCTTTTGTTCTCTCACGTGAATTAGCCTACCAGATCTTAATTTCTGTGGTTGGTATTTATGAAATTGTTTACTTTAAACATTTGTTCATACTGATATATCAAATAGCAAAGTTCTTAGCACTACTAAAAACACATAATGCGACTACTGTCATACGTCAAAAAGCAGACATGCGCGTAATCGCGGCCCATCGTCAAGTTTTGTATATTATGGCGCATATCGTACTTTTCTTTTAATTATAGAGTTGAAACTGATTTCTGAATAACCAATAATTTGACTAATAAATCTTCAATTCATTATGTCGTAATAAAATATACAGAAATTATTTTTTACAAAGAACAATTTGAAGCCCAAATGTACTTTGAATGTTTTTTAATTCAATCTAACTATATGTTTAAATACCAAACTGAGTATTAGCAAATATATTTTGATGATTAGATCTTTGCAAAATAGAAAGTATGTATTAACAAACTTTTTGTGGAAAGTGCACGAACTTTGAATATTAAAATGGACTCAAATTTTTCTTAAAATATTAGGAAAAGTATTGGAAACTTATTGTTTGCTCTCTATTGTATAATTTTAAACGTATATTAATCGTATTTTAAGCGGAAACGTTGAATATTGTATAGGTCTATCTTTCAGTTAACAGTTCATCAAATAAATTTGATTTTTTAACATGGTTGTGAATAATTTAATTTTCATTCTTATGCTACGATAAGGGGTTTTCGGAAACAATGATCGGGTTAGCTCGATCATGATCTGAATATTCAGAAAGTAATCCGAATACCGGTTTTAATCCTGATCCTAAAATATAGTTGGTAAATACGATCAAGCTGACGGATTGTTCTATTTTTCAAAACTTATTAATGCCCCGTACATTTTAATAACTGGGATTACGATTTTTATTTATTTTTGACTCAAAGCTAGCTTATTAGTATTAAACTTTAGTGAGATGGTTAATCGCTTATATATGTAAAATAATAATTATTAATTTCTTTAAAATCTATTACACAACTGAATTGAGATTTATACACACCGAAAAACTATGAAATTATATAATAGACGAAACTAGAGTTATAAAAATAAATAATTCTTGTAGTATGGGGGCAAATCTGTATATTTTGAGATGATATGATACTATAGGTATTAGATCTGTATTTTGAAATAACATCATTCTTAAATAGTGAGCTGTGAATGCTCTTGAGTCGCTCATATCGCAGAGTAAATAGCGATAATATACGATTTGATATCGAAATATGTAAAATAAATATGAAGACTAATCGGACTAATAGCCAAAATTGTCATTTTGTACAACTGTCAGAAAGATTGATATTTCTGCATCTCTATCACTGCCAAAGTAATTCACAAAATAAATATGAAAGAGTACTTCTTGAAGAGTTTATTTGCAACGATCAACATAAAGTGACAATCGACCTCAAGCGGCTTCAAGGGATGTAAATCGACAATATCTGACAAAAGTAGATGCCAATATACCCAAATATATAAGACTTGATGTAATTCGACTTCAATCGGCTTCAATGGATGTAAATCGAAGATATATGACAAAAGTAAAGGCCAATACACTCAAACATATAAGAATCGGGAACAAATTAAGCGTTCTCTGCAGTGTCGTATTTAAGGAGGATCTAGCGGGGGCTGAAGCCACGGGTCCCAGGCACGTAGGGGCCTCGCAAAATTACCAATTTGATCTGTTATTTTAGAAGCAAGATTGGATCTACAGCAAAATTTGCAGTTTTTCCACAAATTGTTTTGAACTTCAAATGAAATGAATTAGAAGTGCGAGTAAAATCTCTAGTAGAAATATATTCGAATGATTTACAACTTGAATTATTTTGTGAATTACATCAATTCATTAGTCTTATCAAACTTCAACCTAAATCGATTATTAATACAAATATTGAAAATGTTTAGTTGGATCCTTAAATCAGACATGATCGAAATTTTTTGGAATGTACCTATAGCTAATTTTCAAGCGAAAAGGTCGTTCTCAGTTTTAAAGAGAATAAAAAATTTACATCGCTCTACAATGTTAGATGATTGTCGTTATTAACAAGGCATGGAAAATGAGTTTGTTACAGAATAAAAATTTTGATGAGATAATTGAAAATTTTTTCACAACTAAATCGAGAAAGGAGTTTATTAAATAAAAATTTTATATACTATATATTACATTTAAAAGAGTTCCAGCTGATATTGATTTCTTTAAGTGGAACCCGGGTCGATTTTAGCCCAAAGTAGGTTCTCTGTCAAGACTTTTTGACTTTTTTTTTACTTTATATATAGAAAAAAATTGTCATAATTCAAAACGAAATTACGTAATATACTTCATGCAGTCCCAATTCATTACTCTTATCTTAATAAAAGAATTCAATCATTTTGTTTTTCTATGAAAGGTTACAACCATAGACATAGTAATTACAAGTTGACATTCGATCACAGAACACGGTATCCGAATGCGACCAATCACTTCGAGAAGACTTCTGGCCTCGACCTGCACTCTCAAGTGCCTATAAGGATTCATTTTCTTCGCATCAACCAGAGGCAGAGGCTACTTAAAAGTTAAGTAAGTTCAGCGCTTAACCTGATAATAATCAACAAATTTTATTAGTTAATTTACATACTTCCAAATAGCTGAGGAGAGTTTAACCTCTTTTTATACAAAACGTCATAGTTTCTCGGTAATACCAACATTATTGGTACGGCCAACTACTGGTCCACTCTAGGAACTGCTGGGAAAGTGTCTGTATTTGTAACCTTTAGCTAGCCCGTTCATGGACCTATAACAAACAGTCGGTTTGATTTTTTGTTTTTTCGCATGAATTGAAAAGTTTCATTGGTCGCATTGAGAGGACCTAGCGCTTTACGGTAGTGATCGGAAAGGTGTTGAACTTTCGCTGGTAAGCCATGTTTGATATTTGTAAATTGTCAGTTTTCGACCAAATGTATTTTTTACATATGGATTGTTTTTTGTTTAGTGCATTCAAACGAAATTATTTTTGCTAAACTTAACTAGTGTGGTGGTATTATGTGGTAGTACTTTGTCTAGTTTCACGATGTGTATCCAGCACTCAATTATTTCTGTTTGTAGCACGTCAGTCTCGATGCCGCTCTTGTAAAAGGACTCAAACAAACCTGTTTCAGCAATCGTTTCTTCATTTCAACTAAATTTCTTACCGGTGAGAATTTTTTTGACATCAGCGAATAGCCAATAGTCACTCGGAACCAGATCTGGACTATACGGTGGATGAGGAAGCTATTTGAAGTTCAATTTAACCATCGTTGCCATCGACTTGTGAATCGGTGCATTGTCTTGATAAAACAACGGTTTTTTCTTCGATGTATGAGGCCGGTTTTCCTTGATTTTTGCATTTAAACGATCCAACAACTCTATTATTCACTTGTGATTGTCTTCCTTTTTGGAGATAGTCGATGAACAATATTGTGATGATGATCGTTCTGATTCAGGAGTGAAGTGATGGATGTTTCCATGTTTCATACATTGTCACGGCCATGAGTAAATGTAGCACCCATTTTGAAAAAAGCTTTCTCATGGTCAAATTTGTATGCATAATTGTAAACACTCTTTCTTCAAGTTACGATTATGTATAACCAATTCGTGGAATTTTTTAATGTTTTCTGGAGTAACAACCTCAAGTGGACTACCAGAATGTTCACCATCATCGGTATCTGTACGACCACGATATATTTAAATTTAGCGAACCAATTACAAATTGTTCTTTTCGATAAAGCACACGTTTGAAGGTATTTAATATTCAATTTTACTTTGGTTTATCATGTTAAATGCTTTAGAAATAATTATACTTCAATTTTAATACCCTATAACACATTATAAGACAAATAAATGTAGTGTCTTCTCTAATCATATCAATTTTTGTGATCATGAAACATCTAATGTCAAATTAGCGAAAGTATAAGTCAAAATTTTAAGTTGAAAATGTTATCCACCAAATACTCAAATATTCCAGAAGAATTTTGTAGAATAAGAACACAGAAACCTAGAATACGTGAGAAAATAAATTACAAGGTAAATATTTCGTTTTTTTTTTTAATTTTGTCAAATACGCCCTAGTGTTGAACCTGAAATTTTGTAAATTATTTCCACATGTTTTTCGGGTCGCTTCTATTAGATTTTTTTTCCACTGAAGCTGCAATATAATCCGTTCCTGAGGTATGGAATAAATCTGTTTCAGAAATGGTTAACAGCAAACGATAGGCAAGACGCAATTTTATTGCAAGAAGAAAAAATGCGCGAATTACGTGAATTGAAGAGAAAAATAGGCGAAGACTTTTTCAAAGTAAAAGAATCAGCTTTGAATTATAAAGGTAATGAAATATTTAGTTTGTTCAAAATTAGTTGAAGAAAGTAAAAGAAAAATAATTTGTAAATAGACGAGTAAATGTATCTGCCTGTAAGGGCGTTGGTTTCAACAGGGTACCAGACGTGAACTGAGCCCTTTTTGTACCCCATTCGTCTATTAGATCTTCGGTAGTATTTTATCTGACGCAAATAATCTTTTCGCCATCGAACTATCTTTGACGATTCGGTTATTGACATCCGTTTATTTAGTTTTTTTTGTGTTTAAAACCACATGCTGACAAAACTTATTTTTAAACTGGTATAATTTTGTTCTGCTTAATTTGCTACCTTTTGCTCTATTACTTCTAATATCTCTCACGCCACTGCTTTTCGCAGATTGTCTCTGGCAAGAATATTTCGAATATATACGCCTTCCGACAACTTCGGCCAATAGAAATGTATTTATGTTTACGATTTGATGTTTTCATTGGTAAACAGGGTCCACGTGGACTGACGGTTTATTAGATTTTTACCCAAATTTTTATGGGGAGTAAACATGCCGTGCGTATTTATGAAATATTGATTATTTTTCACTCAACTGTCTTTTGCAATTGATATTGGAAGAACTATACTAACGTTCGGTTTCATAATACAATTAAAGGAAGCTTTAAATTTAAAGTATCCATTAAATTAAGTCGCGCGTTTCATAATTGACAGCAATGTTTCACTTTAGCACATTAAAGTCTCTTTTAGAGGCAAACATCAAATGAATTATCTAATTACTTCTGATGGAAACCATTAATCATCTAATTAAGTGATACGACGTCTCTAGTTACCTAATTTTTGTCGTATATCAATGTGACTGTGAAGAATCATAAATTTACGTACATAACTTCAAGTTATCATTTTATTCGTTAAAATTTATTGTACACTGACCGCTCCTAACGGGAACAAACGGCATGGTTAAGCGATTCCAATTTTTATATTAGTTTGACTCTAAATATAATTGATTACAGCTTTTGTACACAATAAGATTAATATTTAAGAGTTCTATATATTCTTGACATCCAACGAGAACAGTACTCAGATTATTGAAACCACTTTATTTATTTATATATTTTTGCTCAATAAATAACTTTTTACAAAGTTGTAATTGAATTATATAACTAAAAAACCTCATACTTTGACTCGTCACTCCATAAAACTCCCTCCCACTTATCGTGCGTTCAATTTTTATGTTCTTTAGCCCACTAGAGGTATCGTAACTGCTATTCTTCCGATAAAGTCAACTTCTCTCATCTCCTTTTTACTGTAGAAGTACTAAAAGACATATTCCTAGAATTATTGATCTGAGGTGCTATTTCTGAGTCCTCGAGTCTTCGATCACGTTATTTCATTGATTCAATACGTTTATCTTCATCAGTTGTAGTTTTCAAATGCCGCCTTAAAAGTTTTTTACCGCAAAAACCCTGATGGATGCATATTTTTTCATGTAGTACACTTTTGCCTAGACTATGGAAACTTGCGATTCGTGCACGAGTTTAAACCGATAGTTTCTTGGTTTCGCCAGAACGAAAACAATTCGTATACAAAAATATGTTTTGTTCGAAAAAGTCCGTTCTTGCGTCTCACAGGGGTAACTGGGACTAAACTACAATCATAAACACCGTATAAATCATTCACGATTATCGTTTATTTTCAATTTCAGCAACTAAACGAATAAGAGACTTGGCGCAACCAAAAGCCCATGCAAAAAAAGTTACAGAAGCCACTACGAAAAATTCTCACGTTAAACCAACAGCATTAAGATATATGCCAACTAAACGAATATTGGAACTGGCGAGACCAAAAGAAAATTACATTTCAAGAAGACCAGATTCTTTCTAATCATTTTTGAATTGATTTAACTAATTCATATTTTCAAACAGATTTTTTTTCATAGGAAATAGAAGCACGCATGTTTCCTACCTACAACGCAACCAATTTTTTTATAATTAACAATTAAAATATATTCAACCTATTTTTTGGTTATTACACATCTAATTGAAACTACTACAGTTCGAGTGTACACCAAAGTGTACTAACTCTAATATATTTCCGACTTTCGAATATTGTACTTAAAATATATTAAAAGTAGTACACTTTGGAGTTCAATGTTGCCATTATCCCACAACGAAAATGCTTATATATATATATATATATTATATATATATATATATATATATATATATATAAGCATTTTCGTTATATATATATATATATATGCATATATCAATATCAAATCAAAATTGGCGTTACTGACAGCAGATAAATAATTAAGTTTGTTCTAGAATTTGTAATAGAGGATTTTTCTAAAACATCGGTTGTATCATCAGTTTTTTGCAAATTACAAAATTCCAAAGTGTTATGCTAGAGTTCAGTAAAGTTATAGAAACTACGCGGCGAATGATACAAGCAATCTCGGCGGTAAAGACGTGCTAGTAACTAAAGTGTCAGTAGTTTCAACTCTGGAGTAATAAAGTGTGAATTTAACTTGTTTTCCACGAACCCTAACCGAGAGACGTTAGTTACAATATTAAAACATCGCAGTGTTATTATATGTATACTACAACATAAAAATTTGAGGTATAGGATAGTAAAAATCGTTTGTAATAATATTTACAATTTATTGGCCTAATTAATATTATGGACGCAAATAACACGGTATAATAAATCAAGCCTTAAATAAAGACCGAACAATATATACCAGGGTATAAAGCAGGGGTTGACAAAAAAACAGGCCCTCGGGCGGAATCCGGCCTTATCTTATAAGCGATTTTAATAGAATCAAAAATAATTTCGCAAAGGTGGTAGGCTTAATACATAGAATTGAACGTGCACTTCCTTCTCTTAATCTTCGAGGGACGACAAGTCGTAGCAGGAGTTTATTTTGTTTTAGCACTTATCGCATACTAATTTTAAAACTAATATTCTTTATTTTGCAAATATAATAAATTATTATTTAATAATATTAATAGATATAATAGTAATAATAAATTGTCCACTTTTTCGATGTATTATAATTAATAATAAATTGAAAAAGTGGATAATTCTTATTAGTCAAATTTTTCTGTCCAAATACTTTAAAATGATACTTATAGTGTTTTTGTCATAAACATATATTTGAAAGGAACAAAAACTTCATCTAAAACATTCGCGGGTACGCGATATAATCCTCCGGCCCGGGAGACATTTTAAAAATTTCATTATGGCCCGTGCTTAAAAGTATTTGCCCACCCATGCTATAAAGGAATAATATTTAGAAAAGTGAAAATGTAACTGTATTATAACATAAATCTCATCCACCAAATTAATAAATAATGTTTGTATAGCAAAAGCTACCAATAATAATTTAAAGACCCCGTATAAATGGTCGTGAGTAAAAAGGAAAAAGTGAAATCTTCAGTAAATCAAAATACGATAATTATATCAGTTTCTGACTAATCGATTAACTTGAAAGAAATAAAATTAAGCTTTACAAATTTGGATCTAATTTGCTTAAAATAACGAATAAATTAAAAGGTGGGTTAACAAATTCTTAGGCTGACTATTAGTTTGTGAGTTACAGCATTTTGAAGTGAAACAACTTTTAGTGGTTTGTAAAATTAGTTTTTGTTATGTTAATACTGTTAAAACCTAAGTTTAGCTCGATAATAAAATTTAATCAAAGCTAGTATGAGACTGCATCGATTTTTTTAACTCAACAGGAACCAACAATAAAGTTACTCTTATGTGGCTACCTGGCCAGATCGGATTACGGTAATTTTCATAGGTTTCCCAAAAAGCCATCAAATCATGGTTATAAAGAAATGGAAAAACGAGAAGAAATCAGAAACATTACCCTAGATCTGAAACAATCGAAAAATTTTGTTTCCTATTGCACCAATTGGTTTCAAAAGGCACTTTCATTGAACAAAGATGAACTAAGGAGAGTACTGGTATGCTTACTGGACATTACCATATGAAGAACATCGGAAAAACTTTTAACAGTTTTTGTCGTTTCTACAAGGAGCCAGAGGAAACCATCAAACATTTCTTGCCGGTATAGATGTCCATAGACAACTTTTGTCGTTTTAGTAAGGAATCAAACGAAACCACCGAACACCCCCTTTGTGAGTACGAGGCAATCCATAATTGAAGACCCAGTGTACTTACAATGAAGCTTTTTAAAGTCCAGACAAACACTTTACAAAGTAATTGCTGCTTGACTGGTCCAGGATACACAGTAGATCAAAGTGTTAGCGAGTTAGATTCACGATCTAGCTCATCTAATCCAATCAAAGACGAAATATTTTTTTTATTTCACCAATTAGTCCGAATAAATTGAATTAAGGAATATTATTGGTATTCTTACTGGACACTGTTTGGTGAACTACCATATGAAGAACATCGGTGAAACTCCCGATTGCTCTACAAGAAGCTAAAGGAAACCACCCAACACTTCCTTTTGCTTGTTAGGATGCCCATAGACAAATACTATGCTATTTACGTAGTAGAAGTAGAACCGTATAATCGCCAGACAAGTAGCTCACTTTTAAAAATCGTTGTTGCCTGACTGGTGAATAGGTGCACAATGGATCAATAAGTCAAAGTTTTAGATAGATAGGTAGATTCACAACCTTATGTCCCGGAGTCAACCGTTGAGAAACTGACTAAGTTGAAACGAGTAGAAATGAGCAGCTCAAAGAAGCTGTCACCAATGAAAAAAATCAGTCCAAAAAATAACTTTGGTTAACCTAAAAATGAACCAAATAGCTGTATGTATCATAGGAATGTATTGGTTGAATATTTGGATATATTCAAAGTGAGTGTCACACGAGCTCACAATCGACCACGGACAACAACGAATTGATGATGCAATGTTTGGAGTTATTAAATCATCAATAAATAAAATATGGTGTGGAGTGCCACGAGCTCACAATCGACCACGGACAACAACGAATTGATGATGCAATGTTTGGAGTTATTAAATCATCAATAAATAAAATATGATGTGGAGTGCCACGAGCTCACAATCGACCACGGACAACAACGAATTGATGATGCAATGTTTGGAGTTATTAAATCATCAATAAATAAAATATGGTGTGGAGTGCCACGAGCTCACAATCGACCACGGACAACAACGAATTGATGATGCAATGTTTGGAGTTATTAAATCATCAATAAATAAAATATGGTGTGGAGTGCCACGAGCTCACAATCGACCACGGACAACAACGAATTGATGATGCAATGTTTGGAGTTATTAAATCATCAATAAATAAAATATGGTGTGGAGTGCAAGTGATGAAGCGACTCAAAACCATAAAAAATCACGAAAAACTGCCCCGGTTGGAGAAGAAGTGGTGTTTTATCAATATAATGCACTATATCACAAATCAATGGAAACGATAGCAAAAATGCACGAATTAAGTTTTAAATTGCTTCGTCGTTAACTGTATCCTCTGCATCTGTTCTTAAACCTCTCAAGAGGATGCTTATTGGACAGACATTTGCACCGATGAAGGATACTATATCGAATAATAAATTCTATTTAAAAAATTTTCTGCGCAAGCCTAGGAATTTCTTAGTCCACTTGTGTTAATATTACAAGTCTAATTATTGAAAATTATGCATTTTTCTTATATTGAAGATGGTCAAAATCATACAAATTCTGTACAAATAACGAGCAAAATTATCATAAAAGTTAATAAACTTGGATTTATATAGAATGCGATTCTTTTTCACGAGAGGACTTGGTCCTTATTTCCTTCCGCCTTAACGCCCTCTATAAGTTTTAATGCTAAAAATACTATACTCATCACAATCTACAAAATAGAGGCACTAACTCAGATTGATCAGAATTTAAAATCAAATGAGATTTAGATTAATTAAAAAATCGGAATTGATTTAAATCGAACGTTAAGTACTCAACTGTTAAAACTATTTACAAAGTGTTTGTCTCACTAAATATAATTAAATCTAGAATCATAGAAAATCTTCTTAATTTCAGATTTATACAGGATAAACTAATAATATCAGAATTTTTTCTATTCTTGTTTTTCTAGACCAAAAAAAATTGAGATGTAGAAGTAGATCCATTAAACATAGACCTGAGGGTATCTTTTGAAAGCAACACAGAGAATGACCAGGAAACTAATGGAGGTGAAGACCTAGAAACGACTATAGGGTAGAAAAGAAACCACAAAACTATGAAGGAAATGAAATTAACTAACCAAAAACTGAAAAGGTGTGAAAATGGAATGGAAGAGAACATGGTGTCCCAATCCACCACATAAATACTTTGGTACTCCAACCTTGTTTTAAACAAAATCAAGATAAAAATAATATTGGCAACACTGCGGGTGATTCGGCAACGTTTTGTCTACTGGTTTTAACTTGGTATAAATAACATATTATTTTTGACAGTAGAAGTTCTGTTTTGGTTGTGTGTAACAAAGATCAAGGTAAGTGTTGCTGCGGGAAACAGATGCTTCTAGGTAGTCCAGGAAGCGCTCAACTTTAGAGGGCTCTCACAAAGCCCACAAGGCCCGTAGTCACATACGGATACGAGACACGGACTATGAGGACGACAAGTTAGCTGATTTTGAACTGATGGGAACGGTTCGTGGAGGATCCGAAGGAATACCGAGCTGAGAAAAGGGGGCGCGTCTAAAGTGGCTGGGAAGATGTCGTCTGATCTATACGGAGTTCCTTTGCTAAGATTATGGGGTGACATGATTGTAGACTATATTAAAAATAAACTCTGATATGTTATTGATTTACCCTGCATACAAGTCTATAATAAAAATAGACTTAAAAATTTAATATAAATATAAATATTCAACAAGACGTGGGACGATTGCCTTTATCCGTATTTTCTCCGTCAATCCCAAATGTCCGCTGGGAAATTGTTAACTTCTATCTGATCCTGAACAGGATTGCCGTCAATTAGATAAGACAGTCGCACTTTCATTCTCAGAGTATTCTGAAATTTATATAAAAAATGCTGAATTCGAAAAAAAATAACGGGATTAAATATAATAACCACCAAAAAATACTTCAGTACACTCTTTTACCAGAAATATATATTTAACAGCAAAAAATAAAGTCTAAAATTACAATAATTCTAGATGAACACACTGTTTATATCGAAACTCACGATTACACTGTCTGACGTAACGTGCGTTTCGATAACCAAGTTATCGTCTTCAGAGACTGAAGGTAAACTGAGTTCACTAGTTTACTTTTTGTAATATTTTTTTTATTGACACATTCTCATTTTTATTTTGTTGTCTTTTTCATTTTTTCTGGCATTCATTTTCTAATATTTCCTTCTTACATTTGTTTCTGTCGACGCTGTGATTTCTGGGTTAATCTTTTCAAAATCTCAGTTGTTTTTTTTTTCAATTTTTTTTGCTTTTTTTGACAGATCCTTACTACCAACTTGTTCTTTTTCTCTCCCTTTCATCTAGTCTGGGAGCTAGCAACAGAAATACACGACGAAGTTCCTCTTAAGCGATAATTAGTAGAATGCTTCTGATAGTTGTATAATAAATCATAATGAATGTCAGCTGCATCTCGGTAGGTTGGCAGTAACGTCCCACGTACGACAAAAAAAAGAAATTCAGTTATTTCCACCCAGCTAAAAATTTGTGAAATTGTAACAATCCCAATATCTTGAGGAAACTAATCAATCAGCTGACTATACTATTGTTAGTACAGGTAAAATAGGATTAAACCTGAAATTAAATTGGGCGCTTCTGATATTCTAGATTCTCAAGTGTTTTCGGTTACTGAATAGGCCTAGCAACTCTTAGCAAAATTACGGGCTCGGATTTTCGATTCGCGATTCAAGATATTTTTAAGTACACGAATCCATTTCACGGTGAAAATTATGAGGTTAGGAAAAAATCTGTAGAGAATTTTGTGTTGTACATTTATAGCTCTAGCACTTTTTTCGAATTACTCGTAGTTTTCGAGTTATTTGCGATTCAAAATATTTTTGAGCGCTGAAACCCATTTTAAGTGAAAATTTTGAGGTTAGGCACAAATACTTGGGATACTTTTTTGTAGAGAATTTTGTACTCTACATTTTTTGTTGCAGCAGTTTTTTTCGAAATCCTCATAGTTTACGAGTTATTCGCGTTTCAAAATTTTTGTGAGTTTCAAGTCCCAAAATTTCGGAAATCCGTGCCCGTAATTTTGTTAAAAGTTATTAGACTTATTTAGTATCCCAAAACCTCCCAAAATCTAGAAAATCAAAACGGCCCAATTTGATTCAAATTTTTAGTTCAAAATCGCCTAATTTGCCTGTACTAAGTGTATTATAGTCGGTTGCCGTATCGAACATGAAAAAAAAATTTATATTTTCAGTGATTTCCTCTCAAGAGATCTATTGCATCAGCTAACCTGATTTCCCTCGACTTACTGCTAGCTGATTTTTTGTATTAATCACAGCAGTATATTAACAATTACAAATTTTCAGTTGGGGGGATATGACTGAATTTCTTTTTTTTGTAGTGCGTGGTAGACCCACCCACCGAGCCACAGCTGACGTCCACTAGGCTTTATTATATAACTCTCTAATGCATCTCAACAATTATCTTTAGAAAGGAAATATTTAACCGAATTTTTACCTGGCTTCCGGACTAATACCATTAATTTATTTGATTTAGTCGTTCACATCTCTCTACATCATGTTTCCTTCTTGTCCTTTGTGAACCTTCTCATTGTTGTTTTTTTATCATTTTATCATTTGATACTTGGTACAATCTCTTCGTTCTCATTTAGCCCTTTTTCTAACTATGTTCAATTTTTTCTCTTTTGTTTTCATATTGTGTCCTAATTGAATTTCAAAATTTCTTCTCGTTTTTAATGATCTAATGTATTAACTGCTTCTATTTTTCTTTTTTTTTTAATACCAGTTTATTTAACATGCTTCTTTGTTCTTCAATTTCCCCTGGTTGGCAGTTTGCTTTTACTTCGATTCAAGTTACCATTTACTTTTTTAATTTCTATTTATAGAATTTCTTTCTGTTACTTCTCTTAATCATATTCCTTTTATGGGGTTTCATCAGATTTTTCGTTTTATTTCTCTTTCACTTACTCTACACTTTGAAAATGAAACGTTTTTCAACCAGATAAAGTGAATAATTATATTGTGTATATCAACATTCAACCCTTACTTACCCTACTAGGATTTGTTACTCTTAAATCTTGAGTAACATGACCATTAGGCTCTAAAACCGTTCCTGACGGTGACAGCATTTGTAACTGGAATGTCTAAAAATTGAAAAAAGGGCTTAACATTGTACCTACAAACTATGAATCAAATGTTAAGGCTATAAAATGTAGTTATTGATCTCTAATAGTCATTTTTATCAGTCAAAAAAAGGGTAGTAACATCAAAATAAGCTAAGAAAGAAGTACTACAAATTATCATCCCTAAATAACACTTTTTAGTATTTTAGAACCCCTCCCCTCGTCTTTGTCATCACAGGTTGTCACATTTTTATCCCTTCTGTGAAGTGAAACATTGTTTTAAATTTATGCATGTGTTTGAAAATAATCGAGAAAAAACATTTTTTACTTAGATTTTTATTGAATAATCTAATAAAATCAATATAAATAATTAAGTTGAATTTCTGGAAACGTTGATGATATTCATACTGAGCACACTGTTTGCACCACCACTTCACCAACACTCAATATTACACTGTCTGACTCGAGTTTCGATAATCAAGATATCGTCTTTAGAAACTGACTCAGTCAGTTTACCTGCAATCTCTGTAAACGTGCATCAGACAGTGTAATTGTGAGTGTTGGTATAATGGAAGTGTAAACAGGGTATTCAGTAAATCAATATAAAGTCCATTATTCCACATAACCAAAAAAACAAACAATAGAAGACTAATTTTAATTAGTAGTTGTAGTACGTCAAAAAACTTACCCCCCTTACCCCTTGTCACATTTTGGTGATACCCTCGATACCCATTAAGGGATGACCCCTTATAGACATAAATATTTGCTACTGAAATTATCAAAAATGTAATGTAACAATTAATATTGATAAAATCACCCTGTTAACAAAGTACTGAGCTCCCATGTCATTTAATCAAAGCTGGGATGAGGGTACCAAAGAAAATCTTTTCAAATAAACAAGAATAAGTCTCTTTAGATCATGTTCCTGGTCAAGAATGGAAATGAAGAGGTCAATACACTCACCAGAAGAGTGAGTGTATTGACCTTAATAAACCTTAAGGTTGAGGTGCAATGTAATCCCAATTAAGTATCTAGCTATATGATTATTGCTTTTAATTAACTTAATTGTCTTAGATTTGAAATCTTTGAAATTACAACTAATTTCTAGAGTTTAATCAAAATTATTGTTTCTAGATACTTAACCAAAAATACTCACCCTAGGAACAGCTACTTGGAATATATAATCAGTCATAGTTGATAAGGTATAGTTTGTTGTATTGACAGTTACAGATAACGTACTATCGGCTGTTTTATCTAATGAAAATACTATTTTTAATCCATCTTTATCATAGGCAGTTAATGTAGGCACGTTCCTTTCTGAAAAAATAAAAAAACGCAATGAAAATATAAAATATGTGCAACTAATCTGTGCTATATAGATTAGATATAGATTATTCTTTCTCCGTTGTAATTTCATCTAAAGTAGATACAGTGGAGATCTTCCACCACATGAATCAATCTACGATTTATTGAACACATATTTTCTACATGCTGTCTCTATCTTTCAAATATTTCAAAATTCAAATATAAACATAACAACATATGATTAATTGTCTTCTTCACAAGACCAACTACAAGACGTACGTTATATATAACTTTCCTTTGGCAAATAATCTGATTTTTTTTCAAATTGAGCTGATGATATCAGTTCACTTGTTCTCACTTTGATGTGGAATGACACTGAAACATTTAATTGATTCGATGCCGTCTAACCCAAAAGTAAAATCGCAAATCTTAACCACGATGTTAATCAACAGGCTCAATTAGGTACAATTAGGTAATAAAAAACACATAAATATAACCTCAAACTTTCCAATAATTAGCCAAATAAGCTGAACTGAGTTCTTTTCGTATATCAAAAGTTGGTGCTGCACAGGTAAATATCTCAATTCATCTGAATAGAGTAAAATTAAATGAAACGTAGAATTTAATGAGTTACACTTAAATGAATGCAAATTATCTGAGATTTCGTGCAAAATGACTATAGTATCTTTAAATTGATCTTAGCAATCGTAGAAAGAAACAACAATATAATTGACGAAACTTACATAATTGACCGTAGTAAAAATAATACTTAGTTGATTTTAGCGAATTTTTGGATTGAATGGGTAATTTTGTCGTCTGATTAATTTTGACATTTTATAATACCTAAAATACCGTGAAACTAAAAGTTTACAATGCAATTTTCTACGTACTATCTCTTTCTATCAGAAGAATACAAAAATAACAACATACGATTAATTGTCTTCTTCACAAGACCAACTACAAGAAAGACGTACGTTATAGTTTCATCAAATTGATATTAACAATCGTAAAAAGAGATAACGATATAATTGATGAAACGTACATAATTGTCCGTAGTAAAAATTGTATTTGACGTTACCGCATTTTGAATTAGACGTGAGCTCTGTTTTTTTTATCGAATTTTTCGATTGAATGTGTATTTTTGCTCTCTGATTAATTTTGACATTTTATAATACCTAAAATACCGTGAAACTAAAAGATTACAATGCTTATATTACAGTGGTAAATAGTGTTTATAATTAAATTTCTAGAATACTAATACTTTAATGTAAGTTTGATCGTAGAGGTTTTGAGTAATGAAAGTTGCAAGTATACCAAAACGTTTTGTATACTTTTAATGTGTTAAGTTATAATTTTTGGACCCCTTGGTGATATTCATACTGAACACACAGTTTACACCACCACTGTGAAGAAGTGTGTTCAGTACTTTTAATGTGAAGGTAATGAATACTCTTATTTTTAGACTAACTTTCTACTCTATAAATACATTTTCTCTCTTTTTAGATAAAATATGTTGTATTTCCACTTCCACTCTATAAATCAAAAAAAAAATATATGGAAAGGGAGTTTTTCCTTGATTGGTATGATTTTAAATAAAATATACAAAATACCACGATTTATAAATAATCGAGTATTAACTTATTTATGACATCTAAACTTTGTTTCCACACCTTATGAATCAATTTAATCTAATTCATTATTCACATATAATTGTACTCGCCTTTACTGGTATTACTATCACCAAATAGATCTCCCGATAGGAAATTAGAATTCTGATTATTAATTAAAATGTTGCTATTATTATTCTCCATAATTAATCCAATATTATTTCCGCCCGCATCTGTCGTCGGCGAACTCGAAATTGGACCAAGCCCCAACAAATCCAACAGATCTTGATTGTTTGCGTTCGAAATAGGTGGCGCTACTGGTTGCGAATTCATTTTGATTACGTCCAAATCTGTCGAACTATCTATTCCTCCCAACAGATCCAATAATGTATTCTAAAATAAAAATATAAACATTAATTTGGAATATCTACAGAATTCAAAACAATTTACAGATTCACTATTCACTGTATGCTGAGGACTATCTTCGTTTGATCTTGGTTCCGAATCGCTAGCATCTCCATTGGTTTGATTTGCTGACTGAGACCTGGTAAGCTCCATGGGAGGCATTCTTTCCAACAAAGCCGACCTTAAATGGGAATATTTACCGAAAAGTTGCGAATATTCAACACCTCTTTGTTGCAATTCAACGTGTAGACTCGAACAGAAGGAGCTTATTATTTGTTGAATTTTGCTAAAAGATAAATATACACAATTACACGGATCTGGCCTTTCGAGCCGGATATGAACCAACGCTCCATTAATTACGTGAACCATTTTTCGATCAGCTTTGACTACTCCCCCTCCCTTTGGTGAGATTTAGTGAGATTTACCTGTACCACTCTCCCCTTACGTGAGATTGACTTTAAAAATATTGTAAGCTAAATTTTTTTTATTATTCAGAAAAATAATTGACCATTCAGGTATGCTATAGTTAATTTATATAAATTATATCAAATGCAAAGTAAAAACAAATAAAAACAAATCTTTTTAAAAGATTTTACTCAATCTATGGAGACTCATGTACTTTTTCGAATGAAAAAATTGGACACATGTCATCTGGGAGCTAGACGCTTGACTACTCCCATTGGTTGAATCCTGACAGAATAATACAGTTTCTCGTCGAAACGTATCTGTGCTTATGCAGCTTTACTCACCAAGCAAAATAAATGCCACGACATCTATTATCAATGATTTTATCATTTTCTCTATTACTCTCAAACTTTAATATCTGTAAGTGAGATTTTCGATAATCCCCCCTCGGTTTAAACGCTAATTGGTGAGATTCCAATGAACCTCTCCTCCCCCAATCTGAGCTGACGTAATTAATGGATACCCCCAAAGATGTGACTATTGCCATTATATACTTTGGTGTAATCAATATCACCCAAAATTCCAAAACTCACTTGTTAGTATTATTGAACCTGGTACTGAGTTTCGTCAAACTCATAAGAGTATATTGTTTCGTCATAACTGTATTCTGAGGTGACCACAACAATTTCTGATAAACGTCTATAACTTCTTCCTCTGTTGGAGGAACAACAATGTTATCTTCATCGGGAGATGCTTGTAATAACAAATCTCCAAATTCCCCTATTGCCCAAACCGCAACTTGAGTTAGAGGTTGCTTATTAAAGAGATCCTCCGACAAAGCTTTGTACAATTGCAAACTGACGTAGGCCTGTTGACTAGTACTTTCAGAAATCAACTGGATAGTTGATGTTATTACATCGTCACGAACATAGTTACCAGCCTAAAAATCAATTAACTTCAATAGAAATTTCACTTATTGTTATATTATTATATACATGGTTAATATTATTTAATGATAATATAATTTTTATTATTGATAAACTTAAATCATGATGAGTTTTGTTTTTACAACTTAAATATTTGTTTGTGATAACTTACTGCTATCAAAACTTTCAGCAGAGTATCCAAATGCCATCTCTTATTAGGCGCGTACTTTTCTGCTGCCATAACTATAGAACTTGAACACTGAGCTTTAAATTCGGGATCGGTCTTTTCTAGAAAAGTCAAAAGTTCTTTCATCATTGTTCTGATATTTTGAGAATTGACCAAAGCAAAAGATAATTCCATTGCTCTTTTTCTTATTGAAACATCGGGATCTTTTAGACATTCTAATATGGTTGTTCGATGCCTTTGGACTGCCGAGGTATCTACATGCACAGTTCTTAAAAGGGTATTCAAAGCAACATACCGAATATTCTTATCATTATTCAGCAGGAATCTACCGAGAATGTTTACAGCTAAAACCTGAAACAAACAAACTTAGTCGGGCTTACCGTAGTGAACACATAATTTTTTAACACCGCACTTCCTTGAACTGGATGTGAACCAACGGAAATTTCAATGGATCAAATGGTGTAATAAACCGGTTAGCAGAAAAATTAATGAAGTAACCAGAGCAAAATAGATAAGAACACAAGTTGAAGACCTAAAACTGTACAAAGGAAAGAAAATATTTGTAAGAGAAAAAAGTAAAGGATAGTAGACGAATAAAATAGAAAAAAAATAATTGACATAATAGAAAATCTGTGTATAAGTCCTGTAGCACAGAAAAAGAAATAAGCTAATTATGTTGGCTTATGAAGAGAAACGGATGGGAAATTACACCATAACGTATCAAAATGAATACAAAGAAGATGAAATCCTAGAAATACACGATTTAGAAAAAATTAATCCAATTTTAATTGTTAAAGTAAAGAGGGTTACAACTACCAAAAAAAATATGTTGTTATCAAGTATTTGGGACAGTAAAATGAATCAAATAATATTAGAAAATATTTGAATTTTTTTAACCGCTTTATTTGCTATGAAGAAACTTTGTATAAATACCTGTTTCAAGGTAAAAGATTCAAACCAATTATAATGGCATATGAAGAGAAACAGATAGCAAAAAATACCTTAATATAATAAGTCGAATAGGCACTAGAGAGAAGATGAAATCAAAGAAACACAAGAGAGAAGATGAAACCAGAGAAACACAAGAGAGAAGATGAAACCAAAGAAACACTAGAGAGAAGATGAAACCAATGAAACACTAGAGAGAAGATGAAATCAAAGAAACACAAGAGAAAAACAAAACATTAGAGAGAAAATGAAACCAAATAAACACAAGAGATGATTTAAAATAATGGAAAAAAATACCAGATAAAGTAGTTAACAGTATAATAATTGCAGAATTGTTGAAGCAAAGAGGATAACAACATGTGGAATACTGTTCCACATGTTGTTATCCGTTAGGTGAAGTATTTTCGACATCAGAATTGATTACTCACTCTTAGACCACTTTCAGATTTTATGTCCATAATGGATAGAACAGTTTCATACAAAATAGTATTTCCAACATTTTTACTGGTTTCCGTATTCGTTGCGACTTGTGCTAGAATATCATTCATAGCTTCGGAGGCATCGGCATCATTGATTCCCAATACTCGAAGAAGCTTTAATATTTTCACCTAAAACAGATTAACAATAAAAAAACTGCGAGAGTACAGTAGTTTTAGACATTGTACTATAGCTAAAGTAATTAGAGTATTCAATTATTTCAGAAATAAAAACAGATCAATTAATGTTCCCTTGACAAAAGATATCAAAGGAAAATTAATAATTCAGATGCAATAATTATTTTTGGTTACCTGAAGAAATGGATCGCTTACACCAGATACATCATGTTCTGGTGAATATCCTGCCAAAATCAGATTTTTCAATATCCTCACTAAATTTGGCACTATCTAAAAATAACAAATTACCCATTGGATAAAATCAAATACATAATAATAAATTTAAACTATTTAATAATGATTTAATAAATTTGACTCACCTTTTTGAAATGATTCAAAGTATCGGGACTATTTTCACACATTTCTGTTATTAATGTAACACCAGTTATTAAAACACCTAAAAGAACATGATAAATACAGTAAATCTTTAATGAACTTTTTTATCAAAATACTTTTTTGTTTATTACTAATGACTTGACAAAAAAACTGTATCCTACGATTCAAATATTATTAAATCCATTATAGTCTAATAAACCAAAAAATAAAAATTTCATCTTTGTTATCTGTGCAGTATAAAAATATTCAAAATCAAAAGCCAGTGGTAGAGGATTTGCAGCGAGTATTAGTATATCATAAGATATAGTTACTTCTTAGTCCAAAATTTATTAGTATTTTCATATTGATTAAAAGAGATATAAAACAGCACAGCAAACATTACAAGCTGTATAGGCCCATAGTTTTAAGTCTCTTTACTGCTTTTCTCAAACTCCTTCTTTTTGCACCTTCTCCACTTGTTAAGGCTCTCTTCACCCAACTCTTTTCTTCCATTCTGGCTTTATGCCCCAACCAACGCAGTCTTTTTGCCCTTACTATATAGCTTGACCATATAACCTTTTTCAATATCTGCATTCGTTCTTCTTCTCCATTCATCTTGTTCCGCTCGTATCCATTCCTCTCTCCCTTAGCCCGTTTTTCCCATTCTCATTCATAACCCTGCATTCACTACCATATAACACAGTTGGTTGTATTACATTATTGCCTTTTGTCAATCTTTCGTCATTTTCTTTAATTTCAATCACCTTTACTTGTTAGTGTCACTTCTCAGGTGACACTACTTAATTTTATATTCATTGACACGTAGGCTATATATTTTTGTTTTTATATTGGTTTTTTTGTTTTTTGTGATTTTGTGAAAGTTTTTTTGTTTCTTATTGTTTTTTGAAAGTTTTGTTTTTCTAATTGTTGTTCATTTATTTTGTTGTTTTTTGTATTTTTGCGAAAATTTTTTGTTTCTTGTTTTTTTGGAAAATTTTCTGCTTTTCTATAGGTTTTTCTACTTGTTGTTTTTTGTTATTTGTTTGTTTGAAAGGTTTTTGTTCATTTTTGTTTTTTTTTGTTATTTTGAAAGTTTAAATATTGTTTTTTTCTTTTTCTATTTGTTTGTTATTTTAATGTTTTTTTCTTTACATTGGTTTTTTTGTTTTTGTGTAAGTTTTTGTTCGTTGTTATTTTTTGAAAGTTTTTTGTTTTTCTACTTGTTTTTTTGAAAGTTTTCGTTTTGTTTTTCTGTTTTTCTATTTGTTTTATTGTTGTTTTTCTTGTTTTTTGTATTGTTATGAAAGTTTTTGTTTTTTTGTTTTTCTTTCTGTTTCATCTCTTTTGTTGTTTTTTTAAACTTCATTGTTTTTGTTTTTTTATTTGTTTTTATCTTTTTTGTTCTTTTTTTAAAGTTTTGTTTAGTTTTGTTTGTGTTTGGTTTTTTGATAGTTTTTTATGTTTATGTTGAATTTAATTGAGAAGTGACTGAGTACAGCAGCGACTGCGTTATTCCCTTTAGTCGGCCATTTAGCTGGTGAACCAGTTTACCAGGAAAATCGCAGGAACCTTGCAACACCGACGATCGAAGAAGTGTAAGTGATAGTGTTCTATCTTATGGATATAGGAGAATTATATAAAAAGTTATGGTAGAATTCAAGACGGTATTAATATGCTATTGCTAGCAGCCGAAGGGGCGGATAAGGAAGTTTTCTCTTGGGCTTCGAGGCGAGTATATTGACGAGCCAGGGGGTAAAAAGAGTTTCTTTGGCAGCGGAGTTATTTAATTTGATCTATATTCGATTATGGGATAGATGTAGGTTTTTTACTTATGAAGTAAGGTGAGGTGGTGGGTTCGTCCGAAATTTCCTCCGAACGCTTTTGATGAGACAGATTCGGCACCATACTCTGTTTAGAGTAATTAATATTGCTCAGAAGCACAATATTAACATTAAAAAGTATTTGCCCTTTTTGCGAATTATTAGAAAATATTTATTGTACCGTGATTTTTTTCAGATAGTAAACTCCTTGTAGCCGGTAGAAAAATTTCCATCAATTCAGGCACTCTTTTTATAATGCGGAATGCACATAAAGCTGCCTTTTTACGAATGTAGGCGTTGGGCGATTTCATTAATCTCTCTATCTCTCCCGCTAAATCTCTAGCCATTTCTGGAGAAGCGATGGCTCCCAAAGTGCATAGTGCTAGTCCAACAACAAATTGTGTAGCTGAATTCAAGTCACTGAAACGGATTTAAATGTTATTATTTATTTAAATTGAGTTGTATATGTATTAATAAAAAAAATTCAAAAAGCAATTTATTCAACTCTAAACTATAAAGTACAAAAATTATTTTTGTTTTATTGGATTGGCGCCAGGACTATTAACTCGCCATACTATGTTTAAATATCAATCTTCTCTTACTCGAGGAACAAAAAGTGTTTTTAACATGTCAAAAACTCCCTGTGATCATTAAGACGACATCTTTCAATTATTACCATATCGGTGTGGTATTAATGCCATTCCGTACTACTTCTAATCTTTCACCATACACATATCTTGGTGGTAAGCAGCATTACACAAATCTGGATTCATCTGAGAACATTATATTGGAGAACTGGTGCTCTAACCAATTGAAACTGTGGTCGTGCTAGGGTTAACAGTGTTGGGGAACAGTCTCAATTCGAACTTGATCCTGATTTCTAGTTAATGAAATCATACAAAATCAAGGTGAAGTATATGAAATTAAAATTTGTCTTAGCAGTTCAAGCCTCTTATTATTAATCATAACACTGTTTCGCCAAGATAATGCACTGACTCACAAGTCGATGTCAACGGTGGTTGAATTCAACAAATTGCTTCCTCATCTACCGTATAGTACAGATCTGGCCGAGAGTGACTACTGACTATTCGCTAATCTCAAAAAATGCTAACCGGTAAGAAATTCACCTCAAATGAAGAAGCTAAAACTGAAGCCTATTTTGAGGCAAAAGACAAATCTTTTAAAAGCATGGCATCGAGAAGTTATAGAATTATTTTATTTGTCTTGAGAGAAATTACATAGATGAATAAAATCTATTTTGGGCAAGTTTCAGGACTTATTGAATGATGTGTTACCTCTAGAGACATGAGCAAGTGAGTAAAAAAATAATCAAAAACGACCAAAACCGTTGATGAATTTTACAACAAAAGAATCTTGTACTTTGAGAATTAGCAGTCTATTTAAAAGTCACCTTTCATACAATAAAAAGTTTAAATGACAAAATTTAAAAAAAAAATCATCTTAATATGATTTTTCTGTAACTAAATAAAACTGGTAAAATGAGTCATCATTATACTGGGTTCGAAAAAGAAATTAAAATTAATCAAGTCTATAATAAACGAATAAATTTACATACATTGTAAATGACGTGTCAACGTTTACGTATTAACAACTGGTAAATTGTTTTCAATTTGAATAACAAATAATTGGATGTTTATATTGATTGAATTGAAACGAATAATGAATAATATAAGACACTGATTAACAATATTAACAGTTAGATGTCACCACTGGGGACTTAAGCCTACAGTGGTCACTATGTGTCAACCAAATCGTCTAAGACACCAAATAAATTATTTTCGAATTTTTTTAGTTAAAAATAACATTAAGCCCTCGAAAAGTATTTCAGAATATAAATTACGATTTTATTAACGTTATGAGAAGGACAATGTTAAAGCCAAAGATGGTATACTGGGTATATCAAACAAACTATCATCAAAAATATCATCAAACCCATATCATATACGCGTCTCAGAAAAAGTAAAAGTAAACAATTTCCTAACCTCAAATTTCATTTAATATTTGTGTGCGGTTTAAAAATGAAAATAACAAAGAAAACAAGAAAAAAGTGGGCAGTGCATCACTGGGAATAATTATATCCACTTTTGAAGCCTGATGGATGATGGGACAAAGGGAAACATGAATTTACCTATAGAAGTAGACCAGAAAACATACAAAAATTATAAGAAACATTAGAAATACCATAGAAATGCCATCAAACTGATAATGTTGCAAGTGCGAGAATGTAACAATTCATCTGCACATACTTTTGATCAAGAAATATTGCATCTTGCATTGCATTACATGCTGCATTGCATAATGTTACGCAACCTTTGGAGGTGCTCTTAGTGCATTTGAAATTACAAGTCATTATAAAATACAAATTGAAATATCTGTATTAAGGGGAGTAGGAGCAAAATGAAAAAGAGAGCGTCTACTAAAAAAATGTAGTGAAAATATATAAACACTAGGAATAAAGAATTGGCGACTCCAAGCTTTGCGCCTATAAGGCATTTTGAGTTGTTTATACACTCCAAATCAATTGATTGAACAATATATTTAAAATACTCACTTTTTAAGGCAATTGGTTATCAACAAATGTACATCTTGACGTTCGTCTAGTAAAAGCATAGCACCCAAATAACCTATCCTCTTGTCAGTAAATCTAGAACTAGCTATCAATTTTAAACATTCTAATTGGCCAAAGTGAGCTGGATATCCCAACATGTGAATGTACAACAGCTTGGCAATATTTCGACATCTGGAAACATGATAATTTAAATTCAATGGTAAGGAAAAATTATAAAATACTGTAAGAATGTGATGTCAAACCTGGAAAGCTTTAAAATGGTCTATTTTAACAATGTATTCAATTATCTAGATAACAATTCCAAATATACTTTTTTTATGCACTGCAAAACATTTTTATATAAAAAATGGTATTTAAAGAATCGACAAGAGTATAATTGAAAAAATATAGGAACCAACAAGTTTGAAAACACAGTTGATTAAATCAAACTGTACATTTTATATACACACACTACCACAATAATAATTTATTTATTATATATTCAAATTTTTGATTTATCCCTTTTTGCTTTCATAATTTCAGTGTAAAATTTTGGCATTCTCTGTAACAATTTTGATGAATAAACGTAATCTATTTTATTTCATTCGTTTTTGAAGATATTCCGAACACTGTTTGTCCAATTTGTCCCACAGCAACTCAATCCAGGTGCGATCAAACGAGTATGACGGTCAAAATCATTACTTCCTTCCTTCTTCTATCAAAATCCCTTCAATTTTTACCAGATCTCCAGACGCCTTTACTCCAAAATATCCCCATACCATCACTGGGCTTCGGCAGTGTTACCATCAAGATTTTACATGGATCTAACATCCTTTCTTCATTTAACCTATGCACAAACACTCATCTTTTAGACCTAAAACCCTCATCTCCATGAAACTCTCCGACTCTTTTGTGCTTTTGCAATCTCTTTATTTTATTATCACGTCTTAAAAGCAGTTTCTTACTGCCACCTTTTCCAACAGATCAGCATCTCCCAATCTCCTTTTCAATGTACAATACTGAAAAGCAGACCCCTAGAATCATTTATCTGAGTTGCTATTTCTGGACCAATGAGTCGTCGATCTAACTAATACGTTTATCATCAACAGTTGTGATTTTTTGAGGCCACCTGAATGTTTTCTTTTGTAAAAGTTCCTGGTGCAGGCATATTATTTCACGTGTCGAGGTATTTTTATTTCTGCTGCAATGGTACAGTAACTTTTGCCTAAACTATGAAAACTGATAGTTCCTTGGTTTTACCAATTTTAAAACTTACAAGTTTGAATTTGCAAGAATGAAAACAATTCATATACAAACTTAAAAAAAAATGTCTTGATCCAAATAGTATAAATTGCAGCAAGATTGTATATTATTATTGGTTTTTACAACACTGTTTTAAACTACATTTGACAATACGAAAGAAAAATTTTGTTAAAGTTTGTAATGACACGAATGGATTATAGGGTGGGTAAAAATTTTTGACTAGTAGGGTAGATTATATGATAATCACGTAAAACAGACAATTTTCTCGTGATGATGAAGATTTTTAAATTGAATAAAAACAAGAATAAACTCCAGATCAACACACTCATAATGAAAAACCTGTTGAGGAATTAAAATTAGCTGATGTTTTTCAAAAAGAATTTAAAATCCAGTTATAATATTTTCTCATATTTGAAAATTTGAGTGAAATTATTAAATATCGATACTTCTATAGACAATCTAGCTGAGGTTGAATGTAGAATTAAAATATTTGTTGATTGTTAACTTCAAAGGCAATTAAAACACAAATACATTAATTAATTTAAAAACTATTTTGAATTGTGCAGCCAACTTCAATTAATCAATTCACTACATATTTTAAGGCTTGTTAAAGAAATTTGTATTTCATCATATAATGTCAAGTAGGAAAAATAATAGTGACAATGTCTTAAGGAAAATACGAATATATAAATAATTTTTTACCTCCATACTGAATCTTCCTCTCTAAATGTTGATCTAATGTAGGCACATTCTTTGTTAACTACACTACGTTCTTCTGCTGCAGTTCTTGCAGCTCTAATTTGTCGAATTAAATCTCTAAGTCGCATTGGAGTCGGCATTCGAACTAAAAAATAAAAATTAATCATCGACATTTGAATTATTCAACTAATTTAGAGCATACCTCTTTCAATAGCCTCATTAACAACCTGTTTAATAGTGGCCATATTAAATGCGGGATTAAATCTAAAAGTAAAACAAATTTTATAAAAATAGTATATTCAAATTACTACGATTATTACCCATGGTCAGAGGCATTCATGTTTGATGTTTTTACTCTTTTCACAATACGAGAAAATCAGGTTAAAATCTGTTAATAACACACTTTATTTTAATTGAATGTCCATTTCAAACTGAATTAAAAATTCAATCAACGTTAAGAATATTTAAAAACACAATTATTCACAACGATAATTAGTATGGTATTAAATTCGCTGATAAATTTCTGGCCTGAACAAATTCACCTGTTTTTCAACACCTTAAGAATTGACAGCTGACGTTAAAAAATTCTACTAACAACTAAAAACAATACAATTTACCCCTTTAAACTACCCAACAACAGTTCAATCACCATATAAAAACTAAAATACTTTCTTAAAATTAATATAAATAATAAGTTTGTTTTTTAGACCATCCCATTGATTTGACATTCGGTATTGGCAATATGGCCGGTATTGTGACGTCACAAGTTTCGTGATGTGGACATTGATGACGTAGCGCGTTGCTGGAGGGAATTTAATGGCTAATCCTCGTGTTAGAAGTTAAAGATTTATGTTCAAAATCCATTCCAAAATCTCATTTATAAGATATCAGCAAATATGTGACAAGATAAAATATATGCAAACGAGATAATTCTGTGACATTGAAAAAGTACTACTAGATCTGTTACGCATCAATCATTGATAAAAATAACAATAACCACGTTACTAGTTTGATAGCGTACATCCCACTAGGTGAATTTTAGTTGTATTTACATCTACCTTGAATTTACTTACCTTCTATTAGCTTCGGGGGGAAGTACACTCCAATCCGTTTCATAATACGGGTACATTTTCCTTTTCGGGGTAAATATCACTTTCCAAATTCACTGGGATGTTATGTTTATAAATATTTTCACATAGGTACACCTATTATAATCCTTTATTCTTGATAATAATAAATACAGAGATAAGAAAGTTACACACATTTCATTATCAATTTATCAGGCCACGGTTAGTTTTTTTATATATTTCATGAATAATCAGCGCATTTATTTCTCAGAATAAAAAAACCGATTTCAAAAATTTCAATAGAATACTTTCTCAGAAAATTGAATGTTTATTAAATTCTAGTAAAATGTAGGGGTTTAATTATAATCCACATTTGTCTTTTCAAAGTGTTTTTTTTTAAAAAACGGTATTCTCACGTTATAACGTATGAATTTTTGATTGTGAGTTTTTAACCTGACTAAGTTATTAAGGAAATTATTCAACAAAGTTATTAACAAAAATTATAGGCAACGACATGCTTTTTAACTAAAAAGTATATATATATATATATATATATATATATATATATATATATATATATATATATATATATATATATATATATATGTATCACAATAAAGGACTTCTACTTTTCACCACTGAAATAATTTCGAAAATGTATTCCGTTGTTCTTCATCCCCCCCCATATCGACTTGGGGTTGTGGGGGGTGTTAGAGGGAGGTAATTACAATATATGGATATATGATGATTTTGAGATAATCACCGAACGTTATGTCATCGACAATCCGCCGAAATTGGCATCCCTAATGTCTCCGAACGAGAGGTCGTTACGCCATTCTGAAGAAACGCAACAACATCTAAACTAGGCAGTGGTTACGACCCTCTCCTAGTAATTGAGAGCCATTAGGGATGCCAATTTCAGCGTATTGTCGATGACATCGCGTTCTTTGGAGGAGATGTAATTCAATATTCTTCGTGGTATTAGCCAGGAAAGTAGTTGTTTCCTCATTTGAAGAACAGCAAACCAACATTTCGAATCAAAAAATTCGAAATAATAGGTGGATGCTTAATTAATTTAAAATACGGTATAAAATATAGATACCCAAAATATATCAGAAACAATATGTATTAAATTGAATAATCTCATAATTTTGTTTCTCATTTCATGTGTTACGAACAAGTTCGCAAAATGGGTCCCTAGGCCGGCCCTGTTCAGCTACAATGGAATTTCAAAATTCGGCGAATTCACCCGGCGCCTTTCATCTACTTTTTATAAATGTCGGACGCGCCTTTAATGTTTGTTTTTATCATAGCAGGCGGTTTATTTCCAGTATTTCTTTTAAATAGTTTCTAGAAAAGTCTATTTATTTATTTCTTGTATTTCTTTTTGTTCTAGAACTTTGTAGAATTTTATTTAGGTATATAAATGAGTTGTGTATCCGCAATTATTTTAGTTTTAAGTAAATAGTGATAGTGAACAAATCGAATTAGTAAATTAGTCAATGAATTAGTAGTAATTAGAAGTAAATTATCATAAGTTAAGTGTAGTGTATAGTGTGTAAGTAAATTAAGAAGGAAGGGGAAAGTTTATTAATTCACCCCACGAACAGAAAGAGTGTACTTAAATAAATACAAAAAAAACATTACAGAAAACATACA
This sequence comes from Diorhabda sublineata, assembly GCF_026230105.1. Taxonomy (NCBI): domain Eukaryota; kingdom Metazoa; phylum Arthropoda; class Insecta; order Coleoptera; family Chrysomelidae; genus Diorhabda; species Diorhabda sublineata. The sequence continues at coordinate 9,290,897 of NC_079475.1, read as the reverse complement.
GGAAATTATATTCCTCGTAAAAAGTACGCGGTTTTAAGAACGTGAAATTTAACTGGTAAATTCGTTGAATAATACATATATAGACATTATGCGAGAAAGACCGCGCGTGCCTGCGCATAGGCATACAGTATTTGTATATCGTGCAGGCGTCTGCGCAAAAAGCCAACCGTAACGATGCAGACGCGGGATTTTAAACGCCTACTAACTTTAAAATCAAGTCTCGTATACAATGTTTGTAGCGATAATAAAAATTTGATTCCAAAGTTTAATATAAGGTGTACCTATTTAAATAATTGTAAAAATATTTTAAATGATTTTGTGTACTTTCGTGTAATAAAATAATTTAAAACTCACTTCACTAGATATTAAAACAACAATTTAGATAAAAAAATATGTTAAAATGAATCATGCACTTGTACATAAACGAGATCAATGTACCGTCACTTTAAAAACAACGAAATTTATTTAAATACTTACGAGACTGAGTGAAATAATCACATCATATTTATTCCACACGCTAAATATGTTACCTTCAACGTGTACCAAATACGTTAAAGACAATTTAAATAAAATAAAGTGGGGTTCGGCCGATTGGCTTTAAATTTTTACCAGATACTCTATCAGACACTAAATCCTTATATCTAAGAGGATTTTTGGCGTCTCGCAAGGGATAGAGATAAAAAAAATTCTTAACATAACCTTAACCAACCACGTATTTTCAGCTACTACATTTTTAACTTCTTTCAAGGTGAAGTGTTAAATAAATGCAACTACATTCTTTAGAGACCTTTGGCTGCCTTTGTTGTTGCTTTTAGAGGTGGTTAGGTTAGAAAAATAATAAAAATTTTGCATTTACATGACCAGTAGAACTTCATAAGCAGTTCGGGTCGACAACTTCTTTTTTTAATGTCAATAATATACTTAATATACCGCCTAAGAAAAATCATATGCCTGCTACGCATGCGCGTAACTCCTAGAATTTTGCGAAAATACCGAGGCGTTTCACTCATAGAGATATTACAGATAGAGTAGGCATGTTATAGGCGCCCATACAAGTGGGAGCGTCTGGCCGATAGAAAGAGAGAGAGAATAATTTATGTATTGCTGTCTCTGTCTAATGGCGCATGCGCGTCGATTAGATTTCGTGTACGCACTTTACCGTTGCCCGTTGAATCAGAGACACGCATGCACAGTACGCAACAAAAGAAAGAGATAGAAATACATAAATGATTCTCTTTCTCTTTTCATTCGCGTTATTTTTTTGATTATTTAAATTGGTTTTCTTCTCATTATATGTCCAACCCAATGGAGTCTTTGTGCTTTTATGTATCTCACTATATTTTCCTTCTCTATGTCTTCGTTTTTCTTTGATCTCCTTTCTCCCTCCTGTATAAGTTTCATGTTATAGTTCTCATCATCTTTCCCTCCGTCTTTTCAAGTTCTTCCTTTTTGTTGATTATTGTTGTTACCATCGCATATGTGATTACTGGTCTTATTAGGGTTTTGCACATTTTTATTTTGTTTTGTTTGGTTGTTTTTGTTTTTTTTTAATAGATTTTCCATGTATTGAATAAAGACAGAAATAAACTAAAAAACGTTCTTCTATTGACAGTTTCCTATAATCTGTGTTTGTGCTATTGTGTTTTGGTAGTCGCTAGTTGAGGAAAGTTGGTTAGAAAAGAAAAAACAAAACGATCAAAAATTTTTGAGTTATGTCTTAGAAAATAAGTGGTGGGCTTCTGAAAGCATTTGCTGTATTTCCTCAATCAATTCCTCATCAAACAAATTTTCTATATCTTTGAAAGAATCCCTATTAAATATTTAATTATTTGTATGAACAATTTTCCACAAATAAACTATTCAAATATAGGCATAATAAATAAACAAACCAATTATTAATTCATATTGTTTTCAATTTTTCTATAGTTAAAAGGGTTTAAAAATTTTTTTGATAGATGGCGGTGGCTGCGCTGTTTGTATTGATGCTTGAATCAACACTACTTAAGCCTTAACATCAGTAACATTTCGATATAAGGGTAGAGGGGAGAAACTCTGAGCATATTAGCTTATTGAGGAAGGGCAATTTTTTTGGGTCAACTTAAAAATACATGTATTAAAAAATTTATTACAATTCTAATGTATATATTACATTTCTTCTTGATTTCTTGGAGGTCTCAAATAAGAATTCCTTTTAATGCAATCTACTAACCATCGTATTCCTTCATCCACACCATCACTGTAAAATCACAATTTAATAAAACCCACACGGCAATTGTCAAATTACGGAATAATGACCATTGTTAGCTGAACCGTGATAATTTCATGATTTTTGCGTTCTACGTTACACGTCAATTGTCAACTTATTGACAACATTGACTATTGACTGATGACACGTTGTGTTTAGATGTTTTTCATCTGTGATGAATAAGATGATAGAATTTGTTCTTGACATTTTTTTTAAATTTTGGCGTGAAAAGAGTGTTAGATTATATAATAGGTTAGATAAAAAAATTGACTTTATTCATGGAATATTTTTCTATTTAGGAAATTGAGTAATAAATTTAGTAATTCTTAGTAAAATGTTTAATACTAGATTACATACCCTGTCAATGCTGAAACTGGCATGACCATGCAATCTCTTTTACCAATAAGATGTGCATTTTTATTGAAAATTGGTTTAACTTCTCTTACGCCCATACATTCAGGTATGTCTTGTTTATTTGCCAATACTAATAGAGGAATACCTCCTAAAGATTCACTCGCTATCATTTTATCTAGAAATATTAATTTACCAACATAAACATTTATATTTTAATCACCTTCATAAAAGTTAACAAATCATGGTTATTTCAAACTATAAGAAAAAATTCAAATTGAACTGAAGCAGAAATTTTGCTCTCATCCAGCTACAAAATGGTTCTCTAGATGGCATACCTACATAAGAATAATAACCGAAGTTAGATCCTTAGATATGGTATCTGATAAAAAAACCATCCAAAATTTTGAAAAAAGTATTGATTAAAGGAGAAATTTATTTTTTAAGACTTTAAAGGGGCTAAAGTGGGAGAGAGTGCTTTTCTACACTTACTTAAGAAGAAGAGAAAACAGCAATGGTTCATCATTTAAGCATTTACTAGTAATCAATATAAGGTACAAAATATCTTTATGATAATTCCCAAATATATATCTCATAATGATTCTAAATCCAGACACTGACAGATAGGTTAAACACAATTATTTACTTTGAAAAACTGAAAAATAAACGCTTTTAAAGCACATCAAACTAAAAATTATTATTAACTTGTATAGTAACTTATATCGAGCCATAACTGTGTAATTGGTAAGGTTGTCGAAGTGGTTAATTTCCAACATGGAAATCAGAGATTAGAATCCTCTGCGAAAACAAAATTTTTCCTACTGAGTGGAATTACACCACTCCTATCTCTCTACCTCAAATAGTAGGAAAACAATAGTGATTTCCCAATATTTGTTATTTTTTTTTTTGTGGATTTTGGGAAACTACATAGCCATAATTTTGTAATTATTCAGGAAATTTTTCTTAATCTCTATGAGAACAATCTTCATACCAAATTTCGTCAAATTCTGAGGGGATAAAGTAATTTTTTACATTTAATTTTAGTTATTAGATTTAACCACCCCAATGGTATCACTTAAATAATTATACTAAGATTGAAAAAATACAAAACTACAACAATTTCGAAGTAAAATCGCACTCACCAAATATTTCTTTGGATTCATTTATTCTTTCTCTATCTGAAGAATCAACTATATATATGATGGCATGAGATTCTTCATAATACTAAAAAATACATAGATTGGAGGGTTTAATTTATATATTTTGTATCAATCTGAGAAACAATTACCTTATCCCAAAGGGACTGTAATTCGTTTTGGCCACCTAAGTCCCAAAAATTTAATCGAATTCCCCCTACATCTACTTTACCAATATTCAATCCAACAGTAGTTGTTATTTTACTATGATGAATCGCTTTATAGTTTTTGGTTAATTTTGTTTTTGCAGCTTCTAAATATGTCTAAAATAATACGTTATTTCACTCAACACATAAAATTCTAAAATATATTTACCGTTTTTCCAGCATTATCAAGACCTAAAATTAACACACAATATTCATCTTTTTGTACCATATGCTTATAAAATCCATAAATTAATGTATACATTGCTTACAGCACGAATTTTATAACAGGTTACATTACTTGTTAAAAAATTAAATTATCCTTTTATTTATTTTGATGTAAATGTGTCAAATTATAACCTATTTATGAATAAACATGATTCTCCTGTCATATTAAATATACATAAATACAAAAAGAAGACAAAAGTTTTATGTGGCCTTTTTCTGAAAGGTTATTTGAGACCCAATAATTAGTATTAAATAAATATTTACAACCTATTTATATTGAGGACTAGATAAATGGGATAGCATATTAAGATAAGAAAAGGAAAATTTCTTTATTTACAGAAAATCTTTTTTAAATAGCTGTGAAGTAATTAAAAAAAGCGTATTTTTAACTGTTAATAAATTATTCTCAAAATGAAAATGAAGTTATTTGAACCAAATTATACAATTAAATTTGAGATGTAATATTAGTTGCATAAGCTTCAGAAGGAACGCTTGTTTTGATTGTACATGTGCTCTTCGATTAGCCGTTGGTCGATTCACTCGGTCTCAACATTTCTATACCGTGTATTGACATTGAACGAAACAAGACACGAATCGTTGAACCAATGAAATTGAAGTATTTATAGGTTGAAAGTTATTTTGAGATATTACAAATACCAAAAATAATCAACACTCATTCAAATAAGAGTAATGGACTTTGAGTACGGTAGTTTATTAATTTGAACAAACTCTTAAATTGTAGTTTCCAACAGGTGTGCGGTTTGTTGTGAATGAAAAGTTTGTTGTGATTATACTTACAATGTTTCTAATAATATCACTATTATCGTATGTTTTTCTATAGTTGTACAAATATACTTGCCTAATCGGAAGTTTGATCAATTGTTAATATGTTGATAATATAAGTAATTTAAAAACATTCCCCTTAACTAGTTATACACGATGGTGTCGTTAAAATGTAAAAAAATATTTTGTGTAATTTATTCCGGACTTCTTTTCGTAAGTGATAAATAAAGTTTTATAGTATGTTTTGTATTTGGAATATATTTTTTTTAGATCTCCGGAATTATTTTAATAGTGGTGTCGTCCGTGTTACTTTATAGATTTTTTCATCATTTCGATTATATGCCAGGAAGTATAGTTGGTCCTTTGATAGTATCCTTATTACTAGGAATTGGACATTTATTTTTAACTTGGTTAGGAATAAAAGGACCAACTTTAGAACACACATTTCATATAATTTTGGTAAAATTCGAATATAAAATCGGCCTTGAAATTTTTTATTTTTATATATTTGCTTTTAGTTCATTATTTTCACAATTATACTTATTATTATCGAGTTTACTATTGGTGTATGGACGATGGTTCTACGAGATGCAGTTGGGACTCACTCTGTAGATTTATTGACTGAAGCATTTAACGATATGATCCAAGAAAAATATTATAATAGTAATTTTGCCAAAGTACAATCAGAGGTAAGTTTTATAGGTAAAAAAATAATTGTAGTTCAAAGGCAGCGTGGCCGAGCGGTCTAAGGCGCTGGTTTTAGGCACCAGTCCGAAAGGGCGTGGGTTCGAATCCCACCGCTGTCAATTTTTTTTCTACATGCTAAATACTGCAATGACATTACACATTATATATTCATTTGTAGTTTTGATACAGTGTGATTTAGGACCTATTAATATGTTTGTGTTATTTTTGCTGCAATTTTAAATTAAACGACAATACATATATAAATAAACGATTACGTAATTTCACTACTCCTGTTATATTGATAATCATTGGCGTGAATAAGTATTTAGAATTTCTCAAAAATATTTAACAAAAAATATATGACATAGTCGTCCAGTTAATTTGTAAACGTGCTACTTTGAAAAACATGCAAAGCCACATCATACTTACGAGGGTAGTCTGAAAAGTTCACATCAACCTGAAATTGTCGGAACTTATGAAAAGTTGGGAATATTATATTACATAACGAGTTTGGAAGGTGATACATTTTCTAGTTACTGTGTTACACTTTTCAACGAGTTGTGTACACTATTTTTCCTACGAAACACGTAAAAAATTCTAATGTATGTTTTAAAAAAGAAATTCAATTAAACAAAATCACAAATGTGTTGAAAAGTATACAAACACGTGCGCTGAAAAGTTAAAAAATCCTACATTAGTAATAACACTTAATTTTAACGTTTAAATTATCTTGCAGACCCTAGAATGTATTTGTACACAAATCACAACAAACTTTCAATTTTTATTGTAAACACTAATATAACCTCAAAAAATCATATTGTCTACTTCTTCGGTCTTCTTAAATTTGGCCTTTTGCCATCCATCCAGTTCGAGACCATATGTAACATAAGAAAATGAAGCATTTCATTACATGTATGTTTTGTTATTTTTTAGTAAAAATGAGTGTGTACTATATCATTTTCATAAGTGGTCCAGAGAAAATATATTTACGTATGCTTTGAGACATTCTCACTAAAATTTCAGTAATTTTGTACCATTATTTTTTGTTTGACCATCGTATAATTCCTTAGACCCCATCCGTCATGTGACTAGTTATTGCCAAGCCTTTCATGAAGTCTGTGTTATAATTATGACCCCGTATAATTAACGAACGTTACAATATATTCTAACGACGTTACTGGTAAATGGGATTGGTTACCCTATCTTTTGGATGGTTGCATAAGACGTCTAGCTACCTCTAAAATACCTTATGGTTTCGTCCATGTAACTACACCTCACATATGCCCTTTTTCATATGTCTTTTTGGTATCAAACCGCAGCGTTATTATCAGTTTTTTACATGTCATCACGACTATACCATGTAGACGATAAAATGTCGTTGTCTTGTTGATATCAACCATCACCATGATATTTTCATTATGCTCCGTATAAGTTATTAACGTCTACGCCCTGTATACAATGAAATTCTTAGACCTTATTTCCAATACCGCCGAATGACAAACATTTACTTTCGTCCAAGGACGAAAAATAGAAACACCTTGATTCAAAGGGACCATCAAATCGCCAATAAAATTTATGAAGTCAGAGATGTTTTCTTTATATATTTTACAAAATTATCGAAGCAATCCAAGGTTAAGTCCAACATCCGACATACAAGGCAAATATGTCGATAAAACAACGACAGATACAGAATAAAACACAAACGTTGTAAATCAATTAATAAAATAATTAAGCTAAATTTTCTTTGTCCGAATTGATAAGTTTTTTTTTTAAATATGAATAAGTATGTATCTATGAATTACCTAATAATTCACACCAATTTTGTTTAAATTCTTGATATTGTTAAACGACTAGATCTTGAAAGTTATTTTTCGTCTTCTTTTCTAATATAATCATTTTTCGTTATTATATTATGAGCATTTTTGTTTCGTACCTGAGTTTTCAAAAATATACAAATTATAGCCGTTAAAAATCCTTTTTCAATGAGAATTATACAGTAAAAATTGATTTAAATTAAATTAATTATTAATTAATTAATGAGTAATCAAATATGGAAAATGTATATAAATGATTAAAGCAAATTGCGTCTGTGTTAATCAATAATTAAAAACAAAGGCAGCGTGGCCGAGCGGTCTAAGGCGCTGGTTTTAGGCACCAGTCCGAAAGGGCGTGGGTTCGAATCCCACCGCTGTCAACTTTTTTTGATATACAGTGTGTTCATAAAATAACTTAACTTGCTAATATCTCAATGTTTGTTACTTTACAAAAAAAAGTATACAGGGTGCACCACTACTTCGAAATTACATATTAACAAAAGAAATTGTGATGATGTGAATTGATACAGAAATCTCGTGGTAATTACAGGGATGTTGTGAAAAGTTTTGTAGAAAATCCTTATACATATATCCATTGTAGGGATACTAATCTACGACGAATTAAGGATGAATTTTACTAGGATGATACATCACCACATTTTAGTATTTTTGTTTGACAAAAAATGAAATAGTTGTATGGAAGGGGCACAATGTACTGTGCTGTACTGACTACCTAGTATAATTAATACTGCAGTCGTTCCTGCATTTTTGAAAAATAAACGGATGCATTATTCAAAATTTTATAGTTATATTTGTATTATGTATTAAAAGTATAGATGAAACTAAGTGTGATTAATCAACGTTTCAAAAAACACTCTTCAGATGGCGTCCTTCCCGATTAATGCATTCTTCCAGGCAATTTCTGAAATTGTCCATCACGTCATGAAACATTCTCTCAAGATTTCCAATCGGATCCTCTCCTTGAGTTCTTCAGCTGTAGATCGTTCTTCGTAAACTTCGTTTTCCAGGAATTTCCACAAAAAAAATCACATGGTGCGAAGTTGAGTCATCATTTACTGCATGTTGACGAAGAATCTATAAAAAATGAATTTAATAGTTATTCATTATAGATTGCCTCCTTTCATTTTCGAAAAAAATGGACTTATGATTCCCGATGAGGACATGACACCGAGCGGAGAGGTTGTTAATGAAGTTGAAGAGTATGATCACTTCAGTACCTGAAGTTTAGTTTGCTTCAAGTCCCGAGAGATGAAAATGTACCTCGTTACTCATCTAGAGGATATGAACAAGCTCCTCATTTTCTTCAACCATGACCAAAAACGTTTCGCTGGATTGCCGTATAACTTCAATATATTTGGACAGATCTATCGGAAATTCCAAGAACGCTGAGTTGCGCGTGCTTTTTCCTACAGCAACTCTCACGCGTTTAACATTCTCAGGAGTCCGAACGGATTTCTACCACTGCTATCTCTTTTGGTCGTTGTTTCATCGATATTTTCAAATATTGTCACCCACAACTTGAATTCATATTCTAATGTAAATTGCCTGATTGGGATTAACTTCAAAATGAATACAAAAACAACTCTGAGCTAATGCTTTCACAGCAAACGCTTGGTGTTGTTTTGACCATTGTTGACAATTCATCTTGTTCACCTGTAACCGAGTTTGTATAGTTTTTCCATTTATAATCGCTGCTATTTTTGAAATTTGGCAACTTTTTCGTTTTTTAGCTGGAGTGTTGTGGTTTGGAAGGACCGATTAATTACGTTAGATACGAAGAAGATGCTATCAAATTGTCATATATGTCTTGCAAAGACAATAAAATACCCAATAATGGAGGAACCATTCAGCCATATCAAGACGGTTGCCAAGACGTTTTTCCGTCCTACGTTCAATTACTTCTTTTGGAATGTGCTATATTGGCATTTGTCTGTATTCTCTTACATGTAAGTATATACTTATATATAAGTATATTTATTTTTCATGTTACTTCAGTATATATTGCTGTTATTGTCTTTATCATCTTCAATTTCTTCTGTAACTAAATTCACTGAATATTAATCTTATCAAAGACATTTCAAGGTTATTGTGTTTTGTTTACATTTAAATAATTGAATATCAGATTTTTTCTGTACTTTGGTATGAAATATCGGGAGAGCAGATGAGAATCACATACAAAGTATCCGGTAAATTCAATATCTTTGATTCCTATCGCTCAAAAAGGCTAACAACATGCTAAGTACGAAAGTAGAAGAAAAACTAAGTGAGACAATCAAGCAGCTATCGAATACCTTTACATCAGGGTTGCCATATCTCAAAACTTAGGTAGCAACCCTTGTATTTTGAAAATTATAAATAATAAGTAATATACCTCAGTAATTTCAGTATTGTAACTTCTGTCGCATACTGTATATATTAAATAGTGTGGATACCATCTACATTCCGGCTTAAACCCTCCAGTAATTTTTCTCATTATCTTTGAACCTCACTTCTCAGCTTGTTTTTATTACAAGGGTTGTCTAAAAAAAGTTTCCGACCCTAACCTGAAGAATCAATATCGCTATAACTCTAAATGAGACAATGTTAAGATTTTTAGAATGGATTGAAAAACTTTTCAGACAAACCTTGTAGAAATTGCCGTAATTCACAATGAAAGACCCCGACTAATGCCGAAATTTATCTAAAGAATCTAGTTATTTGAAAACACATTATAAATCGTGAAAAATCGAAAATATTTTCGAGTGTATAACGTCAAAATAAAATTCTACCGAATGTAAAGCAAATAATTGAATTTGATAACATCATATTGTTGATAAAAACATCCTTGCTTACTAATAAATTTCTATTGTTAATTATGTTTTCCGTTTTGTAATTAGTCACGCTATTTACGGATTAAACGAATTTGTGAAAGAACAGTTTAGTCTGATATATACAGATCGACAAAAAAATTAAACATGTCTATATGCAATATCTTTTGTATACAGGGTGATAGTGATGAGAGGGTCATATTAAAAAATTCAAATAATGAATTGAATTGACTATCCATATCGTTTTCTAGTTTATAGTTGTAATTGATAAAATAGAATCAAATATGAAAATTACAGAAATTCGTTAAATTTTTAATTGGTATACGTTTTTTCTAATTGGATTCATAAAAATCGGTTAACCCTGTATATTTTCGTAGCTAGCATTTTCCTCTTTACCAAACAGCATTCACTGTAAGAAAAATTCAACCAAAAAACTTTTCACGACAATGTTAGTTTGTTTAAAACGCCTCAGCAAATTGTTTTGTAATAAATCGTGAGTGTTGTAATCTAAGTTTTAATTCTAAAAAGGATTAAATTAAATAAAATAACATTGATCCCACGAATTGTTCTACGTAGACGCTTCAAATCGGCCTTAATAACTATTTGACCCTCTGCCACGAATTCATGGCGATTCACTTTACGAAACAATAAGTATTTTCTTGATTTTCGACAGACTTATGACATCCAATTTTTTTGCTGACTCTCCTTCTTCTAGAGATTCGTTTATATACACTATCATCACTATCCAGAATCTTCTATTTCCTGGAAATCTCTAATTTGTCGTAAAAAAAGTCTTTTTAGGAATTGTCTCTATAAAAACTTCCAAAAAAATATAAAGTGAATAAACAGACCTTCCAGGAAATACCCGGCGCGTCCACCAAACTTTATCTTCGACAACATATTGGAACAGGATCGGCTTCACGGACTTTATCCATGTACGAGATAGTAACAATTATAATCGCTAATAAAACTTGTTTCTTGTTTCATTACGTTATCAATAATTTGATATTTTTGTTTGTAGTGTTTGGGTCTGTACGTGATTATATCATTCTATAGAACTTTAAGCCAAGAACGATCAAAGAGAGCAGAGAGAAGAGCCCAAATACAACGTCAGTTATCGGGACAGAGCCAACAATCACAAACGTCATTACCTCAGCCTCAAATAGGTGCAGTACCTCCTCCAGCGTGCGTTACTCCATTGTTAAGCACACCCCCTCCATCGGAGATGTCACAACCAGTGCGACCGCCGCGCGAACGTTCAGCTACTCCTCATTCTGCCCCATCAGCGCCACCTAAACATAATTGAGTGCACGGAAAAAAATATTCACCCAAATAATTGATAAAGAGTAGCAGATTTTCATAAAGCACTTTAAGCAGTTGTCTTAGGGATATTTCAAATTGTCGTAGATGGAGTCGTTGAAGGGAGTGGATTCTTCATATATTAAAGTTAACCTAAAAGTAACCATAAATAAGAGAGCATTCAAACTTCTTCACGCTAAACCTTCTTAGTGGGTTAATCTAGTTTCATTTAATCATATTTTATTCGATTGGTCAACATGTCTCGTTTCTACTCGGTTCTCAATCTATTATTTCCGGAAGTTTTTTAAATTTCTATTCTACGCAAAGTTTGAGGCCAACTTTTGGAAATGTTGAGATGTCTTGGAACCTCTTCGATGATCTTCGTCAGTAAAAGGAAAAACGTTCCATTCTATTGTTGCCAAGATAACGAATTGTTCGCAGAGTTTTGAGAATTTTCGGGTAAGTAAGCGTCGTTCGAATATCTCGCCAGCCGCGTCCCATTAAGCCTGGAGCCCTGGGCAATCTCCCTACCCTATCGCCGCTTCTCACTTCGACCAAAAAGAGAGGTGAAAAATCACCAGAAGATTTCGAAAGCTGCGAACCCATCACAATATTTAGCTGGGGAAACTACACAAGGGATCCAAAGCCGAGAAACCAGATGGACAACGACCAGCAGTACGTTGGTAAAAATCAAAAAAAAGCGGGAAAACGGCGAACATATGTGGAGGGTTCTGATTGTCATGTTATCTAGGGTATTTTTGGAATAAAACAGTTCGGGGGTTTAGATGAAAAGAAACACACGCAAAAATAAACGTTAACAATGTTAAGTTTAAAAAACTATGGAGACATAAACGTAACAAAATAAAATAATGGTTTATGTACACAATTTCTGGATTTAAGTGATCCGTCGTCTTTACGTCTTCACAGAATATCATAAATCATTTGAAAATCTGCTGCTTATTTTCAGATTAATACAATCCTCATTTTGTTTCCATGACAATATTTTTTTTTGTAATTTTTAACAGGCTGGTTACTTTTGTTTTTATTTATCAATAAATGAAAATTTAATTATAAGTTAATTTTAATTCGTCACCAAATACATATCTATTTACCATTTGCATCAATGCAAATTATGGGAGTCTTAGGAAACATCAAAGTGTAAGTTATTTTGATCTGATTTGCAGGAGGCCAAACATCCTCGGATTCTTTGAAACCCAAAAAATAACAAAAATTCTTCAAAATAAAAATCCTTTTCATACATTAAGTTTAAACCTGAACAACTTGATTCTTACTATGAGGTTCTAGTACTCTATTCCTTAACTGCATATCCTTGCAAGGATATTTTATTTAATGAAACATCTTGTGATCCTTTGAAACCAAAAAAAAATCAAAAATCCTTCAAAATAAAAATCCTATTGGTACATAAAGTTTAAACCTGAACAACTTGATTCTTACTATGAAGTTCTAGTACCTTATCCCTTAATTACATATGCTTGCAAGGATATTTTATTTAATCAAATATCCTGTGATCCTTTGGCACCCAAAAAATAAAAAAATCCCTCAAAATAAAAATCTCCTTTTGGTACATAAAGTTCAAATCTGAACAATTTGATTCTTACTTTGAGGTTTTACTTCTTAAAATGGTAAAGCAAGGGTTCGACTTAAATATGTAAAATCTTCATCATCTAATTGTATTAATAGCTTACATTTAAAGTGAATGCCCAATATTACAAGCTTAGTAGCCCTGCCAAGGGGGTTTCTCAAATTAAGTTAACATTCCGTTGCAATAATACTTTATTGAATAGGAATTGAAATTTTTTGTTGAATCCCATCTTTTTGATTACATTTTACAATGTTTCTTCAAATTAAATGCGATTTTGACAAATTATAATGTTTATGCCTATAATATGCTCTGAAACTTCAATTTTCTTGTCATAATTATTTCAAAATGAAGAATATTGATAAAGCAATTCATCAGACACAGTCCGAGGTTCAGTGGTCTGCATTATAGAAGACTCTACGTGTACAGCGATATGCCTACTCATTTTATAGTCTGGAGTTCGTGCCTTTTTGAAAACAATGAAATTTTATACTTGAACCCTTTATTGTTTTAGCACAAAACCAAAAGCAGATATGCTTCTTCAGAAATATTCGGCGTAATATGTAACCTCGTACCACCATAACACCAAATTTTACAGTAAACACAAAAAACTAGACAATGAAAAAAATTTATGGAAAGCTTAACCTGTTTTTTAGATAGATAGATAGATGATAAAAATAGTGGCCAGATATCAAATTTAGAGAAAATAATTATAAAAAAACAGTACAAGTAAATTAAGTACCTGCGAGGTTTTCTATTTATACTTTTAAATTGTTTTTGTTTTTCTGTTAAATGCGTTCAGAAATTATGTATCCAATAGTATCAAAATAATGTATCAAGAAAAACGGAGTTTGGTGGTTTGCAACTTTAGCCGACGATAAGATCTAAATAGAAAACCATGATATTTATGTTTCAAAGTACGAAGATTGTACTAATAAATATAAATGCTCCAAAAATTAACTGACATCAACAGTTTTACGTATTTGTAGAAGTGTTTTCTTCTTCTTCTCTTTCGTAGATAGCAGGCTCGTTTCCAAGCTTTATTTAGTTCGTTTTTTTATATGTACGTTTGCACATTTCCCATCCCTAGATTACCTCTGTGGAGTGACGATTATTTTAAAATTTCGTTAACGCTTATCGTTAGCGAAGATAAGAGATTAAAGAAAAATTGTTAAGAGAGTAATTATTTCTTATATAAAAACGATTCTAATCTATTGTGTGAAGCTGGCTTCCTGATGGAGTTGACGTTTAATGTATCGGAGGTCTCTAGCTTATAGTTGGGAGGAAGAACATAACCATTAATATCTATATTGTCAATTTTTGACAGTTCTCTTAAATATAATTAGATATAAGATTTAATATGTCGGAATTTGAACGAATTATTCCTATAAAAATAGAAAAAGGTGAAAGTAGTTCTCATGAAGTCTCAAGTACTAGTGAAACTAATAAAGATTGCCAAAAGAAAGATACTCTTCAGTCCGCTTCTCAGCAAACGAAGCCACATGTTCAGATAAAACCACTTAATGAATCCAAAAGTTACGAGTATTTAAAAAAATATTATGTCTTCGAAGAACGAGGTAAAGATCCAATTGTGAACATAAATGTTCCTGAGAAGATAATCCTTGTAATAGATCGAGCTCAAGATGAACATTGTAGTAACTTTATAGCAAAAAATATCAAATACACACCCATGACTATGTTAAGAAAATCCTTACATCTTTTTGTCAAGTTAAAAAGTATGATTAATAAAAATCACGAATTTGCTATAGTACTTTTAAACGAGAATAATGCTTCTTGGTATATGAACTTCACCTCTGACGTACGAAGAATAGATAATGCTATAGGAACAATAACACAGTGTGAAGTCGAAGATACCTTTGATATAAGTCTAGTTTTTGAAGAAATAATACCAAATATAAAAGTACCAGAAGAAACTGTTGCTCCTCCATATATAATTCGAACTGTGTTATTTTATGGGCGCTCCTATACAGTACCAGAATTAAAATTTAGTGAAGACATTCAGGCGTTATTAGATCATTCATTTTTTATTTTTGATGTGTTAATGACTCACGAACCTATTGATAAGAGTAATCATTGCAGTAAAATATTTGAACGTTTACAAAATATTGATAAAAAAGGAATTTCATATTTTTTTCCAGTTGGGAGGAATACTCGAAGATTACATAATTCTATTGCAAAACTTTTGGGTCACGGATTACAAAGGCCTTTGCAAAAATTACAAAAAATTTGAATGCATCAAATAAGTGTTATTCAAAACAGTTCTTGTTTTAATTGTCTATTGACTATAATTTCCTTACAATGTCTTATATTTATTATCTATATGTATATACTATAGGAGAAACCTCAGTGAAATCTAAAACATTCTATAGGTTTGTTCCAACCCATTAAAAGACCGTTTTGATATGGTGACTATAGATATTACATGTTTCAACTAGGCAGTTACCGTTATACAAACAGTTCTGTTTTGTGTTCCAACTGACTTATTGTGAACTGTTTCTGGGACAGTCTTTTAGATACTTGGTTGAATGTAAGTAATGTTACAAGAACTGTGAAATTGCACAGAAAATATCACTTAAACATGTTCCAAGAATGGTCCAGATTAGCAGGTTGGAATAAACTTTAATAACTCTTAATTGCTGATTTTGTAAATTAAAATAAATAACTAAATTAATAATTAATTTCTGTTGACAAGCTTAGGTTTGTTAAAATTGACTGCTTTAGGTCTGCTATTTCCAAAGTTTTTGTAATTCAATTTCTGCTATAAACTAAAATTTTGTGATTTTGATTAACGTTAAATTCAATCTATATGCATATTGTACTCCTATTTCAATAGAGCTAGAGGCACATAAATGCTAATTTTACAGGAAAGCCAAAACTATTACATCAGGGTCGATAATTTTTAAACAAAAAAAAATAGTAGGGTGAAACCCATTGGAAAAGGGGAAAATATGATAAAAATAAAAGGGAAAGTAATTTACCGCCAATTTAAGGTCGAGATAAACCGTTTTTTACACTTAAAACCTCTATATTATCTTGCTTTTCCAATAGATTTCATCCTATTATTACATCCTCCATATAGTTTAAAGATATTTCTACTGATTAATGATATAAAATGTAATTTTAAACATTATCTTAAAGTATACATTGAACAGAAAATATTAACTTTAATTTTTTTGAGATATGGCACTATTGAAATAGGAGGGATGTATTATGGGGCGGAAATCAACTGTGGGGAAAAATATTTGGAATAGGGTAATGTTAAAAATAAATTAAGATACATTTTTTATAGGTACTTTATTTAAATGTATTTCCTATGTAAGAATTTAATATTTTTAAAATTATAATATACACAATAAAAACATTGAAATATTTGTACTTTCCCTTACAACAAAAGAATGTAAATAAATTGTGTAATATATATGTATGATCAATGACAGTAATTTTTTTACAACTATAATAATTAGTGTAAAGTTAATTTTCTTCTAAAATGGTTGACGTTAGTGGTAGTGGAAGGATAAGTAAACAAATGAAGATAATGTTAATGCAGTGAATAAGGTCCAGACTGCTAAGAAGGTAAAAAGATTGAAAGAACTATCAAAGATCTTTGATCACAAATGGGTTGCAAGCATAGTGTAACAGCACCTTTAGCAGCAAATTTGTATTGATTCAGTTTAATCTGATTCCAATTTCAGGCAATAATCTATGCCACTTTATCGTAAAAGTAGCATTGATGACAATTTCTCAAAAATTTTTTAGTAAAATATATAAATTAGTCAAATTTAAAAAAAAAACAAAGCAGTTGGAATTGATCTCACGTCTTAATTTTTGTTAATTGCATTGGACAGAAAACAAAAAAAATATGAAATGTATAATCTGGATACTAATAATTTATTTCTTGAATACAGTAAAATTTCCTTATTCACGCTTATTTCATTCACGTTTTTTTCACTATTCACGGAGTAAAAAAATGTAACCCAATTCTTATATTTGCAGCTAGAAATTTCTTTAGTCGCGGATCTAATAAGTACATACATAATATTAAAAGGATTCCAATAAGTACCCAACCCAATATCCTTTGTAAATGCCCTCAAATGGACTAATAAAAAAGTAAAATAAATCTTACAAAAACTTTGCCAGAAGTATGTTGTTAAATGATATTGCCGACGACTTTGACATAAGCCGCCTTCGCTGCAGTGTTTTTTAGAATGTAAATAAACAGAATGAAAGATTATTCAATGATGAAGTACATATACATATTTTAAATGTTGCTGTTCCGTTCTATGCTATAAGTCGCATTGTATGTTTTATTTTTTCATCTTTCATATTCCTTATAAAAATTGTGATCGAGGACGAGATGGGTTCGAAAAGATAGAATCAAGCGACATCAGGAATTGCTTGAATCGCAAGATGAAAATTTGACTGAAACCGACTTGGAGGAAATGTTAATTCACAGCCTATCAACAAGCACTGGAAACGTGACATTTAATTTGAAAAATTTTAGTGAAGGTTTAAGAAAGGCAAATGAGCTTTGCGATTTCTTAATGAACATTGATCCGTCCTTATTTTTAAGTGGCAAATTGCTAATGTGACTGCTCCATATCAGTCTGAATTGAAGGAGCTTTTAAAAACTGCCAAGCAAGATAAAATTACAAAATTATTCAAACCATTACCTAAGCCTAAAAATTAATCAAAATGTTCAAAAACTTAAATAAAATTGATTTATTTTGTCACCTAGGAACGTATCCCCCATAATCCTATACAAATTACCATTCCGTATTCATGGTTTCTGTATTCGCGGCATATTTTTTGAACATATACCCCGCGAATAAAGAGCTTTTACTGTATTGTATAAAAAATGTGTACAGAACTAGGACATGCAATTGAAAATAAGCAAAAGTAGACTAAAAACTGAGATCAAAAACAACATTGAAAAGCTCAAATATTAAAATGTAGTATAAGTAAGGTAAAATTAATAAATTTAATTGTTGAATATAACTTATCTTTTGATTACTTCTAATGCATAGCAAACTACATATTCCAGCGATATTTGAGTGCAAAGTCTTGTCCATTCACAGAATATGTTGTGTTGAATTTTTGATAGCTCCTTTGGATTATTTCTCACTGACTCTCTGTCGATAAGTAATTTTTGTAATTTATTTTTCAGCCAGATATCTATAAAATTCACGATTAACTTCTTATTATAGTGGTGAAAACAATAACACAGATAGAATTTAATTTGAGACATAGACAAATGACTTCTTAGTTCTTTTATTGTCACTTTTACTTTGTTATGCCAGTATTCGTAATCTTCAGTTTCCAAGATCTTCGCGGCACTCCGGTTTATCAAATATTTCTTCAATTCACTATTAAGTCGATTCTCAACAAATTTCACTATATTTTCTTTATTATCATCGATGCAACTAATTGTAGCAACGATTTCGTCTAAAATAGTACAATCTGGAATGTCAGAAACAGGTATTTCATCGTCATTATAATGAGCTCTCTGAATGACTTTATTATAAAAAGTTTCTAGTTCTTGTCTGCGTTCTTCTTCTCTCGTTTTACGATTTAAAACATTAACTTTGTACTTATATGGACTCATTATTTCAAGTTTTTTCTTGTGAAAACTTTAATTCTAAATACATTAAAACACCTACAATTTCAATTCTCGAAATGAGGTTAGATAATTAGAGCTGTTACTACTTTGGGTACATTCCAGTAAGCAGACACGACGCCTGTAATACTATAATGGACGTTCCACATAGCGACTACGATCGTAGTGGTTGCGACGTCATAACTAACGTTCACGACGATCCTTATCATAAGGTGGGTTGAAGTGAGTGTTGAAATCATTAGTGGAAATTTTAAAACTCAAGAAACGCAGATTGCAACCATCAGTTGAGAGAGAAAAAATTTTTTCAACCGTTGAAGCTAAGCAAACGAGAAATTCACGAGTTTAACTTGACATACAAAAAAATCATTTAGTCGAAGGTACCTACGGCTAATTATTCCAGCTTGTTTAATCGGATACAAAAATGAGCGATGAACTTTTTCTTTAGAAATACTAATTCAGATTTGAAATAAAGATGCCTAATATGACAATTCGACCTAGTGCGCATGTGTCACGGTACGAAATAAGCTTGGAGATTGCAGCATGGTTCTAACCCTTAAATTGCATTAGAAAACTGTTTCTCGTATGCCAAGCATGTAAGTGCTGGATTTAAAACTCTTAAAAAAACGTGTATAGTGACAAAAATATTGTTTGTTTATAACTATCCATATATTTTAAGTGCAATTTCAAATAAGAGTTTAATTTACTAATCTACGGCTGCTTCCAGCTTGCTACTACAGCGCCATCTTAATTTTCCCCTCTTCAACGGACACTTTTTGATACACTGAGATGGTTCTCTTCACGTCTACACTCCATACCGTGTCCAAAATATATCACAACAATAATTGAATTATGGAGGGTAGAAGGAAAAAATGTCCACTTATATATGATAAAAAAACAGTTCAAAAACCGCCCAGAATATCGCTGGTGTAACAAAGAGTGCGGTATGAATATAGTAATTATAGATAAATTGCAGTATACCGAGGTAAACAAATTAATATCACTTTAAACTTAAGCAGTTCATTATTGAAAATTTCAACGAGTTCCATATAATATAATTTAGTACATATAACCCAAAATAAATTTACCCTGATGCTAATGTGGCGCCATCTTATTATACACAGTGTTTGGGAAATCAGGTCCAGCCACAAGCAAACACACGAACTTAACTGAAGAAACGGAAACTATTTAATCGCAGCTATTGAAGATTACAATGACTGCCAAACTTTTTAACTAAATTTTTTATATATATCAACTTTGACAAGACACGAGGCTACTTCGACGCGATTAAAGCGACAACAACAACCACTTACTTCATTATACCGATTACAACCATGACAGACACTAATTCCACAACACACAGGTTGTTTTCCTTCTCTCTACCCTCAGCAAATTGATAACCAAATACGAATATGAAAACACTTCTTTGTAACTACGTTTTTCACTTTGGATTACCTCCTTGCACTTTCTTATAATCTTTATTGAGTAATAATCCATATTTCTGCATCCAATAATGTAGAGAATGTTTTAAGTAGCCTGGTTATGATTCAATTTTAAATTATAATTCTAAATAAATCGAATTAAATGCCTACATAACCTCAATAGACAATCGTATCGTGACGTCACGGCTTTAAAATTGTTATAGTTAACTTTCCAAACAAGTGTTCCAGAAGAATTTTTTGCTAAATTCTTCAAAGAAAATACAAAAAAAACACAAATTAATAAACATATATACGTTCTTCAAAGCAGTTAAAACTTCTTTAGTCTACTTTTTAAAGCTCTTGAAGACCAAACATTTATCTGGTATTTGAGGGGTAATGTGGAAACGCAGCTGTGTTTGACGTATAGATTTCAAAAATGACAATTCGGAACATGCGCCGTTTGCAGCATGCGCACGCACGTTGTTGATTGGGTTGTCAAATCGTGCGATTGGAAAGCAATAATGGACTTCGAAACTTCCGTTTGGAAGCGGTCTAAACGACTGTGAAAATTAATGTTGGTAGTCTGTTTTATGTTTTTGTTTCTTTGTATAGATAACAAGCTTCTGTCTGCGGTATATTTAAAAAAACATTATGTAATATTAGAAAAATTATTTATTACAAGTGCACTGAAACTGAATAACTTAACGATATTTTAATTAAATAATTGATGGGGCATCTGCTGCTTTAAGTAATAATTAGTTTATTGTATTATTATTTGAAAATTAAATCAAATGACATTTCTGTATACTATTTGGCGTATATATATACAGCTTTAGTATATAGAATGAATTTATATACTTCATAGTGACAAACAACAGATTGCAAAGAATACGATCATTTCTATAAACTTTGAAATGATTTTTCTAGTGATACTTTTTATTTTTTATTGTTTGATAGCAGGTTAGTACAAGTTTACTATCTCTCTTTGAAGAGTAATTGATAAATATTGCACCATTATCTATGAAAAGTATATTTATAAAGGTCCAATGAGACAAAGGTTTTTTAGTCGATAAAATAAAAATTAAAAATATATATAAATGGCTTTTTTTCTATGATTTCGTATTCCTTAGACTTTTTGATATGTTTATGCTTCTAAATATTTTCGATTTTAGGACGTTTCTGATTTAAAATTAGTTTTTTTTTTAAACTTTTTTAAAGACAAATAAAGATTTGACGTTTCGACCTGTTGCGGTTTTGATAAAAAAAACTAATTTTGAGTCAGAAGAGACCTAAAATCAAGAAGATCTAGAAATATAAGTAGATGTTTTTAAGTTTAATTATTTCAAAATTAAGTTTGATGTAAAATCAGTTTTTTTAAGTAAAATTTGCCCAAAAAATGAATTGTTCGAGTTTAAGTTGAAGAAAATAGATTTTTGAAATTGGATTTCTAAAGTTCAGTCTGATCAAAACTGGTTATTTTGTATTTGATTGGGTGAAAAAGTTTCTTCTTTAAGTTGAAATTTGGTGAAAAATTGGCTTTTATAAGTACAGTTTTTTTTCAAAATTGGTCCTTTCGTGCTTAATTGGGTATGAAATAATCTTTTTACAATTCAATATGATCGAAAATTGATTTGTATAAGTTCAGTCTGATCAAAATTGGTTATTTTGTACTTGATTGAGTCAAAAATATGCTTTTATAAGTTCAATTTAATCGAGAATTGGCTTCTATAAGTTCAGTTTGATCAAAATTGGTCCTTTTGTGCTTAATTGGGTATGAAATAATTGTTTTTTCAATAAAACATGAACGAAAATTGTTTTTTACAATAAGCTTTCCTAAGCTTAATTTGATCAAAACTGGTCTTTTATAAATTCAGTTTGCTGAAAATTCATTCTACTCTCCGTTATCGGGTCTAAAATATCCTTCTTTAAGCTCAAATTTAATAAAAAATTGGCTTTTACAGGTTAAGTTTGTACAAAATTGGCTCTTTTGTGCTTAATTGGGTCTACAATGAGCTTTCTTAAGCTCAATTTCACCAAAAATTGACTTTTATGAGCTCATTTTGGTCAGAATTCGATCTTTTGTGATTAATTAGGTCTAAAATAATCTTTTCTGAATTCTGTTTGATTGAAAATTGGTTTTTACAATTTCAGTTTGGTAAAAATTGGTTCTGCTTTGCTCTATTTTGTCAAAAATTTGCTTTTTTAAACACAATTGGATGAAAAATTGGCTCTTATAAGTTCAGTTAGGTTCTAATTGGCTCTTCTGTGCTTAATTGGGTCCAAAATAAACTTTTTCAAGTTTAATTTTATCAAAAATTGGCTTTTACAGGATAAGTATTGTCAAAATTGGTTCTTCTTTTTGTTTGGGTTAAAAATAAGCTTTTATAAATTCAATTTTATCGAAAATTGGCTTCTATAAGTTCAGTTTTTTTTAAAATTGGTCATTTTGTGCTTAATTGGGTATGAAATAATCTTTTTACAATTCAATCTGATCGAAAATTGGTTTTTACAAGTTCAGTCTAATCAAAATTGGTTATTTTGTACATGATTGGGTCAAAAATATGCTTTTATAAGTTTAATTTTATCGAAAATTGGCTTCTATAAGTTCAGTTTTTTTTAAAATTGGTCATTTTGTGCTTAATTGGGTATGAAATAATCTTTTTACAATTCAATCTGATCAATAATTGGTTTTTACAAGTTCAGTCTAATCAAAATTGGTTATTTTGTACATGATTGGGTCAAAAATATGCTTTTATAAGTTTAATTTTATCGAAAATTGGCTTCTATAAGTTCAGTTTTTTTTAAAATTGGTCATTTTGTGCTTAATTGGGTATGAAATAATCTTTTTACAATTCAATCTGATCAATAATTGGTTTTTACAAGTTCAGTCTAATCAAAATTGGTTATTTTGTACATGATTGGGTCAAAAATATGCTTTTATAAGTTTAATTTTATCGAAAATTGGCTTCTATAAGTTCAGTTTTTTTAAAAATTGGTCATTTTGTGCTTAATTGGGTATGAAATAATCTTTTTACAATTCAATCTGATCAATAATTGGTTTTTACAAGTTCAGTCTAATCAAAATTGGTTATTTTGTACATGATTGGGTCAAAAATATGCTTCTATAAGTTTAGTTTGATCAAAATTGGTCCTTTTGTGCTTAATTGGGTATGAAATAATTGTTTTTTCAATTAAATATAAACGAAAATTGTTTTTTACAAGTTCAGTCTGATCAAAATTGGTTATTTTGCACTTGATTGAGTCAAAAATAAGCTTTTCAAAGTTAAATTTTATCAAAAATTTGCTTCTCTGCCAAAAATAGGATTTTTCCAGTTTAATCTAAACAAAAGTTAACTCTTTTCAGTTCAATTAGGTCAAAAGTAGACATTTCTATAATAAGTTCGTCGAAAAATAGATTTTTTTATTTCCATTTCCATATTTTCTTTTTTTAAATATTTTTAATGAAACGTCTTTAATAAAAAAGTTCAAATAATTTTTTCTAATTAATTCTTGTTCTTTCATAATTTAACTGGTCGTTTTTCTGATTTGAATTCGATCAAAAATTGTCTTTATAACTTTAATTTGTTTTCAAATCCTAATGATCAAAAATTGATTTTCCAAACTTTTAATTCAGTTAAAAAAAGTAAGAGCTAACACTGGACACGATTTTGAACATACTATTTACATAGTGATAATACACGTTTGCTTTACTTATTGGACGTAATGCTTCATCTACATTGTGAATGCGAATAATTCAAATTCTTCATTTCCTGTTTAACAAATGTTGTAGATGGCGAAACAAGAAAAACATCGTGCTATCCTATGAAAACTTATTTTATCTTAATATGATCAAAGGGCATTATGTTGTAATCATAACATTATTATATATTAGAAAACGTCAGAATCCTTTGTTTTTTTAAATTTTATTCCTTCAATTGTTGACCTTTTTTCGATTTCGCTAGTAATTTCACATTTTGTATTTTCCTTTTGTTAATAATAGTTTAAAGCCGAGTAGAAACGGAATTGAGCTGATTTTATTCTATTATACGCCTTATATTTAAGTGTCAAATCTTCTTTCTTGCTTAGATTTGGAAAAACGTTATGAATATGAAATTTCCAGCAAAAATTTATGATGTCGCTGTTGTATTTTGTCACGGTACCATTCTACGTTTCTTTTTAATTTTAGGTTGTAACTCGGAAGACCCATTTGTACAAATTCCTCAAGGTCACGTACAAGGATATTATAAAAAATCTTACAACGGTCGAACGTATTCCGCTTTTGAAGGCATACCATACGCCAAACCACCAGTTGGACATTTGAGATTTGCTGTGAGTGTAATTATAAAATACATAACTCAATAAGCCCTGTGACTAACTGTCACAGTCTCGTTTCTCTAATTTATCGATGCCTTGCTTGTAGGATTTGTCTTTTATCTGAAAATAGGCTTCAATTTCAGTAATTGCTTCTTCATTTCAACTAAATTTCTTACCGGTGAGTATTTTTTGAGATTAGCGAATAGGCAGTAGTCACTGGAGGTCAGATCTGGACTGTACGGTGTAATTCGTCCAATTTAACAATCGTTGGCATCGACTTGAATCGGTGCATTGTCTTGGTGAAGCAGTGGTTTTTTCTTCGACATATGAGGCCGTTTTTACTTGATTTTTGCATTCAACGGTCCAATAATTCTATGGAAAGAAGACAAATGACAAAAGTTGTAGGTAATGAGAAGATTTACAGCTTTTGTATTTTCACTTTTTTCACATAACCTCAAAATTTATGCGAGAAATTAAAAAAGTCAAGATTTTTTTCACCAAATTTTGAAGAAAATTTATTGTCCCAAATATTTATTTGAATTGAAATATTTATTTTTTTCACATTATTTTGACATATTACGGTAAAAGTAAATTTTCGAACGAAAATTTTCAGTCAGTCAAAATAACAGATTTTTTTTTAAATGTCGGTGAGATTTTTATTCGTTGAAATCTCTACTTTTTGATGGCGTGAAAAAATATTACCATCACCATGATAAACTTTCTCAGAAAAGGTCAAAAAAAAAACGGAAAAAATTCGGATCCGAAATTTCAATTATGTATATTTTTTAGATGTTTATTAAAATTTGACACTCCTGTTACTTATGTTAAGTAATTTCACATGGAATCTCACGTTTTTCGTGTAATGACAGTGAAAAAATACAATAAATAACTAAAAATTGTAAATAATGATCAAAAAAAAATTCGGGTGTTTTTTTTGTCTTATTTTTTGCCTTTTCTAGACACCAACAGGAAGTGTCAAAATAACGTGAAAAAATAAATATTTAAAATCAAATAAATTACAGTGAGACATATGAGACATAAAGAGATAACTTTTCACAAAATTTCGTGAAAAAACAGTTTTTTGTGTAAGATAAAAGTTACAAACGAAAAACTTGGTTTTTTGAACTTTTCACATGAATTTTGAGGTTATGTGAAAAAAGTAAAAATACAAAAGCTGTAGATCTTTTTATTACCTACAACTTTGCTCTTTGACTTTTTTTCCTAAGACTTGTAGTTTTGCCGGAAATCCGTTTCTTACACTTAAAAACTCACCACCTTTCCTTTCATAACATCAGAACGCCCGTAAATTATTTTTCCTTTAATTTTTATCATATTCTCCTCCTTTTCCAATGGATTTCATTGTACTATTATTTTTTTTTGGTTTCAAAAATTATCGACTCTGGTCTAAAAATACTGAACTGAACCTTCCCTTGTGCCTTTGGATGCTTCGGACCTGGTTCACCAGCTGTAGTCCACTCAGATAAAGATAGTTTTGATACCGGAGTCAAGTGATGGATCCATGTTACATTTATTGTCACATTGTCTGGTGGCTTTATTTGTTTTTCGTTTTTTTTTTACAATTTATAATCCAAGTTACTATCTCTTGAACATTTTTTAGGAACCGGAGGCTGCCGATAATTGGAATGGAGTTTTAATTGCCAATAAAACTTACAGATGTGCATGTTATATTCCTATTGTTGGATTGAGGGGCGTTATGGGTAATGATTCATTAATTATTATTTTACAGACAATAGAATATTATAATATTCCACTAGTTTTGACAAAATAAATATCCGGTAATTTAGAGGTACTTGGAACTGAAAATTCTTCGACATCTTTATCTTTGATCGCACTTACTCTAACTAATGAAAGTTTTCCCGGACTTACGGAGTTGTGAGGACTCGATTTCTTTTTCCACTGAAGTTTCAATCCTTTATCAAGGCTAAAAATATAAGATACATTAACATAAACTTGAAATTTGTGATTGTGTAAATATCGACGGTTTTAATGAATATGATAAAGTTACGACAGGAAAATTTAGAAAAATATATAAATAGCAGGAAGATGGAAAAGCAAACTCTCTTTGGTCTATTTTGTCTTTACTGTCTCTCTTTTTTTTCGTTCTTGCATGGTGTTATTTCTTGTTGCTTGAATGAGAAACGGAGAATTTACAAATCCTCTATATGGAATTGAATATAAACTAGAGGTTAGTGAGTTTCAATTATTGGTACCAATAAATGGAACAAACTCATCGAAAAAATAAATTTCCACTTACATGAAATTCATCTCAAACGCTATGGAATCCTGGTAATCGTTTTCGCGGTTACGGGACTCATCCGGTTGCAGTCCCTTTTTTTGGGGACTCTCCATTGTATCAAAGATCCTTTTTGCTGATTGAGATTTCTTTGCTATTCAATTTTTTAAAAATCATATCGTATATTGTTTGATAACAAAAACCAAATCAATAATAAATTTGCCGAAACAATTGTTCACAATAGTTTTGACGCGGGCAAGAATTTTAAAGTTGCGCGTTTTATGATTAAGTTACTTTAAAGTATTATTTTTTTTTCAATTACTCTTTTTATAGTTTATTACAGAGCTAGAGAATCCTCTGGGCGACACTAGCTTTAAAAAAAAGCTAATCCATCAGGTCAAATCCTAGAATGATCCTCTGAGTGTTAATAAAAGTTTCACAGTTACAGATGATATACGTCGTAGTTTACTCAATCTTGTCGTTGATAAGAATCAGGTTGTTTTCTTTTTTCACAACTTAAGGTGTTTTTCAATATGTGAACAAGGGATTCCCATAACATTTCGGTTCCTATCAGCAGTTGAGTATCTTCAAGATCGGCTAGGTCATTGGCAATCTCCAGATCAGCGTTTTTTCACCAGACAACACATTGAATATCGCATTAACCTTTTCACTGCTAGTATTATTTTATCAATAATTTCTTAAATCCATTAGAATGCGCTTATGGGACTATTTTTGTCAGTTGTAACATTCAAATGTTAAAAATCTTGCGAACGACTTTAGGGATGGTTTGCAAGCACTCAACGTTCGTCTAGATCTACTAAAATGCGGCAAAGCTGGGAAAGCTTCACTGATTTTACTATAAAAGGGCGTCGTAGTAAAACGCCCATTAGCTAGATCTGAATAACGGCCTAGTCAGACGACATTTCATAGTTTCCTTCTTTGTTTTTTTTGAAAATCCTTTCATATCAGAGATGATTCTTGGATTGGCGTCATATTGCAGATTGGCTAAAACGCATTTCATAAGATATTCGTTTAAACCAACAGAAGTGGCAATGGAGTCATTGCCTTTTTTTCCTTTCTGGTGTGTATTAATTATGAACACAACTTGGAACATAGAAAATAGTCAAACAACTATTTAGTAATATTCATTAGATCCTCAAAAAACTCTTCATTCAGAGGTCCTTCCCGTGTAGCAGAAAACTGTCAAAAATGTGATATTTTTAGTTAACTATTCGTTTATATTATTTGATTGTGGAAACGTCCTGATCTTGACAGTGGATAAAGCTTGTGGCTTCTTGCTTTTCTCCATGCCCATGAACATAGAAAGAAACGTCTGACTAAAGCTTTTATATCCTTATAAAAATATGATGCATCTTTACAGTCAAAATAATCGTATCCGTTTTATTTCACCGTTAGTGTCAAATCTTTTACCGCATTTTTGCCGCATTTTTTAACGTTGTATGTGATTCCTTTACGTAGATCGAAAAGATACTCAAAATATTGTAGCCATTACTTTTCCAGTACTTTTCGTTTCATATTGAATGAGCATAGTTCAAATACTAATTACAATTGAATTGATTAAACTTTCTTGGTCCTCGTGGCAAAGTTTTGAAAATCGCTCACAACTATCGACGCTGAAAATTCCAGGCCCCCATTTTGCCATATTTCAATGTTCATTAACACTTGTTTTGGAAATATTAGTCTGGGCTGCAGGTTTTTTGTCATTTAGTACAATTTCTTCCACTAAATGTAATATTTTCTGGAGTAATCAGCACGGGAATCATCTTTTGATGATTCTAGTCTCCAGCGAAATAACTGGGACAATTTTTTATACTTCAAAACTTATCCTTCACAGTCCCCATTGATTTGCGTTGATGTTAATCCTTTTTAAGTCAAAATTCCAACTCTGGATCGAAGCAGCAAGGGTTGTGTAAACTTGTTGAAGCTTGTCATTACCACGTGCAAAAACGGTTTCGATACATTTTTCATACCAGAAGTGAAATTTCCTAATTACGTTATGAACAATAATGATTTTTTTCTTACCAATTGCTCCAATCAATTCTAGGAGACGAAAACTGTTTGTATGTATATGTATATGTGCCTTTGAAGAGAATTGTTGGAGACGAAAATTTGAATGTAATTATTCATATACATGGTGGAGCATTCATGGTTGGTTCTCCTGGACTTGTAGCCGGACCTGATTATTTATTAGATGAGGATGTTGTGTATGTTTCATTTAATTACCGTTTAGCCATTTTAGGTAAGTTATAGATTGATTCTTTATTTTAATTACGTCGAGTTTCTTAAAGTATGAGTTTAAGAAACAAGAAAATAATCACTGGGGACTAAATCTGATAAATGCGGTGGGTAGTCAATCCATTCGTGAAATTTAGTCATGGCGATCACTGAACTGTGAGATGGTGCGTTGTCCTGAGTTTTGTTGTCCCATTTTTTTTAATATTTGCAATTTTTCCTTTTACCATATATAGCAATTAGTCGTATCACTCTCGTGTTAATATTTTATTTTTTTAAAATTAGTCGATGATAAAAAACTCATAACTATCTCAAAGAACGGTCGCAATCACTTTTCTAGTCGATGAAACTGTCTTTGCATATTTTAGAGCAGATTCGCTCTTTGGTGCCAGTGGAGAAGATGTTGTGTGCCTTGTTTTGGGACAAGAAAGAAGTAATTGCGGTTGATTTTCTCTTGAAACACCGAACATTGACCGCGTAGTATTATGGTGACTTACTAAAAAATATAAAGTCTGTCTACAGATCAAAACGACGCCATGTTTTAATCTGTAGTGCGATATTGCTGCAAGACAGCGGCAGACCGCATACAGCTCGGTTTAAGATGAAAACGTTGAACGAAATCGATTGGTAAACACTGGAGCACTCTCCTCATAATTATGATTTGTGATGACTTGGTGGACTGTGATTCGAAAGAAATGCGGAGGTAGAGTCCTGGTTACGTGGCAAATCGAGAGAGTGGCAAACGTGTGTAGAGTGAGACGAAGACGAAGATATCTTTGGTTTGAGGCTTCAGGCAAATAATTCTTGTTATAAAAATTCATGTAACAAATTTAATGTTCACGCTTAGTTTTTCCTTCCCTTCGACTACAAAATTAGTCTTTGATTGTCAAAAGAAATGCGATTTAAATTTTATAGGATTTTTAAGTACCGAAGACAACGTTGTATCTGGTAACAATGGTTTGAAGGACCAAGTTATGGCTTTAAAATGGGTTAAGGATAATATAAAATATTTTGGTGGAAATCCCGATTCCATTACTTTAACTGGATTTTCAGCTGGTGGCGCAAGCGTTCACTATCATTACCTTTCACCCTTATCGAAAGGTAAGTAAGATGGCAATCATAATATATGTTTAATTTTATCGAAAACTGTTGGGATTATGGATTAGGTAACGGTGTATTTATGAAAAAAAAACTATTTACGTTATAAATTCGAAGATTATTTTATTTATGTTCGAGATTCGAAAGTATGTTTTTACAATGTTAAGGATCGGAGAGAGTTAAACTACCTACTACCTAAACTTAATATATTTTTATATTTCCTCGTAGAAACTAATTAATTTTTCATGATTTAGAAAAGCATTTACTATTAATTAAGATTGTTTCAAAAGCTCCTGGCCTTAAACTATCCTCAAAATTCTCAAGCCAAATAATGATATCGAACGAGTAGTACATGTTTGTAGATACCTATCATTTAACATATACCTTTCAGGTTTATTCCATAGAGGATTATCACAAAGTGGAACTGCGCTCGTTCCTTGGGCAATCATAGAAAAACCTTTAACTAAAGCGAAACAAGTAGCGTCCCATCTCGATTGTCCAACACATTCTACCAAAGAAATGGTTGAATGTCTTCGTAAAACTACCGCTAAGGATCTTTTGACAGCAATGTCAAAGCTATTTCTATACTTTAAAATAGTACCGCTCATTATTTTTGGTCCGGTAATAGAGAAAGGGGATAATCCGTTTTTAAATGAACATCCATATACATTGATCAAGCGGGGTGAATTTCAGAACGTTCCATGGATTACATCTAATGTCAAAGACGAAGGAATTTTCGTAGCACTAGGTAAATATTTCTTTCTATTATATTTCTATTTCTATTTCTATTTCTATTTCTATTTTTCTATTTCTATTTCTATTTCTATTTCTATTTCTATTTCTATTTCTATTTCTATTTCTATTTTTCTATTTCTATTTCTATTTCTATTTCTATTTCTATTTCTATTTCTATTTCTATTTCTATTTCTATTTCTATTTCTATTTCTATTTCTATTTCTATTTCTATTTCTATTTCTATTTCTATTTCTATTTCTATTTCTATTTCTATTTCTATTTCTATTTCTATTTCTATTTCTATTTCTATTTCTATTTCTATTTCTATTTCTATTTCTATTTCTATTTCTATTTCTATTTCTATTTCTATTTCTATTTCTATTTCTATTTCTATTTCTATTTCTATTTCTATTTCTATTTCTATTTCTATTTCTATTTCTATTTCTATTTTTCTATTTCTATTTCTATTTCTATTTCTATTTCTATTTCTATTTCTATTTCTATTTCTATTTTTCTATTTCTATTTCTATTTCTATTTCTATTTCTATTTCTATTTCTATTTCTATTTTTCTATTTCTATTTCTATTTCTATTTCTATTTCTATTTCTATTTCTATTTCTATTTCTATTTCTATTTCTATTTCTATTTCTATTTCTATTTCTATTTCTATTTCTATTTCTATTTCTATTTCTATTTCTATTTCTATTTCTATTTCTATTTCTATTTCTATTTCTATTTCTATTTCTATTTCTATTTCTATTTCTATTTCTATTTCTATTTCTATTTCTATTTCTATTTCTATTTCTATTTCTATTTCTATTTCTATTTCTATTTCTATTTTTCTATTTCTATTTCTATTTCTATTTCTATTTCTATTTTTCTATTTCTATTTCTATTTTTCTATTTCTATTTCTATTTCTATTTCTATTTCTATTTCTATTTTTCTATTTCTATTTCTATTTTTCTATTTCTATTTCTATTTTTCTATTCCTATTTCTATTTCTATTTCTATTTCTATTTTTCTATTTCTATTTCTATTTTTCTATTTCTATTTTTCTATTCCTATTTCTATTTCTATTTTTCTATTTCGTACCATAATCATGATTTTCAAATATTGGAATCGTTGCTCAAATTGTTGTCTCAAGATTGACAGAAAAAGCTTCTCGGAAAATGATGTCTTTATCTAAACAACTTTCCGGTTATATCTCTGTCCAAAATGTAGGAAGAAACTTTTTGAACTTTTGCAAAACTCTGCCTGTGTCAAGTTAAGTATAGATGGCGTGAAAATAATGCCGTGACAAAAAAAATTTCTCATACGACCTCACCTTTCTGAATTATACTTATAGACCAGGGGAGGTTTGTGCCCAATGGTTAACAATCCGTAACTTTTACAGGGACAACCTGTACAATCTAAATATACCAATAATGAATTTTTCAATTGATTTTCAACAAAAAGATATTCTTTGCTTAACTCGATAAAACTTTTGGCTTAGGAGATATGTAGATTTTTAGATCGTCGTACATATTAAGAAAGACGTTCGCCATAAAGAGACATTCTGAAGAAAATTATCATAAATTGTAATTATTTATTGAAAATACTTATAGGATGTTGAGTTGAAGTTTAATTGGAGTTGATGTTCAGCCTCAACGATTGTTATAGACAGCTCTATATCCCAATCAGGGGGAATCTGATTGTCTTTAGTTGTAATTTCATCATTCTCTTCTACTAGATTTATCTCCAGGGGATTCATCGCTGTACTCACGACTCAGAATAGTCGTCCATAATCTTCTTCTATTTCCGTATTCACTTGTTGCTCACATCAGTTTATGTTATACTTAGAAGAGTTGATGTTGTATGATGTTTTTTTCTGGAGGTTTCTGGTGTCTTTGAAATTAATCGTTGATTTTATGTCATCTTGATACTATTGGATTTTCATCCCAAACTGTTCACTTGTCGTTTAATTTTCCTTATTCTGAACTGTGTACTTTGTATTGTTGTAGTTTACATCGTAAGCAGCTCCTTTTAATAAAGACTGCAACTCTGTACTTTCAAAAATCAATATCTCGAAAACGAAATAAAAAAGGGAATATTTAATTCAATTTCTTAGACCGTTTGTGTTTATAAATATTCTTGATATTAAGTCTCTTCTGTTTCAAAATTTTTTAAATAATTTTTAAAAGAAATAAATTGACGTTTCTACTTTTCTTTAAGTCTTTATCAAGAATATTTATAAACATAAACATATCAAAAGGTCTAAGAAATAAGAAATTTCAATTGACTTTTAAAACGAATTTTGTCTAACACATCTGACACTGACTTAAACGTTGAATCAACATTTTCAAACGTCATTTCTAACATGTCTTTTTTGTTCTCGTCTGAATTTCTTCATGTTTTGAAGTTGGATTTTATTTTTACAGGTATGATATTAACTCGTGCTACAAACGAGGTAGATAAAAAGTGGGATGAAATTATACCATATTTGCTGGATTTGTATGATACAGTAGATGAAGCTGATAAGATGGCGGTTACGAAGAGTATTAGAAAGTATTATTACGATCATAAATCACTAAGCGAAGACAATCTTTCTTCTATGGTGGAGGTGAAATATTTTTTGATTTATTTAGTGATATAATCAGTATTATCATGTTTTTTGGAAACCCACATAATTAACAATATTGAATATTTTGTAATTATTATTTCGTTCATATTTCCTCCAATTTGATAATTTAGCAAAGACATCCGATATAATTTGTTTATTTAAATTATTGACAAGAATAATCGATGAGGACCAGCTTCATACCATCTTGTAGGTGGTTGGGATGTATTCGGTTTTTCTTCCTTTGCAATCTTCACCAACTGTCGTCTGACATTCTGTCCACGTGGTATTTCCATTTCCTTCGCCGATTTCTCGTCCATCTCACTATATCCTGGATGTCACACATCTCCCTTATTTCATCATTTCTCTGTGGTTAAATAATGTGTGTCCCACTATGCCATTGATCTCAGCCTCTTAGTTATGATGCTCTCTGCTCTGATCTCTATCGAGTATGTCATTACTGGTCTCACACAGGTCTTGTATATTTTGACTTTGCCCCTGATAGTCATAAATAATATTAATCACGCTCATCTTTAAATTTCTGTTACTTGTAATGTTCGCTTCTAGATATTTGAATGACATCGCTTGTTCTGATCGTTCTCTGGATACTGTAGAATATTCAGGATATTTGCATGATAAAAGCTTTCGCTATTTGTTCAAACCTATACAGCAGCCTTTGAAAGTTTACTTCGTCTTCTGAAATTATTACTGCGTCCTCAGCAAACATACTATTTTTATTTCTTTGTTTCCCATTCGGTATCATCTTCCAGCTTGCTTTATCTCGTTTATAATCTCATCCATTATGATGATGAACAAGATCTGTCACTGAGGCAGAGGCTGTCTGCTTGTCTGATATATGTGTAATTAGAGGTATTCGATTACTTCTATTATGTTGGAGTGAATCTTCCTTCTCTTCATTAGAGTGTTACATCCCTTAATCGTACCTTATCAAGTGCTTTGGTGAGATCAATGAAGCACATCTTATTGAAATCTATAGTCTTTTCCGTATCACAAAATTAGCATCTATAGCAGAGCTGTTCTTTCTAAATCCTTATCTCATCGAGCTAATAACTCGATAATTTTTAATCAACTATTGTTCTAATTGTATTTTGATGCAAATGGATGAATCAATACAATTATTCCATATAAATATGTTTCAGTTATGCAACGATAGGTTCTTTTTTACCGATACAGAACAAGCAATAAGATTACAATCGGCGGTTAACAAGAGCGAAGTTTATTATTATTTCTTAACTTATATACCAACTAATCCATCAATACCGTATTTTGGAATCAAAAAAGGTAAATCTAATTTGACTGCAGTTGTTTTCAGTGAAACTTTACACTAGCTTCTTTTCTCCTAAACAAAACTCCAGTAAATACAAAACATACCAATAATATGTTCATGATTTTGTAATAAATAAAATATTAAACATAAAACATCCCTTCGTGTTTTTCACAAAACCAGATCATTTTAATACCATCTTATTGCCTTTGGCTAGTGCCGATGCTGAAGCCACTACTGTCTTTAAGAGTTTAATCTTTTCTTCTGTCATCTGCTGCTAAATTATCTTCCAATCCTGTCCATTCGCTACCACGTCCGTACATACTAACCTCTCCTTGACCTTTCTTTGCTTTCTTCTCCCCTTTGGACCAAAAATATTCCCATAGTGGATACCTTACTTACCATTTACAATAAACATGAATCCCCAAACGTCCTCGTAGAAAAAGCATTCCTAGAAATTTTGCATAAAAAATCCTGCAACCCAATTTTCTATACGGATGCTTCCAATCGGTTGCGCAGACATTACAAACCACAAACTCATAAGTTCTTTCCAATTCATCCAAGCTTCCAAATTTATCCTTCTCAACTATCCAATTGTCCAGTAAATGTACGACAAACTATCTTGATATAACAGTCTCTTTTATCCGGTTCCATCGCACAGGATTTGCTAGAAACGAATCTGCAGATCGCCATGCCAAAGAAGCCACGAAGAATCCTCCTGAAATCCTTCAGGAGGTTGAGCTTGCCAATGATCTGAAGACTAACTTCAAAAACCTCTTGGCGCGATATATGGAGCATTACATAACATCCATCCATCTACTTCTCACCTTTTCCTAAACTTTTTGAATAGGAGAGAAGTTGTGACAATAAGATCGACCACGCAAAACTTCTTGTGTCAGTTAAGCACATCTTCAACGACTGCAGTTTCCATATCAGCAGTTTAATATGGAAACCAATCTCAAGGAGAGCCACCAGTTGAAAATCCTCAGAATTACCTGTGGAGTATGTCCAGTTTACCTAGTTTTTTTATTTCGATTTTTGTTTTTGAGTTGTGTGAATTAATTAATAAATCTCCTCATTCGATTCTCTCTTATACCCTTCTATTTCGTGGTAACAATTCTATGTACCCCAACTTGGTAACTTATGCTAACAAAAGAACTGAATCTTTTGAATAAAAAGTCATTTATTTCAATGCAAAATTTTTTCTAATTTCGTTGTAGGAGTTTGTCACGGCGATGACGTTGCATTATTATTTAAAACAAGTTTTATTCCATTGAAAAGAAGCAGTAGGGACGAAAAAATGATTAAAATTTTCACACAATTCATTGCTACTTATGCAAATACCAGGTAATTATTGTATTATACACTATTTAATTTGCACTAAACTAATAGCAGTGCTGCTACTTTTTCGTTAGCTCCTCAAAGTCAAGAATGGATCTTGTGAAATCATGTCAACGTTGAGTCTTATGTTGACATAAAATAAATCTCTTTCCATGTGCCCTTATCTAACAAAGCACTCTGAAACTATGACTAGAAACATTTTCGTAAAGCTTTTTTCGAAATGTCTACTCTGTCGTTGTTTTCTCAATGTTATGAATAGTGTTAAAATTTTATTTAGGTATTGGTAGGGAATATAGATCCAGAAGTAGAGTGGTGTTATATTTGGTGATGAAGGCGAAAACGAACAAACGAAAATGTTTTTAGCGGCGAAATAGTCATAAACGTATTGTAGGACGTCACTTTGTCTTGATAAAAAAGAAAACTGTCGGTACGTTTTACAAGTCTCTTTCTTCGTAAATCTTCTCGCAAATATTCCATTCCCCTCTGGTAAAATCCCAGTTTATAGTTGCTATTCTTGGAACGATTCTTATTTTTTTCGTCTGGTTTTTGTTTGTTTTCAGCAATTCAAAATAAATTCTTAAAATTTTCAAGATGAAGATACCGGTGAAGCTAATTTATGTCCTTTTATTCTTATTTTATGTGCTTCTAGAGACTTTTTCTGAAGTGAATTTTAAAAATTCGGATGCAGAAAAGGCTAATTTATGTCTTCTTTTTCTTCTTTTGTATGTTTCTACAATTTTGATATAAATTTCTTCGTGAATTTATGTCTTTTTATTCTTATTTTATGTGCTTCTAGAGATTTAAAACTTTCTGAAGTGAATTTTGAAAATTCGGATGCAGAAAAGGCTAATTTATGTCTTCTTTTTCTTCTTTTGCATCTTTCAACAATTTTGATATGAATTTCTTCGTGAATTTATGTCTTTTTATTCTTATTTTATATGCATCTAGAGATTTAAAACTTTCTGAAGTGAATTTTGAAAATTCGGATGCAGAAAAGGCTAATTTATGTCTTCTTTTTCTTCTTTTGCATCTTTCAACAATTTTGATATGAATTTCTTCGTGAATTTATGTCTTTTTATTCTTATTTTATATGCATCTAGAGATTTAAAACTTTCTGAAGTGAATTTTGAAAATTCGGATGCAGAAAAGGCTAATTTATGTCTTCTTTTTCTTCTTTTGCATCTTTCAACAATTTTGATATGAATTTCTTCGTGAATTTATGTCTTTTTATTCTTATTTTATATGCATCTAGAGATTTAAAACTTTCTGAAGTGAATTTTGAAAATTCGGATGCAGGAAAGGCTAATTTATGTCTTCTTTTTCTTCTTTTGCATTTTTCAACAATTTTGATATGAATTTCTTCGTGAATTTATGTCTTTTTATTCTTATTTTATATGCATCTAGAGATTTAAAACTTTCTGAAGTGAATTTTGAAAATTCGGATGCAGAAAAGGCTAATTTATGTCTTCTTTTTCTTCTTTTGCATCTTTCAACAATTTTGATATGAATTTCTTCGTGAATTTATGTCTTTTTATTCTTATTTTATGTGCTTCTAGAGATTTAAAACTTTCTGAAATGAATTTTGAAAATTCGGATGCAGAAAAGGCTAATTTATGTCTTCTTTTTCTTCTTTTGCATCTTTCAACAACTTTGATATGAATTTCTTCGTGAATTTATGTCTTTTTATTCTTATTTTATGTGCTTCTAGAGATTTAAAACTTTCTGAAGTGAATTTTGAAAATTCGGATGCAGAAAAAGCTAATTTATATCTTCTTTTTCTTCTTTTGCATATTTCAACAATTTTGATATGAATTTCTTCGTGAATTTATGTCTTTTCATTCTCATTTTATGTGCTTCTAGAGATTTAAAACTTTCTGAAGTGAATTTTGAAAATTCGGATGCAGAAAAGGCTAATTTCTTCTTTTGCATATTTTAACAATTTTGATACGAATTTCTTTGTGAATTTTGGAGATTTAAATGTTAATGAAGCTAATTCAAGTCTTAACTTTCTTCCTGTGTTTATTTTGAGTTATTTTCATTAATTTAAGACAGTTATTTTTGAAATGAGACATATATGTTGTTAATTTATGTGTGTTTCTTCCTTTTTTACAAGATTTTACTTGTTTTTATATAATTTTGTCCGGATGTGATATTCCTCTCAATATGAAAGATCTTCTTTAGTATAAACGTTTTTCATCGTTTGCTTACATTATTACGAAATTTCTTCTACCTCTTTTATTCGTTCCTATTTTTTCCCTATCCTATTCAACTTCATCTTTTTCAAGTTGTTCCTCTATTAGTTATGCTTATGATTTTATTTTTAGTGTTTATAACCAAATTATATTACACTGTTACTCTTTGATAGAAACTATTATTTTTTCTTCAGTAAACCTTCATTTAACAATATTGAATGGCTACCGGTTACACCTGGAAGCAAATTAATAGATACTATGAAAATAGAATCACCGACTAAAATGGAAATGATAAAGATGGAGACAATAGGATCTTCAAAGTTTTGGGAAGATTTACCAATCAAAGAAAACCGAAAGTTATTTCCTGATCTTCGTTAAAAGACTGTTGTTTAGATTAGCGTTTCAAAAATTGTGAACTGTTCTGTTTATTTTATTGTTATGTAGCAGATTAAAACTGCATTTTGAAACAGGAAAACGTTGTTTTTATATATTCACTGCTACCTCTATCGAACATGATTATTAATAGAAACGTTTTAATGTTTGCCATATTTCGATAGTAGACATTTCTCTGAACAAATTCCTTCAATAAAACTATAATCCGTCCACACCTGACTGATCGATACAAGATCCAAAAAATTCCAAGCAATCTTCTTAATATCCAATTAAATTAATCCTCGCCGATATATCTGACTTTGGGAAAAACCAGAAACCTCTTATCTGTTCTTTTTTCCATATTTACACGAGCCCAGGCGAGGCGTTTGGAATCGTGGAGAAAATCGTTCTGTTTCGAGACCGCAAAGCGATCAGATCTCGAACGCCGAGATCTCAGCGAACCTAGTAAGTTGAAGTTATTGAACTTTGTTTATTGTGCTACTTCTCCACTACCCTCGACACTACCGTTCATAGTGGAATATTTTTAAAATAAAAAAACAATTTACTGCCGTTTCGTCTAATTTATTAAACCAAGTCAAAAAACCGAACCGGAAGTCAGTAAATTCAATTACTGGTAAAACCTCGATAAATTGATTGATCTAGAAAATGCCAAATTAGTGAGTTCCTAATATTCACAATTACTCTGCCTGATGCGCGTTTCGATAACAAAGTTGATTTGACACCAATAAACCTTCTCCCGCGAAAATTAATACTCGCCAACGGGATTAATTTTCATGGGAGAAGGTTTATTGGTGGGAAAATACATGATAAAACAGGTTATTAGATTTCAGTTTGTCTTCAGTCTCTGACGATAACTTGGTATGAATATCGGTATTTCCTTCATATTTTCCTTCGTTTCTGTAATTTTCTCATCGTTAGAAAAGAAAAATCAAATTTTATCATGAAATAAAGTTTATTTGATTCGAAATTACATCATAGAACGTCATTATAAGTACAATCATTATCATCATAGCCCTGTTAATTATGTTGTTTGTCTTGGTCTTAAAGTTTTGCCGGAAAATTTTATTACAACGTCTTGAAATCTCATGTTGGGAGTAAGGAATTGCTGTAAAGTGTCCACACCTTGTCTGGGCTCTCGGTCGAATGGAAAACCCATAGAACGACGGTCAGGATAAAGTCTATCCTTAACACCGCAGAAACTATCAGCATCGTTGCAAATACCAGTAAGATCTTGATTGACCTGCGAAAATATAATACACCAAATTATTTTTTCATCAATTCATGATGTAATATAGTAAAAAAAAACAATATTTGGGGCCTGAAAAGAAAAAATCGCACCTGCACAAATATCAAACAACAAAATTATTAATGAAACTAAAGAAAAAAGATAACGCCATTTTGTCATTTACCAAAGACCCATCAAACATCCTGGAAGAACTGGTAAAAACTGGAAATACTATTTAGTTAGTAGCCATGATTTTTTATTTTAATTTTTATTGTATGAAAAATTTTTTGGGTACAAAAGGATAATAACAGGACAAAAGTAAACGTACTATTGGAAAACCCTTCAACTTCAAATGGCGGCATGGTGTCAAATCAGTTTTGACATTTAAAAAACGAACATAAACACAAGCCATGAATTGGTTTACTTCCAAAAACCCTGAATAATTGTCTCCAATTTTGTGCAACAATTTGTCGCAGATTTCCTGGTCGTTCGACACCAATTAGACAAACACTGCGACAGGAGATTTTCCCAAGGTTGGTCGCCCTCTGACCAGCCGTTTTGCTGAGAATATTCCTTGCTCAAAAGGAGCCCGGACCATCGACCAATCGACATGCCACTCGAATGATCATTATCGACAATTCTTGCAGAATTTGGACAAAAGATTAGAAGATGTTTCCTTACATTGGAAAACCCTACAATTTTTTCAAATATCAGCATATCAGCTTGTGTCAAATCGGATTTGACATCTATGGAGCGAATAAAAATACAAACCATGAATTGGTTTAC
Organism: Diorhabda sublineata; assembly: GCF_026230105.1. Classification (NCBI taxonomy): domain Eukaryota; kingdom Metazoa; phylum Arthropoda; class Insecta; order Coleoptera; family Chrysomelidae; genus Diorhabda; species Diorhabda sublineata. The sequence continues at coordinate 9,250,197 of NC_079475.1, read as the reverse complement.
TTCGCAAAAACCCTGAATAATTGTCTTCAATTTTGTGCAACAATTGGTCGCAGATTTCCTGGTCGACACCAACTGAACAAAAATTGCGTCGTTTTATCAACCGCCTTAAAGATACTGGAGAAAGAGGAGATTTTCCCAAGGTTTTTGGGCCTCTGACCAGCCGGAATATCGCTGCTGTTGCTCAAAAGGAGGCTGGAACTTCGGCCAGTCGACGTGTCACTCAATTGGGCATTGGACGGTCTTTAAGCAGAATTTTCACAAAAGATTTGAGGATGTTTCCTCAAAAAGTACAGAGAGTGTGTGAGCTGTTGCTGTTGACTCCCAAAGGTGTTTAACCTAGGCTTAAGCCATCCTGAATTTCAACAAAGAGGAAAATTATTTCCATTCAGCGGCTAATAATCGTATCTGGAATACCGAAAATCATCCACAAGAAACCATTACACCCGCTCAAAGTTACTGCATGATGTGCTATTTATGCTAGAGAAGACATCAAAACATTTTCTTAACAACGCTGTGAGCTAAAATTTGAGATTGAAGCATGTATTTCAATTTCTTTATGTAGTGGAAGGGCACACACTTCTTGAGCTACAATCGATATTTAAGGAAGGATTTAAGGTTTACAAAATTACTCGTATTGGAAATTCGCACTGGCCGGTCAGATAACCAGACTTAACCATGCTTTTTATAGTTTTTTTGAAAGTTAAAAATTACGCTAACAAGTCTCAGGCTCTTGGAGTCTTTAAGGAGAATAATACGAGAACCTGCCGAAAATATGGCAAGAGTGATGGACCCGAACCCGTATGGTTAAAATTTTTCAAGCAGAGCCAGAATCTTTCTCATACAATAGTTTGAGTAAACTGAAATTGGAGAACAAATAACCCAAGGTGGAGAACCAGTTTCCATGTTTCTAATACTTACTCCGTCATCTGCATAATTAGAAATCATAACGAACAATTCACATCGGAATCCAGGGTTTTCAGTATTTCCTTTTGGAATTAACATATGCTGCGGCCAGCCACATCCGCAGAAGTTGAATTGTTCCAAATTACCACCGCCTTCTGGTCTGTTGGTATCCAAATCGCGGAAGGTCCTTTCAAATGGAATCGTTACAGAAGATTGAGTTGAAGCACGGATTATTGTATTTTGACCTTGTTTCACTGTAATCAAACGTAAATTTATATTTGTATAATATATCTATGGTTATCAATGAGAATGGTTCCACCATTTCAAAAAAAAATGACTATTCAACGAACGAAAACATTTTAAAGTCAAAACATGTCAAAAATAAAATAGCTTGATGAAACTGTTGGATGTTTTTATCATAATGGCTTGAAAATGAAATGAATCCAAAAAAAATCTCAACAAAATTTCCACGAAGTTTTTATTTTTATATTTTCTTCCACTTAGTGTTTAAGGCTCTTTTCTAAATAAGAACCATTTGGTATTCATTTTTCCTTGATTTCATTTTCAATATTTCTTCTTGGTGGAATTACTTCTACTTATAGCGCCCATATTTTTATCGAAAAAATTTGATTAATTCTAGACCCTGTATCGGTACAGGTACAGTTACACAGCCGTATACCACCTGATTTTTTCTAAGAATTTTATTTTCATTAGGTAGAAAAAATGTTTGATTTGGATGAGCCAATCATTTGGTATTGTTCAATCTTGAACTTATTATGCAGACTTCATTTTAGATTCATCGATATCTCTGATTATATCTGAATTCGCTCTATTTTTCTGTTCATAGTTTTCCATGAGTTACTTGAGATCTGTTGGGTATTAGGTAGTTTAGATCCTGGAAGATCAGCTGTTTTTGTAAGAGACGACGTATCTAATTAAATGAATCTAGATGTTTGATCAGATCATTGAGCTCTGATTTCAACTAAGAATTTTTGAGTACTTGAAAAATCCTCTTTACGTCTTTACAATGTTATTCAGGGTACTGAAAGATCAGCTGTTTTTGTAACAGATGAGAACTTTTCGGAAACTTCACTCCTGTTTTCATTGAGTTGTGATTAACTAATCAATTTCAGGTACAAAGATCTCTATTTTTCTGATCATAGTTTTCTTTAGAGTTACTTGAAATCTATTGAGTATTAGGTAGATTAGATATTTGAAGATCAACTGTTTTTTGAGATAAACGAGTAATTTCTATATTGCTCACATGATCCTTTAGTTTGCTTAATATCACACATTAACCAGAAGGTTAATTTTTATTTTAAATATCGAAATATCGAAAAAGTACTTACGATCAACTCTGAATCTATCTAATTCAATAAACATGTGCCTTTGGTCTTTGAACAACCATGGGTTACCCCTCTCGTCGAATTTAGGCGCCATAAATATCCTACAAGTTCCCTGTCTGGCTTTACCGCTGTTGTTTACTGTGATTCGGTAGTTGAAAGGCTGATGATTAAGATGGGTAAATCTCACAAATACAGCACCACGTGGTTGGAAGTCCATTCCTCTCGATAGGTCCACGTCGGATTCTTGCCAGAAAGTGTTAAAAGTATTACGAGCCTTTCCTGATTCTACATTGATGCTTTCAACAGTGACTCCTGGGTAGTTCAACTTGAATATAAAATATAAAAATATAGAAACCGAGACATGGATTAAAGTGAATGAAAAGCAATAGAAATGAGAAGAATTGAATGTATAACAGGAAAAAATCAACTTCAGTAGTGAGGACAATAACAAAGAAAAAATTTGATTCAATTGTTGTATAAACCTTCCTGGTATCGTAGGAGGTATCATAAAACCATTATCTTGTTAAAAACATAATAAGGAGGTAATTTCTTCATAGTATGGTCCTTGAATGCCAATGCAGTTATCCTAACGTTGAATGGAAGCATTTTTGCAAGAGTCGGTTGGAGCGGAATTTGGTGGAAAATGGAAAAATTTTTACCTACTAAAAACTTGTAGTAATAGATATTGTCATAATGGAAAATAATGCGGATGGTTTATCATCTAAGATTTATAATTTACGAGCTCTGATTGTACTGAGCTCATAGACATATATCAAACTTTCATCTTCATTTACAATTTCGGCTATGATGTATGAAAGATGATCTTCAAATTCTGTATTAATTGAAGCGCGATTTTATGGCAGTGCTTTGGAAGTCTATAATCAAATTTGGTTGTCGCGAGTTTCCATTGTGAATATTTGGGACTCCATCTTGTTAAGTTTGCGCTTCAAACCACGTTGTGTTTTTAAGAAGTTGGTTAATCAGTTGATGCATTACTTTCTCTAACTTATAACGGTTATTCTCTAGGTAATCAAAACTAATTTAAAGTTTCCCTTTGGAACGAATTGCTATTGCCTCAATCATAGCACATGATCACCAATACCTTGATGTTTGACTTTGATTGATGGGTCTTATTAGAGCAGGGTGAGTCTGTTTATTTTTTAGTCTCAGTTTCATAACCATAGATTAAATTTTTCCAATCTCCAGTAACACTTTTGGTCATGGTCTATATGAGGATGATACTTCAATCCGTATCTATTGAAGAATGATTTCTTTGGCATTGAATGTCAGAAGTCTTCGATCGAATTCATTCATCTTTAGTGAATCATCTGTTAATTTGATGCATCATCTTTTAAGTTTGTGCTTTGAAAGGACTTTATGATCCTAAAGAAAGTTTCCTTTAAATACGAGCCCAAATATTCAATTTTCCATGGAGGTCACCGTATTACGTTGAGTGTCTTCCTTGAATTCGTGGTCAACGTATTTCACCCTTAGTTATTCAGGGTGGAATACCAAGTAAGTTATTAACTGAACTCACCTGGAGACCATTAGAAAGAAATAGCACTTTATTCAGAAGTAACTTGCTTTGATCAGTCTGTCTTTTCTTAAGTTAATACATGCAAGACCGAGTAAAAATTTCAATCAGCACAACCCTTAGAAGTAGAGATATAAAACACTTGGATTAGAGATGAAAACAATAATTGCTGTAATTGCAGCATTTCAATTTTATAAGAAGCGATTTCGAATACTAAATGAAAGATTACAGAAGAGATGGAATTTACCAGTTTATGTTAGGAGATTATAGAAAATAAGTCAAGCTTTAAGAAGCTTTCATCCTGGATAAATGAAGACTGATTCTTATTACTTAATATTTGTATTGAATCGAATGCATGAAAGTGAAATACAAACAGTAGTAATTGAAGACCTGGACCAAGATAATTGTGTTATAATATAAACCATATGGGTATTGGATATAAAATAACTTTGAAAATTTAAAAAATTGAATCTCATAAAAACAGTAACAAAAACGTAGATGAATATTAAAAATAAGAAGGCCTCGTAGATCCTATTGTAGTCCCCTTGGTCACACTAGTCCATGGAGGTTCCCTAGAATTGGAAAATCTTTCAAGTGCCGCAGGCTTTGAAGCAAGGCTTTTATGCTAAGTAAATCTCTAGGATTTTCTTCTGGGTGTTAATGAGAACTTGACAGTAGCAGTTTACCATTCCACAAAATCAGAGGCTCTACTTGTATTTTATCTTCGCCCGCGTAGCCTGTTATTCGACCTTCTAGTTTCTTTGTAGTATTTGTACTGCATAGTACGAAATGTCTGGTCTTACTTATAAAGGTTTTGACCTGTTAACTAAGACTAAAAGATGTGTATGAAAACAATAAAAGATGCAATACTAGTAGAGTATTATTCTAAATCTATTTACCTGCTCGCTTGTATATCTTGGTAATATAGACTTGAATTGCTGGAAGATATAATCAATGTAAGCATGCCATCTGTAGAAAATTGGATCACGCATAGCAGTTGCTGAATCTCCAATTACACCAAAAGATTCCTGCGAAAACCATGACATTAAAAATTTATACTGAAATCAATTTAATTCAAATTATACTTACAAGATGTCTATGGTCAGGATCGTGGATGTAAGAGAGGAATACATGTCCCATATTGTGTAAATCTCCATACAGATCCCTATTTGGTGATAAAATACTAGATTCGATCATGTTTCCCAATACATCAATACCTTCAAATTCTGTCAACTCTGTTGTAGTACCATCAGGCTGAAAAATTTTAGAAAAAAATTTGTTAGATGTCATTCAATCTTTTATTGAATCAATTCTTACATTGGTAACTCTTCTAGAATGGATACACTCAAGAATTCTGTCTCTCCATCTTTCCAAATCATCGACATCTTGAACAATTTGATCTAATTCTCTCTTGAGGTTCGATAATTTTTGATTAGCAACACGAGCAGGATATGATCTGCTTGATACTGCGCTGTCGAGCTTTGGGAAATAGGCTTCCGGGATAGCTTTGCGCCAATCGATGAATCTTTCAACTCGTTTCAATCCAGTACAAAGCCTCTCGAAGTTATACCTGGAAAAAATACCTGTTTTTATGATCAAAAAACTTTTCGAAGGATTTACAGTTGTATTGGGAGTAATTTGAATTGGAATAATTCCGAAATTCGATATTTCGAAAATATATTCCGGTGTTCTTCAAAGGAGAAAACAAATACTTCCCTGGCTAATGCCTCGACGAAATTGAATTACATCTTCTCTGAAGAGCTTGATTCCAATCGACCTTTTTGTCGATATCAACATCCCCAATGGTTTTCGGTTGCAATTAGGGGTTTCGACGTTATTACGTCTCTTCAGAGTGGTATAACAAACCTCGTTCGGGTTTCTCCTCTGTGGGTAAACCTCCCACAGAGGTACCCAAATCACCCGAACGTTGGGAGGTTTGGGTTCTTTTGGCTAGAGCTCAGAAATTAGTTAAAAGTAGATTCTATTTACCTTGCCATAATTTGCTGATGCATGTAGTAGAAAAGTTCTCCTCTTCTGTTTTTGTTAACAACTTCTAGTGCAGCTTCAAATGGGTAAACTAAATGCCAGTGCCAATGATGAAGATTGATACCTAAATCTTCCCTGAAGTAAGCCAAAACATGTTCAGGTTCTAAGTTTGAAGCAGTGAAATCCTTTGGAATTTCAATTGGTGTCTAAAAATTTAATAATGATATAATAAATACAATATCAATGGATAAGAATTTACCCTTGAACCAGTCGGTACCAGATTGGCTTCTTCTCTAGCTTGGGAAGTAATTTTACTATCGACATACTTGTCCGGGAAAGATCTAATGAAAGAAGGTAAATCTATATTTTTGGTATCCGATCTGTGTAGAAGAGCAACAGAAAGGGCGTAGTTGAATAAATACGGATTGACACGATCTCTGGTATATACAGCCACTGATAGAAGATCATCAACAGAACGCATACCTAAAAAAAAAGAAGAATATATTTTTATAATACGCGTTATTCTTAAGTAAACGAATTCGTACCTAAATATATGTTAATAAGTTGACCAGCAATTTTTCTATGTTTAGGTATGAATAAAGAAAAATTGTCGTCTCTCCTTAGTTCCAAAATTTCTCCTAAAGGAGGTATAGAAATCGTTGTGACTGGAATTTTACCTCCTGAAGCTTCCTCTCCAAAACGAGAAACTATTTGATTGCCGACATTTTTGTATTTTTCAGGCTTAAATAGAACAAATTTGGTCATCATTTAGAGAATATTAAAAAAGCTTTTATTCGATCTTGTGAATGGTATTTGAAGGAATTATAGACTTCACTAGCCTTTCTCTATTCATAGATAAATATTTAAACCCACAATTTTTAACTTTTTAGAAAAATTAGAGTCAAAGAACATTGGGTTAGAGCATTTCTCTTTCGTCAAAAATTTTTATCACTAAATTTTATTTTTCAAAGTTTTTATTTTCGATAATTTTTTTTCTTTTTTAATTTATGGTGAAGTGGAAACGTAATTTTATGAATTTTTTTATCATATATATGGAGAAACTTGAATTGAATGAAGGTAACATCAGACTGTTTACTCTGCGGTTCATTCGTACGAATGATCATTCAAAAGAATTCCACACACAAAATGATCGTCATTTGATCGAAAAATTGGTAAGGAATAAGCAAATACCAGGTCCCCTCGCCACACACCTTTCCATACGTTTTTCCATTGATTGAAGCAGTGCTGGAAGTTTTCTTTGGCGAGGGCCTTTAGGAGCTGCCGTTTTTTGCTTTACCGATTTCATCTAATCTAAGCAGACCCTTGACGCAAGATCTTTATGTCAGGGGTCAGATGTGTTATTCCTCGTGTAAAATTTTTCTAACCGTTTCTTTATCGCCGTTTATAGCTTCGGTAATCATCCGGATGCTCATTCGACGATCTGCACGCACAATTTTATTGTTTTTGGTCACCTGAGCGCTGGTCTTCTTCAGTGCTCTCTTGGACTTCACTAAAGCGCTTATACCACTCAAAAACACACGCGAGAGATAGAGAATAGGCCCTCTAGGCGCGCAGTCTCGTTATAAAATATCCAGACCTCGAAGATCACAGATCTAATTAAAAAAAATCTATGAAGATTCAAAAATATGCTCGGCTCTGTTCTTGGATATAGTACTAGCATTTGATAGGGTCTAGTAAGAAGAGCTCGTGAAGAAAATGGAACGAATTCTTCCAAACCGGATAGATCTCAAGAAAGTTAAGACCTTAAGTTTAAACAAATAAAAGTAGGAGTGCCACTAAAGAAGGTGTTTGGTTTCATACATACGAAACACATTTAATATACTACTGATACGATTAACATAAAATTTGACATAATAATAGATGATACAACTATGGAATAACTTACACAATAGCTACAAAGAGCCAATAATCTACCAAAAACTGTAGAAATGACTCTAGATGCTATGCTGAGATGAAAGTTGCAAAGGAGCTAGATGCAAAATATATGAAAACTTTTGGGGTTTGGCTTTGGGGCTGTGCTAGATCAATCAAAAAAGTACTTCCTACTATTGTTGATGCTCTATACTATATTCGAAATGCAAATCTGGAGATACCCCAACGTAGCAATAATAATGAAAGGACGGAACCTTCAGACGCGATGTAAATACCAATGGAAAATGTAGAAGGAAAACATTGTGATAAAAAAGTTCACAGATAAGTACAAGAGGACACTCAACTTAATTTTAACGATTGTATTTATAATTTAGTCTGAATTGATCGGTTGCGACCAGGTGTGATAGAAATTCGAAGTGCGAATGATATTTGCTGAATGAAGAAATCTTACAACCTTGAATTAGATCACTAATATAATCAATTTTTTGCTTAGACGTTTCATTATTAATGGAAAATTCGAAATGAATAAGATCTGAACCCTTCGAAATCGTCAATAGGAATAGACTAGTAGTTAAGAGTAAATCAACTCATTTTGTTCAATTTTCAAGCCTACAATACAAATAATCAAGAATGAGATTTGTCAAAAAAATAGTTACAGAAATATAAATATTATTCTTACCAAGTATTCCTTAGGTACATCAAAAACAGTGTTGTCGTCTCCTTTAGGCATAACAACCAATTCTTTTGGTCTGTCAAAGAGTTTGACAAGATTTCTCTTTGCGCTACTCATAATGATGAGATGATTCTGAAACAGAAAATTCAATATTGTTCAAAAATAGAAAAGTACAAATAGTATCTTATTTAGAAATTTTTTCCAAGCAGATACATAATCTTCAAGTAGGATCAGTAAATTAAGCTTATTATTAAATGATCCTTAAGTTTCATGTATATACAACAAATTTTGGATCAAACGTTACCTAGTCTTTAGAACAAATGAATTGAATAAAGTTTTATCTTCGAGTTCCAATTTTACAGTAATATTTCTAGTGAAAAGAATTACCTGTGACAAATATCCAACGCAAAATTGAATGTAGTACCAATCATCTGAATAACGAATTTAAAATAAAATTAAATCTGGTACGTGTTCACTAATTTTGAAAATAAAATGGAAAACATTAAAGCTAAAACTAAATAGACCGATCAAAATTATAAAAACAGATAAATCTGTTATTATGAAATTAGATTATAATAACAAAATTGAAACTATTGATTAATAATCTTATTCGATCTTGGAAAGAACGACTTTTTATTTCGCTACCAAATACAAAGAAAATGAAAATTCTTGATGGCTAACCCCATAAAATATATGGTCCACTAAATTTACATAAACCAATATGACTCCATTTTCTTTTTAGTTGAAAGTTAATTTTGAAAAAAAAATAATACCAAAACAAATATTGTATTAAAAACACATAAGATTTAAAAGAATAAACTAAAAATATCAAAATTGCTGAAGAATATGTAGTAATTTCGTTTTTTGTTTATATACAAATATTACAATCATGAAAGACATATTGATAAAAAAATTGTACAAAATTAAAGAATAGCTAGACAAACCTCAAAAACCTCATGTAAAGATACGGCCCAAGGGCCGCTTCCGGCCCCTGGGCCATATCAATAAAGCCCGCTGTTATTTAAGCCTTTGAAACGAAGTTGAAGCTGTGGAAAAATCAGGTAAAAAATCAAACTATGTACCATTTCCCTTATTTAAAATCATTTGGCAAAGTGAATCAAAAAAAATTTGATGAATATTCTCAACTTCTGTAAAATTTTATTAAGGAATTCAACAATCGTTTTGAAGACTTTCACAAAATGAATGAAATTGAAATCCCAATTTTCAACAATCCATTCAATTTTGAAGCCTCGCAGGCACCAGTTCATTTTCAAATGATAGATCTTCAATCGGACAGTAATTTGAAAGAAAAATTTAATTAGATTGAAGCTCTTACATCGCACAAGACTTACTTACATCTCCAATCAATTCTTAAAATAACTACAACGAATATGATACCTGACATCAATCAACTTGTCAAAACCAAAAGAAGAGAATTATCTGGATCCTCGAGCTCAATATCTCAACATCTTTTATAACTTTGATATGATTTTTAACAACCATATATTATATACTTATATAATTTAATAAATAAAACAGTTTTAATTTTCAATCTGATCCACCTACCAATTCAAAATTTAATATTCGGCCCTCTGCAAAATTGAGTTTGATACCTCTGCTTTAGAACTAAAACTCACAACAACATCTGCAAGTATGAAAATGAAATATACAGGGCGTTTTCTAAGTAATCTAAAAAATTGCTATTCTCATAAACATGTGTGATATACAGGATGTTGAATTTGTTATAATAAATGAGCTCTGACTGTAAATCTAATTTAACTTCCTGGTAACGACCACACTTATTATATAAAATGGACTTTGAAATAGTTGTCAAATACTGTGTCAAACCTAAAAATTGAATACACAAACACGAATAACCAATTTTTATCATAAGGATTTTTTGTGTTAAGTTAACAACGATGTCTGCACAGCGTTCCAAATGTATTCACCGTTATCCAAATAATCTTTATAAGTTTATTAAGACACCTATTCGTTTATAAGAGACAGGAACTTTTGCTAAATCAGGGTATATTATTGTGCGACCCAGAAATGTGAGAATACCAAATTAGGAGAACCAAAATCCAGAAATTAGGACCAGGAAAGTAAATGCTAGTTTGAAATATTCTAAAAGATAGTTTTGTGTATCCATATCGCTTTCAACGTGATCAATATTTGCTACCTCTGTCACTGAATTTTAAATAATCCCAATTATGCTGCTGATATTCTGTTTAAGGATCAAACCAACTTTTCAAGACATGACATTATGAGTTTTCACATGTGGGCGAACATAAATCCACACGCAACAGTTGTAGCATGATGGTTCCAACACACCTTTTGGTTCAATGTTTGGCTTGGCACGGTTGACTGGTCAATCTAGAAAATGAGCTTCCAGTTCATGCATGTCGGTGCTCTTCCACAGTTTTTAAACAACGAAGTGGATCTCTTCTAGGTCACTTGGACACAATTCTATGGATTTTGTGTGTAGTGATATCTAAAATCGCTCATTAAACTCAGGAAATTCTTAAAATCGTATCAAACAAAACGGTGATGTTATTTCTGGTATGTTCGAACGTATTTGGCAATCCAGAATACAATGAACTGACACCATATCAAAGTGAAAACAGGTGAGTTGATATCATTAGCTTAATTTGAAATAAATTAAATCATTTTCAAAGGGAAAGCTATGAATGTTAAGTCATATTTTGATATAAAAACCGAAATAGATCGAAACCTCATTTTAAACTAATTCTTTATCAAAAATCATGACGATTTATTATATAAAAAAATTTGTAAAAAACATGCTCTCATTTATTGTTCAGTATTGTAAAAAAAACAAATTCTTCAATAATGTGAACCAAAAACTAAGATTTTTAGAAGAAATTTAAAAATCAGTACAAAATGAAGACGGGATGTTTGAAATTTGTTGCGAAAGTTTGATTTGCTAAATACCAAAAAGGCTTCCTTGTACCTGTTGATGAAGGAATTAAATTTTTGGAAAATTTGAAAATATAAATTTAACATAATATATTAAAGAAAACTATCTTACCTGTAAAATTTCGCACGAAAACCAAGGAACTATTGCACTGTGAAAAGAGCCGACAGAACTCGAAATAACAAAAATGTTTCAGGACTTTTATACATAAAATAAGGAAACGATGTCTTATCAAAGTGGTTTTTCAGAATAAGACTTCAAAACACGCAGGTTAGTTGGCGGTTTTCAAAGTAAACAACTTTTGAAATAAATATGATTATGAAATATTTCATGATATACAGATTGTTTGTTATTTTCTGTTGAAAGCGAAACCTAAATCTTGAATACGTTATTCGCATCTGCATATTTCACACTATCATTTACATTTATCGTATAGAGCCACAAACGACTCGTGTAATCACCCATTATAAGAGGACTGCCCTAGAAGTACCTGGCCTGACATAGAGAAAGCGGTAGTTCCTTTTATTTGAAAGGCCGTAGCCCAACCAATATGAAAGCTGACCATCTTCTACTCGTAGTGAGACTGCTCCTTCGTAATCAACAGTAAAATATTGTGTAGCACAGTTTCAACGAGACCGCACAACCTACGAAGACTACCATAGCAGTGATTAACCAAATGAAATAACGACGACTTCCGAAATGTTGAAAAAAAAAGCACAAAAGAGTATTTGACGTTTAAAGTGCGCGAGCTAGAAGACATAGTAGACATTTTAAAAAGTTGAGTATATCGCAGACATATACTATACGGGTGCTGCGTTTGCTCTCAATGGAATAAAAACAGCATCGTGGAGATATTTCCATCGTGTATTTAGCAATGTTTTACTCCGTTTCTTAACTATGGATGAAATGTGAGTCCATAACTTTACACCATAAATAAGAGGTTTATCAAAACAATGGATTGAAAAGGGAGAACCGGCTCCAAAGAAGGCAAAGATCGTTTCATATGCAGGCACGGTCTTGTTAAGAAGAAAGTGTTGAAGAAGACAGTGCATCAGCTCACACATCCGTTAATACAATGCCAAAACTAATAAATTAATAAAGTCTGAATTGCTACCTTATGCACCCTATCCTCCTGATTTAGCCCCCTAGGATTATTTTTTGTTCCCTGACTTGAAAAAATGGCTCAATGGTCAAAGAATTTGAAATACTTGACGTTTCTTATTATAAAAAGGTTATAGAATTTATTGAACATTGCTGGAGCTCAAAGGAGATTACGTTGGAAAACAAATAATTTTTTTTGTGTTTTCTTTGTTGAACGAGATACTTTTCAATTTATCTCCTTGGATTACAATTTCAATATTTTTCCACAATTCGTTATTATCAGGGTTTCTGTGATTGTTAACCAAGTTTGTAGCAATCTAAACTAACTGATAAGAATTATTGATGGTTGAAGTTATTTATGTTTACTTGGATTCAAGTTATCTATATTCATAACACAAAAGTTTCAAATTTAAAATGCAGGTATTCAAAATAAATTGAATTAATGAATACCTTGTGAATCTCTGAAAAAAAAACTCTACCAAATTTCATAACTTATGTTTAGCAAATGATTGAATTCATCTTTTTGAAAATTTGACTCTAAATTTTCTGATTTTTTTATATTGATTGCTTACGGTAAAAAATACGCATTTATGACAACACCTATGAAACTTTTTGTGTCTGATATTTGGGTGGAATCGGACAAATGTCAATATTGGCGTATTATGGTAATGGGGCGATTGCCTGTCAGCTGTCACGAAGTTGTCAAAAAAATGAATAACCACATTGATAACTTTATTCTATTCAATACTTTTTATCATATAATTATCGAAAAAAACCTTGTCGGACAATTTTTACTGGGTATATACATCAAACTTGCCAATTTCCTTTAAATCTTCTATCTGCTATCATGGGATTATTTTAATTTTGTTTCTTGACATGTCTAATGCATATTGAATCGGTTGTTCGACAAAAATAATGAGCCTTTTCGATACAATTTAAAAGAAAAGCACTTTTTTCAATTTTGAGATATGGCAACACTCAGAACTCAGAACGTGTTGTCATACGAGTGATATTTGAGTTCTTTACAGATCTTTTGAACTTGGTCATAAGATGGACTTAAATCGCGAACATTTTGATTTTCTATGGATATGGATTAAACCAAAAACAGTGTACTGATCAACTCGCTTCCACTTTTGGTGATTAAGATTAAGAATCTATTCATGGTCGCAATTCTCTACAGGATTAATTTCGCCATGAAAACATGGATGCTGTGCGTGAACTGAGCTTGCAATATCGTCATGTGACATAGCGTCAGATTGAGGCGTACTTGAGTAAAAATTCCATTAACGTACATTCAATATTTTATGAACATTTAGCTGCCAAAAAGTTGATAATCACTCAAAAAAAATCTCGTGTCGATTGGTGCAAAGAAATGCTGAAAATTTTCAAACAAAAACGTTTTTGAATAGTCAAAACATCGAATTGATGTGTCGACCGCCGGTACTGTCCCCATTGATTTCTTCTTACACCAAAACAAACTTTCTAGTCGTATTTCCATTATTTGTGTTAACAAATTGACATTCGGTGTATTGATAAACCCTGGAATCTAATCTGTAGAAGGGATAGGTAGGATTTTTTGGGGAGGATACAGAATTTAATGTTTCTATCATAAATACGTTTACGCCGCTTTAAAATGCACTCTGGTGTTCAGTTCTTTTGCAAACATTTTCATTTTATCTCAAATCACGGTTTAATGTTTTGTTTTTATCATTAATAAAAGTTGAATCTGAAATTAACAATAATTTTTACATAACCTTTTATTCTACAGACTAGCAACTCAATAAACACAATTGTAGGGCTGGTTGCCTATAAAATTTAACGAAAAGCTATGAATATATAGTGTCTGGCAGGTGCTAACGATAAGAACTATTTTTTAACTTCTCAAATTTTCTTATTTCAATCTTCTTATGTTTTCTGTAGTAACTTCATTACCTATTCACAACATATAAACAATCACACTCTGTTATTTAAGCAAATAAAATACCAAATTTATTGTAACAAAAATTTATTATAGAATTAGTAATCGACAAACGTAATTTTGCAAACAATAATTATATGGTAATTTGGCCCACCCCTAGTACTAATGAGGCTTCTAACTCTATTAGCTATACCCCGGATCAAAGAGTCCATCAAATTTTGAGATAAATTTGTCCAGCTTTGAATGACGGCTTCTGCTAGCTCATAAGTTTTAAGAGGATGCTGTAAACATTTAATTGTCTAGATATCGCCGTTCAAGTATGTTCTATGTAAGGGTGTGGGGTAAAAAAATTCGTATATTTTTAGACAGTTTAGCAAGTAGAATAGACGTTCACTGAGAATGTTTTTAATTGTTATTTTTTTGGGAGGATACAGAATTTAATGTTTTTATCACAAATACGTCTAAGCCGCTGTAAAATGCACAATTCTTTTGTAAACATTTTCGTTGGATCTGAAATTAATAATAATTTATACAGTGCTTTTCAGATAAAAGTATCCACCTTTAATAACTTTTGTAATACTGGTATTTAGAAAAAATCCAAAAACACGTCAATTTATGTTGGAAGGGGCAAGCATTATGGCTTATTTAAACTTACTGGAAAAGCCACCCCCTCACCCCTAGCAGCATCCCCTTTATTTTTTTAAATTACTTTTCATATCTTTTATGTAAAATTTTGATACTCCTCTTTGAGCTGATTTCAAAAATGTATAATACTTGTAGGTTAAAGTGGTTAGTTTATGAGATAAACAATTTTTCTTTTAAGAATACAAATTTTACTTATTATTTACTTTCACCTCATTTGCCTGTACTAATATGGGTTGTACAACAGTTCAAACTCTTTAATCTTTTTAACTGTGCTATTTATTCTACTTAAAAAATCCAAACAACAAAAAACTCTACTTTTTATTAAAGTTTGTCAACTAGAATTTGTAGTCACTATTGATAGTGTAATTTGATACATTATTTATTTTGTTTCTCTGAAATGGTTTACTCTTTGCAAGAAAGAATTGAAATTGTAGGTTTATACTACCAAAATAATAATTGTGCAAGAGCTGCTGCTAGAATATTTAACGAATTACATGACGGAAGACATGCAACTCATAAGTATGTAATTCAACTGATGGAGAAATTTACCACAACAGGGTCTGTTTGCAATAAAGTGCATAAGCGAGAGGGACTCGTAAATAACGAAGCAATCCAAGTGGCAATTTTAGGGCAAGTCAGCTTAGAGGCTCATCAACCCCAATCGTTGTCAACAATAAGTAGAGCGATCGGTGTTTCATCTTCTACAGTTTTCCGAGTTCTACATAAATTCAAGTACCACCCATAGAAAGTTAAGTTGGTGCACGAGTTGAATGAAGATGATTTTGATCGTTGTCTAGAGTTTTGCGAATCAATGACGCAAATTATCAATAACAATCCACAATTGTTAAACAATATTTGCTTTTCTGATGAACGCTCATGGTCATTAAATGGCTTAGTAAGTAGGCATAATTGTAGATATTGGGCTGAAAGTGATCCACATATTATGCGTGAATTCCATACACAACATCCCCAAAAGTTAAACGTTTGGTGTGGTATCCTAGGTGACCACATTGTCGGACCTTTCTTCATCAACGGAAATTTAAATGGTGAATCATATCTTGAGTTACTCAGGGAAGGGGTTGACCCACGTATTACAACAATAATAGAAAATGATGATAACCTTTCCGAAGATTTACTGGTATTTCAACAAGACGGAGCTCCCCCACACTATGCTATGCCTGTCCGACAATTTTTAAACGAAACATTCCCCGCTCGTTGGATAGGTAGAAGGGGGCAGATGATGGAGTGGCCACCAAGGTCACCGGATTTAACACCCCTAGACTTCTTTTTATGGGGGTATTTAAAAACAAAAGTTTATGCTACCCAACCAGAATCTCTGGATGATTTACGAGAGAGGATAGAAAATGAATGTCGACAATTAAATCCAGCCGTATTAAGCAATGTCAGAGAGGCATTTCAAAATAGATTATACCATTGTATGGAAGTGAATGGTACTCATTTTGAACACTTATTGTAACTTCATAATAAATAGCACAGTTAAAAAGATTAAAGAGTTTGAACTGTTGTACAACCCATTTTAGTACAGGCAAATAAGGTGAAAGTAAATAATAAGTAAAATTTGTGCTCTTAAAAGAAAAATTGTTTATCTCATAAACTAACCACTTTAACCTACAAGTATTATACATTTTTGAAATCAGCTCAAAGAGGAGTATCCAAATTTTACATAAAAAATATGAAAAGTAATTTAAAAAAATAAAGGGGATGCTGCTAGGGGTGAGGGGGTGGCTTTTCCAGTAAGTTTAAATAAGCCATAATGCTTGCCCCTTCCAACATAAATTGACGTGTTTTTGGATTTTTTCTAAATACCAGTATTACAAAAGTTATTAAAGGTGGATACTTTTATCTGAAAAGCACTGTATATAACCTTTTATTCTACAAACTAGCAATTCAATAAACACGTTTGTAGGGTTGGTTGCCTATAGAATTTAACGAAAAGCTATGAATATACAGTGTCTGGCAGGTGCTAACGATAAGAACTATTTTTTATCATCTCAAATTCTCTTATTCGAATCCTCTTTTTTTTTGTAGTAATTTCATTACCTATTCACAACATATAAACAATCACACTCTGTTATTTAAACAAATAAAACACCAAATTTATTGTAAGAGTAGGCGTTTGACTGAGAATGTTTTTAATTGTTTATAGTTATTCGACAGTTGTCAAATGTTCCAAGTATAAGCATTACGTCTTTGTTTAATTTCAAATATGGAAAATATAAAAGAAAACGAACGACGCCTAGTTTTATGACACAAGATTAATCACTTATAAGAATGGGAATAGTCAGACAAACAATTTACGATGTCTGTCGGTGTGCTAAGACATGTATTTCGATTGAAAGAAAGTCAGGATCAGGCAAAAAAACAACGCTAAAAAAGAAAACGAAGAAGACATAGGTTTTGGTTGAAACTGTTCACGGAAAACACTACTGTATGATATATTCACTAGGAATTTTGCCTTTTTTATGTTGATATTGATTTCCATTTCCGATTGTATCCAACTACGTCCAGGAGCCTTTTTGTGCCTTTTACTTTGATATCTAATTGTTGACCCTAGAAGGCTTCTTGAAAGATGTTTTCCGAATAAAAGTAAAACAGGAGTGAAGTGCTGAGGACACATCCCTGTCTAACACCTCTAAGGATTTTCTAGCTGCAGCTGATTGGTTCCAATACAAATTTTCAAAACAGAGTATATCTTACTGCTCTATGAAAAGTCTGTACGTTCATTAAATTTTTCGTTGCGGTATCATCATAACCCAGTTTTGGGATTCCAACTTTTTACTATGTTTATGGATTAAAAGCAAACACATAAGTATACACAGAAAAATCTTTATTATTGTGTCAAACTGAGCAATAAATTTAACTTCAATTACAACTCATTTTTCAATATTTAAAGATTATGTTAAGTTTTTTGTCCAAATATCGTCATCTTTTGCTTGAAAGTATTAAGAATAATCTTCAAGAAGCGAGGTATCACGCTATAGCAGTCCCGATCCCTCCTCCCAAGCGGTTTCTACACTGGATCGGTTACAAAGTGCAAAATTTTATAGCCAGCCCTGTATAATTATCATGTCATTGACGATTGACGGCTAATCATTGTTAATAGATTTATTGTGTTATTTCACACAAAAAAACTTTTTATGGTATTCATATTCATATTCACTAACCTAAAAAACTGAATTACATTTCATTATTTACGCGAAATAAAATTACTTTCATCTTAATTTACAACGTCCTAAAATCAAAAAGACAATCAAAAATCCTGCATGATGCATTTCATTCGACATTTTTGTAGGGTTTATTTAACTTTATTCTAGAACCATGTATTAAAATTTACCTGTTTCAGGATTTTTTTAGACTTCACGGTATATTAATGTATAAAATTTTTACTTATTTTTAACGCTTTGGATACTATTATAAATTCCAACGAGACCCTAAAATACTTCAAACCAAGGGTAAATTTTAAGTAGGGTGAACACATTATAATGATCGTTAATGCGCACTTGTTCTTTTTGTCTTCTTTCTGCTTCTTCCATTCGTTAGTTCTCCCGCCAGCTTTCTTAGTTTGTAAGGTAACACAGAAGGGTCCGAGTAGTTGTGAGCATTGTTGCCAAGCATCCGCTGTTGTTATAAAATAACGAAAACCAAATTGAAAATAATTTTTTCTAGAAAATTTTCAAAAAATATCACAATATTTCAGTCAATAATTTTTTGTTAAATCACATCATATGAAATTCCTTTAAAACATAATATTCACAATTGCTCAGAATAATTTGATATGTCTACTTTATTCCAAAAAGCGAAACAAAAATCCATGAATGACTAACATTTCAATTATTTTTTTGTTTGTTTTTGCTCTTATTTGATATTTTTGGTTTGACAAAATTTACCGAGCGATTCCGAAGATTCTTCAAAGTATTTAATTTTGATGCGAAACTAGACTAGTTTTGTTGGATGTTTTAAAAATCCTATACCCTCTACAAAGAAGTTTTATCTAATTTTATGGGGTCTGGAAACGATATAAAAACGTGGGTAATTGTTCCGTTTAACCCTCACAGCTTCGATGACCTTGAAAATTTAGTATGTTGTAATATTAGATGCTTATTAATTAAGAATTGAATCAATATATTGATTTCTTTCCATGCAATATTTCTCAGAAACTTTTCTATTTGTATCATATATTTTCATATAAATCTAGAGCAATTCATTAGTCACAAAAGTGAAGACAGAATGATTCGACAGTATACATTTTTCGAACTTATTAGCAATCGCGATACAATTATTGACCTAACCTAACTTTACCGAGCCTAACCTCACCTAACCTAACCTAACCACACTCTATACAAATTATCTAATTTTTGATGACTATGTTCAATTAGAAACTTAATTGCATGTGTGTATATTACTAAATGTAAAATTCGTTTTGAATTTCCTTTGGCCTCGTTTAAACTTTTTAATTATATATTAAATTGAATAATTTCTTCAATCTCGTAATTTCTATAATTAAGTAATTTTCATAATTAATCAATGTTTTCCATAAAATATGATTTACACAACTGTAAATCATAACACATATGAATTCTCCTACTTTCAAATAAATGAGGCAACACTGTGTGAAGTCAAGTTGGTCGAGTAGAAGTTTGGAATTCCACACAATCACTACTTTACATTACTTAGTGAAGGAAGTGTCCGCCACGAGTGTATGTATGTATGTGTTCATCTAACGAACACTAAATTTAGCGGTTATTGTAGTTTTAATAATTTGTTTTTATTATTAACTAAAAGACTTTAAAGGTGGTGATAAGCAGTGAAATACATTAAGTGAAGTGCGTTTTGTTTGTATTTTGGTAATTCTTAAGCCTATAGAAATGAAGTACAATACAATAAGTTCCAGTAGTCTTGGCAACGAAAGAAAATCTACATTAACGATATACACTGACACGGATGTATCACCAAACAAGGTAAGTTATTTTTTTAAAAAATATTTGGAATTTCATATATAATTATTATAAAAAACAAGTTCACTATTGAAACGGTTGTTTGTGTGTTTATCACTCATTACGTATTTGAAAAAGTGTGTAAGTAGATAAGAATATAGAACGTACTTAGGTAATTTTAAAAGTATTTAATATTTTTTTTTCATAAATAAAATTATAGGAATGTGGTAGTTTTGTTACAATGTCCATAAATTTAAAACAATTACATAAAAGAAGCTTTGTCATTTTCATAATAATAAATACAAATTTGATGGATTTTTTTAATTGTTAACTTATGAATTCATAATCATTAAATAATAACCATTAGTATTTACCTATGTGTAACTTTATGAAATATGTATTGTGATTAGCTTGAAGATAATGGTTTTAGACCCATCAGTATTATTTAGCATTTTTCTAATAGTTGAACAACAAATTCCATATTATTATTGTTTAATTTATTAATTTGTAAGTTTTCAATAGATGATATAATAGTATATCATTTTTTAATTCACAATATACTTTCAAGGACAAAAATCACTTATTCTGATGATAATAAAATTACTTAATAATATTTATATAAAATATATTCTACTTGGGAAATTATGAAAAAAGTCAATGTTTTTTCTTTATCACTTTGTCACATATTTCGTTTTATATTCAGGCACATTCAAGATAAAAATAAGACCTGAGCTTGAAAAAGAAAATTTCAACACTTGTTTGGCCAATAAAAAATCCCAAGACCATCATATTTATTTCCGAAAATTGTTAATGGTTTTTTAGGCAAATATTTTTATCGAAAAGTACATTCAAAAACGAACAATTTAAAAAAAAAACAAAAGCATGGGAAGTTCATCTGATTGTTTCATGCAAGATCTTGGAATTAAGGCCGCTTGACATGATGCAAGACAACATGCAAGATTAAAATATTTCATAGATTAATATTTCACGTCATTTGACATTATGTCACTGCATCATGGTTGCCATAAAAATTCCAAAAGTAAAATAAAACATTTTCCTAACCTCAAACTCAATTTAATATTTTGTGGACAGTTTAAAATTGGAAATAACAAAGGTAATTGAAGTAAAAAAGTGGCCAGTGCATTACTGGCAATAATTATATCTACCTTTGCCTTGCTTTTTGAGTCTGATGGGCAGATTAGCTAGAAAATTAGACGAGAAAAACATAGAAAAATTAGTTGAGAATGGATGCAGAAACATTTGAAAAACTCTTAAGGAAAGTGAAACGTAATATCAGCAGAATTAAGAAATTCATTTGCGCATGCTTTTGATCAAGAAATATTGCGTCTTGCATTGCAGTGCACGTTGTCTTGCATCATGTCAATCGGCCTTTATCGGTTTTGTGCCCTTTTTATTGCGTGCAAGCTGAAATATAGTTACTTTTGTTTTAATTTAACAAACCAGCCGACTTTCGTAAAACTTAGCTTTGTTATTTTCATTGTTAAACTAGGTACAAAATATTAGTAAAAATTTGAGGTTAGGAATTTGTTTACTTTTACTGTTTACAGAGACTTGCAAGTAATTTCTTGCACGTTCTATTGCATGTCAAGCGCCCTTAATAAATATGATAATATAAGATTAAAAATTTGTTATATTAGGCTTTCCTTTCTTCGCGCTTTCTTTGTAACGTTGAGTTTCACAATGAATTAATTAGTATAAAAAATTATTTCTTGTTGTTAATAGTAATCATACGATCATAAGTGTCGAAATTTTGATTTTTAAACTTGAGTCTCCTTTATATCTCAAATACATTAAAATAAGTAGAAAAAAATGAAAGAAAATTAATGAAAATATTGATTTCTCGATGTTTTATAACCAAAAAATAAGGTTTGCCCCATTTTTAAACATTTACATGAACTTGACATGGTTGAACATAACCTCACAATAAGTAAGATTATTTGAAATTGTTATTAATTGGTTAGTTTTAAAAGCTTTTCAATAATTTGTCCTGGTTGTACTGGTTTAATAATAAAAAAGTAAAAATCGATAATTGTAAACAATTATATCTTTGACTTTATCTCTCTCTACTCAATTCCTCAGTCATGAAAGTCGTGACCTATTTGGAACGTCTTTATTTCTTTTCTTATTGACTTTTTCTAAATTTCCCGATCTTCAGCCTGGTGTAACACTACGTGAAAGGATTGGTCTGTGACTTGTTTCATTTGATCCGTCTCATAAGAGATCGGTCTCTACTGTTTTTCTTTATACTTCTCCAACCACTATTTCGATAATTTCTTCGTCTATATATCCATCTATGTTAGTTTTTGAACCCAAATATGTACTGTCTACATATCTATTGACATTTTTTCGCAAAAATTCAATTTTTACCTATTGGTAATGTCTTCGATACAATTGATAGAACAACTGACATCATTGCTATTTGTGAAAACTGGTATTAGCAACTTATCTTGTATTTGTAAACAGATGATTAATATTTTTAACAATAAACCATACCGCTTTGCGCAAACATCAACAGACAATCTGAATGTTTAATGAGTAAGAATATAAACAGATTATATTACTAACATACGTGTCTTGTGACGAATAAAAAATTAATTATAATGATGAAGTTACATTTCGATTGAAGTTAATTCTTTTCAATGCATAATAGATTTTATTATCTTTAGCAGACGATTTTAGAAATTTACGAGGATTGCTACTGAAGTTCTGAGATATGACAACACCGATGTGACTATGTCAAATCTGACATAAAGTTTGACATTTGAGTTGTATACAGATACTTGAAACATTCATCTTGGTCAAAAATAGATGATTTTGGGAGATCGTCCAAAATTGGCTGTTGTCCCAAAAAACATCGATGCTGTGCGTTAACTGATATTGCATGTGATATACCATATCCAACAATAGTTCGCGCTCGAAGCACATTTAAGTAAATGGTCGCCTGTTTTCTCGGAATAACTTCATATATCCCCACCGTTCCAATAGAACAACGTATAACGGTCAATTCTGAATGATACACCAGCATTTATTTGCTAGAAATCAAAGAAAAAATCAAGGAAATCAATCGCAGAAGACGAATCATTCTTCACCATGATAATGCGAGCTCTCACACATCAGTTTAAACAAAAACGTTTGAATCGATTGGTTATCCACCATCATAACATCAAATTGGTGGGTCATCCGCTCTTGTTTGGACCAAATGATTTCTCCTTATTCCGGCAGATCGATAATAAATTGCATTTCTCTACACTCGGTTGTACGTTCAAATCCAATGTTTCGAACGTATCTCTATGGGAATGGAAAAACAATTCGTTCAAACGCATACAAAAGTGAATTATTTGGGCGTGCGCCATCTCGTGATTTCAATACCTACCATAAAATTTTAAATTCTATTACAACTAAGTCGTGATCGTGGTTGTCATGAAGATTAAACAACTCGTGACGGAAGATTATGCAACTCGGGAATTTAATTACGAAATGAAAAAGAAAATATATTTTTAAAGTGTTTTTCAGTAAAAATTATTTTACCTAACCTAACTTAAAACATAGAAATTTATTAGCAAAATTACCTCCAATAGTATGGCACTTTGTGTTACATATTTTCTGTAATGCGTTTTTTAAATTTGAAATCATCAAATACAAGCAATTCGTTTCCCCACTGACTTAGCATGAAATCTAAACTAATGCCATTTTAACTTGTCACAAACATCTTCTTCTTCTTCATAGTACAGCCATTCAAGCTTAAAATCGACCGAAACTTCGCAATTTTAAAGACCTTCATCGATCTTCTAGAAAATTTGGAATTGAGTTCAGGTTACCTTCCTCTTCAAACCTGACTTGGTCGTAAAGTATGCTTTTTAATTTTAAGGGGTGAAAACCACCCCATACTCAAATAAATTGAAAACTAATGAATTAAAGCGGTAATGGGCTATAGCTATGTTCAAATATAATAAATGTTGATTGTTTTGTATCATGACATTAATATTTTGATATTTTACAGCTCACCTACCCTTAAAAACAACCCTTCATACAAAAATTATTTAAAAAATGTGCTAAAAAACATGAATTTTTTTTTATTTTGGATCGTAATAGGAGAATTTTTTTCTCCAAGTATAAGAAATCTAACCCTCAATATTTTCAATAATGCGACCACCAAAAACCACCTCTCAGAATGGAAAAAATTGCAAATTACTAAATGGAAGCAGTTATAGGGCTCATTATGTACTTTAATCACTTATATTTCGTTTAATTTTTCTCGTTTTTTTAAAAATCGAAAAAAATTTTCACATTAAACAACTTTTTTCAAAATATACGTGTTCCAAACCATTCAAACTTTTGGAACGTATAGTTAGGGCTTAAACAAAGATAATTTTACATGGGCTACGATTAATTTTATTTTATTTATATTATATTTATTTTATTTTTTTTTAAATTAGAGTTACTTAACTTATTTTCGTCGTAACTCGATTAATTTTTATGCTAGATAGTTTTATAAAAGCTTATTTCAAAGGTCTAAAAAAGTACTTTAATAATGTTTATTACAATTTTTTATGAAAACTTGATCGTTTTTCCGTTATTTGAGGTCAAATCTCTGCATAAATTTACGAAAAAGAAAATATTGGCTTTCAGTGACTTATAACTTGTGAATATTGTTAAAAAATTTAATTTAAACTGACTAAGTTCTTTATTTTTTTACAAGCCTCAATTTTGATAAGAATAACTTTTTCCACTAAATGCGTCATTTTCGAGTTTTTCGTGAAAAAATGTTCATTCAATTCTCTATGGATTCCCGGTGTTATTTTGAAATTTCAAATTTCCACCCCCGAGTAAGGGTGGCATTCACCCCTGGGGTAGTAGCATACATTGGCATCAAATCAAGTTTGTTATTTGCATTATTTTTGAGCTTCTGTCAAAATTTCAAACTAATCCATGAAGGTCTTTAAAATTGCGAGGTGATTTGCTTGGTTCACTGTACTACCATACACTTTGCAGCGTGTAGGTGTTCTTTTGTCCAAAACTTCTAATCTATTATTTGAAGACACTCCTCTTCTTCACGACCAAAAGTTGTTGCCGTACCGTGAATGCCATACCAGTCTCTTATATTCCGTAGCCAGGAATGTAGTTTACGCCCTGGTCCCCTCCTTTCGTCGATCTATCCGGTCAATATGAGCTTAAGAGTTGAAGATCTCTATCCTCGCAGGATGCGTCCCAAATAAGATATTTTTCGTTGTTTAATTACCACGCGATCAGTTCTCTTTCCACACCAGCTCTCCTTCATGCGATGCTCGGTCCTGAATAGTCCTTCCGTGGTAGCCCGTTTTTAAACCCAAATTGCTTTTAACCAATAACCTCTTCGCATTTTTTAAATAATCGTTTATGTATAATTTTCAAAAAAGCCTTAAGTGCTTGGCTCATCAAGCTTATAGTCTTCACAAGTTTTGACAATGGGTTTCCCGCTATCTTAAATTATATTAAAGAGTTTGCACACATGTTTTTATTTTTATTATATGGAATTATACAAATTACTGTTTCCGCAAATTTTAAAAATTCATTTCTCTATCTTATACTGTTGATTTATAAATTCAAGGTTACAATTTTTGGATTTTTCAACTTAACAAAGTGGATTAATTACTAAATTAAGGTAATATTCTCAATAAATCCGACACGAGTTGTATTATATACTCGGTCTACCTTTTCGTTTACCGGAAATACCCTCGTCCTGAGTTGGGTTAGGTTAAGTTAGGTTAGGAATTGGCGTCACAATAACTTTGACATTGACATGACTACGAAGTACACAATGAGCTGACAAATGACAATCAACTGTCAATACTTTCAATTTCCTCTTGATATACCTACTAGAAATTTTTTATTCGCTACAAGGAATTATGTAAAAAAAAAAGACGAAGAACCTTACGGAAGAATAAAAAAATTTATTCATCAAGGTGATTATATAAATAGAAACACGTATGAGACTTGCGAAGGATGTGGTCGCTGAATCAATTTGGTTTTAATTAATATTTTTTTTAGAATGTATTCATTCAAGTACATTAATTGTATGAAAATAGAACGAAGAAGGTAACGCCGTATACTTTTCAAAGATGTTCAATTAGCCCAGTCAGATTGGCTTTAAAGAGGGGCGGAGATTTACGAAAATTCCAAGTAGCAAATTTCCTTCGGAATTCGTTGGGGAAGGGGTTACTGGTAGTCTAATTTCAAAAAGTAGAGGTACCAGACTTGTTTCTGCATCCGTCATCTTGATTTAAAGGGTTATTTTTTGTCTCTTGAATAATTCGTTTTTTTTTTTGAATTTTACACGAAAAACAATTATCACAATAGTTGTTTAAAATTAAATTTCCTACAATTTTGGTTCTCATCAATTTATACTCGAGAAAAGGGGGTTAACCTAAGTATTTTCTTATCGCGTTTATCATTGTAGTTGTATTATTATTTTTTCTGTTTGTCTTTTTGTTGTTGATTGTCGTTGTAAATTGGATGTGTTGAAAATGTTATTTGTTACAATTATGATTCCGATTTTTTCTAAACTTTATATTTCTGGGACGCACGTTTGGGACAAAGGAAAAGAGAACCTAAATTACAGGAGATTCCAAACAATTTTCGGAATAACCATTGTTCGTGTAAGATGGAGATTTATCGAATTATTCAATGAACGAAAATTCTCCCCCACCTCTTCGCAGGTATAAAACGAAAAATATCGATCCCACGAAAAATTTATGACAATCAAAGTTGTAGAAAATTTAATTTTAAACAACTTTGTTTTTTACAATTTTTCGCGTAAAATTGAAAATAAACGAGTCATTCGATAACCAAAAATTCATCCCCTCTTTTCGAGTATAAATCGAAAAAAATCGATCGAGGAAAAAATTGAACCAAAATTGTAGGAAATGTAATTTTAAACAACTTTTGTGAAAACTATTTTTCGTGTAAAATTCAAAAACGAGTTATTCAAGAGACAAAAAAATAAACCTTTAAATCAAGATGATGGATGTAGAACAAGACTTTTTGAATTTAGACTACGAATAAACCCCCTCCCCCCCAATGAATTTCGAAAGAGATTTGCTGCTTAGAATTTTCGTGAATCTAAATGACTAATTCGATTGGGCTAAATGTAATATTAAAGAAACACGACATGAATTATAAAACTTTTCAGTACATTGTATTGCAACGAATTTATTTAAAAAAAATATTACATCACTACATTCCTACGCTGCTCTCTATTATATTACTTTTTAACTATCTTTAATAATTTATTTTGAAACGGCATTGTTCGAAATAAAAATTCTAAGTAATTGTTTAGTCGAAATAGACATAATAAATATTCCCACAGAGATGAATTTTTGTGAGGACATTCAGTTTACTACACTATCAAACGGCTTGATTAAATGCTTGAGGAACCGATTGATGGGCGCTTCAATCAACACTTCAATCTTTTGATCAAAACTCTCATTCGAAACTGAGAAATGGAGTAATGTGGTGCGTATAATTATGTCAAATGTAGATTTGGGGTTGCTGGCTTTAGCATTGGTTGTTGTGAAGGGGAGAAACCCCAAAAAGAAAAAAAAAGACGGTGGTTTTTATCAATCACCACCAATGCTTGCTACAAGCTTCAAACGGATTTCTAAACTATCAATCACGCTTGATACAATCAATTTGCTCAAATATTTGATCAAGCCGCTTGATAGTATAGGGTCTACTTTAGAAATAAGTTCCCAGAAGCTCCCCAAAGTTAATGAAAGAGCAATATTTGTGCTTTTTGATTGTGCGTATACTTTTATAGCAAAGATTTAACATTTCTAAAATATCTATTTATCACCTAATCAAACTTCTTATAGTTCCTAAACATTTGAAAGCAATTTTTGTAAAATGTTTAATTTTTTTGCAAAATATATTAAGATAAGGGTTTAAGCTTTCACTATTAAATAACGTTACATTCCTAAATAGGAATTTTAATATAAAAACTCAACCTAAAAATCAATTCGACATCAGAATTAGAATGAACTGTTACAAACGATATTCACAATAAGTGACTCCATCATTTCTTTAATCGTATTATTAACTGTCTTCTCCCAGTTTTCAGGACTCACTTTTTATAACAATTTTTTTTCTTGAAATTTCCCCTTTTATCTATGCCAAACAGATATTACAAAAATTTGGTAAAGTTCTTTGATGATTCCATATTTAAAATCCCTAGCTGCATAATCTTCCGTCACGAGTTGTCTAATCTTCATGACAACAACGATCACGAGTTGGCACATTGTAATAGAATTCAAAATATTTAAAATGACCAAGTTTTGGATTAGTAAGAAGGTTTTGTACATAAAACTAGACTATAAGAAAGCGTAGGCCTAATCATAAAACACGCGGAAGTTTTTGGTAGGGCCGATGACCCGAATTGCCAATTCCGTCAAATAGTTGAGGAAATTAGGATATCCTAGTGCTTCAAAGTCAATAATTAAGAGCTTCTATTAGCGAAGAGACAAAGGGGACGAATTAGGACGGAAAATGCATCCCCATTCTTAGTTAACAGTAATAGTAGAAACATTAGTTTATCGCGGGCAGTTATTACTGTACTATATCTGTCGGCATCATAGAATAAACAAATACGGGTGTTTGTTTAACCTTCACGACTATTTCAATGAAAATGATGAGTAACATCAAATTTACCCTTATGATTTCGTTTGCGTTTGATATTTTAGATTAATTTTAATTAGGTTCAATTGCTTAGCCGACTGTACTTATTATTTCAATTGAACCGTTCATTGACGCTGGTTTCTTCATAAATGTTAGACCACAAAAGTTACTACGTTTTTTAACAATCCATAAGCAAAAAGGATGTCCGGGGACTGATGATATAAAAGTTGTAACCCAGTTGTAACTCATACTCTCAATACTCTTTTTCAAATTATAGTCCTTCAAAATATTAATTTCGTTTTTTTTAATTTCCGTATTGTCATTTTTATATGTTTATTTTGTTATGGTAAACAAATTTACAGTATTACCTTGAAGGCAGAAGGGACTTCTTGTAAAGGTTATTGATTCATCTGTAGGGATGAAATTATCAAAAATGATTTTCCCACGCTTTAAACTAACAAAAATGTACTCTTGTTCACATTTGATGAATTGCGTCGTTTGGCTGATATTGTCCATTTGATTAATGCATTATCGAATATTTACTTACTGTAATAAAAATAACTCACGTGGAAGTGTGAAAGGAGGGAACAAGCAATTAACACCTAAGAGAGAAACTTTTAACAATAATCTGGATGCTCTTGTTGTGGTGGATCATTCCCCATAGTTCTTTTCGCTTATTTACTGTCTTCCCATCAGTTTCTAACTCCTACTGCTTAGATCATCTTCATCCATTTTGTCCTAGGCTTGCTGCGTCTTTTCCTACAAGCTGGATCCCATTGCATCATATTATATGATATAGATTTTGTTCCTTGTCTCCATATGTGCTCCAGTGGAATATTTACCGATTTTCCGCCTCTACAGACCTCTGAAGTTCGATATCTTCGTAGTTTAATTGAAAAATCTTACAATACCTTTTTGCGGCATCTTAACTCGCTGAACTTTGATTTTTCGCCGCTGAGCTCGTCAGTTATGTCTTGGATCGTTCTTATCCTATATTCCCCTTCAATAACGTTTACTGCTCCACCGTTGTTCTTATTATATTTCTTTCAGTTCTTCTCAATTTTTCTTCATCATCTATTCTTAGTGTCAGTGCTTCAGCTGATTAGGTACATCATTACTGGTTTAAACATCGTTTTATATATATAAATTGTAACGAAGTCTTTGCCAGCTATATTATGAGCGGTTTCTTATTGGGAACGTGGCAATGAAACACGAAAGTGGACTAACTTTAATATATTTTCCAAGGTTTCGAATACTTATGTATTCATTGTCTGGAACTGAAATTACAATAATTAATTGAGATTTTCGGTGGCTTTGAATCGTATTCTTGTAAAAAATTTCAAAATTGATAGGTTTCAAAATTCAATATTCATATTGACGTTAATAGAATTATTGATTAATTGAAATATTGATTCTGGTTATTATAGTAATTTTCAATTGGTTAGATTATGAATGACGTTGAATTTTTATATGTTAGATAAGGGTAAGTTGTAGTGAATGATGTTCAATATTGATTGGTTAATTTATTGATAACATTAAATTTCAATAGTTTATGTCGTTATGAATATAGCTGAATATTTATTGGTTATAATATAAATGACAACAAATTTTATAGGTTAGGTCATTAAAAATGATGTTGAAATTTATAGGTTAGGTGAGGTTAGTTGGTTGTTAATGGCGTTGAATTTTTATAGGATTTGTTCTTTCAAACTCTAAAAGATATGCATAAATAACACTAAGGTTATTTAAATCAGTTTTCTTATTAATTTTTTACAATTTGAATAATGAATTTTGAAATTTTTTACAAGAATACAAATTTTATTATTCTTATACATATTTCTTATATTGTATTTGACCATAATTTCAGTGCCAGATGAAGAATACATAAGTATTCGAAAACTTGAAAAATATATTAAAGTTAGTCCACTTTTGTGTTTCATTGCCACGTTCCCAATAAGAAACCGCTTATATATGAGTTTCGTGAATAGTTTACTTTCCAATATCTCATTAGAACGGAAGGCCTCTCCTTTATTATTAATAATAATGTCAATGTTATTAAACTTTTCTATTTCTATGAATTCGTACTCGCCAATTTTCCTCTATCCGCTTCCCCTCTGTTACTATCTCGTTTAACATTGTCTCCATTATAGATCTTCTATATCATCAACGTAATCGATTACTTATCCACCACTTAATCTCAAATTTTCTTTATGAATTTTATATATTTCATATATTGAATTGAAAATGTATTCAACGATCAATATTATTTTTTTTTCACGAATCTTCTTTAGGAGGAAAGTGTTGATACTCCAACCACCCCATTACAGGCTTCACTTGCACGCGCCTACTAACTAATTTATGCGCGTTCCTCACCTTTTTTATTTGCATGATAACTCAACTAAATATTACATCAAAATTATCCTTTTTATTCACCATCATCCA
Source organism: Diorhabda sublineata (assembly GCF_026230105.1). Classification (NCBI taxonomy): domain Eukaryota; kingdom Metazoa; phylum Arthropoda; class Insecta; order Coleoptera; family Chrysomelidae; genus Diorhabda; species Diorhabda sublineata. The sequence goes on along the minus strand of NC_079475.1, from coordinate 9,219,199 downwards.
CGAGATTGTCTATTACCCATGGGCTGGGGATACCAAGGACACTTATTGTTTATGTATCACGTTGACAGGACACAAATATAACTTCGTATATATATATATATATATATATATATATATATATATGCTAATGTTCTTTATTATATCAGGTCAATGTATTGTACAATGTATTCTTATCTATGACTTATAATTCCGCCTTACAACACCAAACTGATATTGTCGTTTCAACAATATCGCTTCTCTTTGTTTTAGTAACAACCGCAATACAGGATATACATTGAATCATTCATGTGGGGACATCCACTGACATGTTTTTGGAATCGACAAGTTTTGTATTTGGTTTACGCAAACTGAAAATTTCTGAGAAATTCCAATGTATTGGGAATTCAAAATTCAGTCCCACACTCTATAAATACACCAATTACATTTTGCAAAATACCAAAAAAACCTTTTCCTCTGTCTCCTTATATAATATAAAATATAGGTAACAAGTTTACGCAAGAAATTGGAATTTGTTCAATGAATTATCTAGATACCTACCTTTCCGATAAACACTGATTAGTAAATAAATTACTCGTCCTGTTTCAATTCCCGCATGTCTAAAATTTTTACATAGTAGCATTTCAGAAGAAGGAACCCAGTTCCATTCAGCAAATATTTCGATCGATTATGTCTACTTTATACAGAAAATGTGTAGAAAATTTTCTACTAAAGATGCAGGAGTACCGCAAGGAGCAGTTCTATAACCCTCGCGAACTTAAAGACAAGAACATGATGAAATTACTCCAAAACGACGAAGAGTCTTTGAACATAGAGATAAGAAACAGCAAAAGTAAAGCCGTCCTCTACAAGAAGAGAACGGTCCACCAATCCGATCAAAACATCTAAATAAACGACGAAGACGAAGAAAATCATTGGAGAGAAAAAACGTCAAATACCTGGGTATAACAATCAACCAACGATTCGCTTTCAACTAACACGTGAAAAACATCGTGGACAAAGAGAGAGTTTTTGTAGAGTAGAACTTCAAACTAAGGTTTGTAAAAGAAGTACTCTCGAACCGATACCACAAAAAGGCTTGGAGGCACCCATCACTGAGCGGGAGCAGTGGATCGGTGACTCCCGCTATATCGGATAATGGGTTCTAGGCTCCAGGAGGAATGGCTTGACCGGAGCTAGCTTCTGCGGAAGACACCTCAAAATGAGTAAATCTTTTACGCTTGAGAAACACGCTACCGCCGAGGTATTCGCTGTGATGGAATGTGGAAGCGCGATACTCAATCGACGCCACAAGATCAGAGTAATCTTAATCTGCTCAGATAGCAGAGCTACCATATAACGGCCAAAAGGTGTGCTCTGGAGTGCAAGAAAGTCCTACAAAATCTTGTGAGTGATTGCTACAAGATCCAGCTCGTTTGAGTGCCCGGTCACTCGGGCGGACTCACTCTTCAGACTAGGATTGGCGAAAATACCGATGTAGCTAAAAGTTTTGCTATCGCGTCTCTCAACGGTCTTCTTACAAGGTGCGCAATTATAGATAGAGACGCCTGGCATAAGACAGCAAAGGCACACATAGATGGACCTTGTGCGTCTCACGCCAAACGCGCGAAATCCGACTAGTCACTCGACAATCAAGCTAAAGCGCCCGATCGGCTTCTCAAAGGACATGGGCATTTGGTAACTTCAAGTGAGACACGACGGGCCTATCTGAGGTATGAAGATAAACGGTGAAAGTATACTAGACCACAAGTTGCTAAAAACTGAGACCAAAAAGGAGCTATCAACAGTTTCAGAATGAAAGGAACTACACCAATTATATTAGAAAACTCATGAACCGGGGAAACAACTGCTGTGATAGATTGAATTAGGTTAGTTAGAAGAAAAACAAAAAACAAAAAATTTAAGACATAAGACTCGATAAAATAAATGAGAAGGTAGAAGAAGGCGATGGACCACTCAAACTAGAGCTTTTTTTACCAATGAAGGTTAGAGTTACGACAATATAAAGAATCGTGATGACAAGGATGTACAACCATCGGAGCTAACTCTCTAAGAATCGAAAAAACCTCCTAGAATCCCCCTCAGAACTAAAGGGAGAAGTCTAAGTGCGATAATCCAGACTAGAACCACGATTAGGTCTTGTCAAAATTAAATTTATGATCGAGATCTGTTTAAGGTAAGAAATATTGTATTTAGGTCCTAAAATTTCAAGTATTGTTCCGAGTGGTAGATTTGAAGATGATCTTTCTGAGTTAAGAGATGGACATTCTGGTATTATGTGTTTTATAGTCAATTTGCAATTGTAGATGCTACATTTTAGATCAGGTTTCACATCAAAGAAGTAACCATGGGTCAGTGGCGTATGATCTAAACGGAGACGCTTTAGAAGAACTTCATGTCTGCGATTTTTCGATAGTATTGACCATGGTTTTACTGAGTCTTTCACTCCAAGAAGTTTGTACATGGACGTTGACTATTTGCAATCCCATTCATTGAGCAATTTATTCTTTAAGATTGTTTTAATATCGACAGAAATAAAAAAGTTCACGCATTCCACACTATCACTATTTACAGCTTCCTCTGCGGCCTAGTCTGCATTTTTTTGTTGTTGTCTGTGTAAATGTGTACAAAGTTTTTGTACTCATTGAGTATGTTATTAAAGTGTCCTTCGATTAGCGTATGGTTGATGTGGTGTTTGTCGAACTGGATAATGAATTTGGTGCCTTCTAATGTCCATGGTGAAGTCTGAGAAGATTCGATAGAAAGTCATTCAGGAAGGAAGAAATTTAATTCACTTGGATGTGATCTAATTCTAGCACAGAAAGATTTGGAGGTTCTGGATTTATTTAAAAAAATATTTGGGAATTTCTTGGAGTATACAATTAGAAGGATTGGATTTTATGGTTCTCCTGATTCGTAGTACAGACTTTCCACTAGTGTTGTTTTGAATGCACCTGTTATCAAACGTAAGGCTGAATTGTGAAAACTGTCGAGTTTTTTCAAAAACTCTTTTAGCTGTTACATATACAATTGATCCATAGTCTAGTTTTAATCGAATAATTGAAGAGCTTAGTGGATGAAGATGTTATGAGACAAATAAGTGGATTCGAGATAATCAGCTTTAAAGTTTTTAACTTGCTCTTTTTTTCTACATAACACAATCCGCAGTTTTTTTGCATGTTGTTGTAGTTTTATTATTCAAAATATTTGTGCCTTATTGACTTAGTTGTAACTTTTCAAATAAAAGAGAATTTTCAAAATTTATAGCACGTGACATCTTCTTTCACCTACATATTTTCAAGACATGAATACGTATTAGTTGAAAAACTTGTTATGTCCATGTTCAACATCAACATTAAACTAAATAATTTACATTTAAGGAATAGGAATAGATTTATTGAAATCAAACAAATATAAGAAAAATATTTATTGAACAGATCTGTAAAAACATGACAAAAAAATTAATGCAAAATTATAATCATGGTAAGAGATTTTTTTCATTTTCCTTATTGATCACCGATTCGTAAAAATATTTATATTCATTTTTGATGTAAGGAAGTTGCTGTTGTAACTTTTGAATTTTTTCTGAAGTCAAGCTAGCTCCGGTTTCAGTGGTCCTTTCCAGGTCAACTTCTTCAACTTGGACGGGTTTCGTCGCACAACGATTCTGTTTCAACAAGTTGACTTTCTTGAAAGGAGTATACGGATCATAGCAATCCTTGTATAGGTATGAGCCAAATTCTTCAACTCTTATCCATTTTACCTCATCTCTGAAAGGTACTTTTTCAGTAAGAATGTTCTTTTTTCGATTGATGAGCTTCAGTTTTTTCGGGAGGTCTTTAAAATTTCTGAAGTGAGAAGTCATATCAGTAACATGGTTGTTTCTTCCACTATTCTGTATAATATCTCGATATTGGTCCGGAAGGAATATGGTCTCATGTTTCCTCAAATTTTTTTCGATTCTTCCAAAATCTCGATCACTATCAAGATAAGAATGACCCAATTTAATTTGTTTGCACTTACCGCTTGAGTTCCTGTTGTCACAAGAATCACTTTTCAATCTTTTAAGAGCTTCTCTAACCATACGTTTTCCTCTTGATTCCATTGTAGTTATTAAAACTATTTTCTGAATATTATTTTTTGAGAAAGAAACTAACAAGAAACACGTTACACATTAGAGAAGATATTTATAAACTACCTAGAGGTTATCCATGCAACTAAGACCTCATGTTCGTTAGTGGAAGAACATGTCATGATACTCAAGGTCGTAACTTTTAAAGTGGAAGAAGATGTCTTGTACCCATAGCATGTTCTTTCATTACCAACTTGGTATCGACCTGAGCACATAACAACTTCATCCACTGAAAATAGCTTTAGTGGAAGGGTTAGCGAAAAGGGGAAACATGCTATGTTTAAAGGAGAGAATAACATGTTCATCCACATGAAAATCTCGATTTCCTCAAAAATGCCACTTAACATGTCATCCACTAAGCTTTTCAATTGTTCGGTACTGTCTTGAAATTGAGAGTCGATATAAACAGATCGTAGCTGGGAATCCTACGGTCAGTCTTTTAACTTGAATATACTATTTAAGTAATTTAATCGTATTTCTTCTAATATACAATGAGACTAGCACCCGAAAAATATACAATGTGTTGAACAAATATTAATTACTCCCAGATTGAATAAAGAGGGACGCCATCACATATGGGAAGAGCTAATTCTTGATTTTTTACTTGGTTTTTACTTATGAAAGGTTCGGAAAATCCTCAATGCAGCTATTCCGCCCAGCAATAAATTCTAGTTCTCCTACGCTTATATCGTTTAAAAGAAAACATGTTGTTTATATTTGTTATAAATCTCTCGTACCAGCTGCAAGTCTATCTAAATCTATTTATCATTATTTTTCGAATTAATTATCTCGCTTTGTAATCCGTTGAAGTAACTAATATCATTTAGATCAAATTTAGATGCCTTTATTAAATCCTGATGATACATTCATAAAGAATCTCGAAGACGATCTTGTACTGTTAGACTTGTTTTTATATATTATGATGAAATGCATACCAAACTTACGAATCACGAACACAAGATTATGTAACATATTTGAAACCCTAAAACCAGAAAGCGAAAAACAATAAGTGAACATACAGTTTTCGTTTACGATACGAGGCGTGTCCAATATATTAACACGCTTACGAGGATTTATTGATATGTTCCATGCATAAACAAAATATTGCGTTACCATAGCAACGAACAATAACTTATTAGAAGTGTCAGTGTAAAGTTTGACGTCAAAAAAGTAAACTAGAGTTACGTAATAAATTAAAAGAAAAAAGATGTCCACCGAAATTGTGAAAATCGAAAAATTAGACTCACGAGCCATCATCAAGTACCTGTATTTAAAAGGGTTAGGAGGTAAGCAGATTTACGAAAATATGCTTAATACCCTTGGTGATCAATGTCCTTCGAATCCGACCGTGAAAAATTGGACTGCAAGCTTCAAAAAAGGTAAATTTTCCATTGAAGATGATTACCTGATCGGGAAGGCTAGTTTCTGTGTCAGTCTCCAAAAATATCGATGCAGTTCTTAACATGGTTTTATCAGACCGTCGAATTGGGCTAAACGAACGCGTTCATCATATAGTTCACGTCAATTTGGACATAGGAAAAATTTCTGCAAAATGTTTGAATGCTGACCAGATCTGTGCTCGATTTGAAAACGATGTAGACTTCTTAAACCGAATTGTTACTATAGATTAGACTTGGGTACATTTCTACGATCCAGAAACAAAGCAACAATCGTTGGAATGGCGACACTCTGGTTCTCTAAGACCTAAGAAGCTTCGTGTCCAAAAATCTGCTGGAAAAGTTCTTGCTTCAGTTTTTTGGAATTGCCATGGAGTAATCAACAGAATTTTTGGATAAGAGTAGAACAATAACTGGAGATTACTATTCGACATTGCCGACCCCTCTACGGGAAAAACTTAAAGAGAAAAGACGCGGAAAGCTATCCAAGGGTGTTTTGTTTTTACAGGACAACGCCCCCGCAAACAAATCTCATGTTGCTATGCAAAAAATTCGTGATTTAGGGTTTGAATTACTAGAATACCCCCCTTATTCACCAGATTTGTCTCTGTCCGACTATCATCTCTTTCCTCAACTGAAAAAATAATTAAAAGGTCTTAAATTTTCTTCCAACGAGGAGGTAATAAAAGCTGTGGAAGTCTGGTTTGCAGAGCAAGAAGAAACATTTTTTTAAAGGTCTAGAGACGTTGCAGGTTCGCTGTAATAAATGTATCCAATTAAGAGGAGAATATGTTGAGCAATAAAATATTTTGACATTGAAATTTTGTTTGGTTTCGAACCTCCGATCTCCGTCTTGGAAATCAAAAACTTCGACAACCTTACCAACTACACTGTTTAGCTCGATACAAGTTTCGACGAGATGTAGGTATATAAGCAACGAAGCCATTATACTAGTGTGGTATCAATTAAGAATTTAAAACGTGAGAAAGAAATATAGTTTAAAAATAATAACTAAAAATAAAAAGTAAGACATCATTTTTATAATAAGAATGAATGAAAAATACTAGTAAATATTAGATTGAAAAAAGCGTCTGGCGCTTGATGTATGAGAAATATGAAACAAAGCTCTACACACTTTTTAGTTTGATGTGTTTTTGAGTTTTTTTAAATAAGTTTCTACTATCATGGGATTTTGTCTAATACTCTGAACGTATACACCAAAAGTCAGTAGAATTCGACTATGGGGGAAGCATTCACCAGGCTAAATGCAAACCAAAATTCACGTCTCACATGATAAGTAAACGGTCAAAACATTGTAAGCTCAATAATATGGGGTTAACAGAAGAATCCTTGTATGACTATGTCAATCAGAGAAGGAAGAGGACGTTTTATGTTACTGCAGTAGTTTCCATGCAATTCGCAGTTATAGACCACCGTTATATGTCCAGTCGATGTCACCTGTATCTTTTCGACATTGTTTTTAGATGTAGTATTGGTGGAACGTGTCCCTCGACTGTCATTCGCGTTTGTGGAATTGAACAGATTCAGAAGGCATCTCCCATAGTACCCGCAACGTTCACAGTATATTTTCATATCTCTGTGTAACCGTGTGTGCTTTTCAACAATGTCCAAACACGTGATTTCAAAGAACAAGACAATTCATGTTGTCTCAGGGCGCAACAATCATAATCCCAACTCTAGTTCACAAAAACCAAGTACCAGTATAGCTTGAATTTTTGTTAGAACTGGAGCTACCGGGTTTATATTCAATCGTTATATACTACCATTCCCTTTCCCCAATATCAATAATAATTGGCTTGATTTGGGCTTAAGTAGATACTTCTGCGCAATATTTTTGTTTGTTTCTAAAGTTAAAAGACAGAATCTGGGACTTTTGTACCGAGCAAAATATAATTCAAAAATTCCAATTCAAATTTATCCCCGGTTATCCTAGTGATAACACCATCACCAATCATCAAACTATCGTAACTCAAGCAGTAAACCGAAAACACTGCGCCGTTGCCATCTTCATAGATATCCAGAATGTTTTTGATCATACCTAGCACGCCGGACTAGTTAGGTAACGTCTGTCTATCTCATTGCCATATCCGATCATAAAATTGATATATTCATATTTCATCATAGCCCCCCTTTCATGGATCATTTATACGTATGATCCCCCTAATCCTCGTCACCAACTAATTGCTTCCGTCCTAGACATACGCTCTCAACGTCAAATCTCAAAATCTCCCGATTCAATTCCTGGATTGGTAGAGGAATTCTCAAAATAACCCAAGGTATCATCTTGAAACACCCCAATCCCTGGAGAAGACCATTTCTGCCTTTAAATTCAACTTAATGTTTTGGTGAGTCTCGAGATTCGCAGGGAGTAATATTCTCTCACACGTTTAGATGGATGGCTGATCTGAATGAAAGCGAGTCTTGAAAATGAAACATCAAGAAAAACCACCCTCTCACCCTACTTCATACGTGTAAAGCCCACATCTGTCCCATAATCGAATATAGAGCAAATGCTTACTGCAGTGTACGCAACCATCTTGTTTTACGAGCGGTCCATTATCAGGTACTACTAATACGTGAACGGACTATCGAATCAAACAATTCCTTCTCCAAAAACAACCTTTACGTTCCCAAGATCACCACCCTTTCCTCACAGCCTTAAGAAGAAACTTCCCTATCCCCCCTAGCCTTTCTTTTTCTTTTTTCCTTCTTTCTTTTATTCTCATTTCATTTCAAATTTCACCATTATACATTTCTAAATCCATAACTTCAGCCCTTTGGAGGAAAATTGTCCTATATCAGAACCATACCTTAAATAATCCGACCCCACTTAATTTCGGTAATATAAATTACAAACGTGGTTCATCTACCTTTGAATACGATTTTATTTCCATATTTTAGCATGTCCTCTATATTTTATTGTAATCAGAAATTTGATAAATATTACCAATGGAAAAGTATATTTTGGTTACTGATTACACTGGCCGACAAAATTTTCGTAACACAGGCAAGATCTCTATATTTATTAAGCTTTAACACGTACCACTTTTCAATAGTTAATTATCCCTGTTTACATTAGCAGGTAGGTAATTTTATAAAGGAGCGGTTGAAATCGGTAAATTTTATGGCCGAAATAATACCTGAACTATATTATTCAGAATAATAAACATAAAAATTAATATTTTGTTGAGTTTCATGGTAAGTGGTTTTCTGTTCATAGTGCAAAAAGTGATTATAAAAACGAAAATGTCGAATCAAACGCGCTGCAGTTACAAAACTTCTCACAAATTTTGCTATATACGTGGAGAGTTTATGGTGAAATCACAAGCCAGGCCATTTTCAAGAAATGTGAAAAAAGGCTATTTCAAACATTTTGAAACTTTAATTGGAGACCAAAACAAAGAGTCGGCCCCCCACGCGTGCTGTGTAAGTTGTAGCGTGTCATTGGTGCAGTGGATCAATGGAAATGCCTTTTGAAATTCCAATGGTATGGCAGGAACCTACTAACCATGACGACTGCTATTTTCGTCTAAGGTTATTCTAAGAAAGGAAAGCACAAAATCGAGTTTCCAAATTTGCTATACGACCTGTTCCCCATAACGAAGATTTACCACCGCCTTTAGATCCGCAAAATATTGTTTTAGAAAATACTGGAGGCAACGTATCATCAAGAAGCTCCGAAGAACAATGCATCGACTCCAAGTACCAGTTCCAGCGAGCCACATTTGATTGTTCAAAGTGAGTTGAATGATTTAGCACGTGATTTGGGATTATCAAAGCAACAGTCTGAACTTCTTGCTTCCCGTCTTAAAGAATGGAATTTGTTTGCCAAAGACACGAAAATTACGATCTTTAGCAAAAAGAAATGCTGCATTTTCTAAATTTTACAGTATGGAAAATTCGTTGAGTGCGTGTACGGATATTGATGGCCCAATTATCCTTTTCACTGCAAAATTTCATATAATGTAATATAACCAATTACGACTTGAGAAAATTTATGGGTCTATTTTAGTCGGTAGCACCAGTTGAACTTTGAAAATCTTGTGCTTAACTTTAGACACGGTCCGCATCACTCTAGATCTACTAAAATGAACAGTAGCTCTCTGAGAAAGCCTTCTGGCTCTACTATAGAAAGGCGTCGCAGTGAAAAGGTTAAAGAACTTGATATTGAGCATAATCCCAGTAAGTGGCGCCTATTTATTGACTCGTCTATATACAGTTCAAAAGCAGTGTTATTACACAATGGAAATTCAAAACCGTCTATACCAGCTGCTCATTCTGTGAAGATGAAAGAAACTTCGATTGCTTTTAGACAAAATTAACTACAACTACAGGTATAAGTGGAGACCTGAAGGTGATTTGAATTTTAATGAGACTTAAGAAAGGGTTTACGAAACATTGCCGTTTTCTTTGTATATGAGACAGTCTTGCAGTAGATCAACACTATGTAAAAAAACTGGCAAGCAAGAAGTGAGTTTCAAGCGGGATTTCAAAATGTTAAGTCTACATCCCTTGTAGATCTCAAACATTTCCTTCTGCCCTCCTTCACATTAACCTTGGATTGATAAAAAACTTTGTAAAAGCTATAGATGAAGACGGCGATGGATTCAAATACCTTAGAGAAGCATTTTCCCAGTTGAGTGATGCCAAATTAAAGAAAAGTATTTTTATTGGGCAACAAATAAGAAAATTGCTGGATGATGACAATTTCGCAAAGAAAGCTCACCAGACAGGAACTTAGAGCATGGAAACACTTGTTATTGTAGTGAGGGGATTTTTGGTCAACAATATGGATCCAAACTACCAACAGTTAGTTGATGAACTTCTAGACGCCCGCAAATCCCTTGATGCTCGAATGTCATTGAAAATTCATTTCCTCCATTCCCATCTGATACTTTTTCCCGAAAATTTGGGAGCTGTCAGTGATGACAGAGTGGAAGGTTTCATCAAGATATTAGAACAATGAAAATTTGGTATAAAGGACGATGGGGTTCGGCCATGATTGGTGATTACTGTTGGTTTTTATAAGAAGAAAATGCAACCCCTCATAAAAATAGAGATAATTGATATTTAAAGTGATTTTTTTGTTTTTATTAGATGTGAGGCATGTTTATAAGATGTAAACGATAAATATTGTCAATGTATACAATTTAAAATACGTTAAATTATTTCTATTTTATCACAATTTGCTATTAACTCTTGTCTTACTAAAGAAAATTTCTTTTGTTGACCAGTGTTATTATGTAAAGTATAATTTTTCGTATTCTTTTACGAAATTTTACATTATTCCAGTTATCTAAGCCCCCATCTAGGTCACAACATTTACAAGTAATTAATGAGAAAGCATAAGCAATTAATACTAGTAATCAGAACATTGCATACTTGAGAAGCATTTAATAATTCGAACACACGTAACTTTCGTAGTGTTATAAAAATCTACACATGTGGGTATATTACGTACCAACGCTGTACATACAATTTCGTAAAAGTACTTAGAGACGTAGCGCTATGAATAACAATTGAATAGGAAATTGGAACAAACATTTTCATTGTTAATTGAATTTATATTTTGTCAAGGAAATTGTAAATATTGAATGTTAAATAATACATGTTTGACGATAAACACTAACCAAATTAATTTTAAAAACAAAAATTCCTTTTTTCTTTCTTCATACACTTCATTGTTTTTATTTAATTATTTTCAATCTCTAATCTAAACTTGGTTAACAATAACAGAAACCGTAATAATAACGAATTGTGGATGAAAAAAATATTGAAGTCGAGTTTAATGGTAATCTAAGGAGCAAAAACTTTAGAAAAAATTTATTTTTCAACGTAATCTCCTTTGAGCTCCATACACTCATCCCAGCAATGTTCAATACCCTTTTTATAATAAGAATCATCAAGTTTTTCAAAATCTTTGACCATTGAGCCATTTTTTCAAGTCTGGGAACAGAAAATAATCCAAGGGGGCTAAACCTTGAAAATAGTGTGCATGAGATAACAATTCGGACTTTAATTTATTAATTTTGGCCATTGCAATAAAATATGTGTGAGCTGGTGCACTGTCTTCTTCAACACTTCCTTCTCAGCTAAATCCGGCCGTTTTTGCTTGATTTCATCGCTCAAACGTTGAAATAAGTTCGCATAATACGCCTTCTTTGGAGCCGACTCTCCCTTTTCAGTCCATTGTTTTGATTATTCTTTTATTTCTGGTTTGAAGTGATGGACGTTTCATCCATGGTGCAAAAATTCGGCTTTATTTCTGTGAAACATTACTCGACGGAAACATCTTCACGACGCTGCTTTTGTTCCATTGTAAGCAAACGCGGCACCATGTCCAAATATTCAGTTAATATGTGATGTATTGCACTTCAGTACTGCTTTGTGGATTTTTCTTCAACTTTTCTGGAGTCGTCGCCTGATTTGGTCGACCACTGCGTCTTCGCAGGTCGTACGGCATCGTTTAAACTCTGCCAACCAATTTCTTACAGATGATAAACAAAGAGCAGTCTCACCCAGAGTAGAATCTAATTTGACGACGACCAATTTTTTCCATGATTACACAAATTCACTGAAAAAGTTCACTATTGATGGCTTCCAAACAAATACTGAACAACGTAGCGTCTTCAAACTTGAAACATATGTTATATACATTGTGTACTTTGCAATACAGCTCATATATAATCCAATCAACTACCACCATCTTTAGATCAGGCCAGGTACTTCAGGGACCCAAATGCAATGTTGTTAAGTTCGTTTTGGGATAGTTTGTGATTAAAAATTATGATTAAAAAATGAAAATTACATTGCAGCAGAGAAAAATGCGTTTTGGAAAAGTGAAATAGTTAAAAAAGTTATAGTGAAATGAGTTCAATTTTACTACTCGAGGGGTTTTCAAGATCGCTTAACACGAATATCGATACATGAAAGTTTTACGAGCTCAGGGTGGCCACATTCCTTTTAATGACATATTTATTACTAAAAATCACTGAAATCGAAGTTCAATAATGCATTTATCTTTTCACATATTTAATTTATTCTAAATCAAAATTATAAACGAAATATCATAATTAATATATTTCATTTAATCTATATGAAGGTTTTTTAACTGAAATATGACATGTACTTTTGTAATATAAGGAGGAAGGCTTCTTTGCGGTCACTTATGAATGCGAATAAATAATTTAATTAACATAATAATCTAATAACTACTAAAAGGATTTGAAGAATACGTTATGAGTTGGTCAATATTGAAGAATAAAGCCACACGTAAATCACGCTGATTTACTTTAGTTATTTGAATGGAAATTTTGACCAGTGGCTCATCATATCATGTTTGAGGAAAATTTCAGTGGTTCCTAAATATTTAAAAAAAGGAAACATATCTGCATGAAATTTTTTGAGAGAATATGCCAAATTTGGATCGTTGTAATTCACTTTTATATGTATTTAAATATTGTCATTATAATTCAAGACTAAATTATGCGAATTATTCATAAAGTCTATAGCTTAACGTTTTATTCAACAGTTGATTAAACGAATTTCTGGTCTGGTTCTGTCCCAGTTTTTATTCACTTTTCTCACGTTTCAGTTCCGCTACCGCTACTTAGCACAAATTAAAAGCGCTCCCAAACATGGCGTCCGCTCAAGAACGTGTTGAGTTTGTAGCGCCAACGCTGAATGCGGCCATTGCTGATTTACATCTAACGAATTTTTCACATCGTTTCCGTACAATTTGTATGAAAAACGAAAGAAATAATCTGATAATATTGAATTGAACGGGCATATCATTTAGTAGATTTAATAGTGTATCTAGGAGCCTTTAAAACCGAGAAAGACGGGAATTTCGCAGGCCCGTGGTTTCGAAGAGAATTTTCAGTAATTTTGAGTAAGTCAGGCATAGCAAGTTGGTATCCGTATAGCTCAGAAACCTTCCGACTGAAAATAGCATCTTCCAATCGAAACAACATGTTTTAACTCCCTCGTAACTTCACTACTACGGCTGACGTATCTATGGTAGCTTAACTTAAGAGCATGTTGCAATTTACAGTTCTTCCACACGAGGAATGTTCTTATTTATCACTATATCCGCAGTTGAAATAAATTATATCTTCTATGCAAAATTAAACAAATTAAAAACCATCATGTGAAGTCTTAAAATCGTGGAAAACTCTTTGGATAACAAACTAGTATTGGCTGAACTGACAGTCTTTCAATCCTTATCCGAAGAAGTAGAGCCATTACATTTTTAAAGTGATTAATCCCTAACGGGGTTTGTTGTAGGCGAAATTTCCAAAAAAGATGCCAATGAGTCATTCTACAGCCTCAGCTTTGAAAAAATACATTAGGGTCAAAGATAAGGACACGTTGGTCTTTCGCAAGGATTGTAGAAACTGTTTGATGTACATGGAAAATGCTCCTTAACATTCAAACTAACTGAAACAATAAGTTTCCTTAATTCCAATAAAACAACGATCCAGAACAATTCGTGCAACTGATGTCTGATATATTTGACATATTATTGACTGCACTAGATGACAGGACTTTCAGAGATATTCTTCTAACGGATCAGGTCACTGAAAAATTATTCCAGATGTGATAGATTAGATGATTTTTGGATGGATATTATCGAAAATATGAAGAGTTGTAGTAAAAAAGATGGTGGAGTGAAAGTTTTGGTTTTCTCGAAGTTCTTCTAAAAAAAAATTTACATAGTGACTTATTATTCTACAACTACATTGATTAAAAAGCAAACAATGCCGGCTGCAATGTGAGTGGATTCCGATATGTGAGCTCATCATATTCTACAACTTAACTTGGATCTTCTTTTAATAATTTTTCACGGCAATGTGACAGCATAGAGAGAATTTTCTGTCAATAAGAAAATTTGGTTGAAGATTAAAAAGAAGTATCTTGTATAGGCAAAAGATTAGTGTAGAATTCTCTACAAAAAATTGGTGGACTAAAAGACGTAGATATTTCAAAATAATTTCTTATTTCGTAGACCTTCTGATATGTTTATGTTTCTGAATGTTCTTGACTTCAGGTCTCTTCTGTTTTAAAATTATTAAAAAAAACTAATTTTAAAACAGAAGAGACCGAAAATCAAGAACATTTAAATGCATTAATATTTCTAAATATATGATACTGTCTATGAGGAGTGCCTACTCAAGTTATGGCGGAACGCAAAAAGACAAAAAATCACAAGATTTGCTGGAAACTGGAAAAAGAAAACTAGATAAACTGGAAACAAACAAGAAGAACTTGAAGACCTTCAAAAACAGCTTGCAGAAGTGGAGCAAGAATAAGTTAAATTAAAAAATAACTATACTGGAAAAACCGGGAGAAAGACGGGAATTTCATTTTCAATTTTCACTGTTTAAGATTAAATTTCAGTAGTCATATCAGAGAGGTGTAAGCGCTTTAGTGAGGCCCGAGAGCGTACTGAAGATGACCAGCGCCCAGGACGCCCTGTGAAAAATTATACGTGCTGTTCGTCGAATTAACATCTGGATGCTTACCGAGGCTGTAAACGCCGATAAAGAAACGGTTAGAAAAATTACACATGACAAAAGTTTGTGCGAAGTTGGTGCCAAAAAATCTGATTCCTGTCCAAAAGCTCAGATTTCCTTTAAAGGTTGAAAAGGTTAAAAAAAGATCTGCTGTGAAAGGGACCCGATGGAAAGCTCCTAAAGGCATTCACCAAAGAAGACTTCCAGCGCTGCTTCGATCAATGGAAAAAACGTATGGAAAGGTGTGTGGTGAGGGAAGGGAAGTATATTGAAGGGGAGCATTCGAATGTAGAATAATTGTTACAATAAAACCCTTTTTCGTAACCAGTCTCTTTATGTATTAACCAGACCTCGTAATATAAACTGGTCTCATAGAAATATCTGGTTTTATCCAACAAGAGTGAATTCCTTTGTTATTAAATGTATTCATTATTCATTCATAAAAATGTTTGGGCGGCGTATCAAATCAATTATCTACCTACTTTCTTATACTGTATTATTAATTTGATAAATATCTGTGTTATATCCATTGAAATTGAATATATTTGTTTCATTTCGATTTCAGTAATAGTTTAATAATAATATTGAAGATTTTAACGTAAAATTCACACCCCCAATATCTCGAATTATGTTCAAATCTAGAAAAAGTACCAAAACGGTCAAACATGTATCTGAATATTTAGACTCCTCTTGACCTCTTCTTGAGAAAGTGAGCACTAGCTCTCATACCAAATTTTGGTGATCTCCCATGATCTCTTCAACCTCATTTAGTTCTTCATCCCATCTCACAACATTCTGAATTCCTAATCTCCAAAAAGTTGGTACCGTATTTTGAAATAACAAGAATTTGTTCTAGGTTTGAACGAAACTTTCAGAGAGCATTGAAAAAAAAACGATTTAAAAGCTGGGATTGCTATTTTAAAGTTATGGGCTTGTGTGTTTTGTCAAACCACTGATTTTCCATTTTCGTGTTTTTTAGATAAATCCATTATTAATCACGAGTGAAAATGCTTCTAATAAAACGATCATATTTCGATAGGGCTATTTACAAACCCCTACTAGCTTGAATCTAGCTTAAATCGTGTGGCACAACTTTTATAAACCTTCTATGATATCTAGAAAATCCAAGAGAGTTCGATAATCGGCTGGTACTGGTATTATATTGGTTATCTGTTATTTTCCTTGTATCCTCAATATCTTACGCAACTGGACTATTTTTGAAAAATTTACAATCTTTAAATCTGCACTATTAACCACTATCAAAACGATTTTACCAACGCTGGGCCGTTAGCTCATTAACTGTGTCTTTATCTTCATTTCACATATTTTCCTAGTTGCCACGGCTGCAGGGATTTCATCTTTATCATCTTTTACATATTATTTATCGTAAAACAGTCATCAATGAACCAAAAGCGAAGGATTTAAAAAGAAAGTGAAGTTATTGAAGCCCTGGAAAAACCAGCGCTGGTCTGGCCCCTTGGAAGCCCTGGAAAAACCAGCGTTGGTCTGGCCCCTTGTTTGAACGAGACCATTCATTCACGAATCGGGTGTTCACACGTTTGAATTTAAAAAATGATTAATTCGCAGCAAATTTTGTTGAAAAAGAAATAAAAGCGAAACGACTTTGGATAAGAAAATGGAGCTTCTGCTTTGTTTTTGAAACAACTAAAATTAGAACATCCTTCTGAGTACAGGTTAGCGTTGCGGGTTACTACTGGAAACTTTGATGAGTTAATTTCACTTAAACAGAGTTCGTATGAGAGCCAAGATGATGATAGATGCATTACCAGGACGTTCTCCAGTGGCTGGCGTCTACACGCGTCCACAATGCGGGGGTCGACGCAAATAAGACTATAAAGCCTAATTTATACGAGGCTTGACTTGAAAAACTGTTTGCCCGAGGCAAATACCACCACCATAAAAGGTGGTAACTACCAGGATTTAGGAAATTACTATTCAGAAAAAAATTCATTATAAATTGTATCTTCAGAGTTACTAAACACTTTGTGAAGTATTAATCAGCTGCAATGAATTATTCCGGGGTAGCTCTAGACTTGTGAAATATCCTGGAGCATAGTTGTTAGACTTATGTTTATATTTTTTCAAAACTATCTATTTTGGTGTCCATTTTATAGTCTGGATGAATTGATTCAACCATAGACAACGCAAAGTTGTATTCGTCCATCATTTGCATTAACTTTGTAATCATTTCATCCCCTACCCAATACGATCACTAAATTCTCTGCTATTTTGGTTCCATATTACGTAACGATTTTAGAGTTTCACATTACAAAATGGTGCCCACGCTGCTATTCGCAGTGATCTCGTTAGGCGCCTATTTCGCTTTGAAAACGCTCGTAATCCGCTAATATGATAAGGCCCTCAGTTTAAACAACTTACGGCATGTTTAGATTGAATCGTAGAAATTTCATCATTTAAAAACTGACATTACTTATGAAACACACTTTGTAGATATTTCTTATTGCTTATTTTTAATATGAAATAAACTCGATTCGATTATGTATGAAATAATTAGTTTTATAATACAATATACGTAGTTAACATCAATGTAATGATAGGAAGTTTAACGATTACGATAAATACCGTTATTTGAACATCAAATCCTCTAAGTTAGTTTGACCTGCAACAACTCAAATAGTGCTTGTATCACTTTCTCCATTTTCCTATAAGCCATAGAAATTTTATGCAAAATGCAGCATCAAAACGCCGAGATAAAAATTAAATCTTTCTTTTATAGACAGTGTCGGAACATAGAATTTATTTTTCTTTTCATAGGGTTAAACACTCTTCAAACATTCTTCTTTTCTTAGGGTTGGGAAAGCCTCAGTTGCTAAAGCTATTCGGCCTGTTTTTTAGTAACTCTCCGACTATCTATTTATTCTTAATGTTTGACTTTACTTACACTGTAAACTTTCAACCAAGTTTTAGGATTATGATTTTATGTTTGAGGCAAAATTTTGATATAAATTGTATGTTTCCACTGTTTGGAAATTTAAACACTGAGAATTGAACGTAAGTTCTATTCGTAGTCTTCATAGAAGTGAAAGAACTGTGGAGAATCATAAGAATTGTTTAAGGAGTAGTAAGGACTCTTTTTTAATTTCATTCAGGAAGGTTAATTTCGAACGGTACTTGGATCGTATTCTTGAAATTGTACAGAGATAAATTAGCACCCTCGGAAAACTAACGGTTTCTTTTAGAGAATTGATTAATTACGGTATAAATTTCCCTTTGACAAGTCAAGTGTTCTAAATGTTTCTGTCTTTCTGAGAATTTTTTCTTCATAACTTGACTCCTACTATCATCAACGTATTCTTCAAATCTGGCTTCATCATTCCATGTCATGGAGTTCGATGCGTCTTCGTTTACCAATGTTAAATTTTTTTTTCAAAATATTTAACAGTTAGGAAAAATTGGCTATATAGGAATTATTACTTTCTAATAATCAGCTAAAACATGCGCTATTGAGTAAAGTTGAATTTCATTGTTGTAAATACTGATATACAAATTGATGGTGTAATAAAAAATGAAATATTGAAACCATGGATTGTAGTGTGTCAAAAACTACTTAGGAGTAAATTAATATTGTAATGCCAGAAAGTTCCTATGTAACACTCTTCAACATCTATTACTTGAATCATCCTTAAAGATCAATTTTACAAAGACTTACGCCAAAGATTTAATTTTTGAGCATTTTTCTTACTTAATAGGGTTATAAGCAGTGGACACGCACCATTCAGCTATTCAAGCTATTTTACATTCGGCTCATATAAATTATTCATTTTATAAACAATCTTTGGCATTTATGATGTAGAATGAAGTCGATTAAAAATACTATCACGGAATAAAAAAAATTCTGTTACATATAAAAATAAAATTACAAAATTTCTAATTTAATTATTATGATAAAATATTTCATCAATTTTTTATTGAAGCATGAATTGTCATCAGAAGCGAGAAAGAATGCGAAATTTCGAGTTATTAAGTTGATTACAAGTTAATGAAAATGTCATTAAAAAATTCCATTTAAACAAACACAGATACATAAGATAAATAACGTGTGGTAAAAGTGCAATAAATTTATTTGCCATTGACAGCTTGACTACAATCACGTCGAAAAAAGTCCTTTACACACGAAGTACAGAAGTTGGTAATTTTACTTTTTAAAAATATTATATATTTAATTAATAAAACTACAGACGAATTGTGTTATTTATTTTGTAAACTCTTCTCTTCAGCATGTATAAATGCTATTTAAAATTAATTATTACGTAAGTAGAAAAATGAAAAATTGGCATCAGCGCGACTTGAACCTGGGACCCCCCGCATATGAGCCTCGTAATCTGGCCACTACACTACAGAGACCTTAATAATACGTTTTTTCACGCACTTAAAGTATGTTTCTTTCCGCACTCCTTTGGTAACTGTACTTATAATATTCTAAAATTTTGTATGGTACGATCATTCTTGATAATTACTTCCATGATTTGTCTTCGTCGTTGTAATTTGTTATTTATGTTATCGATTTAATATTCAGCAACTGTGGTTAATTTCTATTATCCTAGTCTTCTGACAGCTGTGATGTCATCAACCAACTTATTGTAAGGTATAAGTGATCCTGACCTTCTATAGGCTGTAGTGTTTGGATTCGACAGACTACAAATTTTTTACAATTTATCTAATACTGCAAACGATCCAAATATATCTTTGTTTCGTTGACGGTTATATTAACTTTAAGAGTTCCTTTTAATCTTGCAGTTTCATTTAAATTTTAACATAACGATTGAATAATATAACTGTTATTACTTTTCAATATTCTCGTAGTAATCTATATACAGGGGGATTCTTTCTCTAGGATAGATAGATAGATACGCCATCCATATTATCCGTAAATAATGATTAATAAATATAATATTAAAAAATTTATGTTCAATACTATTTGGTACTATTTGTGTAACTGGCGCCATCTATGAGAGTTAGACATAAATACAAATTCATTCGATGTATCAGCTATAAAATATCAATACAACGTTGCCAGTAGTTGCGACAAAATTGTAAAATCGTAGAAAAATTTCCAGTTTTCTATCAATCCTAGAGACGGAATCACCTTGTATTATGTGTATAGTTGTATATAAAATATTTTTCCTCTACACCACTGTCGAAAATGAATATAGAAAAGTAGGTAGGTCACGGCTGGAGGGTCTTTGGGGTTCCACTCTTGTGTCACACTTAAATGGAAAGGAAACGTGATATTATACGTTTATTTTTTTTTCTGTGGCTTTCATGATTAAAGTAATGGATACTAACATTGTCATGATTTTAGTTTTTATGGTAAAGGACCTTATACAGGATTGTATAGCACAAAAAATTATTTATTAGCACCTAACCACTCCGAAAAACTAGCTCGAAATCGATTCAAATAATACATGTTTCGAAAATATTTACAATCGATCAGAATGGAATTTCATCCAAATAATTTAGTAATTTTCAGTTATAGATACATCATCATCATTATCATCAAGCGTTTCATATGGATTATGGCTATCGTTTTTGGCGCTTTAAATCCTTTTTTTTGAGGTGGATTACTCCTCGTTTCCTAATTTTTATTTTCTTTAGAGTTTGTCGTTTGTTTTGGCTGCTTAAGTTATTTTCGGTTCCAGCATTTTGATCTCCAGTTTTCTATATTGAGTGGTGTTATGCCTTCCTTATTTCATTTCTCCAGAGCTCCAAAACAACAGACAGAACTGGAATAAGAGTGTATAGTGCCAGTACCAAATAATCTGAAAGTTCGAGCATTAAACCAAATATTTTCTTGAAATAGAACTTATCGCAAACAAGAGATTATCATCTATTCCGGTAGCCAAGCAGTCATTAGAGCTCTGAGCTCCATTATCATAAGATTTAAACTGATTTTGGATTGCACAAACAAGTGAAAATTGCTAGATAAATAGAGGATGTAGAGGGAAATGCAGACCTGCTAAACTAGTAGCGTATAAAACTTTTTCCGCCTACCTCTATCCCAAATTATACATTTCCTGGCCTTATTGTAGGGAGCAAAGTATTTTATCCAGTTCTGTCTGCTTTTTCTAGGAAATTGCTTGATCTTCCGAGTCCTCACATGGAAGAGGGAGCTCTGCTCTGTTTATAATGCATCTTCAGCGTTATAGAGCCTCCCAGGTAAACACACAACCTCAAGAATTGAGTAAAACAAAGCTAACTTTGGAACGTCTCTATTTCCATTAGAGTTTTCGCAAGATGAAAATTTTTTTATTGAATAGGTGACATCCGGAGGTGGGGCATCGGTTGTTGGTACTAATTCGGAGATGAGCCAAAATTTCCAACGGGAATAAATTCTTTTTAATAGATTATACAAGATATTTCGATTTACTTTAAATACCTCAATAAAAAAAATTATATGACATATTTGATTTCGAGACGGTTCATAGTTTAATTAAAATTATTAATAATGAAGGTAATGTTTGTATTTTAATTTCCTCCTCTTTAAGAATTTTTATTTGAATTGTCAAATGTCAAATCTGACGTTGCAATCATAAAGTTTGATATTTTTAACGGCGAACGTACTCAGAACGTATTGTCATTCGTGTGCTATTTGAATTGTTTACAGATACGTGAAAAATTGATATTTTTCAAAAAAATGGAATCATCAATTTATTCGCGCAGCTAATTATACGAGGGTTGCTACTTAAGTTTTGATGTATGACAACCCTGTTGGAAATATGTCAAATCTGACTTTGCCATCATAAAGTTTGACATTTTCAATGGACTTGTTGTCATACAAATGCTATTTGAGTTGTTCACAAATACTTAAACTAAAACCAACAGTGTGCCGATCAAATCGTTCCCAATTTTTGGTGATGAACGACTGTATTGATTTTACGAATTCAATCTAAGCAAATGGTCGCATGTTTTTTTGGAATAACGATTAGTTATTCAAAAAAAAACTTAAGAATAATTTAAAACGATCAAATCTGATTGGTACACCAGCATTTGTTTTCCAGAAATCAGGGAAACCAATCGCAGAAGATGCATCATTCTCTACCAAGACAATGCGAGCTTTCTTACATCAGTTTAAACAAAAACGTTTTTGAACAGTCTTAATCGGAATGGAAAACTCATGGGCGTAGCCAGGATTTAGTTTTCGGTGGAGGGGGTTTGGTTTGAAGTAAATAAAACAACAAAAATATACTTACATGACATTTAATATCTAAATATTCATCCTAAAATTTACGACATGGGTCCAGCAGCCAGCCAGAAACTTCCACAAAGCTCCGCTCATTCCGCTTGATGTAATAATTTAACTCTTTACATTCCACGTATTTTCTCAGTATATTAGGTAATATTTTGCTTATTTCGGAATGGGTTTGAATCCCCAAAACCCTCCCCTTGGCTACGCCCGTGGGAAAACTACTTCGATAATCGGTTCAAACACATGCCAAAATGTTTTGATCTTGATGGAGAATATTTTGAAAAATAATAAAGCCATAACTAATTAGAAATATTTTTATTTGTCTATCTGACAACTTGAGTGGTAATTCTCGTTTACGCAAAAAACACTATTTTTTATAGGCCAATTAACTTTTGCAGCCTAGACAACATTCCGTATCGAATTAATTAATTCAGATAATCTTTGTTAAGGTATGTTGAATTGATACGGATTTCAATTTATAGGCTAGACTATAAAGGTCTAAATAAAATAGTCGATTATTCGATAAGGGTCGGTCGAGTATAGTCAAATTTAATAAAAAGTTATCAAACATTTCAGCAAATCAATATTTCCATTCGTTACAATATTTACCCAAACAACAGCTGGCTAAAAATAAGAATACTAAGCTCCTGCCTAATGTCGGTTATTCATATTTTAGTCTTGCCCCTATATTCAATAAAATAATATCCGCACAGCTGTTGTTTATAACTGATGGTTATATTAGACATAATTATACCTCATAATTGAGGAGCACAAAAAATTTCAAGTGCAGTTAAGAATAAAAGTATTAGTCAGATAATAAATATTTGTGAATTTGAAATTCGTTTTGGAAAATATGTTTTTAATTACAACACTAGATAGAAAATCTATGATTTCAACGTAAACAGTTCTTTCCGATCTCCCTGACGTTGGCGATCACCATGGCCAAAATTGCACGGTCCTCTACCAAGCAAACAAAGTTCGTTTGCCCTTCTTAAACCGGTCCAGTCACGAATATTTCTCCGCACGACTGTTGCTTTCTTTTAACTCCCCTCTATCTTGCCCTTGGAATCCTACTCTACTGCTTTCCTCCATCCATTTTTGTTCATGGCTGCGTTCTCTATTCCTATTCTTTCTAAATCTTCTCTACATGCTTCTATCCATTTTTTTCCGTGGACGCCCTATTCTCCTTTTCGCTTCTTTTCCCCTTAACAAGGATCTTTTCACCCAACTGTCTTCGTCCATTCTGGCTATATGCTCCATCCAACGGAGTTTTTTGGCTCTGAACACACATCCCATCTCTGCGATCGTTCTTCTTTTTCACTCGTTTTGCTCTATTTATTTTGTTTTCTTCTTTTTTTGTTCATTATCCAAAACTCACTGTTATACAACACCGTTGGTTGTATAGCTTGGAGGCTCTTGGAATATATTTTGATCTTAATAGTCCTCCTAGGGTTCCAAACGTCAGTCTTTTGTCAGGTATTCGAACTCTTGGACTTTAACAAATCTATACTCCTTGTTTTGCTCTTTCGTCACTTTCAATTGGTTGCAGCTATTCAGATTCCTTCCCATTTCCATATTTTGTTAATTGAAGCACAGTCCATAGTCTTTTGACGTTGACCTCGCAATTTATTTTTGATCAGCGGTAATACGAAGAAATCATTGAGTACTAGACAAGGACTGTACGGCGTATGACTCATCAATTTATTGTTTTGACTGTACAAAAACGTTTTAGTTTGAATTGATGCTTGAGAGCTCGCGTTGTCGTGGTGCAGAATGATTCGTATTCTGCGATTGGTTTGCCTGATTTTGTCAAACATTTCTGGCAAAACGTACCGTTCTACGTTGCTCTAATAGGTGGCTAAATGTCAAGTTATATCGAAAAAACAGCCGACCATTTGCTTCGTGCATGAAGAACAAATCATGATAAACATTATCAGTGATGAATAGTATCTAGTAATGTATCCAAGGACTATTTGGTTTGATTTCATCAGATATCTTCTACATAAATTATTAACCACAAAGTCACATAAGTCAAAACCAAACACTTTCTATTTATACGCTTGTGTTTTGGGATATTTTCCGAGAATAGCCAAACCTTCACGTATATGTTTCATACTTTTCATTATACTTCGTTTATCGATTATTTCGAGAAAAATAATTTCCAAATTTCACTCAATGAAGGTCTAAGTAGAATGTAACTTTTCTTAAAAATGGACTTTTGTGATCTCAATTTAAAAAATTACATCAAGTTAATTGAATATAAATAATTTTAGTTTACATTTTCCTCTTATCAATCAATCAATTCCCAAACAACTTAAATTAAATTTGAAGAGTAGGTCAGATTTATAAAAAAATATGAAATCAATGCCGGACATCGTTTGCTTTTCAATACCAAGTTCATCAAACGTGTTATGAACACGATCTGAACTACCATATGTAATAAGTAGAAAGTTGTATTGGAATTTGTCTTGTACTCGTTGCCAACATCGATTCTTTTTTTAACTAGATTCGATTTCAATATTATTTGGGTGACTTGCACTTGTTACAGTTCTAATTTTCGAAACAACTGTTAATAAAAAACTATTTATAAAAGTTGTAAATGTCATCTCATTCAATTTCAAAAAAATAGATTTAACTTTGCAGAACCCGAAAACCCAAAAAATGTTTACCCTTATATATTTTTTGCTACTTAAGTTTTGAGATATGGCAGTACTGATGTGAATATGTCAAATTTGACATTGCCATCATAAAATTTGGCATTTTTAACGATGAAGGTACTCAGAACGTGTTGTCAAACGAGTTGTTTACAGATTCATCTTTGTGAAAAAGTTGGTCGTACTTCGTAAAGGTAATCCAGTGCCAGAAAACATCGATACTGTGGATAAACTGATATTGCATGATTGTCATGTGACATACAGTGAGATTGAAGAATACTTGGGCATTAGTTCCAATCGCCAGAAGCGACTCAAAGTGCCAGGTTTAAAGGGATGCAGCTGACGAGATATTCGAACGAGGCTGTACTGCATCCATCTCATTTTAACAGACATATTCATGAATTTTTGTTTTCTTTATTATACCATGCAAAAATGGAGCTCTTAAAATAAATTTTAAAAGGTATCAAATCGCAAATTTCTATTTCCCATTTCAGTGACTCGACGAGAATAACAAAGTCAAATTTTGTTAGTATTTTTTTAAATAAATGGTAGTCTTTGCCTTTTTTCGTATAGATTTGAAGAGCAGTTGAGAGGTGCCTTAGAAATTTCGTCCAGGGCTCTGATGGTGCTAAAACCGACACTCCATACATTCAATATTGCATGAAGCAAAATATTTGTTCGCAATGGATATCGCATAATTTGAAAGTCCCTCAAAAAAATGTTGTTAAAATGGGAACAAAAAAATGCTGAAAAAATTCAAAAGCGCTACTTCCAAAGAAGTATATAAGATCGTTACAGGCGAGGAATCATGGATCTAAGCATATAAAATCGAAACTAAACAACAATCGACTGTATGGATCCCTTTAGAGCCAAATACAACAAAAGTTGTTCGCGCAAGAAGCACTTCGAAGAAAATGGTCGCCTGGATATGTCGTTCGATTAGAGCAAAGTAGAGGGTTAATTCTACACCAGTATTTGTTTGAAAGAATCAGGGAAACCAATCGTAGAAGTCGAATCATTCTTCACCACGACATTGCGAGATGCCACACATCAGTTCAAACAAAAACGTTTTTGAACAGTCTAACATCGAATCGCTTTAAAGGCACATTCGGAAGAAAATTATTATAAATTGTAATTATTTATTGAAAATAATCACATGAGGTATTAAAACACATAAAGAAAAACTTGATACGTAGAAAAATTTAATTGGTTAGGCTACAACTTATCAAATGAAAGCAAAAAAAACTATAAAAATTGTTCTTGCACTTGTACACATTTCCGGAGTCTACTTTTTTTCTAAAACATCCCCGCAAAAATGAATCCATTGTATTTAATTCAGGCTAACGTAGTGGCCATGCAAATAGACCTCCCAGACCAATCCATCAAATGTTATTAAGTTGATTTTTGGCATCATTTAAAAAGTGGGGAAGGATCCATCCATCCATCCAAAATGAGTGGAAGTATGGGTCGTATTTTGTTATGTCACAGCATTATGACGTCATCTACTCACTCAAATCCCGTACCCATGCTCTTTATCGATGGTAATTCATATTAATATCGAAATATAATTTCCTTAAAGGAAATAGCACATCTTAATTTCTTATCAAGTACGTGTTTGTTGGCAGAGTCACATTAATTAATATGACATTCTAATAATAATTATCATTTAAATGTGAATGAATTTGAATGAGATATTAACAACTACGTCTATGTAGATAATTTAAGATATATCTGAGTCAAATAACTCGTCAAATATTTATGGAATGTTGATTAATTTAGTGAAATTATGCATTCGTTTTTGTGTGAATAGACAGACATAATGAGAAATCAGCTATTTTTTATCTTTATAATTGAAAGGAAAATCGTTAAAACTATTTTCAGTACATTCTTGAACTTTCCCCTCCCAGATTTTTTACCCACATTGTGTACTCAATGTACCAACAAAATCCATATTGGAAATTGCACAACTAATTTCACCAGCTCTAATTAATTGATTATTTGATAAATGTGGTTTAGTAAAACACTAAATATATTTTTTTATAAGCTTGAAACAATAATGAATGTAAAATACTAGTAGTATTGTGAAAAAAACGTGGGGCGCTTTGTTCCATATTTCTTGTACATCGAGTGCCAGACCCTTTTTTCAATATAATACTAATACCTTTCATTCATTATTGTTTTAAGCTTATAAAAAAATTATCAACTTTTTAGTTTAATGTATTTAAACACGTAGACTAGCTTTTCCCCACGGCCCAGAGTGGTCCTGCTGATCGCAAGGACTTCAAACCTTATCCATGGCCCTAGAGACCGTGTGTTTTACAGTTTGGGTCCTTGAAACATTACCCTACACTTGGTTCATTTGATTTTTCTTTCATAATCTTGTTGTAAAACAAAAAACCTTACTTTTCGTTTTTTTTTGTTTTCTAGAACATAATTGAACTAATTTTTGATTCAAATTTTCATTTAGAGCTACCTTTACATTACCTGTAGCTATTTTTGGTGAATTTTGGTTTTAATGGTATTAGAGAATGACAAATTTAAAATCAAATTAGTCTTACGAACCATTTAAGAAAGAGCTCAGACATAAATGTGAAGTGAAGTAAACAAATTTTGTGTTTGGGCTCAGTGGAAACTTCATCAATTTTGTGGTTCAACGTGTTAAAAGCGTGTTTTTTAGTTTTTTTTAACTATATTTATTTAATCGATACCACCCTCGAATAATGGCCTCGCTGCTTATATACCTACATCTCGTCGAAACTTGTATCGAGTCATATCGGTGTAGTTGGTAAGGTTATCGAATTTTTTGATTTCCAACACGGAGATCTGAGGTTCAAATCCTCTGTCGAACGAATTTTTTATTAAATACATGCCCTTAGTCCAAAAACAAACAAGCCCACAAACCAACCTATATACAGTGAAGCTAATGTGACCGTATTAAAAATATAGAAATAAATGATCAAAATAGGAACTTCCTAATTAGAAATTAATTATAGTCCATTCAGTTGTACGTTCAATGTAATAAGAACCAGGCAAATTACAGGGTGTGTCAAAAAAGGTGATTCAGTTTTTAGGACAGGTATTATTAACCTGAAAAAAATTTTTCGTAACTTCATGGAATTTTGTACGAAGATATTTAGGGACCTAATATATCTCCTGAATTTGTTCTTATACCTGACTCTCTAAGAGGGCACTAGTTACACGGTGAGTACTGAATAGTATTGGACGTAACTATTTTAAGTTCATTCAATTTCACACCATAAAGTTACTAGATATTGTGTACCTTTATCTGAAAATTTTTAATTTTCATCTCTATTATTTCTGTAATTCCCTTTATCTTAAATACGGAAAGCGTTTTTTAACTCTCCTAGTGAGGGGATAAACTGTTTTTAGAACACTTCTTATAATCATCTATTTCAGTTTAATTTAATAGTTTATTTCAATTGTACAATTTACAAATATGTCAATATGACAGGAACTAGAGAAATTTACAAGATTTTGAAATAATATATTATTAGGAATGGAGTTGATTTATTCTATCTTAATATGAAGCTCATTCTGAAATTTTTAGTTTTAGAAAAGATTATTTAAAAAAAATATTGAATTTTTTCAATATATTCTCTCATAAACTCTTACAAACTTACGTTGTATTGAATGTGTATTTTGTTTTGATTTGACTTGTTTTTTTAATTTTTGTTTTGGTCCGATACGTCTATACACAGACGTGCTAGTTTTTTCTACTACATGTGCTGTTTTACTAAATTTGACCTTGCGTAGTTACTAGCTGATTCGCTTTTCAGATTGGCATCAACAAAAACTCCAGTGGGCTCGGAACCCATTTCTGTGTAGTCATCTTTAAAGAATCTGTTCCCAAGACGGAGATAGATGGAAACACTTGCTATGAAACAAGGAACAAAAACTGTCTTACAAATCAACTACTCAGGTTGAAAGGCATAAACAAAGATTCGGAACAAAATTAGAGACCTGTTTGGCTTTTGTTTTAAATGGAGCTAAACGGGCCTAACAAGAGACCTTTATGCGTCAATGCTCGTCATAGAATCAAATCTGGATCCACATGGATATACATTTAATATCCACTAATTATATCAACAAAACATCGATTAAAATATTTTCAAGATAGTATATCTGTTTGTTCATTATAATATTTAATTATGAAATACCTCATGTGTTTTTAACATTTCCATAGTTATAAATAATACTGTTGTATGGCATTTTTCAAGATAATTTTTTATTACTTCCACTAGATGTAGATTTAATGAAAGTTGCACTCTTTGTTTTGTCTGCTAGTTTTACGAGTACAAGAGACAGAATATCAATTTAAACGCTATTAAAACAGAACTATAAGTTAATGAGGCAAATATTTATTATAGGTACTTTTAATAAATCAGTTAAATTCGTTTCAAAGTATTATATGATATATGTAACAAATTTGGAAGGCTTAATATCTAGCATCAAAAGTTTATTTCCAAAAAGGATACAGGACAAATATACACATTTATTACAAAACTCAATAAGTCGTGTGGCTGACAGACAGATGGCACTGCCATTGTCAAATCCATATGACGTTTATGAAGTACCAACTTTCAAAAGATTATGTGTAAAATTTTATGAAATTTCGATTAGTCAGAAAAAAGTGAAGCTATTTTGTTATTTTCGTGTGTTAATTTATCGTTGTTTCTTGATAAAAAAATACTGTACAAGCTCAGCAATGGACTCTGTTCCATCGATAAGAACAATTTGTTACTGGTTTGCTGAATTTAAACATGGTCTTTTAGACACCGATAATGGTGAATGTTTTGGTCGTCAAATTGAGGTGGTTGCTCCAAAAAACATCAAAAAAGTCCACAAATTGGTCATATCTAATTATAAATTTTGAAATTGTGTGAGATAGCTGAGGCCATAAAGATATTAGAAGACATTGCATGAAAATTTGTCCATGAGAACCTTTTTTTCAAAATGGGTGCCGCGTTTACTCAGAGTCGATCAAAAACAACAACGTGATGATTGATGATTTAGAGCAGCGTTTGTCCATGTTTTCACGTAATAAATCAGATTTTTTGCGTCGATATGTGACAATGGATCCATGGCCTTATAAATGTCGAAGAAAAAAACACTGTCGATGACAATGTTGGTTAAATTGAACGAATTAGACTACGAATAGCTTCCTCATCCACCGTATAGACCTGATCTGAAAAAAACACTAACCGGTAAAAAATTCAGTTCAAATGATGAAGCAATTGCTGAAACTGAAGCCTATTTTGGTGCAAAAGACAAATCCTACTAGCACGGCATAGAGAATCGAGAATTTAGAGAAGCGTTGGAATGATTTTATAGCTCTTGATGAATAAAATCGATTTTTGACAAAACAAAATTGTTGTTCTTAGTTAGTCACACGACTTATGAGTGATATGTTAATATCTCTGACATTATTCGAAGAAAAACAACACTTTGAAGCCACCGACAATTAGAGTCAAAACTTTTTTAATTGATGAGGCTCTCCATTGAATGAACTTAATTTGAAGCTTGTAAATATCATTCAGGATTATTTCGAATTTTCTCGCAACCCCTTCTTACATTCTAAATTAATATGCCATTGGTCGTATTCTGTTTTTAGTGTAAAATTTCCAAAAATTTAGTGGGCATAATTGCAATTATCATTCATAGATCCCCAAAAATAAACGTCCGTACGATTTATTTTCTTCGAAGTTTCATTTAATTTGATAATGTATATTACCTACTGCTGGACTTTGATAACAGACCTGCCTTAAGTATCATCATTTTTAGCAGTTTTAGGAAATACTCATATACATTACTAATACTCATACAATCTTCAATATAGTAAATAAACAAAAACTTGAAGTAAAACCGACTGGTACGGTCACACTATTTATTTTTTGCACATGCCAATTTTCAATTTGGTTAACCAACCGAACCATACAAAAAAAGAAATAAATGTCAGCTGTTCCACTGAGTTGTTTCTTCTTATTTCAAGGCATATGGTTACAGAGGCTTCAGTTCGTTGTCTTCTTTAATGGGAGATAATTACCTATCATTTCATAGGAATATAAAAGGTGTTTTAAGTCAAATTTTAATTTAATTTTGCCATTTTCCAAAACTATAAAGTACTTTTTTCAAAGTAATCCAAAAAATTTTCGCTTTTGATTCGTCATTTAATTTTAAGCCGGAAAATTGTATGATTGGGGAGGAACGGACCAAACCAAACGCTGTATCATTATACATTTGAAATTAATTTGAACAATCTTTCTTCACTTATACACATCTTCTACCACAGGTGTAGAGGTAATATTTCTTCTTCATTTGGTTATATCTTTTACTTTCGGTTTGGCCCGTCTCCAGTTCAGTTCTCAGGTTGTTTGCTATTTACGTATTCCTTCTGGATCCGCCATTTTATTTTGATTATTTCTGTTGCCCATATCACCTCAACTGTTATGTACGTCTTCATTCTCACTATGTATCCATCTGTTATTCCAGTTTTCACTTCACTTCGTTTAATTCACCTTCCAACGTTGGCTAAACATAAAAACAAGGTTGGAGCATCTCTTAAAGTTACCCAAAGATATGAAAATGTGACAAAAAAGTGATGCGTAACAACAAGGGCAAGAAGCGTTGGTTCCAGCTTCGTTCCAATGTTAAACGCGGGTCAAGAAAATCGATTTTCCATGGCCAACGTTGGAAGTACAACAGTCGTCGAATAACATGCGCACTACGACCACACGATGCGTCCAATCATCAGCGTTTAACCTTAGAAGCATTGGACGCATGTAGTACCGGCTTCAGCAGTTCTTTTAAAATGTTGATGTGGATGCAGTTGTTATTTTAATTGTGCGAAAAGGAATTTAATAAAAATAGACGTACTTTGTCTATTCCAGATTAGAATAGTAGGCGAGAAAATATTGGTGCTTCACATACTCTTAAGAAAACTGGTAAATGAACACCCCTTCTGATTCCATTTTGGTTTCCAATGCGTCTTTTGAAATAATTACAATCATTATATTGAACTTCCAATAACTTATTCATAACATTTACTTCCCGATCTCTTTTCTTATAATTGTTTGTAAGCTTTGAATATTACAAAAAATTGTATTACCTGGTCAATGTTGGACTGCAGTTTGTTCTGAATTATGTCCAATGTTGGTACTAAATGCTTAACATCTTCGGTTGCATCGTAAACTTTTATCAAAATGGCAAAATCAACGTTTGCTTAAATTTCAAACTTCTGCTGTTTCTTGAAACATCAAATTTGCTATAATTGCTTTGACACTTTGATTGTGTAAATCCAAGCGAAATGATATTCTTTGATGGAAAGTTAATTGTGGTTCTATTGTATAATAAATATCTGTACTTTCTTTGCTTTTCATCAAACCACCTCGTGGATCTAAAGTAGCTTTAATTACACCATCACGAATTGCTTTATCTACAATAAATTCAGCATCTCCCGCAGCAATATTTTTTGGAGAAATTCTGGTATATGAAAGCACAATAGATTTTATTGCAGTTTTAATTATATTATGACTTAAGCGAAGAATTAAAATGAATGTATGATGTTCTCTCGATTTATCTCTGAAGATTCCCCATCGTAACTGCTTGGGTTAACTAAAAGTAAGGTGCAAGTGAGTATCTCATTGTAGCTTGTCTAAATATCTGCCTTTCTGGTATATCTCCTAAAAGTAGTTCTACAACAACAGTAAGTGTTTGTACCGTTTGTCTGAAACCTATAGCAGCATTCTGAGAGGGTTTTCTCATTGCTTGCTCGAGATGTTTATGGGCTACACTGTATTCTAATCTTGCAGCCTTAATACGACCAAGGTCTTGCCCACTAATTATTACTAGCTGTTTCAGGAAAAACACACTTGCTCACAAGTTTATCAGCTTGATCACACAAAGACTAGTGTAGATAATTTCTTAATAAGCAATTAATAACAACAGCTTGGCCTTCAAAGTCCAAGTTCCAAGTCCAAAAACCATCTTTGTTTTATCATTTGTGAATGCAAATATTCTATTTTCGGGTCTCATATTAGTATTTACCAACTCTGAAGGAATCTCTCTCTTTTATTGAACTTTAAAGTTCCTATTATTGTTAATTTATGAATCAGCAGGTCTAATTTAACGATAAGCTGATGAATCATCTTTCCATCGTTATGTTTCGATAAGTTTTTCTCATTGGTTTTATGAGTCACGTATTGAGAATTACTTAAAGGGTGAGTTTTGAGGTTGGTTATTTCTGATTTCGCAGTCTTCGAAGACAAGTACTGCTCATCGACAGACTGTGTTCCATGTATCCAGAATAATTTTCCTTCCAGAACTCTCCACTCCAACTGAATATAATATTCGTACCAATTTCAAATATTCCACATCTATAGATTGGACCTGCATCTCTTTCACGTTCAAAATTAGACTTCGCTGGGGTATTTAAACAGTAAACCGCCACTGTGAACAGTCGAAACACAACTAAGTATTTTATTTAGTTTTTCAAATGGATATTAGAAGGGCTTCTTTAAAACTAAAATTGATATATTAGTTATGTTTTATTTCCTTGAATGTATTTTGTGTTATATCTCATTCGATTATTTCTTGTTTCAGGTTATATACACCGAAGAAGAAGTCGCTTCTATTAGAGGAGAGCTTGAAATAGTCCAAAAGGCTCTAAAACTTCAAACAAAGCGATGCAGACAACTCGTCACGGAATATACACGTAGACTTCAAGAAAAAGAACACAAATTTCGTACCGAGAAAGCTCTAAGGGATGATCAATTAGCTAAAGTCCTAAGAGCATTGTTGATATTTGAAGCTCGTTTACGTCAAGAACAGAAATTTATAAGTCGCCAGTTGAGCGAAAAAGATACCGTTATAAAAAAACAAACTAGCGATATAAAAAAGTTGTTATCAAATCAGTATTGTAAAAGTTGTAAACAGTATTACTCTTCCAGTCCGGTTCAAGAAAGCTTAGATAGTAGTACTGAATACGTCCTCACGGATTGTCAAGAATATCAATCTTCAAATTTCGAATCTTTAGATAGTAGTTGCGAAGCAACGCTATCAGAAAAAGATTACAACAAATCGGAAAGCTCGTATGAAGATAACTCAAAATCCGAAAGCGAATCGAAAATTTATCAAAAAAATAAGAATAAAGATTCTTTGGGACGAAAATCGAAGAAAATTCCTCACAGGAAGAGCATCGGAACTTACTTTGAAGTATTAAAGTTGAGAAATGACAGTAACAGCCCTTTATCAAACGAAGATAACACAAGTAACGATTACGACAATTTGGACTCATTACCACCGGAAACTAATAATTATAAAACAAGTGTATTAGCAGAAAATTTGTTTGGTGAAAATGATGATTTAACACTTATTTTACATTCTGAAAAATCTGTTAATAATAGTGAAAATTCCGAAGATACTAACATCGAAGAAGAAAAGAAGCAATCGACTATAACAGAATCTATACCAGTCTTTGAAGGAGGTGAAGAAACCAATGATAACTGGTATGCAAGTGCCAGCGATCAAGAAGACGATGAGCAAAGAGATATTTACAGAAATAATCCCGTGTTAGAATGCATGAATCAAATTTTGCTACAAAATATCAATGATACTTTGAATTCACCTCCTAAAACTCCAAACATTGAAAGAAAACCGGTGAAAAATAAAAGAGTAAAATTCAGCGACGAAGAAAATAAAAGCGAAATTAAAGAAACCGAATTGACACAAGAAAATTTAAAAGAAAATGAAGAAAATAATCATGATTACTACGAAACACCTATACAAAAATCCCCCAATTTTTACGAAACCCCTCAAAGTATATACAGTAATGATTACGAACAGATTCTGAGTAAATGTAACGAAACTTTTAACTCATCCGAAGAACAAAATGAAAACAAAACTAGTCATTACTACATAGATATGGAGGACAAAACTAAAAATATCGATAATGAAAACAGATTAGTCAAAAAAAGTAAAATTTTAAGAACCCCACCTGCTTTACCTCCCAAACCAGTAAACTTGGTATCCAAATATAAGCTACATATTGTTTCTAAATCACCTCCGTCTGAAATAAGCAGCGACAGTACTGCTGAATGCGAACCTGATTATTGTTCAATATCCGAATTGAATTTACCACAAAATAAAAATATGGTTTCCTTTAAAAAAATCAACGTCGTAGCTGAAATAAATGCGCCTACATCTCTTGACGTACTTAACAAAATCAACACGAACGATTCTTCGACTAAATTGGAAAATAGCCCAGAAAACTCTAATTTGATAGTAAAAAAATGCGTCGAAAAATTGAATATTCAACTAGCCAAACAAACCCCCATCAAATCGGAATCTACTTCGCCCAAAAAGAAGATCGATATCGAGATTCCGAAGCTACCACAAGTTTCCGAAATACTAATACCAGAATCCGAAGATGAGGAAAGGGATAAAGAGGACAGAATCGCTCAAGATAATTACATGAGAAACAACACAGAAATTTTGAAGCTCAAAACGAACCGAAAACCTATCGTTATAAGCTCGTCCGTATCTAGTCTTATAAATAGTTTTAACAATCATCAAGCTTTACACGAAATAAAGCAAAGTCCTGATAAACTTAAATCGAATAAAACGATGTTTTCTAGTTTTGAAAGTATCCAAAACTCAGAAAAACACACAACGACTTCGGTCGATGATTCTAAATCTCCCAATTTTGAAAAATTTGATCTAAGTCAAAATTTCGAAGAGTTTAAATTAGACGATTGCGAAATCGAAGAGTATACCGTCGAAGAAATCAAAGATAATGATATTAGCGACAAATCTAACTCGACCAGAGTGGATCTCATTCGAGTTACAGACATTGCGACACCAGTTTTGAATAGAAATTCGGTAGAACTACTCAAAAAACAATTGGAATTACAGAAAGCGCAAGGAGATAAGGATCATAATAACAAAAAGCCATTTCCGAGACCGAACCAACCGACTTACGAACACTTTTTGGAATGTACGGGTCTAAGTACTAAATCCATATTAACACCATCGAGAATGCTCAGTAATCACAAAGGTATTTTGAAACCTAAGGACGTTAAACTTCGATCGAAAGTTAAAGCAAACAATATGTCAGAAAGGCATAGTACTACTACAATGAAATATTGGTCCGAACCGTACATTTAAATAATATTTTTTTATTTATTTTATTAACATAGTGTGTTCATACAGTAACTGGCTAATATTTCGGTTTTTAGCACCGTTTAACATAAAACTAGCTTTATCAGAAAATATTACATCGAAAAAAGGTGTAGGATCGATAGAGAACTGAAAAATATTTTAGGTTTGCTCAGTAAAAAATTTTCGTAACAAGATAATTTTCAAATCAAAATATTCCGAAAACGGTTTTATCAAAAGTACATTTTTGATGTAAAATTAAATGATGTTTAAGTTCACTTGAAATTTTGCTTAATAAATCTAATATAGAAAAAGTTATATTTAATACTACTTGGTACAAACCGCGTGACTAGCGCCCTCTATGAGAGTCAGATATTAAACAACAGATTTATTGAATTTATCAGCTTCTAAAACATATTCGTATAAAATTTCGATCCAATAGTGACAGTAGTTGCGGCAAAAATTTATTTTCTTGTTCGTTTTGTATTCATTTACATACGGAAAGTTGCGTTTTGAGTGTTCCATGTACTGAAAGTGACAGTTGACAGTTCCGTACTGCAAAACACTTTCGGGACGTTATGGAGTAGCTTTAACTTCCTTAAATGTGACTCTAGCCACTTCAATGTTGACAGTTGACAGTTTCACTTCGATGATTTTGCATAATTTTATTATTATTATTTTCAGTCCTTGGTATACAAATAACTATTTCAACGCCCTGTATCTTAAATACGGATGGCGTTACAAAATTTTTTTATGAAGCAAACCCCAAATATTTTTCAGTTTTCTATCTATCCTAGAGGCACGGTCACCTTTTTTTGAAACGCCATGAACGTCAGCAATAATTTTCAAATCAAAATTTCTGTCAAATAACGTTGACTCATTTTAGATTTTGGCGTAATTTTGAGAAACTCTTCTTTAGGGTCCCAATAAACAAAAGTTACACGAGTGTGATTTATACAAGCGCTTATATAACTAAAGACTTTAAAATCGATATTTTCAAGCTAGATCAACTTTTGCTGTAAAATGTTTCTATTAGAAAATCGAGACCAATCAAGAACCAAATGCCAACATTTCTATTTGTGATGCTTGGTTCAAAACTAAAAGATTATTTCCTTGTTAGCAACGGATCCAATTATGCTGAATTTATTAACTCATAAACGTCGCTTATCTATCTATGAAGGCATAGAGTTAATATAGAAGATAGAAACATCGATTCATTATTAACCTGTCAGATCGAACTTGAAGGTCATGATGTCCATAATAATAATGCAGGGATAACAAACTTTCACAGGCTTGTCTTAGCCTCATTTCAGGACTTTTATCTTACGAGATTTATTTTGTGCGAAGCTCAATTTTTGTGAGGACGTTTCACTATCAAATTAATCCCTTGTGATGGATCACGAACCTTTTATTCATTCCCTGTTGATTAATGATGATGATTTCACAAGAAAATCGACCTTTTTTGACGTTGTTATGAAATCCTGGCCAAGTCGGTCGAAAACCGGCCTATTCGACCAGCTTTGTCGGAGTGTTTGACATTCATCAATACTAATTAAATTTCAATTTCTTAAAGTAATATCACGAAATATCTTTGATATTTAAAGCTTGTTTTCATTTTATTTTTTTGGAAACTCCAAAAAAAATGTCGAGTATTGAGGTCTAACTCTAACGAGAAACATTAATTAAGTTTATTAGCTGTAGCTCAAAATCTGATCATTGATTATGGGTAACCTTAAAGCAAATATCTTATAAAACTCAAATTTTAACATCAAATTAAAATCTATCGTATTTTATAACCACCCAATGTTTATTTTAAAAATTGATTCTCGAGAGAATAGAAAGTTATTTGGAATTTTTTATTTTATTAATAGATGAACCTTTTATTTGTAATATCGCTATATATTTTTTTATTTTTTTATCTTTATTCTCCAAAAATTCAAGTGCTCTGTATAAGAAACTTCAATGTTATTTTAATTATACAACGGTTTATCCTATTTATTTGCGTATTTTGAAACGTGAGATCAATATGTTATTTTCAAATCAACTTTTATAATGTAATTTTTTCAATTTATAGTCTTATTAAAACATTAAAACACTAACTATTATCATTATATATTTACCTAACTAGAAACCGGTAACTTCATCTCGTTGATAATCAGATAAAAAATGCTAATGACTGTGTACTATTAAAAAATTCATCATATTCAAGCTATCGTTCAAAAATTACTGTCAAAGTGGGAGATATTTTTTTACAACCATTGTATATCAGCAAATGACTGCAACAGGGATAATTTTTGTCGCCTAAACTCTTCAAAATATTTCCTGAACTAGCTCTTAACGAACGATTTTCTCTTAGTCTGAATGAGTTGCGGTTTTCTTTTTATTTTTTTACTTACACAAGTTCTCTAAATGATGCAAAAGTTCGGGTATACAAAGGAGAACAAGAGAGAATCATAGTTGAGACAGCATAATTTATTTTATTTTAATAGAATCATCATTTTCGTGTCCTTATGACAATTTCCTAATACTTTTCTTTTAATGATTGGCTCTTTCGAATTGTTTAGGAAAAAGATCTGCCTCAACAGTATGTTTCATCGCTCCAAAATAAACAAATCTGCATATAGAGCAGATGTTGTTGTATGTTTGAATGCTTAAGAGCTCCTCAATTGTACGATATTGGTTTGTTTCCACTTTTGCCCTTGGCAGTTCGTTATTTAATCTTGTTGGTTTTTCTGATCGATACCAAACACACAGAAGCGCCTTTTTGGGATGTAAACTCGACGCAGTACTGCTTGGTGATTCATTTGGAGATAGCCACTGCCTTTTGTGTCTGGTATTATCATCTAATATCCACTATAATACGATTCTGTATAAAACCTTTGAAGCATGTAATGAATCGATTAACAGTTCGAACAGATCATAAAGGATTCTATTCTGCTGCAGATGTTGTTGGATGGATCGAATGCTTAAGAGTTCCATGAAAAAGTCACAATAGCCTTAAAGCGTCTTCTACACGACTTCAAAGTATATAATGAGCCGACAAATGATAGTCAAATACCAGATGTCAAAGGAGGAAATGGAAAAAACAATTCTCGAAATTGAAAAAAGAAAAGACGAAAGTAAAAATTGAAATATTTATTAGGTAGGCGTAATCTTTGTCGTTTAAAACGATGTAATTGAAATCATCACATGTTTTGCCTTGTAGATTGTTTGTGTCTATAATAAAGCACTAACAGATGATACAATTTGTTCATTTCCTTTGTCCACTGAGTTGCTAGTAATCAGAACTCTCAATATTTGATGATTTAACGCAGATATAATTCTCCAATTAAAGTCTGACATAATCAAAAAACTTGTTCATATAGGAGAGACAATACTTATGGAAATGTATGTCAACGGCTTTCAATACTATCAATTAAACTTTTCTAACGGTTGTAATCATTTATTCAAATACTCAAGAAACGTCTCATGTCTTTCATGAAATGGCATCTAGCTACAACACTGAACATATTTCTTACAGTTTATTAACAATATTTTCAAAATCCGCAAATTTTAAGGGTGTTTAATTGAAAGTACAGACTATATTAAAAGAGGCCATAACGCGACTCGCGAACCATATGCGGTTCCTAACTTGACACTCGATTTGGCAGCGCCGCATTAGATTATGCAACATTGTACACGACGCGCGCTATCAGTCACGATATGCACGCAATCTATATACAGTGTATACAGCAGACGCCAGCCAGTTTGAACACGTTGACTGCCAAGGCAATTTCCACAATTCCATTAAATCATTAAAACTAATAATTTAAACAAAAAGTTATCACTGAAAGGTATAGAAAACGTAGAATTTAAAAAAAAACTTTTATTTCCTTGTTGAATTATGTAAAAAAAATTCTTCAGGGGAGGTTAATTATGAGTTATTTTGTAGTTGGCAGTCAAC
Source organism: Diorhabda sublineata (assembly GCF_026230105.1). NCBI lineage: Eukaryota > Metazoa > Arthropoda > Insecta > Coleoptera > Chrysomelidae > Diorhabda > Diorhabda sublineata. The sequence continues at coordinate 9,179,140 of NC_079475.1, read as the reverse complement.
TTGTTAAACAGATATCGTGGTAGCTTTCTTAAATTGATTGATTAATTGTTTATGTAGAATTATGAGACTTAAGATAATAAATGTCGACCAAAAAACGTTAATATGAAGAAAAGAATCGAAATTTTAATAATAACTGGAAAGAAAAAAGAGAAGCCTATGTGTCACATGTCAATCTTTTGAAGCTCGTAGCAGGCAAACTTGAAAAATATATTCACTTAAAATATTTGAATATTTCCACGCACGGGTTTCCGCGGAAACATTTGAATTATTCCATTCTGCTACTTTTTGCGATGTAATGTAATTAGTAATTAACGAAAATTCGTCGAAAACTTCAGTATCTTTATTACAGTCATTATATTGCTTTTCAATCAACATATTCATAGATTTTTGGAATATATTCTAATATTTTCTAAATCTGCACAATTAAATATCTCCAGATATTCAGGCCGTCTGCTATTCAAATTTTCGCACGGTTTCTGAAAACGAATTTTGCGTCCCGAAGTTCATTTTGGTGATACTGGAACTCGTAATAATAATAAAAAAGGACAGTTCCGTTCAAAACGGGATGTATGGTTACGTTTTTTTGACATATCCTAGTATTTGTGTAATTTTTCAAACAAAAAATATCAACTATTTTATTCTGTAAATGATTTCCACACTGTAAGTGGTTCGAAGAAAAAGTCATGGTGTAATATTGGTTAACGTGGTTACTTTATATCTTTTACATTGTAATTGTTATAAATTTTTATAGCTACCGTTGATCCTTCGACTATAAAATGAGTAATGACGACATTAAAACTAATTTTTCGAAGTGTTTCTTATACAATGTATCTTTCTTATATTGAAATATTTTTAAGTTTAATATTATAAATGTTTATTATTATACGTATCCTTTTGTTGTGAATACGATGTAAGAAATGTCAAATATTGTTTATATAAAAATAAATTATTGCTCTTGCCACGCTCTTTTGTTTTTCTCTCCATCTAGTCCTAATTTTGTCGACAGAGAATTTGTTCTAAATCAATTCAATATTGGGTCACTTCATAATATGTTCCCTAAATTAGACTGCCAACGCTCTAGGGGAAATTCCATATTATGTCTATCGAGATTAGGAGTGGTGGATTAATCGAAAAATAATCGATATATATCGTAATAATCGGAATCGATTAATCGAAAATAATCGAAAAATATAGATTAATGGATGTGGACAACATCCTGTGAGAATTTGGTTTTATAAAATGCAATGTATCTTACCTATTTTCATTCTCAAACATGCATAATGGCTTTGGTACAGTTCAATTGAATTTAAAAGAGAGTTTTTAAGTGACTTTATTTCAAAGTAAAAGACTGAAATAGTTATTTGTATGCTTAGACCGCGAAATACTGGCGGCATACACACTATTTTTCGTATAATCGTTAAAATAATCAAATAATGTAATAATCAATATAAATATTAAAAAAATTATTTTCTGAATAATTATGTCAACATAATTCAATATCAGAATCTTACTTCCAAATATCTTCTGTAGGTTTATTATTTGGTTTGTTTTTATCGGGAATCAAACCATAATGTCTTCTGCATGTTCCTAGTGGTATACTCGCTCTTTATCTTGTTTTTTGTAGGAATCAATCCACAATCGTTCTTTTGAAGCTTTATTTCCGATTTTCGAATAATCGAAAATTGATTATTTCCGATTTATCGATTATTTTGGATTGACCGATCATTTTCGATTGATCTATTATTTTCGATAAATCGATAATTTCCGATTAATCGAAAATAAGATAAGGAACTTACGCATCCTTTCCAAGATATAGCCTGTTAAAGTTTTAAAAATGAAACGATTTTTTTGTCGATTAATTTCAAATGAATATTTGTTCTAGTTCTAGTTTTCTCCAGAGGCGTGCCGTAGGGGTCAAAGACCATTTTTCCACCCCTGAACTCTCCGCCACTAGACAATTTATATTTCTTTTATTTTTGAATTTTAGCAAAATTCATTGATAATAACATTATACTTCGCTAAAGTTAACCGTTTTCGAGAAAAACATCATTTTGTGACCCCTCACGTGATGATTCAACTTAAACCGTTAGGTTAATGATGTCCTACAAAAAAAATAACATTTATCCAGTGGCGGAGAACTCAGGAGTGGCTGCTGCACGCCTCTAGAAAACTAGAAATAATCTATTCATGCTAGAACAAGTTGTTTAACAACCTGATAATCGTCAAAAAGTTTCAATAACAATCGATAACACCATTTGAAATTAATTGACAAAAAAATAGTTTCATTTTTAAAACTTCCTGTAAGTTTCCAATCAAGATAGGCATAATTTGACCTAAGCAATTTCCCTTAGTACGTAGGTAGTCGAATTTAGGGACACCCTGTATACCTTTTTTGCATTAAGAAGACGTTGATATCACAGTGTTGTCATGTTATATTTTTGTTCTGCACGTAAATGTAAAAATGACAGCTGCCATTTTCGTTACTTAACCTAACTATTGATTTCAACTATTAGGTGAGTGATCGTATTAAATATTAAATAGAGATCTAAATGGTTTGAAAAAAGTGAAGATACTTCTGAAAAATTATAACCATCTGTCTAATTAATGATCTTAAGTAAAAGTCTTCTTCTTATTCATCTTTACGATCTCATAATCTGTTAGTTTTGCAGGTTCCTCTATATCAATTCCTGGGAGGTGGACTGCCAGCTGTCCATACATCTCTTAGGTGGTCGTCCGGGTTCTCTATTCCCTATTAGTTTCCATTGACCAATAATAAGACATCTATTCACATACTTTCAGAATGTGCTGCTCTACATGATTCTAAAGTGAGATACCTGAGAGTGTCTGAGACAAAAAAATATTCTATGGACAATCCCTATATTGTTCATTCCTTAAATAAGGCAAGATTGAGACATAACCAGTATCTAAGTAGCAGAAGGAGGAAAAATGTATTTAATAGCTTTCAGTGTTCATCCCAACCTTCATATGACGGTTGAGCCCTAAAGAAAAGAGGGCTGAATATACAAAAAAGATTTTATCACCAAAAGTAAGGGACAATACAGCTTTATTCTCCAACATAATCACCTTGACGATTGAGGCGTTTGTCATATCTGTAAACTATATTTGCAATACCCTCTTCATAAAATGTGGCCACCAATGATGATTGGAAGTGAGTTGTGACGGATTTTTTAAGGTCCACGTCAGTTTGGAAGCGCCGCTCTCCATGCTACTGCTTCAAATAAGGGAAAAGATGAAAATCGCCTCCGCCTGGTGTGTTTCGGTGTGGTGGATTGAGTAGCCCACTGGACACAACTGCCGGTCCCAAGCCCGGGTAAAGGAGGAGGGTCAAGTCGATAGGCCAGCCCCCTATCACTTGGAAAAAACTTCTTTTGGCTAAAAATCCGAAAACTAGGCCTCGGAATATGGATGATCAAAATGGAAAACGACAATGGCAACGAAAACGGACTATGATTTGTGGAACATGGAATATACAGGGAATTAGAACGAAGGTAGATGACATTTTACAAGAAATTAAAAAACATAAACTGGACTTTATTGCTCTCTCTGAAACAAAGAAAAAAGGACAAGGTACACAAACACTCGGGGAATATATCCACATATACAGCGGCGTTAACAAAGAAGAACATGCAAAAAGGGGTATATCGCTCCTTATACATGAGAAGTATAAGAAGAACGTCTCCAGCTGGGAAGCAATAAGCGATAGAACAATAAAAGTTAATGTCAATTTAAAAGGCTGCAAAATAACAATAATTGCTACTTATGGACCTAATGAAGACGCACGGGTAGATGAAAAAGAAAAGTATTATGAAACGCTAAATGAGCTAATATCTCAGACAGGTAACGATCGAGAAATCATAATACTGGGAGACCTAAATGCTAGAACTGGCAAAGAAACGAAGCATGAGATAATAGGGCCCTACGGTGAAAATACCAGGAATGATAATGGCTCCAGGTTGATAGATGTCTGTCAACATAACTTACTAAGAATAATGAATGGGTATTTTAAACATAAGGAATTACACACATATACATGGACGCAAATAACTAGAAATCTAAGATCAATAATCGACTATCTTATAATGAAACAAAAAACGAAGATAAAAGTGCACAATGTCAGAGTATATCGATCCGCAGAATGTGGAAGTGACCATCATCTGATAAAAGCTAAGTTAATAATGCCAATAATCAAAGACAACAAACAAAAGAATCAACTGCAAAACAGTAAAGATTTAACAGATATAGATATACCAAACTATAATATAGAAAGCCTTATGAACGAGAGCACAAAATTATTATACCAACAAAGACTGGACCAAAACCTCCCACAGGAGTACGAACAAGAACCAACAGACAATCTTACCAAAGTAGTAATTGACAGCATACACAAAGCAGCCAAAGAAGCCTTAGGATATAAAGAAATGAAAAAGAGAACACGAAATTATTGGTGGACTGAACAACTGCAAAATTTAAAAGAATAAAAACAACGATTGTATCATACCTGGCTAAGCACTAAAAAAGCAGAACATAAGGAACAATATAGTGAAGCTGTATCAAAATTTAAAACCACTGCGATAGAGGCCAAAAACCTCAGCTGGGAAAATAAATGCAAGGAATTGGATACCTATTTAGGAGGACGCCAATCCAGGGAATCGTGGAGATTTATAGATAATGTTAGATCTGGCAGAAAAGAAAATATCCCAATAGGCACCATATCACCAAATAAATGGCAAGACTATTACCGCTCATTACTCAGAGAACAGAGATCTGAATATAGTAACATGCCGGCTGAAGACATACGGATTACAGGTGAACCAATAAAAATCAACGTAGAAAAAACAAAGAAAGCTATAACACTACTTAAAAATGGGCGCGCTCCTGGTCCAGAGGGAATACCTGCAGAATTAATAAAAGCAGGAACAAATAGGCTGTTTAATATCCTAACAGAAATTATCAATAGACATCTAAATGGAGAACCAATACCGCAAACGTGGAAAGAAGGATGGATCACGTCCATATACAAGAAAGGAAATAAGGAAGACTGCAATAATTATAGGGGCATTACAGTGACTAGTACGCTCAGTAGGTTATACGGAAAAATAATAAAGGAGATCATTTGTGAAGAATATCACCCATACGAATCCGAGGAACAAAACGGCTTCAGAGCAGGTCGATCGACGATAGATAGTATTTTCTGTCTATCACAAATAATCGAAAAGAGAACCGTAAGATCACAAGAAGTGCACCTACTATTGGTAGACTTGAAGAAAGCGTATGACACAGTACATGTCTCAAAATTATGGGAGGTTCTGGAAAGAACGAGCATAAATACCACTCTAATAAAGGCTATAAAAGAACTATACAGAGACACAACAGCAAAAATAAAAATAGGTAACAAGGTGACAGACGGCTTCAAAACAACCAAAGGCTTGCGACAAGGGTGTTGTTTATCCCCAACTCTGTTCAACATATACATAGATGAAGCCCTAAGAGTTTGGAAAAAAAAATGTAAAGGAATGGGACTAACTATTGGGGAGAGCACCTTGTATACACTGCACTATGCCGATGACCAGGTAGTGGTAGCACAGGAAAAAGAAGATCTGGAGTACATGTCTAGAAAACTTATAGAAGAATACCAAAAATGGGGTCTACAGGTTAGCACGGAGAAGACACAATACATATGTATAGGATCAGAAGATTCACCTGGGAATTTAGATCTAGAGGGAAAAATAATTAAAAACTGTAAGGAATGCATATACCTAGGTGTAAAACTAACAACAACAGGACGAAACGAGGAAACAATTAGGGACAGAATAACCAAAGGAAGAAAAGTAATAAGAGCCCTGAACTCAGTGCTGTGGCAAAAGAATATTAGACCAGAAACAAAAAAGAGAATATACAACGCCATTTTACAACCAATAATTACATATAGCTCCGAGGTTTGGCAACTTACAGAAAAGCAAAAAAATAACTTAAATGCAGTGGAAATGGATTTCTGGAGGAGAGCAGCAAGAATATCTAGAACGGAACATATAAGAAACGAGGAAATAAGAAGACAATTGAAAGTAGAAAGAACTTTAGTAGAAGATATAGAAAAGAAACAGTTGATTTGGTACGGACACGTTAAGAGAATGGGAAGAGAACGACTACCAAGAATAATATTAGAATGGACCCCCACAGAAAAAAGAAAGAGGGGAAGACCACCTAGAACATGGCTACAAGGAATCACTAGAGCAATGTCCGAAAGGAACCTAGCAGTCGACGACTGGCAAGATAGACAGGCCTGGAGATTAGGAACCCAAAGGCGTATAACGCTATAAAAGGGGATATATATATATGAAAATCGCACGGTGTTAGTTTAGAACTGTATAGTGGATGTTTGTATTTACGATTCGTTTCTTGTTTGTGACTTTATTGACTATAAGGAGTCGCTTGCTCAGGTCTTTTTGGTGAATACGCTGAATGCTACCAATGAGGACATCACGTCGAATTGAAAAGGCTGCCGCAGGCTGAACTGTCCAAAATTATATTGATGAATAATTACACTAGCAAAAGCTCTATTCATTTTTTAATTTTAATTTAACCCAAGAAAAAATTTGTAAGTATAAGCCACAAAGCGAGAGAAAAACTTTCCTATCCAATTATTGAAATATTGTATATATTAACTATTCTAGTAAACATTAAACGTTGAATTTAAAAATGACCAGATGAGCTCAAACACAGTACTGTCCTATATCTTTCATATATTTTTGAAATGAGAAAATATATAAAGTAGTTACATACTTATTAAAATCCTTCATAATCATAATAGAGGGAATCTATGTTTAATAAGCAATTATATTTGTACATACAGGTTTAGAACCGAATTACAAAACGTTTAATATCAAACTAATTGCTAATAAAACATTTCATTTCAATTGAAATATATGTTGCCGAAATTAACTTACACCGACATCTATTATTGGGGTATAGAAGCAATAGCATACCAAATAAAGATTTAATTAGGATAAAATAGGGATCTTACGTACTCGTTTGAAGTATATGAAAGAGATTTATAGATGGCGCGACAAACAAAGCTTTGAATATCCACTGTTTAGTCCTAAAGTAATAGAAAAGACGCTTTTATACATAAAGAAGAATTGAATTATATAAAGTACTAAAATTCATTTGAATTAATGATTTTTAAGATGATTAGAATCGTGATATTTAACGCTGTATTGATATGTCGACACATTTTGAAACCTTCCTATGTGAAACAATTATACCAACTATATATTACATAAAGTTAAATTGAGTAAAGTTTGACGATTTTTAGAACCTCCACTTCAATTATACTATTTTTAACATATTGAATCACTAGATGTTTGAACGCTGTGTATAGGTGATAAAGCATACTAGAAGTTTGGTGCACGGACCATGTTTAGTCCGAAATTCCGAAATCATCATATTAATCTTTCTAAATTAACTATACGAGTGCGTCAATTTTCCTAAGAGCTTTAGAATTCTTTTAAATTGAATATGTTCATAAATTTGGAATTGTTCCAAATACTGGATGTTTATTAATGAAGAATTATTAATATTTGAAATCTACGCTAGATGTCGTAGAATCGCGTTCCGACCATGTTTACTCCGAAATTCTAAAAACACAACAAATAATATTTTTAATGAAGTAAATAATTGTTAAATACACATCAGAATTACTAAGATTCATAAGAATTTTGTAATATTGAATATTCTTTTAAACTTCGTATCATTATCTTAGTAGGTGCTAGTTTGAACTCTTCGAATCAGACTTAACAACATGCATTCCAGTCGAAGTGGTTTTCTTGCAGTCTAACACAACTGCCTTAATCCAACCAATGGATCAAGGCGTTATATCTAATTTCAAGGCTTAATATTTATTAATTACAAACTTTTCATGGATTGAGATAACAGAACAATCTTTGAAACGAATATGGAAGAACATTTAGCCAGATTTAAGTAAGAGCGAAGGCATTATACACTCTGTCGATCTGGATGAAATAGTGGAATTTAGTTTAAATGAGTGGAAGACGTCGAAGAAATAGTTCAAGAACCAGCACCTAGTCTTTCTAATTATAAGCTCAAGGAATTAACTGAGCAAGAAAAAATCAAAAATATTGATAGTAATTAGTGATTTTTAAGAAAACCAATAGAACTTTCAATGGTGTCTGTAAGAAGGAGTTTGACTATCAATGAAATTATCTACCAATTTGTTGAAAATTATCCAAATTTTGATAGATCAAAAGCAAGACAGGATGCTATAGATATTTTATCCACTTATCAACAATTTCTAACAGAATGGAAAAGAAATAGGCAAACTACATTAGATGCCTTCTTAACAAAAAGCAGAAAATTGGAAACACAAAATAGTCTCAATGATCTGACTGACTTAGAATTTTATAAGTATATTCTATTATATTGTTTTTATTTTTGTGTGTGGTTTAATTTTTATTTAAAAAAAACTTTAAATTTAATGCGTTATGCGTTAAGTGTGGTATTACTGTATATTTAAAATAAGACTTTGATTTATCTATGGAAATCCGGGATAGTTGCAGCTCTCAATTGAATTCCCAGTTGTTGCAATTGAGTTGAATTTATTTGTTTGGGGGGTACCGGTTGAGTCCTTAAGATGCGGTTGAAACTCCAGCCTTGCAACTGTACAACTGCGGGGAAAAATGAGGAAGGATAGGGGAACGCAGATAGTGAAAAAGAAAGAGTAGGTAGAATGGATCTGAACAAGAAGGTGGTTATGCTTTAACATATAAAAAACTGAATATAAATTTTTTTAAATATAACCCAATAGAAATCTTCCGTTCTCTTCTTGAAATGAATAAAAAATACGAATTTATATGAAAATATTATACAAAATTAACTTAAAATAAAAGAAAATTTATAAACATAACTGGAATTTTGTGAGCATAATAGAAAAAAGCAAAGAAAAACTTACAAGCGAATATAGAGAATAAAATTACCAGAAATTTGTTGAAATTTACTTCGATTGAAACACTTGTGTTTAGATAGGTAGAGGACGATTTAGAATATATTCGGAGGTTTTATTGAACTTCTCGAATCAAGTGGGATGTGGATAATAGATTAATTTCTTTAAACAGTGGAAAGTTTGAATGAATAGATGAGAAGTGACTACTGTGCCTCAATACGTGAATAAAGGAATAATCAAAATGTTTGAAGAAAAACGTTAGAAGCCGAATAGCATAATATTATTTGTATGGTTCATATTGTATAAGCCCCATTCCTCCATTGGGATTTGAAACTCGAAATTTGGGAAAGGTGTAAAATAAAAATGAAAAAATTCAGTAGGTAGTTTATTCAGGTTGAGTAAAATACATTTTTCAACTTTTTAATAGAATTTACACAGACATTCGTTATAATCGCCATTTTTACAAGACCATTTATATAAACATAAAAAAAACTGATAAAAATAAACAAAATCGAACATTAAACTATGTATATGGCTAAATATATTACAGAATCTTTGGTAAAACTAGCCAATGTATAAAAAAATACAATATTTAACAAAAAAAAAATACACACAACAAGGATGGCAAATGGTAATTTGCACACAAGTGACTAAACTTTTATATTTGAAGCTGAATATTAATATAAAAATAAAAAGATATCATTAAATTTAAATGTAGGTAAACTTTAATATGTATACGAGGACAAACTTCTTCAATGTCTGAAAAAGGAAAAATTACTTTCAGACGGTGAAGGTAAGAACATTTACTATTTACATAATGTACCTATACACAGAAATCCATAGAGTATCTTAAGAATTATTAAAAATTTTTTATGCATTAATATAAATCGTATATATATATATATATATAATTTTCTTATATCTCCAATTCTCACATACCTTTTGAGATTCCTAGAATAAATGCTACTTTTTTTCATTTAACAGCGTTACTAAATAAGTTTATATCAAATAGCTACTTTATTGTCAAAATCTTACAATGTAGAATCTTGCACACTGGAAAATCAACATTTAGGTACGAATTTTGGAATGACTCGAATACTTTTCGGCATCTTTTGAAAACCACTAAACATTTAAAAATTGTGTACTAGATAACATATGCCGCTTCAAAAATAAAACATATTTACATAAGTTCAAACAAAAAATCTACTAATTCACATTTAATATACTAATAACAATATTTCTTACACATTTCTAATGAATGAACAAAAAAATCTTATCAAAAACATTAGAAAAATTGTTTCAAATTGAAAAAAATCAAGTTGTAGCAAATTTTAACACATCGTGTTTGGATATATAAACAGTGTAAAATTGAACTATTGCCAGATGTATAACTATTTAAGTAGGTACCAGTTAAAAATATTCACTACTCTATATTTGCTATAGTTTTTTAAAAGATTAATAGTTAATAATATTAGAAGATGATGGTATAAAAGAAGCCAAGAAAAAAAACCAAACATATAGAATAAGGAAAAAGTCAAGGTATCAGAAATAGCTTATGCAGATGATTTGGTACTAATCTCTAAGGACGAAAGAATTTTAAACAAAAATTTAATAATATATAATGCAACCTTTGAAAACATCAACATAAAGATAAAAAAGTAGACGAAAACATAGATAATGATTATAAGTAATAATAAATGAAATATACCTAAATGGAACAAAATTAAATTAAGCTTTAAATAACGAGAAGTAGAAAAATAAAGGAAAACAAGGACAGCAACGTAAATACGATACAGAGCATGGAGAAATAGACAGGATAAAAAATACGTACAGGAAAAATCTATAGATACTAAAATAGAAGAGGCGCAGGTAAGATTTTTTGGACAGGTTTCAAGAATAGAACAAGACAAAATAGTATATGAAGGAAGATCAGCAAGAAAGAAAGAGAACAGGGACTTTAAGAAGACTCTTTGGGAGTATTAACAATTTCTTCCCTGCGAAAAAGAGAGTCCGAAAGAAATAAAAACAATTTTTTAAAAGTAGTATAGACAAAGAATTAAAATAACGAGATATATAAGATAGAAGGAATAGAAATTGGACGGGATAATAAATAATACATACAGGAAAATTCTAGGAATAAAACCTATAGATTAAGAAATAGAAGAAACACTGCTAAGATGATATGAATATGTTACAAAAGAGTATACGAAACAAGAAAGGAAGACCGAGAAAAAAAGTGATCGAGAAAGTTAGGATAGAAATATTGAATGAAATGGGGAGTATAGGGGAGTTTTTCGATGATAAGGTTTCGATTAAAACAGTTTTACATATCAACCTTTTCCAATTGGATCCCTACACTATTTTTTTTACATTTGGTGGGTCAGTCCACCGTGGATACTAAATTATTGAAAATGAAGCTGTCCAGCAGCGTAAATGTATATTAGACTATTTTTTTATTATTAATATTGAAAATATTGTTTGAAATGACGAAAAAGTAATCCTAAAAAATTTAGAGCTGTTAATATTAATATTAAGAGGTGCCGCGTCGAAAATTTCAATTTTCCATTTGATTAACGTGGGAAAATTTTTTTTTTCTAACTTTGGAATTCATTAACTCTTTAACAAGTCATCGGACTAGCTGAGTTGGAACATATTTTTGTAGAGAATTGAACGTCCTACAAAAAAATATTCTTATAATTTTTTGATATATTTACTTTTTCAAAAGTTATTCAACGCTAAAAATGTATTGATTCAAATTTTTCACATTTTTCTCATTTTCCGACGCAAGCATTATTTATAAGGACTATTATGATGAATATGATGATTAATTTTAAGCATTAAAATGAAAACTTTTTTAAAAAAAATTAGTTTCTTGCAAATAAGTTACGATCTATAAAAAATTTCTAAAATATTTTGAGAGATAAGTTATGGGAAATTAAATGTTTTACAAAAAAAAGTCCTATTAAATTTTATCATAAAGTTGATGGTTGTGTCGGAAAATTAGAAGAATGTAAAAATTTTAGTTTAGCGTTAAATAACTTTTGAAGAAGTAAATATATCAAAAAATTATAACAATCTTTTTTTGTAGAGGGTTCAATTCTCTACAATTCTCTTCTGACTAAACTAGTAAAAATTTTCTCACGTTATTCAAATGGGAAATTGAATTTTTCGACACGACACCTCTTAATATTAATTAATTAAACATTGTTATTAGTAATATTATTTAAAAACCCTACAAATGTAAATGGAATTATTAAATAGTTCCATACACAAAAAGCGCTACAATGAAAGTAGTTGAACATTGCACAGAATTAACTAAAGAAAAAAACAATTAAAACTAATATATACAAAATAAAAAATAAAATATTGAAGTAAATTTTCAAAAGCGCCTTCTTCTTAAATTAGACATATCTAAAACATCTGATTGGTAACAAATACACCGTCAACTTACTAATTTATTAAATATTTTAAATAAATGCTTATAAAAGTAACGACTTGCACCATTATATTCATTGTATTGTTGAAAACTATGAGCTCTCTACGTATTGTCATGTAACACCTCGATGCAGAGGCCGTTTCGCCTCTTTATTGTACTGTTTATATTAATATATTATAAAAATTAAAAGGGGCTAGGAAAATTTTTATTATATTTCCAATCACGTAATCCAAATTAAGTTGCACACCTAGGATTTTGTTAAAGAAAAAATAACGCCGTACAAGAAAATAAATATAGGGAGCGCAAGACAAAACTTTCAACTTTGAAGTTCCAGAAAAAGAAAAATATTTTATACATCATAGTTTAGCTTCGCATGTATTCATTATGTAATGATTACATCATGAATTATGTATCATGTGTAATCTATTGGAAATAATTACTCAAATTTTTATTGTTGAGTTAATGAATAATTATTTTAAAGTCGAACAAAAAATGGATTTTTTTTAAAGTTTAAAAATACAAAAAAGGTATCTAATGAAAATCTAATATTGAAATACTCTTGATTCTTTTCACTACAATTTATATTGGGTGATCAAATTGAAATTTGCAACACCAAATAGGTATAGTAGGACAATTTGACTGTTAAAGAGGTTGAATATTTAGTTTCGAAATTGTTTTTACATCCCTCTAACGCTAAGGACTACTTCTTGAGAAACCTTCAACCTTTCATTATCTATGCAAATCAGTTATTTGTATTTTTTTTTTTTGGAAAATGTGAACTCTTATGATAATTGATATTTTTGAAACTACAAAATTACTAAAACAGGACAATTTCAATAAAATCAGTTTTTGTATGCTTTTTTGGAAAATATGAAAATCTTTTATGATAATTGATATTTTTGAAACTACAAAATTACTAAAACAGGACAATTTCAATAAAATCAGTTTTTGTATGCTTTTTTGGAAAATATGAAAATCTTTTATGATAATTGATATTTTTGAAACTACCAAATTACCAAAAAAGGACAATTTCAATAAAATCAGTTTTTTATATACTTTTTTTGGAAAATGTGAAACTCTTTTATAATAAATGATAATTTTGAAACTGCAAAATTACCAAAATAGTACAATTTCAATAAAATCAGTTTTTTGTATGCTTTTTTTTGAAAATATGAAACTTTTATGATAATTGATATTTTTGAAACTACCAAATTACCGAAAGAGAACAAGTTCAATAAAATTACATATGTCGAATCTTTATTGCAGTTTCAAATTTGTTTGTACTTCCCCCTATTGCCCAAAAAAACTTTTTGGAAAACATTCAAAGTTAAAGTTTAGTTTTGAAGCTGCTTTCTTATCTATGCAAGTCTATTTTTTAATCGTTTTCATTAGGAAAATACAACATTGTTTTATGAAAATAGGAATTATTGAAATTATTGGTCCTAATTATTGTATTTCAACATTTTGAGTTAAGTTTTGAATGCAAAATGGAGAACATGAGGTGTTAAGTAACTTTCCTTGAAATTTAATGTTTTCCAAGCGAAACTAGAAACTGTAACTACTCGAAAATTGAACCCATCAAGGTTAAAATTGACCTATTTTGGTAATTTCCCCTGCCATGAACATAATTTAAGATTTTGGATGTGACAACATGAGGTAGAGTGAGCACCACACTCAGAATAGAATCTTTAAAAAAATTCCGTATAGTGTATTAGTTAAGTAGTTTAGTGAAGTGATAATCGGTTAATGATAAAAAAATATACAGTATGTTCAATTTTATCGTATCAGTTGAAGTTTATAGTTAAGGATGTTAAGTAACTCATTTTGTCATCTGAAGTTTTCCAAGGGAAAACATGGATTGGAGCTATTAGAAAATTGACAACTTCTAGATGGAAATTGACCCCTCTTAGAATAAAATTGACCTATTTTGATAATTTCCCCGAACTTGAACATAATTTGAGATATACTACAATTTTAGTTTAGGGTATTCGTTAAGTAGTTTAGTGAAGTGGTGATGAATTAAAGGTAAAAAAATATATACTATGTTTAAATTTATCGTATCAATTTAAATGGGGATTTGGTGAAAAAATATTACGTTGGTGTTGTTGGATAGTGGAAAAAAATTTTCCTAAGCCCATAAACTAAATGCATGTTACCACGCTTATATTTCTAAGTAATCGATGTGTCGAAACCAAAATATATATATATCTACATTTAGGCTATACATTTTTTTCGGTATATGGCACTTTGAATAAAGCAATATAATATATCTTACATTATCTACAATTTATGGCAATATTATAAAAATAATATCTAAATCTTCCAATCACAAAATTTTGTTAATATCATACTTTACTAAATACGGTAACTCATTTTGTTCAATTGCACATAATAATGACTAAATGTTCGTGTTTTTTCAATAACAATTGCCTTGGTGCCCCACTGCCTGCTACACCACTGACTAAATAAAGTGGTGGAAGACCTGGATTTTTCAACTGGCACTGTTCCGCTGTATACTATGAGTATTATTGTACAGGTACCAGACAAGTTATTTACAAATTACATAAAGTTTAAAGAGTCCTGAAATTAAAATCTAAACAAGATGTCGAAAAAAAAAAAAATTAATACTTTAACAAGTGGCACCACAACTCTAATCACGTGACGATGATCCCAGGCTGATTTTGATGATAATATATCAAAGTTTTCAAAATGTTAATGAAGAAAATAAGGTAATAGGAGGAATCAATATTGAACATAAGAATCCCAACAAACAGTTTCGTCGCTTTTATTATAATAATTTTTTGTTATAGCCTCAAAATTATTTAAAAAAATTACCAACATAATTTTTGTATTACAAAAAGTTTTTTTGTGTTGTTATGAATATGTTTATTGCGTTATGAGGAACATCACATCAACAGAAGGATATTTTTGTTCAAAAATTCGGCTCAAATAAAGGTCAGTTAAATTTTATGTAAAAAAATACAATGAGATAATTTAGAAATGAAAAATACAAAATATTTTTGAGAAATATATAAAGACTAAAGAAATACATAGATAAAAAATGAAAAGGAAATAAAACAAAAAGAAAAAAGAGTTTAGGAAACATATAAATAAAACACAAAAAGGAAAAAAAACAAGAAGGAAAAAGAGATGAGGAAATACATCAGATAGACGAATACAAAATCGGCATATTATTGAGAATATTGTATATGAGACGGGGTAGGTTAGAGAAAATGGAATTTTGATCTTTTTAGTGTTAGTTGGGAGGCAGTGAATCACAGCATCGGTGTGGACTGAGGTACATACGAAAACTCTACCTCCTTATCCGTTTTTTAAAATGATCTACTACCAAACTATATCCACCCGACGGGCTAAGCCTCTCCTGTATTATTAGGACATTTATTCAACATGTGAAGATGCGGGGCGAGGGAGAATAGATTGTTCTAGAAAAAATTTTGTTATATATAACCCCAAAATTATAAAAAAATCACCTAATCCAGATTGCTGAAATGTAAAGAAATGGTTTTGTTTGTTTGTTGTTATTCCAAACTGTTTTTTATATTTTTTTTATATTTACAAGATAATTATTTATCATCATTAGCATTCTCTAAAGAAATTATGTTGGGTTATAAGAATGTTTGTGAAGGTCTGATACTGATTTATTTTGATTAGTAGATTCGAAATTTCGTTTCATTTACAAGATCGTTTCATTTCTTCAGGGAAAAGAATACAAATTTGAACACTTGCAAACTACTCAATGTTTAGAGAATCAACTTTTGAATGTTCTATAATTTTTCAATGATTTAAATTTTTTATTGTCACAGCCTTCGATCATCATCTTTGATTATTACATTCGAGTTTGGTCATTTGAGATTCTTTGAAGATCTGAATATCTTTCCGAAGAGTGCTGAACTTAAGAAATTCTTTGCTTTCGATTCCTTTTTGGTATTCGTTTATGTATAATATATTTATTCTCTATATGGTTTACAGTAGGAATACCGATGGTTCATATGCTGACTGTAAGAACCAGAATGTGAGAACCTCTTCATACATTTACCGCATTGGAAGGGTTTTTCTCCGCTGTGGAGACGTTTGTGTTCTGTAAGGTGGTGTTTGTGTTTGAAAGCTTTGGTACATTGGTCGCATTTGTGAGGACGTTGGCCTAAAATAGAAAATAAGTTGTTTAACCTACACTCAATGTTACTGTAATTTTCCACAACCATTTTGTAAAAATTCAATTGAATGTTATTGGTGCAGGTTTGAATTATTTACTTTAAGGTATATGTACAGATAGGAAAAAGTCCATAGAGATTAAATCAGGGTTCAGCAAATGCTGTTTTCTGTCAATACACTAAATAAATTGCAGTGCAGTAAGACCCTGTAAGACGCTGTTTCGGTTTAACGCTCTTTTATTTTAATCCCGGGATTCCCCAAAATCGTGATATAAATCGACCTTTTTGTGGATATTAACATCCCCAATGGCTGACTAGTTTTGACGTTATTACGTCTCATCAGAGCAGTTTAATAACCCACGTGTGAATATAGAATAAATCGCAAAGACTAGTGTCGAAAAGTTGTAAGAGGCACCTCGCGAGAGGACATTAAATAATATGGGCGGCTTTTTTGGTATGTACGTTATATTTCAAGATAAATTGAAAAAAAATGACAAAAAAAAAGAGTTTTCTTACCTGAATGTTCATATTTATGTCTCGCCAATGAACTCTGTTTGGAGAAAGCCTTATCACATTGATTACAAGTAAATTGTCCTTCTGCTTCAAGGTCCTGGTTACCCAAAACTGGACTGCCGAGACCTTTGAGAACGAATTGCGACATTTTACTCCTACCGGCATTGGAAAGTTCGTCCTCTGCGAAATCATTAGACGCGTCTCTTCCGTCTGTCCAAGATCTTTTTTCATTGGGACTCATAGTGGATATTCTATTACTTATCAGCTGTGACAAACTCGGTAAATCGGTTCCTCTGAATTGCATTAATTGATCCATTGGAACTAGTCCCATACCGGGTAAACCGAGTTTGTGAGCAGGTTGAGCCAAAATTTGAGCTAATCGGCTACTATTGAATTCTAAAGGTGATGGAGATCTCCTTGGTTCGGAAGAATTGGAGTTTTGGTAATGGTTTAGGAAAGGTAAATAAGGAGTGGGACTTCTGGAGGTTTTCCTACTCAGATTAACGACTTCATCATTTATATCTGATAAAGGCCTATTAGGAGAACTGGAAGGAGATGATTCGGCTGAAACTTCTCTTTTAATGGAAAGATCGAGAGGTTGTTCGGAAATATATTGGTTTGGAGACATGGTCATATGTGTTTTTGTAGGTAAATTATATCGAGGAGACGATGGTAATGGACTGTACGGCACTTGTATCAATTTCCCTTCTCTTCTATCTCTAGCTCTAGTATTCTGGAACCATACTTGAACTACTCGAACTGAAAAATTTAACCGCGAGGCAATTTTTTCCAAGTCTTCCCGTTTCGGTCTAGGATTCACTTGGTAGTGGTCTTTGAGTACTTTGAGTTGTTCGTCGGAAATTAAAGATCTAACTCGAACTTTCCTTCCGTCCTCCGAGACATGATCGGTAGTGGTGAATGATTCAGAATCGATTTCATCATTCGTGTTATAATTTCTGTCGTAGTCTTGGTCTTCGCCGCTGATGCTGCCGTTGTGTGCGTCTTCCGATTTGGTAGTAAAGGCGCCTTCTAATTTCGCTGCTAAGCCTTCGCTTTTAACGTCTTCGCATTCGTGTTGTTCTAAATGTTGTTGAGAGTCGAAATTTTTATTACAATTCGTACATTTCAATGTTGGTTTGGGTGATTGAACGGAAGTAACACTTTGACATTCGCTAGATGTGTCTGACGACATTTTTTGCATGTTGGCTTGCAGAAGTTCTTTAGTGACGGTAGCGTTTACGGTTTCTAATATTCTCTTCACTGCTTCTAAATCTCCGGTGTTCGTTTGATTATCGCTATTTGGTTTCGTTTCGCTTTCTTGTTCTCCGTCCTCGTCCATTATTAAATCGCCACTTTCGTTGTTGTCAGAATGGTTACTGGAATTTTCTAAGTTTGGATTGGTTTCGTTTTGTCTAGTACTATCACAGTTATCGATGAAAGATGGTCTCGCAGGACTCTGACTTGGTTGGTGCTGCTGGTGTTGCTGAAGTTGTTCTAAAATGTGGGTTAACGATGGCATTGAGTACGAAGTCATAGCATGAGCGTTTAGAAGACTAGGAGGTCCTATAAAACAAGGAGGAATCCCAGAATTTTGTAAAAAAGCCACTGCTGCTTCTGGATAATTGGGAAGTATAGACAAGTATGAATTATGGTTAGGACTAGTTGCTATGTTATTATTAATAGGACTTATGTTGGACCTCTTTGGTCCTCTTAAATTTTGCTGAGTATTCTTATCTAATAGTGCGTTGCTGGGAGGTGCTCTAGTTCTGCCCAATTTAACGTTCATTACCAAACACTTTTTTGATGTCATGTGACTAGAATATGATCCCGAATGAGAAAAACGCTTTCCGCAGTTGCCACATTCGAAAGGTTTCTCCCCACTATGGATTCTAATATGTTCCTACGACAAAGTAAAATTTTATTGACTAGTATAACTTTGTGCGGATTTTAACTATTTATTAGACACCACTTTCAAAGGTACTTGCAAGTTCTTGATATAAAAAAATGATAGATTTAATAAAAACATTGATAAATTGTTTGTTTGATGATTACGACGTTATCGTTGCCGGTAACGTAGCATGTGCTGTTATAATACAGATTTTATTTATTAGTAAGCGAATGAAACTCAATTACTATTAAATATTAAAATGAGTTAAATATGAATTTTAGTTACATTAAAATATTCCTGGCAATAGAAATTATTAGATCTCGCAGGATCGTCAAAACGATCGTCGAATTTCTTGGCATCATAAAAAAAAACTTTATCAGTTGTTTTAACCCTTTGTATTTTTACACCCTGGTACCAAACACGATTTATAAACCATTTTTTTAATTAATCAAAATTCAGTGTTTATTTTACACCTATAACGTCACGTAATATGACGACCTTACGGGAATGGTTAAATTACCAACAAAATTTTTGAATTTTCAATAATTTTTTCCCTATTTTTATTTATAAAAGAATTAAACAAAAATAATAGTAAAAGTTGTTATAAACTATCGAAAACTATTTTTTTCTCACTTCCCTATTAAGAAAATTTCGAACAAAAAAATCGATGAATATCAATTTGGGTTTAGAGAGTATTTACTTTGTGTCCTATGTTCAGTGTTTATTTTATACCTATGGCGTCACGTAATAAGAGGGCTTTACTGAAATGTTTAAACTACCAATAAAATTTTTTAATTTCAATTTGGGTTTAGAGAATCACGTGCATCACATCAATAACTGCACAAACAGAAACTAAGCGTCCAAAAAGGCTGAAATTTTACTCAGTCAACACATCAATTTCTGACATCTTCAGCTTGTGGTAGAGAACTTTTCACACAAACCTCGTATAAATAATGTCAGAAAGAACGGAATGATGAGGTTGCGGTACTACAGTTTTAAAGCAATAACGTTTCAAGATAGAATTTTAGAAAATGCTTACCTTGAGATGGTGTTTGAATTTGAAAGCTTTTTCGCACTCTGTACATTTGAATTTTCTCAGTACTGCACTTTCGTCATGGCTAATCATATGTCTTTGAAGACGGTAGACGTTGGCAAAAGTTTTGTTGCAAACTTTACAGGACTGAAATAAAAAAAACTGATTCAATTTCGTACTGAGCCTACCAAGATCGTAACGATTTATCATCCCTAGAAGGGTGATTTGAAACACTGTGGTTTGTCTTTAAAAAAATTTCACTATATATGTCATCAATGAGGATTGAGCAATCACGTGGATTTAATACTAGTAGCACCATCTATGTATCATCCATTAAAAATTCATATTGTTCGAATGTATAATTTAGAAAATATATTTAAATATAAGTTCTGATCTCGCAATTTATTATTTTTATAAATACTTTTAAGCAATTAAAAAGGCAATCGAATAATTATAAATTGAACGGCCGTAATTTATACAGATGCACTTAATTGTAGTCCTTCTTGGAAAAATCATTATTATACTTCGTTAACTTGTTACAACTGAATATTAAACTATAAAACGTAATAGACGAGTAAAATTAACCTACCGGTAAGGGAGTTTGGTTTAAACAGGGTACCAGACGTGAACTGAACCCTTTTTGTACCCCATTCGTCTATTAGAACTTCGGTAGTCTTTTATCTGACGCAAATAATCTTGTCGCCATCGAACTATCCTTGACGATTCGGTTATTGCCATCAGTTTTTTGTTTTTTTCCGAAGAAATTGTGTACATACGCCATACGCCGACAACTTCGGCCAATAGAAATGCATCTACGTTTAATATGGTAAACAGTGGAGATGAAAAGTCCACGTGGACTGACGGTTTGTTAGATATTCATTAAATTTTATAGGGGAGTAAATATTATTTTTAATTTCTTGGTTTTTTAGTACGATTGTATCAACAGAATTTGTATACAGGCTCTTAATGCCACGATATATCACCAAGTGTTAAATCCAAAAAAGTCTCAGTATATTTTATTTATCACTAATTCGTTTTAGGTGTCGATATTGTTTATATGTTAATTAATATTTCTAATTTATAACCTAAGCGATGAGAAGGTGACTCTTATTGAATAAAAAGTAACAGATATGGAACGGATTTCAAAGAGTGGTGTCAGTCTGTTTCTTACTCATCTTTCATCTCAAATATTTTAACCTGCCTACTGCGTTTTCTCATGAATCGATTTTTATTCGTCTTGACATTCCGAGAAATGTTTTTATCATCGTAGTGCAGAAACCACTTGATGTATCTCAATATACCTTTTTGCCATGAAAGGTAAAGTTACGCAGCATATTGTAGCAATTAAATTTCATATAAACAAACACACAGAGTGGTTTGTGAAAAAAAAACTAGCGATCTAAATGCGCCGTATGACTAATGCAAACAGGCGCTTAACTTCCATTTAATGCGCTAATTTTAGTCGATTTAAACAGTGGCGCATCAAGATGTATTAATTCAGGGTTGCCAGACGTCCCGGATTTCAAGCGACAATCCCGTATTTTCCTAATTTGACCCGCGTCCCGGAACAAAGTGAAACGGGTGGTGTTTGTCCCGTATTTTACTTTCACGAGTGAAAAAATTTAATAACTCAACTATCAAATCCTACTTTATCAGATTAGTTTGAAAATCAATATTAAAATTGGAGAAAAAGTTTATTTGATTTAGCGGGAAGCATTTATTGTAAGAAGCTTATGATTAAGGTGAATTCAGGAGTTTACTTTCAATATATGCAGATCCCAGAATGTAACTCAGGAAACAAAGCGTATTTCAAATAAAAGTAAAACACTTTTACAAAGGATTTATAAAGCAAACAATATTGTCACACTTTAGAAGAAAATTACGAAACAATCGATTAGAGCTCAGATCGGACCTTTTGTTATTGAAGGAACGGTTAATCAGCATATTTACTTACAAATCCTGCAAACATTCGACAGACTTGTTTCTTTTATAATAACGGTTGTCCTGCTCATTGTACAGAAAGGATTACCGATCGAGGTCGACCACGAAAGTAATGTAGTGACAACATAGAGCCAGGATGAGGAATGATTTCGAAAAAGAAACAGAAGATAGACTTATTATGGAAGTAAGAAGAAGAAAAACTCATGCAGCAGTACATGCAGCTTTTGGACAATTCCTAAATACTTAAAAATAGGAGACAGATTTTTCAAAAATAGTCGAGAGAGAGAGAGAGAGAGAGAGAGAGAGAGAGACGTTCGTTAGTTTCTTTGTGGTTTGGGAGAGGACATTATTCTTTTTTGAGAAGGGATTTATAAGATTCCTCAGCAGGGCTAGAGTTGTGATGGATGGTAGAATCATGTGTACTGCATAGAATGAAAAACAAAATAAATAAAAAAGAAAGAACGCTCGATAAATGAATGGTTCTTCGCAGAATGTGGGTACAACTGTATTATTGCTTGACGATGACCATTTGGTGAGCCGATTCATCAGGTTATAGGAACACCGCAGTAAACATGAAACACCGACTATTCAAAAATGGAAATACCACTGACGTAGCTATATTAAGTTACATTCTGTTGGTTATATATTGAAAATTATTTCTTACGCTGATGAAATCATATAGTTTATAATACTTTCCAAATAAGATCGCGATGCTTGTAGAAAATGAAAATCGACAACTGTATGCTAACCACGGTTTTACATACAGTACCAAGATCAATATCTAAAGAGCAACGCGGCTCTTATACTGCTAGGGTTTTAAGTGAAGTGTTTGAAATCACCATGCGGTGGCGCGGCTATCTAGGGATGGATACTAAAACAAACTACTTTTCCATAACAATTCATCATTTAATAGAAATAACATATGTGAATTTTTATTCCGAATATTTTAGAGAGACTGCGCGCCTAAGAGGCAACTTGGCGGGTGTTTTGGGTATCTAGATATCTTGTCTATGTACGCTCCAAAACACGTTTCCGCACTATTATAGTATTTTTGCAGTAGCGGTTTGAAATGAACGTGTTTTTTCTCACCATGTGTGACGGAAACAAATTGGGGATAATTCTTTATGTCGTGCGCGTGTTTTTGAGTGGGGTAAGCGCTTTAGTAAGGGCCGAAAGAACCAATCAAAATTCAAGCCAATGTTGAGCGTTTTTTTCGACGGTATCGTGATGACTGAATGGATTCCAGAGGGTCAGACTGTCAATCAGACTTACCAGTAGTCAGTTTTGGCAACATTGCGAAAACGAGTTTGTTAAAAACGGCCCGATTTTACAAGGACAACGCACCTGCCCATAACGCGCTATCTGTGCTCGAAAACCCACCGTACTCACTAGATTTGGCACCGTGCGATTTTTTTGCTTTGAAAGGGACCTGATTTGAGTCGATGGAAGTGGTTAAGCAAAAAACGGCAGAGCTTCTAAAGGAGACTTCCATCAATGAAAAAAAATTATGGAAAGGTGTGTGGTGGGGGGAGTTAATTGAAGGGGAGCATTCGAATGCAGAATAATTTTTATAATAACGTAACCAGTCTTGTTATTTAGCCAAACCTAGTAGTCTATTTATTCATTTAACTTTATTTTAGAATCTTCGTCCACATCATCACAATCATCTGCTAGTTACTAATACATCGAAATGATTTTGTTCGAGGGCCAATGAATTTTTCTTTTAATAATTTTAATAAAGCTGCTTCTGCTTCTATATCTGTATCTATATGTATTTATTTGCGACTCATAAATAATACATTGCAAGTGCTGAAAAACCAGGAGAAAATAATTAATTTTGAAAAACGTTCAAAGTTAATAGCCTTCGAATCACCCTGTGCTCCACCACTGGTAGTAGATGATTGAAGCCTTGTCTAGGTTATAGCGAACAGTTATTAGAACGATCTATGATGTGGTTCTTTCCACAAAAAAAAACAAACTTTTGTTATAGAAAATTTATAATTTCAGTTTAACAGATTTTTTTACGTTGAATTCGTTTTAATAACGATCAATTAGGAATGTCGCCGTCTCTGTTCGACAATTGAACAAAGAACAGAAAAACAACGCGCATCATTACAACCATCACCGTACCGCATTTCAAGTAAACTCTTTCACACGCTACGTATTTTACACATGTGGTGTTTCTCTCTCTTTTTTTTGTTATTATTTTTTTGAACCCGCCTGTCAGCTAGCGAGTCGGATATCTTTCGGCCACTCCGTTGGGTGCGATAATTAAAGCTCTTATTTCAAGATATGAAATGTATAAGGCGTAAAAATAGATCTTTACCGGCTCCATTGCTTTTTGCCTCCCAACTTATTACAATCTAATAAAATAACACGGAGAACGGAACGCGGACTCGTTTGGAAATAAATTTTCTAGAGATATGGATGGGTTTTAATTATTTTTAACTTCTAGATTTAATTGTTAAGAACTATACAGAGTGCTACAGATTCCACGTCGTCAATTTAATAAAAACGTTGAGACCGAGAAGATTAGAATCGAATTATGATTTAGGGTTGACTGACGTCGTCTAGATAGGCGATGTCGTTTATAAACAGAAGAAACAGAATAGTGACTTTTATTCGGAAATCCCATTTTTGGGTGTGTTCGAATAAACATTGTATCAAGAGCAATAAGGTATCAGAATGGAATATTCACATGTCTGATGGAATTTGGTATTATTTGCTAAACTTGACGTACTACTTAGTGCAATAAATCAAACAATACGCGCTAACTTTCAGAACTAAAAAGGACATAATTGTTGAAAAAATACTATTTTGTAATACCCAAGTGATTTTTGGTGATGAATTTTGGTTTTGATTTTCACCTATTTTGATAATTTTAGTCCTAATATCTGCTGGAGCCACTCTCAATATGACGCTTTGTATCATGGTTACAAACCGCCCCAGATTTCCCGGGACAGTCCAGATTTCCATTTCCTTATCCAATGTCTTGCCTTGTCTGCCCCAGGGATACAAACTCTCCCGGATTTGGGAGTTAAGCAGTAAAAATTTAACACGAGAATTAATACATTGCTACTAAATCAAAATCACTTTCAATAATCTTCCTTCAAGAGGGAAAGTTTGAAAGAGTTCTTGGACTACAATGGCAAGAGCTTGTCAAACAAGTACTAGCAAGTGGTTGTCATTAGGGCTAGCCCTTGAGAAGATTTTAAAATTTTTATCCGCACTTGTTTCGAATTTTCTCTCTTTTGTGTTTTAACAACTGCTTGGCTAAGAAGATTTTAACCAAAAACGCAAATTAAAACGCTACTGAATTGAAAGAACAATTTTTTGGTTCCCACCGGAGGATGGGAACAATCTAGCAGATGTAGACGTTGACTTCGGCAACGATAAGAATTAGGTAAGAATTAGAAGCTACCACTACAGTCGATATTGAGAAAACAGTTTCCGTAGATTATCTATTCGACATGGCATTCATTTTTAGCTAATTTTTAGCAAGATAATTGCCATATTTAACCAAAAAAAAAAAATGGGAAAACTAGTGACTGATGAAAAATGAAGAAAATACTGCACTGTTTTCTTTTTTTTTGGTTCATTTGTTACTTTTTGTGATTATAAAATCTTATTCATTGATTTAGTGTCACGGATTTCTGTGTCTCGCAGCTGGCCACACTGCTTTGTATAAATTCAGGATGATCATGAATAAACAAAATCAGTTTTCACAAAACTGTATCTACTTGTTTTGATTATTAACAAAAAAAAGCTTGCATATTTTGTAAGTACCCAGCACTATAAAGATTTATATGTATATCTTTAAAAACGTATCCAAACGGACACCTGGTGTTTATAAATAAGAGATTGTGTTGAAGAAAACTTCGTCTTTACCTGTTTAAAACACCAAATTCAGCATTAAGATTAATAAAGTTCCTAGTTTCTCATTTCAGCTACGTTAGGTATTTTCTCGACAAACATTCCAGAAATAAAAACAAATCTGATATGAACGATAACCATTGACTCAGTTTCGGCGGCACTTTTTCCATATATTCAATATCATATCATTGTTTGTATATACCTAAATTTTTAAAATGAAAATTTCTATGATAACTACCCAACGTTTTTTTTTAATTTCTTGCAACATAGAAAAAAATATCAGAGGTTATCGTTCACGGTAACATTAAATTGATTAACGTTGAAGCTTTCAATAAAAGTTCAGAGTTCAATATTCCCTGATATGTAGCAGTTAGTTCTTTGTAACGTTGAAGGAAGTAATTTATTATTCAAATAAATATGTATATTGTTTTAATTATATCTAGATAAAAAAAATATCGAATTGTTGGTTCATTGGTATATTATAGTGTTTTAACAAAAAAATATTAACTACTACCAATATAACAGATTGTGCAAATTGAACAAATTTTGAAAGATATTTGACAGGTGTTTCAAGAAACAAACAAGTTCCTAAGAACTTAATCTTAAAGCATATTTTATAATTTAATTCGTGCTGTTTGATAAGAGATGGCGTAATTTATATAATATTACATCGTTCCAATATTCCGAACCTGCGATAATTTTTTTTTCAATCAAATATGTCCAACTTTGTTCCCGAAAAAGTGTTTTTGTGGGGAGTTCTTCTTCATTACTTTAATATGAAGAAAAATGCTGCCGAAAGTCATCGTATTTTAGTGGAAGTTTATGGTGAACGTGCTCTAGCTGAGCGAACGTGCCAAAAGTGGTTTGCACAATTTAAAAGTGGTGATTTTGGCTTGGAAGACGATGAACGTCCTGGGTAGCCAAAAATGTTTGAAGGTGAAGAACTGGAAGCATTACTCGATGAAGATTGTTGCTAAACACCAGAAGAGCTCGCAGAATTTTTGGGTGTCACTCAAGCAGCCATTTCAAAACGTTTAAAAGCAGCTGGATATACTCAAAAGCAATGAAATTGGGTTCCACATGAACTCAAGCCGAGACACGTCGAAAGGCGGTTTTGCATGTCCTGGAACGCCATAGAAGGAAATCATTTTTGCATCGGATGGTTACTGGTGATGTAAAATGGATCCAATACGACAACCCCAGCGCAAAAAATCATATGTGAGATTCAGCAAACCAGCCAATTCAACGGCAAAGCCGAATATCCATGTCGCGAAGGTAATGCTGTCGATTTGGTGGGATCAGAAGGGTATGCTGTATTAAGAGATGCTAAATCCGGGAGAAAGCATCAATGGAGAACGCTACCGAGCACAATTAATCCATTTGAAGAGAGCAGTAGCCGAAAAACGCCCAGACACGAGGCAATAATTTCCCATAATGACAACGCTCGGCCCCACGTTGCTATTCCGGTTAAGAACTATTTGAAAAACACTGGATGGGAAGTTTTACCTCACTCGCCTTATAGCCCAGACCTTGGCCCTTCTGACTACCATTTGTTCCTGTCGATGCAGAACGCCCTCACTGGAATACGGTTCACAACAGAGCAAGATATCATTGGCTTGACTCATTCTTAGCTGCCAAACCGGCGCAGTTCTTTTGGAATGGGATCTACAAATTGTCAGAAAGATGGGAAAAGGTCATAGCTTCAGATGGGCAATACTTGTATATGCTTTTCTTAAATAAACTCCATAGGTCTCCATAGCGTGTAAAGCAATTTTTATCGGCTCTTATTTATTTTGTTCTACTGAAGATCGATTTGTGTTTCGTAATGTCGAAGTATTTTACTAATTTGTTTAATGAAATGTTTAAAGCTTTGGGTTAGTTGGGATTAAGCCATACCAAGAATACAGAAAAAGCAGCTATACGTTAAAATACGAGGGATTGTTACTTGATTTTTCGATGTTTTGACTATTTAAATGTCTAAATGCTAGCTCGCGCACGATCATCCAGTATCGCTTTGTGGATTTTCTTCAGCATTTCTGGCGTCGTCATCTCATTTGGTCGACCACTGCGATGTTGGTGTTTGAACCTCTACTACCCAATATTTTATTATTAATAATAACGATGACTAATTTTTTCCATGTTTACAAATTCATTGAAAAAGTTGACTATTGAAGGTTGCCAATCAAATACTAATCAACGGGGCGTCTTCAAATTGCCATCTCTAGGTTAGGCCAGGTACTTATTGGAACATCCTCGTATATGGGTTTCTTTGGTCATTTTTAAAGTAATATCCTATGTCTGCGCAGCAAGTCAATGTCACGTCACGCAGTTATTTTGATGTTGAGGCAAAATTTACAGTGAAAAGTTCTAATAATCTTCCGTAAAAAAATTTATTTACAGCGTGAACGAGATTTTAATCCACGATCGGCGAATCTGGAGGTTGACGCTCGTTATGCTAACGAACGCAATTAAAGTGGTGGGATATACTAACAGTAATAAGCCGCTTGATCTTATTCAAAAGGAAAGTTACAAACAACCTCACAAAGTGACAAATCTACATACAGGTAGGATGGGACAACCCATTACGAGACCTTACTTGATACGGTGACAATTCTGTGCAATAGAGATTGCGTGTTCCAACCGGGCAGTTACCTTTATACGAGGGATTCTGTTTTGTGTTCCAACCGACTTGGTTATCGTTAGTGAACCGTTTCCGGACTGGTCTTTTCGATACTTGGTTGATAGCAGGTACCAATAACCATTAACCGTTCCAAGAACGGTCCAGACTAGCAGGTTGGAAAAAACCATTGCATAAGCATGTGAAAAAGACAGAGAGAGGGAAATAAACAAAGTACCTGAGCGATATGTAAGCAGACAGGTAACAAGGTTCGCTTTCGAACCAATTATTTTAGTGATTCCTTACGTGTGTAGTCGATTTTTATGTTTTTACGCACGAGAGAGTAATAAAACTTAAATTCTGATGCAAATCTTAGTACAGTCATTTTAAATATACTTACAGAATGATATAAATATTTCCTAAAATTTGCAGTACTTGAGATAATACGAGTTTTCAGGCTACCTCTTATAACTATGGGCTGTACAGAACAATAGAAAAAGTTTGGAAAGGTTGAAAGTACTACATAGTCGTATCATCAAATTTTTTCCAATAAGTATCTACTACAGGGTGTCCGGTGGCAGAATTAGGATTTAAAATATATATAACAAAAAATCTACAGAATATATGCATTTCTAGTTTTTTCAATATAAGATAGATAAATGCGGGTTTTATTTTTTTAACATTACATCTTCTAAATGTTGGCCGTTACGCCGGACACATTCTCGGAACCTGCTTTCGGTATTTTTTGCCACTCGCTGGAGAAGTGCGCCATTGACGATATTTTCTTTCATTTCAAAGATCATCGCCGGGCTTGTTCCGTATAATTTATTTTGGAGATACCCCCATAGAAAAAAGTCCATGGGGGTAAGATCCGAGGACTTGGGTGGCCAAGGGATCTCACCGAAACGGCTTATCAATTTTCTAAGGGAAGAAATCACGAAGCAGTGCCGTGGTCTCCCTATAAGTGAAGGCAGGATGTTCTCTCAATGTTGGAAATAAGCAGCACCGTCTAAGGAAATTGACGATTTTCAATAAAATAGAATCCAATTATTCCCCTGCTTGACAACGCACATCAAACCGTCACTTTGGTACTGTGAAGTGGCTGTTGATGTTTTAAGCGGAAGTTTTGTCTTTTAGAGGACCAATAACGACAATTTTGCTTGTTTACTCGCTCCAACATTGTTTTACAAAAATTTTTACGCATATTATGATCATTGGGCTTAAACGGTTGTACAATTTGAATTTGAAATGAATGAAATTCAAGATCCTTATTCAATATTTCGTGCACTATAGTTTTTGGATGCCCCAGCGAACGGACTGACGCGGATTATCGCGCAAATTCAATGTTTTCATTCGTTTTCGAAGGCCTGCTCGGGTTCCGGAACCTTCGCACACATGATCAAATCAAATCTTCACTTGTAACGTGAACAAAACCTTCGCATGAGCAATTGCACACAAATCATTGAAATAGGTTTCAATTGGAGGAAATGCACGTTGTTCACCAAAAAAGATTAGAATTTTTGTTTTATTTTAATTTAGAGAGATCGTAGGTTGTTTTTCACTCAGTAAGAAGGTTCAAGTTGTGTGTTCTGAACAGTAATTATTTCGATAAAATTATTAAATTTTCATCTATGTTGCTGAATTGAATCGATAGCGCTTTTTAAGTTTCTAAATTGTAAAAGCTTGATCCATAACAGTGATGTAGAATACATGGAAAATGTGATGGAATTTTCTTAGAAAAACACGTGCGTAGTATAAAGATTTAATGTTTTTCAGTAAATGTCATTTAATAGTTGTGTTCGCCTTTGATCTAATATTATATCTTCTAGGAAGATCAATAAAACAAGGTCTATTAACTTAAGTACAAAAGCTCTTATCAAATCAATCTATAATCGTAAACATTCCATTACAAATATTTCTTCAACAAAACACTTTCACGATTACTTTTTATTAGTGTCAAAAGTCACTCGTTGCTCTTAATTGTGTAGAATTTTAAATTTCTTGGCTTGATTAGTGTTTGACTCGTATTAATGTAGAGGTTATGGGGGCTCAGGTCAATTGTTGTGTTTACGTAACATTTTAACGTTAATTTCACCGTTAATACACTCACAAACGACGCGAGGAGCAATTGTTTTGTCCTCCCATAGTCACAGCTGTGTCAAAAATTGTCTCTTATTAATAAGTGACGGCTTTTTTCAATTAACCTCTCTTGTTAAAATGATTAACGCAAACCTATTCGGTTTAAGATACATACTTGGTATTTCTCTTTCTCGTGCGACCTCAGACTTTGTACGAAGCGATGATATTATAAGAAACCTTTGCCACAGCAATTTATCCAATTTGAAATACTTGAGAACATACACAGGACTGTAAATACGGGGTGTCCCACGACGTGTTAAAACTTTCGGTATATGGCAAAATACTTATAGCAAAATCATGAATATTTCTACGTTTAGGTTTTTAGATGCGATTTTTTTAACTAAAATATTTTCAAAGATTGCCGACTTTGTTATTTTAAATGGAACATCCTGTATATTAATACATTTTTGAAATTTAAGTAAAATTATAGTATACTTTTGTCTAAAAACTTTGTTCGATAAATGCATATTTTTTGAGTTATTAATTTTTTTGTAAAAAATTTGACCGTTGCAGACCCTTATAAATTATTTTTTCACGAGGATACCCTTAAAGATAAGAAAATGGTTTCTATTCGGTTGATTTTAGCAAAATCAAACGTATTTGGATCTATGTTGAAAAATTTTTCATTTTATACAGGGCGTATAAAAATTGTTTAAAGTTTAACTTCATAAATACCACATAAATATCAACTTTCTTTATTTTTTTAAATAGAACCACTCGGTTTTTTCTATTTTAATGCATTCAAGGGTAAAAAATACTTTTTTATTTCTTAGTGCTTGTGTAAACAAGTCAAAATAAAATTTAGACCACACATTTAATACCATGAATTTGTCTTATTTTTTACCCTTAGGTCCTTAGGCTGGCCCTGTCCAAATATAATGGAATTTTAAAATTCAACGAATTCGCGCGGTATTTTTAATTTGTTTTTTGTAAATGGCGAACGCGCCTTTCATGAACTTTTTATCATAAAAGGCGGTTTATTACAGTATTTCTTTTAAATAATTTCTATAAAAGTCTATTTATTTCTTGTGTTTCTTTTTGTTCTAGAGCTTTGTAGAATCCTATTTGTGGAATATAAATAAGTTTAGAGTTTAGAGCAGTAAGTTTAGTTTGGGGCCATCCATAAAGTACGTCACACGTTAATGGGGAGGGAGGGTATCACCGAAGTGTGACATCGTGTGACAAGGGGCATGGGGGGCCAATAGTTTTGTGACGTCACGTGTTAAAATTTAAAATACTAAAACGCAAAGTTTGGATGTCAATTGAAAATTTAAAAAAATTTATGAAATGTTGATTTTATTAGATTATTATTTAATAAAAATAAGTAAGAGGTTATAAAAATGTGCAAACCTATGACAAGGACGGGAGGAGGGGTTCAAAAGTCCTAAAATTCGTGTGACGTACTTTATGGATGGCCCCTTTTAAATATTACCAATTAGTAAAAGTAATCGCAGAAATTATCTAAGTGACATTTACAAGTAAATTATTATAAGTTAAGTGTTTAAATAAATTAAGAACGTAAGAGATAGTGTTTATTAATTCACCCCACGATTAGAAAGACGAAAAACGTTACAAAAGAATTAATAAAAGTATTTTCAAGTCAAAGTAGCTAAAAAATCAAAATTTTTATTATCAGAAACTACGATTGTAGAAAAAGATAAAACTCACCACTTGAGCATTGGGCGAATGTAGTAATTCGTGCTTTTCTAATTGGTCCTTGGAACTAAACGTCGTTGTACATTGTGAACATCCAAAAGGACCTCCGGTACCGACTAGAGTTGGCGTGGGGGACACGGCGCTGGGGGCAGTTAAGCTGATAGGTTCTGAAACGTTGGAAATTTCCATGTGACAGCATTCCACGTGCTCTTTGAGAGCTTGAAATGTTTGCATCCCTTTCTGGCATTGTGGACACTTTATGCAATAATCGGGGGATATAGGTGTGAGATCTTCTTCTTTTATAGTACCATTCGTGAGAGGAGAAGCTGCAAACAAAAAAATCAAGATTTAGTGAATTAAAAACAAAGTTGAGGTGCTGTCAGTTTTAATTATCATTAGCAGTTAAAGCATAGGCAAACAGCCCCAAGTTTCCCATCGTACATTATGGTGATTGAGATGAAAGTGTGTGAAAGATACCAGATTTGAAAGGTGTATGGGGATAATTTTTTTAGATCTTCATGGAAATTAGAGTAATTTAAAAAAAATCCGATAGGACAAAATCTGATAATGTTCAATGTAAAAAAAGCAGTTTTCTGATACTTTCCAGGCCGTTTTTAGAAAATCGAAGACTTTGTGGAGAATGAATGCATCTGGTGAACTTTCAATCTACAATATCTGATCAAGTTCAAAGTTTATCGGAAGAATTATGAATCTTCCAAACATGCAGGTGAAGCTTTAAAGTTAGAGCGATTTTTGCAAAATTTGAATAGATTTTTAGCAGTTTCTTTAGAATGAATGAGTCTGTTGGAGTTTCAATAGACAAAATTTAATAATGATTATGGTCTTTATGAAATATCCAAGTTCGAGATATTTCTGGAAAGTTTGAAAACATTTTCTATGAAATTCTGAAGAACCTAATAATTTTCCAATAAATTTAAAAAAATTATCAAAATTTATGGAAAATTCAGGTTCAGTTCCTCGAACACGGTGAGTTTTCTGGAAAATTCCAGCACTTTCACAAAAAACGAAATTTTCTGAAAAATGGTAAGTCTAGAAAAGTTCCGCTGAACAAAATATGATAAAGATCGAGGTGCTACTGAAACAATATCTGAGAAAATTCACGCAATTTCTCAAAAACAAAGAATTTTCAGATAGTTTCTCGGATATATGAATTCTTTAAAATATATGTTCTTTTATTGTTTATAATGTTAATTTCTTCTTCTAAATTATGATTATAACAACAAAATAAATTGGATGTTACTATTTTCCGAAGATTTAATTGAATTATGAACTGTAGACCAGTAATTTTTTCCTCATGATCAACAAGAAATTTGAATCAGAATCTTGATATATTCTGAAGTACTTTTAAATCCTAAAAATTCAGCACATTCCTAGTTATTTATTCCTAGCATTTCTTTCTAGGACTTCATAATCATTTCCAATTTTGTCTACTTTTGTGATTACCAATAGTGGTTTCAGACACTTCATCGTTTGTAGAATATTCTTTCTACGTCTCTTTAAGAACCCATTTCATTCCCATAAGTTGAAATTATTTTAAAAATTGTTTTGAAGAGTATCATTTTGTTGTCTTGAAAGTTTTACTTATCGTATATAACAGTTTTAAGGAATTGCGTTATTTTCCTTTCCTTGTGTATTCTCTTTCCTCCACGATCAATTTGTTCTCGAGGTTTTTGTTTCTGTTTTGTCCACATTTTCATTTAGATTTTTAGATTTTTCAAGCCCTCTTTGCCAGACGTTTTAAATTCTTAGCATATACGTCAAATGGTGTTCAAGAAAATTAGCTTTCACGTTAAACGTGGAAAATTTAACAAACTAAAAGTTTATCATGGGTCAAAGATCAGAAGCTATTGATTATGGTTATTAACCTCGATGACTGACGTCCACTGAAAACTCATCTGGCGCTATCAATATAGTTAATTTATGCAAGGAAATGATCATAACCGAGAAGCTACCACAATATAAAGATCTACGTAAAACTTATTAATATATATAATAAAATAAATAACTGCTGACTAAGCGACCTTTGAAATCTAAACATCCTTTATACGAATATACCTTTTTTTGTTTTGTTTTTGCGGTAAAAGGTGGAAATTCTGTTGTGATTCACTTCAGCTTCCCTATTGATTGTAATAACATTTAGATTTGTGGAAAAAATCAACCATGTGATTATACAGTTAATTTTACATAGATTTCGATGTTACATCAAAAAAAATGTCAAAATTTAAGATGAACTGAATTGGTTACACCATGCAACAGAAAAAAGCTTTTTATCACTATTTACTCAGTAATTCAATTTTTTTTCATACAAAAAGATCTAAAAAGCATCAAAGCTGGAAAATTAAAGTGGCAAGGATACTTTGGAGAAAAATAATGAATAAATGTGAAAATGAAATGTACACCAATTATCTTAATTTATCGTACACAGATTTGATCTGCCTAATTTGGCATTTGAGTGTTTTATTATTGACGTAAAACATTTGGAATGTACCTGGTAGCTATCTCTAACTTTGTATTCTCAAACAGCACCTGTAAAATGTTAATCTAAATTTGAAAATTCGTTTCAGGACAAGTTAAATTCGTATTTTGTTCAAATAAACTTTAGTAAAGTAATTTTGAGTCTAAAATTGATTCATTTGTAAAATCCATCTAAAATGAATTTCGAAAAAAAATTTTGTGGGAATTATATTGTCCATTTGACATTTATTTCTTGATAA
Organism: Diorhabda sublineata; assembly: GCF_026230105.1. NCBI lineage: Eukaryota > Metazoa > Arthropoda > Insecta > Coleoptera > Chrysomelidae > Diorhabda > Diorhabda sublineata. The sequence continues at coordinate 9,144,160 of NC_079475.1, read as the reverse complement.
AATTGAATTTGGCAAAGATATTTCTAACTAAAAGACAACTGGAAAACCAAAAATTAAAGTTGGAAAAGTCGTTTATGGTCCCAATGGTATTAGTTAAAATTAAATATGGGACCTTATTTTTTTCGACGTTATATATAAAAGCCAAATTAAATTTGGAAGAGATCATTTTGGTCAATAAATTTGGAGAATATAATTTTGAGTTCAAATGAATTAGGGGATGTTTTGTGTGACACTAATAGATTTTAAAAAGCTATACTCCGATAAAGTAAATTTGTGAAAGCCATTTTTCAACAAACTGAGTCAGGAAAAGCTATTTTCCATAAAACTAATTGTAAAAAGCAATAATTTAACAAAATTTGTTAAGAAAAGCCATATTTCAACAAACTAAATTCGTGAAAGCCATATTCAACAAATGAAAACTGGGAAAGCCTAATTTCCACAAATTAAATAATAAATTCTTTTTTTCCAAAAATTAGAATTGGAGAAACCATATGTTCTTTAGGTTAATTTTAGAAAAAAATCCATTTTGCGTCTAGATTAAATTTGAAAAATCCATTTTGTGATCAATTCAAATTTGGAAAACAAATTTCATCATTAAATTTTAGGTCAAATTAATTTGGAAAATACAATTTTTCTCCAAATTAAATCTTTTATGATAAAATGTTATTAAGTAAAACCATTTACGTCAAAATTAAATTTGAAAATAATTTTTGTCCTTTGGAAAATTGAATTGGATAAAAAATATAATTGAATTTTGAAAAGAAATTTCTAGATAAATTAAATCCCGAATAGCAAATTCTTTACCAAAAACCTAGTGCAAATTAAATACATTTTATGATAAAAAGTTATTTAGCATATTGAATTTTGAAATCATATTATTGTAAATAGCATCGAATTTTTCGAAATGATATCTGGTAAAGCCAATATACGCCGAAATTAAATTTGATAAAGATCATTTTCTATTCAATTAGGAAAAAGAAAGCTATTTTTGTTCAAATATAACATGGAAAATTCATTTTTTTTATTAAATTTTATTTAGAATAGCCATTTTCATCCAGATTTAATTTGAAAATAAACAATTTTTGTCCTCATCAATTACAATTGCATTTTTGTCTATCCTGACACTAGTTTTTCTTCTTTTATTTCAAACTTACTCTTTTAATTTTGTCTGTAGCAACACTCCGATTTACTTGTCATCACTTAGAGTGCATAAAATTATTTTATAATTATTATTATCACAAAAAAACTCATTCTTTTGAGTTACGTGAGTATATTGAGTGATATTTGATCAATGACTCCAGTTGTATTGACCTCCAATGCCTCACTTGAAGTCAGCTTATCCATGTAGATTGTGGACTACATATTTGCAAAGACAGAAGACAAGAGGTGTGATATCACGTGATCTAGTCGGAGAATTAACTGGTCTAAAGAGTGAAATGATTTGTTCGCCGAATTCGCAAGTGGCGCCATCTTTTCGGAACCAAATTCCGTCGACATCACGGGAACATTTCGTCTGACCTCTGTTTTGACGAACCAATTATTCCACCGGCCAATATACCACACTCAACATTTGTCTTTTATGGATTTAATGGTAGCTTTGGCCTCTTCGGTATGTTCAAATTTTGTTTATTCACGAACCCATGAAGCTACAAATTGCCCATCATAGGTAAATGGTTTTAAGCTGTTAAGAACGGTGACTAATCATATTATATTTGAAAAGAATGAAATCAATATCTCAACTTATTTTGAAATCGAGGAAAACTGTGCTTTGTCAATTCTGTGTCATCATAATCTGAGATTACCTATAAAATTTTATCTGTGGCTTCACAGGGAGATTGAATAAGTCACGTTTTCACACGTCACCGGAATTCTCATTACAAAAACAGAAATGACCGACTAATTTATCGACTGTTAGTCTTTCTTCCCAAAAACATCAACGTGGTTTCAAGGTTTTTCACGTTAAACGACATTATGAGTGATGCGATTTTTCACTGACGAATCGTTTCTGTTTATACCTACTACCTACATTTGGACATAATAATTTTAAAACGAAAATTTATTACAACATTTGTTGATATTTAAGTATGCTGCTTTCATTCAAACAAGTTGCCTGGAAAAAAAATTTTGACAAAGTAAGCAAGCTAAAAGAAGAATAATATCTCAAAAAAAGGACTGCAGTACAGTCATTTTCATATCACGCGACAACCGTCACTATTCAGGAGACAACTGAGGACGTAGTGGCCACAAAATGAGCTGCAAATGTTGAGAAAGTCTGACAGACGTTATTTGGATATCAACATCCAAACTGATAGCAGAGTATGTAACCTAGAACTGGTGATTATACCTGGAAAATTTGGTGTAGCTGAAGTAGATGATCTCAGCAACTTTAATTTGAGTTTCGAGAATCATATTATGGCTATAACATCAGAAGGTGCTTCTGTAATAAGACATTTTGGAAGGGAAACCTCATATGAAATGATATTGTAGCTATATGAATCACGTCATTCACTTAACTATTTCAGACGTCATTTACAACAAAAAAGACTGCGGAAAATTCATTTAGAATTACAAAAATTCAGACTCTGGGGATAATGATTCTGCTAATGAGAAATATTTTTGTTGTTGTTACGATTGAACATGAAAACGTGGCTAAAGTTACTATTCCTGATGAAGACAATGTTAAGAAAGTACGATGGTAACCTGAGATTCTAGGGTGTTAAATTTTCGTAGGAATACCACCTTTTTAAAACATTTTTGTTTTTAACTAAACATAATCATGTTTTCTAAGGTTGTCTCAAAAGTTTTTGACTTCAACCTCGGCACCTATCAATATAATTCTGGAAATATATTTATCTCACTAAAATTTCAGCCATTTTGTGTAAGAGAGTTTTGAGATATGGCAACATTGATGTATGTCAAATCTGCCATTCACATAATAACACAATGTTTCGCTGGTTTTGCAAATTCAATCTTGGTGACACTACGCAAAAGGATGAATTTCGCGATTGTCCCTAAAATCGGCTGTTGGGCCAGAAAACTTCGATGCTGTGCGTGATATTACAAGATCGTCATGTAACATATCGTGAGATTAGTTCCACTCACACACACAAATTTGGCTGTCAAAAAGATTTGTTCACGTTGGGTACCCAGTAATTTGACTACCGTTCAAAAAGGAGGTTTTCGGAATAACTGGACATTAGAGCAACGTAGAACGGTCAATTCTGAATGGTACACCATCATTTGTTTGCCAAAGTGTCAATGGAAAAAATGCTTCAAAAACCATATCCAATTATCAATATTTGTTTTAATGTTTCCATCTCAAAACTCGAGTAGTATAGAATTAAAATGATTAGGGAAAAAAGATGTATGTGGACTTGAAATAAGTGCCGAAAATTCTTTTTGTTTAAAATGCATGCATCGCCATCTGTTAGTAAAATTTTTAAGTTTGATTTAAAAGTTCTAATACATTTTGTTTCATATAGAAATTAATTCAATTAACTCATGCTGTATCAAATGGTTTATTAACTTTTTTATAAAATATTTGATTATAAATTCCCATTCAAACTAATAGAAAATATAATTTTCAAAATGCACAAAGTGAAAATAAGGCCTGGCTATTAAATATCGAGATTAGTTACGAAAAAGGGTTTTATTATAAAAAATATTCTACATTTGAATGCTCCCTTTCAATGTACTCCCCTCCCCTCGCCACATACTTTTCCATACATTTTTTCCATTGATCTAAGCGGTGCAGGAAGTCTTCTTTGGTGAGGGCCTTTAGGCGCTTTGCCTTTACCGCGTCCATCGACTTAAATGAGGTCAAAACAGATCTGAGCAGACCCGTTGACGCAATAGCTTTTGATCAGGAGTCAGATTTTTTTGCACCAACTTCATACAGACTTTTCTCATGTGTAATTTCTCGTGTAAAATTTTTCTTTATTGGCGTTTACAGCCTCGGTAATCATCCGGATGCTCATAAGACGATCTGAACGCACAATTTGGTTGATTTTGGTCACTGTTTCCGGAGTTGAAACAGTCACAGGACGACCTAGACGCTGGTCATCTTCAGTGTTCTCTCCGACCTCACAAAAGCGCTTACACCACTCAAAAACACGCACAAGAGATAAAGAATTTTCCCCTATAGGCCTCTTTCAAAGATTTATGGTACTCAGTCGCAGTTTTTTTCAATTTAACGAGAAATTCGAGATTGATACGTTGCTCCGTCTCGTTATTTAATAGCGAGACCTCGTATTTAAGAATGTTACTATTTTCTAGTTACATCAGTTTCATTGGTCTTACTGCATTAAAATTCCACTTGGAAATATTCCAATTTTGTCAGCTTTTGTTCTGGTGACACAAAAAGTAAACGATTCGTTTAAAAAGACAAATGTTTCTTCCTTCAAAGTAACAAAAAAAAAAGAACAAAACAACTTTTGTCGTTTCTAATGTTTTGTTGGGTAATAAAATAAAACGTGATGATAATAAGATGCAATATCTGTAAAGTTAATAATCTAATAAACGTATTTCACCTGCGATTTCATTAATTGTTGATAATTTACATGTAAATGGTGACGATATACTCACAACATATTTCAAAGTTGACTTTTACTTGATTAGTTTGGTTTAGATACAAGGCTGCTACGTGATGCTATATCAAAAGATTTTACAAGCATTTTATAGGAAGAACGAGTCAACATAAAAGTGATACAAATAGTCTATGCTTAGTTTTTGAAAGACAGATAAAAATTGACGTTTCGACTCATTTAATTTCTTATTATCCAAATATTTCACTAAATTGAAATTTAAAACATCAAAATAAGTAATATTATATATCAAGTACTAATTGTGACGCTGTCTATATAGGGCAAACATCTCAGTATTTAGAATATAGACTAAACGATCATCAATACGATAAAAAAATTGAAAATTCAAAAATTCTTGAAACAAAAAAGAGAATTATTAGAGATTGTTCACAATATACGAACGAAAAAGTTTTGAATGATAAAAAAGACCTTAATAAGTTGAATGAAATTTATAGGTTGTAAATTTTTCGTATTAGAAAAAATTTCTATTTTGATTTTGTTGATTGATATAAATACGCATATTATCAGTGTCAATATCACATTTTGATAAAGACTTAAATAAGTTGTAAGGTCAATTTTTTTTAAATCTTTTAAAAATGATTGAGAAAAACTAATTTTAAAACAGAAGACACTTAAAATCAAGAGCATAAACGTATCAAACGGTTTAATAAATTAGAATAAAGAAAAGAAATATTAAGTGACACTAATTCGATTAGATGACTATTCATTTAGTCACTAGTAATATTTTCCAAAAATTACTTTCGCAATGGGAACATCAAGAGAAAAAAAGTACTTTATCATGTGTTAAACTGTTAATTGCCACACAGGATGTCACCAATAACCGTAAAGTCGGTTAATTATTTCCCGTCAAGCATACCTTTGTGTGATTAAATTAAAGGAAATAATGGCAGTATATGGAATAAAATAAAACAGTAACCTGAGAAAACACTGATAATAATCAATTTTGAGGTTTTATATTCCTTGTATTGATATTGTACAATATCCGCTAGATTAGCATAAACTGGTAGAAATTTGAAAATCGCATTAAATCGAATCATTTTTAGTATAATCGATAAAGAAAATAATCTGCTATCTTCTTACAGATCTGATCATTATATCGAACAAAGGACATAAAGCAAACATACCGATCATGAATCTACTCATATATAGATTTCTGCTCTAAAACTCGTTCTTCTAACACGCAGTTTTACATAACTACATAGGGTGTTCACAAAAATTTCATTGTTCAGATAGCCCCGTCTTGCCCTACCAGACATTACCAAAGTCCGATGTCCTTTGAGAAGCCGAAGCGCTTTGGCTTAAACCCTTTGATGTCGATAGGCAGGTTGTGGGGTTTGCCCAGGTGTTTAAACCGCGCCCGGGTAAGTGCAGGGCACTCACAGATAACGTGTTTGGTGAACAACGAACGGGGTCCATATATCTTCGCCAAGCCTGCCTTGCGAGAAGGCTGTCAAGAGACGTGATGACAGCGCTTTTGGCCACACCAAGAATGGGTTCTGGGCCTATTGGTGGGAAGATTTTAGATCGAAATTACAATTAAACGTACATTCCATTTAGTCCGGAGAAGTTGAGGTAAAAAAATCAACTTTTCTCCAAAACTTTCTGGCTTTCCTTACTGAAAAGGTTGCCGATCTCTGCCTCAGCCGCTTTTAATAGGGCACTGAATCTGGAGATGTAGCAGTATCTTCAATAGCTCTTTTCTTGTGAAAGAGACGGCTACAAAAAAAATGTTGTCGCTTGTTAAAAACTTTGGTAAATTGTAATTTTAGGCTCTTTTGATTGAAAAGGTTGCTGACCTCTCTTTCAGCCGCATTTAATTGGGCACTGCATCTGGAGATGTGGCAATATCTTCAATAGCTCTTTTCTTGTGAAAGAGACGGCTATAAAAAATGTTGTGGCTTGTTAAAAACTTTTGTAAATTGTAATTTTAGGCTTGCCTGATTGAAAAGGTTGCCGATCTCTGTTTCAGCCTCATTTAATTGTGCACTGCATCTGGAGATGTAGCATTATCTTCAATAGCTCTTCTGTGAAGCTTAGAAAAGCTTTTACAATTTTTGGAAAATTTTAAAAGTTCAAAGTCGAAAAAGCCTCATCATGATCTGCTCTATACTGATATATTACTGCACGTACATTTAAATCGAACTATTCATATTATAGAATGTTTATTTCGTAATAATTTAGATTTTTAATTTATATATTTATTTCAATGAGTCACGATGGATCAAAAATTGCGTTGCGAAGATATACACGTTGTAGATATGAGAAAATATGTTTACTTTGTAGGTATGGGCCATCCTGTAGATAAAAGTGTTTTTGAGAGATAAGAATTAATAACTTTTCTAGATAATTCTCATATCAACCGTCGTCAAATTAAAAATTCACTCTGTATGTACTAAACAAAAAAACGTTTTTCGGCCAACAAGAATTGAAAAATCCCAAGGTAGGAAGTCGCCGCCGCTGTCGGTATTTTTACCTAAATCTATTAATATCTAACCCAATTACACGAACGACTTGAAATCGGAAAACATTTTTTTTTCAATTTTATCGTGACTAGGTCATTTCATGCTAATATAACTTACATGTGCCAGGATGTTTGATTGGTTATCCGATAAAAGGTGGAAAATCGGAAATTGGTTACGTATTTATAGGACAGGAAAGGGAAACGCTGAAACGTTCAACGCATACCGGCTTCATGAAATGTTGGTTATCTAAATTCAGGAGTCGAGACACCCGTTACCTAAATATATCTAATTCGCTTCATCCCTCATTCTGATAGGTATTTGGGTGTATAAAAAAATTATATGGGAAATATTTCTATTATATAATTTCCGTAGAAAAACTTGCGATTATACAAATTCTGCTTCGCAAAAAAACAATTAGTATGTAGAAAAGTTATTTATTACAATAAAACAAATTAAAGATTTCGATCATTTTTGTTAGTGTAACTTATTAAAAACACCCAGAATTGGTTTTAAATCTACGAGGATTTTCATAGAAGTACTTAACCTGACCTAGAGTTGCTTAAAAATAATAGGAAGACGCTACGTTGTTTAGTATTTGTTTGGCAGCCATCGACAGTGAAAGTTTTCAGTGAATTTGTCTTCTATTTGGTTCCATTCATGTTTATTCCAATCGGTTTCAGTACATTCTTCCTTTCCAATTCCAAATCCTTAGACATGTCCACAAACACTGATCGCTTAGACCCAAAAAATCTCAAACTTTGATTCATCACTCAGTAAAATTTTCATATTCTTTATCTCACTGCAAACTCTCAATTTTATTTTGATGTCTTGAAAGAGAGTCGTTGATCACGTTAACTGATAAATACAATACGTTTATCTTCAGCGGTTGTGGTTTTTCGAGGCCGTCCTGAACGTTTTCTATCGCCAAAGCTCCTGGTGGATGTATGTCAATGGCAATAGTACTTCTAGTAGTTTTACCCAAGTCTGAATTTGCAGGAACGATTCGTATACGAACTTCACAAAGATGCGTCTTGGTACAAGAAGTATAAATTAGAGTCCTACAGGGCTAACTGGGACTAAATTACAATCATAAATACCGAAGAAATGATTAATAGTTGAGGAATAAGAACCACATAAGCCGGTACTTGCAAGTTTTAACTTGTCATCATCAGTTAACATTACAAGATGCTGTATAACAATTCATAGAAATAAATTACTTATTCTCCTGTATAAAATGATTTTTTAAAGTTAATTGCCTTGAACAAATAAAGTATTAAAATGTATTTTTTATCGTTACCTACATTTTATCATTAAAATCAGACATGTCATTCAAAAACTAATCGCAAATTTATATTTGCAAAGGTTACACGTGGAAGGAAATTGGCCGATAAAAGCATCATCAGGTGAAAATCGGAAACAGGCAAGGAGAAACGAAATATAATAAGCGATATTAGTCCAAAAGGCATGCTTGCATTTTTTAATATAACTTGATTTTAGCATACATTTGAAGGATTTGTAGTTAAAAAATATTAAATATCATCAGTGGGTAGAAAATAATTAAACACTACCCTAAAAATCACTTGACTTGTTTATTCTTGATGACGGTTTGCTTTACACAACATTTAATATTTATTGTCGCGTGAAAAATACAGAATTGAAACTTAAAAAAATTAATTTGAACGATTCTAGTGATAGTGACTCAGAATACGTCAAGGATGAATTTTTAATCCCGGCGAGAAAAGTAGGGCATTCTCGCCCACGATTTTTGTCACCAGAGTCGAAGACGTAATGTACTATTTTGAAAATATCTCCAAAATGTGATAAGATATAAAAAAAAATCTAAACAAAAAATGTAGGGACCAAAACATTTTTGAGTGTATGAACCCATTTTAAGGTTAAAATTTTGTGTTGAGGTTAGGAACAAACACCTGAGATACTTTTTTGTAAAGAATTTTGTACTTTTCATTTTTTATTACGGCAGTTTTTTCGAATTCCTCATAGTTTTCGAGTTATCCGCAATTAAAAATGTTTTTGAGTACATGAACCCATTTTACGGTGAAAATTTCGAAGTTAGAAAAAGTGCCTGGAAACCAATTTATGAAGAATTTTGTGCTCTACAGTTTTGGTTCTGGCACTTTTTTTTTGAAATCTACGTAGTTTTCGAGTTATTCGCGATTCAAAATATTATTGAGCGTCAAACCCATTTTATAATGGAAATTTTGAGGTTATGAAGAAATTAAAACCTTTTTTGCACAGAATGTTTGCTCTACATTTTTAGTCCCGGCAGTTTGTGTCGAAATCCTCATAGTTTCCGAGTTATCCGCAACTCAAAATGTTTTTGTGTACATAAACTCATTTTACGATGAGAATTTTGAGGTTAGGAACAAATACTTGGAATACTTTTTTGTAGAGAATTGTGTACTCTACATTTTTTGTTACGGTAGTTTTTTCGAAATTTGCATAATTTGCCCGTAATTTAGTTAAAGAGTTGCTAGACATATTCAGTATTCGAAAATCTCTCTCCCAGAATCTGGAAAGAAAAAACCGCCCAATTTAATTGAAGGTTTTAGCTCAAAATCGCCCAATTTTAGTCCCACATTTTTTGTTTAGACCTTTTTTAATGTCTCTTCACGTTTTTGAGATATTGGAGATGGTTTTTAATTATTTTCTACCCCTTGAATGAAATTCGACATTTTTTAACTATAAATCCTTCAAATTTAAGCTAAAATCAACTTTATTGAAAAATTCAGATTTGTTTTTTGAATGGTAGTTTAAATCCTCATTTTATCGGACTGTATGTGTTCGAGGATGGAAAGGACCGTAAACGTTTTGAATTTGATACGTTTAAATCCTTAGTAATAAACAAGATATTTCATATTAAAGAAAAGAACGTTACTGAAAATGTTTATAAATAAATGTTTCGAAAGAGGTATATACATATCTCTTATCCGTGTAGGATATACAAAATACGTTTTTAATTTGCCAAAATGTGATAAAGCCGTTGAGATAACCTAGTTTCTAGTTTTTCGCATTGCTAAAAATGATAATTTCATTGAACTCTTTCGTTGTAATTTATAAACACATAAATTAAATCATTTAATTAGTTTATTTTTGCGAAAACCTTGACGTGAATCTGTGTCAGTATCAGAAATTTCGTTGAAGAGTTTATCAGACGCTCCGAGAAATATCCTTCTTATATGGTCTAGATTCAAATTTAGGATTATAAGGTGACATTTTTATAGAAGAGCTTTTATTTATATTTTTGACACGAAGCACGACAACTGTCAAATCACAAAAACTTCGTACTTCGGCACTAAACTATTTTTTTTTAATTTTCTTCTATTTGTTAGCGGCTGGTTCTTACCACATCATTGATTAGTGGAATGTCCAGTTCGTTATGGATTGTTTTTAACGAACCAGGGAGCTCTACTCAACATACGGAGTGTTTTTGATAAGTGTTTTTCACCTAAATTCAACCCTAAGTACTTGATAACTGGTTTTATAGGAATAGGAATATTACTGATGAACAATTGCGAACAGATTTTCTTGTTGTAGTGTTATTTGCATTGACGTTAACTTTCCATTGATTGAACCAGATTTGTAAAAAAATTTAGATGGTTTTGTACTTTTTCTGTAGCTACAGTTGGGTCTTCATCTGTTGTTATGATCGCCGTGTCGCCTACAAAGGTTGCTATGAAGATATCGTCTGTGCTTGGAAAGTCTTCTGTGAATATCAGATACTGAAAAGGGGCAAATAATTTTTCCCTCATTAAATTAACAAATGAGAAAACTAAGCAAGAGTTTAAACGAAGAATTTTTCCTAAGTACTTGATAAATGGTTTTATAGGAATGGGAATATTACTGATGAACAAATGCGAACAGATTTTCTTGTTGTAGTGTTATTTGCATTGACGTTAACTTTCCATTGATTGAACCAGATTTGTAAAAAATTTAGATGGTTTTGTACTTTTTCTGTAGCTACAGTTGGGTCTTCATCTGTTGCTATGATCGCCGTGTCGCCTACAAAGGTTGCTATGAAGATATCGTCTGTGCTTGGAACGTCTTCTGTGAATATCAGATACTGAAAAGGGGCAAATAATTTTTCCTTCATTAAATTAACAAATGAGAAAACTAAGCAAGAGTTTAAACGAAGAATTTTTCAAAATTCATTCAAGGAATAAAGAGGTTGTACATTGGCAGTTATGCTACAAAAATAGATATACAAAGATATTATCAATATATCCTAGTGAATCTACTTCTACAGCATAAGAACGGTTTCTGCGATTGCTGATAATTAGTATTAGGATCAGTGATAAAACGGTTAGAAAGATATTGAGAAAACATGAATTAGCATTGCATTCACAGATTAGCTTTGACCATATCTAGCTGGAGAGCAGTTGATTGGAACATGTTCTTTTCCAGATTTGGTCTTCTCACAAATAGTTGTCATCCATAGAGGCGAGGTAAAGAGGCATATCTAATAACACATATGTAGTAATGTGATTTGACTCCGTAGAAGAACATTGACGCTAGAAAGAACCTCCAATATGCACTATGAGGATTGAAGCTGATGCAAACTGTGGGATTATTATCTAAATCTATTATAGTGGACTGGAATTTTAAATTTTGGAAGTCAGAAAGTAGTTCAAATTCTTATTAAAATATTGCACATTGTTTTCATGGTTTCAATTAACTGCTAATTCAAACGTCTAAATCCAGGCAATTCAAAACTATTTCCTTAGAACGAATTTAAAAAGCTTCAATAACTCAGTTGATTTTCATCTTAATCTGCTCATGGTTGTGATTAAGATAGATCCAGTATTACTGACACTTCTGACACCGTATTATATGTCTAGCTTCTTAGTATTAGGCAACCTATAGAGCAATTTAAACTGGCTATGGCTCGTTGTGTTGCCAGTATACTGTTTAAACTACCATTCAAAATTACGCTGTCTGACGCGTGTTTCGATTCGATTCGATTATCGTCTTCAGAGACTGAAGGTAAACTATTTGATATAAAAGGTTTATAAGGAAGGTAAACCATATAATTTACCTTCAGTTTCTGAAGAAGATAACTTGGTTATATCGCCAGTGATTCCAGAAATTCCATCTTAGTTGCCATGCACTAAATGTAAAGATCGCTTGCGAATGTATCTAAGTATCTTGGAAGTTATTTTGAACGTTTTAAATGATAAATGTTTGATCGTTTTATGATGGTATGTAAGTAAATGAAAAATAAATATAAATAACAAATATTGAGCAAGTCTCGAGTCAAAGTGGAAATATTTAGAAACAGAAAACTAGATTGCAAATTGGGCTGGAAATTATATCCCTAACAATCAGTATTTAAGACAGATAAATAGATTTTATTTGTCATTAAAGACACATATTTATCGATGTTAATATTTAGAGTCCGTCTAGGATTTACCTAACATAATATAGTGCAATTAGTAAGAAATCGTCGTTTCACTATTAGTAGTATGACTTAAGATAAAACTAACAAATAAGATTATGAAATTAATAGTTTTCGTGTAGTTAGAAAAATTAAAATAATTATATTGATTGGTCCATAATTTTCACAGTTACTATGAAGAATTTCACTCAATTGAAATACACACATCTCCCTTCTGTTGAAAATGAAGGTTTATCTAATTACCACGTCGCCATTTCTTTAAATATGTCTTCGGTAATGACGATAGTGGTCCTTTTCCAGGAAACTGGTAGCGTTGCGCGGGTCGCCTCAAAGGAAACCGATTTATAACGAAGTCACTTTTTGCTAACATACCGAAGGGCAATTTCGAAAGGTACCATCAGAAGGAGATTACATTCATCGAATCTAAGAGTAAGAAGACCTTTAAGGGTGTCTATACTTTCACGACGATACATAGCTGCCCGTCTCCAATGGGCTCAAGAGCACAGTGATTGGGTTTTACAATAATAGCGTAACTTTCTTTTTTTCCACAAGTCCCGATTTGGTTTCCGCAGTCATAGTCGGCAGGAAAGGGTATTGAGAGGTCCAAGTAGATAGCAACGACTCAATTTTACCAGAGATGTTGTTCCCTATCATAGCGGATCCGTGACGTACACACAGTTCTGCCGTTGCGCAATGAATATGGAGCAAATTTCATTATTCAAGATGATTATGCCAGACCACATCGCACGAGAATGGTACAAAACATCCAAGAGGAAGGAGATATCCAAAGAATGAATTAACCAGCGAATTCACCAGATATGAATCCCGTTGAACATGTGTGAAGGGTAGATGTAGGGAGAAAAATCTGTGTACATGGAAAATCGTCCGTTAAAATGTGCTGAATAAGGGTGGCGCCACTTTAGCATCAGGGTAAATTTTAAAGGAATCGTCAAATATTATTTACGCCCTAGGTAAATTTTTGACATCAATTTTGTTTGTATTAAATTGCTACAATCAGACCACACACCCTTTGTCTACACCAGCGCTATTCCGGAAGATTTTGGAACTATTATTTATCGTATACAGTTGGACATTCAAGTTTTCACCCTACTTAACAGAAACAGAGAAATGAAATTCTACATAATTAACTTAAATACTGGATGAAGTCGAAAAAAAAACCATACAATTACATTAGATTATTATGCGGTATTAGCACTTGAATAGATTATAAAAAATATAGAATAATAAAAATATTCGGTTACTATATGAACACACTGTTTACTTTTGTAACAATATAAAGTATTAGAGCCATTTTAGATGAAAGGATTATTCGTACGGTGTTTTAATAGATCCTTATTAATACCAATACGTTCATTTATGTCAAAATATGTCAAAATATATAAATAAATATATAAAATTTTTGTTTATTATGAACCATACTATTTTTTGAGTTTTATTTATATTCATCTTATTCATTTAGTTTAAAAACATGTTTACTCATAAAATGGTTGAACTGTTTTATAAACTGTAGTTATAAACCACCAACTAGTATAATCGAAAATATTGATGTAATTAAAAATATACAACGTATAAAAACTGTTTCAGATACTAAAAAATCGTTAATTATACTTTAATTTAACAAACAATATTCAAGAAAATACTGGGTAGACTCAACAACTGTAGTCTCTACGAGGATGATCTCAGAAAGACCTGGTCTAGATATATTTATTTTCCAACGTAATTTCCTTTTTACTTTTCCCAGCGAAGTTCGATGCCCTTTGTATAATAAGTATCTTCAAGTTCCTCAATATTGCAATTAATTGCGACATCAAATCTTTAGCACCAGCACCGAATCCGAGAACAGAAAATAATCCAAGGCGGTTAGCTTTCCAAATTTTTAGTAAATATGCGACGTACCGCACTTTTTGAAATGTCTACTATGTTTCTAGCTCGCACAGTGGATTTCCTTCAACATTTCTAGAGTCGTCGTTCTTAATTGGACGACCACTGCGATGCTGATCCTTGCAGGTCATACGGCATCGTTTAAACTGCTACCGAATACAACGTAACGTCTTCAAACTTGAAAAATATACATTATAGATTGTGTACTTTCTAATACAGTTCATATATATTTCAAGCAACTACCGCCATCTCTAGGTCAGGTATTTTTGGGACCATCCTCGCAGTAAATTTTCAATGTAGCAGTTTCGAGGTCACAACTCCTGGAAGCTCGGTGATCGCGTAGAAAAATTCTCTTGTTGATCTCAAATAACTATTGAGTTTTGGATTAATTGGAGAAAATAACTTTTAACAGCGAAAATTATAATCTGGTTAGATTTCGGAAATTTTCTTTTATGCATCCAACTCCCAGAATTCTTAACTAGCACGTACATAATATAAGAAGCTCGGTCGGTCAAATCTTGATTCAAATATGCATAGTCGTCTCATGTTTCAGTTTCGACGATAATCTCTTAATCGACGCAAAATTTCTACTATTCTTGAAGTATAAGAATAGTAAAAAGTCGCTGGGAGTAAAATCTGGTAAACAATTCGAAACCAAATTCGTACAATTTTGATATGGTTTCTATTGATTTGTGATAGTAATAGTGTAATAGTTGCTGTTTATAGTTATTTTATATAATTTTATACTACACGCATCATAAAGTACTGATGCTACTGGACTCGATTCCAACGCTTTGGAATCGGTTGAAGCGAAAAAATCTGGTTTCTTATGATTAAGCAGTTCTAAACATTACTTGGAATCATCAATTCGTTATTGTTTCCAGTCGATTGGGCACCCAAATTAAATAGAGCTTTTACATACGCAAATATCCATTCACTATATCTCTAAAAGGTTCTTTCGATATCATTAAGGTCTCAGCTATTCTCAATCAGCTTCGCTTTATGGTTATCCGGAATTATTGAAGTAATGTAAACTTCTTTGATGTTTTCTTCGGTAGCAGTCTCTTTGGAGCGTCCACTGCGCTCTTCTTCCTCATTTAAACTCAGTAAACTGCATTTCAATGGTTAATTTCCCTGGAGTAAAGTCCGGATAATCAAGACAAGCTTTGGTACTAATAGTATTTTTTTATCAAAAAGCAATGATTCATCAACGCACGAAATTCCTGGACACTTTTGAATGTTGAAGCCAATTGAAAATCAGTTTAAGAGCTTCTGAACCCAACTAATACTTCATGATCTTATGACCACGAAAAAGTATTTTCGTTGGCATTCTTCAGCTAGTGCTAAAGGTGCATCAAATTCTACGTATGACACCTGCACATCGAATCTGTTTCTTTGACATTATTCCTTAAGGTACAACCTCGGTGTTAGAGAAACGTAAGACGTTTAATGAGGACGGTCACACGATTATTTGTTTGTTTAGAATGTTTTGGAGAAGATTGGTGGATCATGAAGACATTCGAAGCTCCCAAACTTGATTTTTAAGAATTAAATTGTTTCATATATCCACCATACAGTCCCGATTTGGCATTTTTGGGGAAGATTGGTGGATCATGAAGACATTGGAAGCTCCCACACTGATTATTAATAATTAAATTGTTTCATCCATCCACCATATAGTCCTGATTTAGCATCCAATTGCCGCTTTTAATTCACGTGCATATACAACAGCAAAAGAAACAGTTTTTGCGTTCAAATCGCATATTTGAGAGTGTAAAAAACGTTTGCATCTGCTAATTATGAAGCCCTAAAGTCTTGTCTTACAATATAAACGTTAGTTTTAAATTATTTTGTATTGCGGTTTCAGTATCACTAGTTTGGAGTCCTAGCCTTGTTTCTTTTCACTATCATATGAATTTATAAAGATTAAAGACCTGATTAGATTAGTTAGTTACCTATTTCATAGTAAAATAACTTCCTTTGTGGTTTTAATTTGCCCCAAATCTTTTAGCAATGCCTACGTTCTAGATTTTATAAACAGATCGAATTAATTCCCCACACGTACTAACTAGGCACTTCCTGTTTTTTTTTCGAAAAAAAAAATACATCACGTTTTAAAATATTTGAAATAACTGTTTAAAAAGTGTTGTTGCAGATAATTAGTTGGATATTTTGTAGTAATATATCGTTTCGATATTATTTATTGCTATAATCACAATTTATTTGGCACAAATAGGAACAGGTCATCTATTAATGATAAAATATGTTTATCTTCATCACTGTTGCGACACGAAATTTAACAATCTGTGTCACATGTATTAGATTTCCTACAAAAATGTTAGTCAGTATTAAAACATATATTGGGCCAAACCAAACTATTTTTTTTAAATAAATATTATTTGGGATGTTGAAAAAATGTGAGTATTTGAGCCCTTGATATTGATATTAAGAAGACTATCATCGCAACTTTTGATTTTTGTTTCCGGAGATGATTTTTGTCTCATAACCTCTAAACCATCAAAGGAAACGAAATTAACTTTTTTTAAGAGAATGTTATAGTATAATTGAAATTATTTTGTCAGAACCGTTTTCTCATAACCACGCTTTAAAAATTGGTCTGATTTCTGAATTTGATTTATAACTTTGGAAAAAAAATCAATAAAGATTCTTCAAGGGAATTTAGTTTTCCACTAAAAACGTCTATTAGCAGCTAAATTCACTCCTTTGAAAGTTATTCAGAGTCAAACTGAAATTCTTGTTTTTTCCGCTGTAGATTTAAATTATTTGAGCCTATTAAAAAATTTAATCCATTTATAGATAATAATTTTCATTTTATTAACAAAATTATGACGATATGCAGATATTATAATATATTTTCATTCATGTTTTTAAATGTTCTTTATGTTATTTTTTTAAAAATTACTAAAAAAACCAATTTGGAAATAAGAAATTTATTTTGATGAAAACAGCTTTTAAATACTAATAAATCAAAATATATTATGATTTTTGCATAATTTTGTTAAAAAAATATTATCTATAAAAGATGAAAATTTTTAATAGGCCCAAATAATTTAAACCTACAGCGAAAAAAAACAAGAATTTCATTTTGACACCAACTTTAACTTTGAATAACTTTCAAAAGAGTGAAATTACTAAAAATGTTAATAGACGTTTTTTGTAGAAAACCAAATTCCCTCAAGAATCTTTATTGAATTTTTTCCGGATACTGATTTTTAAGTCAATTACAAAATTCCAAAGTTATAAATCAAATTCAGAAATCAGACCAATTTTTAAGGCGTGGTTATGAGAAAGCGGTTCATCTGAAAAAAAATTTCAATCAGTTTTTTTATAGACTATTACATTCTCTTAAAAAATGTTTCAAGTAAAATTTAGTAAAGTTTACTTTGATGGTTTAGAGGTTATGAAACAAAAACCAGCTCCGGAAAAAAAATCTAAATTGAGAATATCAATATAAGAGCTCCAATTCTCACAATTTTTTTTGTCATCCCAAAAGATATTTTCGATATAATTTTAAAAAAAATTAGTCGAAGAAAATTTTGACAAACTTTTAGGGCATCGATTTCAAAACGAATAATGCGTTTCAGTACCCAAACGTGAATTTTTTTTGATGTTATAAAAAAATTTTCATCACAATTTTTCGATAATAGGTTCCTTATTGATTGACTTTTTCAATAGTTAGGGAAATTTTGGAAAAAATTTGGTGGCTTCGACATCAAAACGAAAGATGCTCGTCAGCGCTAGAACGTAAACTTTTCGAATTTTTTTTGACGTTATAAAAAAAATTTACATTACAATTTTTAGTTATTTGTTTTTAATTGAATGGCCCTTGCAATAGTTGATTAATTTTTTTATTTTTTGGATCCTCGATTCAGAATCGAGAAATATGTGCAAAAGTACTTGTTTAAAAATTTTTAATCCACATAATCTTCTATATAATATATAAATCATGTCATCTATAATAATGTCTTTATATGTCTCTTCTATTTACATTTTTTGGCATAGATTTAGTTAATTTTGTAAAAAAATATTCGTGGTAGATATCCGTTAATAACTTCGGTAAAGAACGCCTCAGTTGTTTAAGGAAAAGCAGGAACATTTAACGGTCCACAAATAAGACAAGATCCTGTCATCGTAAATTAAATTAATGAAACTGAACGACAAGCTCCAACTTAATTTTTTGCAGTTATCCCATTTTCTAAGCAAATCTAGATGGGAAAACTATGTTCAATTTGTAAATAAGATACTCAACATTTTCAAATTCCTTGGTTGGTCCAACATTTGGATTATTTATTATTTACGCATCCACTTAGATCATTTTCCAGAAAATTCATAAGATATTCTGTGAAGAACAGGGATTAAATATTTCACCAAGATATAAAAATTATGGAAAGGACGATGTAATATGCACATGATGGCAGATTACTGCTGGAGGTTGAAAAGGGACTGATCCAAAATGCTTTCGAGAATGTCGTGGAAACGAATATTCACTGAGTAACTGGTCAGTAGTTAATCTCAACTATGACTTTTCCTGCTGCCTTTTTGTTTAATAAAATATTTGTATTATATGATAATGAACTACAATCTCTAAATTTAATAAAATTTTTCAAATCAATGTCCTTATGAAACAAATTCTGGGAATAGTCCTATATGTATTAGGAATATTTTTATTTTTAGGGTTCATTTCAATTTGATATCTTCTGTATTATATTAACGTTATTTTATTTATAGTTGTGGAAGCAACTGGAATTTTTGGAACCGTTGATGAACACACTATTCACTACTACCACTACACCAACACTCACTATTACACTGTCTTACGCGCGTATCGATAACCAAGTTACCGTCTTCAGAGACCGAAGGTAAGCTTTACCTACACCAACACTCACAATTACACTGTCTGACGCGCGTTTCGATAACCAAGTTATCGTCTTCAGAGACTGAAGTGAAACTAAGTTTACCACCACTACACCAACACTCACAATTAGACTGTCTGACGCGCGTTTCGATAACCAAGTTATCGTCTTCAGAGACTGAAGTTAAACTGAGTTTACCACCACTACACCAACACTCACAATTAGACTGTCTGACGCGGGTTTCGATAACCAAGTTATCTTCAACAGAAACTGAAGATGCTGAGTTAACCCTGGTTATCGAAACGCGCGTCAAGCAGTGTAATTGTGAGCGTTAATTGAGTGGTAGTATAAACAGTGTATTTAGTAGATGTGGACGCAGTTATTATTTAAAAAACCACTTAGCTAACACGACATATAGTAAATGTATGCTTTCTAAGGACGTGGTTTCTTCCGTAGACCTTGTGAGCCCTAATAAATTTTTTCATTTAATAATTTAAGTTATAATTTTAATAATTTAAAACAAAAACTAGCAGCTAGGCAAAGGAGTCTTTTCCAAGTCTTGAGTGTCGAAGAGGTCTTGTTAATACTGCTCTAGGTGAGATTATGTTGGAGAGCTAGAAAGAGCATCTACCATGGTGGTATAGATAAAACAACGTCAGTTCAGCGACCTTCTATGCTCTAAGCAAAGACGTTATTTTATCAATGTTTTTAGCAGTTAAAGTTTTTATTTCAGTCGGAAGTAATAAAGGAAAAATATCGTTTAAAACGAATGGGCGTGTCGATCTTATAACGATTTTTGGCAAATACCAACAAAGAGTAAAAACGAAAAAACATCAAATTTATTATTAGTTAAATATATTGTAATTAGGTTTATTATCAAGCTTGCGGATACAATTTAGTGACTCGAAGTAAATTTAAGTATCTGGTTAAATTTGGAACAGCAACTTTGTAAGAAGTCGACTACCTACTACCTACTAGAACATAAATGAAGTAATTTCAAGAAGTGGTAAACAATTTAATGATTACGGGCACTACTAACAAATTACTTTATTTCATTTAACTGTCTAGAACAACTTCGTAACTCGCCTTTTTCATTTTTAGCTTATTGTCTGAATAATAATAATTAGATAAACACGTGACTGATAATCGGGAACAACATCATTCAAAGGAAACAACTTCGGTCTTTTCAAAACCTTACTACAATTACCAGCCGCAGAAGGTGTCCAAAAATTACTACTGTGATGGACAGGTGACAAATAACAGATCTAAAATCGTGGTTGTTAATAGAAGAGTCAATTCAGTCCTTGTCGATGTAGCCATATCGAACACTCATAACGTTTGCAACACCAGAAGAAACTGGTCAGAAACGCGGATCTCGCAATTGAGTTTAAACGGGCAGTCGCTCGTCAATGGTTATGGACAAAGACAAAACTTATCGAAACTTGCAACAATGAACATGATTGTTAAGAAAACTTGCCTTGTGGGACAAGCTGTTAAAATCTCACAGCAAATGTACCGCCAAATGCGTTCTCATTTTGCTCCTAAGTCAAGAAGAGATGATGATATTCACCATAAACTACTAGGTTTTGATTCATTGCAAGTGCTTAGCTTTTTGTATTCGAAACAACCCATTTTCTAGTAGCACAAGCTCTTTATCTGAAAATAAACTTGAGATCCTGACTCTTTTAGGTTAGATTTGCTACCAAATTTTCAATAATTAACTGCTTGCGTCAAAAATGAACTCCGCATACTTCATTTCAACTTTTCCCACATATTCTGCGTTATCTCTATCTTCCGTAGTTGAAGCAAGTCAAATGACAACCAGCGTAAAGGGGCGTTCGGGGGCGGGCACAAATTAGCAACATTTGTGTTCTTTTCTTGGTATTGGAACGTAACTTATGAGGATACTTAGTATGAGTTGACTGGGTATCAAATTATTTGCAAATTCCTTTTAGTTTGGATAGTAAACATTTGCACTGGAATAGACTCGAAAGATTTGAAAGACTGTGATATTTCTTGGACGTCATTTTATAATTTGTTTCTAGTCGTATCAACATTTTTTTTTTCATTTTCCTTATACTGCTAACATAGATTTGTTGTTGAAAATACTACATCGTTTGTTGGAATGGAAGATGTCGTCTCTGCTGTCAACATTGTCACGGTGGAAGGCACTACACCAAAATGATTATTTTCCTGCTTGTTGGTTCGTTTGCTGTCAGATGCTGCTCAAGTGGGAATTGAATATTAAAAACAAAAGAAAATACGATGATAATAAAAGAAAATAAAAACTAATTTTACCTTGATTCTTTCGAACTTTTAGTGTATAATAGTTTTTATTGGTACCCAACCTCTCGAAATATATTTTACATAGAAAAAACCCCTTAATAATATACCGACCTTGTCGCCAGAGGCGAGCTTGAAACTTGTTTGTAGAGACGAAAAGGTACCAAAAAAAACCTTTACAAGATTGTTTACGGATTTCGTTAGTTTTTTCATAATATTGTATGTTGAAGTTAAATTTTAATAGATTAAACGTTTTTTATTTGAAAATTAATTTAATTTATAATCGATTTTTATATTAATTCGAATCGTAACCTTATACAAAATCGAAGTCTGAAAGACCGTGATGTAAGAAATAGTTTTTTTTAGTTTAGTTTTTATTTACAATGTAAATATGAATCCTGTTTATAATAAACAGTCTCTGGGATTTCTTATCAGGAAAATTAAGGATTTTTAAGTTCAAGGAATTCGTTAATAAGTCTACATATATAATTTTGTGGTTTTTATAATAGAAAAAATCGATTGTCGATTTTTATGAGTGAATCGATTTAGTGCAAGATATCGATTTGAAAAATCGATTTTATATCGATTCGAATCGCAAGCATCACAAAAAATCGAAGTCCTCAAGATCGTTATGTAAAAAATCGATTTTTTTTCAAATTTGTATTTACAATGTAAATATGAATCTTGTTTATAATAAAAAGTCTCTGAGATTTCTTATCAGTAAAATAAAGGATTTTTCAGTTCAAGGTATTCGATAATAACAAGTTTACGGGGATCCGATCGGTTCTGCTCATCACTTGCGATGTTGCCGGTAATTGAAAAAAAAGCGCTTATAAGGAACAGAAATTTACTTTTTAACAAGTAACGGAAGCTAAACACACAGCCATCTCGCGAGATTTTGAATAATTGACCGGCAACACTGTAATATTACGAGTACATACATAATTTTAAAGTTTTTATCAAAGCAGAAAAAATCGATTGTCGATTTTCATAAGTGAATCGATTTGTAAAATCGATTTATTTGTTCCGAGTGATCGATTCCTCGATTAATCGATTTATCATTACGATAAAGTAATAGACAATTCATAAAACGCACAATTTTCATTTTTGAAAAAATATAAAAACCCGTGAAATTTTTTTTATTCCGCGTCTTTTGACATAAATAAGTCATAAAAATACAACGTCAAATTTGTCACTAGTTTATTCAACTTATTTAATTAAGCTTCTTTTTCTGTAATGAAATTATTCAAGTAGAGATGACAGATGAAGAGAAAAAAACCAATAAAGTGAATCCCGTTCGCTATAGGTATAGGTTATGTTTTAATTCGTTCCATTAAGTTTTCTAAATTATCAGCTCAGTTAATCTAGACCCGGCTTTTTAAATGTCCCTTACAGAAAAAAATCAAGGGGAGTAATATCAGGTAACATATGTGGCCACTCCATTGATTCACTTGATTCACAAATAAGTCCGGAAGCACTGCCATACGAAGACGTTCCAAATATCGGTCAGGTGTTAAGTTCCGCGAAATAAATAAGGACCAATTAATCTGCTCCTGATGATTACTATCCAAATTTTAATATTTGACGGGTCTAGGTGTGTTTTATCTGAATCCAGAGGAGAATTTCCAGAGCTTAGTAGCGAGTAGTAACTATCTTCTTATTTTTTTTTATTACGTGTAAATTGGCATTAAGAGACGATCCTTCTTTTATTTGGATGTTGCCATATCCTCAATTCATTGCAACATTTTTTAAGGTTATTATTCTCTAATTTCTTGTGAATCTAGTTCCTGGAAAGTTCTCCAGTAATTCTAGCAGGAAAAAATTTAAAATCTCCTACGAGACAGTTAGGTTAGTCGCATGGTAGAAGTCGAGTTAAAAGTGGAGGTAGACATTGAGGTAATATCACATGATGAGGAGGTTTACCACTCCGTTTTACCAAGACTTGGAGATCAATGAGTCAGTGTTTACCTAGGTTGTAATGAGAAAGGTTGTTTAATTTTGTTACAGCTACAGGGTGTGAACGGTGGTTGATTGGTACGTTAAGTAATAACGAGTTCAGTGCTCATCATATCAAGTGCGACAAGATCTGGGAGAATATCTTTTTTGTAACTAAAGAAATACCCCGACAAGTTGTAGTGAAGGGGGTGTGATGTCCATATAGGGACAAATCAGAGAGAAGTGAGGTAACGCAAGGTAGAACACTAGAAAAGACAAACTAGCTTCTCTTGAAAAGCTGTCGCGCGTGAACTCCAAGAGGACCGCGAGGTGAACCTCTATATACACCTCCTCACTATCCACACGCCTTTCAAAACTTGTGGTCGATTACATCACCAGAGTCTCAATTTTGGATTTACTTTTGTGAATGAATCTAAAACAAAAATAGACGCAATTTCTCCTAAAAAGACCATGAATTGGTTAATCATATTGAATTTGTATATGCACGCATTTGATCACTTTGGACCAAAATCGCATTCAAATGAACATTTTTCAGGCTCTAT